>NC_133825.1:39060811-40390811 GCF_047830755.1 Zonotrichia albicollis | reverse complement strand
CTGAAACCTTTTTAATTTCTAACTAGAAAAAGTAGCTTTGCCCTTGTGAATCAATGACATACTCATGCAGGGTGCCTGCAGTAGGGTACTTCATGTACTGTGGGAGAGGAGAATGAAAATTGAAAGTAGATGGAAAATCTGTTGACTGGTTTTGAAATATAGCTGCTCGACCATCTTCTTGTATTTAGGCAAAGCAACTTGTAAGTAGAATTCTCCTCACTGAGGTGTTATTGCTGCCAGCTAAAGCACTGCTCACTGCAGATGCACCTTCTGTGTGTTGCACTTCAAACCCTTTCAGCAGGGGCTGAGCATTCTGTTGTCTTCTTTGTCTGAGAGATTTTTCTGAAAGATTTTCTGCCAAAAAAGCATCCAAACAGCCCACCAAGGAGAAAAGCCCCGACTTCAAAATATTCCATGCTTTCCACTATTTAACTTTCTGTTGTATAGAAGGATATAGTCTGTCAGAAGGCACAAAGATGTTACAGAAAAGAGGGGGAACACATTTTAAAAGAGTCCATTCAATGCAACAGCCAACATTAATTTTTTTGCCTGTAGAATGAGTGAGGTGAAGGTGTTTGAAAGCTGGAGGCAGAAATGTGCATGGTTCAAAAAAGCTCATTTATGTTTGCAGATATCTGTGCAATTTTAATGGATATCCTTACTAACTGTGCACAATTTTAAACTCTAAACTTTAGAGCTAATATTGAGAAAGGTAGAATTGACCATATGCCAAATAAATGATAGACAATTTGTCTAAAAAGTGATTGCAGTAAATTTTACCTGCAAATATATTCATGTATTCATTCTTTTAATTATGTGATTTAAATGATTTCTACATTATTATATTGTGTTATTATGCTCACAGTAAATGTTTACATAATTTGGATGTTTTCAATAATGGCAGGAGGACTAAAGTATTGATGAAGTTTTCAATGTTGCTAGGTTGAAATACCCAAAAAAAGCTGGATATAGAAGAAAGTTTGGACCCAATTTGGTGTTCAGACATCCTAGGATACAGTTTATGGTTAAGCTAGTGGAAAGACCCACTGTGCTGTTAAATATTCTTTGCTATTTAGTCTTTTGTAATCAACAGCTACCACAGAAACATTTAAGGCTGGATTTTCTAAGACATAGAATCCCAAAGTTTCAAGACTGTTTAATCTTCTGCACCAGATATGACTGCTTTATACTAATGTTAAAAATAGAAAGGAATTTCCAAAACAGCTTTTTTACATCATTGTACCTCTTTTTCTTAGTCAGCTCCTAAACTAATATTGCAGTAATTCCAGATTAAATGTACAGTCTAAAGAATGAAGAGACTTGATGGCAATTACTTGTCACTGATCAATTAAGGTTCCCCAAAGCAATGGCACTGTTCCCTGAGGAGTCTAACATTGGGCAAGGACATGACAGAAATTTGTGTTCTTTTTGCATCAAGTCTGGATCTGGCTGTGCATGAGTTTCTGTCTCCTATCTTGTTTATATAAGTGCAACTATTTGCCTCTATAAATTTACACACATTTGAGAAAGGAAATATTTCTTGTTTAAGGTCTGTTATCCCAAAAAATTCACCTTTGTTGGAATTTTCAGCTGATGTTATCCCAATTTTTTTGGACACTGTCAGAGTTGTGTATTCTGGAGCTGCTGCTCCTGGAAAGGAGATGAAGCCTTCTTTCCCAGCCTAATGGATTGAACTGTCTCTCAGCCTCTTATATGATGTATCATTGCTAGCACTGTCTCCAAGCACTAATAAAGAGAAGACTCAATAGTATTGGCATGATAAAGTGAAAACTATTAATAAGGAAAAGCAAGTCCATCATACTCATTAAATTTAAGTGTAAGGGAAAGACTACAGTGCATGTGTGAGTGTGATGTGGCTGGGGAATTATATTACAAGGACAATCAATTTCCTTGCAGAGTTTTTGTTGTTGCTGTTGTTAGTGAGTAATTAATATAAATAATGCTGACTGTTTTTAAATATTGAGGATACCAGGGAAAAAAGTGTAGAAGGTGGCAAGCAGATGGATCATTTAATTTATTCCCCAATTACAGCTGACATGTTGGGTATAGAAATCTGTGAGTCATCTATTATTTTTTATGGTCCATTTTACAGCTGTGTTTATTGTTATAATAAATAAACATATTATCTCATTAGACTGGTATTGTAGAAAGCTTGCAATATAACAAACATTCTCCTCTTTTCAGCTTTTCCCCCCTGTATCAGGGTCTTACAGTCAAAGAGGAAGGATGTATTTATACCTTATTAAGAACCAGGTAGATCTCACACAGCTTGTAAAGTACAGAGACATCCTGTGAAAACAACTCTCTCAAGTCAAGGTAAATAAATCTGATTCTTTTTAGTGGAGGTAATGGGGAGAGTCCTGCTGTATCTTTTCCTTGTTTGACAGAGCAGAAAACACACCACTCGCCCTCGCTCTCCAGGCAGTAAATATACATTGCAGATAAATGTCAGATTGGCAATAAAGTTCATTGTATTTAAGTTTCAGACTATCCCATAAAATGGCAATTTGACGGGGAAAACCGACTGAGTCTTACAGTACTTAAAATTCAGGAGCTGTCTGTCTGAGGCTGGCAATGGGAAGGGCTTGTGGCATTTCACTGCATCTAGCAGGGGGTGGGCACAGCCCCAGTGCGGGGCAGCTCCTGGGCTGGCAGAGCAGCAGGACCTGCTCTCTTGTTCCTCCCTCTGACAGAGACTCGTGGGTTTGGTAATTGCTTTGGGGGAAGGCAAGGAAAGTGGAAGCAAATGGTTGCTGCCACTGTGCCCCAGCCTAATACAGAAACACAAGTCTGACTCCCCAGCCTCCCCAGGGCCAGTGACAAGTGCCTGCCTCAATGCAAACCATCCCCAGATCTGCCATCCTGTGACAGGAGAAGCTATTCCTTGTTCAGCACTTGTGTTTTCAGGGGGCAGGATTCAGTTTTGTGCATCCTGCTGAGAGGATTTTGTGCACAGTTCAGGATTTGGAGTGACCATGTGTCTTCTCCCTGTGCATGGCAGGAATCACAGTATCCAAGCTGGAAAGTCATCAGAATAGCTGTCAGGGCTCAAGGAAGCCACTGCTGCTGCTGTGTGGCTGTCCTCTTAAAATCTATGGACAAGTTGTCCCCAGGCAGGCTGGCATCTTCTGCAGATGAGATCCTCAGTTTTTAGCCAGGGAGGTGGCACAGCAAACCTTCCAGCTGCTGCCAAAAACCCAGGATCAATAGTTCTAAGGGAGATGCCAACTGTCCTTGATCCAGTGCATCACTGACTTCAAGCTCTGAAAATGAGGAAACAGGTTAGCTCAAGCAACATTGGCTTTTCAAATGGGCTGATCTTCCTTTCTATGTGGAGTAAGATAACATTTACTGGTGGTAAAAATGATTCACCAATGTAGTTTTTCACTCTTTATGCCAATGTATTTGTCACTTTGCATTATCTACTGCCTTCCTTAGAACAATTGCCAAAAGAATGAAATTACTAACTTTTGTTGGTTTAAAAGAGGATGACTAGGTTCTTGCTCTTCCCTCAAGAATAATGCATTCAATGGTTATTTTCATTCTTTTGAGCCAGGTTAGGAAGTGTCTCTCTTAACTAATTCTCAAAGCGCCTTCTTCTGTAGAACCATAACTATAGAACCATAACTGTAGAACCAAATGCTCTATGCAGCGCATTTGAAAGAGTGGGGATCTTTTCTTCTGCATGAGAAGCAGTTGTTCCAGAACACAAAGTTTTTGTTTTACAAGCTTGTGAAAGTTCAGTGTTACAAGTTTTAAAAGCAACTGTGCTTAGTGGTTACACAGCAGAGCAGATAAGGCTGAGCTCTGTCTCTTGTGGCTGTGGTGAAAATCCAGCCTTCAATTGAATGATTTTATGTGGGTGTCCAAATCAAAAGCTGTATTATCAGCTGATATCCTGGGAATGTTCATCTGAGGACAGCAGTTTAGTCATCTGAAGAAAATGAGTGAGAGCACTGTTCTCCAGGAGCTGCATTTGCTCAGTTGAGGGCTGGGGGAAGATGGCTTGGGGCAGTCCTGATACAGGAGAAATGACCCACCCAAGGCCACCAAGGAACAGGAGCTCTGGGTCTGAGACCCACACCGGTGCTCCTGCTCTGCTGAGGCAGGATGCCAGTCTCCAAGGATAATGAAAAACAGGCAGCAAGAGAGATCTGTCAGCAGCTCTATTTCAGCCTGGAAACAAGGAGCTTCCCCCTCATCACTTCTCCCATTCCCTACAGACACAGCTCTCCACGATGAAGCTGATACATGTCCTATTTGTGTTTTCACATTCCATTTAGAGAGACAACAAGAGCTTGAACTTTGGATGAGAGGTCACCAGTCTGGGGAAAAAAAAGAGAAAAAAACAAGGAAAAAAGTTTCAGAAAGGCTCTTTTAAGCAGCATTAGTTCCTGGTTGCATAGCACACTCATCAGCTTAATCCCCTGAAGTGTCACAAGAACAGAGCTTTTCCAGCAAGCAGAAGAACAGCATGTACAAGCAATTTCACATTATGTTCCTTCCTGATGGCTCCACAGTCTCAGCCTCTTAGGTCTGCTGCTGATATACATCAAGCTTCCCATCTGATGTATTACATCTACCACTGAACTCCTGTCCAAAGGAGATTTCTTGTGGAAGAAGGACTGTATCTGTAGGAAATAAAAAGGAGGGTTATAATTTAAAATATACTTTCTAGAGTTCAGTCAGTGGAATACTGGAGGAGAGAACACAGGACAAATTTTCAGCCCCTGCTCTTTGACATGAACATGTTTGTAATGCATATACAACCTCATCAGTTGAGGTGAGACCCCTCTCTAAAGAAGAGTAGGAAGAATGTATATCCACCAAAAATATGTTCTGCTAGTTATGTTCACACCAGGCTATTCAAAGGAAGGATGCAGGAATACTGAATTATACCCACCTAGTGTGATCTGGGTAAAGAAAACAGACCAGTGGGCCACAAAGTAAATAAAATCTGAATTTCTGTTACTGTAGGAGCAAATATCTCAACTTTACTGTGTTCCCTACAGTCTGCTGAAGAGCTATTACCCATTGAGTTATCTATGGCTTCCTCCAGCTTGCTCCTATTGCTCCTCACAGCTTAATAATTCTCCACATTTGCCCTTAGTTGTTTCCAGCTATAATTAGACTACAGATTTAGCAATGCTTTTCCCCCTATTTACTTGTAAGATATGGATGAGGACTTGGTGTCTCTCTTAATCAATACCTCAACTCACATCTTTTAAAGAACTGCCAGCTCAGGACAATGCTGATGTCTCCAGTGATGTGCAAACAGGGTGAGGAGTAAACAGAGAGCTGCTGCAGCAGTGCAGGTGCTTCTGCAGCAAGAACCTGGACTAAACAGCCTTGCTTTCAGTGGACACCAGGACAGTAAGGCAGCCTTTTAGCCTGTGCAAGGATTTTTGAGGCAGCAGGAACATGCACCCAGGTGCCTCCCTGTTGTTCATGCTGTGCTGAGCATCATCATGCCTGGACCAACATGCCACATTTCTCCTGGAAAAGGCCATCAATATTTGTTTTTGTTTTGAATAGTGTTAAATGCTGTGGGTCAGAGTAGCAAAATAAAATCTGCTTTCCCTGTGCAGTGAAATGTCTTCAACAAGCTTTGGAGAAGTATGTATGTAATATATTTATAGAGATGTAGAGTGTTAGTGTGGAATTATGTATTGCCCATTATTCTGTCTTCTTTGTAGGAACATTTGCCTTTTTACTTAAATATAGTGCTTTATTGAATTTACATATTTTTGGGTGTGGAAAATGAATTTTAGGAACATACAGAAGTGAGATATTGTCATACTATTAACAGGGGTTCAAGAGGCTGTTCTGACAGAGACTCCTTCATGTTTCTTCAGTTCCTCAATGGGGTCCTCAAACCCCAGGAAAAAGCTTGTGAACAAGGAGGATTTGAGTTTGCAGGACTGGAACCAAACTTTGGTTTATTATTGATAGCAATTCATTCTCACAACTCCATTTCAGTTGGATAGTGGCAGGTCTGGACCTTGTTTTGTCTCAGAATGCTGAGGAGCTGGGGAAGAACAGGGTTTGCATTTCATCGTGGCTCCTGCAGCAGAACTACATGGATAAAAGGGGGAAAAGCATCAGTCCCTGCCTTACTCTTCTCTCCCCAGAGATGGAATAGATTCAGAAATTCAGCTTTCCTACTGCTAGTCCTTCATTTAAAAGGAGTAGACGTTTGTCCCTTCCACCCTGGGAGCTGCCGCTTGGTGTGCCAGATTTGGTACCTGCCTTTACACAAGGCATCTCTGCATTCAGCCAAGTTGTTCTCCTGCTCCTCCTCCAGACTCCAGAGGCAGAGGCTGTGTGGGGCAGGGGGTGCTGCTCTCTGTTACTGGAGTCAGGAGGGACCAGATCTGTTTTGCTCAGCCATGTTCTGCAACGTTTTGTTGCCAGGCTCAAACTCTGTGAACCTTTCAGGGATTAAAATTGATGAGATTCTCTGCTGCCACCAGGCTCTTCAGAATACATGATTTTCCTGAACTGCAGTCACTCAGAGTGGGAATTGCAGTCAGAAGGTCAGAAAGCTGTTAAGAAAAGAAAGTCTATATTGCTGTTTTCTATTATTTGAGGCATAGAACTGATACTAAACATTTATTGGTTTGATAAAGACTTCCTGTACCACAGCAGCTATACAGATCATAGAATTAATCCAAGAAAATTTTGTAATTGATATGTAAGAGAAGAAAAAGCTCTTCCAGTGATTTTTGACTTAAAAAAAAAATTCATTGTAGAGAACTATACATTTAAGAAACTTATGTTAAGATCCAGAATGTGATGTTGCTCACAGGCTTAAGCTGCATTGGGCTGATCAGTCAAGATGGAAATGTAGGGTGAAGCTCTGGTCTCAATAAACGTGTCTGATGAATTTCCCCTACTGTCATTAATACATCAGCTGCCCTATCTCTGTTTGAGAGGCATTTGCATCACAAAGAAATTATTTTATCTCAGCCTGTAAAATTTGAAGTGCTGGTGGCTCACAGACACTTCCTGTCCAAGTTGTTGTCCTGGACTGAAACTTCACAGAGGAACAAGCTCTTGTCTCATTGTATCACTCTTATCAGCCTTAGTATTTCTATTTTACTTTATTTTTGTTCATGCAGTCTAGATTTGTTTCAAACCTGTGGTGAATATGATACTGATCTTTATCCTGCTGAGTTTACAGCCAAGAAAAGAAGTGAATTCCCCTGATATAATTTAGGAAGGGGAGGGAAAACAGAGCTTGCCTGCAGAGCCTTCTTAACCCCTGCTTGTGATGAGATTCTACTTGTTTCCAATAAATGTCTAAAAACCCAACCACAAGGCAACAGAGAATTATGCAGAAAAATCAACACCATATAAGAACTTTAACCAGTGAATTTATCAGCAACTGCTTCTCTTCACCTGGAAGCCCCAAACATTCAAATCTTTTCTTGTTTTTGCTACATACAATATGTATGTTTTGTCTTTTTGTGATCTGGGGCCTCAGGGGTGTTTTGTACAAGTGATTTGTGATGTAAGTGAAGGAATTGGTGTTTCCTTTTAGTTTACTGTGAAAGAAGAAAGGGAAAGACATGGAAAGAAGATGCTTGGATATTGACTGCTCTGGGCAAAGTGTGAGAAAGAAGGAGAGAGGCAGCTCAGATGGGAAGAAAATTTAGAGTTGAAAAGCAGGTGGGGAAAAGGAAAAAGACAGCTTAGTCTGTGTTATCTGAGTGTTCCTCTCTCTTGACTTTTTATACACTTTGAAAATCGAGCAAATTGGAGCATTTTTCCAGCCTGAACTCAGTCTGGCTGCCCTCCCTTTGGTGCTTTCCATCTCTCTTCTCCCTAGATGTGAGGTTACCCAAAGTAGACTGTGGATTTCCAAAAAGGCATTTTCAACCCTTTCTCTCTTCATGCATAAAACATCCATTGCATATTTAATTTCCACTGAAATAAGGGTCACATGAGCAAGAGCTCATATAATGCCTTGCTTCCCCTTCTCCTAATTTATTTCGGAGACCAAATACAGCTGCATTCTTTCATCTTGCCCTCTTTCTGGCCTCCAGGCCTATTGAGGCAGCAACTGTTTTCTTTGTCAGCTCTCACCAGACCCTGACTCTAGGCAATTTTTGTAAATATTTTTCCAATACAACTGCACTAATTTTACATGCTTCACAGCTCATTTGTAAGTAATTTAGCCACATACCTATTTTTTCTAACCAGGGATTTTCATGTTCTCTCTTTGGTTAAACGATACCCAGAATGTTGCACAATGTGGCTGAGCAGAACATTTTGATATGTTTGTTTCTTCTAGTTAGCAATTTCTGAGACATATTTGTTTTTACTAGTTAGTAATTTCTGTCTTTCTGAGAGCAAACCTTTCATTTAAGAGCATCAGCAGAGGGAGACAGAATATGAGGGAGAAAACATTTTTCCCATAGCATGGGGCAGTAAGCTCTTTGGAAAGAGTGAGGTATCGTTCTCTATTCAGCCACTGAACAGAGTTGTGCTGAGATGACCAAGTGTCAGCTGAGCTGAGGTGGATGAGAACAAACTAATTTCACACAGGTAGAGCATGAAAATAACCATTACACAATAGCCAGGTCAATGGGAACTGATGACCAATGTCCCTGAGGAGAATTTCTTTGGGCAGAGGAACCTTAGCCATGGTGGGGAGAGGGTTTGTCTGAGCTTTGCAGAAATGCATTTCCTATTTCTGCTCGCAATTTCTCAGCCATCTCTGCTCTAAATAAACACTGTTGCTTTTAGTGTTCTTCTACAAGTCACACTAAACAGAAGTACTCTTTGGTTCATTGTTATGAGTGTTTTATAAGTGTTACAATGTTATTTTTATTCCTTAATTGGGGGATTAAATGTCAGAATTTTTCACCAGTATTCAGTCTTTCACTCTGACAACAGCACAACATTTATTCCCTCCCCACTCCCTGTATAAAACACAAAACCTGCCATTTTTTATTGTTCACAGGAGAAAACCCAGGGAAGGGGCAGTGTTTGTGGGGCTGCTTTGTTTTGCTTCTTTTACTGCTAAATAGCTTTCTGTCTACACAAGTCCATTTTCTGTGTGTTAACAGAAAGGGTTTTCTTTCTCTGATATCTAAATACCACATAACTTGGCACTTGAAGATCAGCATTGCATAGCCCTCATTGTCAGAAAAGTTATTAAAATGAGAGGTGCAGTACAATGGTCATGGGGACATCAGGGCATAACTACCAGCATTACAGCAAGCATTCTGATTAACTTCAGACATTTGGGCAAATTTAATACTTGCATACTGCAAGCTACTGAGAGTCCAGTGAAATTTTTGATACGTGTTTTCTTCCCTTCTGCTTTTAAAACCTGTAGTGAGAAGCTGCTTTGTATTATTTGCATTTTCATCTAGACTGGAAGAGTGCCTGTTGGATAGCATAAAAACTGCAGTGATTAAAAAGACCCAGCAACTGAACCCAAATCTAAGCTCTGACAGGCACAAGTCTCCCTTCAAAGACTGCCAACAACCCAGAACTAAAGTATTGTCTGAATAACTCGTGCTCAGGGCATTTGAGAACCTAATCTCAGCATACATTTTGTGGAAAGAACCAAGCACAAAGGAAAGAAAAAGACTTTTACATTTGAAGCTCACACAAATAGAGTAACAAAGAGAGTTTCTGTAAATAAAATTTTCATTGTGAAATCACAGGAATTTCTCACAGTCTAGACAGGCCCTAACAGAAATCTCCTGAGCTTCCCAGCCAGTCTCACTGGGTGCTCTGAAATGTGCCTTCATGCTTAGCTCAACCTGCACAAGAAAACAAGCTGATTCCTCTTTTCTCCTATTTATAGGCTTTCTGGCTATATTAACACCCTTCACTGAGTAATGTATTTCTCTTTCTCCTCTGGTTGCTGTATTAAAAAGAATAGCTGCTTGGTTTCATGAGCCTTGTAACAATGTTCTTACCACACTGTTGCATGCACAGCACCTCAGAAATAGCGTGTATGACTTGAGGTGGCTTCCTGTGTTTGCGTTATTGCTATTCCTCAGTTTTTGGCACAGAAATCTCGGGCAGGTTGCCAAAAGTGCTCCCCAGTGGCTGTTCGTGCACAAGGAGCTCACTGCAGAATTGGGAGCAAGTGATGCTGCTGGGGTTGTGAAGGAGATGGGGCAGTGCTGGGGGGGCACTCCTGGGTTTTGGTTATACCTGAGTGCTGTGAGGAGAGAGTCAGAGAACGCCCTATAGGTGAGTATGGCAGTAGGAGCAAGAACTTAGAGTGGAATCAATCATCTGATCACACAACATTCATTCCTTCACAGGCAAATCAAACCTCATCCTGCTGCTGGGGAGAATTATTGAGTGCCTTGGCAACCCCTTGGTCTCATTTTCACTGTGGTTCCTGCCTCAGCAGCCACCTTTGCTATGCTAATAGCAGCAGGGACCCGTGGCACACATGATTAGAAGGAGCATTTTGGTGTGTGCAGCTCTGCCAGCATCAGGGCATCACACGCCACGCTGGGGCTGCTGCTCACTGAATATGGAGAAGTTTAGCTGCAAGCCACTGGGAGGTTTATAATTGCTTATTGCATTAAGTCAGATGCTACCAGAGAGTACGCTGTGTGTTACTCTGATTTTATTAAAATAGAAAAGATGAAATGACAAATTAAAGAAAAATGAAGGGGATTATCATGACTCCAGGTTAAACATAAACAGCAGGATTCAAAAAGCTTCTGGAGAACAGAGCTCCTCTTTCAATAAAATCTCTCCATTTATAAAACATTTAAAAAGAAAAGGGGGAAATATCTATATGCCATATCAGGAAAATTGCCTTTAAATGTTATGTTTCTCAAGAGTTTCTAGAAGGCATTAGTAGCTCCCTGAGAAACAGCCATTATTTTCATGCTAATGGTAACTGAAATAAAAATGGATGGAGGGAAAATGTAAAATTTGGCTCTGCCATACAATCTGGGTTGGTTTGGAATAAGCATCTATTCTTTATTGAAAGTTTTCCATTGGTTAGTGTCAACTCTTAAAAGGAAATATTTGTTTTTCTTTGTTACTTGATGGTAATTATTGCCAAATGCAGGAGCACTGTGAAAGGTGAAAGATTTGGTTTATTTCAATTTCCTCCTTTGATTTTTGTTGCTTTAGTCTCTCTAGGAACTTAAATAATTATAATAAACACAGGAAAACCTCTCAGGTAACCCAAATAAAATGTAAGATGTGTTTTTATAAATGAGAGTGCAAATGTCACACTGGTAAAACTAGGAAGATATGTCCTTAGCTCCCCTGAGCTGGAGGGGGGGAGGCTCAGGGGATTTGATTTCTGAGTACTGCCCAGAAAAAGAGCTACAATGGAAACCTCTTTTTTCTTTAAGACCACAAGCCAAACCCCCACCCCCACTGAAACATTTCTCAAAACCTGGTTAGAAGGCCTTAACTTTGACCCCTATTTCAGTTTTAATGCTCCTAGGAAAAGAACAAATAAAATGTATTTCAACTGAAAATCTCTGCCATGGCCATGGCAGGCTACACTCTGCAAGCAAATGTCAGGTGAAATTGTTTGGTGGGAGCCAGCACACCAGAACAAGGCAGCAAGAGAAATGGAGAGAAAGGAAATAAAATTATTCCTACAGATGCATAGCAGTCTGGGGAAATGCTCAATGTTTAAATTTGTTCCCACTGAAGCAATTTCACCAAAGGCAGCCAAACTAGAAGGCTGATGTGATCTCTCCTGTTATAATAATCCCATATTGCATGCAAGTTCATTTGGGGTCTGAGTCCATATCTAAGATGTTTTACTAAAGGAATTCCCCTTTTTTTATTGTAAAGGAAGATCCCAGTGCTCAGTGGGATGCATTTGGAAGTCTGCTCCAATAACTCATGTGTTCTCTGTGCTGTATCAGCTCTCGCTGTGGGTTAATAGACAGCTGCCTGGTACAGAAGACTGCAGCAAATGACCATGGCTCATATGCTGGAAAAGAGTACAAAATAAGAGTACTGGTCAAATGTGTTTGTGCTTGAGGGGAAAAGAAAAGTGTATTTTGTTTGGGCCTATGCTCAAAACCTTGGGGATCTTGGCCAGGAGCATCCTTGGCAAAGTGTGATGCTGGTAGACTGAGGTATAGTGGGAGAGCTGTATTCACGGGTGTTTTTAACCACTACATTGCCCAAAATTTCACTTTGGTATCTTTCACTATAAGTTAATGAAGCATTTCTATGAGTTCTCTAAGATTTGTCATAGGATCATTTCCAGGAGTGGTTACAGCTGCAAATTTAATAGTCTGCTCCTGTATCCTAATGCAAATGCTGAAAGCCTGTGGAGAAGGTGAGCTCATCATTTATCTGCAGAAAAGTTCACTTGCAGTCAATGTGCTTATAAATCTTCACCTCCTGAGCAGCTTTACAAGTGTTTCTGAAATATTCAAAACATTTTTTATCCAGTATGCTTTTCTGCTGTGTTATTTAGATACCAGACTCATACCAGTGGACCTGTCTCAGGTGACTATTTGTATTTTGCTTTCTATGCCTAGTATAAAACATTCACAGAGTTCATTAGAAGAAAATGCCAGATAATTTTCTTAAGATGGATATGCCAGGGTCTGGTAATAATTTCTCTGGATATGATCTGAGTATTTGGAATCTGGGATTGACTTGGATAGGTAAACAGCATTTTGAAGACCTTTCTGAGCCATCTGAATTTTTAAGGCCCATTTTTAAACTGCAATGAGGTTCTTAAAATCCCTCATGAAACATCAGAGCAACCGCTGGATTTGAGAAACACAGGAGCACACAACGGCATCACAAGGGAATACCTCCCAATCCTAGTGAGCAGCTTGGCTCTCTCCCCACTCCTGTCAGAAAAACTCTAAATAAGAGTGTTTGTCCAAAAAGCATTGAAAAATGTGCAGAGAAAGGAAGGCTCTTTTCTGAAGCCTGCTGTAACTAGGAAGGACTCTTGGGTGAGTCCTTGGAGAGGAAGGGGTTATGTTGAATTACTCAGAGCCAAGAGCTGTTGCTCACTTTGCAGCTCCCTCAGCTGGCTCTGAAGATGTAAATTCTTTGTGTCTGTCGTCAGCAGCTTTTGTTTGAACCCAGATGAAATATTGTAAAGTTTTCAAAACAAGTTTTGTATTTTATCTTGATAAAAGACATTCTCCCATCTTCACAAGTTCAGAAATAACCTCCCTTTTCCTGCTCAAAGCCATATGTTGCTGACAGCCCTACCTGATTACATGATTCTCTTTCTAGATTTTCTTCTTTTTTGGAAATAAAAAGAAATTTTCCTTGACTGAAGTAAAAAATAGGTTATTTCCCCATTAACAAAGAGAATACTTTGTCTGTAATACCAAAATAAACATAAACCAATGTCAGATCTACACTCAGCATGCATTTCTACTCTCAACACTCCTAAGATGGCTTTGCATTGAATTCTGATGAAGTTGACAGTAGAATAATTTCAACATTTGTAATTTTTCCGGGGCTTTTCAATGTGTTAGCAGTAATACTTCTTAGACTTCCTGGGAGTAATGATTTCTTATAAATGACCTCATTGAAGTATCTGTCCTGTCCTTTTAGCAAAGAGAAGATAAAATCCTGATGTCTGGATATGAATCAAAGCCCTTATGTAGACAGTGCAGGCTGCATACACATTTTTGGAGAGGTTTACTCCCCCTCTGTCTTTCTATCACCTGAAGATGTGAGCTGTGCATGTCTGTTCAAAGCTGCAGTAAATCTCTTCTGTCCTTTTTCTCTACTTCTCTGCACTTCTGTGGACTTAAAAGATAAAATACCCCAAAACAATGGAGAAGTCTTTTGACAGTATTTCTGATTTGGGTGGAATCGGAAACTACCTGCAGTTGTTGCAGTAAAACCTGGATTCCTTCATTTTCCAGATCCAGGACTTTGCCTTGTCAGACCTCCAGATTAATTTCTCTTACATTACAGCCAAACAAATGAGAAGAATCCACTTAGTAGGGCAGCCAGAGAGTTAAAAGTGTGGTTCCTTTCTGCACTGAAGAGAAACACAAACTGTTTTTTTTTTTTTTTTTTTTTTTGTGAAATGGAAGCATTCCTCCAAGTCTTGGGGGTTTTTTTTATTTGATGGAAATGTAATTTGCCTTTATTATATTGCATTCGAAAAAAGCAATTTGTCTTACTGATACAAAATATTTTGACTGCCTCAGAATTAAATGCTTGAATAGCCTTTTGATTTTTTTGTTTTCACCAAAAGTTTTCAATGAAATGAACTTGTTCCTGACAGCTCCTCATGCTGAGTAGGCATTTTGTCCAGGAGAGATCTTCTGTCAGGGTGATTCTGCTCAGCACTGAATTCCTAGTCAGATTTACTCCTGGTTGCTCCCAAAACAACTATACCCAGTCCAGGTCAGAGACTGCTTCCTCTTGGTGCTTAAAATGCCTTTGGATACAGGATACCTCCTGACCTGCAGCTCCACGGTGGGAATAAGAAATGACAGTGAAAGAATAAGAAATTATTTTGTCAATACTTCATCTGGAATTTTGGACTATGAGTAATCTCACTGGAAAATCAGTGACCTGTGGGTCAATATCCACAATTCTGGAGGTGTTCCCATGAAGTCATTAACTACCTTGACAGCAATGTCTTGATCATTGTGGCCATAGCCCTTTCCTCTAAAGTTTTTTGCCCATGGTTGTAATACAGTCTTGTTTTGTGCCAGAGGAACAATGATTTGTCTTCAGATAAACCCAGTACCAGCTGTATTTTTGCTGGAACAGTTCAAACCAGTTCTACCTTCTCCTTTTAAATGTTTTGGAGCTACTCTTACATTGCCATAGCTTAGGTAGAGTTTTCAAATGATGGCTATTTAAATGAAAAGTATTTTTCTGGTTTTCATCTAAACACGCTCCAGACAGTGCTAAGTTCAGTGGAACAGTAATAAATTGGGGGATAAGCACAGGAAACTAAAATAATAGTGAAAATGAAATTGCAAATATGAAAATCCATACAACTTTAAAATTCAGAAGGTCACCAATAAGTGAAAGATATTATCCTAGTTTTGTAGTCAGCCATGAGTGAAGTGAGAAAATATGGTGAACATCAAAAGAGTTTAAAAAATTCTCAAACCAAACAAAATCCCAGCCTTCTCTGCCCGTTCATTTTCATGATGGGTGCTATCACAGGTAAATAAAAATTCCCATTTTCTATATCAATAATATGTTTTGCAACTCTGCAAGATGCCTTTAATATAAAAAAAAAAAATCTTTAACATTCTCAAAGAGAAAAAAAAATCTGCAGAAATTGCTCATGATGTCTTGTTCATTGTGAATTAAGTCCATGAATTAATAAAACAGAGGGGAATTTGCTAAAGAATATCCATTAGTATCTATTTTGCTGAGATGATTTTTGCCAGAAACATAATGCTTTTCTTTCTTTAGGTCCTTCCAGAATCTTTGCTTTACAAAACTGTGCCATAAAAGATCTACTTTCTAACTGTTTGGAATAAGAAATGACTCCATTGTGAAAAGAGGTGGGGAAAAGTGTCTAAACTTTTCTAGGTGGAAATAATTCTAAATTGAATTTTACTAGTCACTGCAGTTTTATTAACACAGATAAAATAAAATAAAATGTGAGGGAGAGAAGGAGGGAGAGAGAAAAAAAAATTCAAAATCCTATTTTTGTGAAGACTGTTTGGTGACTTGCATAAAAGAAAATTAATCTTGTTTGGGAACAACAGGAAGTACATAATAGAAAATAAGGGTAAGATTGATCCTGAAGTTATCTTTGTTGCCAAGCTGCTTATGCACAAAGCAGGGGAAAATGATTCAGCTCATCTCTGATAAATTATTAATCTTTCCTTATTTCCTTTTTTTCTTTTT
Organism: Zonotrichia albicollis; assembly: GCF_047830755.1. Lineage (NCBI taxonomy): Eukaryota > Metazoa > Chordata > Aves > Passeriformes > Passerellidae > Zonotrichia > Zonotrichia albicollis. Next base: position 40,374,959 of record NC_133825.1, on the reverse strand, counting down.
TGTACAATATTGTTAATATTTGTGGCACAAAATAAAAAGATCAAAGCAAGTATGTGTTCAGCAGCACATGGTTGATAAAAAGTCATCTGCCACTGGAATAAACATGCTTTTTTTCTTTGTATTAGTAGTATATAATAGTATTCTATTATAAATGTTGTAAAAAGTTAGATTTATCCCTGATTTCCAGCTGAAGGTTTCTGCACAAAATGTGTCAAAATATATTCTTAGCACAATCAAAAAGTCATCAGTTTGTTTTCAAGCTGATTGGAAAGCAGCTCTGTGTAATCAAGAGGAATTACGGCCTGGAACACAAAAATAATCGTTCTGGCACCAAGTGAAGATCCGAGTGTGGAGTCAGACGTGCAGCCTGAGGATCCCTGGTGTCCCTCAGAAGAGCAGCTATGTAATTACTCACTCCAATGCAAGCACTAATGGTATTTTTCATGTTCGATGCAGCTGAATCCCGTGTCAGCTGCAGGGCCCAGTTTCCTATTTGGCATGGGCACTTGTTCCATTAAGCTGTTTGGCTCCCCAGGAGCTTTGTTGACAGCTACTCCTCTCCTCCCATACTGACTCTGACGAAGAGTTCATCTTTCTCCTTCTCTCCTGTTCAATATTTCCCCTGCCTGATGGACAGCTTGGCTCTGGAGGTCTGTAATGAGCAGAGGCACCCTTCAGCTGCAGGGGACTGCTATTGACCCTGCCCTGGGCTGGGAGGATCTGAGAGGCTCCGTGCAGTCCTTACCCTCTGAGAGCTCCTGGGTGACATCTCAGGTGTGACTCCTATGCTTAATCACCACATCTTGGAGCCTGACCTTACAGCTGATAGCAATCTCTATTGAAGTGCTCAGCCAGAGCCTGGGAATTGGATGTGGAGACTGAATTACCCTTTGCCTTGGGAGGAGGTGACTCAAAGCCTGCAGAGCTGCAGGGACACGGGGAGTGCAATTGGGGAATTTTGCAGCCTGCCTGGTCTTGCCTGGTGTGCTGGGAGCAGCTACGGTCAGTGTGTAAAAATGAAATGTTAAAGAAATATTAAATTTTTATTCCTTGCAGCTTACTTCACTCAAAAAGGGCAGTTATTCTCTGCTTTTGGCTGGGGTAAATTCAGTTTTCTGTAGGGTAGCTTGCATGGAGCAATGGATTGTGACCAAAAGAGTGTTGGTAACAAAGGGGTGGTTTTGTTATGCTGAGCAAGGCTTGCACAGGCACCCCAGCCTTCTCTGCCTCTCACAGCCCCCACGGGCAAGGAGGCTGGGGGTGCACACAGAGCTGGGAGGGATAGCTGGGACAACAGGCTGCCAGGCACCAAAGGGATGTCCCACAACATGTGACATCATGCTCAGAATATACAGAGAGGGGGGAAAGGAGAAAGGTGGGGGAAAGTTTAGAATTATGGCATTTGTCTTCCTAAGTCCCCACCATGTGCCATGGAGCCCTGCTGTCCTATGGCTGAACACTGGCCTGCTGGTGGGAAGTAGGGATTGAATTCCTTATTTTGCTTTGCTCTTCCTCTTAAACCATCTTTATCTCAACCTATGAGTTTTCTCACTTTTGTCCTTCAGATTCCCTCCCCAGTCCATTCCGGTGATGTTGTATTTAACAAACTTCGTGCCTTGCCTTTGAAATATCGTGTACCAGAAGTGACACAGAGACACACAGACTCATAAGGCATGAACCATAGCGGGTCATCTATGCCTCTTCAGGTTTTTTGCAATGTAAGAATGGAGGAAACTTGGATAATTCCAGAAAGGTAATGAGTGGAATTTACAGAAAAAAACCTTGCAGACCATCAGAATCTCAGATATCCTTCTTCCAAACTGCTGTACACAATTTTTGTGCCTTAAATTCTGGCTTAAGGAGCAATCACTCTTTCAGATGTACATGACTTTTGAGTGTTCTTTTGTTTAACTGTCATAAAGGGACTGCGTAGCTCTTTGAAATTATGTTAGAAATCATTCTGCCTAAGTGACAATGACATCACTTTCTGTCTCTTTTATCTTGCAGTTCTCTGAAAGGTCACAGTGTAATTTATGAAAATCATGATTTTGTCCTTTTTTCTGATTGATTTTCCTACTGTAGATTTTTTCTCTATTAAATTATGTCACTTCTTTTATCTTTTGATTAATTTTCCTCCTTTTCACACCAAGTCTATTGTGGAAATTTAATTACAGCAGACTTGTAATTGCTGATTTTGTTTTAACTGGAAGTGTGTAATTGCTGTATTATCAAGTAATTCAGTCACACTATGTAAAACTCAACATATCAGATGCTAATCTGGCTTTGTTGGAGATACCATTTTCCTTGTTTTGAAAGTGATTATTCCCTACCTCTTGAATGGTTTCCTTTTAATTCTTTCTTTATACAAGGTGTTGTTTTATCTATTTCTTTCTTTAGACTCAGATGATATAAAGCTCTTTCTCTTTTCATGACCAGACCATTTGGGAGTCATCTTTTTGTTCCATTGCTTGCATCAAACAAAGTTCTTGTCCACCAGATTGTGCTGATATATATTGTTAACATTTCAGAGGATGCCAAAAATTCTTTAAAGTCTTAACTAAGATTTCCAAAGCAGCAATGATCGTTCAGCTTATTTTATTATAAAAATCAAGCAAGTTAAACCAATGTCATGTGTTTAACTTCTTGAAATGAGTTTCATACAGTTTTTCTAGTATATAATGTAAAAACCTTGTTCTTAGAACCACCAGATACTTTAGAGTCTTCAGGAATGTTTTTTAGCTCTCCTGTGATGCTCTAACTGTCCTTCCAGTCTACCACTCTTATTAACACTATTCAATATTTTCTGTGCCTGTGGACAGGCCATAAATAGAACTGTGGCTAATCTCCAAACCAGAATTATATATTTTGTGCAGTCTTTCAGCAATTGCAATATAGGTTGTACACACCTGTCACTTAAGAGAAGATACATTGGAGCAGAAGTGATGCATGAGCAAAAGCTACTTGAAAAGACAGCACAGAAGCAAATGCCATGTGGTGAGGTTGTGGTTCAATGAAAAACCCTTTTAAATCAATCTCTGCTTCACTTTTGCCAGTTTCTAATCTCAACACTTCTGCTGGATTGCAACTTTATCATGTTAAATGGACATACCTTGATGCTATAAACTATGTCTAAATATGTGTTAAGTAGTTACACATTTCCAAGTGCCAGAACCAAATGAGAGTTATTATAGATTTTTGTCTTCCATTCTAAATAGATTTGAACCTTCATTAGTTTCAAATGTAAGATTGGGGTAAAACCTACGACAATTACTAAGTGAAAGCAGTTGTCAAGGCTTGCTCTTGTGTGGAGATGGACACAGCTGGCAGAGCAGAAAGAGGAGAATGTGTGAATAAAGGGAGTGTGGGTGACCCTGAGAATGGCCCTGCTGTGGCTGCTGGAAGGGCTGGCAGGGTGATCCCTCCCAGACTGAGGGGACAAACCAAAGGAGGGTGGCACTGGGCAGTAGGTGAGGCACTGAGACGGGAGGGCTGGATGCTGGCGCCTGCTGAGCCTCAGCTCTTCCTCCTTGACGAATTGTTTACTCTCTCTGGGTGGGATTCATCTCATCTAACTTTAGTGATCAAAAGCAACTGCTGACCTACTCGTGGATTTTCTGTTATGCATGTGCTGAAGGGAAATGTGCACCAAAAGAGGACAAGGGTGGCTAGGAGAAAGTTGTTCTGTCAGGCTGCACTGCTGGAGATGAAGCAATAGCTGAATTGAAGATCTCTGGCAGCAGCAGGTGTGCCTTTAATTTATTTTCATATATTTGCTGGGCTAACACTGGAGGTCTTCAGCCCTGGGCACTTTCCCTGTGCTTGGGAAATAGATTTTTATCTATCCAGCAAATCTGTCCAGGCAGCCCTTTCTTTCAGTTACCTAAAATAGATTCTTAGGGCTAATTCCTGGAATGGCTTGTCTACCCTCTGCACTGCCTTGGAGGCTCAAAAAGAAGAGCTCTACCTGGAGGTTTCTTTTTCTCAGGAAGAGACTGCTCTGGCAGTCAGCAAAGAATTTTCCCAGCCATCCTTTTGGGAAATTAGTTTGCTTTCGTTCCTGCCCAGCCCAGCAGGAGAGGTAGGGTGAAGCACTGCCCAAAAGCACCATAGATGTGGTGGTCTATGGTGGGTCAAGCCAGACCTAAGAACTGGCCTGAAGCATCTCTCTAGACAAAGAGGTCCCTGGCTGGGTGACAGGTAGGGAAAGAAGCTGCCAAATTCAGCCACACTTCGGAGTGTGATAATTAGTGCTGTGATACATTTGTCAAATGCTATAGGAACCAATATTGATGTCTGAAATTAATCACACCTGAAAGCCAGTGGCCAGGTATTGCCCTGTGTTACTGAAGATGTATATGTGTGTTCATATGTGCCTCTGTGGTTATTTTATATATATATTTATAGACACACATCTGGGAAGTGACCTTTTACTCATGCAGTTTTGGCCCTGAGAATGAGGAGAAAATTTCCAAATAACAGTATGAATTGCTATGCCTTTTTTTTTTCCATTAAATAATTTGTTGTATTTCTAAAGGCATGCGGAGCATTCTGTTCAATTTTATGGGAAAAAGGACCCACTGTATTTGTCAAGGCTGAAAAATTGCTTGGAAACCTTTTATCCAGGAGGGGATCTGCGTGTTGAGGGAAGTGTGGAAGCAGTAAGAGAGAGCAAAATAAAACAGATGGAATTGCAATCTGAAGAGAAATGTTTTGACAAAGACTTTTGAAAGGTTTTACCTTCACTTCAGTGCAGGATTAGAAAAGCTCTTAAACATGAAAAAAATACTTCAAAATGGACTAGTTATCCTGTAAGGATGATAGAGATTTTGGTGGATTTTCAGGTAAAGCATTTTATTGCAAAATGCTCTGATAATCTTCATTGCCAGTCAGCAGTTCAAGTTAGTGGCAGATGAAATTTGCATGACACGAGATGGTGCGGGAAGATATGCATGTTTTGCACCAAGTGGAAAGATCATTACCATGCCCAGCAATACTGTAGAAGCAGTTTGAGTTTACATGATTAATCTGGTCTTGGTGTTGGTTCTCACTTTTACAGCTACCTCGGGTTTCAGTTCACTAAATGGCATTTTGAGAGCCTGACATACCTTCAGACCTGGAACAAGCATATAATTAATTGCTCTGTGGTTTGTGGCTTGTTTTTGTTTGATGGTTTGTTTTTTTGGTTTTTTTTGATGTTGTTGTTGTTTTGACGTGGGGTTTTTTTGGTCTTTTTTTTTTTGTGAGTTTTTTTGTTGCTGTTGTTGTTGTGGTTGTTGTTTTTATGAACCAATATAAATGAGAGTATGTGGAGTGCTGCAGTACCAGAAGCTCCTGTTGTTCTGAATTCATGAGAACACAAAGAGGCTGCCCCCCATGGAGGGGTCTGAGGGTTAAAAACCCCTCAGTGGTTATGGGGTGATGTGAGGTGGGACATCTGGGAGACCTGGGACAGCCTTGGGAGTGTGGTGAACCATTTGAAAAGCAAACAATAGGCAATGCTAAACTGGCAACTTGCCTCACAGAATGGATGTGGCCTCATCTTTCTCCTCCCTGCAGCCTTTCAGCAAAAGCTAAATTGAAAAAATTTACCTTCCGTGTTTATGACTTTCACCAAGGTTTCCTAAATATTAGCATGGGAGGTAGAAAAGCTAATTTTTTAGCAACATTTTGTAATGATAGTTATTCCCTCCAGTACTTCTAAGGAAAGAAACAATTTTTCATCTCTATGCTCTTCTCCAAATTATCATACCAGGGACGAGTATTAAAAAACCCCCTCTCTTGCTCATGAAAAACAAATAAGACATTTTTCTAGTTCAATATTTAAAAAAGAAAAAGAAAGTGTTGTAGTGAACTGAAATAACAAATGAGAAATTTATCAGAAGGGGAATAATGTTGGGCAAAAATATTGTATTTATGACCTATGTGGATGGATTTGTCTTACTAATAATGCAGCTGACATACTGAGTAGACCTTTTGGAAAAGGGATAATATTGGTTGCCACTGACAAATGCTTTGAACTTACTTGGGAGGGAAATGGAGAAGTATTCCAATTGCGCATTAAAAATGTGTGGGCCCCTTCTACCTTGCTTGCAATTCCATCAAAGCTCTGGAAGTCAGGCAGAATGGAGCTGGTTCTCCACTTGGCTGGAGATCCTCTCTGGCATCAGATACTCACAAACTAATATAATAGAGGACTCAAATAGAGACTCTGAACTTCTAAATGTGACACATAAATGGGCCAACAGGCTGGACCCCTTCACAGGGTTCTTTGGGATGGCTGGTGGTTTCAAAAGATGCTTGGTCTTTAACATAAATGACTCATGAGCATTTATCACAGATTCCATGTGCCCCCAGTTAGACTTTGGTTTGGTTTTGGATTTTTTTTCTTGATGTTTTTGGGAACAGGCTGTTGTATCTACATCTTAATTCTTTGGAAATGGTGGGGGGTACAAGATGGCAGTACCCACCCAAACTACTAAATGCATTTAAATAGGGTATCTTTTACCTTGTGACACATGGGCAATTTGTTGTACTTAGAAGGTGCCAAAGCCAGAGTGTCTTTGTGAAGGAATGTGCAGCCCCTGGGAACTTTAGGCTGAGTAGGAAGGTCAGATCTTGGGCACTTAAGCTCAGAGAAGGGGTCTAAAAAGCCTCCAAATCAGTGTGTGTGTGATGTTACGGCCTGGGTTTGTCAGAGGCCTTAAGGGAAATATCCTTGTCCCTCATCCCACTTTTCTCATCCCCTTTTCTTGTTCCCACTGAGACACTGCCAAAACACAGCAAAGCAGTGAACACACCTGCAGGTGAAGAATGCAGGGAGCTGTTGATGCCACTTCCCCAATCCTTATATGCTAAAATTCATAGTATTGACTCTGTCATACCTCATTTTAGGAAAAACATCCCACAGTTGTGGGCCTAATTTTGACTTGATACCAATCACAACAAGGGCAGCCAAGATCAGGTCTTAATTTAGGCCAAGCCTGGATATTCATCTGCAAAGTGTGGCTAAAGAAAGTCTGCTTGTCCTGAGGCAGAGGCTGATGTGTGGGGTAAGATCTGCTCTTGGGGAGAGAGACATTTTCTGCAGGTTTTGTGCTCTCTTTTATCCTGTGGTGCCAACAGGTACATGCAAGCCCAACTCTGAATTTCTCCTTTACACTTTTCATGGGAGCTCTGCCCTTCTCATGGCAGCTACACCTCATCCATAGAGTGGTAAATTGAATTTTCATATGTTTCTGAGAAGTGTTGAGCCAGCTCTTGGGTGCATTAAGAGAGCTGGCCAAAATCCTATTGACATTACTGGGGATGCTTGATAACTTGTGCTGTGGTAAGTGCTTAAGACCTGATGCTCTATAGATCTGGGCTTAAACTGATACCATTGCAAGACATTAATAACAAGGTTCTGTCTATTAAATCATTGATCAGCTCTTGGGCTGTCAAAGCCCACAGTATGGGAAAATTGCTGCCTGACAAATTAAAAAAAGTAGAGAAAGTAGAAGTTGAGCAACTCAACAGCTCTTGAAATCATGAGATTCATGGCTCAGTTGATACCTGGTGAAGATATAGCTTTTTTTTTTTTTTTTTTAAGGACAAGAAAATGCTCTGTTAAAAACCTGTCTTTCAGGTAGAGTTTTATGGAATAACTGGATGGAAAATAAAACCCTCATCCTAATAAAAGGAAGTGTTAGTTGGCATCATGATTATTATCTCCCACATAGATTACAGCTGGGGCTGAATTGCTGGAAGCCCACACCAGCTGTGTTTTCAGGCAGCTCTATCTCAATTGTTTGTCCCACCTCTCAGTTCTGTCAATGGGTTTTTAAATTTTTTTCCATGTTTTGCAGTGAGGACTCTGCATCCAGAGCCAAGAGCACAGGCATGGGTAAGAGATTCCTGTGGCTAACAAGGGCACTGTGACTCCAACCAGTGTCTGGTGAGGCTTCCATCAAAGGTGACAGGACAATTCTCCCTTGCTGGCAGGCCAGCAGCCCTGGTAGCTGTCAAAGGCCAAATCTGTCTGTGAAAGACAGAGCAGAGGTGGCACCTGTTCTCTCTGCCTTTAAATTGCTACCTTCACAACTAGCCTGGGCTATGCAGGTACTGGCCTTGAGTTTAACTTCAAAATCAGCAAAAACCAGCCCTTTTCTGTTTGCTGGGAGGCACAATGAGGGATTGGGATGCGTACAGAAATCACTCGCTGCTTTATGATGTGTGGATTAATGAACGTATTAAACCATTCTAAATGATAGATAAGGAAATTATTTCCACTGTAGCTTGAAAGAAATAAAACTGCCCTGTTTAAAATTTAGGAGGTTTAAAACTTTGCAAGCTCATCAAAAGTACATGGGCATCAAAGAGGGACAAGTTTACAACCATCTACGGATCACCCTAAAGTTTTAACATTCATCATTTTTCTGCTTCATTACTGTTAGTGTTTCCCATAAGCTTTGAGAAACAAGCTAATTCTTCCAGAAAAGAAGAGTAAATACAGGTCAGGCTAATATGCTTTTATGGGCAGTGCTGGGATTTTCCCATTTTATTGCCATTTTGCACTATTAATTTTATATCATTGACATTGTTGTCTTCATTGCTCATGTCTCACAGCCTTGAAAAGGATTTACTGTGCTGAGAAATTCAAGTGTGAACTGAAATGGGATGAAATTCAAGTGTGGTTCAGTTGGACAGTACAAGTCCTATGATGTGACTATTTCTGGCTTTGTAAAAGGAGCAGAGTGTAGCTTTTTTTTGGTGTTTTTATGTGCAGCTGTGACTGCTTTTGACCATGGCTTGTGTGTGAAAATGTTTGCATCAGAATATGTGCAGCCAGGTGTGTACCTGCAGGTGAGTGTGACTCTCTTGTGCAGCTGTCTGTAGTCACAGGTAAATATTGTCTTGTGAATGTATGATCCTGACTCTTTCTGTATGCTTGCACCAGTGCTTTCATGGAGGCATGGTTTTATGTATTTTGACATAAAGAAGTGTGGATTCCAAAGAGGGAATGGTGCTCTGTGCAGAGTGCCTGCAGAACTATTCATGCACACCCCGTGCAATAAAGGGTTTGCTTGAGCATGGCAATTGCCAATAGAGGTTCACACAATATTAAGTAGCACCAGATCATTAATCATTTGATTCAATCTTGAGCACCTGGAAAATGAAAGACATGGGTCTGCTTATTGGTACCTGGAGTTTTTCTTGTGGTCTTGAAAATCAGTCATAAATAGGTAATAGGCTGCCCTTAACCTGATGTGCTGGATAATGGCCAGTAGAATATGCTCATTTGTGGCATTTATGTAGAAAATAGAGAGCAGCTGGTTTAAAAAGAGGCTGTCAGGTCACATATGAGGGAAGAAGTCATGGCTTCAGTGGGCAAGTAGAAGAATAGAACTGCAGGGCAAGGGAAGAGGAGCAAGAAGTCAAGGTTCTTTGTGTGAAAGTGATGAATACCTACCTCTGGTTTCCCAAGAATCAGTTTGTTCCCTCCTCGGCTACTTCCTGCCTTTCACAAAACCCTTGTGTAGTTTTCTGATGCTCTAATGAATCACTCTATCCTTTTCAAGCACCAGAAGCCTCTTGACCTCATAAATCCAAACTCAGAATTATAACTTTCTACTCTTCAAAGTGCTAGTTATGTAAAGCTGAAGAGTCCTCTTCTGGACTGTGCAATGTCCTCGTGTTGCCTGCTCTTGTGAATTTTTGTAATTCAAGACATGACTAAAATCAAAGCAGGAAAAAAAATAACTTCAATTTTCAATTCCCATGCCCTTCAGTACACACACCACAGAATTCCACTCAGCAAACCTGCAGTCATGTCAGCATAATTGGCAATTATGAGTGGAACTGCAGTGGTGTCTTTCATACAACTAGAGTGATAAAAGGGTTTCAAGTTGTGGCAAATCAAAGAATGGTCTGGGTTGGGAAGGACCTTACAGATCTTGTTCCAGCCCCCCCTGCCAAGGGCAGGGACACCTTCCACTAGACCAGGTTTCTCAGAGCCCTGTTCAACCTGGCCTTGGACACTTCTACATTATCTCTGAGCAGCCAGCTCCAGTTGCTCACCACCCTCACAGTAAAGAATTTCTTCCTAATATCCAGTCTAAACACACCCTCTTTCACCTTAAAGCCATCCCCCTGTGTCCTGTCCCTACATGCTCCTGCAAAAAGTCTCTCCCCAGCCTTCCTTTAGCCCCTTTTAGGTACTGGAAGGTGCCATAAAGTCATTGCAAACCCTTCTCTTCTCCAGGCTGAGCAGCCCCAACTCTCTGCTGTATCTCTGGGTATCATGGATAAAGATAATACTTTAAAAAAAGGAGGTATTATACCTTTATAAACTGTGGTCAAGAAGAAAACTCTCCAGCTGTCTTCTCCTTCCTGTAATATAAGGATTTATTGCTGTCACAATGGTAGTTTCACTACCCAGCAGCAGTAGCATGACCAGGCCTTGACATTCAGGTGCCTCAGAACTACATCAGTTATATTTAAATTAATACACTCAGGTGATTTTTAGCTGATTGATATTATTCTATTTCTGATCAATAGTTCAGTTACCTTAATAGAATTTAATATTTCTTGTTTGCTGCATCTGCCTTAACCCTATCCAGCACAGGGTAAAATCATTAGAATATTACATAATATTGATGTCTGAAAAATGCAGCAGTTATCACAATGGTAGAGTCCCAAATCATGACATGCATGCTTTCCCGCCCCTCATTAACCACAACTCACCAGCTGATCTGAGCTCTCCATATGCTGGGCCCTGTCCTTCACCTTCTGCTTCTCATTGTGGAGATTTCAGTTGATTTTCTTTTTAATTAATTTTATCTAAGGCTTTTCAGAGTCTTATCAGTAATTAATTAATAGGGGTGCCCTGCTCAGCTTGTCTGTCACAAGGCAAGCAGATTCTTAGTCTGGCCTGCTCACCCAGTCATATCAGCCTTCATTATTTTAGTGATCAGAGATCTCTTGAAGAAACCACATAGATTCATTAAGGAAATTGTAGCATCCAGGCTGTAGTGCCTGTTGAATGCCAGGGAAATAACTGAAGGTGGTGTTGTCTTGATTAAGTGATTATACATGACATACTACTTGAATGTTTTGAAAAAATAATTATTTTCTTTTTGATAATTTAGATTCTCAAATTACTTATGGCTCTATCCTTGAAACCTGGTATGTTTAAAACTTTTCACAGGCAAATCTGGTGTTAATTTAGAGGATCCACTACTTATATGAAACAAGAAGTGAAGTGGGAAATAGGTGTGTGAATTTCTGCAGGGCAATCTGTGTGGGTCATGGCATCTCTGAGAGGGGCACAGCAGTGAGACAGCAGCAAGGCAGAGGTAGAAGCAACAACTGTCATATTAAACTGTGCAGAATAGTAATTGAGGAACCATGATGAGGCTGCAGTTGCTTTTGGACTAAGAAAAAATACCTGCACTAAAACCTCCTGCAAGAAAAGAAATATCAGTGTCTTTGTGGTAAAGCACCTGTTGCAAAAAGATCTGAATACAAAACACCTTCTGTTTCATGCCAAATTCAAAATTAGGTAAAGTTGTGATGTGGGGTGGTTTTTTTTTTTTTGGTGGTTTTTTTTTTTGTTTTGTTTTGTTTTGTTTTTTTTTTGGTAAAACAAATTTCAATGGATGTGGTAAAGTGTTGAATATAAATGTCACTTATAACGAAAAAAACTTCAGTTTAAAAAAAAATTGAAATACTCCAGCTATCTGTTTAGCTTTTAGAAATAAAATTAAAAGATATTTTTAAAAAATGTCACTCTGCAAAAGAGAAAAAAATGGTGTCTAAAAAAATCAAACCACAGAAAATACCATTCAGAGTAATTCAGCAGGTACTTAGAGTGTTAACTAGATCATCACACACACGGTTTGGTTTTATCAAGCCTGGCATTGTGACCAAAAATAGTTTCAGTGTGATAATAACTTTGTCATCTCCAGGTTTCAGCAAAGCAAATATTTTTAGAAGCATAAGTTCAGCTGGCTTTGAGGCAGAAGACAGCCTGTGTTCCTTCACCCCATCCAAATTTGTAACTAAGGCTGAGGGAGCTGCAGCCATGGACATAAAGTAAATTCCTTTGCCATCAAGTTGGGCTCACATGGGCAGCAGTTTGTTTCCTGCTCACATCACACCAGAGAGTGGTGAGGAACTTTTTAAGTGCTGCAACAATCCCTGGTCTCTCTACTTAATGCAGAAAGCAATTTTATGTCCCTATACATGATATCATGTCCTCAGAATCAGCCCAACCTAGCTATATTTTATGAAGATGCTCCTTCCTGCACATCGGTCAGTAATTTTTTCTCCTTGGCTTGCCATTTCTGACTGGCTATTTGTTATGGGTCTTGAGCAAAATTTCTTCTCTGCCTGGAACAGGGGGTGAGGTATATATCTGCAATCTGGCTGGGAAATGATGTAGTGTGAAAATGAACCTATTATAAGGAGTATGCTGGGCCCAGGCTAAAATTATTTATGTGACTGTGCTCGGTTCTTCCAAGTGCATTTGTTCTCTGACAGGGATGTTCATACTTTCCCAGCTGTAGGTACACAGTGAGAGTTTTCCAGGCATCTGCAGGTTACATGGCTTATTGAGAAATAAGATCTGGAAGCAGCCAGCTTGTTTGCTGGGCGTGTGAGATGCCCACAGGCAATGTCAGTTCTTGGTCTGTTCAGGAGTCCAGGGGAGGGCATGGGAGAACCTCCAGGTCATAGAAAATATACTCACACTGCCTCAATGGGCCTGATTTCCAAAATAAATGTCTTTGATGGATTTCTGGATACCAGTGGCTCACCAAGCCAAGGAGATCAAGGAAAACTAGAAAGAAGCTAATGACATGTGTCTCGAGTTAACCATGCTCCAAGTCCCCAGGAGTGGTGCTTCCTCAGAGTACAAGGCACCCCTAAGACTTGTAGTTTGGATCAGGACTAAGCTCTGAAAAACACCAAATCATCTGTCTCAGATTGAACTTCTAACCTTATCCTCTATAATGTGGTGCTGTCTGCTCCTCACATTCTTTCTCCTTCATTGTCCTTTCAGTAGCAGAACTCACATTTGACAAAGGGAAAGAATTCCATTTGGGATTCACTGGTCACTGCCACAGATCAGTGGCATTTACCCAGGGAGATGTCAGGTGGTGTTATGGAGGTGGAAGAAGTGATTCTTAATTCATTGAGGTTAATTTGGGAAATTAGCTTAATTTGCAATTTATGGCCCTTGACCATAATGTATTGGCCTGTGTAAAAAAATTCTTGCTGCCAGCACGATAATTATAACTCTTCAATAATGTAAAAAGATTTTTTCTGCTTATTCCAGCATGCTAGAACATGGCTTTCTTCCCATGCCAAGTGAAATTTAACCCTTTTTAGAGCATTCTTTATTAAAAATGTCTTTCCTCAGATCCTCCAAGGATATTAACTCAGATTTAATATTGTCATGCTAGGACTTGATCTTACATGCTTAGGATAGACACCTTTGCAACTCTGTACTGCAGATGTGGCTTAACAACAAGCCTAGACAATTTCTGTAAGCTAAAATGAAACTAGGAGAAGTGCAGGTGCTAACATGGGCTGTTGTTATGAGGGGAGAATTTAATTTCCAAACTAGATTCTTTGACACTTTGACAGGTCACTTAGTCACAGATGCAGATGAATGTAATTATGCCCAGGAAGTGATTGCTGAAGTTCTTTTATTGATATGCATGCAGGAGTGCCATTAGGATGGGTTCCTTTTTTCTTTTCCCTTAAAAAAAAATATTCCCTTAGGGATTTATATGCCTTGAGTCAACTTGTCAACCATTATACAGGGATGCCATGGAATAACTAATGTGGAGGAGGTTTAGCTGAATGCAGGGAGATGTGGAGAATAATTTTGCTTATGAAAATAAGTCAGACAGTGTTTCTTCTCTCTCCTTCATTCATACCCTGAATGCCACCTCTGTGCAGAGTGGAGGTCACACGTGCTGTCCCATTGCTACAAGCAGCAGGCCAAGGTCAGCTGAGGCGCTGATGGGATCTGGCAGTAAATATGTGACAGCTCTCATCCTCAGCTCCTCCTACACCAGACCCACAGGCAGTGTGACTCAGAGCAGTCACAGCTAGAGATCTGTGTGTGACTAAGTATAGCAGCTCATCCCTTTGGCTCTGGGGCACTTTGCTGTCGTGTCGTGGCCAAAATGATTAAAGGCCACACAAGCCTTACTGGAATGGGGCATGGCTGCCCCTTTTAAAAGCATCACCACATGTGTAGGAAGAAGAATGCATTAAAAGCATGAGACTGAGGATGACCTGTGGGTCCAGAATGGGTGGGTGGCAGCTCAGAGGAGCCATAAGGAGGCTGGGAAAAGCACAGCTGAAATGGCAGACAGTAAGCTGGGCCTGGGAAAACACATAGGTGTGAAAATGGGTTACTGCAGCATTGCTCATTGGTGTCCCACAGCTGAACTCAGCCTTCCTTCATTAACCCTAAAGGAGGTCCTGTGGAACAGCACCATCTGCCTATTCCTTATCCTTCAAAATCACTGCTGAGCTTAAAACACATGGTATTATCAAGGAAGCAAATTATAATAGTGCAGTTTGTTTATGGATGTCTGTAATTGAATTCAGCATTACCAAAGATAATACACTGGAGTAAATGGCCCATCAGCCAAGGACAATGGAATAAAAATCATTCTAATCCAAACTGAAATAGCCTTCATATCTTCATTGGCTGATGTGAAGATGGCTGGTACATCTGCAATGCTATAAGGTGTTAATAATATCTATTTTGTTATCAATGGAAAATGAGTTCACATAATTTGGTCTTGAGTCTTATAATGAGGTGATTCCAGGTAAAAATAATAAATAAAAAGAAAATATCTTCCCTGTTCTAAATCAGGGCTCTTTTAGAGTCCTGTAAGAGCAAATCAAGCAGAGTACTTGGTAACTCTCATTAATGGTGCTAACCACTTCTTACTAAATCAGAAATTCAATTGGGCTTTTCCAGCAGTTGAGGTTGTTCTCTGCTTCTCTGCTTGTAATTGCTTTTATAAAGAAGAATCAGCATATTGAAATGTGTTCAAGCCCACTTGTCAGCCTGTGAAGCAAAATGCCAAGGCAGTAAATCTTGATTGAAACTCTGACTTGATGCTCAGCCCTGACCTCCTTAATGCTGATTAAAAGATTGATTGGTGTGGCAGGACATGGTGCTCACTCTGCAGGGTGACCCAGGTACACTCAGCCCAAGCCCCACTCTGATGTGACATGGTCAGATAACCTTAGCTGTGGACAGGTTTAATTCCTTGCAAGTTTAGAACTAAAAATAAAAACAAAAAAAGACCTCCAAAAATAACCCCAACAAATAAAAATACTTTGCATGAGGATGAGACCATGGTCAGTAATAGCTCACAGAGGATGCTGACAACAGAAGAGAAGCTTGGTTGCATGGTCTGAAGGAAGATGTGGAAGCTAAATGTGCAGTTTTTCAGAGAAATTATTTTGGAGCCTTTCCTCATCCTCTGTGCACTGAAGCTAAATGTGACTTTCCCTGCTCCCTGTGCTTGAAGGGTGTCCACTGGCACTTTTTTACTCACCTCTGTAGCTTCAATTCATTTATTTCCATTACCCTCTGGCTTCATTCTTTTCCCTTCTGGAACCCAGGGACTGGAAGGGAGGCAGCCACATGCATCCTTCATCCTAAAGCTCAGTCCAAGTAAAGATGTCAGAGGGGAATCAGGGGTAAGCCAAGGCCATGATACAAAATGTGTTGGCCTCTGGCAGTGCTGTCACTTGATTGGGACTGGAAAAACCCAATATAACACCTCAGGTAAATGGCACCACTTTTTCATGTGCCTCCCCCTTTTGTCTACAGCTTATGTACTTGGCCTATAAAAATTATAAGCTTTGTGGAGATTTTTATATGAATATTCATGGGTGAACACAACAGTTCTGTACAGTCCTTGCCTGATGTATGATGTTATTTGAAATGAGATACAGCAAAATTATTAATAGAAATGACAGTATGTCAAAGACTGTTGTGATTCATAATAATGGTGTGATTAATAGCAAAAGCGATAGCAATATCAATGACAGTAGTAGCGGAAAAAGATGAGGCACAAAGAGAAACCTCTCCCAGGATTCAAGTCCTCTCTGCTGTAATGCAAAAATAATAGGAAGAGTCACACTGAGTGAAGCCAGTGCCTGCTTAGACCTTTATGTTGCTTTAGGCAGTAATTACTGACATATATATCTCTACATATATATATATATATATATATATATATAAAATAAGACCTTAAGAGAAGAAAAAATTATGCTGTGCTTTTTTGTAGATGTTCCCAGACCCAGAGACTTGTGCTTTGGGAATTTCCTGAGATAGAGATGGCATCTGTGTTTAATAATTCTTTAAAGATTTTTTTTTCCCTCCAAATGTGAAGCAGTGTAACATTTTGGTGTGATCCATAGCCTGCAGAAAGGAGTTCCAAAGTTTAACTCAGAGTTATGTGATGAAGTTCTGGCTGCTCTGAAGTCATTGCCTGAAATTTCATGATTCCCTCTAATTCTTGCATTAGGAGAGGCAGAAACCAAGCATTCCCTATTTTGCTCTCTGGGTTTTTTGAAAGAATTTTCTTCACTCTGGCAATTCCAGAGCATCCATTTTTGAGCACTAACTGATGTTGACAAGTAATCACTAGGGGAATTATACTTAGAATAATATATATTTGCCATATCAACCAAGTATGGCTCCTTCCTTCAAATGTTCAGTCTCAGAATCAGTGAATTATAACTAGGTCATGGTAACAAAAGTAAAAACAAATAAATAGATCAATAGCAATAAATTCTCCTATTCCATCACCTTCCCCTCCTGTGCAGCACATCTAATGTTCCACAGCTGCTATTTTCTTTTGGTCTCCAAAATGAAATTGATGCATTCTGCTGTAATGTTGTACATTTGTTGCTCTGGGTATTTTTTGTCTATTAGGTTATTGGTGATTTGGTAAAATTAAAAAATTAAAAAACGAAAAAAGTGCTTTTAAGACCAGCTTCTATTAAAGGATAGGGCCATTAAGTAAATTAGCACTGCAGTCTTGGTGATGCATAAGGTACTGATCATTCCTTTTTGGAAAGGATGTGGATGACTTAAGAGGGGATTCAGAAAAGTGAAAGATTAAGCATGGGAAAAGACCTCCATGAAGAACTGCGAGAAGAATGTGATAGTTTAGACAAGAAAGGAGTAAAAGCAGCCAATATAAAAGATCAAATACTGAAACATTGTGGTGTGTTGACCTTGACCCTGGCTGGGCAGCAGTGCCCACCAAAGCTGGTGTATGACTCCCCTGCTCAGCTGGTGAACTAAAGATATAATGAAAGGCTCATGGGCTGGGGGCAAAGATGGGAGGGATCACACACCAGTGACTCTCATGGGCAAAACAGATTCAATTCAAGGCTGTCACATGGGAGACAGGGAGCAGGAGATCTGATCTGGCCATCCAATCTACCATTTCAGGCTTGTTTCTATTGCAGTGCCTGGGTTTCCAGTACAGAAAAGCTCTCAAATATGCTTAATAATGAGCCTGTGAGAAGTCTATGCAAATGAAGAAAATATTAAAGGATTAGCTTCATTTTTAGTGTATCTAAATCTAGTCCACTTCAGAATTGACAAATTTGTATTAAGCAAGCACTGATATAGGTCTCCAACTTTAAGTACATGTTTATAATCCATTGAAGTGGATTGAGATCAATAGGTTTGAGGAATGTGCTTAAAATGAAGAGTATACTTGAGAGCTTGTAGAGTCAAGGCCCTGGTAAAGAGCTCATCAAAGGTTTTCCTAGATGCAAAGTTGCACTGATATAAATTTGAAAGTGATTTGCAATTGATTGGATTAAACTCGTCTGAAAGTTTGTTGAATGCATTTGAGAAGAGGGAAAGTGTGAAGGTTGAGAGTCAAATATTATTAAATATAGTCAGTTTAAAGGCACTGCCACTCTGTCACCTCTCTTTGCTCCGATCCTGAAGACCACTGCCCCCAGGACAGTACAGCAAACAGCCAGGGAGTCAGAGCAGCTTCCTCTGCTTCCACTGTTTGTGTCAGTGTGTTAAGGATGGTAAATAAATGGAAATGAATCACTCAGTCTTGAATGTCTTCACGCAAAAGTGTTGACACTTTTGTATCTAATCAATATAACAGGATTAGAAGTCTGCAATGACCCAAACCTCCCAAAGTTTCACCTGTAAGGCTGTTCTGGGGATGGGAAGTCACTCCTTTAATATTCTTTATTGAATTAATATTTGTCAGCCAAACTGCAAAAATTGTGTGTATGCTCACAGCTCATGGCAAGCACAGTGTAAATCATGTTAAATTCGCAGTTCATTGGAGAGCCATGTCTTTGAAGCATGCTCCCAGAGTTTAATAAAAAACTCATAAAGCCTTTAACTCCCGGCCTTGCCTGCACACAGAATATTAGCATACTTTATCATGGTTCCGAATAGGCACTGTGCTTGTAAGACATGGTGGATGTCAAAAGAGACCTCAGAAATTAGGATATGGTTCCAGAAATCCATGCCTGGGATGTTTGTGACTTCAGTTGCTTTCTATTCTTTTTCATGTGTTAGTATCTATCATTCACTGAATTTCACTCCTTATTCCCATTCTCATGCATTTTGTTCTCTTGAAACTTTTTTGTAAATGAAAATAGTACCTTAGAAATCTCTCTGTGTTCATTTCCCCCCTCTGTAGCTCCTGGCAACACAGTCTAGTTCAAATTGAGTTATTTTTATTAAGCCTTTGATTCTGGGGGAAAATAAGAGCTTTTTTTTCCCCCAATATTACCGGTATGAGATCCTCACATGTTTGAGTTCAATTCATTTCCCAGGAAACTCTTACACAGATGGTCAATAGTTCATGCAAGGAGGCAGCAGACCATGTAAATGAGCCTCTGGATTCAGGCATTATTATTACCAGAGTAGCTTAGTATAAGGCCAAACCCTCCGAAAAAATTGCTCATTGCTATTGCTGGCATTCGAGCCCAGTCTAATTTAGGATTTTCACAAAATCTAGAATAAACTGGATTGCTGGAAACATTATTTCTGCTGAAGTTTATATATGTGTAGGTGTGTGTGTATATATATATATATATATATATATATATATATATATATATATGTTGTTGTTGTAAAAGGCAATCAGAATTAGTCTCATCTGAGTATATTTTAGTAATTTTCTAAATATTTTTTATGTCTCAGCTATTTTCCATAAGTTTTGAAGTAGATGGGTTTTATTACTCCTAAAATATATGCATGCTATGAGGTGCAAGCAACAGGAGATAAATATGTAGTATGTAGACTCTAGGAGGAAAGACCAGACACAAGTAATAGACCCCCAGTTAATCATAAGGCAACTGGCCTTTCAGAAGAGGGATTATTTTATTTTTATTTTGGGCTCTGCCCACTTTTGATCCAGGGTTTGAGCACAAGTTTCACTACTGGATTTTAAATCTCTCGGAGTGTTGTGCACTGCTCTTTAGTCCAGCACTGACAGCTTCATAGCTCTGCAGTCTCATTTCTCTAAAAACTTTCCTCTAGTGAGATCTCCCTGGAGTCCTAAGGAACAACAGCACTGCTCTTACCTTACACCAGGATCTGGCAGTCAAAGCTTCTTATTCATCATGACTTAGTTTGTTGCCTCTACAGAGAAATGCAGCCACACTGCCTGCAAAAGCCATTGAGGTTCAGAGTGGGAAGAAGAACATCAAACTTTGTCAAAAGAGAAGGAAGAAAAAATGCAATGGTGCTGGAAACCAACTTCATTCACTCTAAGTGGGTTTTGGTAATGGTCTTTGACAAGATAAGGATGGATGAGCGAGTGGAAATCACCTCAAGGCACATATTGCTGCTCAGGCCTCTCAGAGAAGGTGCAGGGGTGAAGGGCTGCTCCTGGTTCTTGGGGCAGAATCACTCTGTGAGGCAGAAAGTGGGGAGAAAAGTGTGGCTCCAGTGCAGAGCACTTCTGCTCCCTTTTCTACTCTCCAGCTTGAGTTATCAAGAAAACAAAATAAGCCAAACTAGTATCACTCTGCAGAGAGAAATGGGGTTTTCTGCTCTGCTGTCTACTTAAAATTCTCTGTGTCACTGATAAACTTGAGATGCCCTGCTGTGTACCTCTCTCTTTTATTGAGTTGTGATGTGAAGTAATGGGGAAAATGCACAACTGCAGACACTCTTGGGCTCTCTAATAGTTTAGGAGATGTACTAGAAACTGTGGAGTTCCCCAAAAATCATGTTGCACACTGTCTGAGGAAAGACCAACCACCAGACTGCACAAATGCATCTCTTAACAGACCTCAGCTTATTCATGGCCTGCTGCAAGAGCATTGGAGGCAAGCTGTGAGCAGGTGAAGTTGGCTGACACATTCCCAGCAAACCAGAAATGGTCCTTCTATGTATTCTGTGATATCAAACCCATTTCAGGAGTTTACAAATATAATCTCTCTTGCAAGAGATTCAGAAATGCAAGGGGCTATTTATAAAACAAGAATCCATTATAGGAGATTAACCCCAAAGACCTCAGTTCTTGCTCTGGGAAGCTCTGATCCACAGATTTCTGGATCTGGAAGGCCTTTTCTTGGGGATATAAATTCTGCTTGCCCTCTCACTTATGCATCTGCTGTGGGATGGAGCTAGGCACAGAGCACCAAACTAAAAAGTCTTTTTCTTTTGATCCATCATGATGTTCTTAGAAACTAGCACTGATTAAAGCAGGAGGGCTGTCTCTGTTCCTGGTGATCCACAGCTAGCATTGAGTAAATACTAAGCAGCCCCAGGTGAGAGCAAGTGTTAGTATGGATTAAATGTCCTACAGCTAAGGAATAGGTTGGAAGGTTTGTATTTCTTGTGCAAACAAAGGACAACCTCTGTCCTAAACCACTCTTTGTGCCTTCTGTGACATTTTGGCTCTGTGTTATTTGTGTGTGTCATGGTTCTGAAAGGTGATGGTCTATAGGGATTGTGTCTATAGGAAGGGGAGAAGTTGCATCTTTACCTTATCAATGATGATCAAATCAATAGTTATTTCTGTGCCTGAAATCACAGTTGTCTCATTAAAATTTGAGTTATGGCTTGCATGTTCTGCTTCTTCCATTCCTTCCCTGGTTTTAGGGCAATGTTCCCAAACTGTGTGCAGGAGGTTACTCCTTTCATTCAGGCAAAATATGCAATTCCCACACCACCACCACATTTTCCCCCTGCGATATCTCCTTAAACACATAAGGATTTATATCTGTTAAAAATCTGTGTTTGGCAAGAAAAGAGAGAGCACTAACATTTAGAAAAGTGGGAGGATGAATCTTCACTGGAAATACACAGTCGATAAAGAGACTTGCAGTGACCTGAACGTAGGTCAAGTTAACCTATGTGAGAATAGAGAGACAAGAATGAAAGTAAAATAAGTTAGAGGAAAAGGCAGCAATAAAAATATGAGCTGCAACCATCAGTTCCTAAAGATCCTGGGCAATCCTTTCTTTGTGTCCTGTGCCAGGATGTGAAGGCACAGGACAGATTCATCCTGTGCACTTGTCTTGCAGCAAACAGAATAGGTCTGTTTTCCTGAGCAGGGAAACCGAGTTGTGAATCAGGAAAATGTATTTCACTGGGACACGAGCTGGAACATGTCTGGGGGTAGAGGAAAGATCTCAGGAGCCTGGGGCTCTGTTCAGTTGCTGACCATTATGATGCCATTTCTCTCTCTGACCATAACACTTTGGATGGAGACCCTGATTCATTGTTTTATGTCATTACAGAAGCTCTGCATACAGATTGGTAAGGTAAGAGGCAGGGTTATAAAATAATCCAACTATTTATGTCCTTCATTACCCATCAGCCTTTGTAATTCTTGGCTTTATGTATTCCAGGCTGGCACACTTCTTACTGGGAACCATAAAAGAGAATTTGGATGAACTGCAAAGTAGATGCAAGAATATTATACTTCCTTAATTTTTTACATTTGTCGTGTCCAAGATGTCAGGAGGTGGTGGAAGAAATTTCTTTTCATGTGATATGGGGATGCTTATGGGAATTTTTCTTGCTCTGCAGAGGTGGCAAGGTATCAACGGTTAGGGATACATAGGAATATCATACTCAATTAATTTTGTGAAATTACACTCTGAGGTTGTGTTTAGAAAATGAATTAATATTGGTGAAAAGCACTGATATCCTTGGATAAAGGGCAGCAGAGAAGAACACATTGTTATTATTAAATCGTTGTAGAAATCCTCTCTTTTGCTTTGACTGAATTATTGCAGTGAGTTTCCTTGGTGATGTGACGTAGAATTTACTGGAGTGTTTGTGTTGTATAATTGAAAATGACACTACCTTTATTAAACTGTCTGTGGGACCCTTAACTCTTCTCTGTGCTGCAAACCAGCTTTGCCAGTGATTTTTATCTAGGGTCTTGAGCCAGTAAAGGGGAGGCTGTTCAGACAACCACAACTGAACATCTGAATTATGAGAAGGCTGAGTGAAAAAACACATGCCTTACTTGAGGCAAGTGAAATAATAGTAGATGGATAATGAATGAGGTAGAAGGTTCAATTAATCAGTCTTTAAATTGTTACCCACTGATAACAAAGAGAAGACTGCAATTGTTTGTCATCTCATCCTTTTCTCCCTCAAACTAAGAACGTTATGTTCAGGATTTAGAGACATCCTCCTCAGTCACTGGTTTGGAGCCGGGTTTGTTGGCATTACCAACAGTGGGTGCCACAAATGGCTGCTTATTTACCTGAATAAGTACAGTTAATGCTTCTAGTTCAGTTTTTCTTACATAGATGTCTGCATAACAAATTTCATCTCAATCAACCCTAATTGCTGCTTCTATCTAGCAGCAGCCTCCCAAGGGAGTGTTTAGGGAGTGAGCAGGCTGTGGAGGTTAGATCTGGTCAGAGCACACACCTAGGGATCAGTGACAGGGCTTGCCTTTCAAAAGCTTGAATTAAACATGAGTGCTGGAGACTAATACAGTGGTTTGAATTTTCCTCATGCCTGAGATGTTAGTGTGCTCAGAATAAAGGTGTCCAGCTTGTTAACTGTTAGTGCAAATCATCAAGCTCTCTTTTCAGCAGTGCTCTCTGTTCCTGTGCAGCAGGGTGGCAATGTGCTTCACAGCCGAGCTCCATCCTGCAGCAGCACTGGTTTTATCACCCAGGGTGTAGTAGGACCCTTACATTTGAAGTGACTGCAATGCAGCAGTTTTTCTCTTTGGTAGTGGGATTTGCTGGTGTTGCACCACTGATACCCTGTGGAGTTTGTCAAAGGATTGAAAACCTAACTGTGTTTTCCAAGCATGCACTGATCTCAAAAAGAAATTACATCTTCATAAGAATATAATCATTCCCTTGTCAAATTAAATTGAGTAAATTTTCTCCTCTTAAATTAAGTTTGATTTTTGTAATGACTGCTTAGTCCTACCGATGTTGGTGTAAAGGCAATATAGATATACTTTGATTGAATATGGATCCTCTCCTGAATACAGCAACTTGATTATATATCTCAGTGAATCCTAACTAGGAAGCTCTTGTTTCCTTGAATCAAAATGGTTGCTTCATTGACACATCATTAAAAAAAAAAAATCCAGGAGCCTGATTAATAGCTGGGCTTCAGGCTTCTTTCACAAAGACAAGAGAAACTCTGCAAAGGAATCAACAGGAACATTAAATATTGATATCTGTATGGCTCTGATGATTTGTAGATTCTCATTCTGGGATGGGATAGAATAATAGATAATGGAAAGAATGAAAAATTATTGTACAGTATAAATATATATTTAATTAAAGAAATTTAAATTACTCCCCATAAGAATCAGGAAATTGTGTTGCTATCAATCAGAGATGATCTTGGATATTGGAAGTCTTAATTGTTTGATTAAACAAGAAGGAAATTTGTTCTGGATGTTCTTTCTGTGAGGTCTTAAAATGTGGCAGTTTTTTGTTTTATATTTCTCCATAAACTTCCCTTTGACACTCTGGAAATTAACAGTTTACTAGAATGCTTAAGTTTACACAGGTACAGAGCAGGCCAGATGAAGCAATTCATTAAACCCCACATGTATAAACCCAGCTGCATTTATTGTCTGTCTCTCTGCCGTGGGTGAGTCCCTTTGCCTTTGAGCTTCAGTTTGTGAAGTTACTGAGGTGTCAGATTCAAACTGGCACAATCCACACCAGCAGGAATGAGGGCAGAGTGTGAGCCAAAACATGATATTTTGTTAGTGATTTGGTTATTATTTGCATCTTCCCAGCCTCTCAGGGAATGCAGGCCTTGTGGAGTGGAAAGAAGAGCGGCTGGATGAGTTGAGGTCAAGGGAGAACCAGGACACCTTATATCAAGTTCTACAAGTCATTTGTCACTGCAATGTGATAGATCTGCAAAATTAGGCCCCGTATTGGTTTGTTGCTCAATCCAAGGAATTAAATTATTTTATCTCCACAGCTGGAAGACTCAGAATGGGACAAATCTGAGTTAAATTACTCACCACTAGGCCTGTTTCCTTTGTGCCATTCAACAGAGAAATAATGTGAATGACAATAGGAAAAGCAGCTACATAATAAAATAACTGTGTGGGGGCGAGGGGGCAGTGGTCCCTTTAAACCCTTGCCTTGGATGATTTGTATTTTTACCCTGCCATCAGTGCTTGGGAAGGTTACAAATGCCAAGAACTGCACACAACCTGGGTATCTACTCCATCTAATTGCAAGCCATGTACAGTTTGAGAGTGGAGGTATAGCTGCTAATCCCTTCTGACTTCCAGATGAATTGAAATGTTCAATTGATACATAGCAGGTCACAGGTTCCTCTCATTCATGGGGAAAAGTGAGTGCTTTTGCAAACAGACCTGCTGCACAGTCGAGCCAGGGCAGATTTGTTATTCCTTTTCTTCCATTGAGTTGTGGTGAATTGTTTCAGATCCCAGTGGACTCTATCCAAAGCATGCCTTTAGTTTCCAAGGTCCAGGATCATTATGGAAATTATCCATGGTTACACTCAGGTGGCAGCTAAATGTCTTCTAGGAGCTGGGTGAAAAATATGTCAAGACTCATTGAAAATCTTTTGCTTTAATTTGGGTTAACCCTCAGTGTTAATTACACTTTCAGGTCAGCCTCTGTCTCCTGTTAGCTCATGAAATTGGCTTTGTGACACCAGCATTGCAGGAGACATTACATCAGTTCAATGTGCCTGGATTGCATTGACTTGCTCCTTCACATCTGCATATTTGTGCCTAATCCTGGAGTGTCCATTAAACATTTCATCCCTCCTGGAAATGGCTCCAAAGCAATTCACCATGTTCTATCACTTACCATCTATGGATGTGCACAGCCTGCTTACCATTACTTGGAACTAATGATTTCATATCCCAGTGTACAGTGCATTTAAACTGTGAACATGTCTAAGAAGCTCTATTCCTTTTTGAAGCCTTATGCCCACAGGAAAGAATGAAAGGAAACATATGTGCATTTTTAAGAAGGAGCAAAAAAAAGGATTGCTCTCAGGAGACTTTCTCTTCAGATGCTGCGATGAGTAATGCTCCTGTCAATTATTGGGTTTTTCAGAAACAAGCTAAAAAAATGCCTAATTTTAGCTTAATTTGCTTTCTTGGATTGATGTCATTCCTACTCCTGCGAAAATAAGTATTCCCTGTGGAAATGAACAGCTCTCAGCTGGACGAGAAATCAATGCCAATCAAGATCACAGACAAAATTAAGGACTTCCCATCCTGTGCCTTCAACTTGAAATTTTATTAAGAATTGTGGAGAGATGTATTGAAGCAGTTGGGAAGCTTTCCCCCACAATATTAGCTTTGGAACATTTTGTATAAGTCACAAAGTACTAAAATAATTAATTTTGTTCCTTTTAGCTATGGTTTCTTAGCATAGTACTAGGGACTATAATGACTTGGTGGATTGATATCCATGATAAAGCATTTGTTCTTGAGAGTGGAGAGTGGAGATGCTTGTTGAATGTTTGCTCCTTTTAAAATTTGTGTTAATTATTTGATAGTCATATGACTCTTTTTTTAGTAAAATCCCTCTCACAGGATGAGAAGTCAGTGCAAGATGTAAAAAAATTGCCAGCAATGCAGATTTATGTCTGTAATTTAAACAAACAAAAAATATATGTCTCTAGAGCACGTTCATTAGCTAGGACCCTTTACTGCCCTATGAAAATTACATGCCTGTTCCATCTGCCTATTTTATGTCCCTGTTTTAGAAAGGAATTTTGATGCCAGGTTAGAGATGCTGGATGCATAATTTTTATATGGTTTTATAGAGCTTCAGTGATGTGAGAATCCTACCTTTGGTGCGTTTAAAAAACCCGTGTCACTTCTCTAAAGAGCTGCAAGGGCTAGGAGTTAGCTACTCTGCTTTGGAGGATTTTATGTCTTTTTGTCCTGAATTCCACTTCTTGTCTCAATACTGTTGGGTGGACTCTGCAGTGATTCACCACAGAAGCATCTGCATTATTATTGTGGAGCAAATTGTTCATGTCATATATTTAACAGACAGGTGGTCACAGGACGTGGGGCTATTCCATGTAACAGGATGGAATGCTACAAGTCTGCAGAAATTCATGCGTGGGTAATATTTGCTCCTTTATTTGGTTTAAATTGCTGTTTTAATGAAAAGGCTCTGCTCCTGCTGCTGTACCTGGGTACAGCACAATGTTTTCCTTTGGGAGTAGGTGAAGCTGCAAAAGTTACAAGAGACAGCTAATTTCCTTTCACAGTTGATGGGGCTTATGCCCTTAAATCAGCACAGACTTAAAGCAGATTCTCTTCTGTCAGTAAGGAGCTCTAGAGTAAAACAAAAACATTGCATTAAAGGTACTTGCTGTTTCTAGTAGCTAAAAAATATCTTGTGGGCAGATGTAATATGGATAACTCAAAAAAAAAAAAAGCTGAAAAATAGGAAATTCTTCACAAAAATACTCTAAGATTTTTTACCAACATGTCTTTACATCTCTGTTTTCTGAACCCTTGATAAAACAGTCACAGCACAAACAGGAAAATGTTGGTGAAATTTAAGAAAAAAAAGAAATTGAAGAAAATAATTTACCTAGAGAGAAGGTTAGACAAAATGAAAAATAGGAAGGGAAAAAACAACCAAACAACTCACTAAGCTAATTTCACCCTCTGATGTGTTTGGTATTCACATTATCCAGTGCAATCTGGTACGCAGGCTGAGGACATAATTCTACATAATTGTAAACTTATTTAAAATTAATGAGACTGCCAGTTTACATTCCTCTGACAATATTTTATATGCTTAATTTTATGGGTTGATCCTGTGTACTTTTTGGTTTTTTTAGTCCAAGTATCCTTGCGATCATAAAAGGAGGAAAAGAAACCTAAGTGTCAAGGTTTGCAGCTGACCCCTTCTTGCCTTGTGTCCCCTGCACTTTTACTCTCCCTTCACACAATTTCCAAAGTCTGTTTTCTTCCAGCTAATGCAGCAGGGCAATGGCTGGCCAAGAGATGTGAGAGCTGAGGCATGGATCTTCCTGTGCAGGCTAACAGGGTTTTTTAACCTGAGCACAGAAAAGTTGTTTCAACAAGTTAAATGTTGAGGTAAGTAAAATAGAGAAGGTGGTTTCAGCCCTTGCCTGTATTGCAGATCTCTGAACAGCCACCATTTCTGCCCTTATTGCAGAACCCCCAAGAGAGCCCTGCATTGTCAAAGAGAATAAATTGCTTCCTCACTTGTAGAAGTGGCCCCTGAAGTTCAGCATTAAGGAGTGAATGGGGAGGCATCACAGGAGAGATTTTGCTGCCTCTGTCTATAATAAGGTTAAAAGGTAACCTCATCACATTCCTTAACTATCTCCAGTGGGGATATCTAGCATAAAGTGCAAGGATGGGAAAGTGCTCATTAATTTTAGACAAAATCATAACAAGAAACAGTAGCTGGAAATAGAAACTACATGAATTAAAAATGAAAATAAGATTTTTTCCTCCTTAAATTTTGGATTCATTTATTTTCTTAACAGCAGAAGTAATTAGCAACATTGGCTGAATGCTTGGAGGAAGAAGGTTTTCCATTGCCTGTAGTGTTTAAATTGCAATGAGATTTCTTTCTAATTTCTTTCTTTTTAACCATTCCACAAGTTACTGAGCTGAGTAGAGCAATTCCTAGGTGAAGTGTTGCCATTAATAATATCAAGACTTTGAGGCTGCAGGATCACCCTGGCTTTTTGACTTCCAGACTGTCCTTGCATTGTCCTCTCCCTGTAAATCTACTATCTATTTCAATGGCTTTTTTTCTTCTCCACAGGCTCCTATCTCTGGCCCCAGTGCAATGAAGATGTAAGTTATCTCCTTCCACACAAATCAGCTATCTTTACTCCATAGTATCTGCCAGTGAAGGTTCCGATGTGTAGAGCCTGGAGCTCTCTAGGGCAGGCAAAAGGAGATGAGGTAGAACAAGGGGCCTATTTAGTACCCATATCAGGAATAAACACTCATTTTCATCATGAATTTGCCTGTGTTTGTCATCACTGCAGCCTTTCATTAGGAGGATGACAGCTGAGATTCCTGCATCTGCCATTTCCATGGTACCCCCTGCAGTAGGTTGCTCAAGGAACGCTCTCTCACTTTAATCACTGCTCTGAAGGATTGGGCTGTGGGTGGAACTGGGGCTGTTTGTGGTGAGACAAGGAAGGGGAGAGAATTAAAAGCAAGTTTTCTGTGCTAATGCTTGTCAGCTTAGCACTAATATATGTGTTCCTGAACTCCTGACTCACTTCTATATTGATTTGTTTGTATATGTGGAAGTTCGTGATGAAGGAATATCGTCCACCCTTTCTCCTGAAATATGGCTGCCTGCGTGGGGAGCGTGACTGGTATTTAGCACCAACCTGACAACATGCATTCCAGAAATAGAGAAGGAAAAAAGGACAGCTTTACCTGAACTAGAGGGGAAAATAAGGAAGTAAAAATTCCTGCACCATTTGGGAGCCCATCTAAACTGCATATCAGTGTGGTTCCTTCATGTGGCCCAGCAGGTTTTATACCTCTCTAGCTTGTAACATAGCAATCTGGGCTTTTTAGCCACACACTTCAAGATTTTGATATTCTTTATTTACAAAGAAGAATTCCTTCAGAAAGGTCATGGGAGAGCCCACTAGACAAGGCTGTATTTGCAACCAGCTTGCCTGCCAATGCTGTCCCTTGGCAGCAATGTGAAGGGACACAGAAGTACCGCTGTCTTCCCTTTTGGGGAGAAGATTTATCTGAGAAGTCTTCTATCATCTGTTTTGTAGCACAAGGTGTTAAGAGTTGAAAAAAGTGATGGTTAAATGTAGATAGAAGCCTCTAGCAGTGGCTTGGACACAGTATGGCTTGACTCAAGATAAAGAAGCACTGAGGCTCTGCTTTGCACACTTCAATTTTTCCTGCCTTTGCTGGCATAAGTACCAGGGGAGATCTCACATACGTTTGAGTCAGAGAAATGATTATCTGTTTATCTTGCTTTCCTTTCAGAACAGCACAATGAAACCAGCAGAACTCTTGTCCCTCCCCCTCCTCCTCTCTTCCTCCCAGATAAGCCTTGTTTGAGGAAAATTAGAATGCGTTGTGGATAAAGGAAGGTGACCCTAGGTCTTGGATCTGTTTCCTTCATTAGCAGTGAATCGGCATGTAGTGATTGCTGCTGCTGGTGTCAATGCTGGAACGTTTAACCAGGCAGAAGAGTTTACAGATGCCAGAAGAGAAAGCCAGTGATGCACGTAATATATCCATGGAATCATAAACAGCTCAGACAGGGGCTGGTTATTGCTTAGTTCAATATTGTTGTTTAATAGCAACTCTAAATATACTCTGCTGGGTTAAATATTGTACCATTAACTCCAGAGATAATGATCTTCCCAGACTGAATGAGACAAAATCATATTATTATGTGTTATGTTTCTTTGAGCTCCCCATATGTGAGCAGGGTAATTGAGGGGACTGGCAATTCTGTAAGCCATTTTGAGGGTCAGATCCTCTCATTGTACCTCCCTGCCCTTTCCTAGGGAGGGCAGAAGAACTTACTCCATGAATACAAAACATTAGATGAACCTGCTTTTTGCATATTTGTAAAGCACACATCAAACCATCATCTCAGCCTGTGGATATTATCAATCTCATAATTATAAGATATCCGTTCCACAGCAGTAGCTTCAAAGGTAACAATTCATCCAGGCCTTTCCCTCACCCTTTCTAATAAGTAACTGAAGGAAAAAATGAGTTTTATTCGTGTTGATCTTTTTCTCTTCTGGCTCTCTGCGCTAGAAGAAAAATGAAAAAGGACTCAGCAAAGAAAGGAACCCTGTTTCTGAAAGAACAGTACTGTCCCTGGAAAATGTCCCACCCTTAAACCCAGCTGAATAGTTCAATGAGAGCATAGATCACACAGACAGTTGGAGTGGAAGTTTTTATGATATTTTAAGAATACATCTTTAGCTGGCCAAACAAAAGCGAAATCTGGAGGATGAAAGAAATACCTGCAGTTTACCCTAGCTTGCAGTAGCCTGTTCACTTTACTTATATTGTGTTTTTGGTATCAGTGTTCCTCCTTTTCTATTTCTCATGTTCTCAGCTGCTATTTTGTCCAGTGCTGTATTTCAGTGTTTCATTTAAAGGATTCACAGTTATTGAGGAGAGGAAACAAGACATTTATATGTTTAAATATATACATCTATACATGTGCATGTGTGTATATATAGACACATATGAAGTTCTAGTATCAAAGCCAAATTTTAGGTAGACTTTTCTGTCCCCTTCTGAGATTACTCTTTTACTTTAAATTCAAAACCTTTAGAGAGCAGGCTGGCATTGTCTAAATTCACAAAGTCTAGCAAAGGCTGGCATCAGCAATCAGGAGGCACTTGCACATCAGTTCTATTATATCTCTTCAAATGACCATTTTAATTTGCATGACAGACACTTAAGCTGTACAGAAACTCCACACAGGCATATTACAAGAGCACTGTGCTGGTAAGTTATATGAACATTTTACAACATTCTGTTTTAAACCCTGGAGCTTTATGAATCTCTTCACATCAGCTGTTTGGTGCTTTCCTGGGTAAAAATGGTAAATCGGGAACTATCCAACAAGGACTATAAACAGTTGTTTAAAGCTTAATTTATACTAATCTATCTGCAGAATTACCTCTGCAAGTCTTGCTTATTGGGGACATTCAGCACTTGCACTTATTCTCAGGTTTGGTTTCTTTTCACCCTTTGAAGGTCATCTTTGAGGCAGATTATCTTTTAGGCCTCTTCCTTTGTGGAGATGAGGATTTATTTTTATTGCTTTTAGAAACAGGTTAGATGTCTCTGATTTGCTTGCTGGTATCTTTTTAATTTCATCATGGGAGCCTTGCCACTGTATTCACTATGGTTTTGAGTCCTAATTTTATTTTCTAGGTAAAACAAAGGACAAATCTGAAATGTTTTCTACTTGAAGTGCCAGGATACTTTTGATTCACAAGCCTGTTGCTACCAATGAAACTAGTTGAAAAATAATTTCTGCAAAGTTCTATTGAACATATGCAGATGTAGCTGTTTGGTATGGAAATCCTCACATGATCATAAGCCATGGAATAATTCATGATGCAATAGCAGAGACACACTGAAAGTGTAGGCTTGTTTTATCTGAACGAGAAGAGATTCCCTGTCCAAAATAAGTTGCTTCTTTGCTACCTTTGCAATGACTTATACATTTTTATTGAGCTCCCATTTTTCCTGTCATATATTTTTTCCATATTATAGTTTTTTGATTTGTCTTAATTCCCAGATTGAAGAATATACATTGGTTTGGGATTTTGGTTTATTCTATTGGATAAATATTCCATTGACTATAAATATGCTTTTTTTCTCTATGGAAATTCTAATGTAGACTAATAGAACATAAAATAATGGAAATAAAGCATGGGCAAAAATCTACGCTATTTTTTAATTACAATGTTTTTTAAGAAAAAAATTAAAGTACTCAGATCATTGGAGATTATAATAATTTGTACTAATTCAAGACTTTGTTATCTTTGTGTCTTCTTTGTTTTGATTCTTTTCATTAGCAAACCTATCCTATTCTACTGAAAGTAGAAAGAGACAAAAATTCCAAGTGGCACTGTATTCCATTGCAGAAGTACTCTAAGCCACTTCAGTCCTCATTCAAAAAAAACCCAAACTAACAAAAAACCCCAAAACCCACAAAAAAACGCAAACCAACAACAAAAAACCCTCCAAACAACCAAAACGCAGCTTACTCTTTTCTGAATTCCTATAATGTAGTGTAAATACAAGATCATAACATGAAGAGGCATCAACTGTCCTCATAATGGATAAAATAGAATTTATAAGAAGTTACTGAAATTGGTGTGGACTAGATATTCCTTTTTATGAATGGTATAGACATTGACACTGAAAGAAATGTCTGGCTGCCTGAACTGAACCACACTGTGTATAGAGGCTTGGAATATATTTGGAAGAAAAAACAAACAAATAAAGGCATGGATTTAAATAGCAATTGGGAAAACACACAACCTAGATTTGCTAAAATTTGGTTCGTACTATGCAAATGTACATTTTTTTAATATAAACATGCCTCTATACAAACAAAAAGCAGATCAAATTTTTCTTGTTCATTAAAGCATTTGGTGTAGGACTACATGAAGATAGTGTTGAAAAATGAAATAACTGGATAAAAGAGAATATTAAATTGAGAAGGTTTGAAATAGGAGAAGGAGAAGAAACAGGCTCCTAGCCAAGTTACCTAAAGACTGATTTTACATTCATTTCTGTGTAATATTTACATTAGTCACTTTGGTGCTGTAGGAATTTGCTGATGGTACAAAATTTGGAGATGGCAATAGAGGGAAGCATTGGGATATTTTTCAAATGAACTTAGTGACCTCCAGGGAGGTAATAGAAATGGAATGAAATTCAAGATGACAAAGGGCAAGTCTTTACATTGCGGGACTAATCATAAGATTTTTCTCATTTATGTGGGAACCCTGCAGAGGAGATGAAAGAGGAGGAAAAGCAAACGGGTTAGTTGGGCATAGGAAGACTCAGAGCCCTCACCTTGCAGAATTTCAGACAACACAAACAGGATCCTTGAGCCTATCAAGATAAGTAATTTCAAATGAAGACAGAAAATACTGAATTCTATGGCCGAAGGCAGTGACATAAAGCAAACCACTGCAGCTGACAAAGTTATGGTGAGATGTTACTTGGAATCCCAGGCTGAATCCTGATGGCTCCTTGAGGAGAAAGTACAGGGGCTTAAACAGCTGCAGGTGAGGTCTACCAGGAGGATAAGATAGATAGGGCAAACTGACAGAGACTGGTTTGGTGGCCACAGTGAAGACTGAGGAAGGAGGTCAGGGAAACTCAAATTTTAGCATTCAGATCAATTAAAAAAATTGGAAGACATGACCAATAAACTAATGAGACTGGTGTATCTACTAAAAATTACATACAGCCCTGGCAAACTGGAATGATTTCACTGCTTTTCAAATGCAATGGGATTCCCAAAGCCTGGCAGAGAGTCTGATCATGAAGGATTTTGTATGTTTTCTTCTCCTGAAAAACTGTGTGTGTCCTTTCTGTTGTTCTTTAGTGAACAGCTTGGGGGTCTAATGCATGAAACAAATATGCGGACAAAGATCAAGTGTAAAAAATCTATTTAGAAAGCTGGGGTGTATCTCACTGACTATCAGGCACCATGTGATGGTAAATTAGGATGAAATACAGCTGAAAATATTTCAGGAAGGATAATTCTCTGATGAAATGAACAGATGTTCCCACTGTAGGTAACTCTCCAATAACTTGGTTCTTTCAGAGAGCAGTAAATCCTTGGTGAGAGTCAAGGAAATGAAAACGCTGTGCACAAGCAGTGTGTGCCTTAGTAGTTCACTGAATCAAGCCTTAAAGCTACCACAAAAGACTCCATAATGTAAGGAAAATGCCACTCATATGATTGCTTGCTTTATTCTTGGAAAGCTTGTCTTCCCTAGAAATCTGTTACAATTTCATCATATCTGACTACATATGGACAAAGATATAAACAAAGCATTTTTCTTCCACCAGGTGAAATTCCTTTTTAGCTTGGGAAAGACAAGTTAGAAGGTATGACAACTAACTGTGGACAAGGAATTCTGTTTATGGTATCTTCCTTATTGCAGAGGTTTTTTCTAATGGGCCTAGAAGATTTCTCATTATTAACTTGAGAGAGTGACTAACTCTCACAGGCTGCTTCCCATACATCCATCTGTTTTTCTAGGTGAGGGTGTGAAGAATTTTTCTTCTTCCTGTTGCCTTTCTTCTGTATGGATTTATATTTGACATCTACAATGCTAAATTCACTTGGGAAATTTGTAGAGTTACTCAAATCACATCCCAACTTACAAATGGGTAGCTTTGCTCTGGCAGAGCCAGATACAGAATGTCTGCTCCTCTGTGTACTCAGCATGCAGTGGCACACAGAGCCACAGGGTTTGACCACCTACAAATTAGGGTTTTTTCCATTTTTCTGCAAGGAATGAGGTGAAAGTGCCTGCCAGTGTTTGCACAAATGTTCAGAGATGGTTCAGGCTGATACCAGCCTGTCAGGACACGTGGAGCAGAGCAGGAGGGCAAAGGTGGTGCCTCATGGAATGACTCCCAAACAAAACAACTGGGCATCCAGACCAGTTGTCAGCTGGCAAGTGCTGACAAATCCTGAAGTCAGCCTGATGATTTTGGTTCAGAAAAGGGGCTGATGAATGATGGATTTGAATCTGGACCTTCCCTTTTTTCCCAATTCATCTTCCACTGAAGCTGAAGAATGATAATGAGCAACCAGGCAAAAGCTTCCTCCAGCTGTCTGGGGATTGTGTCACCAAGTCAGATGGCAGTAATTTAACTTTTCCTTCTCATAAGGCCAGTGTATACCGGCACAAATTTATTGTTTCTTCATTACTAAGGGTTTACTAGATGCTTTGTTGTTCTTGGGGGGAAAGGCAATATTTCTTGCTTCCTAAATGTGACCTTTTATTTCTGGCCATCTATATTTTACTTGAATAAGATAAATGTGTGGAACATTACAGGACAAAGTCTCAGTGGATGATTAAAAAGGATTGTCCAGCATGGTGAGGAATACTTAGCTGTGTTATTACCTAAATCTTCAAATAGAATACATTCACAGAGCTGTGATACAGCACCATATGGCTGTAGAATATCACCAAATTCAACTGGGGGGAGGGATGGTTAGAAAGTAATGAATTTTTAGGAAAATATATACCAAATCCTTAATTATACCATTAGTAATGCTTGCTTAGAGATAATGACGCTGATATCCACAGAAGTTCTCACCACAGGCACTGCATTCAGGGAGCCAGGGCTGTGAGAACACAGACCCCAGGATAACACGGAGCATGTACCAAGACCAGTTTGTTTGCAAGTGATGTGAGCACTTCTTGTTTTGCAAAAGGGAAAATCTGCTCTAGATTTGCTCTAATTAGTCTCCTGTCTCTATGGTTGCAAGTGAATGATGTGGAGCTTTTTGTGCTGTAAATCTCTTTTTAGTCTGTGCAAAGTCTGTAATTTATTTTCAGAGCAGCTGTGTTTTTCTGATAGATAGAGAAACATCTGTTCTAGTTACTGTATCAGTACAACACATTCCTGATGGCTTTTCCACCACCTCACTATGTTCTGCTATCACATCTTTTCCTTGTGAGAGGAAGCAGGAGAGAAGGACCTTTGATCTTTGGAACCTGTTAAGGATGCTACATGCATGGTGCCTATCTAATTAGGTGAAAACACAAACCACTCTTTTATGAAACACTTTGAAATAATAGCTCTGCTCCCTGCAAACAAGCAGGCTCCTGATATCTTTAAAAGAAGCAGGCTAGGAAAAATATTCCAAATGAAACTTATGCAAAGTGAACAAGTTACTTATTGGAAAATTGCTCTCATAGAGTACCTGCTAGTGGTACTCTGGTACTCTTCAGATTGGAAGAATGTGTTACACTGGGTGCACAGGGAGCTACCTTAGGACTGGTAGTGCTCATTACTTTATTAGTAATTTATTAATAAATTAAAATAAATTGTTATTTTATTAGCGTCTCTGCGACTTAGGCAGTATAGCTCACTTATACCAAACACAGAAATTCTGCAGATGCCACAGACACTGAGAAGAATTCAAAATGATCTTCATGAATCATAGGCATTATGTGCAAGAAAAAAGTCTGTGATTCAGCAAGAGCAAATGTAGCTATGACATAGGAGCTGAGGATTATAGTCCGTGGTGTTACCAAACAACAGGAAGGAGTAATAAAGCAGTTCAGAAACTACAGAGATATTTTACCTAAATGCAGAGAAACTAATGTAATGTATTAAAAACCCTTAGCTCCAATGCTTCCTCTGCTTGTAGGCTTCACATGTTGAGAAATATTAGGGAAAAATGAAAACAGTGTTGAGTGTGACCAAAGAAGTGATCCCAGCATCTAAAGGGAGACAAAAACATATGAATTATGGAAACTTCACTGGAGATTGCAATGACTGGGTTAGATTAAGTCCAGTAATTTTCCAATATGATCAGGGAATAGACCAACTGATACCTCAAAGTCATGTCCAGTCACAATGCTTCCCTAATTTTGTTTCTTTTGTAAGCTGAATTCCCACCCCCCTAACTGAGAATCAGGATAAGTTTTTCATAGCTGAATTTAGAGTAACATTGTGACTGAATATTAGGGAGCAGCCCTGGAAGCTATTTTGATCCAAAAACTGGAGGAGATCCTCAGAGTATTTTTGGAAGTATCTATAGAATTGATAGAATTACACAGGATGAGAGGGCCTGATATCCAAACTTCAGGAATTAAAAAGCTGAAGTCAAACCACATCCAATTTGCACATGATATTTGTAGCTCAGTAATACCAAGAAAATGATGAAGATTCATGTCACTAAAACAGAAGGTACTGTATGAAGTTTTAAGTTAACTTAAAACTTTAAGAAACCTCTTAGTTGGAGGATGAGGGACGTGCAGAGTGAAGGAGGATGAGTCCTGACCCTTAAGGCAAGCTCAGCAGTGCAGGATGTTGTTAGGTGGGCTAGCCTTCCATTGCTGGAGCTTTCATTTTTATTTTGTTTTTAGAGCAACATCTGCAGGTGAAGCTGCAGTGGCCCTGACTGCCAGTCACACCCCAAAGCTGCTGCCAGTGCTCAGCACAGTCTCAGCTTCTGGGCTTTCCTAACATCTTACTGTGCTCTTGGAAATGATGACAGGAGAAATTAAATTCCAGCCTATTCCTTGAACACCCATATTTTATTAAATAACCTTTTTTTTCCTGTCTGTAGCTTCTCTGCCTGCATCTACCTTTGGAAGCTTGTTATGGTTGTGATGCTGAGGCAATTTTGTGCCAGTCATCCCAGGAATGCTTCACTCCTCTCATTACCAACAAAGCAGCATCTATTTTTCAGACGTGAAGCCAAAAGAGAAATGTATTCCTCTGCTTAGGTATCCTACAGAACCAAGATCAATTATACAAAATCCATGCTCTTGGGCTTTAACGACTGTAGATAGTGGGGATTTTGGAAATTAGATTGAAGTAGTTAAGTGTTGCAAATTTCCTCTCTTGAGCAGCTGTGGCTTGATATGGCTGCTTAAAGGATTCTTTGGCAAATAGATTGCATCTCCTAGTGGGATTTGTGCTGTGAATAAATAAATTTCTATAATCTACTACTGATACCTCTGCAGTCTTCGTAGCCTGCCTTTCAACTAAATAGACACATGTATAAAAATTTCTGTTCATTTAAAATTAAGTAAGGCATCAAACCGGAATGAAAACCCCATATCTAGCAAAAAAATCATACGGCTTTTAATTTGCTTTGTAAATTCATGAATTTTGTTAGTGCCTTGGCCTATTTAATGCAAGCTAGGTGTCAATCAAAAGCAAAGCTTGCTTGCCACTGGGAGTGCTCTGGAAGTAAGAGGTAGCATCTTTGAACATCTTGCATTTAAAGAGTGATATGCCCTCAGCTTTCCAAAGATGTCTAATTTCCTTTTAAAGTGGTTCTGTCACAAGCCCAACAGCTCTCTTGTTTCAAACAGAAGCAGAATTAGGCAATGCTAGCTGGGAGAAAAGGGAGCCTGAGGGGAGAAATTCCCCAGGCTAGACAATGAGAGATCTTTAGTCATTATATTTATGTTTAAGTTGATAGTTGAGCTTCCAGAATACTGATAGATTTGGCTGCAGTTTTGGCAGGTCTTACAGGGTTGGTTTTGGTTTGGTTTTGTTTCTTTTTGTGTGTGTCTGTTTTGCTTTCTCTGACCTTTGGAAGGCCTTGACTCTTTATATGCACCCAAATAAAAGGGTACTAAAATCTGGTCACTTATTTCCTGAAATGGGAAGAAAACTCTTCTGAAAATACTGTTTTCATAGTAGCAGCTGGTATCAGGCACAGGGCCGGGGAATCTCTGCAGTTACAATTTTGAGTCTTAATAGCTTCTGACATAAATAGGACTGGCTG
This sequence comes from Zonotrichia albicollis, assembly GCF_047830755.1. Classification (NCBI taxonomy): domain Eukaryota; kingdom Metazoa; phylum Chordata; class Aves; order Passeriformes; family Passerellidae; genus Zonotrichia; species Zonotrichia albicollis. The sequence goes on along the minus strand of NC_133825.1, from coordinate 40,336,445 downwards.
AGAAATACTTCCATGGTTTGCATGTTGAACACTGTTGATGATGCACAACATTGTGACTGCACCACTGTTTTTCCTTAAATAACTTCCTCACTTCTCTTTGAGTCTTGGCGTAGTGATGCCAGTGCCTCTGTCAACTTGGGGAGCTCAGTGCCAGCCAGTGTGAGATTATCTGTGAACTCATTAGTGCTAGCTCCTGGAACATCTTACTCTTCATCTGCCAGCTGTTATAGCATCTGATCTGTTTTCTCGACATAGCTAAACTAAATAAATAAATACCTCATGCTCACACTTGATATCTACCATTTCCCACAGAAACTTTTGTTCTTTGATTGCTCGTTTCTCTTCTTCTTCATCCTCTCCCCAGTCCCTCCAAGTATTAACCTAACCTAGAAATGGAGCTTTCTAGAAATGTTTTCCCAGGCTTGTCTCCACCTTGGAGAAGTGAATGGTATTTTCTTCTCCCTTCAGAAAACAAAGCATCTATTTTCAGTTGTGCCACTGTGGTGCTGAAACATCCAGGCTCGAAAGAAAATAAAGTAAGGGACACAGATGGGTCTGCCAGCTCAGAGCCCAGGAACAAGGCTGAAATTCAGTCCTAGCTCTGGCAAATAGACTGTTGCCATTTCTGATGGGAAATTAAGCATTTTAATTTCATAGGAAAGCCATGTAATGGTGCAAAGAATAGAACTAAATTCTCCAATGTCTTATCTCCAGTGAATCTGAATTAGTAGAGTAGCTTTGTCTTGCTCTTTTCTCTGTTTTGGCAGCAAGGATCTCATTCTAAGTCCCTTAATGTAATCACAATACTTCTGTTTCCCCAAATGATCTATTACATTAGCTGAAGATAACTACTCCTTTTTCATTAACTCACTTAATATTGTACTTGATTAAACACGAAGGGCCTGAAGCTTACACACACATAAATGTATATATAATCAGTCTGAGAAATCAGATCTTTGCACATTTTCTACTTGTTTGACTTTCATTGACTGGGACTGAGGCATTTTAAAAGGCAGGGAATTGTCAGCTGTCACTACTCTGTCACAGTAATTTGGAAGCCAGGCAGCAGAACTCAGGATTCCAATTGTGGTGATATGAAAGCTGTGCTACCAATTCCCAAGGTAAAATTTCAGTGGGGAAATGGTAGGAGAAGAGCCTCCTCTGCAGACAGGTTGCAACTAAGACAGAAGACTTTGAACAAGCAAAGGAATATCTCAGTTCACTGTCTGAATCTGCTGACAAGGGGAATTACTGCCTTCCTTTTACAGTCCTTCTATTAATACAACTCCTTAACATCTCTTCTCTATGGTTTTCCATGGTAAAGCTCAAACCTTCTTCCTGCCTTTATTCGAGTCCTTGCTTACATCTTGGGATGGTTGTCATCTTTAATGGATCCAGCTCTCATGACACTATCAAAAGCCTGTAAAATTTGGAGCTTGTCTTAAATCCTCAGCTGGAGTCTGAGGCTGTGGAATCAATTTAAATTGTATAAAATGAGAGTTTCTAGCCCTACTCACAGTTTGGAGTTTGTGCAAAGCATGCTGAGCAGAGAACACATTACTTTCCAGTGCTCCAACAACCTGGCAATGACATCCTTTGAAAGATGGGTATAAGGTAGCTTGTCAAAGACAAATTCAAAAGTAGATGTCTGTTGGCAAAAGATGACTGAGGAGTCTGAGTCCCATGAAGTATGATGGAAGCTTTCTCTGTGCTGCATCTGCTTATGAGAATCTCCCATCAAGTCCCTGCAGCAGATGAGTGGTGCTCCCATTGAGGAGCAGCGATCTGAAGGGTGACTTTCAAACACCTGGGACACCCTGTGCCCTGGTGTATACCCTGAGCAGTCACCAGCCCACCTTTCCTTTGCAAGACAAGAGGGTTTGGGGTGGGAGTTCACTAATGCTGCCTGCAGATGGATCCCTGAACCCCACTTTGCAAGCAAGGGGAGATTAACTTGAGTCTGTGCTGGCACACCTGTTTAAATCCAGTGTGCTTTGGCAGCAGTGCCCCAGCTGCTGGTGGCAATGAGGTGCTGAAAGAAACCTTGAGACTCAGAAGGTTAGTGGTGGAGGAAGAGCAGCAGGTGCCAGGAAAAATGAAAAAAAAAAAAAAGAAAAAAAAAGAAACAATAGCAACCATGAATTTTTGATGGCAGCCCTTTGTGTTCAGCAACTAATGCAGCAAGTACTGCCCAGCTGGCATGGACAGGAAGAAAGTCACAAGTAACTCCCTTGACAAATTAAACTCAATTTTCTCTAGATATCTTTCCCCATTTACAGCCTCAGAAATTGCTCCCATGCGCGAGTAACATTTGTTTTTTAACAGTGTGGATTTGATCAGCATGTCTGCTCTTGAAGGATTGTTATTAGGGTTGGCTTTCCCATCCTAGTGAACCTGTAATTTCACAAATAACACCTATTGCAGCTTCATCTTCAGAGAGAAAAGAGAGAGAAAAAGCTGGAAAAGAGCAAGGGTGTAATTTCTAGCAAACAAAGTTTAGGGCCAAATTTGTAGCTACTGAAGAACAGAGAAGCAGCCAAGAATGGCACAATTCCCAGCTGTTACCGTGCCTTTTTCCTCCACTGAGGCAACAGGTGCTATGATTTATCCAAACTGTAGACAATGATGATTTATCCAAACCATAGACAATGACTCCAAAGTGGTGCTCAAGTTTTGGTCAGGAGTCCTTGAATTTGTCAGAAGAGATAATTCTTCATCCTTGGCTCATTTTGAGTTATTTAGCTATTTCTTCAGATAGAAAATTGAACTGCATTGTATATAATGAAGCATGTATTAATGCAAAGCTCTGTCTAGATGGTCATGAGGTGGAAAAAATGAATGTCTAACAAATGAATTCTCCCCAGCTTCATCTAACCGGAAGGGGGATCTGCTCAAAAAGGCCTTGGAGTGAAAGATTTTTCCTTTCTTTTGTTCTTTTAGCATATCTGCTCCCCATCACAATGCTGTGAGAGGATCAGCAGCACACAGCTGCCACAGACACAGGAGGAGCATCCCTGAACCCAATCTTTTCTGTACAAGCCAAGCTGGGATAAAACAGTGCAGGCACTCTCTGCAGTGATGCCTTTGCTCTTCACACCTGTTTGTACAGTAGTGTTTGAAGAAATTGACTTTACACCCTCAGGTAGTAGGATTAGCTAATGCATAATTTGGGGTGGTTTCTTTCTGTCTCTCCTCTTTATTGCCTCTGCGGTCTTACATACAGTATACATTCCATTTCTCAGTCATAATTTGAGCCTGTGTGTTATTGTGGCACTTCCCAGATGACTAAAGCTCATTAGAGTTGTAGTATATGTTTATAATCACCTTAACTGGGAAAGAAGGATCTCAATATATCAATATATGTAATATATCCAGGCCCATTCCTTTAATATCTCAGCCTGATGGGCATATCCTGACCCCTGAGATAAATTCTTCTGAATCCCACTAAGTTTATAGAGAGCAAGGTATTTCCATGGGAAGGTGTAAAACTAGGACCAGAAGACACTTTTGGATTTCATAGGGATTCCACTCACCTGGAATCACAAGCAGGCATATCATTTAAATTCCTTCATAAACTTCTCAATATTTTTCATCTTGAAAGTTGCTTGGCCTTTCTGGAGAACCCAAAAGGGATTTGAAAGGGCAAAATATATCCAGAGCATTTGATGATGGTGACTGCACAGCTTTAGAATAGAAAGCTACATGCTGTATGATGTTTGGCTTTGCTCCTGCCTTGAATGCAGCTGGAAATCTTATAATTGGAAATTATAAAATAAGGGGAAACCCACAGCTTTTCAAAGGCATCATATCACTCCTTTCCTCTCCCAATGAATAGGGTTTTTCTTCCCAATGAAAGGTAACTTTTGATCTCTAGGAAAGGTCCTCCAAAGTATTTCTTTCTCTTTTTCTCCTCCCACAAAGTTAAAATGTTATTTGTCGAAGAACAACAATGAGTCTCAGATGTTGCTCCATCTTTTAATCTATTTTTGCTTGAAAGAAAGAGAGTGGGAAATGTTTACAAATTGTAGTTCTTATTTTAACTATCTTGGAAGCCTGGGCTTTGCCTATGATGGTGGGATGGATGGGGAAGTTGTATGTGGTATATAAGAGTTTGAGAACTCACAATCATCACTTAACAGTCAGCATAGACCTCCCAGGCAGTCAGTCTAGCCACGGTTTTGTACGGACACAAGTTTGTGCTGCAGTCAGGCATGAACATTGAAAGAGGTCCCTCAGCTTGTTCTGTGAATGGGAGAGGTTTAGGTGGGTAAAAGGGATGCTTTTAGCTATTCCCTCTCCCCCCTGTGCCTGCAGGAAGCAGCATATGGAAGATGTCTGCTGCGTCAGTGCTCAGCTGTTAGCGCACTTACGAATTTTTGATACCTTTTGCCTTTTTAGTTCCCCAGATGACTATAGTGCCTAACTCTTTAATTTCTATAAGGAATCAAATCCCACGAATCCTAAAGAGGGGATGACAGGGAAAAGGAACTCAGTCCTTTCATTTGCTGCCATACAATTTTGAGAGAGTAGCCAGAGAAAACTAAATTCTGGCTTACCTGAGGGGGGCCCTTGAGCTAGTCTACATGAGAATTTCCTACTATAGTCAAAAATAAAAAAGCAGGTGTTTATAAGAATAATTGGTTACATTCTGGTCACATCTGCTCCCTTGGCATACCTCATGAGATACCCTCTGGCTGGGAAACTTTGCAATTCAGATCTCCTTTGGACAATGTGCAGCCGTAGCAGTGAGAAATCTAACTCTGAAGAAGTCGAGGATATTAAAGATATTACTGTGATTGAAAATATTTACAAGCAAGATTTTGATATGGCGGTTCACAACACAATGGGTTATAAATATGTGTCTCTCTTTTTCCTCTGTCCTCTTGTACCCACAAGCTGGCATCTGCTGCCAAGTCTCCGACAGTATAGTCCCTTCAGTATATTTTAGACTTTCTTTCTTTCTTTGTGAAAGGGAGTTTGCTTTTTTTGTTGTTAGTATTCTTTTTTTTTCTTCCAAGTGGAAAGGCAACAAGCACTGGAACCTCTTCTGATAATAAGATCTTGGGAGCCAGTCCATCTGTTTCTGTTAATATGCTACCCCAAAAATGGTCAATTTTAACAACAGTAACTGCCAGCAAGGTCCAGAAGTCCTTTTCAGTAATTACATACTTTTGGTCTTTAGAAAACACATTTGATAGCCTGCTGACCCTAGAGAAATACCATTTTATAGAAGGGATCTTTACTAGCAGTAATTGGCCAGCTGGAAATTTCCCTTGGGCAAGTTTAAAACACATCTTCTTTATCTACAATGGAAAAGAAGTTTATCCTATTATCCTCCCAGACATAAAGATGTACTTTAGCCTCACAGATAACTTTAAAAACATTCCCATTATCGAGAGCTCTGCTTATGGATGGGAGGGCTCAATATGTTTAATAATTATCACACAGGGTGCATTTGCAGAAAAATGGGAATTTTTGTGGCTTGGCAGTTCATGTATTTCTCAGCCAGATCTGCCATTTGCTGTCACATTTCTAGACTCTTTGCAGCATTTTAGTAAATAATTAAAATACCAGGTCTGTCTCTCCACTCCATTACTAGCTTTTATAGCAATGGAACTTCTTTGAGCATCTCAGTTATGGATATTATCTGTCACCTCCTGGAGGAAGATGTAAAGCACAGAAAGGCCCTGACTGGCAAATCAAACATTGTTAAAGAAAGTTTCAGATAGGAATAAAAATTTTGAAGAGAAATACAGAGAAGAAGAAGAAAAAAACAATTTCCTCATCAGCCACAAGTCATCTCAAGGATAAATGATAATATCAGAAGAGAAACCAAGTTACTTTAATTTCAGCATGAGATTTTAATAAAAAGTGTATTCTTTCCCCTGGTATTGTCACAATTAGTTTCTAGGAGGGTAATTGGAATCAAACATGATTGATTTAATGTAGGAAAGCAAGCAGCAGGGATAGATGAACTTCTGAGCCACAAAACTCTTTTTTCCCTTTCTATTGTCATCAAGAATAGTAATTAAAAGGAGGCATACCTCACCTGCCTTCAAGATATGATATTTCAGCAGAAGTGTCGCTAAAATTAATGTTGTACAAGTTTTCTACCAAGTGTCAGCATCTATTTAACTTTTGACGTCTCTCTTTTGTGCTGGCAACAAAAAGCACATTCCCTCCATTAACAGTAAGACCATTCGTAGGAAAGATTGTCCACTGCCTGTGCTGATGGGTGTGGGGAAGGGCCAGGGAGCATCCCTGCTGAGCTGCTGTTTCCCTCATGGTGCTCATCCAAATGCAGGTTTGGGGTCTGCCCTGATGCAGGGGTGGGATGGAGACACAGGTTTGACATGGAGAACCTGCCCCATAGGATTTTCTCACATCCCCTGGTAGAGATAACAAGATATTTTAGTCACAAAGCCACTGATCCTTTAAACACCCCTTGGATGAAGGCTATTCTGGCACTTTTTCAAGGAGTTTTCACCAGCCAACATCCTTTCCAGCATTTTCACCCAGACTAACACCTGCAACAAACCCAACCTGATGTGTGTTTAGCTGCTGTGTGTTTAGAGCTGTTCTCCAGGCAGCTGAAACAAGGGTGCATCTGTAGAGTGAAATGTTGCTGAGAAGGTATATGGAATTTGCAGGAATTTCAGGGAGCTTTACTTTGGATCAATTTAATGTTATCCCATAAGCTGAAAGCCTATTAGCAGCTGTAGTGGCTTGGTTTCATGCTAAAGGAATTGTATTTACATGTTCCAAGGCAATGTTGGGATGTAAATTTAAACTCTGGAAGTGGGGTTGATCAAGCTATTAACTCTGTTTTAACAAGTCTTAGATACTGACTTCTAGCAGCAGACTTCTAATGTGGACACCTAGTCCTCTCTTCTCCTGTCTTAAAATATTCTACGTTGAAAATTTTGACCTTCCATTTATACAGATCTTGGCAATAAAGGGTGTCCTATCATGCTTATATCATGGTCTTGCATTTGCCACGTGGAAAGAAAAAATCCTCCCCTATTTATTGTTAATAGCAACTGTTGTAGTGCAATGACAATTGCTGTGTGAACTACGACGAAAGAAGGAATATTCATTATTGTAATTGTTTGGAAAACTGCAACTTTTGTTAAATAAATATGAAGGCAAGTTTGGAGAGTTTCATCTTGCTATTTTTTAAATCTAAATAAGTGTAATTTTAAGATCCAAGAGACCAAAACCTCTATTATTAACTTCCAGAAACATAAATTGTTTTGTCAAGTTATTAGTGGAACTGACAATTTGACAGGTTTTTGTAAATGCTGACATGACGTATCCATACTTAAGTGGTTTTGCTCTGCAGGAAGTAGATTAATTCAGACTCCTTATTGCCCCACAAACTGTCATCTTAGGGAGATGGTTTATTAAATTTACCTGAACATGAAATTAAAATGTGAGTAATGTCTTCTTATTTGATATGTATAATTTGTGATAATAGTGAGAGGTGTGTGTTTTGAACATTATGTACAATGAGAATTTGGCTGCAATTAACGTAAATAGAGGATGAGGAAGCAGTGGGTATGGAAGGCATTTCATGACAAATTAGTTCTTTTAGTCTCAGAAATGGTAAATAACCTGGGAGGATCTGAGATTTCTCTGGCTATTGAAATTGAACTGTCCTTAGGGAAAGTAAGGGGGAGATTGTCCTTCAAAAGCAGTTTCTGAAGACATTGACTTTCTGCCATTTCTTCAGTGAAATCTCATCCCATTTACAGTACTGACTTATGCTTTTATTGTCCTGAACATGTACTAGAAGAAAATTTTGATTGGAGCCTACCAGATCCCTCTAATTTTATGGAGGTATTAGCCATACTAGCCTGGTAATCTCCAGAAGCAGGGCCAGTGACAGGATAGTAAAATTCAGCTCTTCTGAACTAGAACTGATGATGCAGGTTCAAATCAGAATAAATCCTTGTACCAGTGCTTAAACACATGTCCCTTTCTTCTCCTTGATGGCTCAGAAGAGATTGTAAAGTTACTACTCTGTTGTGTGGAAGACATTTAAGAAGTAAAATCTTCTAGACGGATCTTTAAGGAAAAGGATTTAAATTTTGATGTAAATGATAGAAATGAATTAATGATTTGGAAAACTTCTTAAAAGAGTTAATGCAAAAAAGCTTCCTGTAATGCAGTGTTCTGGCTAAAAATTAACGTGCAGAAATCCAAGACAATTTAAAATTATAGTTCCCATAGCTACTGTAACTCATCTTGAACCTGGTTAGGCAGTCCTGGATAAAAGTGCATCTGTCTGTGTCTAATTTGGAGTTTTGGAGATGGACATGTTAACTCCTTAGTGGGAAAAAGGCAGATAAGAACCTGTGATTTCAGCTGTCCACATACTCCTTCAGTAAGCATGACATGACTCAGCTAATTTTTACTTTAAAGGTTAAACTCTGTCATCACCTGGACACATTATTGCAGGAAGAAAAGGCTTCTCAGTTCAAATGAAGGAATCAAATTGCCTGCAGGGGTCTTGTGGGGGCACAGCCCAGAGATGCCATGGGCATTTTCATGCTGCAAGAGGATGCATTCTGTGAAGGAATTGTCTGTCTGCTGCAAACTACAAACATCCTTTCTCTTGAGCAAGGTGATACCACAAGAATGAATAAACACCAGTTCACATTTCCCTGCCTGTGATCAGAGAGCCATCAATCAAACCTAACCAACTGCACCAGAAAAAAAAAATAATTAGCTGTTAGATGTGTGTTTTAAGCAAAAGCATCTTCTCTGCCTTTGGAGACAAAATAAATCTTAGTGTCCTGATGATAGTCTCTGAAATTTGGTGGTCTAGATAGATCAGGGAAAATGGAATCTTCTGTATTTGACAGCATAATTATTATGCTCTGTCAGATTTATACAGCTCTTTCATAAGGAACACTTAATACTTCATACGGATATTACTTTTCCCATCAAATATCACTTTAGAAAAAGTTAATAATTTAGGACCCTTTATATTAAAAAATGGCTAATTCAACAGATGCATATGATATCATAATCAGACCTTGCATGAAGCCTCTAAAACTTTTTCCTTTTGCCTTGAAGCAAATCTGGTGTTTATACCAGATTCTCTCAAGCTTGCTGATCCTGATTTTCAAGAGTTATTTAAAGCTTTCATACAGAGGATGGATGGTTTCTCCCTTCAGTATCATTTTGTTCTGAGATGGCCAGCTTACTCTCTTTACACTTTCTTTGCTCTGATGTATCCCTGCCTTCATTAGAAAAAATCCCAAACTATTCTTCCCTATAAGCCTTGATTTTCAGGTTTATCCAAATTTCACTGTCACAAAAATATCTCCTGTAATATGTACTATCAATATTACTTGGAATATTACTTTGAATATTACTACTCAATATTACTATACTCTAATATAGTTCTTAAAAGCAGCGTTGGCGCCATGTGAACAGAAGAAAGTCTTTTAACTTGTTCAAGCAGTGAGTGTTTTCCTGTTTTGGAAAACAAATAACTCAGGATGTATAATAGAAGATTTGTGGGAGGGGGAAAATTAAAATCCATTAAAGTATAATGAATTCAATTTTTAAAAATTCATAAATTCTTTCAGAATAGAAGCCTGGATGGGACTCCACTGTTAGAAGCAAATATAAATTGAGATGCTTTTTTTAAAATTCAGCATCCATAAACACACATGTACTTACTTAATATTTATATAGATGTAATAAGTATGTAAATGAGCTTCTTCTCTCCTAATTTGTCACCCTGAAGAAAACAAAGTGCTGTGAAGCCCTGTTGTTGGTGGAGCTGGATTTGGAAGGAATAAATATCCAATGAGAAGTGTTTTAGGACATCACTTAGGCTCAAATCTCAGTCTGTGAAGTCAGAGGGAAATCTGGATAAGACTGAGTAAATAGAAGATTTTTTATGAAGTCCCTTCCATGGGACCTTAAATATTTCATCCTTGACATTACAAATGTTCTTGCTCCATCGGGTACACCATTGCCAAGTATCCTCATTGATTCTCAAGTAAGAGAGCTGTAGCATCACTTCATTTTTCACTAATCTATGGAAGAGTACAGAACATTAAATGGAATTAAGGGCTGCATGTCTCATCTTCCCACAGCAGCTCCTGAGACACCCATCAGTCTGTGCCTCCTGCTCTGCACAGCCCACGGTAAATGGATGCAATCCAGAGGCTGTGCTGCTGTCCAGCTCAAGCTGAATGTCACCAAGAGCCAAATGGACACGTCTGATCAGCCTGGGATGGATGAGGATTGTTGTTAATTGTTGGTACTTTTGATAAGCTAAATTGCATTGTATCTCAGGAGGAGGTGAAGTCACACACCACACAAAAGGTGGGTAGGTAAAGCAGTGGAAAGTAGGAGGCTTTGGTAGACAAGACTTGCTCCAAGAGACATTTGAAAGTGTTTCTCTCCATTTACCAGGCTGGGAGCTTAGGCACTTACTTTCACAGTATTACCTTGCTCAGTACTTAAATTATGAATGACTTGAATTTTGCTGTGCTTTTTTAGGATCTATGAGTTGTATCAATAATGGAGTACAATACCTGAAATTTGTAAGGTTATGAATCATCTCTCTGGAGATGGCTCACTTGATTTGATTCAGAACTAAGGAATAACTTAAAACAAGGATCATGACTGCCTGTGGTAAATGAATGACTTTCCCACTTGTGTCCTGTTTATTTTTAGGCCATAAACCAGCCTGGAAATTTGAATTATGGTAGATGCTGATAGGCAAGCAGAGATCTACATTCTTTGGTAAATCTGGTTCCAGGTGAAGGGAAACTCCAGAAAAGAGGCATGTAATCAGCTCATGGGGGCAACATTTGCCATTACTGTGTGCACACTCACTGCTCTAACCTCCCACCCCACCCCACAATCACCACTGCTAATTTATGCCCTTCCAGCCACGTGCTGGGTCTTTCAGCATATTTCATTACATTTTTCATTGCATTGCTTCACTCCAATCAGAAAAATGACAGTCGCTGTGTACAATCAGAAGCAGCAGCAAACATGAAGTGCAACCCCCTAGAGAAAATTGCTCACTGGAGTTGCAGTTGAGGGAGATGGCACTGACCTTGGTCTGTGCCCCTTTAAAGATGTGGAGTCCTCAGATCTATTGGTTTGCTTCAGATACCAGCAGAAAAAAAAAAAAGAGACATTCTTCCAGAGCTATGAAATACATTTACTCAGAGACTAAGCAGCATATCAAGCCTTGAAATATGTGGTCTAGTGAGTTTCTTAAGGATATTTGGCCAGCACAGAAAACATTCAGTCATCCTAATCTTTAAGGATTGAGGAAAATGACTGTCAACATGTGGAGGAAAACTGCATGGTGAATTGAGCCCATCCTTCTACCTCGTGCCCTGGCTGGACAGAAAGCTGCTATTAAGAAGAGTCAGAGAGGCAACTGCTGATGCCAATAAGGGACTTTTGCCACTAAATCCATGCCTGGGACACATCTTTGCTAGGTGGTGCTTTGCTTCACCAGGCCAAGGGTTGAATCCAAATCACTGATAATGAAAATGTTTCTGTAAATATGCAGTGGTTATTGCTATGCTGACAACTTTTTTAATATCCTGCTATGATTAATTGACGTGCTTATCTCACACTTGCTAAATTCTCATCTAAACGTGTCATGCCTTCACTTCATGTCTTTTTCTTGATCCTGTGATGCATCTGAGACAAATATTAAGAAAATTTTGTTATTCTTCTTTTCCCCCTCTTTACCAAACCACAGCCACATATGCAAAGGTTCTGCACGTGGGTAAGCAGGACTGGAAACCTTTGTGTGTTACTCCATGGTTGAAGAGTCTATGTATCTATCTTCTGTATGGAAAAAGCATATGTTGTGCCAAAAAAGAGAGCTCCTTGAGAGCATGGCTGAATCATCAGTGAGTTTCAGAAGAGGAGCAGCAGTTTCCACAGCCAGCAGTACCACATGTGTCACAGAGACAACGTCATGGGAGTGCTCCTGTGGCCCACCCTGACTGCCTGGGATTGCACTTTCCACGAGGAAGAAAGGACAAAAGAAGTTACAGACAACAGTAAAAATGGAAAATTTGGGTTACAGGATTGACATTTTTGGAAATGAAGGGTGTAGTGTACCTTTTTGCTATCAAGAAAGCAGCTTTTTATTGGATGACAATTCACTAGAATTCAGCTACACCAGTTCAAATAAAAAAGAAATATTTATAACTTCTAGGAGAGGAAGAATAAGTGAGCTTTTGAGATATTGCAGTAAAATATTTTTTCTCCATCTTGATTGGTATACCAATTTCAAATTGGTATCCCATTTCAAATTTATGCTACAACTTTTTTATATTTTCATATTTTTATTATGATTTTCTGTATTGAGAGTATACAAGCAGACTCATAAGGATCTGGATGTCTTTGAACAGGATTCATACTACTACAGAAGGGGAGCTGGTATTTTTGTTTGTCTGCTTCTAGCTTCTGAACATACAGAATACACTGTTGTATTTCAATACATTACAGTGTTATCTTGATATAAGACAGGCTGTGGTTGTGTTGACCTGCTTACACACTGCCTTCAAGCAATGGAGCAAACTCGCTGTGTTATAGTTTTGTCAGGAAAAAAAAATCGTAGCTGCATTTAGAATAATACCACGCTCTTTTCTAATAGACATGCTCTTTTCTGCTGTGTATTGGATCTGTATCCAAAAGCCTTCACTGTTTATTGAATGTGGAGTACCATGTTGCACAGATACTCCCAATTAAACACATAGATCAGATAGTTTTCTCTTGAGGTACAGTTCTGGCTCTTGCCATGCAATTGTTTGTCAAGGCTTCTGTGGCACTGTCCCTTGAGTGGGTTTGTGCATTTAAGGGTTGTTTCCTTTAGGCAAACCAAATGTTTTAACAAAAGATGCCAGAGCAGTGGTGCAGTCTGAGCTGGAGCTGGTTTTGCCATAGTTGCAAGTTACCAATTTGCTGCGTCTGTGGACGTGAGCAGAGGCACAGTAACAGCCCTGAGGATGCTCCCAGCACCGCCCAGCTCAGCCAGTCAGCTCAAGCTCAGTTGCAGCAGAGCTGTTCCCTCTCATAGCCAGGGTGAGCCAGAACTCAGCATCCCAATTACTGGGTGCCAGTGGGAGGTGGGAACTCAAAGTGCAGTAGGTTGGCTTAAAAAAGTGTGAATAGGTTCGGTGGCTCCTTAAATCAGCTCGCTGAGAGCTGATGCCGTGACATAAAGGAAAGCAATGTCACTCTGATACTGGCTTAACCACTTGCTGGCTGGAGAACCAGGGGGTGGTGTGAAAACATCAAGCAAATAACCATGCATAACTATTGATTTCCTCTGTTTGATGTTCACTTTTCTCTCCCCGCTCTGTTCAACAGCTTCTTGGAATCTTCTTGGGGGCAGTATGACTTCATGGATAAAGGGAACATGCCAAAACAAAACAAAACATGAAATGCTGCAGAGATCAGTGCAGACCTCCCTGGGGTTTTATTGACTGAGTAAATGACTTGAATGTCAGCAGCTAAAAGGTAAATTCTCAAATCACAGATTATGAAAAGAAAAAAACAAACAAAACCCCTACCTCACATAGGAATGAATAATTGAAATCTTGCAACAGGCATATGAAAAACTGAATTCTAGATTAACTCCAATGGCTGCAGTTTGGAAAGCAGCTTAATATAGATAACAGCAGAATAAGAAGATGCAGCAATATGAAGGGAAAAAGCAGGTACATTTCACAAGAAAGGATGTTGAAAGCTGCATACTGAAAAGGGAAAGTCTTGGGAGTTTAACTTAAGGGAAAAAGTAAAGTAAAAAATAAAAAGGCACCCTGTATTCAGGTGCATTTCAGGATACCATAAGTATTCTGAGCAATCTTGTAAGAGAAATGTTGTATAAATCAAAGAAGGTAGTGTTATTGCTAGAAGGCTTGGGGAACGAGGGCCATGCTCACAGCACTGTTCAGGTTTGAGGAATAAAATTGAGAAAACATGTAATCACTGTTGAAGGGAAAGCAGTGCTGAGCAATCACAGATTAGTCCTGATTTCCAAGATTCAACTACACTAAAAAGAGTAAGAAAAGTCAGACTTATTTCTCCCTGATAAAGATAAGAGCTCCATGGGGACCTACACATTTCTGATAGAATCACCAAAGAAGCCTGAGAAAATGTGATCCAATTATATTATTTAAATAACCAGCAAGTGGGAATGTTTGGCTGGATGTGTGTCAAAAGGGAATTTCAAGTGAAGCGTTGGATTTCAGAATTAAATTGGCAAAATCAGAATATTACTTTTTGATGGGGAGGGTCAGAGAGAGAAAGAGAGCTATGGAGCTGAAGAGTAAGAATGAACAAGTCTTTCTCAATATAACAAAATTGTCCTTGTTGGTCATAAAATTAAACAGTGACCAGATGGTGACTCACTAGAAGTAAAAGCTGAGTGTGGTTCATTGCACCTCTCCATTCACATCTTACTTTGCCATGTTTTTTCTTGGTGTGCCCAATTTCTTGGTGTGCTTCCTAAGAATCACGGTGTTCTTTATGGTGGAAACTTAGAGAAATCAATGTTTTATTTTGCACAAAACTCCAAAGCTGTGTGCAAAAAACACCATTGCTCTTTTTTGTTATTCCCTTTCGTTTTGCCCCTTTGTGTGTGTGTGAGAACAACTGTAGCTTGGTACAGGTGCAGAGGGAAAAGAGGATGGAAATGTAATCTGGAAGAAGCTGTGAGGGCATGAAGGACCTGGTGAGACGTGCCTGGTATCATCTGTTGTTGTTGTTCCAAGCAGCCATAGCATAAGTGACATGTGTTTCTTTTAAAAAAAGTTTCTCCTATCCCATCTGTTGGCCATATGGGTGAAAAACATGGTTTTCAGCATGCCCACACCTACTCACTGGCCAACAATCTGTCCTGGCCTAAACATGGCTGCTGACTGTGCCACAGCAAATTGTTCTTCTTAGAAACAGCCGAGGGAATCTCTGCCTGTGAGATGGGCTTCAGGAAAAATTTGAGAAAAATGAACATATGCAGCAATCTATTTTGAGACAGTGGGATACTTTAGCTTGCCTTGCTGCTCTTTCAAGGGATAGAGAGAGATATTTTGCTGGATTTTCAGTCAACTGGATCAAGTGAGATAGTTTTTTGAAAAGGGCCTGTGCAGAGAGTTGGTGCAAAGTAGGTTGGCCCTATTCCTGATTAGAAGAAACTAAAAATGGTTCATATCTTTAAGTCCATCTCAGATTTTATGCTGGATCCATATGCGTTGATTTGGTGCACTGGAAAGTTTGCTTTAGTGGGAATTTGCCTTGCAGTTTTATGCCTTTGATACACACTGGAGAGGAGTGCTGGTGCTCCCAGAGCAGAATTCTTCTTGGTAGAGCCAGAGTGTGTGAGGAACACACTTGAGCACTGCCACAAGTCCCCACATCCCCAATGGAGCCATGCCCTCCATGAGGCAGTTCTCTCCATGTGCATGTACATCTGGGAAAAGCAGCTGGCAAGAAACGTCCCTGCAATGAGCACAATGCAGACATAGCTCCAAAACTGTAATGGATTTTGTCAAAATAAAACTCCTCCTTCCCTCTTTCTGCTCCACCATTTCAGGCATTTCTGCTGAGGCTGGGGCTTTCTGAAAGGGGGTGCAGCCATTCACATGGCACAGAGACAACCACAAAACCCCTAATTGTGTGCCTAGCCAATCAATCTGGAGACGTGATCCAAACACAATTAATATACTGGAAAAAAGCATTTAAAAATTCTTTACTGATATGGTTGGGTTTTTTCTCTTGAGGTTTGGACCTTGGCCTAATTTAGCACCTACTTTTGATACTCCTAAGTATCAAATAGTGCTTTTCACAGTTAATATTCTTTATGTGTTCGTTTCTGGAACACATAAAGTCTGGAGAAAGCATATTCCCATTTGCAGGGCAAAGGTTTGAGTTCATCTAATAGTGAATTTTTGTAATTTTCATCTGTGGATGTAATGTCTTTAGATAAGTTGTTCTCCCAGTATGAAAATGTTATTGCGGTTTTCAAAAACATTACAATTTCAAATTTGTGGCTCAATAAATCATTTCAGTCTTTATGTGCTGCAAGTCACTGGGCAAGAGATCTCTTATGTTGTATGCATTCAAAAGAAAAGAGAACTGAGAACAGAGTCTAAAATCTACAACATGATTAGGTTTGGAACATGAATACCACAGCTTAAGGGCCCAGCAAACCTTGACCATGATGCTGTTATCTTGCTTCAAAAGCTGTAGCAATCAGGAAAGACTTGCACAATGAAAAGCAGTTAACAAGGGAGAAGCTTCTTCAGCTGATGCCGAATCTGAGAGTCTGAATCTACTAATTCTCTCCCTGACTACCTTCAGCTGTATTTTAGAGGCTGGTTTCTTGCTGCACCAGTAGGTGTGGTCCTGCTTTTTTTCAAGAGAAGGAGAAGTAGAGTATCAGTCAGAATGGTATGCTGTGAAGCTGTACATCTCCATATGCAGGATTGTGAAGCCCATGGATAGTAAGTCATCTGAATCACTCATTATTTTCTTAATCATAGATGCAAAGTACATGCGCCTGAATTCAGCAAAAGATGCAATTGTGTGTGCTCTAAATACTGCTCCAAGTGGCTAGAAAATGTCAGTATTCCCTATCAAAGAAGTATGGAATAATATATGAAATGGAATAACACTTTGCTGATTCTACTTACTTCTGGTCTTCAAGGGATATTTTTTTTTTCCAGGGTTACATGAAAATTATTGTGTGGTTAGGAATATATTATTGCTGTTGGAAATAATAATTGCAGTTGGAAGCAAATTATCTCTGAGCCTGTACAAATGAAGTTGTTTTCCTCTCTGTTCTAAGGTGTGCAGAAGTCTGCTTTCCCCAAACAAAGGGAATGCTGGTTCTCTGTATTATTCCAAATAAATCCAGAGTCCCTGTTTGCTACCAGTCATCTTCCAGTGCTATAGAGGTGTTATGATTCAGTTATTAAAGTTGTTTGAAGTGCCTCTGCCCAATTCAAGGTGCAAATGAGACTATATGCCAAAGTTAATAGTATGGATTTTGTATAATAGTAAATATGAGATAGAGAAAGAAATCGAAAAAGAGGTGGGTGGAGAGAAAGAGAGTGACAGATTAAACGGAAAATATCACCACTCTGAGAATCCCAGTGGTGTCCCATTGATCATCTCCATCTGGTCTTGGTGGTGAGGGTGCCCCAAACCACAGAGTCAAAGGGTTAATGTACATTTGGGCCAGGTGGGAACACACAGGTACCTGCCCTGGCAGGGAGGGAGTTTGACACCATCTCTTGCAGAAGACTCTGCATCTTCTGCATCACGAGCAGTGCTCTGCTGTGAGGCCTCAGCAGTGGGTCTGGGAGCACTTGGGGCTCTTTGATGGGTTATGGCACCTCCTCAGCTGCCCCTGGTGGGAATGTCCTGTGGATGTGGCCTTCCCGGGGCGGGGGGTGACAGCTAAGCCAGTTTGTGTGAGGGAGGATGGGCGCTCACTCCTTTGAACAGATCTTATGCCACACCACCACAATTCTCCTCCTCCATTCTTGGCTGGTGAGGGGAAGTCTGTGCCAACCTGACCTCAGCAGAAAAGCTTTTGGGCTATGGCCTCCCTGACCCCAAAGCCAGTCAGGGATGATTTTCAGAACAGCTGCTGAGTTTGGCTTTCATTTGGATGCATTCTTCTCCCTGAGCTTTATTTGCTTTTTCCTAGAACTGAGGTGGTTGAACAATAGTGTCACCTCTATCTTCCCTCAAGCTCCCTTAGGCAGCTGAACTCACAGTCCAAGGTTCCACTCTGCTCTTCAGGGTGGGGTGGGTTTTGGTGTCACAACTTCTTTTTACAGTTTTGCCATAATGAGCAAAAGTCCTTCATAAAGATGTTTAAGTCAGGAATGGTAACATTGACAAGAGGTAGGCTGGTGCTTTGGCTGTGCCTGATCCTTCCTTTTAGACAAGAATATATCTTGAAAATCCCAGCTATCTAAAGTGGGTGAGAGAGGAATGTTCTCAGGTAGCAGAGCAAACTCTCATAATATTCCCCTGCTAATGACTTTTGGGAGGGGATTGACGTTTTGTTATCTCCCTGCATTGACCTTTTGTTATCTCCCCATAGAAGAGCAAATAAATTGCCCTTAAAGGTCAGCTTAGGAGGAAGCAAGAGAAGGGGTGAAATGGGCAGCACCACATCCTGGTGCTCCTTCTTGGTCTGGATTTTTATATTCAAAATCAGCAGGATACATTTTCTAAGATAAACGCTATCAGTGTCAGAATCCTAATGACCAAGAGGTCATAGCAAAAACTGGAATACAGATTTCAGTTTTGAAAAAAGATGAAACCAAAGGAAGGCTTGAAACAGACTAAACCTGTCAGGAAGCACAGGAGTTATTGCCAAAGGTCTCTTTTTTTTTTTTTTTTTTTTTTTTTTTTTTTTCTCCTGCCTGTGGTTACCCTGTAGGCTGGTGCACCCTTCACAACATGGGAAACATTTTTCCAGGTTGTTAACTAACATTATGAACATATTTCCTTCTGGTGGAACGTGAGATTTTATTGCTGTTACTCCCTGATGCACAAACAAGACTGTGAAGGAAAAAGAAATCCCATCATAATAAAACAGATTTATTAAATTGGAGCTATTTGCTTACAGACTGAAGCTGAAATTAGAAAAGGCCTCATTCCCTTGGATAACCTGGTTCTGAGACATGACTTTTATTAAAAACACTTACACAGTTCCCTCTTGCAGTGGAGTTAGTAAAAAAATTAAAAAAAAACCCCACCCAAAACAAAAAACCAAACAAGAAAAAAAAGCAAACAAAAGAAACTGTTCAGTATGAAAGGAAACATGCTTTGCACCCTAGCTCATCATACTGAGAGAAGGATTTTCATGGTAGAATAATCACTGATAAATGATCATCTTTGCTTACCTCTTCTTGGTGTTTCTTCACAGTCCTGTTTCCTTGGGTGCTCTAATGTGTTTGTGATGTTCTATGCGGTCATACTGAGATATATCTACTTAGCAAATATGTAGTCCTCAATTAAGCAAATATTAAAAGTCTGTGAGTTCTGTTCAAACACCTGGAAACAGGAGTTTTGGTATTGTTACCCCTGACAGTAAAGGCTATTAAATAATAGGAAGACTACTAAATAATGGGAGACCTCCTCAGTTCTCTCCTTAGTCCTGCTACTTCTGCATGATCCTCAGCAAATGTGTCTGTATTTAAAAAGGTTTTGTAAAGCATTTTTCTTGCTTTATTTAGCTCTTGGCTTATTTCATGCAATTTTTTTCCCCTGGTGATTACTTACCAGACTAGATATTTGTTTTGATTTAGAAAGTTTTTGCACAATGAAAGCTTGATCCTTGTGTTGTGGGTACTTCCCAGTGGCAAAGATGCCCTATGGTTGTTTTTGGCGAAAGATTTGGGATTGATGAATCCACTTTCATTCTTTATACCTGAAGAAGTTGGCATTTAGAATGGGCTGTACAGGTGACAGCTGATGTGACCTCAGTCCAAAGGAAATTTGTGTCCATCTTATGCCTTTCTGCCCCTAAAATTCCATCAGAGCTGGAGGCAGCTATTGTAATATACTTTGGAGGCTTTTCAAATTGCTACCCAAACCACCTAATGGAAATACAGGTTACCGTATGCTCTTGTCTTCCCCAAAATCCAGATGCTTTCTGCTTGGGTTGCATGTGATTAACTATTAGGGTTATTTCTTAAGTGAATGTGATATTGCAGGGCCCTACAGGATGGCAAAGGTGTTAAAGTGGTGTCTGCAGAGTAAGAGGCTGAGGCTCAAAGCTGGTGTCCTGTTTGGGGGATGTCAGGGACACACAGTGCCTTGGTTTAGGAGGGGATAATGACCATGGAATTTGGAAAGGTTTGTGCTGCAGGTCAGTGATGAGAGTCAGCCCAAATTTGTCCTCTGTGAGTGTGAAGAAAACCCTCTGTAGTGACACTGCATTGCCATTCAGAGAGGCAGAAATCTACCTGTAGTTTCCCTTTGCTCTCCTGTTCCTCAAGAGCTGCATCCTCATCCTCCAATCTTAGCTGCATTTCATTTCTTCAGTTAGCTTAAATGCTTTGGGCAACATATGTCTGAGTCAATGAAGGTTAACAGGATCAGATCCTCAGCTGGTGTCAAGCAGCATTGCTCCATTATCATTGAAGAAATGGCACCAATTTAGGTTTATTCTATTGTATTTCTCCTGAGGATTAGTATCAGTAATGGGTCTGTGCTCATTAAATGGTGTCTTCCTGACTCTGCTTTTCTCTGCTCCTGTGGAAATACATTCGTTTAAAAGTTCAGTCCTTGTAAAATGGAATGTGCAAGGCAGCTCTTCTCTGAATGGAAAATGATCTGGTTTGTTACAGGAATGCATATGTAAAACACTGTTGGGAAACACTGTGTTAAAACTTATTGTTACCAAATCCTCCACAGTCTGAATGGGAAACTTTGTTAACTGAGAAACTATTTTCCCCTGGCATTTTGTAAGAGGGTCCTAAAGACGTCAAGAGGAGGGAAGTGGGTGTTGATGAATTTTATAACAATGAGTCATTTTAGCTCTGGGATAATTTTTGATAGGCATGGATGGTTCTGTGCCATTCCAGGAGGAATTCAAACTTCATCTGAATTGGTTTCACCAGTGGCCAGGACAGACAGTTCCTCGCTTGGAGCTCTCGGGCTCTGGGTCCCTGTGGTGGGAGGTGATGGCAGCCAGTGTGGTGCAGACTGGGCGTGGGAGGTGAGAGCTCAGCAAAGGAAAATGGAGGAAGAGCCAGGACGGTTTGCTGCTGCTGCCATCTCACTCTGGTAGCCAAGTGGCCTGGGCTTGGCTCAGCTCATACAGGAGCATATGTTTTCTCTTAAAGCCTCTTACAAAGAGTTCTCTCCTGTCCTGAATGGCTCAGTGTTGCCCCGGGCATGAGCCACTCAGGAAGAGGTGCCCTCTCCAAGGTCTCTCCTGGAGATCACATAATATTAATCTATATTGGTGCCATGGGGAAACATAAGTTTCTCCTAAGGGCTTTGTTAAAATTCAAGAATCCTTGATTTAAGAGAAGTTAGTGGGTTAACCACCAGCTCAGCCAATGCTGCTACATGATCAAAGTAGATTTTAAATAGCAGTTTGGTGTACCAAAACTAGGCCAAGATCAATGTATGGCATATATTAAACTCGAGGCAGAAATCACATTTTCTTTTTCTGCCCTTATCTTTGCACTTCTGACCACACTTTTTCCATCCTGGTAAAAGAAAGTTGTCTGCCTAGAAGATGAGAGCTCTCTCCAGGAGTCAATCTGAGTTGTGCTGAGTGCCCTGCAGTGCTCTTGCACATATGTATCATCTCTGTGCCTCTCTTGTGCATAACAGGAAAACTCTGGAGTTTAAATTAGGTGAACTATTTTTGCTTTGCCATTTTAAATATTTGATGGCATAGTGCTGCTTATTGTATTTGTATCCTTTGCATTGTTGGGTTCCTGTGGCATTCAGGTTTGTATTTTAGTTTTCTAGGTTAATTTTTTGCGTTGTGTTTTTCTCATGTGACTTCATCTCTCTGCCTGTGATGATATTTCAATTATTCACAATCACTGCTATAACACAAGACACCTAATCAACCTGGATTCTTTTGACATTGTTTGCACTATATATGCCTAAGCCTTTCTAGACATTAGTGTGGAACAAGATCTGATGTCACAGATTTTTCAGAGGCACAGAGCCTTCCTTGTTCCCATGATCTAGTCTAAATTCAGATAATTTTAGGAAATTATCTTTCACCTATTTTCACACTTAGTCACTGTGAACTCCTAAAATCTATTCTGGCTCACTTTCAAATTAAGAACTAAACACAATCATGATCTTCTAGGTGAAATCTCCCACTTGCCTTAAAGCAAAACCATGACCAACTTTGTCATACTTTTAAGATGGGAACTGTCTCATAGTGCTCTTGACAGGTATACACTCTCCACCTAAGAAAACAGACAGCAAGTTTCTTCATATATTCATGTGCTTTGCAATTCTAGTAGCACTTATCAGAAAACAGTACACAGAAACCAGAAACAGGTGATGACAGCAGAAAAATCTCCCTGCTGACTTCAATACCTCCCCACCATCTGGAAAGGCACAGCAATAGCATGCCAATACTGAGTATGTGTTTCTGTGTGTTGTGCCATGGATATGGACAGCAGGTCTCTTCCAGGGGGAGATTCTCTGCAGAAGTTCCCTGAACTTGAGGGAATTGTGCTCAGGTGAAACAAGTCTGAGTGAGCACACACTGATGCAGGAATGTGCCAGCAGGCAGGATTTGTCCTGAAAGCCTAACCCCAGTCCTGCTCCTCCCACCTGCATGGCCCTTTTTAATGACACTGGCTGACTCCTGTTGGTTTACACAGTAGACAGTACCCATTTTATTTATTTCTCTCCACTTGCATGTTGTTGTACATCT
This sequence comes from Zonotrichia albicollis, assembly GCF_047830755.1. Classification (NCBI taxonomy): domain Eukaryota; kingdom Metazoa; phylum Chordata; class Aves; order Passeriformes; family Passerellidae; genus Zonotrichia; species Zonotrichia albicollis. The sequence continues at coordinate 40,313,998 of NC_133825.1, read as the reverse complement.
TAGAAATAACAGGGACTGGTTGGGCGCACCTTGGGGAAGGAAACATTGCCCCATCCTGCAGGAGCAGCTGGAAGGTGATCACAGACCTCATGACAGGTCAGGAAGAAGAGACCTCCCCTTAAGCACCTGCAGAGCCAGGAACACTGCTCAGCAGTGGGACAGCTGGGCATGGACACCCAGACAGAAGAGAAATGTCCCAGGAAACAGGCAGGACTTCTATGAATTTATTGTGCCCCAGAGGGCCTCTGAGCTGACAGCAGCCAAACTGACAATAGGCTTTGCCCTTGTCCTCCACATCTGAAACGCTCCAGGCTGTAAAACTTCCTAACACTCCTTTCTCATCAAATCACTGCAAGTTTTCCCTTCTTTATACAATTATTTTATCCAGTAAACCCTGGCTTTTTGGTTTAAAGGCATGTACGAGAACTTGTGAAGGAGACAATGAAGCTGATGGATGGGATGTTCTGTGGCTCTGCTTGGTACTGAGGGGGGATTTGGGTAAGGGCAGTGAGCAGGAAGGAGAACTCAGCATTTCACTGGGGGCTGCAGCTCTGCGTGGGCAAACCTCGGGATGCTGCTGCAGTCACGCAGAACCACCAGAGTTATTCAAAAACTTTCTCACATGGATGACTCCCGGCTGCTTTTCTTAAAGTGTGACTCATAAAGCCCTTCTTGAGATAGGTACCAGTCATCATAAACATTGTCAAGAGGGAGCAGGAAAATATTGAGATCACTAGAAAGTGGAAAATCTTGCCTGTGTAAATCATACGCAGTCCTGCCTGTTCTCAGATCCAGGTGATTTTTATACAGTTACAGACAGGGGATGTGGCGGGAGAGAGCACTAAGAATATTTTGGCATGAATTTCCATCATCTGTCTCTAGTTTCCAGCAGTGTGTTGTCACAGATGTAACTTTATAGCACCTTCTATAAGATGACACAAGGGCAGGTCTCCTTTCCTCCCTCTGTTCCCTTAAATTTCAGCGACAGTTGCTGTACTTAAATCCTGCTCCCATTTTTATAACAGTGAAACCTCCTTCCTCCTTCTGGTTAATTGGTGCTCTAGCAGCAGGAGATTGTGTGCCAAGACAGCAGAATTCCCTGCCTGCTCAGCATCTGCAGGCTGCTCACACATGTAATGTCAATATGAAGTTTAAACATTATAAAAATGAGCCTAGATAGTAATTGGTTGAAATACATACAGTGATATCAAAGCTTTTAGAGTTTCATGGTTTTGCTGAAAGTTGTCATTCTCTTAGAAACAATCACAAGATTATATTAAAATAAGAGATTATATATTAAAATTTCAGAATTGGTAACTGTTGGTACAGAATTGGTAATTTCTGAGACAAACACAATGTTCCGAAAGGATATTTTTCCAAATGAAGTATCCTGTATTCCCACTTTAACAATTACGCATATGTATTCACGCTATCCAGAAACTTTGTTTTTGTGTAGGTTCAAGATTAAATTTTTGTCATCTTTTCTGGATGATGTGCTCTTAGAATCCTCAAGACATTGAGGACAAACTAGGCAGGCCATCATAGCAGCCAAGGAATCTCCCTGCACTCTTCAGGAAACTGTTTCTCCCTGAGCCCCAGATTGTGTGTTGGATCCATGAGAAATCAGGGAATCCAGGGATTCAGTCTCAAACCATAGCTCACCTCCCTAACCCCTTAGCTACATCCCCAGTGCACTGAAACATCCTGCAGTCCCCTGTCACCTTTCATCCTGTGTATGGGGAGGGAGCCATGACAGGGGACAAAGTGAATTTGAAAGCTGTGCTTGTGGGAATGGTTTATAGACAAGAAGATGGATGTCACCTAATCAACCCACAATAAGTCCCCGCCTGCCTCATGCTGTGTTGTTCTTTTGCTGTCCTCTCTCGTTCATTCCCATTATCACCCAGGGCATCCCTTTCCTCTTCTGCACTCCCAGCTCCTGAAAACCCAATCTGCATTTAGTAAATAAGGGACAAAATGAGTTCTCATTCACATGACTGACACTTTGGGTTTGAAATGAGAAAGCCTCTGTTGTTGATGCAGTGCCCAATTTAAAGCAATATCACCTGTCAGTTTGATAAAAGGCATGGAGAAAATATCCTGTCTCGGCCAAGGGGGGGAAAAGTGTCATCTAAAATAAATTCAAGCCTCAGAAAAAAAAATACACAAATAAATGGCTGGGGATTGTTTTTATGGTTCTATTCGCTGGGGCGAGTCGTCAAAACATAAATTACTGCTTATTTGTGACAAACAGAATGGCCAGGAATGAAGGTTGCAGGACAGAAAAGATACAAACTTGCTCATGGAGGTTTTTTTTCCATATCCATTGAAATGTGCTGTGTGAAAAGTCTGCTTTCAGAACTTTGGGCTTGGCTTTCTTGGTGCTCTGATCTTCATTTCTGTTAAAAAACAAGTCAATGTACTTATCTTTTGCCTTTGTCCTCCTGAGCTTTTACTCATGTTTCAGCTTATAGAAATGCAAACAGTGTCCTGCTTGTTTGTTTTTTAAAGAAGCATCTTGCTTAATGCTTTGGCTCTTTGTTGCCCTGCCTGTCAGTGCTACAGGAGAGCTGCTTCACAGAGGAGGGAGGTGACTCTGGAGCTGGTGCTGTTGGCTTATGAACATCCTTTTCACCTTCAGTTGCAGGCTATGGCACAAAAGGCTTTACTGCTTCAAGCTCCCATTTGAAATGCGTCCAGTCACCACCATCCAGCAGTGATTGCTACCCTATACCTAAAGTTCAGAGAGTTTTCCACCCAGATGAAATGCAGCATTTTGTCTGGGCAGCCAAGCTGCAAGAAACTTGTTTATAGGCGGCAGAAGGGGGGTAAATGCTGGGAAAGGTGATGTTGTGTGGCAGAATGCCCATCACAGAGGTGAATCCCGTAATCTGGGCCCAAGTGATCTGTCCATTTAGTCAGAGTAATTGGCCAAGGCAAAAGAAGCACAAACCCCACAAAAAGCTTCTGGGAGTTGACAGATGGAGCCACCAGTTCTCCACTACTTGCCCAGGCTGTTGCAATGGGAGACAGAATATCAGTTAGATATAGAAACAAGTATGTGGTGTTCTGCAGTGTATGAAATCATCATCCAGGAAATCATCTCCCTTCAGCTGGATGGTAAGGAGGGGGGAAAATTTTCCTGTTAAAGAGATGTGGCAGCCTGAACACCTAAGAAACTGTTGCAGGGAAACACTGTAAAGACATCTGTGAGATGCTGGGCAGTATATCAAGCAGCAGTAAAGCCCACATTAGGCTCAGTAACACCTGTGAAGACAGTCTGAAAGCCATGCAGCTCGTGGGAATAACTCACACCAGGAGTTGCCAGATGGGGGGAGGAACATGTGGAACCTGTGAATCAAATGGAGGTGTTAAATATAATCATGGCTCTCTCACCCTCAGGGTTTAAGTTTTGCTCCAAAGCCGGTTTGAATCTGATTTCGGAGGAAGGTTTTTACTCACTCTGTAATGCGTTGCAATATCCAGCAGGTAGAACTCATTGAGGAAAATTGCTTCCCACAATGATATATAGGATCATTCAATCACATCTCTGTGCTATTTAGGGGAAATTATCCATGGGATTGTGTCATTAGTTTAAAAGCTGCCTCGATTGTTTTTCTGTCAGGATAATTTTAAGCTGCGCAAGAGTATTAGTTGGAAAAACAAAAGGAGTCTAACTCCTTCCATATTGCTTAAATCTGGTTTCCAGTTAATATTTTCCTCTTCATTTCTAACAGCTCTGTTGAGGAGTGGAGAGAAGAGTGAGTTGGGCAGTGACTTTGTGAATAGAGCTGCCCTCTGTTAGGTGCTCATCTTTCATGGGCTTATCCTTCAGCCACTGGCCTTGTCTGCCCTTGCTACATCAAAAGGAACACAGCTTTGAAAATTTCCAGCCATACTTTTAACTAATGGCAAAATCCATGAAATAACAAAGTGTTGGCAAAGCAGAGACCCTATTCACATTAATCAGTAATGTGAGCCGTTTCCAGGGGAATTTGTTTAATCTAAAGTCTCTAGAGAGAGTCAGAAAGGAAATGTAGAATAAATGATGGAACTATTCAAAACTAGAGTTGCTTAATTACAAATAGAATTGTTGGAGCATTGATGAGTTGAGAGCTGGTGGAAATCAACTTTCTCTTAGGGAAAAGTTCTGAACATCAAAGAGAAAAACTGAATTGATAATAATGGTAAATAGCAATGCAAGCTAAAGACTGGAAGAAAGGCATGAAGGGAATTCCTGGGTGGCCTTTGGCAAGTCACTTTAGCCTCTACTTACAGAAACGAGGTATCACAGCCATGATGCTCAAATTTGGTGTAAGGGAAAAACCTGTGATGATCTTGAAGGGTGTGAGTAGTCTGACAGTAAGTGCTCTCTGCTGCACCTCAGAATGCTCAGGATGCAGCCTCTGTCTTCAGCTCAAGCCTGATTACTGAGCTTTTCATAACTGGTTTCTCCCATGAAATTTGGATGCATGTTAAGATAACACAGCCAAGCATTCTGCCCCAGGATGTGTGACCTGGACTGGCAGCTGCTGCAAGAGCAGGCAGGCTGGGATGACAAAATGTTTGTGCTTTATTAGTAACAGTGATCTTGAGGCACATGGCAGGGCCAGCAGCCTTGGCAAAAATGCAATGCACTACGTGCTGTAATGGCATATTTTGAAGAGGGACACCTCTATTTCATCCATAACAAAGCAGAATTGAACTTTACTTGTAATAGACCAGCTGCACTTGTTTGCTCTTTTATGAACAATGGTTCTTGACAAGCCTGAATGTCTCCAGATAAATAGAAATAATTCAAACATTTGTAGTCCCAAAATTGCTTTTCCAGCTCAATTGTAAATTAGATTTTTCTGTTTGCAACCATAAAAATTATCCAAAGTGGGTTGATGCATGTTCAGTTAGCAAAAAGATGTAGCTAGAGATATCATAGCCCACATGTATCACTAAGAAAAAGCAGAGCTTCTGAAGTTGCCTTGGGCTCACTTGCTTTCCACCAAAGGGAAAATGTGGTACTGTCATGCACTACCAGTATATGAATGCTTCTTGAATTAAGTCTGGGATAGAACAGCAGCACCAATGTATGGAGTTTGAAACACACTCTAAGAATGAGGAACTGATGGGAGGAGCATTTTCTTGTGTCTTTTTAATTTTTCAGCAAACGATACTCAGTAGTTAGTAGAAATGCTCCTCCTTTTTGTCCTCTAATGTTATCCCTCAGCATTCAGGAGGATCAAGGAGGTCTTAAAGGAAATGTCTCTCTGAAATGGATATCATAAATCAGAGAAATATCCAATGACAAAACATTTAAAAGCATTAAATTTATATGACCAGAACAACACATTTATAGAACCACACACAGAGTCAAATTTTCAGAGCCAATTCCAAGGTGTGCCTCAAACCACTGTAAGGTGCCAAACAAATATTTGGATGTAAATAGTGCTGAAGAAATGTTGGAATCTGAAAAGATTCTGGCAACAGAGACTGTGAAATCTATTTCATTAAAGGGCTTCTCCGAACTTTGGATTTTTTTGGATTTGGGTTAAATACAATTTTTGCAAAGTAAGATGTTCTATTATTAGAAGAGATGGGATGTAAATTTTGTCTATTCAGAGTTTGGATTTTATGCAGCTGGGAATAAGGCAATCCAGGATCCTGTCTTCCCTGGACTTCACTCTCTCCTGCTGCCAATTACCATTACAGTAACCTTAGAAGGGACTTAGTTACTTAAACAAGTGTTCTGTGCTTTTTGAGATGTTCTAGAAACTCCTCTCTCCATAAGAGCATGTCTAACAGGTGAGAAACTCATCCCTGGCAGCCCTGTGCATGCTCAGCTCACCAGCATTTGTGTACCTGACTTGACTTATCCTCTCTCTATGCACTGTTGAAATTAAATCCTGATCCCCCATATTCTAAACCCACAGATCCTGATAAAAGCATGAATCCCTATCCCCACAGCTGGTGGTGGCAATCAGTAAATAGCAAGCTCTTACAAGGAAAGAAGTTCTTCCCAAGGACAGAGGTATTACATAAACTAAATCCAAAAGCCCCCTAAACAGAAGCTCTGAGTGAAAGCAGCAAAAATTGTCAAAACGTACCCAATTCTGTGTAAGCTGGATGTTGCCAAATACATCAGAGTTCAGTTCAGCTCATCCAGGCTTTTTGGCAGACATGGGAAATTTCAACAGAATAGGAAAGCCTACAGAGAAGGCATCAAAGCAGAAAGCATATTTAGTGGGGCACACTTCAAAAGAAATAGATGAACTTTATGCCTGGATAAGGGAAAAAAGAAAAGTCTTTGGAACAACAAAATCTTATCACTCTGATCAGAAATCATGCCTTATATTCCAGTATTTCAATGTATTCCCTGCAAATCAATCCTAGCTGTTTGTGTATGTGCTCCATCCTGGTCACGGTTATTGTAAAGAATTTCAATAGCAAATATCTATAGAAAGAACTATCCATAAAATAGCCATTTTTCAAGTTCCTTATTGGGAGAGACTGGGAAAGGCTGACTTTAATGAATATACTGTCTGTGAGCTCATCAAAGAATAGATATTGGAACCCTGAATAATGTATATTTTATGCACTCCAGATAGGCATCCACTGTAGATTTTACCACAAAACCTAAAACCTCACAATATGTTATTTCTGTGTTAATCTAAAAAAGCTCTTTTTCTGTCTAAGCACCACTAAGTAGTGAATTGCCTAGTAATCTTGAATATAAGGACATTTGGCATCTGGTTTTGATGGAAAACAAACCCCATCATTTGTCCATGCCTTGTAATTATCCTTTTTCAATGATTTTCCTGACTGCATGACTGAAAAATTATCCACCTGCAGGTGGAAAAGACAATCTCCATTTCATCCTCCAGAGGTAAAACATTCCACAAAAGATCAGGACTGCATCTCAGGCAGGGGGCCTCTGCATTAGCAAAAGGTGTGTGTTTTACACATCTGCCTACTTTGCTGTATCTCAAAAGACACCAACATAAACTGTAATTACACGTATTCAAAGAGAAACAATATCCAGCATGAACATGTTTATGAGAAGACTCTCTGATTCAGAATTCAATGTAATATGAGCCTGACTAATTGAAGTCCTCGTGTTTCTAATGATCATGCATTCCCACTTCATGAAATCAGTATAGGAGTCTTTCATTCTTATTGTAAATCTAATTTGACTCTTGAAAACAATGAAAGAATTCACGCAATGCTTTTTAAGTGACACTTGCTCAATGATCAGTCATGGGGGCCCCTTGGAATGAGAGGACAGCTTCTAAAATATGGGCTAGCTCACATGGAAGGCATTACCATAGGAAAAGCACCTCTGAGGAGGGCTTGACAGAGTGCATGTGACTTATCTATTTGGAAGATGCAAGATGTAGAGCAGCTGACTCGGCGGGACCCAAGGAGAAATGTGATAAGTGAGCACCAAATACCCAGAGATGCTACAAGTGCTGAGTGATAGCAACATTTCAGGATAATCCTTCTCGGGAATGGTGTCATATCCCCTGATATATACTGAGCTGGTGTCTGGCTTTGCTCTATAGCACAGAAAATATGCAGACAATAAGGGAAAATATTAGTGTGTGTGCATGCATGTGTGAGACAGAGCGGGAGGGGGAATACAAACCAGTGACCTTTAATGGACGAGTCAGAAGCAATCAACTTCACATCATAAAATCAACTGAATGTCAGAAGCTTTTCAGAGCAGCAACACTGTTGGATGTTCCCATTTAGCTTAAATTTTTGAGCTTCTCAAGCAGGGTGGTTCCACCAATATATTTTGGAAGTTCCTGTGAAACAATGGCAAAGTTGCTAGACAATGGTGTCTTTGTGCTGGGATGTCTGCATCCAGTAAATTTACAAGTATCACCCTCATGTTAACAAAATGCAGATAGATTACTTTTTTCTTTTTTGTGGGGGGCAGCTGAGGGGCATCACCACAATTCAGAGATCTTCCCCTCCCACCTTTGAGGGAACAAGTTGTCTATATGTCACACTTACCCGGTATTACAGCTAGCCTTGAGCAAATGTAGGGTGTTTTGTGTTATACACAACAGGAGTCTGTATAAAAAATGAAGATTTGTATAGTCCTCTTTGTTTCATTTCAGTTTCCCCTAGGTTTTGAGGCTCTTGTGTTTCCAATGCTTCCAGGATATTTGCTCCACAATGCATTTGCTTTTAAAATCTCACTTTGTTTTTGTTAGTTTGTTTGGGGTTATTTTTCTCCATAGAAGTTGAGTAAACTTTGAAATTCTGGAGTAGGCGGTACCAAAGCAGAACAAAATGGTATCTTCAGCTCTTCTCGCTCCAGGTTTTACAGGACTAAATAAGCCTTTTTACCCTTTTCTCATCAAAATCATCTTCAGTTCCAGAAAAACTGCTGCTGTGGAACCAACCAGGTACTCCTGAAATATTTTTCTAATGGAAAAGTTTTCTGTGAGGAAATGAGGATCTGACTAAGGTGCTATATTTCACAGACAAATCTTGATTACAGAGGACTTTTCTGTGCTTCATTTCTGAGAGGCTCAGGAGCAGTGCTTCAGTTTCGCAATACAGTAATGTGCAATTCAGTTGGCTCAGTCTAATCCAATCCATTGCAAATGCTTTTACAAAGCATTTGGGCATTATCAAGAAGTTTGAAACCTCTGGTTTCTGGAAGACCTCAAATCTTCAACCTTTTAGTCAACTCAGTTTGAAATTCTGAGTTTTAGTCAGTTGTAACATGGGTGGATGGATACTATGCTGAAGTTAAGTGAAACTGTGGTGTTTCTCCAGAAATTCTGAGTTTAAATTGCCACTTAGATTGAAGGGAGCTATGGCCAGGTTTATGAGGAAAGTTTAAAAATTCTGCAAGAAAATAATAAAAAACCATGGTTAAACTATGATGCACCAAAGTCCAGATAGACATCTCCTATTCTGGTTGTCAGTTTCTTAGGTAATTTGCAGTTGGTGGAATCTGGGAGCTGTATCAATGTCTAATAAATACTTAAGGAATCCCAGCAGCACTCTGAACTCTCTTGCATTTGCCTCAATTGCTGCTAACAATTATTGCTTGCAATTGCTCCATGGAGGGAGGAGGAATCAGTGCAAAAAGAGGTCAGAGAGCTGAGAACAGAGCTGATGTGCAAACAGGCTTGCACTGTTGTATGTGATGGTGTTGTGATCCTGGGCACCAGTTTTTGGCAGTGCTGCAGTTTCTGTGCATTGGTTTTGGTGATGCTATTGAAGCTGGAGATCAGATTTAGAGGAAAAAATGGGCTTTTCCCTGTGCTAGTGTCTGCTCAGCGAGTATCTTCTGGGGGACATAAAACCCCAGATGTCTGGAAGGCTTTTTGCTCGCTTGAACTGCAGATTCAAGATAGATGAAGATATTCTGTGAGTTTTTCAAGAGCATGGTTCTGATCTTCCATTATGCCTTGTTTATCTGTATTTTGGATTCAAGAAAGGTCTTGCTTTCAATTGGTTCTATCCAAGCTGGGGTGTGCCCTGAACATGCATTGTCTCTGCAGACATACTTGTGCATGACATGCCAGTTTCTATGGGAAAGAAGCTGGCATAAGGATCAGAAAGGGACCAGAATTATCCTCTATCACCTCCCCATCCTGAATCATCAGGAAGCTACACTCCCAGTTTGTACCCAAGTTTACTTTTTATTTAGACACAGCTAGGATTTCTCAAAATTAATCCTTGAAAGTTTTGTTATAAACCATTAATTTTGAACAGAATCCAGTCATGATCACATGCACCAGTTTAATCATGCAATGGCTACATCTAAAATCTGCAAAGACCTCAGCCTTCAAGTCTAAGTCTTCTATAAAGACATCAAAGTTGAGCACTATTTACATTGTACAACTTGCTCTTTCTCCACATTAGAGCTGGACTACTCCCTCCAGAAATGTGCTAAATGCTCTTTGCAATAAAAAGCAGCTTCTGGCCAGAACATGTTCCTTTTTAACACTCAGGTCATAAAGTGCCTATTAAAAGGACATTAAAGCCAAAGAAAATCTATCCAAAGCACTGGATAAGGCCCACGCTGGAGAATATGCTATATAAGCATGCTCATAAATCATTAAAATTAAGATTGGATCTATCATTAATAAGTAAAGTTCAAGGACAGCCTTTATCTTGTTAAATTATCCAAATTTTGCTGTCTATTAGCATACCATTTAGAATGTAAGAATGGCTGTAGGGTTTTTTTCACCCTTCTTGGTAATGACACATTATGCAGAATAAAAAGCCTTAGCAACTGTTCTAAGATGCAATAATAATGCTGGAATTATTCTTTGGGGGAGGTTGTTGTATTAAGCAGCAAGTAATTAATGGTAAATTGCACTGGAAATTCTTGGAAAAAAGACAAATTACACATGCTTTTGTACTCATACCCAGCAAGTCCCATGTAATTAACAATATTAAGATAAATACGAGAAGAATTATTAATGATGAGATTAACTTCACACTGTAGTGCAAACAGATGTATTTCATCCATGTATGTGGTAGGAATTGAGATTTAGTTGTAATTACTAAAAATATCTGACATTATTTCTTGGTGGAAATACACCACAGAGCTATCGATTATTATTCAGTCCCTGACATTTGTGCTGTGACTTCTGTCCCCACAGATCAGCTTTGCTGAGTGGATTGAGGGGTATTTTGTTGGAGCTGAAACTGCTTGAGAATATGAAACGCTCACTCCAGATGATGGGGGTCAGACCCTCAGTAAGCACCAAGCTGCAGGGACCAGGCAATATATCATAAATTACTGTCAGAGAAGGGGCTCACCCACTTAGCACTCTATTCATTTCAGGTTCATGAGTTAACTCACCATTAAAAAATGAGAACAAGGAGGGAATTGCCAGAAATGAAAAGGCAGCACACAACAACAGAAGGCAACTATTTCAGCCAGGAAGGGAAGGTTGGTGTACCCAGACAAAATTAAGGCAAGAGGTGTAATTAGCTGAATAATTTCTCCATTGGAATTAGTCTTCAATAGTGGAAGTAATTGTTCTATGCATCCTGGATCTTCTAGACATAGGAGGCAAACTAAAGACTACTTTGAGATTCAGAAACAAAGTTTTCCATTTCTTGCTTTAGTTCAGTGTCTTTGTACCTCAGTTTCCCTACCTATATCAACTTGCAATGGGTTCTCAGGCATTCCAAAGTATGTTGACAGTATGAACTAAGTGAGGGCAGTTTTGCTCTCATTTCCAGAGAGAATCATGTCAGCTAATATCAGCTGAAGGGTCATTGCCTTGAGGGAAGGTCCACACGTCTCAAACCACTAAGACCATTTCTTCTATGACTTCCCCAACCACTGATTTTCCTTCCTCCCTAAGGAGCTCCTTGAATTCTGTTTAATTCTGGGATGTGACCAGCTATTACAATAGACTTTACCTATGTTCACCTTGATGCAGGTCCTTCACATAGCTGCTTTGAATTTGGGGATGAGCAGAACATCACTTTGGTGCCAACTGTGAGCATTTTGCTCAATGAAACCACGACCAGGAAGAAAGAGCGTTGTGTTTACATGAGCACAGAGGCGTAGGGACAACTTACAAACCCTGCCTCATTCAACCTCACTGACAGAGGAGCAAACACTGGAGCTTTGAGGTTAATTAATCAGGGCTCTCAGAAATGCACATCCTTGTGGCTTCAGGTGCTTTTCACCTTTCTTGTAGGTCCCGGTTTGAACTCACCTCAAGCTGGCAGGGTGGAGGGAAGTGAGTGACTTCTGCCTGCTGTGTTCAGCAGTGGCAGGACCTGGGACCTCAGCTGAGCCTCCGTTTCTTTAGACACCGACAAGAGTTCTGTCAGAGCAGCAATTGGCCATCCCAGTGGGCAGGCTCAGGCTGAGTGTGTGTGTGAACACAGATATGGGCTGGAGCCTGGTCAGGGCATGCTGCCCCATGCTCAGCTGGACACTAGTGTCACCATGTGCTTGGTACCTGCTCTCATCCTCACAAATTCCCTTTGAAAGGTGAATTAAAGGATTTCGTTTTCCCTGCCAATCAAGTAGAGTGGTGGCTCTCATGAGAACCCAACTGCATTCAGTCATTCAGCTTTTTGCTAGCCACAGGAATAAAAGAAAAATTTTCTGCTCTTGAATTGTTTCCCTTTATTTTTTTTTAGATATAAAGATACTTCTGTGGCTTTTTCAAGGTAAAATAATTATCCTCTGAATATAGAGGTGGCAGACTGTGTGTCTCTTCAGGGACATTTAAAGCTTTGCTATGGGGTCTGTATTTTCTGATATATCTGTGCAGTGTCTGGCACAAAAGGATTCTACTTTTGGTTAGGGTCTGCAAATTGGTCCTTGAAGGGAACATGAGGGTACTGTATCATTATTAATACAATTTTATGTATTTTCATATGAGTGCACTGCAGTTCTGACAAACTACATCCCTTTTTTAGGATTTAAAAAATCTTTGTGCAGCCTGAGCCAAGGCAGACATAGAGGTAGGTGACTGTTATAAGAAACACTGAAGGCCACTGGAGACAGGAGGAAGCACAACTATTACAGAAGGGAGGACCTCTGGGATACATTTCCTGTTATTCTTCTTTTACAGTACTGAATTAAGTTGTTTAAACCTATAATTTGAAGGGTATGTTGAGGAAAGCATGCTTCCCAAGATTGGTTAATGCACTTTTTAACCTGTTTTTTGTGGTAACAAGACGATTTTTTAGCTGTCTCTGGTGGTTACATCTCACATTTCTTTTCTGCCAAGATGATGCTTCATTTTTTGTTAAACTGTGAGATTTCCGCAGGTCTTTTTAGTTTCTAATGTGCCTGACAACACAAAAATGAAAGTACTTGGGAACCTACACATAAATAATCGACCCTGTGCATTTTTTGCAGAATACAAAAGGTTTACACTTAAAAGCCCTCAGGAAATGAAACATTACTCATGTATGACCTCCACGGTATGCTGCACTCTTGACTGAGCACATCCCTCAAGCCTGGCCTCATGTCCTCAGCAGTAATAATGACTGAGAAGACACCAAGACTAATGATTTTTTACTCTGCCCACAAAAGTGCTGCTTTAGCAACTGTAACTTCTGTTTTAAATGAGGATGTCATCAATGCAAAGGGCAGCTCTGTATTTTTCTGTGACTACAGCAGTACCATTACAGTTCAGAAAAATGACAGAGGAATGGATTTACTGTTTTAAGGGCTCCTCAATCAGTCACTGGATTCAGTGGAGAAGTGTTTGCCTAATTTATTGAGGAAGCAATCAGTCACCAGAAAATACATCCCATCCATTAAAATAAGTCTTTGGGCCTCTGCCCAGTTCAACCAACTGACCTGACAGGTCTGTGTGAGGGTAGCCCAGACTGCCAGTCCCTGACATTTGGTGGTTTGGGGTTTTTTTTGGCTAGTGGCCTTGGAAGTAGTGTGGAAATGACAGCATGGGGAAGACACAAATTTTGAGAGACATCTGGGAGATGCACAGAGAAAAGGTGTAGGGGAATACAGAATGGGTAAATGAAGATGGCATAGAATGTAATGCTATCCTCCAATGGGTTGCAGCTGGACCAATTACTAAAAATTAGGAGCAGGCCTAATGTTAACAGGCCACACCTGTAGCCAATAAGAACAAATGGGACAAAAGAGTGGATTGGTGGGATCAGGAGTCAGAGGATGACTACTGCAAGGACCAAGAAGAGTCAGTGCTTAGAAGAGCAGCTTACAGAAAACATTGAGGAGGCACAGAACTCCGGCAGTATGGAGTCCTTGCACTATAATGATAATAGAACTCTTGATATATAAGACAACAAAAGGGGCTTGGTCTTTGTTTGCTGTGGAGAGGACAAGGACTTGTGGGCTTACATTCCTGAGACAGACATCCAGGTGAGGCTTTAGAAAAGAAACATCTAACAGGAAGGATCACTACAGGTTTTGAAGGTATTATCTAAGCATACTAAGTACAGTTGAGTCAGTCAGTTTTCAGACCAGGCAGGGTGTGGGATTCCTCTGGGCCGTTATGGTAGCTCGAGATGGATTTCACTGTGCCAAGATTTTTATGCACCTTGAAAGAAATGTTCAGAAAGCAGGAGGATGTTGAGGTTTACGAGTCTCATAATCAGCTCATGCTGGAGCCATCCCAGCCTTTGTGGCTTCAGGCCACTTGCCCAGCTGGGGGATAGACGGGAAGGCAGCCCACAGCCAGAACCCCACATCCCTGGTCTCTACCAGGTGTCATCCTTCACAGTTAAGGCCACACAGGGCATCCTGTGATCCCTGCAGGACTTGTTACCGAGGTTTAATTGCCTCTCACAACCACTTTGCAGATCCCTCTCCTCAGTGTCAGCATCTCTCCATCCTTCATTTGCCATTAAGGGTCAGTTCCAGGAACCGGAAGTGGTCTGTGCCATTCCCAATCTCCTCTGGAGGCCAGGATTTGGTTATAGGTAATAGACAGTGAATTTAACCACAGGAAATGAAGAAAGCCAATGCACACTGACCTGATACTCCTCTGCTGTTCTTTCCCAGTGATACATCAGACCATCATAGAAATGTTGTCCTTGCCCATGGCTTGAGGGGAGTAAACCCAACAGCTCTTAGCAGTGTCTGGTGAAAAGCACTGACCTTCAATCCCACAGCATCTTCAGGAATAAATATATTTTACTGCAAACTGATCTGCTCCACAGTGATCATTTTGTAGGTGACTGCTTTGCTTTGGAGAGTCATTTACTTCTCCTTCAAAAAAGGGCTAACAGCAGCAGAATAAATAATAGGTTAAATAGCCATATAAGCTATAATAACAGTTTAATGAAAACAATTTCCAAGGTTGAACACTACTCTTTCATATGTGCCTTTTTGATTGAATGTCCTGAATTTGTACTCTCATGGACAATGTACTCTCATGGAAAGAGGAAAGAATGGAGTAACAGATATTTGGTATTGCAAACCTAACGTATTTCACTTCACTGATTTTATTTTTCTTAACAGTCATCCCTGAAATAGTGTTATGACTAACATCAACTTTCATTAAAAGGAAAAGTTAGTTTTGACCCCTCATAGTCACATAAAAAAGTGAACTTGTGAGATGTGAGCAAAAAGCTGCAAGGCACATTCTTCTCTAAAAAAAAAAAAAAAAAAGAAACAAAACAGAAACCACCAATACCCAAAATGCGCCTGAAATGCCAAAGCGTGAAACATATTTTTCTTCAACTTTTCTCCTTTTAAACTCATGTCATGATTTTGAGGCACATGACTCGTGGTAGCTGAAATCATTAGATTAAAAATACCGTGGATGTCAGCAGGCAAAGAGATATCACTTCTAACAGGCAGGTCCGTTCTGCAGCGCTGTTGTCATGCTATTGATTTCTTTTGAAGTCTGCATCTTCACTATTGACTTTCCCAGCAGTGGAGATATTTCCTGTATTTTTTGTATCAGTCCTGCTGGGATCTAGAGCTCAAGCACAGTCCTTGCCCTTTTTATTTGTATTTCAAGTGTTCTATATAGCTGATAGCTGTTCCATATAGCTGATCAAAAGATTCCTCTAAAAACTTTAAAAAAAAACTTTAAAAAAAAAGAGGTCATTTCTAAACTAAATCCTCAGTTTTGAGTTAAATTCAACATTCATGTCATAAAATGTCTGTTGAGAAATATTTTTTTTCTTTTCAAAACATTTAAAGTTCAAAATCTTACATAGTTACACCAGGAAACTTTTGCCCTGAGTGAAGAACGTCCAGCCTTTTTCCTCTGGGGTACATCTCCAACACTTACTGCATCTCCAGAGACTGTTTCTACTCTCATAAGCCCCATATATATAATTTTCTTTTCCCAAAAGCACTGGAGGTGCATCCTGTAATGTGTTATTCTCAAGATGCTTCTTTTACAAAGGTATTTGAGGCATTTCAGCTACAGGTCTCATGAGGTACAGTGAAAGAGCTCAATATCCTCCCCAGTACTTGCTGTCATGATTCCACTGTGTACACTAATCCTTCCAAGTAGGTGACTTCAGTCCTGGGATTTTCTTTCTCATTCTATTGATCTGACAAAGTTATTTTTTAAGCTCCTTGACATATTGTAAACCTTATCTACTCATTCAGGCTTTTGCTGGAGGCCAGGAGTTGGAGAAGGTTGAATTTGATTTTGCAGGTGTGAGGGAATTCATTTGAGCTGGTTCTTAGTCAATTTTGTGTCTCTTTAATTGATGCTTTATCAGTCTTGTACATGCATCCAGAAGGAACCTGCACTGGGTCATTTTTTTATGGTGTGAGAAATAAATAAAATTACACAGTTTCCCTTCATCCCATGCATACCTTTCACCTGTAGAGTCTTTTGTAAAAATAGTGTGGATTCTTCTGGGGTCACTAATTGTTCCAGAGGTCAATTGGGACACTAATTGTCCCAGAAGAGAGTTCACCTCCCTAGCTACGTCAGGAGTTAGTCTGCCCCATGCCACATCCCTTTGTATAGAGATCAGCTTGCCATATTTTACATTTTCTGATGCCATCTCAGGTGTGCAGATGCAGAACTGTGAGGGAGAGTCCAAAACCATTTTTCTTGAAAATGGAGTGATGTCATTTCACATGATGGATTCTGTGGGACCTTTTTAGAGAAACTTATTGTATTCCTTCAAAAAAAAAATAGTGAAAGGGAGCATGAAGTTGGTTAAAGAGCATATGCTTAGCCATATTTGAAATTTCTGTTCGTGAATGGTGGCAGTAGTGCTGCAAAGCTATAGGTTTGCTATAGCCAGATAGTTTAATTAGCAGGACTTTATTGCGAGCTGAATCTAGCAATCATAAAAAGAGACAGGGCTCCATAAAAATGTTTTAAAAAACGAACCAACTTCCTGATAGAAGCAAGTATCTGCCAGACACAATCTCCACCCTCCTTTCAGCTCATATCATGTATGTCACTCTTGAGATACCTCTCGAGGATTTTAAGGGCAAAGAGACCATTACAATCAATGATTTATTGTGTCAGCAAGTGTATGTATTTCAGGAGGCTCACCACATCCTTTCAGAAACATTTCAGATAATTGCTCCTTATTATGGGTTATTTTTACTGTTACTGAGCCATTTAAAATGTGGGGGTGAGTAGGAACTTAGTACAGACCTTTTCCTTGAAAGCTTTTCCTAAGGTATCACTCACAGTGTGTGCACACGGAATCATTTGGTAAAGGATCAGTTAAAGTTGATGTTAAACTCCAGGACTGTTTCTAACTAGCTGATTGAGAAAGAAGTTTTACATTAATTATGCAGGTGGCTGGGATTTTTATTTCTGCTGAATGTTTTCTCCATTTTCAACTTTTTTCTGGTTTATTTACCAAAACATATTGGTCTAGACAAATCCCAGACTGGGAATGGAAGACTCTTGCTGAATTTCCAAAGAGCTGATTGGTGTGAAGATGATGTTTGAATAAGCACTATATGTAAAATCAAAACTTTCATTTGTACTTTTTCCTTTGTGATTCCAGTTTATATGACCAGCACAGCCTCATATCATGCACGTTGTGAATATTTCTGAGAATTTTTGCAAAAATACCCTGAGTGTATCCAGGGCTCATCATTTTTTGATCTATTTCTCATTTCCCTCTAACTTGTTTCTGTCTTCTTATTTCACTCTTCAAGTTCTGTGCTTTCTCTCCCATGTTGATAAAGGCTCTTTATGAATTTCTATTTCTTTTACATTCCTTCCTTTCCCCTGAGTTCCTTTTTTCTTCTTTAGTTCTTTGATTGCTGCTGGGGGCTAAGGTTATAATTTAGTCAGCCTGTTCTGCTCTGCTGCATAAAAAAATCCTCTCTTTTCCTGGACAGTAAACAATCCTTGAGCCTGCCTGTCTTTTCGCTTACTCTTTTTTAAAATTATTATTATTCTGGAGTCTTGTTCTGCTGCTTCAGTGTCCTCTCATCATTCAGTGGAAGTGCCATCCTTCCTCTGACCTCCCTGCTTCATGCCTTACACTGGTGGGCTGCATGTGACACAATAGAGTGGGAAGTCTATTGTTAGAGATTGTGAAGAGATGATCAACCCCAGGGCCATCTCTTCAACAGCCATACAGGCAGGGATAGCTGCTCCTCTTTCCCTGTGCCTCTAGCTGGAATTTGAAAGTCTGAATCCTCATTTGGAAACTCCAGCCCCTGCAGAAGGACAGCTGCAGTGGAGCAGATGTCAGTTTGTTTCAGTGAAATGTGAATGAGAAGCAGCAAACACAGGAGCCAGAGTGAGCATCAGCAGTGAAGGACCATCTGAGCAGGGGGCCTGGGCCACCCAAAACACTTCTGCAGTTACAGGCTGATTAAGCCTTCAGTCATGTACCTTAATGAACGTTTTTATGGTGAATCACCACTCATAAAGTTTGTTTCCAGGATGGCCGTCAAAGAGAGATTTTGAACTTTTGCGACCAAGGGTAACAGATCAGTGATCAAATCCTGACTTGTTGATGCTCAGCAACTCATTTAAAATCTTTAGAACCTTAATTCTGTAAAGTGGCAATGGCAATAACCTTTTAGCTGACCTTGCTAATTTAATATTATGAAGTTTAGGAGCTGTCTGGCTGAACAGACACTGGACCTCATGATGCAGAAGCCACACAAAAACTTGAATTCACAGTCCAATGATTGTCCAGGTTTGTGACTTCATAGGGTAATGTACCAATGCTTCTAGTTCAACACCAGAGGTCTTCAAACTCTGTAGTTTAGCAGGCACTCAGATTAGGATTTTAATCTTGAAATTGAGACTCATCTGAAGTCCCCATGGCACAAGTAACTTCACTGGTATACACAAGAAAACATTGTGGAACAAATACTTTAGAGCAAGTGGGAAAAATTGGGATATGAAAACCAGGAAGCACTTTGCACTCTTACAATTCAGACACACTTTCTATCCCCATTTTTTATAGAGAAAAAAAATCAATTTGTGCCTCTATACCTTTGCCTACTGTCCTAAGCAGAGACACTGCTCCTACATTAATAAAAGTACCTTAGCCTGGAAGAAAGAAGGAAACTAAAATGGAAAGAAAAGATAATTGCACATCACAGGGAGCACATTAAGATTCAGCAACTCAGAAGTCACACAATTTGCAGAAAGAGTAGATATTAATTAGGAGGGGGCAATGTTTCCCTCTTAAAAACAAGTTTGGGGGGTTCAGGAGCACTTTTGATATCAAGAGACCCCTGTTTGCAGAAGGGTGCCTGGCACTGGATGGATGGCTGGTTGCCAAAACTGTAAGAGCAAACTCCAGAAGTGTGAAGCACAAATACAGGCATAGCCTGGGGAAACAGATTGACTTGAACAATGTAGACAGTCTGGTCCTCTCTCACATTTTACTTTATTTGACCTAATTACAGCTGCATTTCATTCAAGGATGTGCAGCAGAAGTGCAAAGGTTTTTTTCAACCAAGCTTACAGCAAAAAATCTGTACCCTCTCCAACTTCAGGGAATAAAAAACATTGTATAATTCCCAATTTTTAGTGAGGGTAAGTACCACCTCTAGCTATCACTCTTTATTCTTTATGCAGCTAAAAATTACCAATTCACTGTAGTAATCCCAACCTTATTAGGACATCAGCCTCACTCCTTGTCTGCTGATATTTCGGAAAAACTATCTTACTCTTGCAAATCTCTGGGACAGAATTCTAGTATTTACTAACTAACTTTCAAGCCTTTGTATGAGGAAATCTGGACTCATACAGAAATAAAATATCTTTCCCACATTTATGTAACCCACTGACAATGTGTGTGAGTTTTATCCTCATATTGCCTGTTCTTATAGTACTGAGTTCAGTGTCTGGCTTTGCTATTGAGTTCTGTGCTTCTGGATCTTGAGGGTGTTTGATTTTTTTTTTTTTTTTCATCTGCACCAGGTGGTTCCATCACAGATTTGTGCACACACATTTCTATTTGCATGCATGTACATAACTTTTTATCTTGCATAAGGTACACCAGTGAATAAGGAATATATTAAGGAGTATGCCCTCCTTTTGCATACATACTCAGTCACAGCCTCACACATCTACACTCTCCTATTGTTAATGTGTGTGAGAAAGCATCTTTGTGCTATTCATTATTATTTAGTATCTCTTGATAGTTTTTAGTCTTTAGAAAAATCTCAGATCCTCAAATACAAAAAAGAGCTCCCATGAAAAAGTGTAGAGATAAAAGTTTTTCTTTTAAGATGATAATAAAAAGTAGAAGGGACTGGAAAAATGTACCATTACTATTTCTTATTTCTTCATTTCCTTTTATTTGCAAGATTCATTCAAAACTGAATAGTTGATGGGTAAGTTAACATGGGTAGAAATAGATTTTAAAATGGATTAAATACCAATTTGAAGTTAACAACCTAAGAATAGGCCAAATCCACAGAGAATACTGAAACAAACATCAAAAGACACATTTCAGGGCAGACAGTGCTAGGAATTAAAAAGGAAATTTGCTATTGATTCTGGGCTGCCTTCTGTGGCAGTCCCATTATTGCTCAAGTCCAAGCAGTTTGAAATTTTCTTCCCACCACTTTCCTTGTGTGTTGTTGTGTCTTCATGGTCCCCTTACTGCTCCTGCCTACCTTTTTAAAAAAAACTGTTGCTGTTTTCCAGTGCTAGACTTGAGTGGAGAATTTCTATGAGCCCTTCAGAGAAGCTCTAATCACCATAAACAGCCTAAATTTACCTGCAAAAAATATAAATCCAAGTCGATAGTGTTTAGGAATTTTTCTTAGATAAGATAGGAAAGAATTCCACTTGATGGAATATGGAAACCAAGGTGTTCATGATCTTGTCTTCAATGCAAACAGAATAAGTTCAACATAATTTGTATTTATACCTCATGATTTAAAAAGGTCAGATTTTCAGAGACAGAAAAAATTATGAGCTAAATTTGCAAAGATAAAACATTATAAATTGGAAAATGTAAAATATAATTGGGACTTGTTTACGAACATTTCAATAACTGTGCCAAAATGTCACAATCATATACTTCAAGGAAAACACTACTCTACTTAAAAAAACACCCAACTCTACCCTGAATGAAAAAGACAGTAGCCAAGTTTGAATTTATATATATACAAATGCATATACAAGTTAAATGGAAACAAAGAGACACATGTAGAAATTTGTAGTCAGCAGACGTAAATTTAACACCAAAATTATTTTTTTCAATTATGTCAAAATCATGAGAAATAGCATATTAAATTGCTGGGAATTCTCAAAATGACTGAAATAAAATTTTCTCCATATTACTAAAGCAAAGTTTTCTGCTCCAGATTTCAGAGTCCATGAATATTAACATCAGATGTGTGCTGGTTTTGGTCAGGGCTGAATCAATTTTCTTCACAGTGGCTGGTATGGGGCTGGGTTTAGGCTAGGGTTACACCATGATCATGATGAAGAAATCATTGCAAGTACAGCCTGGGATAGTGTCAAAGAGAACCTTTAAAATCAGCAGATTTTAAGAGAGCTTACAGCTAAGAAAAAGAAAAGTAGTGATCAACAACAATCAATACTGAATGATTCTAGGAAGGCAGGGAATATCCCACAGAACTTGAACAGAATCACAACAGTACCAATACTTCAAAAAAGACAACAGGCTGATTTAGGTAATTACAAGTTTGTCAGCCCACCATCAGTTCTGGAAAAGTAACAGCACATTTGACATATAACTATAGTAATAAGAGTTAATGAGGGGGGAATAACAAATGCCAATCAACACATTTTTATGAAAAGGGTATTGTTTAACTGAATTTATGCTATTATTTAAAATGAAATTTTATATCTGTTTTATCAGTGTAATATTGTTGCTATAATAGACTTTCAGACATCTGGAATGATACATGGTGTATTTGTAAACCAGAGTGATATAAAATCAATGGGGCACACATTGAATGCATTGAGACCTAGTTCTCAAAATCTAATTACAAAAAGAGATTTTTTTTCAAATGTCTGTGTTTCCCACAAGAATCTGCTCAGAGAAACACTATTCAACAAATACATCCACAACTTGGAAATAAAAACCAGAATGTAATTATGGATTAAGTCTATAAATAACATGAGCTTGGGGGAGCATGGAAGGGAACAGATTGCTGAGTGATCTGGCTGTTTGAAGATATCCAGCAAATAGCATGTGCTTCAGCTGAGCCAAATCGAAGTTTATATGTCTGAAAAATAATAATAGAGGTTATACACAGAGCATGGATGACTTTTGAAGGCAGTGTCAGGAAAGAAGTAATGGGGACCATAGTCTTCATGCTTACTGAGCATGGTTCAAAAAGCTCGTGTAACCTTTGAGCATTTGAATGTGAGAGAAGTCAGCAGGGATAGTGAGGTTAAATTAACTCTACATTTGGCACTGGTGAGATTGCTACTGGAATACTATTTGGTTCTGGTGTCTAAACTTCAGATGGATATTGATGAATTGGAAGGGATTCAGAGAAGAAGCACATGAATGCTTACAGGCTTGGGAAACGTGCCTTGTTGTGAAAAACTCAAGCAACTCTATTTAGTTATCAAAGAAGGCTTAGAGAATGGCCTGATTGCAGTCTAAATGTATCCACAGGGGGAAGGGAAGGGGCAGAAGGAATAAATTTGATAAGGCTCTGCAGTGTAACAAACTAAGGTGAAACAATGACTGGTAGTTCAAACAAAATAAATTCCAACTAAAAACAAAGTGTGAATTTGCATAGTGAGAAAACTAACCTCTGGAACAACTTGCTAAAGGCTGCAATAGATTTCCCATCATTGGAAGTTTTAAATTCAAGATTTATCTCTTATAAAAGAAAAAAAAAAAGACAAGAAAAAACATTATGGTTCTTGGATACGGAATCAAAATGAGTAGTGTGAATGCCTTGTGTTAGACATGTCATGCTAGACAATCACTGGGGTCCTTTCTGCCCTTAAAAAATCCATGAATCTTTTTCTCCACACTGACTTCAGGGAATGAAATTGAGCCAAGAGAAATAGAGCCAGAATATAAAGTAAAACCCTCTAGCAGTGACTTCCATTTATTTCTGGGATGATGTCCCAAGATGAGAAGGGGGGAGGCCTTACTAGCTTATTTAAAAGAAAGGTAGTAAATATAAAGGGAGAAATATCTCAACATTGAGATGGCAACCAGGGAAAAAAAATCTCAGACACCTTTTGTTATCCTGGTTTTTCATACTGAGGATTTAATGGAGCCACAGCTGAAAATCAAACAACACATCTTCAAAATATGGTTTATTCCCCAAAGCTGTCAGTCCCAGATATTTGCCTGCTAGGAAAAAGGTAATCCACCTTGCCAGTGGTGACCACTGTTCCCATCACTATTTTATAGATTAAACTGAGAACTGAAAGGTGGAGTTGGCCAAATACCTCCCCACCAGATACATGGAAGAGACATGAGGGAACTGAGAGTGTTTCTTTGCCCTGTGTTGACTGGAGGTTTGTTTGAAACTTGTCCCTCTCATTATTCTCCCAGTAATTATTCATCTCCCACCCTGCCCCAACCTGTTTCTTTAGCATCCTTTCACCATGAGCTGACATCTGCTTTCTGAGGACAGTCTGTCTTTTAGTGGGACATGAAAGCAATGTATCAAAAATCAAGGTTTTTACCCTTGATGAACGTCTGGAATGCATTGCTGTCAGTTTACATCTTAGTGGGTAAACATGGAGGAAGACAGGCTATTTCAGCTAAAAGTAAATATTCCCACAAAAAGAAATGGGTTTAAATTTTCTACAGCCAGCTTTCTGCAGTGTTCTAGGGAAAAGCCTAAATAGCTTAAAGATAGATTCTGATATTCTTACTGTGATTACCTGCAGCATCAAAGGACTGATGTGGCTGAGGTTCTTTCAGGTTGTGTTTCTGTGAGACAGACTTCCATTTCTAACTTTACATTACATATTCCTCTACTTTGGGAGGTCTCTGGTGGCTGTGTAGTTCTTATGCAGTATAAATCCATATGCCTAATGCAGTCTGTCGTATTCAGAAACTCGCTGCTCCTGTATTCATGACATGCAAGCATCTGTCACTCAAACCTGCTCATAAATCTAAATTCACTAATAGGGCTTCTACATGTCCCTATTTATCAAGGAGTAGAGTGGTGACCCTGGAATAAATGGCAGCAATGATGTAGTTGCAGCTTATAAAGTGGCAAAAATTCTGTTGCACCAGAAAGCTGAAAAATCAAATTAATATAAAACTCCCCAAACCCTGCATGTTAGCAGTCATTTTCAATGAGAGGAAAATTAATTGAAAAAGGAAAAAAAAAAGCAAATATATCACTTTTTCCAAACCCAGATTGTGACCACCAAGCCTGAAAACATGTTCCGTTTTTATAATTCCCACAATATAAATTGTCAGACCTTTCTGTTTCTGTCTGCCTGATTTTCTCGTGGAGGAGAAAGAAAAAACAGAACAAAATTATGTGCTAGACTAAAATGTTATTTTTCTCTAAAAAGAAAATAAAGTAAAAATAGTGTTGTTATGATCCATACTAAGGCTGTGACAGTTGTCTGAATTTTAGGGATTCTGAGTGTTGGTGGCTCTCTCCAAAAGCCATGGGCCACTGGTGAGCAGTGGGATTTTACCTGGGACTGAGATTTCTTAAAGGAGAGTATTTGAGGAAGTGTTGAGCAATATTCACACGTACTGGTATCCTTTAACCCGGCTCTCTTGAGCTCGCTGGGCTCTGCTGGCTTGTGCTCCAGGCAAAGTTACAGAGGTTTTGGCTGTGCAGCTAATTGACTGAGGCTACAGCATTAACTTGCTGTTGATGAGGTCTAATTGCAAGAGCAGAGTTTGCTGCATTAACATCATTTTCTGAGATGAGCTGAGTACTCACCACAGTTGACTGCACCGTGGGCTAATGCCAGCTCCTCTTCCATCCCAAGTAAAGTAACATGAAACTGCAAGAAAACTTTTGTCTTTGTGTGTGCGAATGATTTTTGTTCTTGCTTTCAGAACATGCTGAAGACACTTCAGTGTGGCAGTTTGGTGGGTCACCTTGTCCAATAGATCCCAGCATTAGGACTGGATTTAACCCCAGCTGAGCATCAGTGTAACTCAATACCCATCCGACACTGGTGGCACTTAGGTGTGGCCTTGAATATTTTCTCGTCTTTTCTGGCCAAGAGTGAGGATTTAGATGCCAACAAGTCTGTAACCATCAGCCAGGTGCACGGCTGGTGTCAGGCTCGCTTTGCAGGAGTTCTGTTCTGGGGCATGGTCTGGGTTTGCTGCATGGTAGCTCAGGAGCTTAAATCGAGCTTAAACCCATGCACTTAAATCGTATGTGTTTTACATCATCTCCCCGAGGGCTGGGGCTCCTCAGGGAGAAGGATGTTGCAATGTGAAGTGCAGCAATGCTAAAATATTTTAAATGTCTGAGCTTTAGCCAATTAATTTTCAAGGACAGGGTATTCGCAACTGGATCCCGGTGTCTCTGCAGCAAGCACACCTCTGACTCATCAAAATCTTCCCAAACCCAAATTGATTTCTTCTTTCTTGCTTTTTTTTCTTTCACTTTGGCCACCAAAGTCAAGAGAACAACCACGATTTCCCCTCTCAGGAGGGAGCTTATGATGGCTCTGTGGCAGCATTATTGTCTGGGAGGAGAGCTTTCCTCTAAGGTGGATTTCTCCAAATGCCAGGGAGCAGCTTTGTAGAGCTTCCCCAGGGCACCAGGACAGTGAGAGCAGAACCAGGGAGCATTCCCTTTAATCACTCACCTCAGGTGAGTATTGCTAGTGTTGCACCACAAGAGTATTGCTAAATCTTTTGTGCAATGCATAATCCTCCTGAGTCTTGGTCCTTGTGTCCTGGCATCTCTGGTGATGTTTTGGGTCTGGATTTAAATGTTGCCCTCTCAGCTTTAATCCTTATGTTTTCTGGAGTGATACAGTGAAAAACTGACAGCTGCTGGTAAGCTGTACTCTATTTTTCCACTCTACTGCAAAGAACAGGAAATTAAGCAGTTGTCACATCAGAATTCCCCAAAGCTTGGGGAATTCTCTTGGTCCTTTTTTTCCTCACAGAGTATCCCCCAGTTTCCTCAGAAACAGAGAACCACCCCTGAAGATAAGTGATGCTTGCAACAAGTGCAGAAAACTGTGTCCTTTTGGTAATAATGTTTTGGAAGTTATTCCATGGCTCTGACTGAACCTTGAGCGTGGTTAGAGCAGGATCCTATCACAAAGCTTAGAAGCAGTGCTGGAGTCTAAAGTTTGTACATAAAAAATATGTCTCTGTATGAGCCCAGTTCCAAGGATGCAGGACACTTTCAAAGCCTGGATTACATTTTGATTCATATTTAAAATACCCCAAAATGTTAGTTTACTAAATATTTTCCTTTACACTTAGTCTCTATGCACTAAAAATAGTAAAAAGACTGATTAATATTTTACAATTCTATTTTTAGCTCAGGAAACCTTATGCTTCTATTTTCCTGATTATGCCAGCACTGATCACAAATCTGCTTAAAGTGAAACGGTGCTCCAGTTTCTGGACAGTAAGAAAATGCTTACAACTTCAATGCTTCAGAGAGCAAAACATGGGAAGGATTGTGGATACAAAGATGGGAAAATAAATATAAGGATAGGTAGAGTATAAAGTAAACCTTTTTTATGGTAGTCCTAAAGAGCAGGTCCTTCTAAACAAGAGGGAAGGAACCTGGTGGAACCTGTTCTCCCTTCTTCTGTTTCCCAGACAGAGGATTGATAGGGATTTGCATTCTCCAGATGCAAATCTGAAGTCATGTCCTAGTGCATGCTCAGACAAAAATCACTTAAAAAGAAAATAATAATCCTATTTGCTGGATAATTAACAGTGAGCAATATCATTCTGTGCTTTATATTTTCATTGAATTTTTTATCTCATAGAAATATGGACAAAATATATTTCAATTATACAGCTATGCATGTCTTTATATTAAGTGGAAATGTTTTAATAGATGTTCAGTTATCCATTTATTGATCTTAATGTATTTTTAATATGCAGGCACCGGTCTCAGCTAACTGAGCTATATCTGCTTCTCCCTAGTTGAGTTTCACAAATTAAAAATAATTCTTTCTGTCTTTCAATAAATAGTGTATGGTGGGCTTCTGTCTTGTGGGCAATATGTGCTGTGAACTGCCTTTCAATTTATGAGATTAATCTGTGCTCACAAGAGGAGATCTGAATGTGAGCAGCAAAAGTTGGCTATAGACTGCAAGAGAAACAAGATCAGAGAGATATGTTGACCTAGGACTTTTTTTTTTCTATTTCACACACCATTTGAGCCCTTCTTTTGGCAGAAAGAAGTCCAAAGCTGAAAACCATCTGTTTAAATAACTGTTTAAATAACAGTGTTGTTCCTTACTTCTGCCTCAAAAAAGAGATTTCCCAGAAATTTTTAAGAAAGAACAAACTAAAAAACTACTGAATTTGGCTTTGAGAATCTGGGCTAGACCTCCTCTCTTGCGACCTATATAGGAGGTCACCATTCTCTATAGGATCTCTAAGGCTCTACCTGAAGATTGTCACTTGAGAAATGTGGCATCCTATGGGCTATTGTGCATAAGATAACATTTTTCAGTGTTTGCAATTACTCATATTTAGTTTAGGCAGATGAATGTGGGAGGATTTGTTTTCATCCATTCCAGCTGTGTTTTTGCCAGCCTTGGGGCTCACTGGTTCCTGATTACAAGTGTTTTGCATCCCAGCAATTACACAGGGATGACCTCTGTACCAAATTACACTTCCCACAAAGCTGAGCAGGCTACAAGCATTTCTTTTTCCTTGTTTGATTCAAAAGTTGAGTGAATTTCTAGTCCCTTGATTCAAAATCAGTGAGGAACTTTCTCTTAGCCTTTTGATGTGGGTGAAGGGTGGCAAGCACTACATTCTGAGTTATTTTTCAATGCACTTGTTCTGGTCATTTGAACACAGGGATAACTGTGAACCTTTATCCTGTGATGATATGGCTTACTCCAGCAGTTGCCTTTGCCTGTTGTGTCTTGTTCTTTGTTGGTCAAAGGGGCAATAATTCCTGTTTTGTAGAAAGGGGTATGGATTGATTGTGGTGATTTCCAATGCTAGGGGTCTCAGAGGAAATATCCCTTGTCTTGGTGAAGCTAGGATCTGATTGTGTTGAAATATCTTTGAAAATATAATCTCTTATAGTAAGGGCAAGGACATATTGCCAAGAGTTCCAACACGGGATATCAGCAATGAAAACAAAAATGTTATGAGATTTGACATACAAAGGCAAAATACAACCAAAAAAGTGCCCAAAAAAAGTATTAAATCATAGATGAGGCAGGAATCCAAGAAGATGTAGCAGTAGAGAAAAGTGAAAGGAAAATGGATATGTGTCATTGGCAGACAGTGAACAATGAGGAGAAAAAAGGAAGAAATTAAACTTGTAAGTGTAAATGACAAAGTCAGTATCAGAAAAAATATTGAATATACTAGAAGTGCTGAGCATGAAGCTGGGGTGATAAAACCTGACCCTGAGATTAGCTCAGCTGGTTAAAACATGGTGTTAATAACACCAATACTATGGGTTCAATGCCTGGATGGGCCATTTACTGAAGAATTGGACTCAATGATCCTTGCAGGTGTCTTCCAACTCAGAATGATCTGTGGCTCTGTGAAAAGACATGAAAAGTTAGCAGCAACCAACCCAGTAGTAAATGTGACAGATTTTTTACTGCAGTGAATTTGATTAGGTAGATGAAGATGCCATTTCTTGTTATTACTTTTCGACCCCTTCTCTTCACTTTCCAGAATAATGAGGAGAAAAAAATTGGGAAGAAAAAAAAAAACTTTTTGTCACGGAGAAAAGAATGTCCCTCGTGCAACATCTTTTACCTGCTCAGCTGTAGCCTGGAGGTTATGTCAAGTATTTTTGGTCTCTAGTCATGCATCTTTAAGCAGGTGATTCATCAGGGGAGCAGGGTGGCTGCACACCCTGTATCAGTCCAGTGGAAGCCACCCTGCCCTGGCAGCTGGGAGTGCATCCTCAGGGGCAGCTGCCTCTCCAGAGGGGCTCCAGGGAAGTGAGGGACATCTTCCACCTGCAACCCAAAGCAGAACTGCATGCTTTTCACTCCCACCAACTCAGTTCTGTTGAGTTGATGCACCTGTCATCTATCCTAGCAGGAATATGCTGCAGCCAGCTTTTTCCTTAAGCCTGTCCTGGTTTGTTGCAGTTGTATGCTGAGAATTATGTAGGGCAGAGTTTAGTCTTCCCCAGTCTTCCCAGAGCTGAGGTAGCTCTCAGAGCATTGCTGCCCACAAGACAGAAGCCCACTCTCTGCTATTTATTGTAAGGAGAGTATTTCGTCATATATTACAGAACATTGATATGCCTTTTCAACTCAGTGGCTCATGAGGTAGGGAGCTAATATTTTCATTCATACTTGTATGAAGTTGAGGATACATTTCTCTTCATAGAAATATGCCAGCAGTCTGTAAAAAGAGGAGTTTTCCTACACAATATAAAAATGACCTTTCATTGTTCTCTGAACTTAGGGTTTTCCATGCAGAATGCGTGAGTGTATTCCTGAAAATTGAAAAAAACCAAAAAAACAAACCCAGGCTTTCATCTCAAACTAGAGAGAATTAAGAGCCTGTGCCCTCTGTATAATTAGTTGACCCATGCATGGAAGACAAAAGGTGGGAGACCAGAACATGCATCTACAAAATATACTGTTTTATTAGTGAACTTTCATAGGAGTGGTCATAAAGATGCTTAAAGAAGGGAAACGGGATATTGCACTTGGTGCTACACTAAATGAAAAATTGAGAAACATGAAATCCATTCCCAGATTTTTCAATTTGTGTCTCTTTGGCAAATTTGCTTCCTTTTTTTAACCTGTGTCCTTCTGCCTCAGCAAGTTCCTTTATAATCTCCAGGTTCACTAAACACATCACAAAAAATATGCTATTCCATGGATGAACTCTACATTATGCTATTCTATATGTAAAAATGCAATTGAAAGGATAATTGTGCCTTTGTGTTAATCCACTTGTAAGAAAACCCTGTAATCTGCCAGAACAGAATGTATAGGTTATTAACT
Source organism: Zonotrichia albicollis (assembly GCF_047830755.1). NCBI lineage: Eukaryota > Metazoa > Chordata > Aves > Passeriformes > Passerellidae > Zonotrichia > Zonotrichia albicollis. The sequence continues at coordinate 40,284,002 of NC_133825.1, read as the reverse complement.
TGTGTCTACACCAGACTTTTGACAGCAGGCCATGAAGCATTAATAAATAGATATATTTCTCATGGGTTTGTAATTCATTTTCCCAAACTTATTAAAAAACATGTATCTGCAGGAGCAGAGGTGAAAGTTTGAAAACAATAAAACTTTCAGATCTATAAAAATGACATAGTTATAATAGAATATTTCTAGGGCACTTCTCCTTTATTATGTAGGTATTATAAAGATGACATGACATAATGTCTGTAGATAGTGGGAGAAGCATTTGTGTGTGTGAGGGTGGCAACACTGTGCCATTAGCTCTCCAGCAATTACCAAGAGAAGGGGCCCCTAAGTTTATGGCAGTGATTCACACAGAGAAGCAAAATCAGGAGAATTTAGAATTTTTGTCATTTTTTTTATGAGCTCTTCAGGGAGAAAAGAAATAAATACGAGTGAGAACACTTCACCTTCTGCAAAGTTATGGACTTGCTTTGTATTTTGACAATACTATTAATGTCATTCTCTGTGTTTTGACTATCAGTCATTCGCTGTGAGTTCATCTTAACATCATTTCCACTTCTGCCAGCACCTCCTCACCATTGGGAGAGTCCTGGGATCCAAATTGCTACTGTTAACACTTCTTTCAGAAGACTAGACTCTTCCCCTTGAATAGGAAATAAGTGTCTGAATACCCCTTTCCAAGACAGATGTATGCCACACTGCAACCTAAGAAAGAAATCCATCAGATTCCTACCTAAATCCATGCATTTGCAGCTAATGATGTTTGGGAGAATGTCACCTTGCTAGAATCCGTGCTGTGTTGACTTTTTCCTTTCTTTCAGGAATGGGCTGCATTCTAATTTAACAATCTCTATAATTTCCTAAGCTGTCTTCTCAAATGGTCTCTTTTAAATGCTACAATCAATGTGACCCTCCTATTTTCAATAAGGGATATTCTGAACTCAGGTATGCTGGCTAGAATGGATGAGGAGGAAATCACAAGGCACTGAAAAAAACCCCAAACAAGTACACAAAGCAAAAAGCAAAGGTAAAGCCCATGTTGTTATACAGCTGCAGTAATCCATGGCACGTGTGGTCTCTTCTAATTACTGAGAAGCTGGTTTATGGATGGACTGAAGACAGCAATTGCTTGCTGTCAATGCCTTAGCAATTGTAAAACTAATTATAGCCCGCCTTAAATGCAAATAATTAACAACAAGTGTCTTTTCAGCCTTTTATTCCTCTGTTTATCATTTTGGAAATGCTTTATCTGGGAATGGGCACATCTGAGCAGGAAAAACAGGCAATAATTACAGAAATCACAGATGTTCCAGACAGTCTGCACCAGTGGAATTTCTCTCCAGAAGTCTGCAGAGGTTTTGCCCCTATTTTTCACAGCATCTGTTAGAACAGTTGGATTAATGATGCCTATTTACAGGCATAATGCCCGTTGTAACATCTCTGGAAGTATTCTGCTCCTGGAACAAGATTCAGTTCCACAGTAAGAGAAATTCCTTTATGTGTCTGCATTCAGTCCCTGGGTGCCTCTGCAGCTGGCAGATGCAGAGAGAGGAGTCCAGAGAGCCTCTCAGTTCGGTGGGTACAGGGAGCTGAGCAGTTTCCATGCTCACAGGAATTCACAGCTGCACACTCCTAGGGCAGGGGGAGGTATGGGTGGTTGCAGATGAGCAATTTGCCATAGTGGGAAAGTCCTTCAGTGATCTCAGCAATGTTTGAGCCACTAACCATTAACACCTCAGTCAGAGTACCAATTCCAGCACTAGTCTGGAACTGAGCATCTCATCCAGGGTTTTACCTCCCTGGCCTTGGTGATGGTCCTTAGCTCAAAACACTTTAAATAGTCATCCTAAATATGTACACTGTAGGAATATAGGCAGCCTCCTAAAGTGGATATCCTCTGCTCCCTCTGGAGTCCAGGGACACAACACTTTGTGTTTTATACATCCTGTGGTGAAGAAATATTTTAAAATTAAATAAATCATAATCTGTAAGTACCTGCTTCACTCTAGGCTTTATAAACAGCATCAGTTTGAAACTCAAGATGATTTTCATTGCACCAGCTTAACGAAGCATTAATAACTGCACCCAGAGTCCAGGCTGCCATTAAATCAGAGTCACTCCTCTAAGACCAGTCATTCATGTGTGATTCATCAATTAATCCACAAATAAGGAGAGGTATCCACTCAGGATACAGCAAATAATTTCCCAAACTTCAGGGGTGATAGGTTTCATTGGTTACAAAAGGAGGAGAAGGTTTCCCCTATTGTACAAATTGTGCTGAGTCTTACGAATTTTGTTATACACATCCTCTTGAGCAATTAATTTAGTTTCAGGTAATAGGAAGCTTTAATGCTCTGAAGCAGGTGTTAGGGGCCTAAAATACTCTGTACTGTGGAGAGTTGAAGGCTGCTTCTCCAGTCTCTGTCCTTAATCAACCCTTAAACTCAAGCCTTAAAATGCTGAAGTTAGAGAATGAAACCCATAACTTAAATAAGAAACTGGGGCTTATAATTGGTATGAGGAAAATGTTCAGGTCCCTGTCTATCCAGTAAAATGTATATAACATTTTCTTTCCTTCCTTTGTGTTTAGATTTTTACTTTTGGGTTTTTTGTTTGTTTGTGGGTTTTGCTTTTTTTTTCATTGTGGGGGTTTTTAGTGAGTTTGTTTGTTTGGTCTTTGGAGCAGTTTTTGATCTGAATTTTTCAGATCAAATACTCTTTGGAATCAGAGGCTTCAGGCAGGCACCAAATTGAAAAACCACAGTTCTTTAACCTTTTACTCAAGTCACCTAGATTGCAAGAGATTTCCACCGTGTATTTTCTTGTGGAGGAACAAACAAACAAACAAACATTTGTGGAAGCATTTTTTGTGCTTCATCAGGCTGAGCACTGTTGGATGATTAGGTTTGCATTTCAAGGAGTAATGCCTGCCTGAGTGGGTCATTACAAGCAGCTCATATAGGAGCACAGGGAGGATTTTTTAAAGAGGGAGGGCTGTCTGTGCTGCTTGCGAACAAAAAGGGAAGGGTTGGATGAGAAGGCTCTGCTGGATCTCTCCTGTAGCTTTTGGATTGCATGGAGGACTTTCCAGTTTGTTGAGAGGCAGCCCACACCTGACTGGGATCACCAAAGACAGAATCCTGCAGTGGGAAACTGCATGGGATGCCTCTGGAGAGGCTCCAAGGTGCTGGCAGCTGCAGGAGCTCTTGGAGAATCCCCTCAAGTCAGACAGTTTCTCTCTCTTTCTGTCCCCACACTGCTTTTGCCTACTGAAACAAACAAGCCCAGGAGTATGGGCCAGGGCGCAGCAGGAATGTCACCATCCGCCATGTAGGACCTCTGGAAGGGAGCAAGAATGGCTTGGAAAGCTTTCCTAACAGGACACTGGGGACAGAGACAGCACTGTAAAAACCACTGGGTTTTAATGGCAGTTTTGGGAGGGGAATGGAAAAATAACTGCTTTTTTTTTATTTTCAAGAGCTGACTACTTGTCCCATGAAAAAAATCTGATCTTTATTTTCTAAACACACGCTCCAACTGAGGACATGTGCTTGGACAATTTGTTCTGAAAAGCAGGAAGTATCATGTGCAATAGTAAATTGTAATCATGATCCTTGCAAATTAAAGTGACTCAGAATTCATCAGGTGGCCCTCAGTGATAGGTACCAATTCCATCCAGTCCTGGAGACAATGTTGTGTCATTTTTTTCTTGTGCTGTTAATTTAGATTAATGGCTTTTATTGTTGGTTGTCATATTTGACTGATTGAACAGTAAAGTTACATTTCATTTCCTCTCTTTCATTATGACACTTGATGAGGAAAAATACAAATGAATTCACATTTAATTGTAGCATAGAATTTTTTTCCCCCTCTAGTTTCAAGAACAAGCACAAAGAGCTGTGCAAAAGCAATGTCTAGGTTGGTGATTGCATTAGTGTAAATTCTCTAAATGTTTGTTCTTTCTGTCTGTGGTGAGTAGTTGAGACAGAAGTTGTTTTTCATTGCCAGTTAATCACTTTCTGTGATTTTGAAAATGTCTACAGAAAGAACTGTCATAGCACTGCAAAAAGATTTTCTTCACTGCTTCACTTCTCTCCCCAGATTAATTTCCCCCTTCTGTATAATCTTAATCTCACTCTCTCTGACCTACCCACAGAGAAGGGAAGAAAACCTTAGAAAGAGGGCAGGTGTTAGAAGTCAGTGCATGTACAAATTTAATTGGATACACAGAAAAATGTCAGTACTAGAAGCTGATCAATCAATCAGTGCTAGCAACTACCCTCATGGACTCTTACAAAAGATGAAAAATGGAAAGAACAGAAATGTCCTTACTGGGCTTCTTCTGAGCAGGAAAATGGTTTCATTCTTCTCTCCTGTATCCCAAAATATGTTGTCCAATGTTCCAGTGCTGAAGGATGCCAGTGGAGTGGCTTTGAGCTGGTCAGTCACAGGCTCCTGGATGTTATGGGGAGCTGAGTTCAGTGGAAAAGCCACTTAAACTGCTTGAAGCAGGGAAGGAGCTTCAAACCCTGAAACCACCACCCATGACACTGGGCTGTAGGTAAAGCAGAATAAATTAATTGAAGTGTATGATCTGCAGAGGAAGTGGAGGAGATATTTCAGATCTGCAGGCTGTAGGGCTTGGGAAAACAGGAAAGCTAAGAGGAGGACTAGTGAGGGGATAATAATAAGAAACTTGTGAAATTAAACCATGAAGTGACAGAATTTCTGATTCCTGTCAGTGATTTTTGTCCAAGGACATTACTTATTTTGGTTTATTGCTGCACTGCTCAGGAAAAACAGGACCTGGATATGTGAGTTTTAAACACAGAAGAGTATACACTGAAGGGATTACCAGTCTCACATCACTGGTGATTTTATTTTTCTCACAGTGTAAATGAGCTTCCAGGACACTAGATAATGGATCACAGTCTAAAACACAAGGAAAATAGATCTTCTAAGTTAGGTAGATTCTTTAAAAGTAAAGCTATTTTTTCAATGTCAAACACTTTCAAAAGGAGCCAATTCCCTGATCTTCTTGCGCTACTTAAGGCCAGGTTTTATTACTTAAGGCCAGGTTTTATATCTCTGCTGAACTAACCTAAGCAATCCTAAATCACATTTTTAAATGTATTTTTTGTTCAAAGAAAAACATATTGTGTATATATATATATATAATTTTCAAAAACTCACTTGACATTGTGTCCGACAGTAGTGCCTGACCATTTTTGGAGGCGCTTCTGATCACTGAGTACTCTACCCTCCTTGAAAGCCTCAGGTTAGCAGCCACTACCCCTGCCTGAAATGCTGAGTGATCACACTCTCTCATTTCATGGTAACCTGCTTTCTCTGAAGTCCTTATATTTGTTTCATTTTTCCCTGCAATAAATTCAGTGCTGGTAAACATGGCCGTAACAGACCAAAAGACAAAATGCAGATGTCTTGTTGTGCCCATGAGATGTTCTGCTGTGCAGAGATTGTATAAACAGGTGTAAGGGCAGGATTAAAGGTTGTTGGGTGTGCAAACAAGGGAAGTGATGAGCCAGTGAGTGCTGTCCAACAGGGCAGGTAACAGGACATGTCATGGTGTGGGATATGCTCCTTCCTCTTCCAAGGTCTGAAGAGCTAAGGGTGATTTCAAGGAGTTAAAATTTCTTCTTTCCTTGCTCTAAAAGTGCAGAAAAATCTATGGCAGCCCTTAAAGGAGAAGCAACATGCTTGCATCTACTTCTATCAATGGATGAGGAGTATGCAGGACAGAGAGGGGTATGTCCAGGGGGAGTTAATAGTCCTAGCTACTTTCTCCATTGCATTTTTAAAAAGTCTTTAGAAGAAAGTTTCTTAGTTGCTCTGGAATGTTTTTCTGTGCAATCAGGTCATTTTTGTCCCTGGTCAATGAGTTTTGTCACTGGAATGTAAGCCATCAGGCCTGTCTGGTCTCTTTTTTTTCCATAAAAAGTGAGCCTGTGGTTTTCAAAGTGCAAACCATCAGCCTTAAATCAGTACTTTGCTAAAAAGCCACTGGCAAGAGCATTCTGGAAAGTTTAGGGGTGAAAATAGCACTTACCTGTAAAGTCATTTTGTGAACTCAAGTTGATAAAAGGCAAATAATTCAGGAAAGGATTAGGCACTTGCATGAATATGAATAACACCAGCAGTTGCACAGGGAAAGAGAAAATTTACAAGGGTTATCAATCCTTACACTTCAGAGCATGGGACCATTTCTGGGAAGAAATATTTTGCTGCCTATATAGCCCTTAATCCTCAGAGGCCTCAGTGTTTGACACCAGCCTTTAAAGCATCTCTGAGTGACTTGGAATGAGGGTCACAACAAAACTCAGGGCAAGGTGTGTGAGTTTCTTTAGGAGGTTAGAAAGGCAGAAGGGCTGGCAAATCCCATGGATCCCCGCTAGTCCTGACGTAGGGGCTGAACAATTCAGATGTTTTTCTAGGAAACTATTTCTGTTTCCAACTGGAGGACACTAATTCTTTAAGTATGTTGAGGGTCACTGACATGTTTCCCTCAGAGTTAAACAGAGTGAGACCTTCCCCACCTTTGGCCGGGCGAGAATTTTACTGAGTTACCACTAAATCATAAAGCATTGGGAGAAAAAAACTTCCTTGACCCCACAGTACACACTGCCACCTGAATTATGAGTTCCACATTCCAGATGTGGAAAGCTCATGCTGTCCTTACTTTCCCCCTCAAATTTACACTCCCTGGGGACACAGAGAGTCACTAACAGTTTGCACAGCTGCAGTGCTAAATTGCTACAGCAAAATTTATGGAAAGACCAAGAGAAGTAAGTTGGTGCTGTAATGACACTCTAAATAGTCATTTTCTGTTGCCTTTCACAGAAGGCAGAGAGGAGAGATTAATCATGAGTGTAACTCTGCCAAACTGTGTAGAACTGCACGGGGGGAGTTGTCCCTTGTGACATTGTCTTGACTGAGGGGAGAGGGTCTTACCTTGAATTGCTTCAAGTGCTTGTTCCCCAGCCCAGATGATAAAATGGAGCTTGAGGCTCTGGATGTCCTCCAGGGTTTCCAGTAGGAGTATTTCATTGCCAAAAATACACCACGACCTCATGCTTGCCAGCCCTCATTTGCCTTGATGTCTCGAATGCAATATCCTGGATTTCATCAGGAGATACCGATCCGATATAGGGAGACAGTGAAGCCAAGGGAATTATTTTGAATTCAAACCCTCTTAAGCACAGCATCATGTCATGGTGAAACCACCAGCTGAAATGAAGACTGACAGTTTAATTTCTTGAAGTACTGGAAAAGAAAAGACATCTGCCATGATGGCTACTGGCTTCCACAAGCGGATGGTAATAGACTGTGAGGTCCTTTTCAGCTGAAGAAATTAATCCTTTTTTGCCCCCTAATATACCTGTCATTTTCTATGAGTAGGTATGTTTTTTAGAATCTACAGCATGGCTATTTTCTCTCCCTATTCCTTCTCTGTCTGCCTGTAACCTCTGCTCTGCATGGACTTTACAAATTTGCCAATGTAGACTACCTTGCAATGAGACAGAAGTGAGTTTGGTCAACAACAAAGATTGGAAAAGATTTGCTCAAAAATGTGGGGTTTTTTTGTTTTGTTTTCTTTTAAATAACCATGTCTTAGTTTAAAATGAACAGGAGACTTCTAAATAATAAAGTATTACTACTACTAGTAATACTAGTAAAACCCAAACAGTAAGAGTCCTTCTCCACACGGCATGGCATTTAGTAAATTGCTATCTTCTTCCCTGATTCAATGAAAATTTCCAGTATCTTGAATCTATGAAAAGAAAATTACTTCAAAGGAGAAAAAAAAAAAAGATAAAATTGGGGATCAGGAGAATTAACTGTGAATTTCCCAAGCAGCAGAGGCAGAGCAGTCAGGCTGTGCGTGCACTCGCAATTGTTGCAGCTCCCTTTACTCAGCCCAGCCCTCTGTGTGCCTGTGGCTGCCTTGGATCCCTGCCCGGGCTGGTGTGCAGCAGCTGAGGCTCTGTGCCCCTCGCTGGTGGATCCAGCCCTTCCTGGCTCACTCCTTATCCTGGCAGTTCAGTGAGACTTGCTAGACGTCACCGTTCCTGGGACTTATCTCCCTTTCAAATGTGTTTGAAATTGGCAAGTGTGTTCAAAAGTAATTAAGGGAGGAATGACAGACAGTTTGACAAAGTATCCTATTTCCTCAGGAAATCAGGCTAAATAAAGGGGATTGTCATGCAAAATCATAAATTTTCCCCAAACAAAAACTTCTTTTGTTCCCTTGGGCATCAAAGATTAGCAAAACCTGGAAGAATTTTAAACTCCAATTTAAACTTCAGAGCTTGCACTAGCAGTTTACTATTGGATTGTCAATTATCTCGGTCTTTTTAATTAACTCTGCTTTTAGGCTCTGGTACAATATTTATTTATTCTCTTTTTAAAGCAAAAAAAAAATAAAAATGGAGCATCAAACTTAATGGAAACAAAACTAGCTTTCCATGGAGGGCAAAAACCCATAAACATAATTTCAACCAACATTTGAAGATTTTCTTTAAGGTTTTCCATGAGTGTGGTCTAACAAATGGTGAGAAAGTGATTATTTTCTAACATATGCTCTGGTTCCTTCCTGATCAATGCTTTGTTTGTGGGCTTTTCTACTGGGCTCATTTATAGGGTGTTTTTGGTGGAGAACTGAAGATGCTGTGAGGCAGCCCATGGTGTGTGTGTGTAATTCCTCAGCGTGATGTAGCATTTGAAAGTAAAGTCACAACTGACCTCAAACAAAGGGAAGTAAAAGAGGCTTTTCTGCCCAAAGCTGTGACCACAGGCCAGAAGACGTGAGGATCACAGTGCAAGTGTAACAAACACACAGGAATCCCCACATACCCTGCCCGAGTAAATGCAGAAGTTGGAGGCTGCAGTTTGGTCATGAAGATCAATTGAGAGCAAGAGAAACGGGATAAAGGAGCTCTCTCCTTTGGCTTCAGCCTCAGTTTTCAGGATCATCTTTCCTGCAGCACTTCTGTAACTCAGAGTGTTGGCACCTGCCTTCCATGCTGGGAATTGCCTGGAGAGCTCCACGTCCACAGGCTGAGCTGAGGCAGAGCAGCCGCATATTGAGGCTGTAACCTCTTGTGCTCTTTATGGCTTGAGAGATGAGAATTTTCATGGAGGCTCTTTACTGCAGAATGCTTAAGCAGAGGCAGAGTGAGACCAGTACTGCCTGGAATTTGCACAGATAAAATTGGACTTTATGTAGGAGCCTATGTGCCTGAGGATTTCCTCCCCCATGCAAAACAGGTGAAGGTTTGCCTGGAGAAAAAGAATCTCCCTCAGGAATTCCTCATGATCTTTCTGACATACTAAGACAGAATTTCCTAAAAACTAGTGCTTGATATGAGATCTTTTCAGAATCAGAGCCAACAAAACCAATCTTTTTTTTTTTTTTTTGGTATAGCACAGGACCTTTGAGATGTTTTATTTAATAATTCAGTGAAACTGGATGTCCAAGATATATTTATTTACCTCTCTCTCTCTCTCTGTATGAGTTGCAAAACTTTTGACCACTTCTTAATTTTAGGACTATTTTTTGAATATTGTTCATTTTAAAGTTCCCAGGGATGACAAAATAGCAAACAATAGCTTGAACTATTTTAATAATGTCTGACTGATGACTAGACACATAGATAATTTTGTAGCTCTTTAATAGAATTTTTTTTTTAATTAGACCATGTCTTCGAACAAGATCCCAAATTACAGTTTTAATCTTTACCAAGAGACAATTTCCTTTCCTTGCACTGTGTTGGTGCCTCACTGTTACTAGCAATAAATAAATAAATAGCAGCAACCTGATTTTTTGTTATGTTGCAGTGGTACTCTGAAATCAGAACCTTCTAGGAGCATGAAGATAACTGAGTTAATCAATGGACATTTGCAGATGGCAGACAGGTTCCAGCATTTTCCTCTGTGTTTCTTTCCTTCCATATGGAAATTTACCTATAATCAAGCTGATTCCAACATAGTTTTGTGAGGAAACAGGTAAATCAAACCCATGTCTGCAAGATAGAAAATATGATGTGTCTGCTGGGACTCCTGTTACAGAGAAGGAGGAAGGAGAAACTCTTATAATTTTTTTTCATAATGAATCCTTATTGGATCAGAAGCAATATTGAATTAAAGATCTTCAACTACAGAATTAGAGGAATCATTACTAATGTGCAAACGACTGTACATTCACACATATGTCTTGTATAGAGTAATATTTGGGAAGGTGAAATGCCTTATATTCAAAAATATCCATTTTCACTGCTCCTTAGTGCTGTTATCAGAAAAAAGAGAGATAACATTGAAAAATCAGAGAAGCAGGGGAGCCAATAGCATATACTTATATATCAACATGCACCGTGTGTGTGTACTTCCATCTATACATATCATAAATGTGTGGGGTTTATATGCATATATATATCCATATATATATGCACACACAATGCTCAAAAAAGTAATGTAGATGTTCCGCTATGGAAATGTAGGATGCTGGGAGTGATTTATAACTTCACATGAACCCAAAGTATTTTCCTGTTTATTCTACATCTGTAGAACTGGGCTGATGCTGGATTGCTTCAAAATGTGTTTTCTTATGGGGTGGTGAAAAATTGTGACCTCTGTGGAAATGCTAACAGCACATATGTGATGCACAGCACTGGAGATCAAATCAGGGCAGAGAGGACCTTAAAAGCCAGGGTGGAATAGGGTGAGGGAGAGGAAACACAATAGATTTCAGAGTTGAAATATCTTTGAAAGGTGAAACAGGGAGAGAGAACAGGGTCACCAGAGTGAATCATGAAAGGATCTGTGCTTTTCATTGCATCCACAGATGCTCCTTCAGTTTATATCTGAAATCTTCACCCACTCTGAGATGAGTGGTAAAACAAAGTTAATTGCTCAAGCCTCCTTGCAGAACAGTAAAAAGCCTGAGAGTGTTTCTGTCCTCAGTAAGTGAGGAGTAGAAATGTCTTAGAGTCAGAATTGCTTGCAGTCAGTGGAGTTTGATGTTGAGCTGCAATAATTGCAAAAGCTTTCATGGGAACAGCTGGGTGTTAAGTATTTGTGCTGCTTTCAGAGGCTCTTTTGACCATCTTTGGAACTAAATGCCTACATATTGGGTTCAAGTGCTTTGGTAGCCATTTGGGACTGGAACCAGCTACCCTGCTTCAGGATGACCAAACTCATCTTTTAGATAGAAAGAACATCTATTACAGTGATTTTCAACATTTTCCTTGAGAAAACTATTTTCTTGTCCATACTCAGAATTGCTGAGCTTCCAAGCCTCCCCATGTTCACCCCATCAAGCTGGGAGCAATATGATATTGCTGCAGCTGTTTCTGGCCACTGTCAATGAACCAAAGACCAAGCAAACTTCATCTTCCTTACAGCTGCTTTTACTGTCTCCATTTTCAGATAAATAGCAGTGATGGAAGGGACTGCAGTGGCAGGAGAAGGATGGTTTTGAGAAGCAGTTGACTAAGGGTTTAAATACTTGCCTGCTCCATGTCCCAGGATATGATCTGTACACTTTCTCCCTGTCCTTACTCAGATTTGCAATGTTCTTGTGGCAGGTGAAGTGCTGCTTTGTGGGCTGCCAGTCCCTGCAACGGCTAAATCAAAGTGCTCTGCTGCATTGAATTCTGGCATTATTATTCAGTAAATTGCGTCTCTCCCCTCATCTGCTCCCTCTTGATACTTCTTGTTATTTACCAGCCACTGCCTCTGACTCCAGAGGAATGCAGCCCTGATATCCAAGCGGAGAGAAGCACGCTGGGGGACAGAGGTGACTCCTGAGGCATCCCTCACCCAGCACATCTCCAGACACATTAACAATGCTGCATCCAGAGCTGTTTATCAAGTGCCACAAGCAGCTCCTCAAGTGCTGTTGGATGTACTTGTAACTCTGCTAGACTGTAAAGTAGAGAAGGAGTCAAATCCCAGCAGCTGTAGTGGGCTGGGAGAGCAAAGGCAGCACAGGCTAGAGATTAAATCCAGTAGCTATAAACCCAGCCAAAATCCCCTTAGCTTTCCAGTGAATAATCCTCTGGTCTGCAATATTAATTCACCAGTTTGGAGATATTTCCCCAACCAACAAAGTTCATTCAATCTACTTGCATGTTTCTCCAAATCTTGGATCTGATTTGGGGTTGGGGCATTGCTAGCTTCCCATAACAAATCCATGGTATTTATACAATGATTTCATTTCAACTGGGTCAACCTCTGCTATACCCTGAGAGGTCCCCTTAGCTGGCAGAAAAAATACTTCATTCTTTAATATTTTTCAGAAAGGAAGGACCTAGTCTGAACCCAAAGGCTGGTCAGTCAGTTTGGGCACTTTTACTCTATTTCTTTTGATAGTTAACTCAGTTCTGCAATGTCTTTTTGGTCTGCAACCCAAAGGATGATTAGCTTAAGAGCTGCAGCTGTATTACCCTTTCAGGGCAAGCTATGATCCTTGTAAAAGCTTTTCAATCATGCTCCAAAGTCCTCTAGGACAGGTAACATGTTTATTTAACACTTTTCTCAGAATTACTTGATTTTTACACATTTGTGACTAGGAACACACTTTGATGAGCCTGATATTGGAGTTACTGGGGAAAGGCCTGTACTCAGTGACTGCATTCAGCGATTATCTGACAACACAGCTCTTTGAGAGCTATTAATTCTCTGTCAATATTTTTGACATTGCAACCTTCTGGCTGCCTTCCCTTTTAGCCTGGTCAGTCACCTCAGCCTAGGTGAGGTGGATTTGGAAAACCCTTCCCCTGACAGAAAAAAAAAAAAACTTTAAAAAGGGAGGAGGGGAGAAAAGGGAGGAAGGGAGAAGAATGCAGACAAAAATGGATGAATATTTAACCTGAAATCAAGATTTTAAAATAATCTCCTTACTTTCCATCTTGGGATGCTGAGCACCAAGTGGACACTTACTGGCATATCCCTGTGAAGGGCTGAGGGTTAAGTGTCTGTTCCAGAGCTCAGAGAAAAGCCTGCGCAGAAACTCCCTCTGACTTTACTAAGCTAAGAATTATGCCTCTGCTGGGATAACTGTATTACAGCAATTTGCCTGCTGGCACTTGGGGAATGTGGAGCCAGGACAATTTGGCCAATTTTAAAAATAAAAAGTCTGTTTGTTGTTTTGCGATTGCTTCTGGCAAACGTGGACTAATTGATGGGATTAGTGGGATGGTTTTGGCAAGGTAGCTTGTTTCTTCAGGTTCTCCCACCCCTCATCTGTCCATTTTAGCAAGTTTTGCTAAATTGGCAGCATCTAAAAAATAATTAAAATGGGGGGGAATCACATATTTAGAGGCAATGAAGCCAAAAGCTCAAATGCAGTGGCTTTTACTTCTTTGTCAAATTTAACATCTACTATCAAGAGTAAAAACTGCAGAAAATTACTGCAACAAAAAAGGGAAGAAAAATAAATAGAAGTTTTCCTCATCTTAAGTGTATCTGTGTCAGTCTTCTAACCTGCAAAACCAAAGATTAAACTGTGGCTTGGGAACAGAAAAACAGGCCATTGAAAGAGAAATTATTTGAAAAACGTTTTGCATTGATTCAGAAGGATAAGGCATTGATTCGGAAAGATGCAGTGATATGGGAGATGCTGCTTTAAGGCATATGGGCAATTTCCTGGTCAGTGTCTCCAGGTGCTGTAAGGCTGAGTGGTCTGTGGCCTCCCTTTGCCTCTCCAGTGTTTCTTGGAATAAAGCAGGGAGGTTTTGCTCAGAAGCCTCGTGCTATATTTAACTGGTGTACAACCCTAAAAGGGATTTTGTGAGGCGTGCAGCCCACCCTCCCCTCCTGCAGCTGCAGCAGGCTGTGTTTGACACAGGGGCTGCTCTGGAGCAGTGAGATCTGATGGAATTGGGGCTGAAATAAGTGATGGATCCCATATCAAGTCCTGTAGTCAAAGCCAGCAATGCACAGTGTGAGTATGACCCTAGCCCAAAAGTGGCTTTGGGGTCATATTCAGCAGAACCAACTTGCAGATAAACAGGTGAGGGACATAATTCAGCCTGATGGTGCAGTTTCACAGGGGAACTGGGTGCCACCAGTGTAAAACTTGAGCTTTAGTGTAAAACTCCAGCCTGATTTCACTGCCTCGTTTCTCGTTCCATCCTGATACCTGGCATATATTCAATTTCTTTACAATAATAGACAGTTTCTTCATCTGCTGCCCTTTCTGTGTGTGACGGCTATAAACCACTGGTTACAAAGCTTGAGTGTTTCAGAATCTACTGACATTTAAGGAAAAAGATTACCAAGCCCTTGAAAGGAGCACAGCACTGAAATACACAAAGAAGCAAGTGCAACTTCCTTGCTGTTAAAGCGATAAAGAAATTAATGGCACACTGGGTTCCAAAATCCCACTGCTGTTTGGAGATATCGCCTTTTTCCTCTCTTTTTTTTTTTTTTAAACTCTTTTCTCCCTCCACAATGTATGAAGGCAGCTGCAGTTAAAGGGATGGTAAGGCACAGAAAAGATATTGCTTCCCGTGAGTTTTATGAAGCTGATATCAATCTTTTTTTTTTTCATAAACTTCAGTCCTGTTATTACCCTAAAAGCGTGTTCCACAGCATTTAATGTGACACTGATGAGAATACAAATAAGGGGAGCTGAGGGAGATGGAGGACAGAGAGAGAAGAATCAAATGATGTTAAATGCAAGGACCTGAACAGCACTTCCACACCCGTTGCCAGTGAGGAGAGTTTAAAGGGGCCAGGAAAGCGTGGAGCATCTGAATTGTGTTTGGGGCAGTAAATCAATTTGAGCTTCAACAATGAGGTAAGAAATATCATCTGAGGAAGGTGAGAGAAGAAATTTAGGTTATGGAGGCATGAAGGCTTGCATGTGAGCTAATGAGGCATGCTTTAGCTAAGTGTTGTGTAGAAAGACAGGGTATAGATGTCCTTGAAATTGGGATGATATGGGGTGGAAAACAAATGCTGTGGATTTTCTAAACTTTCACCTGGAAGTGTATGAAATGCTTATTAATTTGATGTCACATTTAGCCAGTGCTTGGCTAGATTCTAGTAGATGTGAATAACTTTTCATAGAGAAATTATCTTGTTCCTGAATAGTAAGACAAGGTTGGGCCACTTCTTCTGTTCCTTATCTGATACATGAATTGTCAGAAACTGGCATGTCCAAAAGAAGAGGTAATTTTTCATACAGGGTGCAGCAATGAAATTCCTTGCTTCAGGACATTGGGGATATGTAGTTTGCAGATTCAAGCAGAGGCTGGACAAATTAATGGAGTAAAATCTACTCAGAATTACTGTACATCCACAAATAATCCAATAATCTTTGGTTTGGGCACTCCCAATCTTTGGTTTGAGCTGCAAAGTGCTGGAGATTAGAGAGTGCTCTGAAGAATGCTGACTGTCCAAAGCTTATCTTCCTTCCTTGGCATCTGCAATGCCACAGGGTAACCAACAAGGGGAGCATCCATCCAGCTCATCAAGTCCCTTCTTTGCCCAGACCACATCCTCAAACTTTATTGCTGTGAGGAAGTGGACAGGACAGTAGAGAACAGAAGAAAGTAACAAATACAGTCTTGGAAACGAATCTGGAGAAATAGTGGAGTGTGAGCTGGACACGAACTTGAGTGCAGTCAGAGCAGTGACATCTTTCTGTTCATCACCTTTCTCCAGTGTGATGCACTCTCAGCCCCTGGGGCAGCAGCTGAGGAACCCAAGAAGGCAGACAGCAGAATTTTTGAGAATTCTGTGTTAGCACTTTCAAGGAGCATTGCTGTGAACAGGATGTAAATGAAGAGGTGACAAATTACCTGATATGGTCATAGCAACAGTGCAGGCGTTCTCTTGACAGCTTTTTCAGGCTCTCTAAATTCTCCATAAATATATTAATATTTTGAATGACTTCTACCATATGTGATATATATTGTCAGTTCATAATTTCAGTTCAGGTGCTCTGTGCCTAATTTGCATACATGAGTATATGAGGGAAATTTATCTCATTTTCAGGTTATTATTCCAACTGAGAATTCAGAGTGCGCACATGAAGATTGTGTGTAATTTTCTACAAGCATGAAACTTTTCCTCAATACAACTCAGTATGTATTTTGAGTAAAGAAAAAAACTATTTTAACGTCTCAATGTTTGTCAAAACCACTATAATACTGTTAAGAAATAATAAAATAGTGAGACAGATTGCAGCAGTCAAAGTATCTGTCCTTTGAGTTTTGATGAGATGTAAAATCAGTTGAAGTTATTTCAGATTTCTGCAAAAGAAGTCTGCTTTGAAATGTCACTATTTCATGAGAGTTTTCAATGGCTCTTCAAGTGACACAAAGTATTCTCATGTCACTGTTAGAAACCCTAACCTGTGCAGCTGTTCTTACATAAGAAATTTACTTTGCAAAGGTAATTCATAGCTGAGGACCAAATCAGTTCTTCAGGGCTTATAGAAAGAGAACCAAGCTCCAGGAGAGAGTGCAAATCCAAAAAGCAGCACCTTTCTCAGGTGTTTTACTGTCTACATGCTCAGTGGAGGAAGAGGGGATGGCTGCTGACATGTTTTGAAGGCAACCAACACTAACAATGTAATCTGTAGGCCTAATCCTGCAATTTTTTGGTGTGAAGATTTGTTCCAGCCATGTAATTTGCACTAATTTAGTGTTGAACAGCTTTCAACTCCTCTGTGTACAAGCTAAATTCTCTTAACACTTGGATAACTTGGACTGTAACTTTTTATAGGAAGGGACTGTGGTCTTTGCTCAATATTCTGTTTGGGATTCCTTAGGAATTTCAAGAAGTACAATAATAAATTGAAAAAAAAAAAGGTACTTCATGATGCTCAGGCACACAGTTAGTTTTATGGGGATCTATCCCTGAGAAGTGGAATAGTTGGTGCCAAAGTTCTGTGTGGGCAGCTAATGAGTTTCTTACAGATGCATGATTATTTGTGGCTTTGATATATCACACACAAAAGAAAAATCTTCCTATATATCTATGCACTCATATTTAATTCTGTTCTTACAGTGTCAGGATTTTGACAGCAAAAATCATAAATCCCTGAACAAAAAGAACCACCCCCCACCCTAACACCATCAAATTATTTCCCAAATACCTCAGGTTTTTGGGGGTTTTTTGTTTGTTTGGGTTTTTGTTTTGTTTTTGTTTGTTTGTTTGTTTTGGTTTTGTTTTTTTGTGTGGGTTTTTTTTTTTGTTTGGTTTGGTTTTTGGTTTTTTTTTCCTCCAGAAAAAGCACTCCAATAATGGAAAAGCACCAAAGAATTCCCTCTTTTTTTCCTCTTCAAAGTCAGGAAGAAATCATCCTGAAATCCTCTCCAAAAGCAGGGGTTTTGTCCATTTCAAGCAAGGCAGGAGAATCACAGAAGCGTCCTGGCTGTATAAAAACAAGCTCTAATGCTGGTGTCACCAGGTCACTGCCTGTCTTTCTGTAATGGCCCCATGGGACCCTGGTGCCATCAAACCCCCCAGCCTTTGTCACAAGTCTTTTTTCCCAAGCTTCTTGTGACTATTTTCAGCACTTTATGAACAGAGGGAGTCTGTGCTCTGCTTCTCTCTCCTGTTGTGGATGATGTTTCTATTTGCCTGATGAATTTCCCCCTCTTCTTATCTAGACTTTGTCCCCTTGTGTAGTAATGAGGAGCAGACCTATTTTCCTGAGAGGTGATGATGAACTGCAAGCAGGACAGGAGGAAACAGACCAGGTCATGATGTGATTACACCTGTACTCATAAGAGCAGGGGCTGATTATGCCTTCAAAGCTAATAAAAAAACCCCTACTTACTTGTGGGACGATTCTGCTGGCACCCAACAAGTGGAAAAGCAATTTTCACCCAATTGAAATTTTATGTTTAAAAAAGATTCTTCAGGAAACAGAAACTATTTTTTTTTTATTTTATCTCTTAAAACTGGATTCTGCCAAATATTAAGAGACCTATCTAATAGCAACACATTTTTAAAGTAATGAAATATTTACAGCTGGAGCCTTCAACAGAGGAACAGTAGAGTGTGTTTATTTTGCAGCTCAGTAAATTATATATACACACCAAGAATCAAATGGATGCTTTTGGTTGATCATGCTAATCCAAACAAGCTTTCTTTATGGTTTTTAATCTGGAGAATTTGTTTTCCACTCCCATGCAAGTAATTATCAAAGCATCTATTAAACACTATAAATAAATCCAGGCCCTAAAATTTGTCTCCAGACTCTGAGCACACAGTATGGCTGCGGGGCAAATCATCCCTCAGCAAAAGCTGGTGGTTTTGTCGCTCTCCCTGGGCCCTTCCTAGACCCTTAAAGGAAAACTGCAGTGATAGCTAAATAAACATTTGCTAAATAAGAACATATATATATATTGAAATTTATGCAAAACTGTTCAGAAATATCTGGCAAAATTTCTGTCTCACTATAGTAGTAATGTGTGCTTGTAGTTTTTCCAAATGCTTTGCCAAGTCCAAGATGAATTCTGTTTCAGCACTTATTTCCACAACTTGTTTCCCAGGTAAAGTCCCAATATGAACTGTCTGCAGCCAGAGTCCCTGGAGCATTTGGGAGAAAAGGAACAAATTACATGGAAATACAGCATATGCTGTTGGCCAGACGACCTCTGCTGTTGCTTAAACTCAGTAGAATTCACCCCTGCAAAAGTTAATAATTTGAAAAGGGCAACCTGCAAGAGAGCAAGATAAAAATTCAGGAAGCATAGAAAACTTGAAAACTCAGATAGAACCTCAGAAACCTGTTTAAAAAGTAAGGATCTCAATTTATGCAGATGTATGTCGACCTGTGTGTGCATGTGTTTACTCAGAAAGTGGTAATTTCCCTGCTTCCAGTCTGCTTCCCTGTTATCACTGCTCGTTGCTTTGGGTGCATAACTTGAGTTGCAGCATCCAGTGGAGAGCCAGTGGTGTGGCCCTGAGCTGCTGCTGGGTTGGTGGTGGAGGCTGCTCCTGGTCACAGCATTCAGCTGCACTCAATGGCATTAAAGGGGACTTAAGGGGCTGGATGTGATAATGTCATTTTTACTCATTGTTTACTATTGAATCTGGTGAGCCTTGAGTAGGCCAAGCCATAAGAAGGAAGAGCCATGCACACTATACCAGACAGAATAAAACAGAGAAGTGGAAATAAAAGGGTGACAGCCAAAATCAGACTAGAACTCATCACCAGTCTCACCCGAAACCCAGACCTGCTCTGAGTTTCACAGAAAAGCTTCCTTATCATGAATACTGCATTCAGATGGTTTGTCTCACACTTTTCTCCAGTACTGGAGCAGGGTCAGCCTTTATTAGATGAACATGCTTTCTGATTCAGCAGGAACAGTTGGATTTGTACCATAGTTATCCCATAGCCATGCCACTGGAGCCCACAAAAAGTTAATCCCCATTAGCCAAAGAAATGGCCTAAATTGTTATTAGGGTTTTTCTTTTTTAAGAAGTTAAATGAGAAAAATATCACTAGAAAAAGTGCAGAAAGCAAAAAGCTTGGAATTGCTTAGCTGGTTCTTTCCAGCTGGATTGTTCTCTAATGCTGAACGTTAATTGGAAAATAACAGCATTCCTGCCTGCTTTTAGAAAATCAATATGCGTGGCTTTTTGTCCCCCTCCCCCTGTTCAGGTTAATTCATTACCAGGATATTTTTAGATTACTGAATAAATAAAAAACAGCCCTTTTCCAGTCAAAAGCTAATAACTACAACCAGAGCCAGAAAGATCTCCTGAGTGTAGCCCTCTCCCTGCCTCCAGTGCTGCTCACTGATGTCCGTGCCAACCGCCTGCCCCAAATCACTTGTCAGCCCTTCCACAAGGCTGGATATGCATCCCGTGCTCCTTTGAACTGGCACAAGCTGGAGGATCAATGGCTCTGTTTGGCAGGGGCTGGACATTTTCTAGCAGCAGCAGCTTGGCAGGGCTGGCTCAGTGTAAGGATGTTAATGCCAGTTCACCACTCCCTGTGAACCAAGGGAAAGAGCAAGGCAGGAGAAGAGAGTGGCAGAACTGGAAATGCAAAGAGGCAACATCATATTTTACAGAGGATGACTCACAACATAAAAAACAATAATTCTAGCAACGTTGTTTTGCATTTTTTTTTAATACATAGTCCTGCTCAAATCCCCCTGGATCTAATTAAAACTTTGTTGGCCACCCACCAATCATGATAATTATGTTGTCTGGCAAAAACAACAACAAAGATGCAATAAGATTGTGCAGAATGATGCACCTACCTGACAAAACAAAACAAAACAAAAAAAAACAATCCAGGGCCCATGTCTTGTTTTTTAACTTTTACCTCTTTTGGAAAATGAAAAAAGAACCAAATTATAAAAGATGCAGTTTGAACCTCAAAGAGTCAACAGATGCTGAAAACACCAAAATACCCAGTGTGTCAATGAGTATTTGAAATCATGAGAAGGAAATCTTGCAGAAGACAGAGGCCTCATAAAAAAATACTAAAATGAGCTGACTACCGGGAGAGCCTGAGTGAGAAAAGAAGCTTTTATTGCAGTTAAAGGGCAGACACTCAAGATGTGTTATTTAGGGCAGTCACCACTAATAAACCAGGACTTGCTTAGGTTCCTCCCAAGGAAGATCAGAGACTGAATTTATTCCTTGTTCTCTCAAGTTCCCTGGATGCTGCTGCCCTGACATCTGGCTTATTTCATGACAGCAAACATATCTGTTATTCTGCAAACGAACTTGATCCCAATTCCATGGAAATGAATGACGAGGCTCCCACTGATTGCAATCAGGCATAAAGGAACAAAAATGCACACGGAGACTTGGTCAGACTGGAAAATTGAAGCCATTTTAAAGCAGAATATCCAGGAGTCTGGATAAAAATGTTCAAATCTAGTCTGGATTGAATGAAGACAAAAGAGAAGCACACTTCATATCTTTTGAACAAACATTGTTTCAAACAGAGGGGGAAATCAGAGTGATTCAGACTTGGACTAATATACGCTGCAAACACTGGCAAGCACAGTTTTGGCATAAGAAAGGCACAAACCCTGAATTATTATTAATTACATGAAAGTAAATGCAAATGGAGTCTTTCCCCTAAGGTTTCTCGATGTGAGAATAGATATTAAACACACAGAGCTTTCCAAGCAACAATACTCACAAAAATAAATGTAATCTCAGGAAATGCTTGCAATGAAATCAGCAGAAGCATTGCTTATGAGTTCCTTCCATTACTTGGGCTATTTATTGACCTTTGTGTGTGTATACATGTATTAAACTGACAGAGTTATTGTTTTTTCGTCATCCTTATTTAATAAGTCTCATTTTTCTAGATGAAAGGGTTTTTTACTGATGAAGAGGGGATTTCTTTTTCTTTTTTGTTCAAGGTTTTGATAAAAATCTGACATAATTTTTAACTATTTTGAAATTATTTTATAGAGTTCTTTTATACCTAATATTAAGTTTAACCCTAAAATTACATTATCATTGTCCTGTTTACCAGAAACAAATATTTGTATATGAGCTTTAATATTTCAGGTGCTGCACCCACAGATGTCCCAGACAAATTGCTAAGCCCTGTGAGCAAAAAAGAATCTATCCAAACATATAGAAATAAATTATTTTTATATTGCAAGGTGTTCTGGAAAATATCTCAATTAAGTTAAATCACACAAATAACTGATTTTTTTAAATTCTATGCCAAATGGAGTTTAAAAAAGGGACCAAAGAGATTCAGAAAACTAATATTAATTTCAAGGTGATTGTAACAGATTGTCCAGATACAAAAAAAAATTTGTTTCCCTTTTACATATCTATCTATACGTATGTAACATAAACTTATTTGTTTTAAATACACATATTAAAAAAAAAAAAACACCAGATTTGTGGCTGGCAAAAATAGCTCCAGAGACTATTTTTAAAGGGGAATAAAAAGAAAGAGAAACCCTTTTTGAAATGCTCAAGTGGAATATTTTAATTTTACTGCTTTGGCTTTGTTTTTGTGTTGGAACACTTCAGATTAGATTTAGAGCTTTGTCTTTGCAATGTTCTCCACAGTTAAGACGACTAGTTATTTTTTCTTATTTCTTTTAAAGAAATTAAAGAAAATGAAGGATGTTTCTAATATTACATAAACCCATGACATCAAGAGCCTGAAATTCACTTCACGATTCTTGATGAAAAGATTGACAACAAGGAAATACAGATTTTCTTTGCATTTTCTCCTGATTTTCCCCTACACATTCCAATTCCTTCCTTCTGGAAGTTTCTCACCAAGGTAGGAGGACAAGCTGTCTCTCATGACTGTTTCCTCTTCCCTCCTTAGAGGGTGCATCTCTCCCTGTCCCACCAAGCTACAGAATCACAGCTGGATGTCACAGATCTGAGAAGCTGCTGAAGGAGCTGCCAGGCTGGAGGGGGAAAAGATGAGAGGAAGATTCCCTTTCTTCCTCTGCCTTGGTTTCTGGCCAGATAGATCCTATGCAAACATTAACTCTCCAAACAGATGCCCCAGTTGGGAAGGTATCTCTGACTGTGCACTGTGCTGCTCAGGTGTGGATATCTGCCCTGGTTATCACCTAGCAGCAAAATTCATGTGAATATCCCACACCTTGCTTTAGGCAGAAATGGCAGAGTAAATGAGGACAGGTTTAACTGATGAGCAGATCCTTCTCTCCTGATTGTGCACCATGGGAGTGTGTGTATGGAAAGCTCTGCTGGTTGACCTGTGAGTGATGCAACTGTCTCCAGAAAAGGATTTCTGACCATGACTTAAGAAACAATGCATCAGTGAAGCAGGACAGAGTTGCCTCACAGAAATTTTTTTCTGGTCATTTTTTTCAGTTCTGAAATAAAATACTGTCAATGAGCAAGCTCTCATCTTCCATCAGCCTCAAGGGTTCTCATTTTTTTCTTCTATTTTTTACTTTTCTTGCAGTAAAAAGGTAGTTTGAAGTAAAAAGGTTTCTTTCTTCTATTAGGAATTTTATCTTTAGTTGTACTTTGAACTTCTACTTCATCAACACTTCTGGCTAAGAGAAATCAAGCAAGGTGCACAAGCAAGAAAACACCATCTGTAACGATGACAAACTATAAACACCATTCACAGGCCATTAAGTTTGTAATCTTTTTCTCTTCATCATTATTCTCTTACCTCCATTAAATTCTTCCACAACCAAGTGCAGAAGCCAAGGGTGATGGCAGTAGAGTGATAGACAAGAATTTTTATTGTCCTGTCAATGCAGATAAACCCAGAGCTGAGAGAATGTCAGGTGAACTGCCCTAGTGACAACTGAAGTTCAGTATTCTCTGAAAAAGGAAGAAAACACAAATGATTTTTATGCCTTTTAGGCTTTTAAGATTTATGTTACAGAAGTATCCTGACTCTGTGGAAGGCTGGTCAGGCTCTGACTGATATTTATTGTTCACAGGAAACTATTATCTGCACTTGATCAGTCTGCTTCAAATTGCAGATTTGCAAGGCTGCAAAGACAATCAGAGGCATCCAGCAGCCATGATTTTCCTGAGGAACTGGAAAGGAATAGAAGATGATGGAATGAAAATGACTCAGTGGACACAGGTAAGCCACTTGCAAATGGTTGTGAATAGCTGCAAAGACCCTCTGTTGGTCAGGGAAAGGAAAGTTTGCAGTTTGTATCTCCACACAACAAAAAGAAGAGAAAGGAACTTGCTCAGAGTCAGATATAGAAAAGATACATTCCCACAGGAATAAGAGAGTCAGGTAATGGCCAATTTTTCTAGTATGGCCAAATGTAGGATGTTAGAGCACAACAGTCTCCAATTTTTGTTTGGCAGTGTGTACCACCACTGGTAGTAACATTACATTAGAATATGCAGTTTGCCTTATTTGCAAAGAGAAACCCCAATGCAAACCCCAGATGTTTTCTAGTCAGTTGATTCTCAGTCGCTGACACTTGCAATGCAACCAACTTCCACAGCTCTGTCAATTGCTAAAACCTGCCATAATCCTCAGTTTACCATGAGACTTTGCTGGAGCCAGTGTTAAAATAGTCAGTGTTAAAACAGTCAGCTGCTTAGTAGCTGAAGACCTTCAGGTTGGTCAAGCATGACTTGCTAAATTAATTCTCATTTTTCCTTGTTGCATTCTTGCCTTTCATGTGGTTGAAAGTGTTCACAGCATACATTTTAGTTATTGATGGCAAAAACCTTCTGGGTATTATGGGGTTGCTTTAAAACAGTCAGGATGAAATGCGACAATTGCTGGGTCATCCCTGTGGTTATCATTCATATTGGCAGTGGTGAATGAGTTGACTACAAGATACACCTCAGGCTTCCTCCTTTTGCCAATGTTTACTAGTTTCAAAGTTGTTGTAATACAGCCCATTCTATCTGTGAGCTCCAGCTCAGCTTTCACCTCAGCTGCAAGCTCAGAGCACCAGCTGAGTGTGTGCAGTCCTGATGTAAGTGCAGCTCTTGCAATTCTACTTTACACTCAACCAACTATGAAACCCAGCAGAATCTAAGACCAGCTCTTCAGGGCAGCTTTCCAGGTTTCTCAGGCTGCAAAAGCTGATCAAGAGAGAATGTCAGCTGGGAATTTCAAGCAGCAGATTTTCTCATCCACAGTCTTCTGTGGCCTGTGGGGTTTTTTTTGCTCCTAAATCCCATGGTAATTCCTGATAGACAAGCAAAACTCAGGAGCACAGGGTGGTAATGGATTGATGCGTCCAGATCACAAGGGGAGAAGATCATTGCAACATTGAGATTCAAGATCAGCACAGAGGAGCAGATATCAGAAGAGAGGAACCAGTATTCAGTCCCAGGATTGTGGCAGAGTGCTGGATTCCACACCAACACAGATATGGTAGCTGTGCAGCCACATGAGTATTGCTTCAGCACCTGACTGGGAGTAGGAGCTTCTCTGGAGAGGGTAACTCCCTTCCAATGCTCCCTTCCTCCCATGGCAAATCCACCCTTGTTTTATCACCTGGCACAGCTGGTCCAGGGAGTATCTGCCTGCAGTTGTAAGAGTAGGAAGGAGGCCTGAACCCAGAGAGTAAAAACAGACCCTGCACCATGAGTGTGGGGTTTGCTGTCCCATTTGTGGTTAGTTGGATGGTGTGAAAACGCTCTGGATCCAGAAATGGAAGTGAAACAGAGGAATTACATAAGAGAATTTCCAGAGCAGAAAATCCAGACAAGTCTTACTGTCCTCAGAGAGAGCTGCTGGCTAATAAGCACGACTAGATATTTCAATATAAACAGGATTTGATGAAAACTGCAACCAGGTATTGGTGCTGAGCACCTTCCTGTACTTGGAGGCAATCCCACTGAATGAATCTGCTCAGCCCCCAGCCTCATTGCCAGATACATGGACGTCTGAATTCCCCATCTGACGATTTAGCAAAGCAAAATGGCTCAAAGTTATAAAATATCAAATTCTTGCCCTTTTCTTGAGATAACTTTAAACCTCAGTCTTTGCAACAGGCTGCAGCAAGAGGGAGTACAAGAACAAAAAGCCCTCGCTGTTAATATTTATGGCAACTAAAGCAAAATTGCAACGCATTTGCAGATGAATAGGAGCCCTTGTTAAAAGCTGCACCAGCCTAATTTTAGGACAGCACTGGTTTGGCATTTGATTGTGTGGAATAACAAAGGAGAGATTTCATGTTAATTAATTTAGAGGAATTATTAGTGTCAAAAATAAATAGTTCAATCACCTTTCCAAAAATAGTCTGAGGAAGGGAAATGAATCTCAGTGGAAAGAAGATAGAGGTTTTCTTTCAGTTACAGATTTTTGTCAAATATTTTGGTCACTTATTGTCAAACGCAATGCTCCAATAGAAGTAACAGGATTTATTTATAATAACACCTATTTAACAAATATTTACCTATTGCTACAAAACAAGCTATATGGCTAAATAATTTCCATTTGTTCAGTGAAATAAAGAAGCATTAGGAAGTAGTTGGTTTGATATATATATATATAATTAGTCCCTATTTTATTTAAAGTATGGAGCATCCAAACCTTATTTAGAAAACAAAACAAAACAAAACAAGCACTCAAGTTTTCGTGATATTTACAGCCGAAAGTCATTTTTTCCCCCCCAAGGGAAACTGCAACAAGACCTGTTGTATCCTGATTTGTTTGTTTGTTTTAACAGAGATTCTGTTTGGGGGAATTATGTGCAATGTCAAACTACAGTATTCATCACTCACCATGGCTTGATAGGAATCAATGGAGCAGTGTTCTTCTTGGTCTCCCTTCATTACACAGTCTTCTCTGAGAAAAGTCATTATTTAAAATGAGTGTAGATTCAAAAAATCCTGATGATACAAATATTTACTAGGGAAAGATTATACTCATTTGTCTAAAAGCATTCAGATTCACAAAAGGCCAGGCTATATTATGCCCCTGCCTTATACTAAAAACTCAGCTGGTTAAGCCCACCCAGTTCTGTTTTGTTCTCCATATCCTCTCTCATTCCTTTTTCTCCCTTCCTTCCATCACAGGACAGGCAGGGCTGGCATAGTCCCTGAGGTGCTCCCATCACACAGGGTGCATAGCCTAGCATGTTTCAGGAGACAGAAATGCTGTGGAGCCAGGAAGTCTCTCAGGAGCACATTTTTCACAAAAGTAGTCTCTGATTGCGAATATGAAACACTCCAGGGGAAAGGATTCCTGCAGATGGCGGATTATTGCAATCACTGTCATAAGGATTTATGTCCTTGACCAAGCCCATATTTCCACCTGTCTCAGAACCTGCCCAGTCCCAAGTGAAGATTTGTGTACTCATCCACGTTTCAAGCTGTTCCTGCTTCTCTTCTCAGGGCTATATAAATCCTGAGGAAGATGCTTGCTCCACTGCAACATATACCTAGAAATGACATCTCCTCCCCTCCCTAGATTCCAGCTTATTCTTCCTGAACCCAGAAGCAAGAAACTCCCCAACACTCTTGTGCATGTGCAGATCTATGGCTTTGAGGTAGTTCCTCCTGGTGCAGATGAAAACCCCCAGCCACTGCTCATCCTGGCAAAGGCAGAGGCTGAAGAGGCGAGCTAAAACCTGCAATTTTAACTTGCTCTCATGGTATCATGTTCTATACCTGCCTCTTCTTCCATGGTTCCCATGGCTTGCTCATATCCCCTCTCCCCAGGCAATACTGGACACGTGGAACAGAACAGTCTCCTGACCAGGCAGTGTAGCAGCTCTCATGAAAAACACCTTCTCACCAGATGCTGGAGCTGCACATGGGGTACTGAAATATCAGATCAGGTGGTGCCTCAGGTCTGGGTACCAATGAAAGCAGTCTTTCCCTTCTCTGGGCACAGCCATGGAGCTCAGTCACATCACAGCAGCTTCTTTTTGTCTGAGTACAGGAACTCGGTGCCTGCTCCCAACCGAGAAAGCTATCCCTTACATCAAAGGACAGCAGATTATTCTTTTGTGCCAAAGACTCCGCTTTCTTATCTCTGACGGCTCAATCATCACATCATCTGTGGCAAAAGATGGCTGGCAGCAAGATTAGATTACAGCGATTTAAAATGTCTCTCTCAGATAAGAGCAGACCACGAGTATTCAAAAGTACACATAATCAGATTGTAAGCTTGACTATCACAGCTTGCCCCAGACACCAAGAGTATAAATACAGATTAGACAAATTTTGGGAAGACAGGTCCATTAAAAGTCCTACTACATTATTACTTATTAAAAGTAAGGGATCAGGTGCAGTTTCTGCTGTTGTTAGAATCTCCTAAACTGGTAATTCCCGAAAACAGGGCTCAGGGGAAGGCTCATACTATATGTGTCTCCTATGTCCACCCACAACAAGGTCTAAGCTGGAAAATGTGTCTGTGGTCCTTGGATGGATCCAGTGTTTTCTCTCCATGACTGATTGTTGTGCATTTGCTGAAGAGCTCTGCAGGTGTAGTGTGTGCACACCGCATAAGATGTGCCCAGGGCACATCCCTATCACTTGATGGCCACTCATCACAATGCAGAGATAATCATCTGCCTAAATGAGACAGCTATATTGTTTCTCTCCTTAGCCTTAGCCACTCATTGACATGCAAACCTCTATAACAATCCCAAGAGAAATTTCCTCTGACCTCTTACTAATTTCCTTCTTCCAAGTTCTTTTTCTGTCTCACCTACTCATCCCTGAATTTCATTCCTTCAGATTAAAGCCTCCTTAAGAGACTTGTGCTGAGAAGGTGACACTTTTTAGTTGATCCTCTGGGACAGATCCACCTGCTCAATCTGTTGAACAGAAAATAAAGGATTGGGCTGATAACAAGGTAGCTCCACCTCCAATCATTACTACTCTGCTGATCATACTTTGACTCCGTTTCCCCCAAAAGTGGCCTTTGTGAGGAGTTTGGGGCTTAGTAAAGGAAAGGAGCTGTTTAAGCGTGAGTGTTAATTATTGTTATTACCCGACAGGCTGTAACTAATAGTAACCATTTAGCTGGGAGATGTGGAAACAGGTATGCAGTTAATTGCTAGATTTAGCTGAGGTCAGGTGGTTACACTGCAGACAATCCATCATTGTTGTAAGCAGCATGAAGTTATGCCCAGCCTGAATTACTGTGAGTCTCCCTTCACCTCTGGAGCTGTGCTAATATCCCAAGACGTGTCACCAGTGAGCATTTGAGTGAAATCTCTAGAAGAATGTGGAACAAATCTGTAAATCGTTTTCTGAAATGCCCTGCCAAAAAAAAAAGAAAAAAGAAAAAAAGAAAATCAATAAGGTCTTCTGTGTCAGGAAGGAAATGTTAAAAATATTAATTAAAAAATAAACTCTCCCGTAAATCAAATGGGAATGAGTGGGAGCAGGCAGACGGGGATGGAATAATTTCAGTGGAACAGCTTTCAATTCCCTCCAGTTTTCATGGGCATTGGGAAGTGCCTGTCACAGCTCAGGGCCCTGTCCTGCTGTGTAGGCAGTAACCAGCAGTGCTGTTTGTGGTCAGGACCAGCAGCTCCCGTGGCCAGCAGGCACCAGGGTCTGCAGCAGCCCCTGGTATCTCCTCCGGCCACCACTGTGACTGCTCCCCCTGCGGGGAGGACATCCACGGAGAGAGGAGCGCAGCTCCTGCGGGGGAAACTGCTGGTCCTGAAAGCCGGAGAGACAGCTAAACCAACAAGGGTTGTTTTTTGGTGGTTTTTTTTTTTTTTTTTTTTTTTTTTTCTGCTGATAAACCGCTGGAAGGGAATCTCCCTCTCCACCAAGTGCTGTCATTTCATTTCCAAAAGCTTGTCCCTGTCTCCATCAGCATTTATGTGGGTACATCTCTGCCGTGCATGAGTGATTTATTTAAGCATCAGCAGCTACTGTACGCGACAGTACAGTGAAGCACAAGCGGGGGAGGGAACACAGGGCAGAAATGCGACTTTCCCTCTGTAAAAGCAAGCACAGGTGCCTATTCTGAGCAACTCCCGTGCACTTACACCAATCACGGGAAGAGGGAGAAAGAAAGGGTTATTTCAGAGCCTGCTCAGACCTTTAAGAGCACTTAATTATTCGAATTAAAACATTTCCTCTGGGAAGACTATATACCCACACGCATGTACTGTTCCTTCACTTTGCACATCTGCTTCCAGTCGCTGTGCGGAGGTTTCAGTATGCTGCGGAGCTGAGGGGTTTGAGCTGACGGGAAGCACAGGGGAGGAAGGGATGGGATGACACGAGTTTGAAAGTTAGGTTAAGTCCGTCGTCGGAGTGTGTGCGAGAGAGGGGGAGTGAGTAAGCAGCCACTCCCGGCACACGGGACGGCCTGGCTGCGGGAGGAGTGTGATGCACAAGCGGCGAAGGGAGAGGGGGCAGAGAGAGAGCGAGCGGGAGAGGAGCGAGCTGAGACTTCCACAGAGGCAGCCGGGAGAAATCACCAGCCACGATTCGCTCCTCTCTCTCTCCCTCTCTCTCTGATTTCAAATCAGCTCCTCCCCCGTGTGGTTGTGGCTTTGCCTTCCATCACAAGCCTCATCAGCAACACCAGTCTTGGGAAAAAAAAAAAAAAAAAAAAGGAAAAGAAAAGAAAGAGAAGGGAAAAAGACACGAAAGGAAAAAGTGCAAAAGAAGATAAAGGAAGCAAGAGGGGGAAAAAAGAGGTGGGAAGAAAGTAATCTCCTCTACCCCTCGGCTGCATCTAGCACAGAAGAGTCTGAAACTTTACGTGGAGTTCTCGCCGTGTTTACTCCGCGGCGGCGGAATCGGCAGCGCCCGGCTCTCTCGCTCTGCCCTCTCCTTCTTGCTCCTTCTCCTCGCACTCATCAGCAGTCGGCAGCGATGGAAAAAGTTGCTGGCTGGTACCCAGCCTGGCACGTTGCTCTCCTGTACTGGACATGGCTTTTCCTCTTCACTTATGGCTTTACCGGCGCAGAAATAACTTGCAGATCCTGCCGTTCCCAGGTGCAGCCGCAGCAGCAGCCGCAGCAGGGATTACTGATGCACTTGAGGACCGACAGAGGAGAAAAGGAGCAAAGGAGCTTCCTCGGGGAGAAGGGAGGTGAGAGAGGGCAAGAGGCCGGCACGGAGGATGCCGGGCTGCAGGCGACCCTCGCCCCTGCTCCCGCGGGGATGCAATTCAGCGGCTGGGAGACACGGCGAGTGCCGAGGGAGCCAGAGAAAGTGGCCGGGGAGCGCCGTCCCCGAGCGGCAGCGGCGGCTTCGGCCGAGGACCGAGCGCTCCAGGGCCCCCCCAGGCCGGGCGGCCCCGGGCCGGGCTCGGTGCGGCGGCGCTGGGGCCGCAGCCCGCGGGGCTCGGCGGGGCCGGGGCCGGGGCCGGGCGGCGCCGCGGGGCGGGAGCCGGGGGACGGCGGCGCCGCCCGTTTCGGGCTGGAGGAGCTGCGGCTGGCCAGCACCACCTTCGCCCTGGCCGGAGACTCGGCGCACAACCAGGCCATGGTGCACTGGTCCGGCCACAACAGCAGCGTGAGTACCGCGGGCAGGGGCGGCTCCTCCGTGCTTCAGTTATTTCCCCCCTCTCCCCTTCTTTTTCTTCCCTCCCCGCTCCCCCGTGTGCGTGTTACCGGGGGTGGGGGGTGCTGGGTTTTCTTTTTCGAAGGGGATTTTGCGCCTCCGGGCGCCGGGGATTGGCTTCGCTTAGCAGTGTGCAGTGGGGCAGAAGGGCTTCAAAAGGGCCATTCTTGTGGAGTAGGAAAAGTTTCCGCTGCCCGCCCGCCCGCTGAGCGCATCCGCCTCCCGGCCCCCGTGTCCCCCGCCCCGCAGCGGGGCGCGATCCAGCGCTGCCCCCGCCCGCGGCACGGGAAGGGTCTCCTCAGGGGGATGGATGCTCCTTCGCATCCAGCTTCTCCCCAGGATAACCCTCACGGGCAGGCTCAGCTGGAAGGATGCCCAGGGAAAGCCCCTCTGCTGCTGCTTCTCCTCCTGCTGGCTGTGGGGGCCCGCGTCAGGCCAAGCGCTCATCCCCAGGCCCTGCTGATGTGGAGATGCTGGAAGGCTTCAGGACTTTGCCTCCGAGGTGTCTCTGTGTAGGGGATAAAGCTGCTTTTTGCCTCTTGCCACCAAGGTGTTAAACAGGAGAGTTTTGTTTCTTCCTCACAACCTGCATGTGTCTCAGGAATAGCATCAGAACAGCTCTGACTTGATCCAAGCAGAACAAAACTGGCCAGAGAAGTAGGCAACTGATTGCCAGGCTGGAGCCATAGTCATGACATCAAAGTTCCCAGGTTAACTTGGGCACTGTAACCCTCCAGCCTCTGCTGCTGTGGTACCTGGAGCTGGGGCTGAGGTCCAGGGAAGGCAAGGGTAAATTGCTTGGAGTGCTCTCTGCCTGCCCTTAACCCTGCTTGTGGAGCAGCAGAAGTGGAGGGATCTGTCTGTCCGGACTTTCCAACTTTGGCTCTTAGGGACACCAAGCAGAATGCTAATGAGAGAGAAGGGGATGCCACCACTCTGTGACTGCTGCCTGTGCAAGTTCCCAGGAGAAACAGGGACTCAGGCTCTCCTCTAAGGTGTCTGCAGCTGTAATGCCAGAAGGTTTCTGGCTGCTTGGCAGAAATCTTTGGCCTCCCTCTCAGCTTTCAGTACTAGGAGACTGATAACATTTTGAAATTATAGTCTAGTCAGTATGAATTCCTTTTGGTGTAGATTGTACTGAGCTACTCAATTTAAATTGCAGCGGATGTCGTAAGGACTTCACTGTGGGGTTCAGCCCTAGTTAATTGGGACATGGTTTTATGGTCTCATCAGGAAGTTTTTAATCAATTAATTGACAAGGGAATAGATGTAATTTCCATTTTGAAGGACTTTCTCCTTTCTTCACAACTCAGCTAGACTATTCTTAAATAGTTGTGTGAACAGAAGCTGCCTTGTAAGAAGTCAGGTCTGTTCATACAAATTGTATTGAGACTGACACTGGTTTCAAGTGACCCATTTGCTAAAGAAAAAAGATTCTGATATAAAAAGCCATCCAGCAGGCAGCAGTTTCTCTGCTCTATCACTGCCATTATGTTTCACCTGTACATTTTCCAAGACACATCTATTGTTATATATGTGTTTAGGTACACGTATATTTGTGTATGTGTTTCTGCCCACTGTGGTAGTAGTGTAGGCTGCTGTTGTCAGGGACTGATTTACTTTCTGAGTGTGTTGGTGTACAGATGTTTTCAGGGGGAAATATTTTGTGACTGTCCTTCCCAAAGAGCTGCAGGTTGCATCGTGTACAGGGATATTTTGCTCCCCCCTTCACTGTGGGGGCCCTGGCAGTGCTGTTCTGTTTTGTGTTCTGCTTGCAGCCCCCTCACAACACAGACTGAAGCTGGGTGCCAGCAGCACTTGGATGCACAGCAGGCTTGTCCATGGTCAATGGTGTGTGTTTAGAGGGAGCCCAAAGTGGCACTGACCCATTGTCACTGTGTGGAGGTTCTGGGTTCCCATCAGTGCTGGAATTGGGAGTGGGATGGGCTTGGGGTGAAATGCTTCCTTTAGGGCACAGAATATGTAGTTTTGCCTGCCTGGAAGTTGCAGAGGGTCCCAGTGTGCTGCTTGTGAGGATGTTGTGTAAGCCCAGTGCCCTGCACTCCAACAGCAGCAGCTGCTGGCTTCCTGCTGGAGTTTCCATGCTGTGGCACAGGGATGCAACACACCTCTGCTCGTTTTCATTCTTGTGTGCTCTGGAAGTGCTGCTGTCAAACAACTTTTGCCTTTGCCAGGCAGAGGGGCAGTGTGAAGAAGATCATAGTTTGCAGTGTCTCTGTGAGGACAGGAAAAACAAAAATAAAGCTCAAAACATTTGAAATCCTGTTAGCTGGAAAAACTGGAAAATTAAAGCATTGTCCCCATCAAGTTTTTTGTATTGCAGTGTACCTTATCCTGTCAGCCTCACTGTGGTTTCTTGTATCCTTATTTTGGTAGTGATGTGGATATAATTGCAATGCTGCTGTGGAGGAGAATGAACTCCTGAATTCTGTATGGGATTCTTCTGGGCATTTGCAGCTTCTCTCAGGCTTGGCTGTGATTTTGTATTGAGTGTGTGCACCACTGAACTGATGGCATTTTGCTCTGATTTCACTGTATGCTAAGCCACAAGTATAGTAAGAATAATAAATTATAGTACAAGTTGTCCAGGTCTCCATCAATATAAATTGTTTTAGATCAGTGCTTATTTTGGATCATCAATGATTTTAGGTACTCCCTGGACAGCTTGCTCTCCAGATCCACATTTACATCCAGACACTTGGAGCATGCTTTGCTCATCTCTAGTGACACAGTTCACATATTCTCTAATCTCTCCTCTGTACCTTGTTTCACTGATGGAGGCAGCAGGAGTTCCCCAGAGGAGAGCATAGGTGTAGCAAGACTGGCTTGTCAGATGATTGATGAGGATGAAATCAGGAGTGTATCCAGTGTTATGTTAAAATACAGTGAGGCCTCGGGCTTTTTCTGACTCCAGTGCAGGTGAGTGAGGGCACACAAAGTTGTCCTGCATCTCCACAATCCTGAGCTCTTTCAGTCTGCAAGACAGAGAAGAGCAGCTGCAGCAAAAGGTGGTGCTGAAAAGGTCTGTGGTTGCACTGTGTGCTGGACTGGCCGGGATGGTCCAAGGAGGTGTTAACTGGCCCAAGCCAGCACCTTGCCTGAAATCATTCTGACAATATAATAAGAGCCTAGACTGCTGAATCTGTAAAGGGGTCCTGGTAATACTTACCTGCATTGATAGATCCTGAGCATCTTTCCACTGGCCCCTATAAAACTGGAGTAAAAGTTCATGTGACCTGAAACCTTTGTCAAATCTCTTCTGCAAGATACACAAGTGAGATCTCCTGCCTTATTGCACCACTGAGAAATGTCATCAGTGGTGTGGAAGTTGGCAGGTTTCCTAGCTCATGGAGATCCCAAGTGTGTTGCTAATGCATGATGTCCTGACACTGTAGGTTTGGAGTCCCTTAATGCCATGCTATAGACTAGGGGAAAAGAGCTAGCAGATATTTGTGTGTGGAGCTAAAAGAGAGACCTGGCTTTAATGGAGAGAAGCAAGTCTCTAGGTGATGTCCATAATGAGCTTTTGGGATAGAGATGCTTTGCAGGGCTTACAAAAAATGAAGATTGCTTCTGTCCTAAGCTGGCTTGGAGCAAGATCAGTGCCTTATCTGTTAATTTGAAAGTATTCTGGAGAAAGAAAAAAAAAAATTGGAGGAGGTTGAAAGGTGAAGGAGATTGAGTGCCTTGGTGCCACAGCTGGTGCTATAATGTGGTGCTGTGAAAGAAAGCAGCATGGGTTTCACAGTCAGTTATTATCATAGCAGTTTACTGTTGCCTTGCACTGCACAATGTGCTTTCCTGGGCTGGATGTTGGTGTAGATCTCAAATTGTGTGGCAGAGAATTTGAGCATGCACTTGGCCTTGTACCTGGGGATTGGCTTTTACGTGTGCGTGATACCTTTAAACAGCTGGTTCAAGCTTCTGTGATTAACATGGTGGCAAAGACAAAGCTGAGCTTTCATAGGTTCTCTACAGCAGCAGATCCTCATCAGACTGATAGAGACACAGAGGTGTCTCAAAACAAAACAGGTTTTGTATTCCATCCACAGCAGAAGATTGATACAACTGAAGGGTCCAGTGCAGGATGAAGCCTGCAAGGTCATCATTGCTCTTGTCAGGTGATTACAACAGACAGCAGGGGAAGAGTTAGGTCTCTTATAGGAGAGCTTTTAGGTAAGATGAAACTGCATTAGGTGTTGCTTGCAAGGTGGTACTTAATGTTACTGACAGGACAAAGTGGGCACGGGTAAGGCAGAATAATGACACACCTATGTATTTCCAATGCATTGTATTTTGTCCTGGACAAAGTAATTGTGAATAAACTCTTGTTGGATTTTTAGCTTAAGTGTTCAAACCCACTTTGTAAAAATGAGGAGTTTCAAGAATGGCACATACTACTGCATCCAACAGCCATGACTGATCAAACTAAAACATCTACATGTACATCCTTCTATTCTTCACCCTTCTATTTCCTTCTTTTTTGGGTAGCTGTTCCAAGCCTTTTTTCTGACTGTTGGAAACTACTCTGATTTCTGTTCTAATGTTGCCATTGGGCAATTTAGATTAATTTTTTTTTCATTTGTATGCATTCCTTTTAATAGAAGTTATTTTCCCTCCCTGGCACTTACATTCCCTGGAATTATTTTACAGGCAGTGATGGTATTCCCTTTCAGCCTCTGGTTTAAACAGCTTTAGATCTAAATCTGCTAAATCAAGCAAGCATTCTTCTTTTTGTATCTGCTTGTACAACAGGTTTTGGACAGTGAACTCTGAATTTCTAGGAGTCAGGTTCCCAAGAACTTGAATTTGAATCTGAATTTTGCTTTTGATGAATGAAGATGATAAAAAATATTGTTTTATGCAAGTGAGGCAGTAAAGGCATGGCTAGTACCTTAAATTGCCAGTGTTCTGTTCAGTCCAGAATGGGGGACCATAATACAAATTTTTGTTTTACATCTCACTTGGAGCCATTGCCCAAATGTCATGTTCATGCAAGATGACACAGTTGATAGCCTCTGCCTTTCTCTTGTTGGCAGAGCTGTGGCTCCAAAGTAAAACTCTCAGGGGTGCCAGCATCATCCCATGAGTGACCAGCATTTTGTTGCCTGATGCTGTGATAGCCCATGACAACTGAATCATTATAAAGAAGGAATTTTAAGGTAATGAGTGTGGATGTGGAGCCCAGAGCCAGATGCTCAGTGAGACCCACAGTGAGGAATGACCTCAGTGTCAGTTTCTTCGTATTGAGATTGATTCCTAGGGTGCTGAAAACAGCTGCCAGAAAAGATTCATGCAAGGAGGATGTTGGCATTTGTATAATTCAGTGAGATGGAGTCTGCATTATGTACAAATTACAAGAATATATAATAGTATTAAGAGTATAATGCACCGGATGCTGAGACTGTTTCAGGCTAATCTCTTGCTAGAGCTACTGAGAATATATTTTGGAAGGGCTGAATAAAATGTGAGGAAACAAAAATGGGAATTTAAACCAGAAAAAAAAATCAAATCAAATTAAAATATTGCTAAAAGTACCTTGTTTCAAATTTTTGTCTTTATTATATTTAGTACTGTTGGATAACAAGATACTTCACATCCAATCTAGATATGAAACCTCCTCTAAATTTCCTGTAACTGAGCAGGACTTTATTCCTTTAACCAGAGGTCTTGAGGATTTTTTTGTATTTATTTTCTTGTGTGTGTGTTTGATTTTTCAAAAAAATGACTCAACAGGCATAGTATTTCTTTCTTGTGTGTTGCAATCCATCTCTAGATATAGTTCTTGACTGGATAAAACACAGGCTTTTCATATACAGAATATGAAATAGGATACATGGGAAATCGTTAATAAGAAGAGCTGTGCTCTGAGAGAAAGCAGTAAGTGAAAGAGAATCTGTGAGGATTGGAAGAAAGGCTTGTCATTGTGTGATGCTGGTCTTTGTGAAAGAGTTTGGGAGATGGTGAGGAGCTCCTGCCTCTGACAGGTGGGATATGCAAATCCCATCACAAGAGGAGATTAAGGAGAATAATGGAAGAGCTCTGACAGTTGCAACTGGCATTCATGCAATATCGAGAGGCTATAAACTGTGTAAAGCAATCGGGTTATAGCTTTCAATCTTCCTAATACACTACTTTATAATAGAAAATGGGTTTCTCCCTTTCCTCCTGGCTTCAGATATGACGTTTGTATTTCCCTAACCTGGCGACCACGGTGAAGCCAGTCCAGAGGGGGAAGCCAGGAGGTCAGAAGTCCTTAATTCATTCTGGAGGGGTTAGGGACCCATTCAGCTGTGACACAGCGCTTTACATGGGAAGGGCTGCAAGGTCAGCACTGGCCTTGGACAGTCTCACATCCTTTGGGCCTTTCGTACCATGTCAGAGTGAATACAGCCCTCACGTTGTGCAGAGCTCCAGCCAGGGGAATGAAACTGCCCCATTAAAGACTTCTTTCTCTGGAAAATGCTCTTGTAGCTTGGCCAGAGCATTTTGTACGTTCACATTGATTTTCCTTTGATTCCAAGGCTCCTGAGAAATAGCCCTCAACAAGCCCAAGTCGTGAAAGTTTAAATGCAACATTTTTTTGTTTTGAATCAGGCAGCATTTTTGGAACGGATTTCTAGTTCTTATGTTCTGCATTTTAAAATGATCCAGTGATACAAAAACCTTGATTCAGTGTGCTGGACACCTGAGATGGCATTACCTCTGACTGCTGCTTCACAGAGTAAGGGCATCCTGTGGGAACTGTGTCCTTCCTGATGTCCAGGTATGGGAATTGCACAGCATCTCAAACTGGTTTTACCTATATTTAGGTAACTGCTGTTATCTTAAAAGATCTGTGTACTAGATCCTGTTCATCCACATGCAAAGCTGCATTCAGGTTTACATTTCCAAGAAGGAAAAAAAATAAAGACTGACACAAGGTGCTTTTTTTCCTCAATTATTTTTTTATACCTGGCCAGCAAACCAAAAAATCAATGACTCCCAGAGCTCTAATTGACATTTCTGTGTTAAATGAAAATGGACCTTGATTCCAATTCAAATGGCAGCACTGGGTGATAAAGTAATTATTTTGGAATTTTAAATGCATATAAAAGTTGATGCAGTAAAATGATTTTTGTGCCACTTGGAATTTTTTTGGCTGTATCTTAAATCAAACAACAGTTAATGTAAGAGCCCTTAATCCCTAATTCTCAGTGCTAGTAACACAATAACACTTTTACTTAGTACTGTACTTTCTCTCCTTGGGGAGCATAAAAGTATTTTCAGAAGTAGCAGGATATTTTAGGATATGTCCTAAAATGTAATTCCTTCCTTTTAGAGGGTCTGTAAGAACTTAATTTAACCTCCCGTCGAGTCCCTCAGTGGAGGAGTGTTCTCTTGTGGCTGCACGCCGGCTGCTGGAGCTGCCATGGCGGGCACAAGCCCCGGGCAGCTGTGCCCAGCTGCCCCTGATGGGGGTGATGGGGAGCAGGAGATTGAGGAAACAGGTGGAGATTTAGATGGAAG
This sequence comes from Zonotrichia albicollis, assembly GCF_047830755.1. Classification (NCBI taxonomy): domain Eukaryota; kingdom Metazoa; phylum Chordata; class Aves; order Passeriformes; family Passerellidae; genus Zonotrichia; species Zonotrichia albicollis. Next base: position 40,245,521 of record NC_133825.1, on the reverse strand, counting down.
AAGGAGGGAAGATGCGGAAGATGCAGCTCTTCCAGCATCTCAATGCCAAGCATCCCCAACGGGAGCAGCCCAAACCAGGACAGGGCCTCTCCCTGTGCTGTGTTTGTGGCAGAACTGCTTCTGCTGGGGCAGGAAGGTCAAGGGAGTCGTGGATCTTGTGATTCCTCTTGTCCTGTTGGGAAAACTCCAGAGATAACCCCTCATCTCATCGGGGCTTTTGAGGTGGAAGCTGTTTACCTACAAATGGGAAGCTTTTGATGATTTACACCACCATGTCACAGCCCAGTGCCAGTGTTCACATCCCAGTTGTATGAGGTTGAGGTCACCTTTGCTGGTGATTGTGTAAGGACATCAGTGCCATGAGCTCTTGCAGATAATTTTCATGCACTTCATCAGGAGGAAGTGATAAACTCCTTAAAAAATATCTTAGGCTATATAGGTAACCCAACAGAGATATCCCATGTCATTTCTCAACTGTTTCTCTTTTTCCCCCCATTCTCACCTCCCCCACTAAATTTAAGGTGGGGGAAAAAATAATTCAAGGGAAATATTTTATATAACAAATGTAGGCATGCTTTTATCTCCATAAATTTTCCCTGCTCAATATGTGATTTTCTCAGGTGCGCTTTTTTTATGGGAGGGGTAAAGTAATCATAAAGTTCCTAATTCAGAAAGCACTGAGAAATTCCTCACTAATGTGGAAATGGACACCGTTTAATCATTTGGACTTTGTCTGGAAAATCTTTCTTCTAACTACAAAGTATAATTTCAGTAGATGAAAGAGGTCATATGCTCCCTTTCTGTGTGTCACTGGGTCAGTTTAAATCTTTAGAAACACGTTAATGTGCCCTGTCTTGGTCAAAAATTGTGCCAGTATCTTTCACCTGATATTCTCTGAAAACAAATGTAGGAAAAGTGAATTCCATTGACTATTCAAGTGAATATTTGAGGACCTTACTAATTATTTACTTATAGGTAAGTGTAAATATATTTTTCTGATGTAAAAAGAATACTTATGCTGAAAATCAAGCTCTGTATGCCAAAGAACATGATATAGAAAATTAGTTTGCTTTCCATTGCTTTCAATTCAGTTTTCCAAGAAAAAAATACATTCCTGTAAGAGAAAGATAAAATCCTTAAATTAATCATTATTGGAATCATATCAAATCAAATTTTGGAAATGGTTATCTGCAAATAAAAGTGAGATCTTACTTTGATAGAAACTTTAGAATAGTTTATAATTTTTTTTATAGGACAGGTTAAACACCTTATTGAGAGACACAGCAGCAAAGCAGGAGATACATTAAACCTAATTTCAATATGCACAGGTCCTTGGTAAAATGCCACCATATTAGAGAAGTTTGGGAAGTGATTATTCCCTGAGATGTTACTCTGGCTGAGGATTGCACCACGGGGAGAGACTGCACTACACCTTCTCCACTTCATTAGTGTTCATGTTTCCACACACCCCCTCAATATACTGAGAGTGACAGAGCCTGGGCTAGAGATGAGATGAGAAGAGAATAGATCTGGCCTACATAGATCTGGACTTAGCCTGGATCCAGTGACCTCGTGTCACTGCAGAAGAGCTGATGAAGTTTAGTAGTAAATATTTAGGTTATTGTAACAGAAGGATGCTTTGATCCTGTGTGCTTGTTTCAATAACAAATGACTGTTTAATTGTGTATCCTTGAAAACAACAAAAATAAACAAAAATATTCTCCAGCTCATCTTTTGGACAAAAAGCTTCCAGTTTGGTGTTGCCTTCAATTTTATTTTCAACTTTTGTAAGATGACATGTGATCTTTCTTTTTTCTCCAGAAACTTGTCATCCACTCCAAAATTTTAAAGTTGTTAAAGGAGTGAGTGTGGTTGATTTTAGCTGTCTGATACCCCAGTCTGTGCCTGTGGCTGTGGCCAGAGCATGAAAGCAGGGCCCTGCTATCCTGCCTGTGATTGAGGGAGTTGGAACATAGGCCCCTATGAGAGCTGAGGAGACCCAGCTCTGCACTCCTGTGCCATGCACCAGGCTCTTGGCATCTTTTTTTCCCTCCCAAATACTGGGTTCAGCAATGGCTGATATCCCTGTTACTTTGATGATGCTGCAGGCTGGGATCCCATCAGATAGAGGGAGGCTCAGCAGCTCCCACAGCTCCTTCTCCCATGGGAACGTGAGCTCTTCCTCCCTGCCAATGTGTGCTGCATCCTCCTCCTCCTCCTCATCAGCCACCCACAGCCCTGTCTGTTGATGCTGTTGCCTGGCGACCACCCTGTGATGGGCAGCTTGGAGGGGAGTGATGATTAAACAACCTGAACTGGCTTCTGAAAGCAGAGATCTCATTGTAATGTGACAGGCAGTGACAGTTCAGACAGCAACACGTTCTGAGCGTGATTCCTGAAAAAAAAAAAAAAGGATAAACAGTAAACACACAAGGAGAGAGCCACACACACCTGTGTGTAGGTGTGTGAGTGCTGATGCCTTCCCTTGATGCAGAAGGGCTGGGAAGGCAAATGTTTCTGTATTAATGGAGGGTGAACATAACCCTAATAAGTGTCATGATGAGCAGGTCAGCCTGTGGGCCAGGGCAGCCTGCACTGATGCTGTCAAACAGGAGCTCCTTGGGCAGCAATTAAACGGGATCCTGCAGGTGCTGGCAGCAGGGGGCTGCAGGGCCAGCAGGAATAGCAATCCTTCCAGAGGGGAGCACCTGGAGCCTTCAGCATGAGGGTGGTGCTGCTGCTATGGCCACCTGCCACATCCCTTCCTGCCTGCCAGCTGCAGAAGTACAGGCACAAGGATGCAGGCTGTCATTGCAGTGGAAAAGTTTGTCTGTACACAAGGTATAGATACACACAGAATGCAGTGAAGCAATTAACGCTCATACTGATGGTTTGTCTGATCTGTGCGTGGATTCAGAGAGAAAATGAATGTTTCTGGTGCTTTCCACTTGCTTCTCAAGCTCTCCTTTTAGTTTTGTCCCATGTAGAATTGCTTTGTGCTGCTGTTCTGTCCTATTTGGGTGTTGCTCTCTACCAGCCCTCCTTGGGAAGCAGCTCTGTCTTGGCAGTTTTATTGTACCTGTGTTTTCACCACGGCAAACAGTGGAGGTGAAATACTGCTGTAGTGCAAATGAACATCACATTTCTCTTAAAGCAGAGTTAACCAAAGAGATTCTCATGTTTCCTAGAACTTCTAAGGTGATGTTAAGTGTAACAAGTATTTCCAGGAAATGTTTGTGCTCTGGATTATCTGCCTGTGTTTTGATGGCTGTGCGTGTCCTTTTTAAATTGCTGTCAGTGTCTGTCCTGGGTACAGCAGCACCAATTTTCTTCAGTGCTGTTCAGTTCTTAAGGCAGGCTTATCAGTGAGGCATCTGAGGGATGTCTGTGAAGTGAAATAAGAAACAAACCCCAAACTAGTTTCCAAAGGTCCTTCCAAAAAGAGTTAAGAGATCACCAGTGTTCCTGTCAGACTGAAAGAGAAATGCACACACAAAGAGAAGAAAATTTCATTGCCTGCCTTTCTCTATCCTTCCCATATCTCCTATCTCCATTGCATCTGGCACCCTCTCAGGATGAAGTAGTTGAGGAGAAATGTGGAGTCTGTGCCTTTTCCACTCACATAAATCAGAATTCATCTAAGCCAAGAACTGCTTTGAGGCAAGCAGAAGAAGAATCCATCTCTATTCCTTTCTGACACTGAGGTATTGAAAGGCCAGGCAGAAAGAGTAATTTCTGAGAAATCTTGCATTTGGCAAGGTGAATTTTGGTGTGAAACAAACCTTTATGAGCAAGTAGGGGAAAGAAATACTTTGAGAAATTTTATGAGGAGCAGAGAATATTGTACAAAAGAATCAGCATCTCATTAAAAAATGTTACTCAGGAAACCTGCACTTAATCCTTCATATAGAGATCATTTTGTTTAAATAAGGACATATGTGGAGATGGTTGCTGGAGAGAGTTCAAAGAAGAGAAAAGATGTCTGTAATTTTGGGCTTCTGCTTAAATATATGGCATTGTGTGGTTGATGTCTGAACTGGGATGACACAAGACAAATTAAATTTTAACTCATTAGTAAATTTTCCTCCTAACAAGCTACTCAGATGATCCAGAAATACATTATGCAGTAGCAGCTGCTAGGAGATGAAAATATTTCATTGTAGCAATACATGGTATAATGAAGGATGGGGAATGAATGCAGTATTGCAATAAGGACAGAAGAAGGATGACACATAGTCTTAAATATTCACCCTCTGTGTTGAGTTTACATAGGACAGATGACGTCAGTAAATTGAAAACACCACTGAGACACATAACTCATTAAATATTAATATTAGAGCCACTTGGGGAAAGAAAGTTGTCAGGGGGAAGAAAGTTGTCAGAAGAATTTTCAGTTAGAAAATACAGTTAGTCAAAATCAGAAAATTTCTTGGAGGTATGTCATTTTCAGTGACATTTTCTACACTAAAATATCAACCAAAATTGTCTGCATTCTGAAAGTGTCAAAGGCTGTGATGGGAACCTTGCCAATTGACTTGCTTTGGCACCAAGACAATGACAGCATGGTGGACACATATTTCACACCAAATATAAAAAAGTGTTAAAGTGCCTTGTTCCTCTGTCCTCTTTGACCCTCACTTCTGGTAATGGGCTCTGTGTATTCTTGGGCCCTGTGTGTTAAAAACTGTATTTTTATGTCCTGGAGTGATTTGGGCTCCATCTTTCTCCTCTTTGCTGAGTCTCCTCAGATGCATGGAGGGCATCACCATAGGATTTTTGCTGAAGTTCTTTGGGCACTGAAGGTGCTGCAGGGAGGCAACTCAGAGGGTAGTCTCAAAGGCTCAAATGTTTTCTTTTCAGAACCAATTATGGGGATTTTATCACTGATAATCATTGAAGTGTCCAGAACCACATTTCTATATGTGTTTGAAATTAATCTTTGATGTTCTGATATTATAGAGAGGAAATGCTTTGGTGTTATTGACTATCAGGTGAAAAATATTTACTGATACTCATGGGAAATTTAATGATCTTGCCTTTCCCTCTTGGGACTGAAACCAAGCATTAGCCTGAATTCCTCAGAACAGAAATGCTGGCTCCTGACACATTCAGATGGAGAATGTAGCTAGGAAGGTGGTTTTAAAATTAATCTTGGCAATATTTTGCCATGAGATGATCTTTATTGGCTGCTATAAAGTTACGGTGAAGGGAACTTGAATATCAGATATTGCTTTTTGTTCCTGAAACTGTCTTAGCTTTTACTGAGGACAGCTCAGTGGAAAATCAGAAGTGTGGCAGCTTCACCACTTGTTAACTAGAACGGAAACTCAAGGGGAGAATGAATTGCAAGAGAAACATTTTTGAAAGCCCAAATACTGTTTTTTCAGCGTTCTGACCCCTTCCCCTGCTGAGCAGATTGACAGCCGAGATCCCAAGGTGCGCAATTTCCACTCAAGCAGGAGCCTCCTGAAGGTGTTAATCACTGACAGCGTTTCGTGTGGAACAAGGAGGTGTCTCCTCCCTGTTAATTGCCATTGATGTACGATGTTTCTCTTTCAAGCACTGAAATCCTTTAAAGACAAATGTTTGATTCCTGGTTTAGAGAGCTGTTCCAGCCCAGCCATGGTCTGGGAGGCAGATGCAGATGCCTCAATGCAGAAAGTGTGCCAAAAAATGCCCTGGAGTGCTTTATGTAGGAGTCAGGAACTCCATTGCAGTGGTCCCACTCAGGGATGAGGTAGGGTGGATGTTTCTGCTGCTTTACACGTTTGAACAGGAGCAGCAGAAACAGGGGTTTTACAGATCCATTGATTTTGCCATCACTCCATGCAGCCAAGTAAAATTTTTTGTGATTTAGACAATTAACTTCTGAAAGGGAAAAAAAAGAACGATGAAGAACATACAGATGGGCACAGCACAGGAGATGAACATTGATTTTAGGGTATGGGGAGAAGCAGAAGAAGGCAATTTGTAGGAAGATGAGGGAAGCTCTCAGGGTGTCAACAGGCCCTTGAAAAGGATCCATCTGTCTGCAATTTCCTGCCTTCTCAGGTGGAAGGAGTGATTAACTTCCAGGAAGGGATATGAGGGATAAATGTAGAGTTTAGGGTCTTTTGTAGAAGTTTGTGAAGCTATAAGTACCCTGTTGAGGAAGAGTTTCCTCTAGCAGAGAAACTGAGCTATGGTTGTTGGTAAGCTTTGAAAAGCTGATGTTGAGTTATTTCAATTGAAAGAAAACCCACTGTGGTCTGGAATGTTTTCTGCCACTGAAGAGCCAGTGCTGGGGGAGAAATGTGCTCTAACCAGGTAGGAAACCTTTCTGTTTTGGGGCAATGTGAAGTGGAGAATGACAGAAGACCTAGTAAAACTGGGGGAGGATAAGGCTGGAAAATTGTGTGCTGAGATGTTGCTTGGAAAATACAGGGATGGGGCAGCAAACGGAAGATGCTGTTGGAGCAGAATAATGTGATTGTGTTAGAAAGCTAAGTTTTTGGGATGTGGCCTAGAGAAATGAAAGAGCAGGCAGGGGAAAATTAGGGAGATGGCGAGGTTTGTGCATTGGGATAATGTAATTAGAATAATAGGTTTTAACAGTGGTTTAAGCTCCAGAACTGGCTAAAAAGACACTCTAGAAGGAAAAGAACATTTCACTGTTTTAGATGCAGATAGCTGAATTGATGCAAAGAGAAAAGCGTGAGCTTTTTGAGAAAGAATAAGGGGTTTTTTTTCTGTTGGGAATTTTGGACTTAGGTGATGTAGAAGCACTGGCTGGTAACAAAAGACACAGACAGAGGATAAGAGGTAGGATAAAAGTAAAAAAGCGTGATTATGTCTTGGTAAAAGAGCTTGGTGGAGGTGATAAAGGAACACACTGGCAGATATTAACATTGTTAGACAAAATTTTGTACTCAATGGGCAGAGATGTTGCTGGAGGGTGAGGTATAGATGAAAGAATTTACCTTTAGTTTTCCATGCTGTGACTTTCCCTGCATACACTGTACTATTTTTTCTCAGCATGTCTGAATGAGAGTCACCTTTCTTAGCCACCACCTGTGGAGGTTTGACAGAAACCAGCCAGTCAGTTGTGTCTGATGCATCTGGCATAATTGTATTTGAAGGCTTAGAGTCAGAGCTGTATGCATACGAGGCCCTCTTCAGAGACGTGGGCAATTACACAAATTGGTGTGGAGACATTTTGCCAGAAGAGATGTATTTTGTTTACCTTCTTGAATATGGCAGGAAATTACTTTGCTACTTGGAGAGGTACAAGCTCTTACAGCAGGAGAGATGCTGTCTCTGGGCTCAGAAAGAAATGAAATACTTGGGGACAACAAAAGTCTGTAGATGCAGCTTTTTTTTTCAGAAGGATGACGTTGGGAAAGCCAAAAGCCTTTAGGCCCTCCTGTATCTTTGTGATAAAAGTTAATATGGATAAGGGACCGCTCTGTGCAGAGTGGGGAAATCCAGTTGTGCATTTTTTTCCTTTTGAGCCTTGGAAAGAGCTCTCCTGTGGCTGACACTGCAATGACAGCACAATGTTTCCAGCCTGGCTTGGGTTTGAGACTCAGAGGTGCAGTGGGCTGTCACTGTTGAGCTAAGGAGGAGCAATGTCTTACCTGCTCTTGGTTTGCAGAAGGTTACCTGAAGTACTTGTGGTTACCTCAGCTTATGCATTTTAAGTGGATTTTCTACTTCAGGATGAAGAGCACTCAAGTGTACAGTTACTATAGGTGGGCTGATGTTTGCTACCTCTTTAAATTGGGTTAGTGTGAGATGTTTCACTTCAAATCATCAGATTTTTTTTCCAGCTGAAGCTTTTGCATCCCTGCCCTGCAGAATCTTGCACAATGGCATTGCTTCTTTGTTGGGTTTTCTTCTTTTTTTTTTTTTTTTTAAGCTGGTGTTGGCAGCTGGTGGCAAAAGGATGATTTTTAAATAGGCTGATGTGTTATAAAAGGCATAAAGAAGCAGCCTCTAGCACCTCATATCCTGGACTTATCATCTAAAGGGAGCTGGGAGTCTCTGGGATGACCAAGAATTACAAAAGCCCTTATCAGTGGCTGACTCTTGGCTTCTTTCAGAGGTGATTTCTCCCATTCCAATTGATTTTTTTTAATGTTCCTCCCCCTCCTTTCCCCCATTCATTCCAACTTCTTTAACTTGTGAAAGTGAAACACATCTTGGCTTGCTTCTTGTGAAGATCTGCCAACACCCACATTAACCCACAAGTACCTTCTTTCTACCCAGTATTTTGGCAGGAGACCTTCTGTCTTCATGGTGCGTGGTTCTCTCTGTAGAACAGAACTTGCTCTGCTGTTCAAAGTTGTACTTGAAAGATTTTCAAATGTGTGCCTTGAGGTCAGAAGGGCTTTTTGGATTTTCTGCACGATTTGCTGTGAGATGTGAAAGGAAATCTGCCCTCAGAGCCGCTACTCTTTTTGGCAATTTCACCAAGGATGTGTTTGGCTCTCCGTGGTTATGAGTGAGATCCAGTCCTGGTTTGTGACCAGTGCAGCAGTGAGGGTGGCCCTGCTGTTGGGAATGATGGTAGAGCATCCCAGCTGCCCCTTGCCCTCCTGTAGGTGCCACAGGACAAAGGATAACACCAACCTGTGTGTAAGGAAAGGCCAGATAGAGCCTTCCCGGAAGGTGAATGTGCTGGAGCTGTCATTCTAGCAAGGTTAAAGCATAGCAGCTTCATGGGATGGCATCTGCTGCATTCCTGCTGAGATACCAGCTTTCCTTGTGATTCTCCTCAGGTTGGGTGCTGTCCTGCTCAAGACAGGGCTTGGAACTTGTCCTGCCTTTTAATCCACTTCAGCATCCCCCTAACTTTCTAAATTAATTGGAAGTGTTCACTTTGGAATAGAAAAACAATATTTTAAGGTATGTGGGAGAAGTGCTTATTCTCAGCTCAGCCTTATCAGAAACAAAATGTTCCATCATTCCCATCCATTATGTAAAGGGGAAGCGTGAGGAGAACAATGTGGAAATCTTGACAGGAATTTTCCAGTTGATGGTATCCATTGCCTCTGAACGGTGTTTGCCTTGGTGTGTCGTTGAGCAGAATGTGGGTCTGTCCACACAGCCACAGCTATCTGCAACCTGCTTTTGACACCACTCCTCTTCCCTCACACAGAAGGTAAATTGTTGGCAGGATGAAATATTTTTGCTAATTATAAAACATTAAATGATCCTCATCTGCCTTTTCCCCAATGAACAATGCAATTGAATTATCATTAGAGCTTGTACAGAAACTTTGATAACAATGGAGCCATTTGTATTAAATTCAGGCTTAGTTTTCTTATTCCACAAAGTCCCATCACTGTGTTGATTGTACTTTGAAGTCATAGCAGGCTTCCCTCTCCTGCTATTCACCTAATTTATTTCAGCCCCAACACACAGCTCCTAAATTCTTGTTAAATTTGTTTCTGAACAAAAGGACTAAAACTCAGCGTGTCTTAAATGAAAGACATGAGGCAGTTACTCTTCCATTCATTTCCTCATATCTGTTTGCTGCATCTAGAGAGCTATTGTCATGTGTGCTCTACTGGGAAATAATAATACTAATAAAAAAATAATAATTCTCCTAGGATTTGCTGTCAATAGAAACAATCTGTAGAGAATGTAAACCTAGAGAGTGAGTGATTAAAGTTTAGCAGCAGAACTGAGAAATACTTTTTGAATGCAGAAAGAAGCTAAAGAGGACAGGAGCTGGAGGGATCTGCTTGGTGTCTGAAGGCAGTGTGAGTTAAAATGCTGCTGTGAAGGGGTGGGAGCTTATGTGAGAACTCTGCCTCCTCATGGCTCTCCTGTCTTTCTCCTCTTTCCCCAGGAAACCTTTTCTGGCTTGGGGGCACGCAACAGTTGAAATTTTGTCTCTTCCTTAAGCAGGGCTGGAGGAGCAATTTAAGAGCGTAGAGAGAAGTTTGGGTGAACTTACTGTGAAAGGATTTATAAAGCTGCTTGCCTGTGACTCCGGTGTGGATGATACTGAGTGTACAGCAGGTTGTTACTGCTGCCTTTATTCTTCCCAGATATCACAGATTTAACTGGCTTCTGAGAACTGACCTTGCCCAAAGGAAAAAAATTAAAAGTCTTGTAGGCACCCAATTTGAGACAGATCAGAGTCAGCACTGTACTTGGCCTTGTAGGAATTGTGCTTGTCTGGGTGAAGTGGGAAAATTTTTTTCAACACAGATGAGTGAAAACCTACAGAATCCCAGGTTCACCAAAGAAGCCTGGTTATTTAAATAGTTCTGTCTCTGTTGGTCTCCTCTCAGAGTGCAAAAGAGCTGGGAAAGTGGGATTAGTTTCCTTTCTCTGATAAAAGCAGATTAATTTTAACACTGGCTAAAATTGCACCCATTTTCTCTTGGTAAATGAACCATAAGACACACTGTCAAAAGAGAGCCTTCCATAATGACTGTGGTTAATATTTCAGAGCTTAAATTCAAGCATGAGAGAATCAGCAATATATGCTGTACATTAGCTTGATTTCTATTCACTTGCTGCTCAAGAGTATTCTTCTCTTCCCTCATGCTAATTTCAGAGTTCTGTAGAGCAAGGGATTTGCATCTGATTTTGCACACAGGTATGTATGTATTTCTTATTGGGAAAGCTGCACTGTAGGCAGAAGTGAGGCAGGATAGTTCATGTGCTTGTGGTTCTAAGCTGGGGCTCAGTTACCTGCTCTCCTGCAGAGTTCCTGTGCTTAGCAGAGAATCCCTGTGCCTTGTGGCAATACAGTTCCTTGAATCATAGAGTGAACGTAAAAATCCTTTCCTTGCCTCTCATGGAATCCACAAGTTCTTGGGTTCTGCAGAGATTGTGATGCCCTCTTAAGATCCAAAGTTAGATGGGGAAGGTCTGGGGCTCACAGGTTGAGCTGTGCAAATCCAGATTCCTGTGTCCTGAGGAGTACCACTTATACCAAGGCACTTGCCCTGTCTGGGTCTGCTGGTCTTCCTTTTTTCCCTTTGCTATATTTGTGCTCAGCACATTCATGTGGGGCAGTGAAGATTTGCTGCCTGTCAATCTCCAGACTGCTCCTTCCTGAGGTTTCAGGCAGAGGGGTGACTTTGGTCTCCCCTTTTGCTCCCTTGCTGTCTGTTTTCTGCAGAGGCTCTGGCCAGGTTGTTGGGTGCTGTCTGGGAGTGCTGCTTCCCCTGCACAGAACGTGCTGGGCTGGATGCAGTTTTCATTTGCTTTGTGCTCCACAGGGATGTTTTCTGCCTGATTCCTACTCTCACTTTTCCTGGAAGAAAACATTAAATTTCAGACCACGGCACTTCTGGTGTTAAAACCACATCCATGCCTGAGTCTCCCATTACTTTCTAGTCCTATTTGCATAAACCAGTGCAGCCAAGTAAACTACATAGTGCTTAAAAATTACTTGACCCTGTCTTTTTTCCTTATCATCTGCTTCAGCACTGCTTGGGATCTGGAACATCTGAGTAGCCCTTTTGGCTGACAAAGCCAGAAGTGAGAAAATACAGCAGGACTGTTATGGTTTTAGGACAAACACTTGGGAATGTAGGTTGGGACAAATTATACAGGGAATGTAGGATAATGGTCTAGCCTAGGATGAGAAGTTGTAGGACAAATGCAACAGCTCTGGCGTGCTAATAACAAAAACAAGATGGTTGTATGCAGCCAAGGTGATAGTTTTCCTAAGAGCTCTTGAAACAACTGAAATTGTTAACATTTCAATTATTCTCAATAATTTTATATAATAATAATAATTTTAATTATTCTCAGTAATTTTATTCTACTTGCAAATTCTGTTTTCTCACTTTTTATATTTTTTTGTGCTAATTACAGGAGTGAATTTCTTTCTTAATTACCCAATTCTCAAGCCCTGATGTAGTTTTCTAACACTTTGAGGGATATTTAAGCAGATCTTGGTTTATGCATTTGGGGGAAAAACAAACAAGGAAATTTGGAAAGTGGTTTTAACATCAACAGTCCTTTGTGAAAACATGCTGTTGATTGATAACTGTAATGCTGAGCAACTGTTGTTTCTAGAACTTTGGTGTTGCATTCATTCCAGAGGAGTGACAGAAGATGGAAGCTGCTATTCCCACTGTTTTGCCTTGATAAGCCAAGTTCACTTTTCCTCAAAAGTCTTTACCAGTTTCACACTTTTCATCCTTACTCACATGAGGAAAAGGTTGCTGCAAATACGCAGGAAAGGTTTCAGGAACTTAACACTTACAGAAAAGAGATTAGAAAGCAGGAGTAGCACTGCTGGGGTGAGCCAGGATTCTCATTTCACATCTTTATTATGGGAATCCCTAGGGGTTCTTCTGGGACTCTGTGCTTTGCTTTCTCTGCCCCATTTCACAGCTTTCACTGCAGCATTGCCACGGAAGAAACTCACCTTTTTTATTTATGAATATCTGAGAGAGAAATTATTAGCACCATCTATTGGAGAAATAGAGATACTGGTTTCTTCACAGGTTTGAATATGCACTGAGAATGTGCCTAGGCAACCTGCTTGTCTTCTAACTTACAGCAGCCTGGAGACTCTGCTTGGGAGATTGTGCCTTGTTTCAAAATGTACCTTAAAGAAATGCAGTGAACCATTTAAAAGAGGGCAAGCAGACAAAGATTCAAATGTCAGAATGGTACCTTGGCTGTGGCAGGTTCTGTCACATCAATAAGATAAGGGCAATAGCTGAGAAACAATTTGCAGCTGAGGAGGTAGGCCTGTCTGGAGCCTAGAGTCAATCTGGGCTAGCATGTCTGAGAAATTTGGGTGAAGAATGGGATATTTGACCTTCTTGATCTTTATAGGACGAGGAAGACTCATGTCACTTGAAGAAAAAGCAGAGGAAGTACTGTTATTAGCAGAAGACTGGCTTCAAGGCACATCTCCAGGTTGGAGAGTATTCACGATGGGGTGTAGTTTCAGGACAAGCATGGTGTGATGACTGACTCCTGACCAGAGTAGTGTTCTCTGTCACATGTTTCTGGTCATTTGCACATCTGGAGCCTATTGAACTCCTAACTTTCACTCTGCTGTATTATGGACCTCTCTCTGTTTCTCGAGTGCTCTTGCCTGTTGAATTTTTGTGCTGTTCCTGTAGCTTTGGTCTTCCCTGGCTCCTCCTTGAGTAGCCACTGATGTCTTGACGGGAGCACCATGCTGGCAGGCCGAGGCTCAAATCCCACTGTTGGTAAGAAATGACACCGCAAGAACAGAGCAGGTAATGGTCTCTTAAGTCAGAAATGTCTGATGTGTGCTGCTGTGAGAAACATGTACTCCTGCACTGATAGACCAAGATCTGGCACACAGCTGCCTCTAAATTGTTTGTCCTACCATATTTGTTGGAGAGTACTTAAAGTCTCTGACGTCTCTGTTGAGAAATGTTTCCTTAATACTCAGCGTAATTATATTAAGATCTTGTTTATCCATTTGCTGTTCTCACAGCACAATCTTTTCATTTTCACTCCGTGGTATTTGCATAGTAGAAACAAAAGCCCCATTGTTTTGTATCCTCTGTTCTGCTTGGTAAACAAGCAAAGGTCTTTTATATCACGTTCACATGATTAAAGCTAATAATGTTGATGTTTTTAAGAAGCCATGGTCTAGCAGGTAACTCAGTAAAAGTTTAGCTTTCAAAGACTTGGACAATTACTATTTCTGACTCTCTGGATAGCTGTTGGAGAGACCTCAGTACTTTCTATCAAAAATTCCTATTTCACTAGCTCCTTCTATCAGTGCTAGCTGATAAGATAGCTAGATTTCAGATAATTAAGACCTGAAAATTCAATGAGTTAGCTAAATGAATGCCATTCTGAGAGTATGGGAGGATTAAATACAAGAGAAGGGGAGAGAGAGCTCTGAATAGGTTGTTACACTTCGGGAGGTGGTGTAAGCTGGGCAGTTTCAGCCTTGATCCCATTGGCCACAGGGAATTGCAGTGCTCCTGAAACGCAAACTGCAGAATTGCTTATACAGTGACAACCTTAGAGCTCCTTCACTCCAGTTTTCAGTGATCCTAGTGACAGGTTTCCCTGCATGCTTCCCTTGAGAGCTGTGTGCTTGGTCTAATTGATTGACCCATTAGCAAAGCAAATTTCTCTTGCTATTCAGCCAGAATTTTCCTTCTGCTTAATTTCAGCCCATCACTCCTAGTTATGCCCCTGCAAAACCTGCCTGAACTGCCTTTGCCACACTATAGCTTTATTGATCCTGGTTCTATGTAAGTAATTCTTAACTGACTGAACTTATTATTGGCAGTACCAGGGCAGTGAAAGCACTGGTGAGAGCCTATTTTCTTATCTGTGAGGCTGGAAGAGAGGATGCAGGGAAGGAGTTTGGTGGTGTTCACTGAACTTTCTGAATGGCTGCCTGGAGTGGTGAAAAATGGTTTCTGAGTTTTCCCCAAGTTTTCAAGTATTTGAGTTTGCACATCTGTGTGTGTGTGATATGTGTGGATATCCAGGCCACTGGATGTCACAGCAGGCAGTCCTGAAATCAGGAATTAACTCATGGGTATTTGGCCTCTGGGAGGTTTTTCAAGGGTAATTTTTGTATTCCTGTCAAGCAATGTGTGAATGTATGTTGTGGGGACAGGAGATGGATGATGTCTGAGGGAAATTCTTTACTGAAAGTGTTTGGCTGAAGAAACCTGTGTGATAGGCATCATGAGAGCTGACTCCCCAACTCATATCCTATGAACCTTCCATTTCTATGTCTCTTCTAGGTTATACACTCCAGAAGCATTGAGCATGCTAAAATAGCCACAAATCGAAGGGGATAATCACCCTGTGTGACTTGCTCACACCCTGTTTAGAGCTACCTAGATAGATAGGTGTCTCAACATGAGCTTTGTGCTGTTGAGTTTATTCAGTCTCTAGGGTGTTTCTCATATGAGTGGTCAAGCAGGAAAATTCTCCTTGATTCTCAAATTTCCATGCCCTTACCCCTTCTGTGCCCCTGTTTACTCCTGGATGCAGCAAGATCTCTTTCCCTGGGGTACTAGAGTGGAAAGGAGGAGAATGGTATCTCTTTTGTTGGGATTTAATTTGAAGACCATTTGCAAGAGATTTTGGGCAGCCTGCTCATGCTGTTGTGGAAGCTGTTGGTATGTGCTTCTCTGAGCTTACAGATCAACAGGATAGTTAAAGGGGCACTATTAATAAGAATTTTAAAGCCACTGATCATTTCCTGTATAGGGGAAAGTAGAGGCATGTGTGGGGCAGCAGGTGGTGGGAACACAGCCAGACTGTGGATAAAACAGCAAGTGCTCAACTGTACTGGTCCTACTCCCATAGAGTTGAACACAAGCACAAAACTGTAGTTACCAAGCCTTAGGCACTACACAATATTTACAAGCTGAGGTATCAAGCTCCTTGTTTTAGGCTACTGGGCCCCTGTTAGTGCAAGAAGAGCTAGGCACAGGAAATTGCTGCAGCCTGCTGCTGAGATGCCAGCGGACACTGAGCCTCCCACGTTCTGCCGTGTGTTCCTGCTTCTGCAAAAGTGATTAATACATGGAGCTGTGCACCTTTCTGCTGTGGCTGCAGAAGCAAACCCAAGCCAATTATTTGCCCATCAGAGCTGGGTTACGGTGTTCCTCCTCCCATCTTCTCTATCCACTCTCTTGTTTTTGTATTGTTTTGCTGAGAGTGTAAATGCAGAGATGATTAATTGCCTTGCTGACCTGATTCTGTCGCTACATGGGATCTGCGTATATCAAAATGCTCCAGCCCAAATGACTAGAGTATGCCAAAGTTAGGTGATTAAAGAATTATAAAATACTTTCTGAACGTCCCATTCTCAACTCATTGTAACTTTGGACAGAAGCCCAGACAAGAGGGGGAGAGAAGGGTGAAAAGTAAATAATAAAAAGATAGAAAATCAAAATAGTAAATTCAGCGAGAGAGACTTCTGCAATATTTTGCTCTCATTTTATTGAGAAGATTGATAACAAACATTAGTGAGGCAAAATTACAGTGATTTGTATAGATTCCCAGGTGAACAAGTTTAACATTAATAAAATATTATAGCCTTTTCTATCACGGAACTGTTGTACTGATCATAAAATGAAAGGGCTTTATATATATATATAGGCAGGGGAGTGTGTGTGCTCTTACAGCATGGATGGAAGCATCTCATTTTCAACTAATAGACTAAAATCTGTGCTGGGCTGGAATAGCGAAGTGTTTAACTCTGCTAATGCTATGGATGATTACAGCTCTGGGAGAGGATGCACCTGGCAAACTCTTACTTCAGATGGCAAAGCAAACCCAGTGGATCTTGCTGAAATGCCCCCTAAGCCACCAGTGCCTTAAACCCAGCTCAGGTGCCCTGTTAGTTTCTGTTGGGGTTGGCAGCAAGCTGGGCACCGTGGCTCTCGTAGGTGTGAGTGTGGCGCAGCACATTGGGGATGACAGTTTAAGTGCTTTCTCCCTGCTGCTCTAGAGTTTGTGGCAGGAGCTGAGCAATTCTGAAAGACATCTAAATAGAAATAAACACTTGAGGATGAGCATGTTTTATGTGGTGTTTTTGAGATAAGTGGTTTTGGAGTTTCTGTATTGCTTTGTTTTGTTTTATTACAGAGGATGCTGAGGGATAGGCTGGGTAGCACTGCCTGGTTCTCACCAGCAGTCACTGGTTTCAGCTGTGGTGGAGGAAGGAGCTGATGTTCCCTCCCAGTCCTGGGGCATTTTTCTGGTGATTGCTCTAGCTTACCACAAATACCTCCTGGTTTTGTGGGCCTAAAATGGTAGGGAAATTGGAGATGAATTTCCCCATGATGCAACACCATCACCTGCCATTCCGAGGTGAATCTACTTCCATGCCCTCCAGTATGCTCTTTAAATATACTAAGTTGAGGAGATTAACTTACTACCAAGGTATAAGAGGACAATAATTTGTGGTGATAATACTTATACAATAAATTCCTATTTGCTTCATGTTTCACTTTTCAATGTGATAAACTAATGTGGCATAGTGGACATCTGCTTTCCTTTAAACTATGCAGAGCTGATGAATTGTTGTTTTAATTATTTCTAGGGTTTTAGAGAAGATGGAATTATTTTTTTCTTCAGTGTAAAATATTTCAAATGCTAATGTTCTTTGGCAGTGAAGATAACATCTATTGCAAAAATGTGTTTGCTTTTTCAGCATTGTTTGTTATAGCCAAATAAAATGAAGGAAATAGTTTTTAACTGTTTTTTTCATTTCACAAGACTAAAACTCCTGGTTACAATAGGCTCTCCACCTATGCTTTTAATGTTGTTTGAAATGAAGTGTAAATAAACCTTATTTTTACAAACAAGGTCAAAGCAAAACTCACTATCAAAAGCAAATCAAAATTCAATCCAGAAATTCTGCTATTTTCAGAGAGGATTCTTTTTTCTCTGATGTGTTTTCTTGCAAAAGAAAGCCGTAGGTTTTCTGAACAACTCTTTTTACTAATAACAAAGGAGTTATCAGAAAGATAACTTGTCTCTTAAACTAGACTTTACAGCTCACTGTGTTCTCTTATGCTTTGAATTCACTTTAATGGGTGCATTTTGTCATGTAACAGAGAAGGTCAGCTGAGAAAGAACATTGGAGGATTGTGTGTATGTGTACACTTGCATCTTTTCCTGAGCATGAGCTGTGGGTTGCAATGTTTGCAGAGTGGGAAGGGATGTTCTGTCCTGCCCATGCCCAGGGTTGGACGGGATCTAAGAAACTACTGAAGAAAACCTCTGTAGCAGGAGAAAATCTACATGACATTCGGATTGAAAACAATCTGAATGACACCTTTCATATTTTTTTATCTACCAGGTAATTTATGATGAAGTGATTGTGGTTTTCAGATGCCTGTATGCTGGGGAGCTGATCCATCTTGAATAGAATTGGGGCACCTGCTTGCGTTCATAGTTTACTAACCCTGATGAGCAGCCTTTAACCAATTGCTCCACTGGTGTCTATTTGCAGTGCCAGTTCTTTGAGGCAGCAGTGTCCATGGGATGAGTAGGTTTCTGTCAGAGCCTCTGAGTCAGTGTTCTGCATGCCCTGCTGATCAGTAGGTAAAGATGCAGAGCACATAATTCTCTGATTTGGTGAGTCTTTGCCTTCCTCCCAAGGAAGGCATAACAGCTTCATGTACCCTTAGTCTGGCATACCGGTCTCCAGGAACTATAAGCTGGGTACCACTGCTTTAGATGCTGCTGTTAGACATCTGTCATTCCCAGTTTTAAGACCACTCTCTGTGTACTTTCTTTAAGAAGAGGGGCTGTGGGGGGAGATGAGCTCTGTAAAGTCATAATTTCCCCCTGGAAGTAAAGATGATTGTTTCTGCATAGCCTGTGTTGTTATTTAGCCAGTTTTAGAACAGCTGTGCTAAAAGTGAAGCAGTGGGTTGTCACTTCTAAACTGCTGGTGCTGTAAAGACAAGGACAGAAAGGAATGGCAGATGTTTATCTCCATGTTTATACCAAGTTTTAGTGCATCAATCACTCAGTGCTATCTAAGACTTGTTGAGGAGAGATAATAAGATTTATTGGTGGCTGTTGGGATAACCCACATAGTGCATAAATATGTTAGTAAAACTCCAGGGAGTCTTGGTCTATCAAACTGAAATAGGCAGGGAGGAGCATGGGCCTCCCAGCTATGGAGCAGCTGAGCTCTTGGTGGGAGGTCAGTTCTTCACAATCAACATGAATTGCACAAAGCTTCTGATGGTTTTTTGTCCTTTGTTTTGGTTGTTTATTTATTTTGCCTCACAACATTCAGTGAAAGACTGAGAAATGGAAATCAGGAGAGCAGACACTTGCAGTGGAGAAGGAGTAAAGGCAAGGAATAAGATAGTTTTCCATCCTCCTGCATGAAGTCATCAGTGTGACCATGATGGTTGGACTTGCCACAGGCTGCTGTGCTTGTGACACAGAAAATACTCAAATGAAGAACTGTATTAATTAATGAGCAGTTAAATTAGAAGAAAAAAATGTGACTTTGATTATTTATTACTCTAATGCTTACTCCTGCCCTCCAGTACGCATGGGGTACCTGCCCTAGTGCCAGCTACACTGAAATGGGAAAAAGGCATCAATGGAATAGCTTCCCCTCCTGCTGTGTGGGTACAAATGCATGCATGCCACATGTTCAGGCAAATGAAACTGCATCCCAGAAATCCATGAGTTAAACCACCAGTCTGCACATAGAGTTCTGAGAGAAACCCCTGGGGTTTTGTATTTGTGCTCACACATTTGAATGTGGACACCCTGAATGGGAGAGAGCTCAGGGCATCTCCATTACGATCTCCTACTCAAAGCAGTGATAGTTTGAGGTCTAGTCAGGTGAATAAGAGCTATTTGAGTATTCCCTCTTGGATCACTTCCTTAGATGGAGGCTGTGTGCTCTCTCTGGCAGCCTGTCCCACTGCTGACTTTCTCAGGGGAAATGTTTTCACTTGCGTCCATGCTGAGGCCCTTGTGGTTCAACTTGCACCTGTTCTCTCATTCCCCACTGTGACAAGCCTGCCTCTTCTTGATGGGCTCCTGTTGGCAGCTCTGGAGCCCCTCAAAGCCATCTCCTCTTAGGGCTGAGCAGAGACTGATGGTGCTGGCTTTCTGCAGAGGTGTTCCCCACTGTCCCCACTGCTGCCCTGAGCCAGCTCCACTTTATTCAAGACTCTCTGCACTGGGAGTGCAGAAAATTGTAGATGATGTCTAACAAGTGCTGAGGAGAGGGAATAATCCCTTCCCTCAGTCACTGGTTGGGCTCATGTTCCTGCTCCCTTTGTTGTCAGAGTGCAGGGCTGGCTTGTGCTCTGCTCACTGCCTGCCAGGACCCCTGTGCTCCTCAGAGAGCTGTTCCCTGCCAGGCAGACCCTGCCCCTGATGAGAATTTTGGTTTTTGTTTAAAGAAGCAGAACATAAGCAGGGAATAGCTCCTGCACTTGCCTGTGCTACACTTGTTGGAAGATGAGTTTGCCTTCAGGTATCCTGATGAAGATGATGATTTTTTCTGAGCACTTAGCAGCTTGCCATTGTTTGAAGTATAAGCATGGTTCAATAAAAACCAAAAGACATCCCTTAAAACATTTTACTCAGGGCTATTATGCTCTAAGTAAGTTCCCGTCTAGGGAGTTTTCTATTTACCCCTTTTCCTCCCCTTGAACAGGATGCCTTTTAGATCATGTTTGATAATCCAGGAGATGCCTCAGTTCTAAACAGCAGCTGCACAATGTGGTTGTGTGTTTCCTTCAGCGTAATAAGAAATTCTCCTTTGCATCCACCAGTTACTGACATTGCTTGGAAGTAACACAGTGTGTGCTTCCTTCCTTTTATCAGTGAGACTTTTACAGTCTTGGAGAAATTAAAAAACAATCTTCCATTTAACTTCTGAATGACTGAGCTAGATAAGGATTAGCTGCAGAGAAATCAGCATTCCTTAAGTTTAATTGAACTAGTGTGTCAGACTGAACAAATTTCACTTCAGAAATGTTTAAGTGTCATGGGTGTGTTAACTAGTGCTTATCCAACTGGGGGTTTATTACTTTGCAATTAAATGTTAGTAATGCTTTAATTAAAATAAATAACCATACAAAGCTGAGAATGAGTTTAATGTGTTTTGGGTTTTTTTTAACACTGGGACACTGCAGTTGCCCTGCTGCATCATTAGTGATGGGTTTTTCCCATCAGAAGAGTCCTGCAGACTGTCACAGGACCAGATAATGAATCTGTTGTGCTTTATCTTTGGGTGAGTGGGAAAATCTCTAGCTCCAGGTCTGTGTGCAGGGTGGGAGCCCAGCAGTTAATTTCTCTGTGGGGTGTAGGGGCTGTATGGCCTCACAGAGCACAAGTATGTAAATAGCTCAACAAGAGCCTGTTTTCTGCTGTCAGTTATCCCATAGTTTGCCTGGTCCAACTGTGGATGATTCTGTTTTTAGTGACAAATTAATGCAGCCTAATAGAATCAAAATATATTTCTCCACTTGTGTTTTTTGTTCTGTTTAATCTTTATAATTTGTCATTCTCAAATATTTACTCCATACACACAGACTCTTTCTTTTCTTTGATTTAATCCCTTTGCTATTTGTATCCCATGCTGTTTTATTTGCTAAAATCATATTTAGCAATAATGATGTTACAATGGTAGTGTTTTAATGAATGATAGATTTCATAGCTGGAGTTTGTCATTCCACGGCTCTGATTTCTCATGGGAACTGAAATTATTCCATGCAAGATATTTCTGATTTCTTTAGTCACCAAAATCCAGCTCTCCAGCTGCTGTAAGAAGCAGATTGTGATGAACGTTTAACATGTTTTATAGCAATGGGAGATGTAAAGTCGGGAATGTAAGGATCTGTTTTATTTTTTCATGCTCTTATATTTTAATTTTTGGTCTCAGAGGGGCTATCTGCCTACCTCTAGCCAGCTGGGAAGCAGTGCTCTGGCTTTGGGTAAATCTCAGCTTTGAGTGCTTTGGCCCTCAAGAAAATCCCAAGGTTAAAAAGCTGGGGAATAAAACCCCAACCCCCAATTTGGCAGTAAACAGACCTGATATGAAGGAATTACTTAGAGCTGATGGAATTACTTAAAAAAAAAATTAAATCTTAATTATTACTGATAGCTGATGGAAACATGGACAAGCTTTTCTTACCACTGTCCTGGGCCTCTGATGGAGGAGCTTCATCTGCTCTGAGTTTTGGGAGTACATCCAAGGCCAGGCTGGCAGCCCGTGGACACAGTGAGTGGGGAAGTTTCCAGAGCCTTTGCCCAGGATGGCTGAAAGCCCCCTGTAAGGCTGTAGGGGGATAGAATATAAGAAAATAAAGATTGTGTAGAAAGTAATCTTTCCCCCAAGGAGTTGCAGCTGGGCCAATTATCAAAGATTAGGAGCAGGCCTGACTTTAACAGGCCACAGCTGTAACCAATGAGAAGAAGGTGCTATAAAAGAGTGGGTTTGGCTGGTTGAGAGGGGAATTGGAGTTGTTTGGCTGCTTTGTGAAGAGTGAGTCAGTGCTCCGAGGAGGTGCCCACAAGAAACACTAAGAAGGTATGAAACTTTTGAGATAAAGATAGTGTAGAACCCCTGCAATAAGATGACAACACCAGGCAGAGGTTTTACAGGCTCAGGTAGGAGCTGCTTGTTGCTGAGCATTCACAGCTGCTGTAAGGCATCTCCTAGACATGGCTGTGGTTCTTTGTGCTAAATCAGAGCAGAGGTACAGCTGAGCAAATCTGCTGAGAGCCGTGGCAGTCTTTAGGCTGGGCTGAGTGGGAAGAGGCTCAAGAGAAGTCAGGATTTGCAGTTCATGGCAGCGTTCAGGCCTCCTGTGCAGGAGGGCCTGCCTGGGTCTTGTGCTGTGGGACTGCTGCAAAGACCTGCAAATGTGAATCATGTTGAGTGCCTTTATAAGTTGGAGAAAAAGACCAGAAAGGCAGGACTCATGGGTTCCTGTTCCTGTGTGGTCAGGGGGAACTCCATTAACTGCTCTGTGCTTCAGTGCAAGCCATTGGTAACATAAGCATCATGACACTTACCTGCCTCTGCAGGCCATTTACTTAATTAAATTGCTGAGATCTTCAAATAAGAGATGCTTTAAGTAAGTAGTTCTGTGTGGGGTAGAAGTAATGGAGCTTGGTTTCCAATGGCTTTGTCTTGTGGTTCATTGCCAGCTCTGATTGAAACTTTCCCCTGGGCCAAGACTTCATCAGGTTGGCTTTTTTTTTTTTTTTTTTTCCTCTCCTTATTCACTCTCCAGGCTTCACAGGTGTTCAGTGAGATGTAATCCTGGCCTTTCCTGTAGAATGGGCATTCCCAGGGGATGTTTCTTGGATATCTCTTTTCTGTCCAGCTGTCTGGCTTGTTTCTAGGTTTTTCTGTGTCACAGCAGATGTAAACCTTGGTCCAGGTCAGCCAGGAGTTTCAGGCAGTGCAGCAGGAGGTGAGGCCTGCAGACACATCCTCCTGCAGCACACAGGGCAGCTTGCAAGAGCCTGGCTTGCTCTGGAAATTGTGTAGAAACCGGAGCATGACAGTGTGAACCTACTGCTGAGAAATGATGGAGGAAGTGGGGTTCAAGTGTTTTACTTGGGCACTGCAGAAAGAGGAGTTATGGTCAGTGCTCCTAAATCACTTGGACACTTTGCTTACCTGCTCCAGTGTGATGCTATCCTAAGGATGTCCATATTCCTTTTTTCTTTTTAATTGTTTCTTTTGTAAGGAAAGTGTGGTTTATGGATTTTCCTCAGTGCTTAAGGCCAAGGAGAGCCTGTCAAAATCAGTTAGCTGGTCCCCAATCTCCTGTGTTGATAGCTCTGTGGCAGCTCCCCTTGCTGTAATTCATTCCTGCTGACAGGCTGTCCAGTTGGGGAGAATTTTTTAGGGTTTTTCAGCTGTTGCAGTTTTTGTGCACCCTGCCTTCTTGGTCTCCCACAAACAGACCAGGGATAAGGCAGATGCACCTTGGCACCCCACTTTGAATTAGACTGGTGAATACGTTGCAAGTTTAGGAGAGCAGATGGGCAATTGCTCATGACAAAAAAGGGTACCTGAAGAAAGGGTTGATTTTGGGATTCAGGGAATGGGGCATGCAGCTGGTGACCTCTGATTGAATGTGGATGTGTGTGAGTATATGTGATACATCTGCACCTCCTAGGCAGTGCTCCTGCTGGGGTTGTAACCAAGTCAGCTCAGGAGTTCACGCTTCCTCCCTGTTATTCTGGGTGAAGTACAGAGAGAAATTTCTCTGAGCTGCCTTTTGCTTCCTTGGGTTCTGCTTGGCTGGAGCTGGGAATGAAGTGGCTGAATGGAGGGTGTAAATGCAGAGAAGTGTCACTCACTGGTGGAGGAATCTGTGGGTGCAGGAATTGCACTGCAGACAAAGTCAGGCTCTTGGGCCTGCAGCTGCAGAGAAAATGAGCAGTGAATAGGCACTTAATTGGAAGCTAAAGTAGCTGTTTACTGACAGTGTAGTCTTGCCTTTTCTCCTCTGTTTAATTTGTGTGGGATCACTCAAAATTAGTGTCTTTGACCCAACTTGTTTTCAGTATTTATTTGTTTTGCCTTTTCCAGCTGAATTTATATGCCAAGCTTTTTATCCTTTCTTCCTCTTTTGCCTTTTTTTTTTTTTTTTTGTGAAGCCAGCATGTTGCATTGTTGATCCTCACTGTTAAAGTGCTGCTATGCATCAGTTGAAAAACTGATTCTCACTGAGCCAGTTAAATTCTGCTGATCTTCACTCAGCAAGTAATTGGAACTTTGGAGAATAGGGATGCAAGAAGGACTCCTTGGATAAAGAAGGGTTTACGGGTCTAGGAAAAAGGAGTTTTAAGATTCTTTTGGGATGCATAGAGTAAACGTTGAGTCAGGGAAAGAGGTAAATATTTGTGGGTTCTCATTGATTGAATGAGGCTGTTTAAGGCTGGCTTAAATTCTTTGCAGGGCTGAGGGATTCATTCCTTGAAAGAATAATGTGGTTAATAATAATGCTACTACTGGGTGAGTTGCTGACTGGTAGTTTGTACCTGCTCAGCTTTTTCCTGTTTAAATACACTGTCTTATGAATATGTACTGTCAATACTTTAATTTAGAAAATCACATTGGTCAAAAGTGTAGAACAGTAAAGCATTTTACTGAGAAGATTAGGTTTTCTCATGTGGGAGATTATAGAAAATAGCACAATAACACTTCAGTATCCTGATGTTATAGCTGCTGATGGTCTGTGACTCTAAGAGCTCCCTATAAGCTAATGTAAAATGTGGTTACCAAGCACAATCCCTGGCAGTTGGTTGGTTTGGGGATGCGGTAGTGACAATATTCTAAGCAAAGCCAGATAGGAGCTGCTTGGGATTAGTTGTCATTAGAGCTGGCTGGCATTGTTTTTGTTAATATTAAAATAAATAGGAGTATATGAAAATGTTTGGGTTTTTGTTTGTTTTTTTTTTTTTCCAAAGAGTTTAAAAAACTTGGGGAGAAGTGCAATGGAATACAGCTGTCTTGCTGCTTACTTAGATGCTTCATGCCCCATTCCCAATCTGTTTACAGACAGAAATGTGAGGCCAGGAACAGCTTTCCAGCCCAGTTGCCAGAAATGGAGGCAGTCAGGGCCATCTCCACAGAGATCCATGAGTACACTTAAAAGTAAAGGAGGTTGTATAGCTGAGAAGGAGAAATTGGGGCATTCTACTTCCATCAGTCTGCTTGGATGTCACTTGTCAGATTCAGTAGGCAGGTATTGGTTTGATTTTTTTTTTTTTCCCCCCTCCCCTCTCCACTGGTACAAAATCCCTTTTAGATGCAGAAGGGAGAGAAGAAAGAGGATCTGAAAATAATCTATAGAAAATTCATTTTAAGAATCTTTCTACCTGCAAATTATTCTGACAAAAATTTCCCAGTTAGTCATTTTCTTCAAATATTTGAAGAGCAGTCAATCACAAAAAGTGTCTTATGAAAGGATTTGGCTTTATTATATTTAATGAACCTGAAAGTACACTACTTAATATCTGGGCACTGTGCTAATGAACACTTAGAAATGCCAAAAGCACAGACAGGCATTGGTATTTATATTGAAGAAGTGTCCAGGACTTAGCACAAGGGCCAGTGTCGGAGGTGCTGGACAAGGGATTTTACTTGGAAGGTGCACCTGAGTAAAGCCATGAAGGGAAGTGAACTGGGAGCTAATGTAGGCAGGATGATCAAGATGTGCTGGGAGCAGGGACCTGGCTGGTGAGCCTCAGGAATTCTGAGTGATGCAGGGTAAAACCCCAAGGTAAGGGGAGTGGTGAGGCAGTGTTAAAATGCTCACAAAATCAGTGGAAACCTGACAGCAAACCAAGACAGAGATGGGCTGTTTAGAGTAGTTCTAAAAGTGGATCCAGGGATGTTTATGGCAGCAATTTCATTGCTTGGAAACACTGGTTTTTAATACCTTAGCTTTGTGTAATATATGCAGTTATGTCTCCAGGGAATTAAAGCAGCAAGAATTATTTGAATTGTCTGCATATATTTGTTCAGAAGCTGAATCTCCTTTTGTTTGTGTTTCCATTAGTTTCCTGGATTGAAGCTGCACATGGAAAATGCTTCAAACCATTTAAGGGGCAGGATTTTATTTGGTTGGGAGTATTTTGCAAGTGGTTATTAAATCCCTTTGCAGTCTTAGAACTGGGCCTCCCTTTGGCTCTGCAGGCTGAGCAGCTGGCTTGGAGAGTGCCAGGCTGCCCATTAGTGTGGCCCATCAGATATTCACCCACAGAGATGGTCCTTGCAAGGAGGGCAGAAGGAAAAGCAGTTTCAGGAAGCATTGTATTGGACCATCAGGGCAGGATGCAGAGACCTCACACTGTGGGGAGCTCTGCTGGGAGGAGGCTGTGGAAAACATCACTGGGTAGGAAATGCTGCATCATCTGTGCCTCTCTCTGGGAAGCCATGCAAGGTTAATAGGAGTACTGACCAGCCCTAGCCTAAGAACTACAATTTGCTGGTTTGGCTTGAAAATCTGCCCATATCTTCTTCAGTTCCAATTTTTCCAAAGCAAAACCTTACTTATTTAAAGTAAACCTTCAAATTGTAGGTTCTAAGCTGCTACAAATTCTCCCTTTACTGATGGGGGGATCTGGCTCGGCTCTGGTGGGTTTGACCTTAGTTTTGGATTCTGTTCACATATGTGCAGCATTAACAGATTCAATCAATGGAGTAGCTGAGAGCAAAGGTTACCATTTCAGCTGCCTTGCAAATCCCATATCCAAAGCATAAAATGTGGTGTTATAGCAGCTTTTGTGCATGGTTGAGTTTTTCACCTGGAAAGCACAGCTTACTTCACAAAATGTTACCGACAAAACAGCTGCTTGGAAAATTGGCCTTTAAGTACCACCTACTGAGTGTGACAAGGGACATCTGGGTCCTGTCTGCCATGTCTGCACTTCTGCAAAAAATGGGGCCTCAGCTGGCTGCAGGTGAGCTGCTGTAGTCCTTTTAGAGGGAACTATGGCTGTGTTCTCACTGTACAGACAATTCCTGCTCTGACGATCTCCACTGGTACAGCTGCTCACAAAGAACCACCAGAATAAAGTTTGGAGCTGAAGGGATATCTGCCCCAGCTCTATGCAAGAGACAAAGGGATTGCCACAGGGACATGTCCAGGGGGCATTCAGAAGAGGGAAGAGGATATTTGGGCAGAGGTCTGGAAGAATGAGGAAAATGGGTGAAATCTCAAATAAAATGAGGGATCGAAACAATGGAATTTCTATGGATTAATAAAAGATAGTTTGTGCTGTACTTCAAGGATTTGCTTTGAACTCCTTGGGGGGAGCCAGAGCAGACAACTGGAACATTTCCGTTAGGTGATAAAAATCCACAGACCAGACAATGTGTCTCAGAGGGGTTATATCCAGCTGAGATCAAGAGCAGTGCAGTGTGGGGCGAGTGATGCACCCATTTTACCAGCGGAGATGGGAACAGTCCCTTCCTCCCTGGATCTCTCATTCTGCACACAGTCCGGACAATTGTTTGAATTCACCACTTCACTGAATGTCCTCCCTGAACTTTGGCAAAACAAAGGTAAAAATAAAGTCTATTTTGCCATTTAAAAAGAAAATAACAATCATGCTTCTGAGTGTCTTCACATTTATTTTCCAAAATACCAGTGGCCTGTCTGTTTGAAAACAGAATGATCCCCCTCCCCTCCCCATTTTCTTCTTTTTTAAAGGCAAACCAAATGCAGTGCAATACAATCCAGGAGCTGTTCGCAGTAAGGAAAGGCAGCTCAGCATGAGGTGCTGAATAACACAAAAACTGCAAATAAGTGAACTGACAACAGTAAACCCAGAGAATGCATTGCACGTTGGACTCCTTCTCATACTGGAGAAGGAGTGATTATGTGGGGAAATGTGCAAAAAAGATATTTGTGCCTGTTTCAGGAGTGCCACTCACATCTGCTCAATATTGGAACTGGAGGGAACTAAGTACAGTGATGAAGGGACCTTGAATGGATATTTGACAAAGCAATTTTAAACTCTGTTTTGTTCTTCTAGTATGTGTGAAAAGCACTAACTTTCCAGAGGAAAAATGTAGTGCTTAATAAAAGAATCCAAGAAAACAAAGGAGGGGGAAAGCCCCAAAACATAACTATGAATAAATGTTGTCAACATTCTACTTTCTTAACCTTTTTTTTCAACTAAAGACCACCAATATGTCCTGTGATATTTGTTCTTATGCTTAATGTCCCTTTATTTTGCCATCCCCCAATGGGGTATGGCAAAATAAAGGAATATTAAGCACAAGATTGGCCCTTCATTAGTTTAAGAGGGTGAAGGCAACATTGCTGTCTGCTTTTCAATTGAAACTCTGTTTTGAAATACAACAGAAAGTTCCTTAAACTTCTATTAAAAAGAAAAACCCAATGCAGGCAAGTTCCTGAAATTCATCACTGGAATTGCATGCTAAGTTCTTGGTGGAACAGCTAAATTACCTTTAGTTACAGTAAAGTTTTTTTCATATTTATTAAATATAAATGGAAGGTGTTTCTTTTGTAATTATTCCTGGGGAAAATTATTTTTGAGCAGATACATTTAATAAAAAGTTTCTAAGGAGATCAGTCTTGGCAGAGACAGGAGGTATGAGAGCAAAGTGGCACAAAAAGTAATTTTATCACTTGATAATAAAAAATTGTGTCTAATTTTTAGAGTTAAGCTTACTTGTTACTATCTGCTGCTGAACTTAGTCATGCTGAATGAAATATTCAGATAAAGGTCTTGGGTTTTGGAAGTTTTGTAAATTCTACTACACAACTTTCTAGTTGGTATTGCTATGCAGTTATGTGCTGAAGTAAAAGTTTACCTTGTAAAAGAAGTTTTGTGCTAAAATCAGTGGGAATTGGGAATTCTTCTTTCACTTAGCTTCTGTATGTTGACATTTCATTGGCAGTACACTTGCTGCAGTGTTGATAGTGCTGACTTGGCTATGGCTTGACTTGTCCATGAGAAAGGCAAGGTGAGAATCAAATCTAGCGGAGTTTGTTTTCGTTTCTTGTGCTGGCAATCTTGCTCTTTCATGGGCTAAAAAAGTTTTATTGATCTTCAGGTCCTGTACTAGGCCAAGTTGTATATTTAAGCTGCTGTCTTCCTCTGCTGTGCATCTGGTTTTGAGTTTCAGTCAGTGTGGGCAGTGCTGGCTGAAATTGTGTTTCTACAATACAGAAACCTGTCAAGCGTTAACTATTAGGTTACATATCCAGCAGTGGCTCTGCAATGCAAGAGGGCTGATGTTTTTTGTTCAGAAGTATTTCATTCCAGTCTGTATTTAACTGTGGATGTCAGTTTTGGCTAGCTGCAGGTTGGATGGGGAGTCTGTTCCCAACCCTATGCCGGCAGAAGCGCCTGATCCCCCTCTGGAGCTGCTTGTCTTCTTAAACCAGGAATAACGGGGGTCTGTGAGCTCAGCCTGGACAACGAGCATTAGAAAATTAGAATGATCTCAAATTCTGTCTTAAGTAACAAGTAGCATCTACTGTGGAAAATGAACAATGATTTCTGTGCTCCAAGTGACCCAGGATTCCTTGGAGACTGTATCCACAGAAATCTTCCGTGAACTGCCGAAACAGCCCTTGGTGACAGACCATCACTAGTGACTATGTTAACCCTGAGTTTTTATATCCTCCTTTTTTAAACTTGTTCCTGAATTTAAAGGGTCAGGAAGACTTCTTTCTTCAAATCTGCAGGTACGATTTCCCTCATGCAGATAGTATTTTTCTGTGCAGCAGTTTGATCTGGAATCCGATGATAACGTTTTCATGCTTGCACAAAGTGCTCATGAACACTTAAAAGCCAGTGCAGTCTGCAGACCTATTCTTGCCACATCTTTCTTGACAGGTGAGATGTACTTCCTTTTGGACCAGCTGTTTCAAAGGCTTTTATTCATGTGGTGGATTGCTGAGGAACATCAGCTGCTTAAAAGACAGAGTTTGACTTCCCTCTTTGATCAGGAAGAGAAAGGGCCATTCAATCACCATCTTATCCAGATCTTAGGAGATCTTTCTGTATTACAGTCAAACTTAAATCACTCACTTGTGAGCATAGTTGGCGGAAGAGGGGTCATCAGAGATCTACCACATTACTGAGGTTTTCTGCTCTGTCTCTCATTATTGAGGTTGAGAGCAGTCCAAAAGCAGGCTATATACATATTCAGAGTAAGGATGCTACTTTTCCATCATCTCACAATATTACTACATAAAGGTAAATATTAGGGTGTTTAAAGTAGACCTGGTACTTATTATGACTAAGCAGTTCAGCTATTTTTTTAAAAGCAAATCCATGTTTGACCTGACCTCTGGTAGACTTATTTGATATGGAATAAAAACATTTCTCCCATCTGATAAGCTAAAACTGTCCTGAACCTTGCCACAAGTGTCAAAGACTTAGAAGTCACAAACTTGCTGCAGTAACCTTGCTGATTACGCTGATAATTGCTATGTGAAACATGTAAATGTATACTTGTAAAAATGAACTTATCAATGCCATCTTCTCTTTAAATATCTGTTTATTTAAATCAACCCTGCAGTTGCTGCCTGAAATAAAAATACTGTATCTGCTAATTAAGATTTACATGGTAAATTAAAACTGGCATTGAGTAAAGAACACCATCCTGGACTGGTAAATATTTCAAATTAAAGTTCTTTATTTCTAAATAGAATAATAAGGCGGCATCTGTTCTAGGGTAACATAGCGTTGAATGAGTTGTACAAGTAAAATATATCATTATGCTGAGCTGTAATGATATCCATGGGGAGTTTTTTGCTTTTAGTTTTATTGATTTGTAAGCAGAATTATAAAGAAATAAGATGTGTAGAGGAGACTGTGGGGTAATGTTTCTGCAGCTCTGGACACATACCACAGGACACACCTGTCTAGTCAAAACAACTCGGGCTGATTATTTTATATAAATCACATGGCTGCAATTTTCAGATAAAGGACATGTGCCCACTTGGTGAATGCATTGCAGACTCTCTGAAAAGCTAGTCAGCTGAAATTGTGGGTGGAGGTCACCTTGGGGAAGGCACATGGCAAGTGTTTTGCCTGGAAATACTTGATGTGCCGACTGGGTGCTCTTGTCTCTGGCATTGCTCTTTCTCCTGATCTCCAAAGCAGAGAGATGAGTACCATGGAAGAGCTTTCAGCAGTGGCAGGGGAACTGTTTTAAGCAAAGCATTATCTTTTTCAATTCAGTTTGAGTACTTTGAAGAACGAATTAAATTCCCCCTTGCTAAATTCTCCTTTTGTAGTAAGGGTCAGTAAGAGTTTGGGGGCTTTGTGTGTTTGTGTGCATTTCCACAATGTGTTCTGTGCAAATCTGGCTGTGGGAGGTAGGGAAAAAGTGAAACAGGTGGTAATGTCCCTGTCAATTGAGGGCCCACAGTGTCACTTGTATTGTCACAGCCAAAAGTTTTATGAAAAACTCATCACCTATGTGCTATTTCAACTTAAAGAATTTTCTGAATCTTCAGACTTTCTCTGATATATGGAAGACTACCTCCTTTCCCTGCTCCTGTGAAAACATGATTGTGCAAAACTAGATGTCTTTGCATTGTGCTCCCAAATGTGTGTCTTTTCATCTGAGTGTTGAGAACTGGTAGTTTTCCTGCTCTTCTTGTACCAGGAATAGCACAACTTTTCCTCCTCTATTGACCTCAGAGTAATTGCCTTGGTGAAGAAATTCTCTTGAATGTACAAAAAGAGGGCTTGGGGAAAGGGGCATTGTTTTGAGAAATTGTAGCTGTTCTTTTTCAAGGTATCACCAAAACAGGGAAGTTGATGTTTGTAATTCCTACTGAAAATTTTCTCTTTAGTTGCCAAGGGGGGTTTGTTTTCATACATATTTTTAACAGACTTCTCTGAACCCTCTGCTTCTGGTTTAACCCCTGCTCCAAAGCCTTGTTTGCTGAGGTGGCAGGGCAATAGGAAATTACATGGCTTATGTGAGGAGTGTTTCAGGGCATTCTCAGTTGGAGATAAGGAGGAAATATATCTGGAGTATGCTTCACATTTTCATTGATTAATTTTGTTGGTCTCAGAAGCAGGTAGGAACAGAAAAGAATTGCTGTATATTAAAATGCCTGTAGCAGTATTGCACTTTTTGTCAGTAGTGAGGCACCGCCTTTGTTTTGTAGGCTGGATTAGAATCTCTTCTGCAAAATGCCTTGTGCCAACAAAATGTTTACCAGCCACAGAAATGCTGGAGGAAATAATTTTTCATTATGATTTAAATTTTTTTAGCTGCAATTTAATTTTTTAAAGGCCAAGACTGGATTCAAGATACTTGCTTCTCTGCAGCCATGTGACTTTGAGGGAGTAAGAGCACCTGCCCTATGCAAGCCTAGTTCTTTTCAGGACTTAATGAGGTGGGTAACCAGAATCACTAAGGACTTAAGAATCCTAAATCTATGAGTCTTGAAGTGGGAAAATGTGGATCCTATGGTACTGAGGACCTTAGGTGACTACTCCAGCACCTGGGTTGTTGTGGTTTTTTTTGTTTTTAGTAGAAGTTAAAAGGTTACATCAGTTCTGTTCATCTGAAATGAGGCAATGGTGCTAAAGACAGTTCAGAGGATGCTCTCTTCTTGGAGTACAGGGTCTGAATTCATGCCAGATAGCAGCACTATCTCTTTGATTACATGAAGCTAGACCCTAGAGCTTTTGAGATTCCAAAGGTTTGACCAGAAGAGTTGAAGGGGGAAGGGATAATGTGTCTGATATACATGGAGTTGAATCAAAGTTCTTTATAATTAGAATTTCCAGCCTGAAACATAAAAAGGTTTTCATAAAGGTAATAGATTCCAATGTATTTGTTATAAGAGGCAAGCTACAATATATCACTCTTTTTGTGAGATCCTGTTAGTCAGATCTTAGTGTGTCTGTGTCTTTTTTTCCAATCATCTTTGTCTCTCCCTGTTTTTTTTCTCAGCTGGCAGTTCTGTCCACCAATTCAGTAATTACTGTCTATCATTTTAAGTGATGTGCTAAGGGCCAGTATTTAAGGTCAGGGCCATGAGCATCTGACTTCCCTTGAGAGTAGAACTGGTTGAGTAGGAAGAATATTGATTCACTGAATAGATCAACCGAAAAGAAGGAAATTTTTCAAATGCTTTTGACCTAATAGCATTCAGCCTTCTCTACTTGAGGCAAGTTAATGAAGGGGTAAATCAAATATTGTATGAATCATGCATCAAAATACAAAATGAGAAACACTGAAAAAAAGCAGCCCAGAGGCTTGCTGCTGATAGCTGGGAATGTGTAATAGGCAGGGTTTAGAACAGGGTTCTAAATTTCTAGGTTTATAGAAAATGCATAAATGGGTGAATCTGACCCCTAACTGAGGGTGCAAACTAATTTACCTCTGTGGCTACTTCAGTGGATTTGCATCTTAAATAGGAACAGGGAAGCAATAGCAGATTTCACTGTTTTACCTAAAAATGTATGAGGTAATTCACAGAAAGGGCAAACCCGTAACTTACTGTTCCCTCAAATGGTGTTTTTTTAATTTGGTAAGAAAGTTGTCCTAGTTCAATTCCAATTATTTCTTCCTTTCCCCCATATGTGTAACCCTGAGCAATTATACTTCTTAATATTGGGTAATGGCATCAATTACAGAGCATTAAGAACTTCCCAGGCTACTCAGTGAGCACTGCAGATGATGGAAGAACATCTCTAAAATGCAAACCCAGAGACAGTTCCATCATGGCTTGTATGACTGGCATTGAAAGAAGGTTCTGAGTTCAGGTGCCCATTTCCCATTAGGTGCAAGTCATGGTTTGGAATCTGTAGTGGTTGATAATCTGAAACCCCTGAATTCTGTATTTTGTGCCTCTGGTCTGAATTAATGATGTGGAAATATCAAATAAGCTTTTTGTATGATGAACAGTAATAGGGAGAGAAGCAAAATAGTGATCCAAAAAGACCTTTAGATGTTTTGGCTGAGTTTAACTTTCTTGGCAGAATTGAGCTACAAATAACAGAAACAGCTTGTCCTGCAGAAGGAGAAAAGTGCCATGCAAGAAATGTCCTAATCTTCTGGGTTAACCACTCCAATACTTTTATCCTTGAACATGAATAATTTATGCTCAGGAAGTTGGTTTCACTGTGACAGACAAGCATTTGTTGAGAAATCTCAGTGTTGGTCTTTCAGAGCTATCCGTGTGCTTCCTGTTGCCCTTTTAGAGGAGGCATAGATGGAAAATGGAGAAAAGATCAGGCTTTTCTTGGAAGGGAGTCTAACAGAAGTGCTCGTACTTTCCTTGTTTTATTTTAAACTCTGTTAGGAAGCTCATGAAATGCTGCTGAGTAGCAGAACATAATTGCTGTCCATGATTAACCATTGCAAGACTGGTGATCAAAAAAGTGTTAATCGTGGAGGGGTTAGAAATAAACACTGGTCTTAATTGCATAAACAGAGTGTTTTTATCACTTTCAGTTTTATCTCTTAGCAGCTCTTTATCTGTTTCTTACATTCACAGAACACCAACTCTTTAATGAGCTCACTTGGAGCAGGCAGAGGGACCCAAGGCCTTCATCTTCGTTGGAAAAGGGAATAATGAAATCCTGAAAGGGTGAAGCAGTCAGGTACACTGTAAATAAGGGCAAACAGCTAAGGAACCAAAGTGAGGGCCCTTTTGACAAACCTCCTCAGAAGCTTCTGACAGCCAAAACCACTTTTCAATGTGGCACGGCCTGGCTGTGCTTTTACCCACCACAAACTGAGGGGAATGCTCAAGAAAATCTTGATGAGGCCATATCCAAATTTCTTTATCAGTTCAGGTTGGATGGTGCATGGAGAGAAAGGGACTCTTCAAGGCCATGTATAAAATACTGGTTTTCTGCCTCATGAAGGCAGAAGTGTTAATGAATTTTGTAGTTTATTTCACTCATGATCCTGGAGGATGTGAGTGACACATAATATTTGAACAGTCAATGGCTTCCTTTATATGGCCATACAGTACAGGAAACCATGATCAGGTGGAGTTTTCAGCAGCTGTGTGTAGGGGAAAACAGAAGTGAGATGTGACAAAAAACTGTCGGAGATAACACTTCCCAAATGATACCAGATTTGGAGTTCTAGTCAGTAAACAGCTCACGGGCAGGGCTGCCATTCAGAAGGACCTAAACAGGTGAAATAAACCCCGGGGAACAGCCTGAGTTGGGGAGCAGGTCTGCAGAGGGAGCACCTTGGTGGGCTGCAGGTAAAGCAAATGTGCTTGGCAGTGAGGACGGCTCACAGTATCCTGGGCTGTACTAACAGGAGCAGCTCCAGGGAGTTAGGTCCCCTCATCTATTCAGAAACCAGATACTGAAGTCAGATGGGCTTCTCGGAGGGAAGGACCCAGAGGAAGAGCTCACAAGTGATATATTTTTAAACATTCAGCCTTGATCTGCATGAAGCGCTATCTCAAAGTAGTTTGGTAGTGGAAATGGAGATGAAGAATAGGTGTAAGATTGGATGCAGCTGGCAAAGAGCATCCTAGATCCTCAGGCTGAAGGATAAACTGCTGGCTGTGATGTGAGCCATCAAGGGGAAGAGGAGCTGTAATAGGAGGATCAGGCACTTGAATTAAGAGAATCAATCAGTGGCTGGTAACTGGCCATGGTGGACACCTGGCAGTGTGGCTGTACAGCTGTGACCCTTGCATCTGGATATGCAGAGATGGACCCCTGCAGTATCCACACTGGAGACAGTTACATGGGTTTGTGTCCAAAGCAGAAGTTCCAGCAGAAATCTGAATTCAAGTGCAAAGTCATGGCTCACTGATTGATGTGTGCACAGGGAGTCCAGGGTGCACTAGAGCAGAGCCACCCCCTTGCTGTCTGTTCTGGCAGTTTTAGGACCACACTGGCCAAGGGAGTAAGCCTGAGGATGCCATCAAGCTGGGGATGCATCTGGCCTGGTGGAGGTGGATTCAGCTCTAGACCTGACACTTGTCCCCACTCCTTGGTGATGAGCAGTGACACAGCCATGGCTTTGCTTGTGGACATTAGATTTGTGGCTTTCCAACCTTTCTTTGCTTGCCCTTAGAGGAGAGACATGAGATGATTCTTGTTCTAAAGTTAAATAGCTTTGGTCCATTGCCAGTGAAGGAAAAAGCAAGAGTTCATTTTTTCATCTCCCTTAAAGGATGTCAAACATGGACTGAATTCCTCAGGGCTTCTGTAGCATTACCACTCTGTCTTCTTGTTACTCTGACCATCTTCATCATCACATTTGATGTGCAAATATGGGAGAGTAAGGCTTGGTTTGTAATGACTATTTGCTGACTCTTTTTAACTGCTCTGCTCTATTGGAAAGGGGAAAACATGTTGGTGAGTTGTTTTTCCTTCCTGAGCTGCTCACAAAGTGAAGTCAG
The DNA here is from genome assembly GCF_047830755.1 of Zonotrichia albicollis. NCBI lineage: Eukaryota > Metazoa > Chordata > Aves > Passeriformes > Passerellidae > Zonotrichia > Zonotrichia albicollis. Next base: position 40,209,180 of record NC_133825.1, on the reverse strand, counting down.
ACAGACACCTCCTGGTCATACAACTCACAGAAATGATTGAGCAAATGTAAAAAGATCTGTACATACTGACTAGGGCAAAGAAAATAAGCTGGAGCTGCTTCTTGGGCCTGTCCTTGTTAGTTTGAGGTTCGTCTGGGCTCCAGTGCTAATGGTGCACAATGTTTTGGGCAGAAGAGAGGCTGCTTAGAAGAAAGGACACAATCATACACATACTTGATGGAGCCTGTATCTTTAGGAGAGTTCAGGAGAGCTGTTGAATGGAGATGCCCAACTTCTGAAAGAATGGAAGAGTTTAGACCAGCTGGATTAAGGCATGTCAGTGCTCCCAACCAACCAAAGGACCCCAGTCTTGCTGGCACTTGCTAACCAGTTATTTCTGATTCAGTGGGATGAAAAAATCAGGTTATAGGGAAACCTATGGGTTAGCTTTTGTCATAACTAGTATGAAGTAAAATTAACCTCCTTTGATCAAAAGAAAGATGATGTAACAACCCATTTTGCATCATAGTATATCCATTAACAACCATTTTGTGTCATCCATGTGAATGTAAGTACGCCAAAGACCCAGTGGCATAGGTCTTAAAAAAATTAATCTTTAACAACAAAGTGGAGAAGAAGTAGCAATAAACATGGGAATTTATTTTTTGAGGAGGATTTGCAGTTTGCCAGCTTCAATTTTTATAGACATGACTCTGGTAGAAGCTCAACTGTCCAGCTTTCCAGGTCTGCAGCAGCAGGCAGAGGGACCTGCAGGTAATGTGCCCTTTGTAGCAAGGGACTCAAATTACACTAATTACTCCGGTTTCTTGAAAGGGCTAATTAGCTCAAGAGCAGAGTCATGCAGAAGGGCTACCTGCCTTCAGGGGCCTCCTCAGTCACCTTGGCTTCACCTGAGGCCAGTTGGACATAATGGCTAATTCAAGCAGAGTGGGTTCAGATACTTGTGCTTTGCCCTTAGCAATTGTCAACTTTCAGAAAAAGAACAAACAACAAGTAATTGGCTTCACTTTTTTACAAATTGATTTTACTGGCACTGGCTGTTTTTTCTAAGGGACCTAAGCAGAGTGATTGCTTTAAATTCAGGATGGACAGCTGCATCTGCCAGTTACTTCTTACCTAGAAAAAGTATCCAGCAAGCACTTGTCTTTGCTCATATTGCATATTTCTTAGTGATCAATTATGCATTAATTTTTTTGGTGGTTGTATTCTGCATACTGGTATATGTTTTCTTGGGAAAAGCAAAAAACATTGCCCATTTAGGTGGTTAAATCAGAAAGTTTAACAGTATGGCTGAGGAAGAATTGTTGTGGTGGACTCCTCCTTGTGGCTAACTCTTCTTGAGCCTACTGCTGTTGCTGTCTACATCATTGTCATGATATTGCAGTTTGATAATGTGTGTGATTGTGAAAGTGGAAAAATGTGACCTTGAGAAGGATGCCGTAAGATAGGAAAAGAAATATGGAGTTGAGGGGAGGATAAAGAATTGTGAGTAACTCTGAATCTTCAAAATGATACATTTTCTGCCTTCAGATTCTGTATGTACTTGCACTGTACATCTAGCTGCTCTTTTTTGGTTTGTTTTTTTGCTTGTTTGGGATTTTTTTTTTTTGCTGTCTTATGGGCTTCAGATAGTGTTTCTCAAGATAAATAACTGGTTGGAGCCAAATTGCTGGTCTTTGAGCTTCTGGATATATGAGTAGTGAATGGTTATTTCATTCCATATTTTTGTTACATGGTTTTTAATCTCTTAAAACCTTACTTTGTGCTTTAAATGACAGGGGGAAAAAATCAGTTATTTGGGCTGATGTTTTCCTGTAGCTTCTGATTTGGTGTATTAACCAGAGGCAAAAATGTTATGTTGTGCAAAACACTAAAAAAACAAATAAGATAAACCTATTTCTTATGTATAGTTGAACTAGGACAAGTACAAATATTTTCATGAATGGAAACAGTGAAGAGCTCAGTCCTTTGAAGAAGATATGCTAATTTGAAACTTTTAAATTTCTGATATTAAAATTATTATTAACATTTTTTAAAAATACAGTTGTAGAAAAGTAGAGCTGGAAGACATGGGAGCTCATGTAGCTCATTTCTTCCCTGTGGCAAGAGCAACTCAACCTGAACTGTTTTGGACAGAAATGTATCCAGTCAGTGCTTCAGAAGGTCTGGGCTACTGAGAATAGAAAATTTCAGTAACCTATTCTCATGCGTCATTGCTGTTGCTGTCAGGAAATTTTTTTTTTAATACTCAGTTTGCATTTTCTTTGTAGGTATTGCAGGTTTTGATTCCTCTCCTGCCTATGACAAACCTGAAAAGAAATTTGTTCCCTTTTTGGACAGCCCTGCTCAAAAACCTGTCCTAGATTAGGATAATATATTAGGATGATTTTAGTCATTTGAAACAATTTTAAATTCCTTTTTTTTTTTTGTCATCTTTTTTTTGAGGGCTGAATTCTCTTTAAGAAGCTTTAAGAAGATACAGTGTGGGAAAGGAAAGAGAAACGCCAAGACCTGAGCAGGCTTATATAGCTCAACAAAGCCAAAATCAGAGAAGAGCCTTCTTAACTCCAGTTTGATTCCTGGTTTGTTACAGAGACCATCTTCCTTACCTAAAAAGTACTGAGATTGACACAAGGGACATCTGTCATTTAAAGCAGCATATTTTAGGGACATTGGTCACTTTTGAATCCAGCTGCTTGTGGTTCCGTGTGAGACAATTTCTGTGAGATTGGATCAAGGCTCTTTGCAGTGTCTCTGGTAGATGGGATATGAAAGGGGCACATGGTTTATATATGGTGAAGAGAAGCCCTGAAAAGAGATGCTGCTAAAACCCTAAAAGCTGTCTCTGAAATTCCGTCCTTTTTTTTTACTGCATAATTAAGCGCTATTGCTGACACATCCTCCCTTATGATTCCCTTTAAGTTGGAGCATCTGGCCGGGTGTTGCACAAGAGCCCAGTTTTCTTCTCCCTATACAACGGAGTTTTGATTAATTAATCATTGCTTCTGTTTGAATAATACATTAAAGATGCACTTGAATGTTCTAGGAAAAAAGTAAAATAAAAAAAAGCTGCACACAAAGGGAAATACTGCTCTGGCTTGTGAAATGACACGTTGTCTTCAAATGGCAGGACTGTTCTAAATGTGTTACTGGTCCATCTGTATTTCTTTTCCTGCTTGTTTATTTTCATGTCCATTTCACATGGTGATAGTCACTTGGCTCAGCAGGCTTTTAAGTCACAAAAATGTTGGATTTAAACATGATATGGAAGAATGATACAGTTATGATGAATATGCTTTTTGAGCCAGTGTTTTGCTGTATTAAAAAACAAGGAATTATGAAGCTTTCATATTGTTGGCTGCTGTCCATTTTTATTTGTGACTTCACAATAGCAGCTTCGTGCTGATATGACCAGAGCAAGTTGAGTAGCTGTACTTCTACAAATTTTGCTATGGTTTCAGAAGTGCAGGGTTTGTGTTTGCTCAGCACTGAACCTGCCACTTCACAGGAGCTATTGCTGCTCCTGGGTTTGTGTAAGGACGTTAATTCTACTTTGTGCATGTCCTCCACAGTCTGGAAGGAGTGAGAAAAGATCCAAAACCCCAAGAAAAATCTGTTTTGTATCCAAAGGCCAGGCTGTCCTGGTGCTGTGCTTTTCCCACTGTTGTCAGGATCTCCAAAGGAGGACATCACCCTGCAGTTGCTCTCGTTCTGAATGCAGTCTTGAACATTGTGAATACTTATTTCCTGAAAACTAGATGTCAGCTCTTGGTCTGAGATTTAAAAAAAAAAATACTGCGGGTTGGACTAAGCTTGCCTTCATATAATTTGAGCTTTTTGGAGTTGCTCTGTTTTCTGTGCATGCTGATAAATTGGCATGCTGATGTTGGATCATGCATGTTCAATGTGTCTGGTAAATAGAACTCTTTGCAGTGCTGTTCTATTGAAACTTTTAAAAGAGGTCTTAGTAGCACTGACAGAAGATGTAACATAGTGCTGTGTGCTGAAATGAGAGTGAGTGCCTGGGTAATTCTTACTGCTGAAGAGCTGGGGTGTGAGAGGAGCTTGCTGCTTAAATCCTGGCTATGCAAAGCTAAGGCAGCTTTTGTCCCTGGCCTGAAGAGACAAAGTGCTGCCTTTTCCCTAAACAAACCATGGGGAAATCAAGATTTGATGCAAAATTAATGCAATTGTTTCTGTGTCTCTCAAGTGATGATAGCAGTAAGGTACAGGGTGCACCTGCATCCTCTTTTGGGTCTGCCTTCCCAGGTGACTGAGCAGGAGAGCATTCCACTCTTTGTATGGACCCACTCCTGCTGTCAGATGTGGCACTTGGCCAAAAGCCTCTACTCTGAAAACTTAAAGTGAAGCGCAAGTGGCTGCTGGGATCTCACTATATGGAGCAGTGAGCACTGCTGGATTTTACCCATGCAGCCTCTTGTAAGAGCTTTTCTCCCCCTCTGCCCCCTTTAATCCATTTTCAAGCCTAGCAATGCCTCATGTTTACCCAGCAGGCCCACATGAAAAGGTCAGTTCTATTTCTTTGACCTTTTTCAGCTCAGTAAACATTGGCAGCTGGAAATCCTTTCTGTAGACATGTCAGCTGCAGTGAAATGGTGTTGCAGGTAATGACATGCATACAGAGCATCTCTGACCTCTGATGTTGTTTTCCCATCAACACAGAAGTCACAGAAGTCTAAAATTCCCAAAATCTTAGTCCCTGTGACACCATTGCTCTCAGGGAACTTGTGGATGGATTTTCTTTCCCTTTTCCCTTGGCATTGTCTGGGCATCCCCCTTATTTTGAGATATTAAATATTTGTAGATGTGCTGATTATCACTAATGTGTGGTCTGGGGGTTTTATATCACTGTTAGTATCAGTTTGTTGGGCTAGGAGGAAAATTTTTTCCTGACAATTTCTTTCGTAAATTTTTCTCTGAACTGTGAGACCATGTAGAAGACCTGGATGAACTAGTTTTGGTGAGGATGAAGGGAAAGGAGAGCATCAACCTGCGGGCTGAATCTTGGATTGTGTCCAACATCCACCACAACCAACTACTGAAATTAATGCCCCTGCTGTGGAAATACAGACACAGTGTGAGCAGCATCAGTAGTAGAGCTTTTTCCTGTTTTGGTTTAAGAAGTTCGTCCAGCTAACTTCTCTAGTTATCTCTAGTCCAGCTTTAGACATTCTTTCTAAAATAGGAGTTAAACTATGAGACGTGTCTCCAATGCCAACCTTAAGCCATGGCCAGGTATTACCATCAGTCTCTGCTGCAGATGCTGTAGTCTCATCAGCCAGAAGGCTCATGGGAAGTGATGAAAAGCAAGTTGTCATGTTGTGTTCAAATTATAAGTGCTTTTAGGTGGAGTGATAGCTACACAATTCCCATTAGACAGGTGATGTTTTTCTGCACATTCTGTGCAAAGCTGAACCGCGTTTAATACCTTTGATTTCTGATGAACATGACTGTCTTTACTGACTGAATTATACCCAGCATTCCATCTGCAGAGTGTTTTTCATCTTGTGGAATATAGTAAAGAATTTGTTTTCATAAATTTTGATAAATTTTGATGAATTGTATAGCTAGATTAGTGCCAGTCAAAAACTAGAACTGTTTTTGGGTGGAAGTTTCTGCTCTGTGTCAAATTAATGATCTGTTACAAAAGTTTCAAAAAGCACAATAAACATAAAAACAATTTCTGGGTAATGATAGGAACACCACTGGGTATTCTCTAAGTCCTTTTGTCCCTTGCTAATACCTCATTTTGATTGTTGCATTTTTAATACTTGGATTAAGACAGTGACATGTTCTGATCATTTCTGTTGAATGCATGAACATCTGGTTTTTGTTGTGTTTTAGTGTTGTTTGCTGTTGGCTAGGGATGAAAGGAGAGATCAGATGGTTTGAAGTTGACTTTTTTTGTTTTTCAAAGTTGCCTTTGTTCATAAGCAGCGATCCAGGAGCAGAGCAACGATTCTAATTGTGACTGACAAGCAATGATGGGAAGGAGCAAGATGGGAGTGATGATATATTAGCTGTGCTAGCTCAGCAGTGAGAGAAAAAAATCTGAGAATTGCTCCTTAAAATTGTCCATGCTTTGCCTAAAGGAGAGATGAGGTTGCAAAATGAATGTACTATATTATGCATTGAGGAGTCTTGAGTATGCCATGTGCAGATTCAAGACCTGCTGCTTGCCCAGAAAATAAAAAGTATTTGGCACCTGCAGCCTGGTGACCCAAGAAGGAGGGTGTGGGCTCTCTGACCTGTGCCAGCTTAAAGGGGTAAGAAGTGAACCCCCTGTGCCCACGGATTATCGAAACCTGAACAGAAGCCAACACCCCATTAACAGGTCACAGTTTATAGGTTTACCCCTTTGTCCCTTCCCTCTGTTTTGAATATTTTGGGATTTCATGCAGTAACTTGATGGCTATTACCTTGTGTCATTAAACAATAATGTCAAAGAAAGGATGTTCCATGATGTCTATTTAACGATATATAATTCATAAGAGGAATGATGTATAATGATGGTAGCAATATTGTTTCATGCAGTGTGCTGTATGCAGCTGGCTAAGGGTTTCTTTAAATAGTTCCCACATCTCTCATGTTTGTTGGAGGGACTGTGCTGTCAGCTCTGAAGAATGGAGAGATTAATTTCTGCTACACTTGCTCTGGACAAATAGATTTTAAATTAAAACACCTCTTCTGTGTTTAAAGTAAGGCAAGAAAAAAATCTGCTCTACTGTAAAAACTAGTGCCTGAGCTCCTGCTAGGAGATGACGCAACTTGCAGAGGATGAGCCAGAAAATGTCTTTAATGTTTCTTTAAAGACTTTTCCCTCTAGGAGTGCCTCACCATTGTCCTGGTCATGTCAACATGACCAGTTTTAATCCCTGGAGTTTAGCTTAATTTCCAAGAGGTGAAATCGACCTTAGTGAATAACAACCTTCCTGAACATAAAATAATTTCAATTAAAAATGAGGCTGAAGGAAGTGAGATATAAAGGTACCATCTCCCTGAATCTTGAAGCTGGGGTTTGGTGCCAGAGTTCTGGATGGTGCAGTGTGGTGTCTGCACACTCCAGTGCCACTCACTCCTCAACAAGGATTTGTTGTCTGTCCTCTCTCTGCTAAAAGTCACATTGGTCTCAGGATTGGGTTTTTTTCCTTCTTGTGCTTGGGGAGATTCTGACTTAACATTGAATAATGTGTGTTTGCTTCAGCTTACTTAGGAAATTCTTAGCACTTGGAGGATATTCAGTCTAGTGTTGACAAAACTCCTCTTTCCACTCTGCATGTGGCATTACACCGTCCCCTACTGAAATGACACCGTGTAATGCTGCTGCTGCTAAAAGAGACATGAGCACACCACATTCCCAATACAGCAAGCACAGAACCTGGGGAAAAACAGGATAAACATGCTGCTGGTGTTACAGAGGGATGATTTTTGTCTGCTTAGACCCTGTTGAAACAAAGGGAGGAATTTGCAGAGGCAAACAGCAGTTATCTCGGTGGGAATATGGCCAGGGCATCAGGATTAACATTAATGAAAAAATGCTGTAGAAGTGATCTTTAATGATTCTTGGGATTAGGACATTGGCTTGGCTTTGCATCTGATCTGAAAGGGAACAATTCCTGAAGCATAGCACAAGATGGCTTGGTTCAGTATTGGATGAAAAAAATGGTGTCCTGTTATTTTGTAAATAAAAATTTTAAAAATTCTGCTGGCTGTCCTTACACTGCAGAGTACTGGAAGGAAACACCAAGTGAAGTACTGCTGTGTCTTTTTTGACGCGTTCCATCCCAGCTGGCAGCTGGACATGCCCGCTGCCTTTGCTCTGTCTTGCTCTTGCAGTTGTGCTGTGTTCTTATGGACATGTTTCTAAATATCATGACAGATCTGGAGCTGGTCGCACTTGTCCTTGTAGGTGTGCCCAGTGGCTGTAGTGGTGACTTTCCTGTCATCTTTGTAAATACAAATTTGCTCCTCCTATCCGTGGGTTAGACATGTACCAGTTAGTGATACTGTAGTATACTGGAATCATGCTACTCAAAGTTTGCAGCCCTCTCTGTGAACTTGGCTTTGGTTTTTTGGGGAAAACCAAACCTGCTGAGCAGCTTATTTTCACACGGGGAAGTTCCCAGTTAACATCCTTAAGGTAATGTTTAGAAGAGCCTCAGCATCTCTCAGTATTGGGCTGCAAAATCTCAAACCTCATCCATTGAAAGCTTCCTTGGACTCGATCAATTCATTTGTAACCACTCTAAGCATGAATATAAATGTTGCTCACCTGATTAGCCTGTTTTATAGCACTTCAAAAGCCTTGATAAAACTGGTCAATGTAATAAATACCTAATGAGTGCTGAGCCTCCTTCCTTGCAAATAAATAAATAAAGTGTAGCACAAACTCTAGGTAATGCTTTCAATCAATCAGCATAAATCCTTCGTTGGCTGCAAAGATGAAGCCTGGGATGATAAAATGTAGTTGCTTTGGATGTGCTACATTGATTATATTATTTTTTTCTCCCTCACAGTAATAAGGACAAACACAAGTCCCTTTTCTCTTCCAGCTTAAATGCAGTTTGCTGGTAGTTTCACATCCTCTTTGAGTCTGTAGTACTTGCAGCATTGCTATTTTAATATCTTAAAGGACTGTGGCCTGCTGGTACTGAGTTTACTGGTGTATATTGCTTTTACAAGATACAGTCAGTAGTGGATATGTTAAGACTCCAGAATGGAAGGCTTTTCTTTCCAGGTGATCCTGTTGCCATTCCTTAACTCTCACACCCCCACAACCACTCACTCACAGGAAGATCTTGTTGGTACTAGCAGGTTTGTTTTTGGAATGCATATTTAGAGCTGTGATAAAGCATGACAGCAGAAGATGCTGTCTTGATAATTGCTGTAGGAAAATACTTGGGAGAGTGCTGGAGCTCATAAAGGACACTTCAATGTTCATCCCTCTGATCTCTTCTTATTATGGCTGAGAAAGACCAGCATGGTGCAGGTACTCTAGAAGCAAAAAAAGTGTTGTCAGCATGGTTCGTGGTGGCTGGTGGTCCACACTGCCTTTAGTTCCTCATTTTGACCTTTCCTGGGCACTACACTGTGCATTGGCACATCTGGTTCTTTCTTGGCAGCTCAAGTTTAAGGGGGATCTACTGGAATCCTGTGCATGTTAAAATTAAACCACACAAAAAGTGGCTGTGACCATTCCTGCTGGGGGTCTGAAAGATTTGCTGAATTGATCTAGGACTCTTACAGTGAGAATAAAATTAAAGTACTTGTTTTTAAGCAGAGTGATTTATAGCCCATGCTTAATGTGATTCTGTTTCTCCAAACTCTTATTTTAGTAGCACTGTAACATGCTGGCTCAATCCAGTTTTAACAATAACAAAATGGGGAAGATTTTGAACAAATCTCATGTCAGAGTGCAGCCTCAGCCTGTTCCTCTGTAGCCACCCAGAGTGGCACAAGCAGCAGTAAAAACACTGCACTTGTACTGAACGTGATTGAATCAGATCTTTGTGAAATACCTGGATTTTTTGATGCCTGATAATGACTGTGAACTGCTTGTTTTTCATAAGCACAGAGTTTGGCCCTTTTCTCTCATCTTCAGATCTTACTGAAAATTTGCTTTCAACATCCTTCTTCCTTGGCTAGGTTTAGCATAAATTAACATTATTTTTTCTCCTGTTTCAGGTATAGGAGCCTCTTAAAGTAGCAGGTATTGTCTTGAGTTTTACTCAGCTTCATAATATATGAGATCTGAATGTCAGATTCTTCAAATCTTAGAACCTATGTGTAATTTCAGTAGTAAAATTGCAAGTCTTTTTATGACAGCTTTTAGGTGATTCCATGAGTAATCCAACCTTCTGCAATATGACTAATTAAAAAATGAAGCAGCAGACTTCCAAGCTGGAAGAAAGCATTCATTTTTTCCTGGCTTTTTCTACCAAGAATAGTTTTTGTCTGGCAACTCCCATGGTTTCTCAAGTTAATTAAGGTTTCAACAAATTGTTATAAATCTCTCCACACCAGCAAAACAAAAAAGTTTTATCTTTAAAACTCCAAAAAAGAATTATCACTGCAATGCTGGCAGGGAAGTGAATTGTTTCAGATGGGCGAATTAATTTTTTTTCCCATGAACATTCTGCCTCAGTAAAATAGATTAAAAACATAGGAGGAATGTCAGTGGAGTTTGCATTGATTTAACAAGTCTTTTTTTCACACACAAGTATAGATTTATATAAAATGTTTTTGCATGCATGCACACATGTGCACAAGTGTGTAAAAAAGTTAGCAATTTTGCAGGTCAAGAGTCAAGCATATCTGTCTCTAAGAAAGTGATTTTTGCATGGCTTGGCTTGGGTTATTCATTGCACTGAAACTAGTAGTAGGGAAACTGTTCTTAAAAAAAGAAAAAAGTGTTTGTTTGTTTGTGTGCTTTGCCCTTTTCCTGGGAAACCATCCTGGTTAATAGCCTGCCTTTAGGTGGGATGAAACTTAAGCACAGAAATGTTCTCTGGCTAAGGGAGAATGTAAAGGGAAAACAAACCCCTGTCACATTGGTTGTGATCTAACGCTGAGGTTGATTCTATTTACAGTGCAACAGCTGCTCTCTCTTCTGGCAGAAGCTGCACCTTTAGGCAACCTTTCCTGTAACTGGGACAATCTGCTTGTCTGGGTGCAGAGACTGTCACTGTTTGTCCTGACTGTTCTCATGCTATCCTTAAAATGCTTTGAAATTAGCATCCCAATCTTTAAGACAGCAGTAGAGATAGAAAACTTTGTTTTAAAGAATTTCTTTTTATGCATTGGTGTCTTTTTGTTTAGTTTTGTCCTGAAATGGTTTGTCTGAATCCTCTGGCATAGGTTCAGGGATGTTTACAGATATTTATTTCTAGCAAACAAGCAGGTCACCAGAAGGTGTTGTGGTCTGCCCTTGCCAGCTGATCCCCAGCAGCCCAGCCTGGGCAGCTGATCTGACAACAGCAAAGCAGGGCCGCTCCTACAGTAGTTAGGAACTGAAATGTTTGTAAACACATAGGGATAATTTGCATCAAAGGTCTGAAGAATTGAACATCTCGGGGCAGGGTAAGTAAGGAAAAAGCCAACTTGATGGAAGCCTCCCTGCTGTGGCTCAGTCTGATGTCTAACAGAAGGCAGTCAGTCTGCACTGTGACACCCACTGAAAGGGTTAATGAACTGCAGGATTTCCTGCTGGAGGATGAGCTGATAACTTAAGGACTGGTGTACCTGTGATGTCCACGCTAATAAATCAGGTTTGAGCTGCCATTGCAGTTTTCTATGCTGTCCTTGGAAGAGGCTGTCATACAGATGCTTAGGAGGGAGTGTAATGTTTTGTGACTTCAACACCTGCAGTCCTCTCATGGAAGGAGTCCCCAGGAGATCCTAATCACACAAAGCTAATATTGCTTAGCCACTGATAACAGCAAGCTGCCAAGCTGAGTTACATGGACTGCTGTGGCAAGTGCCTGGCTGATTAATTTTAATTTAATGTAAATAGAAATGGTGTCAAGGATATGTTATGTAAACAAGAGATGTCTTTACACATAGAGGCATTAGTGGTGGCCTGATGAGCTGGGATGGCGTGACCACCACGTCTCTTGGTCACATCTGACACAACTGCTGAGGTAAGGAAATGGAAAGCAGTGATAACAGGGTGTGAGGTGGCGTTCCTGAGGCTGATGGAAAAAAACTTGGTGGCAGAGTCAGCACTGCAGGCTCTGACTTCTAGTGGTTCTGGAAAGTTCTGTGGGCTTTTTAATTCCACCCAGCCCTATAAAAGAAAATTTAGTGCCCTCTGCTTTAACCCATGGGGGAGTTGAGACAAGCTGAAGGGAAGTTGAGACTGTGAAGGGACCAGGGTGGGAAGCATGGTATAGAACTTAGATGATCTTTACGGTCCCTTCTAACCAAACCATTCTTTGCGTTTATGGGAGTTAATTCTCCTACTGAATTAACCCATCAGCTAACTTACTTTCTTTAAGCCCAGGGTGCAGAGAGAAACAATTAGGTGTAGGTTTATATTGCTGATAAAATCAGCTAACAAAGTGCTTCTATTGCTGTGGCAAGGAAACTGGGCTTATTTATGATGTACCCTGTCCCTCCCTCTGCCCCCCTGAAAAGCAAAAAATCCAAATATATATGTAAATTAGGTGAATCTTAAGCTCCTGTCAGGTTGCCAGTTCAAACCTACTTACTGCAGGCAGATCTCTCTTTATCATCAGAACCTGGTTGCTCTCTTTGCACCCAGTCCACAAACTGCTTTTTGCCTTTTAGGCTGCACATACACAGTTAATCACCTTACAGCCAATAAATGACTCCAAGCTGCAGTAGGTCATTAGGCATATATTTTTTTAAGTAGGTCATTACTCTTTTTTTCTTTCTCCAGAGCATTCTGAGGGGAAACTCTGGTGTGAATATTCATGAGAATACTAAAAGTAGGCAAGTGGGGAGATGGACATGTTATTTATGTTTGAGGAAGAAACTGTAGCCTTGCTTTCATCATATTGACTTCTAATAATCTGCATACTGGACTGCAAGAACTTAATTAGGTGGGTTATACGGAGCAAAGGATGGCTTGCTGGCTGGAGTTATGAGTGCTCTGTTCTGTGCCATACACCTTGTTTGACCTGGGCAAATCATTCTCCTTTAGTTTTCCCACTTGTGCTAAATGGGGGTGGTAATTACCCACTTCACTGAGGAGGGCATGTGGCTGAAATTAATTAATGTTTATAATGTACTTGGTTTTCCTGATGAGGTTTGTAGCTGTGTTGCTGAGTACAGTCATTTCTGGGTTTTGGCTTGTGTGTGTGCATGTGTGGCTCCAGTAGAAAGGGTAGTAAAATACAGTCTTAAGAATAAAATTTCTTGGCACTTGTATAAATGCAATTAATTCCTAAAGATTTTAAAGCATGAATGCAGCTGGTACTGGCTTTCCTACTGAAATCTAACTGCTCTGTGGAAAGCAAGAAGGTAAATAACAAGGTAGAAAGCTTATGGTGGTTTTTAATGTTAGCCATAAAAATACTGGACCTCAAGGATAACCCTTGGAGAAAAGAGTTCTTCGGGACACTGAACATAGCTCACCTGAAATCTTGTGGGCTTGTGAGAAATCCAATCACTGTAACTTCTGGGAAGAAACTGAAATCTTGTTTGAGCCTGAAATGCTTTTTTTACAGTATGGTAGTAAGTGGAAGATGTTATAAATCAGATCAATAAATAGGGAACAAATACTTAACACGTATGTAATGGTCCAAGGAATTTATTTTTTTTGTTTGATGGATTTCTGTATGATCTGGAATCTCTACCATGCTAGTTTCTATTGATTGTATAAATCCAGTGGTACCAAATAAAATCTCCAGCCTTCCAAATGTTTGCTAGAAAGCAAATTTATGCAAATCTGTTCAAGTGAGAGATCTTGGTGAAGAACATATTGCAGTGAATGAGTTGCTCCATGATGTTAACAAAAATTCTCAGTATGAGGGGCCCACAAGCTGCAGATGCAGTTGGGCATTGAAACCAGCAGTACTGAGATTTAGCAGCAGGTCAGGTTAAGCAGAGGCTTAATGCAAGGGAAATCATCCTTGGAATTAAGAATATTTTTATGCAGTTCTTTGGATTGGGATGATATCAAGGCAATGTTCATTGTAAAGGATGTGCTTAAGTGCTTTGCTGAATCCAGGCCATAATGGCCAAGCTCTTCACCTTTCTTTCATATGATGGGTAGCATCTAATGGGTGAATCACTCCTCTGCTTGAAACACAGCTTTTGAGCCAGCCTTAACTGTAGCAGAGATTTTCAGATGGGTTCTGCAGCCTTTCCAGAGTCCCTTTGATGCTGTCAGTGAATCTTGAGTAATTCATCAACCCAAGGAGGGCTCCACAGAACCCTTGTTTTGTCATCCTGGAGTGGGTCTTTATTTTGTAATAACTTCTCCCTGCATTTTGACTCTGATTAGCAGTGTGCCTGCATTTTAATAAATTATCTCCAAGAGCTCCCTTCCGTCTTCCCCCAGCACTTAATTAGGATGTGTAAATATGCACACAGCCCCATTACTGGTGTTAATCCCAGCGCTGATAAAGAGAGTAGGAGCGAATAGAAATGAATTGGAATAGGGATAAGCACAGGTCTTTCATTAGCCCAACTAAAGTAATCACAGATCTCTTGCTGGTAATATACATCTTCCAGATAGAGTACTAATTACTTCTGGCAGTGCTGTGCTCTATCTCAGAGATAGCTTTATTGTAATCCTGCAGTGATCTAATGCTTTCACATACCAGTTACTGCTTTTCCCCTCCTTCTCTCCTTGATAAAGTGACCTTACAGATTTTGAACATTCAAACTGCTCCTTGTAGTGTCAGGGCTGAGTAAATCTGATGAGGTTTTTTATTTGGGTTTTTTTTGAGTGGGAGTGCTTGATTTGTCTCTTTTTTTTCTTTTTCCTTTCCAAGTTTTCCTCTAGTGCTTGCCATAAAGTACAGTTGTACAGAATTCAGGGAAATAAACTTGTACATTACATGTGCCCAGGGTAATGTTTTATGCAGCATCCAGTGTGGTTGCAAATGTGCCACTGATAGATAAATCAACTGCTTCTTTCTGCTCCAGCAACCTGAAGTGCTTCCACATACGTTTTGTGTTATCTGTATATTATGGGCAGTCTTTCCAAACCTAAAACTAAGTTGTTCATTGTTAGGGTCAGACTTGCATCCTCCAAGTTCTTTTTAAAGGATACTAAATACTGTAAATAAAATGTATTATGTACTTTTAATTAGTGTATTAAATTTCTTGAAATGACTGAGAAGCTTGCTGGGGCATGGCCCATGGGAATATATGGAAGTTGTGTGGGTTTTTTGGTGCATTGGTGTTTTTTTTAGTGTTTCTTTCGTTGTTTGTTTGGTTTTGTAGGTGTGTTTGTTTTTGTTTATTGTTTGGTTTCTTTTAAATCAGTGGGAGCTCTACCTAAAAGTGCAGCTGCATGGAAAACTGATGTTTTTGTTTAGTCACTTGAAAGGCAAACAGCAGGGAAAAGAGGTTTGTATGGGTTGACTGAAAAGTCCTTTAGGGACATTAAAAGTCTGCAATGTCCTTCCCTCAGTATGATTGCTATCCAGTCTGAATTGGACCACCAGATTCAGCATGAAGTTAACATTATTAACATGTTAATTAGTCAAACTAAAAGAGCTTTCAGGCCAAAGAAGTAATTTTTATTGCAAAACCCCATTCAATTTATACCATTTACACTGAATCTCACCTGGTTTTTTTTGGTACTTTATTGAATCCAAAAAGAGGAAACAGTGCAACTGACAATGGATAAATTACATAACTTCTTGTCACTTCATGTTTAGTCAAAAAACATTGCCAATGACAGATTTACCAGCTTGTACTCATCCAGCTCAGAGTTCTTTAGAACAGATTTCTTGGGCAGCACTAGTTTAGAAATGCCAGAGGTGACCAGGTGAACAAGTGGAGCTGTGTGATGCTCTCATCCTGGCACTGTGTTGTGGTTGTCTCCATCCCCTTCCCCCAGCTGCTCACCTTCACACCCCCCTAGTTTCTGACTAAGTAAGGAAGTTTTTTGGCCTTGGAGAATCTGAATGGTCCTTTTGGCTTTGAGCATGTTGTACTGTGTGATGTGCCAAATCCCGTCAGCTCAGTTTTGCCGCCTTCCTCCTGGGGAATACTTGAGATCATATCACTTATCCCTCTCAAGATGTTCATTCCCACCTCTGCTGCTGCTGTGCTGTTGCTGAGGAATGCTGTCATTTAGAGGAACATATTTTTGCCTGCAGACTCAAGTCCTTCCTGTGAATTTGTGTGAATGATTTCTGTAAGTACTTGTGCGTGTGAAGATGAAGAAGGTTGCCAGAACAGGAGGCTGAAGAATCTGTGCTGAGACATTGTGTATGAGAAATCTCCCAGAGATTGACAAGTCTGGAGATGTGGCCCCTCCATACTGACATACTTAGATGTTAGTGAAAGACATTGAAATAGATGCTGATTGTGATTTGATGCTGTATTGGGAGAAAAACAATTTTATTTACAAACCAATTAATTTGTTTATAAACTTTTTTTTTAAATGTCCACGACCTGTTTTGCGTTTCTTCCCAAAAGTTTTCTTGTGTGTGCTTGCTTTAGGCCCCTACTGTTTTGTGGACCTGTCTTCCTTTCCTGGCTGCAACAAAAAAAAAAATCTTTCTTGGGATTTCCTGAAAGCACAGCAGGGCTTGGTTGTATGGCTGCTCCTTCAGCACAGCATCACACTGAGACTTGGCTGCTTGCTTTAAAGAAAATAGTGCCAGATATTTCATTCTTGCTCCAAATAAATATTTTGAAGGAATTTGTGTTTAGTTTGTAAACAGTTTACTTCAATTACAGTTTATAACATGATTTACAGAACATGCACAGTGGAATGCAATTTGCTGAATTATTAAAGACATCAGTCTTACTCTATGATAAATGTGAACCTGTAAGTATCAGGAATTGTAAATAAGAGAGGATGATTTGTGTTTTAAATAATACCAGAAATTTTGTCCATGCAGTTGGGTTTGGTAGAGTGGTTGTAGACTCAGTCCAGAGGAAACCATTCTGAAATTGTATGAGATTTTGAACTAACTTATTTACATATTAAAATTTCTGGAAATTGTCCATTTCAATTCTTATGCAAAAACTTCTGGACTTTTTGGATAGACCACTTGAAAATTTTCTTCTTTTTGGCAAGGGCAGCAATAATAACATCAGTAGAAAAGGTGTGAGGTTGTGAAGAAACAGATGCGCAGAAAATAAAAACCTGGTTACTAAGATACACCTGTTCAGCGGAGCTGTGTAATTACAGAAATGTTTCTGCTGTGAGACCTGTGGATGATTTGTCTGTGATGCAGTGGGGGCTGGAACATCTGGTCTGAGATTTGCAGTTCACAGTGAAGCTTCTGATCTCCTTGTTACGGGCACGTCAGTTGTGCCCAGTGACTCAGGGCAGTTTGATGCTGTTCTGCCTTGCACTGTGGGGTCTGAAATAAACCCAGGAGCAGATGGCAGATGCACATCTGTCTTGCAAGCACTGGGCTGGTTATGTGGCTCTGTGACATCCCATCCTGCATTTTTTCATGGCAGGTAGCACCCCAAGCCAGCACAGCTTCCACGCCCCTTTTACATGAAATAGCTCAAGGTTGTAGGAGATTTCCTGCTGCTCAGAGGAGGTAAAACCACAGCTCAGGAAGCAGAGCCCAAGCTAAAAGCATGTGAAAATGTCTGTATCAATGGTACTGACATGTCTGTCTGTCTTCAAGGCTGTTTAAGTACAAGGCCTCTTCTGAGAGCCGTAGGCTTGGTTCTTAACCACTGCTGCATTTCAAACTAAGGATTCAGCAGAATCTCCCCCATGAGACTTGTAATGCTTTCCTGGCTAATGGAAATAATTCATCTTATCCAACTTAATGTGCAAATGATGAGGCTCAGGTAATGACAACATCCTATTAAAGGAGGATGATAGAAACTGGGGATTTGAAATGCAAGCTTATGGTGCTGGCAATTGATTTTGTATTGCTGATTTTTATTTCCATTGCTTAGATTTTTAGACTATATGGCTGCCTAAATTTGGCATTCTTGTGTTAATCTAATGATGAATGATTCTGCAAGTCTGAGGATAACTTGCTTCCTACTGCATTCAGCTCTGTTCTCAAAACTTGCTTTTGGAAAAAGAGGAGCTCTAGCACTGCTATTTAGATTCTGAGGTGATTTCAGTCTAAACCAAGGAGAAAAATTACTTTTGATATCTGATTTTAGGGCAGTGATAAGTCTTGTGTCTGCTTTACAAGCCAAGAGCTAATAAATGTCAGTGTTCTAGCCAGTGAAAATACCATTGCATGAAACACAAAGAAACAGTCCACAAATACAGTTTAATTTTCTGTTTGATGTTGCTGCCCCCTGTTTTCCTTGAACACCAGCATTCAGAAGCTCCTCCTCTTGCCTTCTCTTTTGCATGTTGCTTGAAGAACTCAAAATCACCTGAAGAAATAAGGGCTGTGAGTTCTTTAAAGAACTCGCATACTGAGTTCTTTAAATTTTTACATGGGCATCTCCATCCTTTTCTTTACTGGTACCTAAACTATATTCCTTCAAAAAAGGGAGAGAGGAAAGACTGCTTGGCTAGATTTTTTTTTTTTCAAAACAGATTTCTGGGACATCATTCTTTCATTCCCTGAGAAAGACAGAGAACAGCTGCCAATAGAAGGTGACTCATAAGTACAAATGGCAAGCTTGCAGAAGCTAGATTTGAACAGAAAAAAAATTACACGATCTAATAATCAGAATGAAAGGTGAATCTATTTTTTTTTTCATGTAGCTCCCTTTATTCCTTTAGCACCCTGCGTAAAATGAGATGATTTGTTCCCTAAGTGGAAAGCAAAGGAGAATTGTGTCATTTCTGATTTAAGGTGTTAGGGAGAGCTGGAAAGCCTCAGTTCTTCAGTCACGAATGTTTTTAGTTGCCTAATTCACTCGTGAGAATGAGGGACTGAAATCCTGCCGAGGGACTGAATCTGTGTTGCTCTGGTGTCTGGAATAACTGGCACCACCTTGGAACAGATGACTGTTTGAAATGCTAAGAATTAGACATCTCACAGTAGAACTGATTGTGAGCCCCTTGCTGCAGGGGATTTTGTTGTGTGTTTTCATGTTTTGTTGGTTTGGGGTTTTAGCTGGAGGCAGGGGAGGGAAGGATATAATAGTTCTAAAGAAAACGGCTAAGTGGAGAAAACAGCTGTTTGGAGATTTTTTTTTTTTTAATCTATTGAATAATTCAATTTGATTTTCTTTGGGAATAGTGAACAAGACTCTGCTTTTTTAATATAAAAATAGACAAGTTCAGTTCAGAATGAACAGTGCAATTGTAGGGTGTTTAGATTGCTTTTTTCTATTCTAGCTAAATCACCAGCATTTAAAGGCAATTTAAGAACCTGAAGTCATAATAGTCTATTTACATAAGAAGAAGAAAAATAAAAAAAGAAATTAAATATGACATTTTGTTTAGTAAGTGGAAAGTATTTTATTTAATTGCAGAGCAGTTGCCCTCAATCTAGAGACTACTGATAATGCACTCACATAACTGAGGCTGTAAGTATGTGCTAAAAGTGCTTTGCATATGTAGAGATGTTTATGTATTGTGCTGGTAAGGTGCTCTCTAAACACATTTGGCTGTGTTGGGGTAAGAGGGATTTGTACTGCTGTGCTGGAGGCAGCCTTGCTGTCCTTTGACCAGGTTTGGCCACCACAGCCAGTGTAGCTGTTCAGTGCTTCCTTGGGGGCATCTGCCCATGCAGGGCCACATCCCAGGTTGGTATGGGCAGCCGAGCAGAAAGATAAACATACCTGACACCCTGGGTTGGATCTTAAAACAAATGGAGAAAAATAATGTGGGTTTTTTTATTACTATTTTTTTCTATCAACATTCAAAAGATATAAGGCTTGATTTTTGAAAGCTTTTCTCCTGCCTTTTGTAGGCACTTGGCAGTATGTGGTTTTTTATTCCATTTTATTCTGTCTTCTTTTCTACCAAGTAAGACAGGAAAGGGTTTTAGAATTACAAAGCATAGTGCATAGCATTTTTCTGTTACCTGTAAGTGGTGAGACTCATTTGATACCAAATACAGATTTTTGTTTCATTTCATCTTGACCTTCCTGACCCATCCCTTCCAAGAGGAACAAAAAACCCAAGACCCAAACAATCTTTACTGTGAATAGTTGGTTGTACATTATGAAGGGAGGGACTGAATTAGTCAGCTTTGCTACTCATCTAGAATTGAAGCAGTAATTTGCTTCTGCATTAATGCTAACTGCTTGTCACCATAATGCTGTATCCCCTTCATCCCCTTGCTATATATACATACCTTTTTTTTTTCTTTCAAAATACTTAAAGGCATAAAGCAGTTCCTCAGGAAGTGGAAAAGAAGAAAGGGAATTTTTTATTCAGCAAAACAGAAGTGTCTCTATGAAATGAATATACATCTCTAGAAAAAATATGTTGTCTACTACTCTTCCTGCTTGCTAGTGTCTCAATATCAGCCACTAAAAGCTTTAGGGTCAATTTAGAAAAACAGTAATAATTGGAAATGCAGATTACTGCATAAACAATGTGCTCATGCAGTGCTGTGTCTAATTTGTGCAAGGAATTAGTGTAATTGCCAGTGCAAGCTGGGTAATTGGGTGTGGAAATGATGACCCTGATTTCCGCATCCGCACAAGCTGCAGTTGTGCTTTATTTACCGAGTGGCCATTTCCAAATTAGCTCATCCTTTGGTGAGGATGAACTTGGTGGGATGGATCACTCTTCCCTCTGGTAGTATGCAATTTCATAAGGATAGTGAGCACAATGGGTCTGGAAAAGACAACTGGGTGTGAGAGTTTTGTCCTAAACAGTCAGTGCTGTTTGACCCAGGAGCTGCATTATTCCCTCCTGAGTTTTTGCACACATCCTCACAACTGAGAGAAAGTAGCCCCAGCTTGTGTAACTTCTCACTTGCGAATGATGTTGGAATTTAAATCACAGAATCACAAAATATGCTGAGTTGGAAGGGACACATGAGGATCATTGAGTCCAGCTCTTGGTTCTTTACAGGACTGTCCCCAGGGCAGTGTGTACTCTCACACCCTGTGCTCGAGAGTATATCAAACACTTCCTGAACTCTGTCAGGCTTGGTGATGTGACCGCTGCCCTAGGGAGCCTGTTCCAGTGCTCAGCCACCCTCTGGGGGACAAACCTTTTTCTAATGTCCAACCTGAACCTCCCCTGATGCAAATTCCTTCTTATTCCCTCGGGTCCTGTCACTGTCACCGCAGAGCAGAGATCAGTGTCTGCCCCTGCTCTTCCCCTCACAAGGAAGTTGCACCTGCAGTGAGGTCTCCCCTCTGTCTCATCTCCAGTCTGAACAGACTCAGATGTTCCTCATAGGACTTCCCCTCAGGGCCCTTCACCATTTTTGTTGCCCCCCTTTGGACACTCAAATGCTTTGAGGACAGGCACTGGTGTGGTGCAGCTCTTGCCTGTCAGTTCTCACAGGAGCTGATCCTCTGGGCAGCACAGCAGTGGTCTGGATGGGCTCTGGGGGTGGTACTGGCGGGTTTCTGGGTGCAGCTCTACAGGTATACTTGAGACAACTTCAAAGTCAGCATCAGGCTTCTGCTCGTGCCATCCTGTGTTTCAGTGCTGCTGCATCCAGCTGGGCTGAGCTGTGCTTTGTGCAGCTGATGGCAAGGAATGCATTCACTTTGTGCTTTTCTCTCTTCCAGGCACAGTTTCTTGTCACTGTACTGGTGTGACACGAGCAATCACTTTGCTTTCTGCATACAGAGGGAGGAAGGAATAGGAAAGCTGGGAGGAAACAACAAAAAACACTTTAGCTCTGTCTCTGACTCCAAGTTGCCTGCCTTTCCCTAGCAATATTGGTGTTGGTGAATCAGAATTACTGCCTCTTCATCTGTTTCTTTTCCAGCATAATGTTCTGGTTCATTCTGTGCTGATATTTGCAGCACCTTTTCAAATTTAACATGGTGATAACACTAAATAACATATTTTTTCTGTGTAGGAAATTTAAGCCAGAGGACCTGAGTTCTTTCTTTGGGAAACAATATGTGACATTTCCATTTCTCAACTTGGTTTTGCTTTAATCATCTTCTAAAATGCTTAACATTCTTTTTCCTATTGAAGAAGAAACTGGCTTAAAAAGGAAAAGACAGTTTTTATGGAAAGATTTTACTGGTTTAATGACATGTCAGTGAGTTTCAGCTGAGTAGTCTTTAATCTTTAGATGCATTCGTACAGTGATAAACCTTTTAAAGTGATGGGAAGCTCATTACTCAGAACTGAATTTTGGTTTTGGTTGTCACAACTAAATCTGTAGAGCTGATACCTTTTCACACTGGTTGTAACTTGCCCCATTAAAAAGAGAAGCCACTGTCTGATAATGCTGTCTCTTGGTATTACATCTTCACTGTTGAAGAAAATCATGACAGCTTATGATGAAACTTTTTCCAGATGGAAGGTGTACATGCTTTTCTTGTAATACTTTCCACTTTTTTTAAACAAAAAATGGGAAAGTAAGTTTTTGTTATTTCATAAAATTGTACATAACCCCTCCTGTAGCATCAGGTACATCTCTAGTACAGCAGATGTTGCAAGGCCAGTGATAAAACTGAGGGAGCTTTTTCACAGTGAAGGGTAACGTGCAGCATTGCTGACCCAGGCACCCTCTGCTCTCAGGTCTGTTTTTTGGTTTTTTTTTTTTGTGAGCATGGTGCAAATAGCATCAGGGTTGTCCTTTTCAAATTGGGAAGTGGCTTTCATTAGTTTTCTTGAAAGGTTTAATTGTACTAAGTTGAGTACTAACAATGTGTTTCAGTTTGGGGGATAGCCTTCAAATGTATGCATGAAAGTGTCTCTCTGCAGTGGAAAGAGTACAAGGCAAAGCCCTTGGAGAGCTGAGCTTCCTGCAGCTTATAAGTTCTTTTTCAGGGCTCCTGAGCTTAGTGCAGGCAGGGGTAAGAATTGCAGCCCTGGCTTGCTCACATCATTTTTGGTTTGGGTTTTCCCAGCTGTGTTTATTTCCTAGTGAAGCAAATCTTTCATTGAAGGAAGTTGGAGGCAATAATTCCTCATGTGCTTCTGCTTTCCTCTGGCTGAAGAGCTGGTCCTTGGAGTGCACTATTCTCATTGTAAGAATTCCTGAGAATATCTTGTCTTTCCCTGAATGGTATCCCCCAACTGACTGAAATTACTTGGTGCTCTACTGGCAACACATTGAGTGATACCAGGTTATTTCTTCCCTCTTTAATCTTTTTGGGGACTATAAACTGCTAGTGGTGCTCATGGTGCAACACTGAGCTGCTTGATTAATGGCAAGCCAAGGGTAAAGGCTAATAATCTACTTTCTTTACTGATGTGCATGGAACAAGCAGCTGAGGATAAAGGTGGTAGGTGAAATTATGAGAATATTTTTCTTATATAAGGCCTGTTCATTCAGTTGCTTGTGTGGCTTAAAGGCAGAAATACAGAAATATCATTCTCCTTGAGGACAGGTGTTGAACACGCAGAAGAGATGGTGGGGAAAAAATGGTATGTGCTCCCCTGGAGGCACATGTGTCAAAAGTAAAATATAAGTCAAAGGGAATGGTATATAAAGCTTCATTTCCTTGATAAATGGCTTACTGTAAGTGTAAGACAAATTTGGATGGGTCAGTGAACTGGTGACAGGGCTGAAAGTTTCCTTTAGAAATAATTTAGGGGAAGTCTCTGCTATAACAAATGAATCCATGCTATTTCTCTAGTGTGTTTTGGGAGTAATAGCATGCAGGTGGGAGAGATATGGAAGCAATGTCCAGCTTTGGGGCAAAATTCAGGCCTTGAAAACCCTTCTTCATCAGGGGCAAGAGCAGATTGGCTTGCTGTTGGAGGAAGCCAAGTAGGGCTGAGTGAAAAGATCAGTGAACTAAAATTTGGAAATGCAATGCTGAAAGAGCAGAAATGTGTAAGTGGGAGATGCTTATTTTGCTGCAGGTTTGCGCTCAGAAATGAAGTGGGATTTTTTTGAAGAAAAGGAGTACCTGAGAGTAGAAATATAACATTCAAGCTGTTGAGTGCTTCTGGAATTAAGTTTCTAAGCCACTGCTCTCTAGCACTTCCAGATTGTCTGGGACTTGCCAGAGCTTCCAGTGTTTGAATCCCTTGTTAGACTTTCAGGGATGACTCTTGCCTATGGAGTCTGGGAATCACTACTTCTGTATCTGTAGGATGTTATTTGTGTAATGTTAACAAGCTGTGGAAAAATACCCAGAAATCCTGAAACTCTAACATTTTCAGTCTGAAAGGTTTTTATTAGAGTCTGAAATTCTGAGAAGAGCTCAAAATATGTTTCCTCCAGCTTTCACTTTTGTATTGATACAGCTGATAAAAGAATACCTTTCTCTGCAGTGTGTTGAGAGGAATGGACCATTTTTCTGTGCTACACACTTCAGGCAGGGTGGTTAGTTTTGTTGGCAGGCACTAATGGAAATTTTCCTCAAGTTATAGGAATTTTGAAAATGACAGTCAATACATTGCTTTCCATTCTTAACAAGCTTAAATAAGGGGTATATGGCAAAACCATCAGGGAGATTGGGGCATGTGTGGGTAAGTTAAGATGATACCTGATAAAGAAATCCGCTGCTCCCATGTGTTGGTATGCTTTTGTTTAATGTAAGAGAGTTTGGGGTTTTTTTAGACATCAAAGATACTCTCACTAGAGAGGATGACCCAGCCAGTGCTGTGTTCTTGCAATGGCTGAAGTCTAAAGGACATACGCTTCCACAGGATGATTTTAATCATCACTGTTGAATGTGGATGACAGCGTTGGTCAGATGTTATAAAACATGGTCAGTGGTTTGGGTGTTGCAGTTGTGATAATGGGCTTCTACTCAGTAGCTTTTTGACCTTTGTTTTTTGCCCTGTGCTGAGAGAGGAAGTCAGAAAGTGACTTGGCATTTTCATTCCCAAAATACCACATGAAAATCCTGAATTTTGGTAGTTTATATATAGAAAAATAAGAATATCTCCTCCTACATCTCACTTGACATTGAGTGAGGAGGAGGAGGAAAAATGAAGTTCACCAGTCACTTGGGATGTGCCTTTCCTGTGTGTTCTGCCAAAGCCTTGAGGATATAGTCAGAAGGCAGCTTAAGTTTTTTCATCCTTCAGATAATAGGATCTTAGTCACACACCTTAGTGGGTTAATAAGACTTTGTGTGTTGGCTTGTAATATCCTTTGACTTCCCCCTCCTTTTGAGGTAGCTTCTTGATAAAATATGTAGGGGAAAGAGGAGATGTGAGGTGCAAGTTACTGTCCTGCCCCCTAACTTTTAAGAGATGAACCCTCTGCAGCAGAAAGACATGTACCTTTCTTTTTATTTTATCAGTAAGAGGCAGTGAACATGCTTAAAAACTATAGCAAAGGAAAAGACTCAATTTTGAAGGGGAGGAGAAGATGTAGAGAGAAATGAAGGACTATGTATTATCTTATATATATATTAGTTATAAATAGTATGGCAGATTGCAAGATGGAATAATTAACTTCTGTTGGACAATGTCATGACAGCCACAATTTCAATTTTTCTGTGGGAATGTGAACGTGCAGCTTGAAGGTTTGTGTGATCTCCTTCCTGAGGAATTTTTATCAGTGCTGCAGGTCAGTAGACATTCCCAGTTTCTCAAAGTCTTGTTTTGCCACAATAAATTCCATGGAATCCTAGGTGGGAATGCAGCAGCAGATGGGTGCAGCTTTCCAACGTGAAAACCTCTTGCACTGTTGTTATATTAATGCTTGTGCTTGTTGGTAGCCCTGCCCTGGCTTGCTGTCAGAGTTGATGACACCCGTGGGAGTCATAAATAAATAACCTGTAATTCATGTTTTGATGACAGGATTTTGTGTGTCTGGTTGTTTTGTTTGTTTTTATCCCCCAAAAGAACTGGGGAATCTTACTTTGTATATATCTTCATTTAACAAGTTGTTTTGACTAAATCCTCTTCTCTTTGCTAAAATGCAACAGTTTTCATTCTGACAGCATCAGCCTGTTTTACAGAATATAGAGCCCCAGTGAGAATAGACCTTTAACAGCAATTTATATCCCAAGTCTGAAATGTGCACTTTATGTCTGTTATGATCCCTGGGTGCCTGTTATGGGATTACTCACATCTTACCATTCTAAGTTTCTTTCCATAAACTAATGGAAACCCTTGAGTCTTAGGTTCAAGAAATACACTCTGATGAAGCATGGTTTAACAGCTCCTTGGAGAGAAAGAAATAAGGTGGGAAAGTGAAGAATTGATGATCTATTAACTGTTTAAATTTCCCACCTTGAATTATTGACAACATGCGACATTACAGCTTTACAAATTACTGTCTATAAACAGCTTGGAAAATATGACCTTTGCCTTATAATTGGTCTCAAGATGCCTTCCAGCTTCACATAAACAGCTGCTGATGGCATATTTTGTTGCAGCTGGAGTGGGTGGAAGAATGCAGGAAGAATTTTCTTGTCTAATCAGGCATATATTATAATTTGTCAAATGACAAAATGTACTCTGTGATGGTTGAAATGTCTCTGTTTGAGACTGGGCTCATTCCTCTGGAGTTTTGGAGTGATCTAATTTTCAGTAACAAAGACATCTAATTAGTTAAGGTTAGCTGTCTTTTACCTTCTGCCCTGTCTCTCTAGAGCAAGGAGATGCTAGAAGGGCCTGTGCTACTCTGATTCCTCCTGTTTCCTGGCCTGTGGAGACCAGTGAGTCCAAGCTGAATGGGTGGTTTGTCCTGTTTGTTCATGGCTAACCAAGTGCACTAAATTCCTGCTTTGTGGGGTTGTTCATGTGATTAACACACAAAGTAAGTATTGTGCTGAATTTGGCCCTGAGATTTCTGCTGATTTGGGAGAAGCTGAGAACACAAGGACTTGGTTTTTCATCTTCTCTTATCACTACTTAGGAGTAACAAGTCACCAGGTTAGTATTGGCAGACAGCTCATAAGGCACTTTCTGAACCTCAGGCCTGAGCCAAATTAATTTCTAATTTTACTCCATTCATATGGGGTTGCTCTAAGATAAGACCTACCAAGTTTGTCAATGGACTGATGCATTTTATTATAATTTGTTAGTGTAAGATACATAGGGAATCATAGAGAGTATTTTTGGATGAAAAGGTGTTTGGAAGAATAGATGCCCCCAACAACAGTGCAACAAAAGACTGTGCAAAATAAAAATCATCTCTACACCAGACCTGCTTGTTTTCTCAGTTTCTGGGAAACATACCTTGTGTCTTTTAATGTGGTGTTGTTCATCACTGACTGAATATCAGTCCAAAAAGTCTATGTTCCCATCTGTGTGGATGCAAAATCCAGTAGGATTGCAAGAAGGGGAATAGAAAGCTTTGGCTCAGGTCCTTTTATAGCTAGACAAGGGTGGAAGTTGTGACTCAACAGGGTGGGTCAGGACCTTGTAAAGACACCTGTTCCTCTGTTAGAGGACAGGGAAGATTAATTTCAAGAGTGAAGGCTCATCAGGATAAATGTTTCCATCTTGCCTCCTGCAACAAATTTTCGTGAACTCTGCATGCTTGATGTTTGAAATAAAACCAACTTACATAACAGAGCTCTTGTGAGGAGTGATCAATTAATGTTTTCAGGGCACTTTTGGGACCCAAAGGCAAAAGGCACCTTATGGTCTTAAATTTCACTACCCCTGCTGCCCCAGGATGAAAGTTTTATGTTAAAGATCCAATTTCTTCCCTGGAGTGGGAGGGAGGCAGTCTATTATTCAAGGATATCATCCTTATCTTTGTTGTAGTTGCCTTGTGGCCATGCAACATCACTCAATAATACTGTCAAGTATTATCTTTTGCTTGTGCCAGAGTGCTAAGCAGTGATTTATTGCTTGAATACACATTGCTTTCATGAAAGTGATTTGTTGAAACAATAGTAAAGTGCTAAATAAATTATTCATTGCATGCTAATTTTTCACTTTTATATTCTGTAGTGAGCTGCAGAATAAACAATCTGGGTGTTGTTTACAAAGCCCAGGTTTTTGATTGTGTGTATCCCCCACCCCCAGTCTTTTCCCCAGGACATGGAACTTTTCCCAAGGATATCTTCAGCCTTTCTCACATTGGTTGCCCTTTGGGCTACTTTTCCTCTTCATGCTTTCTTCAGGTAGAGTTGGGTGAATTATGTTCAAGTAGAGGCTTGGATTACTGGTTTGGGAAAAGCTGTGTGACTGGAGTTCATGGGTATTTCTAAATCCTTTAGAAACTTCTGGGTCTTAACCAGAAAGGCACCACCATAAATGGAGCTCACAAAGCAGGATCCTAGTGGCTGACTGGCATGTTTTCAGAAGTCTTTTCTGGCATATTCCCTCTTTCTCTGAGTGTTGTGTGCTGATGTATTTAGCTGCCACTGGCTGTGGTTAAGTCCTAGTTTGCACATGAGATCAGGTGTCTGAGAAACTCCTCAGAAGCAAATTTTTACTTGTAGATCTGCTGGCTTCTCTACTTTCCTTCAGAAATGGTTTCTCAGCACTTGAAGTCTTTGTCCCTTGGCAAAGCCCAGAGCCTCTGGAATGTGTCTGAGTGTTTCAGTAGTAAGCCAGGAGCAGGTCAGGCAGAGAACAGCAAAGTGCTTTTCTCCACTTGACCCTTCCACCCTTTCTGGGTGTCCACACCAAATCACTGCCAGTGACTGCATGTTTAAGCACAAGCTGCTGACTGCCAGTGAATATAATGGGGTGTAAGAGAGGAATTTTCTTTCCAAGTAGTTTACGGGTTTTCCCTCCTCTGGTCTTAATTCTGAAATAATCCCCTAAAGACCTATGTGGGTATTTGGTGAAATGAATAAACAGAAGGCTACGTTTCCCTTTTGAAACATGCACAGAGCTCTCATGCTAATGGCTTTTAAGCATCAATGCAA
This sequence comes from Zonotrichia albicollis, assembly GCF_047830755.1. Classification (NCBI taxonomy): domain Eukaryota; kingdom Metazoa; phylum Chordata; class Aves; order Passeriformes; family Passerellidae; genus Zonotrichia; species Zonotrichia albicollis. The sequence continues at coordinate 40,180,671 of NC_133825.1, read as the reverse complement.
TTATAGTGTGTAATCGATTCTCTCTATACCAGCTTTTGTCTTCTGAAATGAAACCCTGTCTCTTTCCTAATTATTTGCCTTTGTATTAAAACTTTTCAAGATGACAGGATGTCTATTCCATTGTTTTCGTCCTCCTTCCCATCTTTCTTGCCTGATTCTGCCACTGGAAGAAATTTGGTTATTATATTTTCTTAGAAACCTGAGTATCTCTGGGTTTTTCCATATGATAATTTACTTGCTAGATTTTCCTTTTGCTCCTTTTAATTTATTGGGTTTGTGTTTGGTTCTTTGGTTTAGTTAATCATGTTTGGAACTGCTAAGAAATATTTCCATGAAGCAGATTGTTATTGAATGAAAGAGGAATTAGTGAAAAGGGATTTCAGTGTGGGGAAAAAAAGGACTCAGAGCAGGGAATTAATTCTACTTTAGAAGTTAATCAGCATGTCAGTGGCCAAGGTGTTTTTCTGGAATGTGATAGGCCTAGGTTTGGATCCTTTTCAAAGCCAGGGAAAGCAGTAACTCAGTGTCTTGACCTTTGGGCTTTAGCTATTACAGTGTCCTTCTCTCAGCTTTCGTGGTAATATTTTTAATTCTTTCCAGACTATGACAAATTTCTTTTTTGTCCTGATGACAAGCATGAAGACTGGGGCTATCTTTAAAATGTTTGAGGGAGAAAGATGCTGCATTTAGCCTCTCTTTATAATAATATGTGTTGCTGTCTATACTAAAAGTTGTCACCATGCCAGGGACCCCTGCAAGCTGAGTGTAATAGAAACTGCCAAACATCTTGCTCTACTGATCGAATTACACAAGATTAAGAAAGGAAATACTGGTATCTGTATTTGGCAAACATTGAATTTCTGGCCTACAGGTGGTTTTTGTAGATGCCAAAAGTAGGAATAACTATGACAAATTTATATTAGTTCATGAGTCCTAAAGCTACCTATGATAGCTATAAGAGCAAAAGAATTTGCCATGTTCTCTCTTTAAATGTGGCTAAAATTGTATACCTGGGAAAACTTGCACAAATATTGCTGCGTATAGTTCTGTTCAATTGACCTCAATTTTTTTCCCCCTAAAATTCTGTCTCCCCTTGAGCCTATAGTAAATTTTGGTGTCCACAAAATATAATGGGAAGGAACTTCCCTACTTATATATGCATAATATTTTTAACCTTCCAAGTTTGTTTGGTCCTGTATGCTGAAAAGTTGTGAATAATAAATTCAGTACACTTGTGACTTTACAGATGTCTTTCATATCTCCTCTGTCTCTTACTTGGATTGATAGTTGGAGTAATTTCTCACTAAAAAAAGATCATTCCACATCTTTGATCATCCTTGATTGCTCTCTCTGATCCTTTTATTATTAGGCACAATAGTCACAATAGTTTTTGAATTAGGAAGAGTTTAATCTGCTGACTTATGGAAGTTATTAAAGGGAAGAGCCACCCTCTACATGGACAATTTTTAATGCTTTCCCTCTAAACTTCTATCTCTTGTGCCACAGGTGGGATAGTGGCCAATATCAGACCTTTTTTTCTGTTCATGGATGGCTGCAGAAAAATGAAGGAATTTTACCTTATGGGTTCTTTTTAATAGAGGTTGGTGAAATGGAGATTTGGTGGTTTAGCTGTATAACTCTGTGGTTGTCCTCCTCTGTCACTGCACCCATGTTGATCTGAAGTCCATGTGGAAAGCAAATCACAAAAGTCTTCATGACTCCATAGTTCTTGCTACTTGCGTGCTTGGTAGAGGCCCTGATACTGCTGGCTGGTGTAAAATTGCTAAAAATAATATGAAGAACAAGATTGGTATAAGTGATTTGCCCCAAATAATAAGTTCTCTCAAATTTGTCTTTTTAATTAATTCAGGAGCAGCCAGTAAAATTCTCAGTGAATTATTCAGGTTTATTTGTGACTTTATTTGGAAACATTTCTTCACCAAACAGCTCATTGAGAATATTCCTGTGTTCTTATTGTGTTATTTACATTCCCAGGGTTCTGGGTGATATTGGGGAAGTAGAGATGAAGGGAACAGATAGGTGCCCAATTATTTCCAATTTTTGAATGTGCAAACTCTCAAACATGACAGCCTGAGAATGATGGTTTATTGACTCATAATGCATAGAAAAAGCTTCAAGTCCTTTAGTTTCCCACTCAATTACAGCAGACCAGCAAGCTCGTGAAAACTTAATTTAGTGCTTCTTTGTTATTGACTTACGTTCCTGTTAAGCAGGCGATGGAAGGGATCTCTGGAGTTTAATAAGGGATTCATGGATCACTGCACATTGAGGTGTACTTAAACTGTCTTGATTGTGCCTGGATATGTGTTTCTCTCTCCCCAATTAGAAGGCAGCGTGACTGTTCTATCAGGAGAGTCATGCAAATATAGTTACACCATTAAATCCAGCTGCCATTTTTTACACAGCTGTGTGTGAAATGTTACAATGCTTTATTAACCATTAGTCACACTGCAGGCTGCCTGTGTCTGTGTGAGGCAGAGCCTGTGACTGAACCTTTTCAGCTGGTACCAGCAGAGCAGCCCAAATGCAGGTGGGCTCTGTTGGGGTCCAGCAGCTCTGCACGTGCTGCATGCTCCTTGCATGGGTGGAAAGCACCACAGGAGAAGAAAACTGTGGCAGCTGCTCTTTCCTCAGGCCGTGGCACATCCTGAAGATCAGTTCATAGTCCAGAGTGTGGAGCTGGCACATGGCTGAGAGTAGATGCTTTCTGTAGATGCTGTGTTACTAGTTGTGTTACAGAATCAAAAGTGGAGTTCATGAAGACCCAGCTCAATTCTCTTATGCTGGAAATTAAAATGCTCTCAAGATTGATTAACAAAATATGGGGTTTTTTGAAAATGTTCTTATGGTTTGAGGAAAACCATGATGGTGTCCAAGGTGTGAATGCCTTGTCTTTCCCAGAATAGCCACTGGGAATTGATTTCCTTTGGGAGATGGTGAGCCAGGTTCAAGCGCCTCTTTTGTCAGTCTGTCTTCCCAGGTGTCTGTTTCTTGCACTTTGTCTGAGTAACTGAACCCATCTTTAGTGCTCTATCTTTTGGTAGGTGCGCTCACTTTGGGATGTAGTAAACCCAGGATCAGGTATCTTTTGCTCTGAGCTGTCAGTGCAGAAGTGATAAAGTTTTGTTTCTCTTTCCCTTTCCTGCCTGCCGTGGCAGAATAATCCACTTCAAGTGCTGATCCTAATGAATAACAGACTCTCTGAAGCCTTGTATTTCTGTGCAAGAGGAAGGGTTATCTGTATTCACAGCAGAGCTGGAATAAGGCTGGATTTTTAGTTCCTTTTCATTCTATTTCTAGTTTGCTTGTTTTTGTTTTTTTTTTTTTTTTCTTCTTGCTCTTGTTAGCTTGCATTGATTGGTAAGTGGTGAAAAAAGGAGAAAAACACACAGCCCCAGAAAGCAAAAACAAAGCAAAAACGAAGAAAAGGCAAGAGACTATTTTCATTTCATTACTGTGCTTCTTCACAGCTCCTATTCTGACATTTAGAACAACATAATATGCATGTCTCTGTTCATTAGGTTCCTCAGTACTACACAGTGACAGCCACAGAGGGTGGGGGAAAAAAAGAAGCAATCTTAAACATGAACTAACCTTTGCAGGCTAAATAACAAAGAAATAAGAACAGCAAAGAAGAAAAATGATTTCTGAAAAAGTAAATAAATCTGGAATCATGGCCTTGCATAGGTTACTCAACTATCATTACAAAGGGGGAAAAAGAATAGTGACCTCTAGGGCAGAAATAACTAATTTTCTGCCCAGTCATTTGTTTGCTTTGCACATATATGTTTGAACAGATCTATTACTGGTATTTGAACCACAGTAAATGACACAAGGAGACTGCTGAAACCGTGGATAATCTTAAAGACATTTGGAAGCCGATACAGATTCCCAAAAATTAAAAAGCTTTTAATAGAAAAAGCTCTTATGTATTTTTGAAATAGGGTACCTATTCAAAGGATAATAGTTCCTGCACGAAGTGGAGATATCAAAGCTGTTAATCCAGAACCTGGTGCTTGTGCCTGCCACAGCGTGGTGTCAAATACAAATCTTGGGAATGTTAAATGCTAGGATTTTCTCCTAAATATACTAGGAAGTCAGGATATAGCAATATTGCTTAGGGTTCTTGGTGTAGCTAGTCAGGAACTGACATGCACGTTTGGATGGGTAAGGGATGCCTCTGCAGAAGGATTGTTAGAGCTGTATCAAAAAGGATTGTGATGGAATGCAGCTGGCTTTCTTCCTCCATCAGTTCCAGGACAACTGCAGAACTTTAAGATTGTGTGGGTTTTACTGAAATTTATCGAGGGAGGAAAAAGAACAAAAGAGACATTCCAGGCCTCTGGAGGGGAAAGATTTTGATTTCTTCTACTGGCACTTTTAATTTTTTTTTCATTTCATATTCATTTTGGGATGTCAATTACAATTTTTCTCCCCTCAAATGATGAAATTAAAATTCTCAATGGAGTTTTCTTTCATGGCTGTTTTAAGATTTGTAAATTTTCCTCACTTGGGAAAAAGGAAAAATCAGAGTATTTTATGAAAAATAATTCTCAGTCTGTTTAGCACTGGTAATTACACACTCCTGATCTTAGTATTCCATAAAATTAGCCTGATTCTAATTCTGGGATTTCACAGTTTCTTGACTCTGGTATGATCTTCCCCAAGAGTAGATCAGCCAGTGGCAAGGAACAGGGATAAAATCTCTCTGCTTTTCCTGTTTATTCTTCCCAATTTCTATGCCTGCTCTCTTCTGGTCTGCTTCTAAAACTACCAGATGTCAAGATATTAATTGGGGGAAACATTCATTAGTCATTTATGTCCCTGGTACCTCTGGCAAGCAGAGCAGGAGAGGGCCAAGGGGAGAAAGCAGGACTTGGACGGAGATATGAGGAGCTGTGCAGCTGCTTTGCAGGTCCAGGGAGGCTCAAAGCTGAGGATATGTGCAGCTCCCACATGATGTCCCCAAACAGGAGGGGAGTTCACAGCTGCCTTTCATTGCATTGGGATTCAGAAAAGCTTTATGTGCACATCCCATCCCCTGCTGCAGTCTTCCCCCCTTGGTTTTTATTTACTTGATAAGGAGGGGATTTGCAGACCTGTCCCGAGGGTGCTGTGAGGGGTGGCAGTGGGACTGCTCTGGATCTGGAGCTGACAGCTCCCTGCTGTCATTGATAAGCATTCCTGGAAGGGTGGGGATGTAAATACAGCATTTACAAAGCCCTGATTGGAATCAGCCTTGGTGATGAATTTGTGCCCACCCCAGCTCTGGCTTCTGCCTTGGCTGGGGCTTCCCACCTTGGCTCCCTCTGCAAAGAGGGACACGCCAGGAGAGAGGGCAGCTCCTCCCTGCCTGCGCTGGGGTTTTGGGGAGCACAGGGGATGATGTGCATGTCAGGGTGTCCTGGGGAGCACAGGGGGATTGTGGCTGAGTCTGAGTTTCCCCGTGAGCTGCACTGCAGCCATGATACTTTCTGAAAAATCCTTTCCTTAGGATTTTTTCTCCTGAGAAGCCAAGATGCCTCAGGAACAAAATGTAAACAATGGTTATCTGCTGGTGTGGAATGCAACAGGTGGATCTGTGATTGGCTTCATGTGGTTGTTTCTAATTAATGGGCAATCACAGTCCAGCTGTGCAGACTGTCTCAGTCACAAGCCTCTGTTATCATTCTTTGCTATTATGTTCTTAGCTAGCCTTCTGATGAAATCCTTTCTTCTATTCTTTTAGTATAGCTTTAATATAACATATATATAATAAAATAATAAATCAAGCCTTCTGAAACATGGAGTCAGGTCCTCATCTCTTCCCTCATCCTCAGACCCCTTGTGAACACAGTCACACTGCACATGACTTGTGTTCATGCAGACAGGAAATGCTTTGGGCAGCCTTTCTACATGCTGGGAGTGATTTAGGAGTTGTGCTGTAGAAAGAGATGTCGGGGGTGTGTTCTCTACCCCTGTACTGCTCTTTCTGCTGTCTCCTGTGCTGCTGTGTGTATTGGAAGGGGATAATTACTATGGTGCAGTTTCAGGGTGTGTAAGAGGTGGATGGATGAGGTCTGTTCCTCCCCATGTGCAATTCTGTGCCAAGCTGGTGCCAGCTGGCATTGGGCTGATGGGCGCTGAACTTCCTGCAGTCCTTTGCTGCTCTGCCAAATTGGTTGAAGTTAACAATTTTATCAAGGGACCAGGGGGATTGTGTGTCTGTGAGCCTCATTTCTTAGGAACCCAGGCTGAAAATAAGAGGTATATAGATCAGAGGTTTTGTCAGATAAGAGTTGGATCTCTAATTTACAGTGGTTTTAATGGGCTAGGGAGGAGGATAAGATATACGGTGAGCTGGCAGGGAGACATGCAAAATAAATTAGTAGCAATAATAATGGTCTGGTAGTTTGTCCCAAATTTAGATCTTGTTAAAGAAGCCCATCATCTTAAAAGTCAGAAATAAGTTCTTAAAGACACTAACAAAAGAGCAGGCTGAAATCTTTTGCTGCAAATTCTTTTTGCTAAAATTACTTTCTTCCCCCTGGTAAGATAATTTTATTCTAGAAGTGCCTGCTTTGGCAGGAGGGAAAAACTCTTTGTCAAAAGAGCTAATAAAAGTCATAAACTTGGAAACCCTTCCATTCTGGCTAAACCTAAAACTTTTCAGTGAAGTTATAGAAACATTGATTGTTAGAGATATTTGAAGGTCCTCAGTTCAACCTCTGACTCAAAGCAGTGTTATCACCAGCTGTGGATGAGGTCAGCCATGACTTTGTCTAGCCAGGTGTTAAAAAACCCCAAGGAGGGAGGTTTACAGATGTTCTGGGTAGTCTGCCCAGGTGTTGAACTAATACCCTTATTGAGATTTTTCCTGTTGTCCAGCCAGTGCAGTGGTGATCATTTGCTTGTGTCAAATCATTTGCTGCAACCAGAAAGTGTTTGACTGGAGACAGGCCAGTGGGTTATCTGTGCACCACAGCTATGAAAAGGATCAGCAGCTTCAGTGTCTGTGAAACAGAGCAGAAAATAGTCACTATTTCCACTGCATGCAAGATCTCATCTCGTATCCTGAAACTCTGTCCAGAACTGAACTCATTCCCACTGCACTCTGCCTCCTGGGGTTAAGGGAAGAACCTCTTGGTGATGTCATGCAGAGGAACTGAACAAAAGAAAGGGCCAAAAAAGGGCCCAACATATATCTCTGCAAATTCTTTCCATGTCAGTTTAGGCAATTGCTTTTAACAATTCATTCAATTATGCTAAGCACCCATTAAAGGAATCCTAAGCCCTCCCTGGGGTCATTTCAGTTCTGTGAGATTGTAATTGTTTGAGACTAACCGTGATTTCTTCTTTTGCCTTTAGGTGATACTAATTCTGACAAAGCTGTATGACTACAACCTGGGAAGCATCACAGAGAGCTCTCTTTGGAGGTATGGAGATAAATTGAGTTAATAATTACCACCTTACGTAAATAGGAAAAGCCTGATACAATTCTTTTATTGAATTTAATTAGATTTCTTTAAAAGTGCTGGAAGGTTTCTAGCTAAACTTTCTCTCACTCCTGTCCTTTCATCCTCAAGGACAAAAAGACTGAAGTCTCATTGTCTTGTTTCAGCCAGATAAGGTACTTCTAAGATACTCTGTCTTTTGATTTCCCCTTTCCCATCTTACTCAGATTGAAATCAACCAATTGGTTTACTTTTGGGACAACTGGACAGCCCAAAGTCTTTGTTAATAATGAAGGATCTCGAGGCTGGTCTGCCCAAAATGATCCCTGTGAAAAGCCAGAATTGCTGAGGCTGGGGAAACACCTATGAGAGAGTGTTCAACGTCTGTTGATTAGAACTGATGGGATTAGTACTAGATAATTGATTTCTACTGTGTGAACTTGACTGCTGGACCAATCTATAGGGAGTGTTTTGAGACTTTCATGATTTAAAAGCATGTTATGCACTGTGTGAACCAAAGGGAAGAGCTGGGCCATGAACAATTTCTTCAGGCAGATATTTGGGTTCAATGTAAGCACATGGTGCCTGGATTTCTTTCTCTGAAAAATTAACCCAGGAGCTATTTCCTCTTTCCTGTGTCCCTGGTACTACTTCCATGAGCTGAAAGGGTGGTTTTCTCATAGTTTCATCTGTGAAACTCTGGTGGGAAGCTTAGGAGTCTTGTTTGCAGGTTACTGATGAAGGTGGATAGGCTGCTAGCAGCATAGAAGAAAACTTTGGGTATTTAAAACTAAAATCTCTTGTGAGAATGAACTTGTTTTAATAAACTTATGAAGGAAAGGGGTTTTCTTTTGTAAGGGAGAGTTTTGGAACAGAAGTAGAACAAATAAACTTTTTGCTTAGGAGTTAAGTGGATTTTAATAAAATGAGAGGAGGGAATTGGCATGAAGTACATTCTGAACTCGGGCTATTGCTTCACCCACTGGTCTGAAAAAATAAAACTAAAACCAAACAGACTAAAACCTGAAGAAACACAGCTTCTGGGATTTATTCTGAGCAGTAACAGGAATGCTCAAAAATATTAGTATTTTGTGGGGTTGAATAAATGGTTTTTCATACTGTTATGGGGGGTTAATCAGTCTCTTCTTTTCATACACCTTGCTGCCATGGCTTTCTATTCCTTTGTCTTTACTATGATGTGTGCACACCTAAAGGGTCTTTCAGGACTGTGGCTTTGGCAGTGTTTTCCTGCAGGAAGTATGTGCTAGATTGTTTAATTTTTCAGTGGTTTTGAAAAAGAATATTCAAAAATATGAAAAACATTTTCATTTTCTCTGACTACCCTAAGTGATTTCACCATGAGAAGTACTCATCTCTCTTTGTCAGTCACTGAATTTCAGAATGCACAGGCACCTCCTTCCCCATTGCTGACAGTGCTGAAGATCTGCTTCTGTCATGCAGGATTGTGTTGAGGAACTATTTTCTGACTGAAACTAGGACAGCCACATCAGAGTGGAAGGCACAGCTCCTGATGAGATGTATGAATGCAGCAAAAACTGTGCTGATGGCCTTGTGCTCTTTTCTGTTTCTGGTTTCTGTGGAGCATTCCACAATGGCACAAAATTTTGCCCTGATTAAGGAGGGAGGGGCTGTGTGGCTGTCCCTGGAGGATGTAACAGAGAGCTGGGACCCCAGCAGTGTTGCAGTCCTAGAGTGAGTGCAGGGCACTTTTCCTGACCTCAGTCGTAATCTCAGAATGTGATTAACAACATAAAAATAGCATGATGGTTTCCTCTGCTCTGGAATTCTGTTACTAAAAACTGTCTGATGCAAAGTAAAAATCAGAGTATTTTATGAAAAATAATTCTCAATGTGTTTAGCACCAGAAATTACACACTCCTGATCTTAGTATTCCATAAAATTAGCTTGATTCTAATTCTGGAATTTTACAGTTTCTTGATTCTTGTATGATCTTCCTCAAGAGTACATCAGCCAGTGGCAAGGAACAGGGATAAAATCTCTCTGCTTTTCCTGTTTATTCTTCCCAATTTCTATGCCTGCTCTCTTCTGGTCTGCTTCTAAGACTACCAGATGTCAAAATATTAATTGGGGAAAACATTCATTAGTCATTTATGTCCCTGCTACCTCTGGCAAGCAGAGCAGGAGAGGGCCAAGGGGAGAAAGCAGGACTTGGACGGAGATATGAGGAGCTGTGCAGCTGCTTTGCAGGTCCAGGGAGGCTCAGAGCTGAGGATGTGTGCAGCTCCCACATGATGTCCAAAGCTCACGCATGTGCCAAACAGGCTGGCACCAAGACTATAGAAACTGATTATCATAACTGACCTTCCTTCTAGTATTATACTAGCATTCTTTCTTAACGTTTAAGTCACCCTCAGCCTGCAGGGTAAGGTGTATGAGGAGCTGAATAATTTTCTTTTTGTTTTAGTATATACCAGAGGATTAATATTCCATGAGCTGACCTTCTCAATATCTTTTGGAGTGTGTTAGAATTTTTAGTACCTGTGACATCTTAGAACAAGGAACTCCATAAATTATTTGAGGAATCACTTGTCTTACTTGGAACCCCTCAGCTTCACTTGGCACATGTCACTTAGCAGGATTTGACTGCATTTGTATGGCCAGCCATCCAGAATCCCTGGGAAATGCTTTGAACTGGGAAATGCTGGAGAACCACAAACAATCCACTTGTCTTTGCAGTGCTCCATTATTTGTGGTTGGCCCTTAAGTGCTCATAGCTGCTCTGGAAGCTGCCAGTTCACTTCCTTGGATTTTCCTCTCTCCTGTTACCTTAAGTAAGCCCCTGCTGGTTCATTGTGCTCTGTCCTGAGTCTGGCTCGGCTGTTAAAACCCCCCTCACCATGCAGCCATGCCTTCAGATCACTGGTAAATACACCTATGAAGATCCCAGGACAGCTTCTCTGTTCCTAATGTGATGGAAAGAAATGGCAAGGTGGGCATATCTTATTATTCTGTGTACCTCAAAGAGATTATTAGCTGTTGCTCCTCCTGGCTGATTAAGTGACATGTTAATTTAAATCTCCCAGCTTCTTTGAAAAGGATAGAACAAAAATAGGTTTGAGAGAAGGGGTGAAACATATCTTGCAATTTATTTCATGCCTCTGGATTTCATTCTGGGGAATGGAAGAGAACATCATCTCATGTCTGGTTTGCTATCTGATATCAAGAATTCTGATTCTGAAGGATAGAGGGAAATGATATTTCTGCAGGTACCCTCAACTGAAGAGGAATCTGTCTTGAATACATGGCAAGGAAACCCCACTTCTGCCTCCTGTGCTGAGTGCACTCTCCAAAGGTTGATGAGTGATGAGGGGCAGTAGAAGCATGTTACTGACACGAGTACTCTGTGCAATAGCTGGTTATAAGCACATCTGTCATTCCAAAGTGTGTTTGGGTGATTTAAGCACTCTTACTGATGGGACTGTAACCACCTATAACCCAACTATGCCATTGCCTACAGGATATGAATCCATCCTCTTTATAAACACTTTCCTTCCTGCTAGGATTGCATTTTTTTATTTCTCAGCAAGTTTACTGTAGCTGGCTGCAGCACTAATGGGTGGAGATCATCCTTCTAAAACTACTGATGAGTTAAAAGGCTACTGGTGACAGACATGAAGGGATGAAATACAGTAAGAGAAAAGAGACAGGAAGAATCTGTACAATCTTCTAGATTGTTAAGGCTCTGTGCACTGAGCTTTGGATGGCAAGTGAGCTGCTGCTGCTGTACTTGATAAATGAAATTTTGCATCAGGCTGGGCCTGACTTTAATTATACCGTTATCCTCTCAGCAGACTTTTCCCACAATTTTAGTTGAGAACTTTTTATTTACTTTTGGTTCTTCTTTTTATAAAAGAGAAAGAAAATGGAGAAGGAAAGATTGTCTGTCACTGAGCAATTAACTGAGTGTATTGGATTTATTTCTCTTCCTCTCATAGATATCTCTCAGATCAAAAGGAGGATTAAGCTGTGAGAGTTAGGAGAAGATGTTTTTACCAGTGGAGTAAGATAAGCTTGCATTTCAAATAAATAAAAATGTCAGAATTGTGTGCACGGTATCCATGAGCTGTAGACAGCTGTGGGAGGACTAATCTTTTCCTGTTTGTGTAAATATGATGCTCTGGAAAGATGTGCATGAGTGACACTTTCCCTCAGGACCTTGAGAGGCTCTCAAGGCATGAGTGCTGCCATTTACCTCTTTGCCTTCTTACTGCTCTGTATTTAGTCAGAAATGAGACATTTCCTGGAACGTTGTATAAAAATAACAGTAATTAAACTTTCCTTTTCAGACAGAAATTAGGAATATGTAGAGTTTGCTTGGTATGAGAATATTTTAAATCATAATCTGTTGCTGTGTTAGTTCTGAAAGCTACTGATGATAAACTTGGCACTCCAACATTTTGCCTGAGCTCTGAACTCCCCAGTTCAGGAGTGATTATCACTTCCAACCTGCCCTTCACTGCTTCTAGTTTCTGCATTAAGGAAGCTTCAGCACAAATGCCATAAAGAAATCTGAAGGATACTGAAAAATACTTATGTCTCATGTAGATCTAGATTTAATTTTCCATATGTAAAGCGGGGGTTGTTTATAGTTGCTATTTTTCTTTTTTATTCTTGGAAAGCTAAAAATGGATCTGTTTCTAGCTCTGTTTCTAGCTTTTGCATGGCCTTTTTATTTCACCTCGAGCTGCTATTTTAACTCCTCCATCAATTTACTTATCCATTCCTTCCACCACCACCACTGCACACCATGCTGCAACTCTGTCCTTTTAAGAAGGGAACTTGGATTGTAATCCAGAGAAGAGTCAGAGTTGACCCCAGCCCTGTGGCTAGAAATACTACAGGTGTGTGGATGTTCCTGCATTCAGTTTCCTGGCTCCTTTCCCTCTCTGCAGATGAAAATTATAACAGCCACCCAGAACTGGCAATGTGTTTGTGGATATTTTCTTCTCTGGGCTAGAGAGTTTTTGGAACAGGAGACTTGAAAGCTTGTCTGTATTTGCTTTATAGGGAATTTCTAGGTTATGTCTGGTATTGCATCCTTCCTCCTGGTCCTTTTATGCAGGTTCTTTACTTCTGTTTTGCAGATTGACTGTTTTCAACTCGCATTTATTTTCTACCTGCTAAGCCACACTAATAAGGTCACAATGTGTGGCTTAGTGACACCGTGTGCTCTGCAACAGCAGATTAGGGTCTTTTAGCTGAAGTAGGAGGTAGGAGAAGAAAATACATATGAGAGGAACTGAAAAAGCAAGGGGAAGGAAAGTCTCATTAAGCACATTTTAGCCAGCAGTTTTGTGGGAAAAAGGAACTTGAAAAGAACTATTTGAAAGGCTTTTATCTATAAATACGGTGTCCCAGCTGCCCAGTGTAAGTCACTTTTCTTAAATGAATATCAGAGCTTGATAAATGCTGCTACATTATCTCCCATGGGCCTTTAGTGACATTGTAACAATGACATTTCCTTGTGTCTTTGGTTTAATCCTTTTTTCATTTTCTCCCCTGCAAACGTAGGAGCCTCTGGCTGGTCTGTGTACGGATGCTGGAGGGTTTTTGGGAGAGGGAAGAATGGGTTTGCACACTCAGCTGTTCATGTAGGAAGCAGTAGCTTTTTGTGGTTTGATCACAGTGGGAGATCTGCCTGCACTGCAAGGGAGCTGGGAACGTGGGTCTTTGTGCCCTGAGTGTGGAGCTCGGTGCAGCCTCTCTCCTGTGTGTGGGAACACTGTTCAGCCATCAGGACCCCATGGGACCCAACACTTTATAGAGTGACCAATTTTTGTACCTAAGAGGGCTCATTTTACCCTAATAAAAACTTCTAGCACAGTCAACTCTTCTGCTTGGCGGCCAAAGTTTCCTTGGGTGTTCTTTTTGTTATCAAAACCAGCTCCAATAAAGGTGAAGGGTGGAGAGGGGCAACTACCAACCAATAAAAAAAAAAAAGCATGCACCCAAAACCCCCCCAAAAGACCTACCTAGGAAACAACCCACAGCAGATGTTTAGTTTAGCAGGAAACATAAGGGTTTTTTTTTAATTTTACCAATTTTGCATTCCCTAAAGAATAAGGGCCAGTAAAACCATTGCATTTTGTGGTGGCGTATCATGTGTATCTAATCAATCTCATGTAAATTCTGCCTTGGTTTATCTTGAAGAGTCATATCCTGATATTATGAAGGATCAGATTCAGTTGAGGATTTAGTGATGTGCTTCTCACTCCCTGGTTTGTGAGGATAAAGTATTCAGCACTAATGATGATGTAAATTTATTAAGCCTATTAAAAATTTGTTCTCTGTTGCAGCCAGTCATGAAATGTAGGAGTGTTATCAAGTATATCAGAAGGAATCCAAATCCATTTTCTGCATGAAAGAAACATGTAAATCAAGATAATGAATATTAATGCTGACATACATTAGCAATATACTGTAAATAACAAATGCACCACATTCATGCCACTTAAAAGGCATACAGTGTTTCCACGTACCTTGTCATTTTTACTCTGCAAATTAGATGATGAACTTCCATATCTGTTTCCTAGGCTGTACCTGTTTGCTCAAATGATGTTGGTAAAACATAACAGAAGTATCTCTGGTTCTGGTCCACAGACTTCATCAGTTTGCTGTGGCTGTGTAATAACTGCAGACAAGCTAGACTGGAGCTGATGTCTAGGGGGAAAGACAAACCACACAGTACTCACCAGTTCATAAACAGAAAGTAAAACACCCTTTGTGTTCTGGTATTTCCATTTGTCATAGCTCCATGCAGTCATTTTGCAGAGCTGGGTGGGTAAAATTGTACTCATCTCTTCAGAGGAGTATATCCACTTCTAATCACCAAAATAAAATAATATATTTGGGGCTGAGCTTGAGTTAACAGGGAGATACTTCAGTTGAAAGCATTTTACAAGCTTGAGATCTGACTCTAAGGTTTTCAGATCCAGGTGCCAAATATTTTTGCATCTGAACCTCAGGAATTATCCAGGCAAACAGTCAAAGCTTATTGTTACTGCAGAAAGAGCCAGGCAGATGTCATTAGGTCTTTCTTGGAGGACTTAGTGAAGCGTCTGGGAAAGATGTGCTGTAAAATTGTATATTTAAATATGTATCAATTGTATGTTTGTTGTGCGGCATAAACTGACTGTCATTTACCCTGAAACATAGTGGCTTGCTTGGAACTATCTTTTTTTTTCTGATTTCTCTAACTTACCAAAAAATAATCGGTCAAAACGGAAAAGGACAAATAAAGCTCACAATTAATCAATTAGCTCCTTCAATAATGGTAGCAAAGTAGATCACACTTTTGAGTGTGATCCTGCCAGTGGTTCCTGTGCCAGTGGCTGCTGTTCTTGTGGAGTGGGGTTTGTGTCAAAGTAGGACATCAAGGCATGAGCTGTTTGGTTCATGGAAGGAAGGCACTGAGTCCTTGAGGAAGGCTGAAGCTGCTGGTTGAGACTGAGATCTGTGCGTGCACAGAATTGTTGGTGGATGTTGTGCAGGTCACTGGGCCAGCTAGGGCAGGGAAGGGTCACTTTGCCCTTGTCATTAGGGAGGTACCATTTGAGGGCCTGTGTGTACTCAGCACTGGGAAAGTTTGTCCTTGTGTGACAGGAACAACCTGGGGGAGACTAAATTCCTGGTGAGCAAGGAATTAATTTGCAGCTCGAGTTCCCCTTATGTAGGAGGAGGCATGGGGGAATTCAGGAACTTCTCTCTCCTGGCTGGCAGCTCCCTGCTGCTATTATGCCAAGTCATTTCACTGGTGAGATGCATTAAGAGGCAGAGGAAGATGTATCCTCCTGATTATGAACATCACTTGTAATGTGCTCTGAACTGATACTGTGCTTTGCCAGTGGGAGGTAAAAAGCCATTTATTTTCACCCATTTTCCCCTATCCCCCAAATGAGTTTCTTCTGCAAGGAAGTTGTGTGAATTTCCCTAGCATCCATTGTGGTATGTGCTGTGTAGTTGGGTGTGAAGATAAAATCTCTTTTCAATGATTCTGCAGTCTAGATAGGTGGGAGTATCTGTAAGAGTTGCTGAGTTGAAAAGGAATCGAAATTCAGAAACACCACATATATTGTGCATTAAATGACTTCATGAGGAGATAGATCAGATATCAGTCTCTTTCTCCAAGGCAAATTTTTTTGTAGAAAGAGTGTTGTTCATTCTACTAATGTACTTCTACTGCTGCATTTTATGGCTATGTACATATCTGTGTAGGTGTTCCCATTAATTTTCTTCTGGTTTTCCTTCAAGCCTGAGCTGCTGGAGTTGGGTGGTTGCTCAGAATCTCAGCTTTTCTGTGGTAGGAGAAAGCCCCACTCTCTGGTTTTTCACACAGTGAAGAGAGAGTTGAATAGCTTCAGTTGCTGTACAGATGGGAAAGCCCAAACACAGACTCTTCACACTTAGTTCCTTAGAGCTTCTTTCTTAATTGCTTGAAGTATCTTAGCTGTAAAGCTAAATCAGGATAGGATGGAAGTGGTGTAAAAATGCAGTAGATTCCTCAATGAACTGAGCCTGTAGGTACCTCTGTCATACCAAACGCTCTGGGTCAAGCCAAGCAGAACCTTGGACCCGTTTTCCTGAAAACCAGCTGAATGCTGGCCATTGGCTTGTATGATTATTTGTCCAGCATTAGAAAGAAACCCCAAATAGTTCTTTTAGTGAACTTCTGTTAGTGCTTACTTTTGATAAAATTAGAGAGTTTTTCCTCTTCCACAGTTGTAATGCTACAAAGATGCTCTCTATTCTATGGCAGAACAGGAACAAATGAGACACCCCCTCAGAGTTAATGGGGAACTGTGTATTTCCTATATATTTAGGGAGAAAAAAATCTGGGTGGAAAGGACACAGAGACTGAAGAGATGGCAGATTCCTTGTCACTTATTAATAGTCAGGGCCCAGCAGGCCCTGACTGCCTGTCTTGAGCTGCGGAGAGATTTTTGTTAAGCTGCTGGCTTTATAATCTGCACAGCACTCAGCTGCCAATCTGATGGGCCCTGTAACCTCTGGGGTAAAAGGGATGCAGTCAAAATCACGCCAACATTGGCTTTTTGTATTTGAATAGAAAACCTTTTTCAAATAACCTGAAAGGGAAATAGGAGGCCAGAACAACTGTCTAATTACCCTTCTGTAATACGGCAAGATAAAAGGAATTTTTAGGCAGCTGTAAGCTCCCATTCTGCTTTACCAACAAGTCACTGTTTTCTTACTGATAGTTCAAGTGTTTACATTGTCAGCTCCAAAAGATCAATTTAGGAGGCTGAAAATCATACAGTTTTGGTGTCCTTTATTTCTCCAGTGTTTAGAGCTGTGGAATGAGAAGGACAGCTCTGGGTCCTGGCCTTCCTACATCCAGCTTTAGGCCAGCTCCTTCAACACTTCATGTGGGTAATGAGGTTATGTTACCTGCCCACATACATGAGCCGAGGGTTTGGATTAAACTGGTTAATAAAATCCAGTCTTGGAAGAGTGAGAGTGGAGAAATGTACATAAACCTACAGTCTCTATCCAAGGCTGAAGCCTGAGATTTGATCAATGCTTTACTAAGCCAGATGTCTGATATCTTCTCTTCCCCTGCCTAAGAGATCCATGAGAAACTCTTGTATGCCTTTGCAGGCAGGGTGGATTGTCATCTTTGGGTCAATGTGTGATATTGTTAATTTGGATTTTGCCTGAACAGAGGCAAATCCCTGAAAAAGAATAAGAAATGAGAACCAAATCCATTCCTTTTAAACTCCTTCCAAGGGGTTTAAACACCACAGATGTTTTATGATCTCAGACTGTATGCCAATGGTGGGAAAAGCACTAGAGGTAGCAGCAACATTAAATTTTTTTTCTTTATGAAGATATGAAAAGAGCTTTTTTTTCCTAATTGTGTTTGTAACTGTTCAGTTCCTCTGTTCTTCTGTTTTCTGTGAGGTGAGGGAGGCAGAACTAGAGCCTTTCTTTTCCTCCATGGCGGGGCTGCCTAAGTGAAAGCAATGCCATTCTGTGGAGTAGGTAAGAATGTGAAGGTTTTGCACAGTTCTTCCTCAAAATGAATTTTCCTTGCTAGAGTTTTCAAGAGGGACTCTGATTTTTTTCCCTAGCCTGCCTCCAGCAATGCCCAATAAATGACAGCTATTAGCAGTGTTAAACTTCCAATAAGAAACCTACTACCTTTGAGATAACTTTTCCTTCTTGCACTACTGCAGCAATCAGCTTGTGCCCCAAAACATGAGCTTTGATGACTTGCCATGTGACATTATTATCTACTTAAAAATGTAAGTTATCTCAATTATAGACTGTTGGCCCTTTCCAGTGAGCACATCTGTGGCTTGCAGGGACTCTGGCCTCCTTTGGCTGTGAGCAGTGTGCACTGACTACAGGCATTGTGGAAATATAATTTCTCTTCACTTCCTTGCCAGTGCTCGATGTGCTCCCTTGTTATAAGGCAGCATAAAATTTAGAGGCTAGTCACGGGGAAGGTAGTAAGAAAGAAACCCAGAGACCTCAGTAAATTTTCCTTCTAAGTGTTCCCTTTTCAAAGGTAAATGGTCTTATTCTTTGTAATCTCTCCCTGTATGTTAACAGCTTTCACAATGCTAACTCTTTTGTAAGAAAAGCACATTACAATCCCAGTCGACTTTATCTCTGGTAAGGGAGCCAAAGAAGGAAGAAGCCAATACTCTTTTTAAAAATTTTTTCTTTACACTCCACCAGCTACTCAGCACACATGTATTGTAAATTTAAGATGTGGATGTTACTCAAAGAAGCAACTGTGATGTCACAAGTGTTTTAATAGCCTATGATTTATTTCCCTAAGTGCTTTATTAAGATGATGCACAACAGCATTTGGAAGCCAAATGCTGCCTTAAGAGAGACTTGAAGGAGTTATTTTCAATCTCCTGACTTTTCTTCCTCGACACAGTAATTTGTTTGATTGGAGCAAAAGGGCCCTGGATTCAGAACAGGGATTCTACTTCTTATTTAGTGTTTCTTTGTGCGTTAATCAGCCCAGTTTGTGATCTGAGAGAGCAGGAGTATGAATGAACTTACTGTGATATGAGAGAGCTGCATGATTCAGGGAACAGGATACTGGCTGGGCTTTGGAGATTGGAGTTCTGTCTCTGTATGGGTTTGTGGCTGTTTGATAGTGAAACATTTGGCTAGGCATAATCAAGAATCAGCAAATTCATGAGAACCAGAAGTCATGTGCAAGGAATCCTCTCCTGGCAAGGTATTTCTAAGGACATTCAGGAAGGTTAGCTGTAGGTGCAGTGATGTAGGGCCTCTTTGCCATTAGTCTGGTGATAAATCTGGTATAATTTCCAAGTTTTGAGACAGGTAAGGCAGTGAATCAAAATGAGACCCAAGGTAGTCACAGTGGGCAAATGGATGGCTTAGTGAGCTGAGATCACTTGAAAAAATGTATTTCAGCTTAACAAAGAATAATAGTAGGACAGGGGCTGAAGGCTGAACTTACAGGACTATGAAATATCTACTTAGAGCATGGAGAAGGACTGGACAGTGTGTAATAGGCTACAAACTGGGCTTCATGTCCCACTGTGAAAAGACTGAAATGCATTGATCTGATCAATGGCTCTATAAGGAGACAGGAGCTGAAATTTTGAAGAAATTAGAACTTTGAAATGTTTAAGATACTGACTTGGCATGTAAAGATTTTTAAGACAGCATACAAATTTCAATAAAACTCTTCCCAAAATGGGATTTCTGGGCAAAAATTAAAGTGACTGACTGAAATGTCGATTTGAATTAAAGAATAGGCATAAAATTAAACAGACCAGAAACATTCTTTTTAGGTCATGGATACAGCAAATGCATAAAATTGCAACTGAACCAAGTTTGGTGTCTGTTTATTAGAATAGTGACTTGGGAGGTATAACAAAGGGAAGATGATGTGAATGGTGGAATAAGGTGGCCATATGATTACACAGGATAGGTAAAGGATGACAAATACCTGTAAGAGATGGGGTAGAAATCTGATTTTTGGAGCAAAGAGGATTAGACATGGTTAAGATGAGAAGGGCTGTGTGAGGACTCAGCCCGTCTGCTTGCAGAAGCTGGTGTTAATTGACTGAGCTGAGTCAAAAAACAGCACTTCCCACAAGCTCCAGAAATTATTTCTGTCCAGTGATATAAAAACAGCATCACCCTCCTCGTTAGGCTTTTCCCCTTACTATTGACATTACTTTGATGGCTACTATTACCACTTAGCTTTTTAACATCATTAAAACACAAAATAAACAGAAAAGGTGGGTGGAAATGGAGTTAATGTAGCTGTAAAATCTATTCAATCTATGTCCCATTAGAAAATAATGGTCAGTATTGTAATAAGTATAAATTCATTCCTCAGGCCCTCTATTAGTATAATTATGAAAACACTGGGCTTGGCAGTTGGCTTCTCCTACATTCAGTTGCTATTTTTTGTTTCAAAAGAAACATGCTGAGTGAATTGGTTTAGAAAGAAGATGTAATAAAGCTCTGAGTAAACAGGGCTTGTTAATTTGCAGAATTTCTATTGAAATTGCATGAACAGAACATGTATAGGGATATAATAGCCTCATTTATATTTGTGGATTATCTCTAATGCATAGTAACTTCTGAAATGCTGATCAGTGCTCTAGAAAAAAGGGGAAAAAATGTGGTTTTCAGTTTGGTTTTGAAGAAAATGAAAGATCTAGGGTTTTTATGCAGAGAAGCTGCATGTTACAATTTGCCCCCAAACGAAATTCATAATCCAAGTGTGTTTCATTTAACTGAGGGAATGTGTGAGGGAATGCTATTTACTCCTGT
This sequence comes from Zonotrichia albicollis, assembly GCF_047830755.1. Taxonomy (NCBI): domain Eukaryota; kingdom Metazoa; phylum Chordata; class Aves; order Passeriformes; family Passerellidae; genus Zonotrichia; species Zonotrichia albicollis. The sequence goes on along the minus strand of NC_133825.1, from coordinate 40,160,380 downwards.
TATAATGTCTATTGCTCTGGCTTTTTTTATTATAAATAATTCCATCAAGTCATTAAGAATTGATCTCTGAACAAGGGAGATCCACTGCAGTTGTACTGAGGGGTGTTTTGGATTTAACCAAGGATCCACTTGATCCAGGATCTTCACTGTGAACCTGCAGCAGGTGGAGATGACAAGGGTGTAAGAACGAGGCCAAGCCATGTATGTTACTGTTTTGATGCAGCCTTTCAGCTTATACTTTCTGCCTCCACCACTTTTTAAAATACCAGAAGTGTTTAGTGGAGGTATTTAGTAGCCCTTGGTGGGTGTATATGTGAGGTTAATTTGTATTTCTCAGAATGTATCCACCATTTGAAGTGATACAATCTTTTAGTGTCCAGGAGGATGGGCAAAGCACCTGGTGGTTTTTGGCCTCTCTCAGCTTCAGAGACCTGAATAAATGCTTGAGAAGGAAGAGGTTTTTCTGTGCCTTTAGCCATCCAGTTTCTGTCTCCTACACCTCTTTATATTTTGATATCTAACTGTGTGATGAAGTCAAACTCACCGAGCTCTTTTTTATCTTCTAAATGAACTGGCCATTCTGCATGTTGGAGAGTGAAAGTGGCATAGTAGTAAATGACATAAAATTTCACTTGTGTGTAGCCTTTAGGGCAAGGAGCTTCATATAGCAGCTGGAGAACAGAGTGTTCTTGAGTTCTATTGATTGCTCTTTAAACATTGCTTTATCCTTTCAATGAATAAAGAAAGTAAAAGGGGAAACTTCAGAAAGCTCCGTTGTGTAGTCAAGAAAAAAATCTGGCCCCTGCATAAACTTGTCCTGTTGTACATTTGTATCGCGCTGTGTACTATAGAATGGAAGAATGGAAGACTAAAGGAGTGATGGTTTTGGATGATCTTCGCCTCTTCATTGCTTGCAGGCTGAACAGATTGTCTCTTCCAGCTCTGAAATACTTTTCAGAGAAGTGGCAACAACCTTGACTCTTAAGACCCAGGTGCTTAGAATGTGATGAAACACATCAGTTACTCCTATTTAAGTTGTGGGCCTGAACCCACAGTGGGGCATTATTGGCTTCTTAGTTGAATTTTCTGAAAGAATTTCATGGCTTCTCTGACTTCTTCTGGTTGAACATAATGTAGAGAATTGAATCTAGCTTCACGATAGAACGAGCCACTCCAAAAGTACCTGTCAAAATCTTGGTCAGAAAGGAAAAAAGCAGAGGAAAGGCAAGTTCTAGTAAGCTGTGTCTTCTCTGTTGTGAGAGTGAAATCTGAAAGGCAGCATTAGCTTCTCTAAGGTCTGGAAGTTCACTGTCTGATGGGATGAGTCAGCCTCTACTGGCTGCAAAATAGCTTTTCACTGATGGAAAATTGGGGAGAAGGGGAATCATGGTTATTGCCAGCATTGTTCTCAGTGGCTGCAGGTGATGCCTTGCATGGGATGGTACCAACCCTACCCTGTCCATCTGCCCTTATGCAGAAATTCCCCCTATTGACCACTGACACCTGTGTTAGCAACTCTGGGGCTCTGATTTTGGTGGTGGGCTTTTTCTTAATTTGGAAAACTTTATAAAGAGGCCATACCTCAGTTTGGCAGGTACACACGTGGTCTAAATCTGCCTGCATAATTCCATTCATTTTGGCACCCAATTTATTTCTTATAGGAGCTGATCTCTTCCAGCTGCACCTAATGAGCTCAAATTCATCCAGGAAGGGGTAGAGGATGCTGAGTGAATCAGCAACATCCCAGATTCCTCAGAGCCTTAATTTACGTGTGTATTTGGCCTGCACTTGACAGTGATCATGTGCATGCCTTGATATCCCACTGGGCATTTTCATCCTGTTCTCCCACATCCTGTCCCTTCCTAAAATGTTACTTCTCTGGCCTCCCTGCTTCTGATGTTTTCTTTGTTAGTTTTAAGAAGCTTTAAAGATGCTCTGAAAGCTAAGTAATATATTTATATTTTTTTTCTGGGATGTCACACAGCAGTCCAGAACTTTCCGAACGCAGATGTCATAAACATTTGTCCTCTCAATCACTAAAGTTCTAGCAGACTTTTATGTAATTGTATAGGGTAATTACACAGACTCTCCTGTAAACTATTATCAAGTCTCTGTAAAGGCTTCTGCAGATTTCAGTAAGCTTTAGGACAGCTCATTACCTGTCCAAAAAGACAGAATTTTTCTTGTCTGGTTTGTTTTGTCTTTACTGTCCATAAGAACACAAAGTTCTTTTAAAACAGTATTTGTAAAATGGCTCCTGTCTGTTTCTCTGGGCACCAACCAGTAATGTCCCCCTCTTGAACACAGACCTTGCACTGTGGCTGCTCCAGCTGAATATCCTGGGATTTGGGTGGACACAGCACATGGGTGAGCCCAATGCAGTGGGGAAGGAAGTGCTTCTGGCACATCAGGCCATGGCTCTCAGGTTGCTGCCCTAATTCTTGGAGGAATTTACACCTTCTGGTGTGGCATCCTATTCCTAGGAGAGATTTGCAGTGTGAGTTGGTGCTAAAGTTAATAACAGAGATCAGTGAACTTAGAGGGTGCTATGAAGAGTCAAACTCAGTTGCCCCAGCAGTATGAACAGGGTTATCATCCATGGAATCAGATGTTAAGGCAGAGGTAAATTTTAAGGAAGAATTTGTCTGAGGATCAAATAGGTGGGGGTAGATAAGTTTGATCAATGACCAGCTAAGGCTGTTGTCCTTGTTAGGTGTCACTGTGCTCTCTCTGGGATACAAAACAGGAAAGAAAAATTGTTAGGCATCCCACAGGAGCTGTTAGAGTTTCCTGGCCAAGCTCAGCCCGTTTCTCTGCAGCAGGGTGCCACAGCCTCTGTGGCTCTGTGGAGTGGGTGCAGGTGGTTGCCCTGTTTTGCAGGCACCAGCTGTGCCCAGTGTGTGCCTCTGACAGTGCTGTACAGCTGTGGCAGACAAATCTCATCTGCTCACATCATGAGCTGGCAGTAGCCCTGCCAGAAGGCCCAAGCTTGCTGCTCCTGGTTTACAGAGCTCACAGGACAGTCTGTTCAGAACCTCAGCTATATCTGAAAATATCACTCTGTAATCTCTAAATGCCAAAGGGAAAAAAAAAAAAGGACAAATTGCCAGGAGGCCCAGATTCTTTGAAGGAGCAGGGCTGGCAGCATAACTCTTCTACAGGCAGAGTCCTGCAAAAATGAGGTGGTTGCACTCAAGGAGCTGAACTTGCCAGCCTGTGAATCGGACAGGACTTGTCAGCACTGTCAGCTGAGTTAATGCCCAGTGGTACAGTAAGGAAGATCCACTGTTACTGTTGCCTTTCTGTCAAGAGTCATGGAGTAGATAAGTTATAATGTCTTCATTCAGTATAAAAAGACTGTTCCATTAATTGAAATAATAGACTAGGACTGGGTTTGTCTGGAGGTAGAGAACAGAGATCTAGACCGAGTCCTCAGGCAGGGGCAGATGTGATTTACTTACTGTTTGTGTTCCAGTGCTGTCATTTGCTGCACTCTAGGCTTGACTGGCTGGGATTAATTTATGATGCTTTCTTACTAGTGCTTCCCCTAAAGTAGACTACTGCTCCCTTGCCCACCAGCACTGAAGATCAGATGATCTATCAATTGCCACAAGAATCACTTCTTGTGTGTTTTACCTGATTTCACTCCTGATTCTCCAAAGCAAACTTTACTTTTAGCTGCTGCTTCATCTCCTGCATATTTTTTGCTTTGTCAGCCAAAGACTTCTCTTCCTGCAGGTCCCAAAGGTGTGCTTCCTTAATTCCCTGGTAAATTTTGAAATGATTCCCAGCTGGTACCAATCACTGGGCTGAATGTAGGTGTGCTGATTAGCTGCTGTGACAACTCTGTCTAATTAGCTGAGTTGGTTTCTCCTTCTCAGAGTACCCAAAGGAGATGTTTGGTTCAAGGTTTTATTAAGGTGAGCTAGGAGTTAATAATTATGCACAAGGTGTTGAAGACTGATCAGCTTCTGATCTAGCTCAATAGCCTTAATTAATGGAGGCAGTAGAGGCCTCATGTTTCAGGAGTGACAGTACAATCACTAGAGTTGTCCACTTGTCCCTCTCTGTTTCCCTGTAAAATAAGATTCCTTTACCTGCTCACCTTTGCACAGCCCTCAGAAAATACATTTGTGCTTGATCAGTTCATGCTCAGGCAAAAAAAGTGACAACAGGCATTTGATTTACCTTGGCTGTCCATTTTTTTCTTGTGTAGTTGAGCAACATCATATTTGGGAATAGAGACTTCAGTTAAATATCTCCTTCCTTGGGAAGAGAAACTCAATAAATAACTGAGATCTAATCCACAGAAAATTCCCAAAGAACTGTAAATACCTGGAATGTGAAAGTGGGACTACAGGTGTTTCACAGTGCCAAGATTAGCCTTATCTCCACTTCCTGGCCAGCAAGAACTCCCAGCATTGGTGGTTCCATCTGTTCTGCAGGATTTGGTTATGTTCCTGAGCCAGGGCCTAAATGCAGTTGGTGTTCTTCCATGCTCTTCAACAGGGCTGAAGAAATTTGGTAACATAAGCTCTTTTCTTTTGGTGTCTGTACACCACTGGGATGAAAAGTGTCTCTGGCATGTGCAAAGGCAGAAGAGTTCGGGGTGATTTTCTTCTTTTGGTAGCAAGGGGTTCAGTGTCTGGTATTGCCACAAGGAATTTTGGAGTGTGCAATTTCTCTCCCACCCTCAATCCCTCTTCTACTGTCCTGCATCAGTGACCAAGCATTCAAGCCAGTCTTGGAACACCAGCACCTTCTTTTCTGGCTACCTGTTTACAGGGTTTGGGATTGTTTGTCCCACTTGGATGCCTTACTGATGGGTTTTCTGGGTGGTTTGAACTAGCCTGGGTTGTAACAATTTCTTCTGCAGACACGATTGCTTCCCCCCTGCAGGTTAAAGCCCTTCCTCTACCTCATTCTGTCAATGTCCCTTAATGGTCCTCAAGGGCCTTTTAAGAGGCAGCTTTTCCTGAGCCAAGTTTTCTTGTTTCCTCCATTCTCTTCAGGAGCAGCTTCTCCCATCTATCTCATCTTTTACACCATTTTGAAATGTCCTGTATAAAAACTGTCAGCCGCTCAGGAATCTAATAAGACGTAGTTTTTTAACTGTTAATAACTTCAGGATTTTTCCCATTAAGTTTTAACATGAAGTAAGATGCTAAATAAAATCAAAGGAGTTTTATTTCATTCTCTTCAACAGTTCTGCTCTACTCTCATAAATAAAACATTCTCAAAAAAAGACACTTATTTTAATATATTCTCACACTGCCACCCAGGCTGAGTTCCTTGACTCTCAGCAACCTCACACAGTGTTGATAACTTCATGGACCACTGCTGTGCTGTGTGTGGATGAGTCAGCTTTCCATTTTCACAGTAGCTTTAGCTTTTCTTGCAAACTCGCATTTCTCCTAAAAAACTCCGGCTTGCTTTCTGAGGTTTGTCATGGTCCTCCCTCACAGTTGTCTCCATTGCTGTGAGAATCCCTGTCACATTCAAACACTGTTTACAGTCACCTGACATAACTGGTTCTAGGTGCAAGGGCTTTCCTTGCACAACCTCCTCTTTGCACATTTTCTTTGCTCATTGTCTGTAATGAAGTTAAAGGAGCCAAGTTTCAGCTGCACCCTATACCTGATTTTTCTTGCTGATAGTTGAGATTATCCAGGTTATTCCTTTTTCTTCCCTCTTTTGAACCAGTAAATTTTGCTACACTGGAAATGTGCAGAATTTCATTTTTGTTTTAATGAACTGCTGCTGGGAGAGTCTTTCCCTTTTTGAACCCAATCACTTTGTCAGCTTGATTAGTCAAATTGCTGGTGAATCTATTCCTCTTCTCCATAATCATGAGTGTGGTTGCATTATTAAACATCTTTCTCTGTCCTACACAGAAGCAAGAGTTCAAAGGGGTGAAGGAGAGCACTACCCCACAATAATTAGTAGTACAGTGGCTGAGAGAGCTCTCTTCAGATGGAGGATGCTCCTAAATTGAAATTTTGTATTATTTGAGAAAGGCTGCATCTCATTGTATGCCTTGCTGTAAAGGAGGATTTGCTTGGAAGTAATTTCAGGGTATTGGTGGTTGCTGCAGTAACAGCCCCAGCTGTTGTTCCAATGCTTAGACAGCTACAGATGCATCAGTGCTTTTGCTGACTGTTCTGCTGAGTCCTGTCCTCTCTTCCCAACAAAAGCTGGACTTCTCGCATCTGAGAACTAAAAAAAAATCTGCTCCTTCTGATGTTCTGCAAGGAAATTCCATTCAGGAAAAGGTTTGCTTTGGCAGGTTGGCATTTTCTAAAGTGAAAATGTATTTGAAGCATTTTCAAGTGACCCTACAAATGACTGATTTAAATTTCAGTTTAATCCCTGAATTTTCAAACACTGTGCTTGTGTGTATGTGGCTTTGTATTTTTGTTTTATTGTGGTTTTATTGGTTTTTGTTTGGTTTGTTGTTGTTGTTTTGTTTTTTTTTTTTTTTTTCAACCACTCTTTCTAGGCAGAAGCACAAACCTGTGAAGTAATGAAAATTGTTCAGGAAATGTGACAGCACAAATGTCAAAAATACTCTTGAAGGCTTCTCCAGGACTCCTGAAGAACTTGGGAGTTGTGAGGGGAAATTTACACCATGATGAACTTACTTAGCTGTCTGGACAAACTTACTTGGCTGTCTAGACAAACAGAATTTCTGTTTTATGAGGAATTTTGTGTTTTTTAGTAAAAAACTTTTTTTTGTGTTTTAGTAAAACCTGATAGTAAAATAGACAGTGAAACCTGTCAGTAAATGGATGATGTCATTCAGCCAGGTACTAGAAAGGTTGGACAGGTCCCTGGAGGATATTTTGATTTTATTCAGAAACTGTCACCTGATGGAGAACATCCTTAGGGAAAATTTATTTTCAATGAGAAAGATCTTCTAGGACATGTTACATTCTTGTATGGGTGCCACAGGAACAAGAGTTTACAAACTGTGCTTTACTTTTGACAGTGAAAGGCTCATCAGCAATGTGGGGGTACCACAGGATCTGATGTCACTGTGTTCTCTAGAAGTTCTGGTTCAGGGATTCACATGCTACAAGCACAGGCTTACTTCTTGGCTTTCATTTGTGATGATTCCAGCTGTCACCAGCTGCAGTGTGCATGGAATTGGGCTACTGCTGAGAGTGCCACTGGGACAGCATGACAGGTATTGCCTCTCTGCTCATTGTGCTGCTCCTCTGCAAAGCCCAAATGTCTCTGGCAGGCACAGGAACAACAGCAAATCCTCGTGGGATGCACACCCAGTAACCCCTCTCTCACACAGAAAGCTGCTCTCACTGCATTCCTGTTGCTGCAGCAATTAGAAATAAGAAATCTGACTTCTCAGGGGCTTGGCCAAACTGTCCCAGCTCTGCCTTCCCTACTTTCTGTGGGATTTTCTGCCCCAGATCTGAAATTCTCAGGAATGTTTCAGTTTTGCCCATGTGTCTGAGCAGTTCTTGGGCTGGATGAACCTTCTCTCTTGGGTGCCTGACATTTTTCTCTCTTGCTTGTCATGCCTCTCTTGAAGCCAGCCTGGAAAGTGTTTGCACTTGAAGCAAGTGGAGCAAATTCTAATTTGTCTGGAATGGGCCCTCCTGTTAAATGTTAAACTGACCTTTTCAAGAGAAATTTACTTGATAGTTCTAAGTGAAGGCCTGCTTTAAGCTAAACCTGTCACTACACCATGATTAAAATCACTTAAATGTACATCAGTTGCACATATTATTAATGGAAATTGAAATCAGCCTAAATGGTAACCATAAATTTTAAAACTGGGGGAAGAGGATGGAGACAGAAAAACCCACACATGATATGAAGGTTAAGGTGCCTTATTCACCCAAAAATTAGATGAGCTGAACAGGGAACTTTATTCTGAAGCAGTGAAAAATCACAAGTGCTTTTTTGATGTATTTACAGTCCTCCAATTCTCATCTATTGAAAAGGGAAATTCAGTGCATTTTTGGCAGGAATTTGACCTGTGAAGACACAGAAGGATTGATCACAGTTGTCTGGTCCTGTTTCACCTGCCACAGGACCTTCATCCAGCACATGATGAGATTTCTGGGGCTGTGACAGGTGGTGAAGGTGTGTGTGTGTGTAAATGGTGGTTGGAAGGGGGCTCGTGATCCATGAATGTCTGCTCCCACTTGAAGTGCACATTTAAAATCCTGCACCTGTTCTTGCCTCCTTCCTTTCCCCTCCACCCCAGGGCACAGCTCCAGTCTTTGGCTACCACAGCAACTGCTCCTTAAAGTGTCTGCTCTAATTGAGCACTAATAAATCAAAACTGCATTGAAGACCTTCCACTTAAAGTCATTTTTCAGTGACTTTCTATCGCACAGCAGGATAGGACTTGGCAACCATCTCCCAGAGAAATGTCCAGGGACTTATGAAGGTCCTTTTTGAGGGTATAATCTTTATGTAGCTGTGTGACCTTTGCCACTCCAAGTGCAAATTGAACCTTTTGTAATTGATATCTCTTTTCTAACAGCCTTGGCTTTCACACAGGTGAAATAAGCATGGCTTTTTCCAGCTGTTTTGGGACATTGGGGGTTTGTAGGGCTTTTGTGGTCAAGTGTGGAATTTGGTTAGCAAAGCTGTAATTTTTTGAGCATGTTAGAAGACACGCCTTTATTAAGGGTGTTGGTGGTGGCTGAGGATGACAGCTCTGTTATAAGAAGGTGGAAAGAATTTTCAGGTACTTGGCTGAGCTCCTGTTGGTAACATTATTTTAATGACTAGATTGTATAATTAATGCCTTTTTACACCCACATCTTTGGAAAAACCTTCCTTATCATTTTAATTCCAAATAAATTAAAACAGATGGCTTTTGGGGTAAATAAGTCTTCTGGTCCATTTTTTTAGGATGTTTGGGAATGTGGGTTGTGAGTAGTGGATGAATATGGCCCATCAGTAAGGATTTTATTGTCAGGGACTCTTTAAAGATGTTTCAATCCTTATATTTTCACAAACAGAAAACTTATTTAAAATAAGATGTTGTTGCAATGCAGGGCAAAATAGTAACCTGATCTTGTGCTAAATGTTTCCTATATGGAATTTACAGCCAAGCTTTAACTTACTTTTATCCTTTAACTTACTTTTATCTTTTACCACTAACATAAAAGCAAATCCCATTTTATCTGTAGCTGGTGCTGACTTAAAGATGACTTTCAAAATCAAAGAACCCGAAGAGCTGAGCTCATTTCTGGACTGTCAGCCTGCAGTTCCTCCCTGCCCAGATGCCAGTGTATCAGTTTGCTAATAGACTGTTTGAACACCTCACCTTGACCGCAGCTTGCTCTATTCTTAACACACAGCACAAGCTCCTGACCATTTTTCCTGCAGAGTGATAGGGAGCATGCATTCTCTGCAGGCCTGGAAAACAGTATTAATCTTCTGCTGTGTACTTTCATTTCATTTCCTGTAAAAATCCATCTTCTGCTACTGGAGCTGACCTAAGGTTAGATGTCAGAGGAACAAATTGCTGTCACCTGCTCCATACCCCAAGAGTAGCTATAAATAGCATGCTTTATAACCCCACTGATCCTTGAGATACATGGTGATAAATACTCTTCTACCAACCAAGAGGAAAAAAAGTAAAGCTGCGTGGCTCTGGATGTTGTCTATTATTTGCAGCTGACAAAAATGGTAGAGCTGCATCACTCAAATTGCTTTAAAATGAAAAACAGTAACACTCGTTGTATGTATTTGCTTAAAAGCATTAATTAGTGATTTTTGAGTAGAGTAGTCCAGTAGCACAGCTTCTACATCCAGCAACAACAAATTGTTTCTTAGGTCCAATGGTGTGCTAAGAGTCGAGCTGGCAGCTCAGTGTGTTCACTGCTTGGACTCAGAGAATGAATTGAAAACCTTTCCAGTAGAACAATTTTCTTCTGGGAAATGCAGCATTATTCAGATAAATCTTCTGCAATATTTTAAAAATGAAATTTTGACAGGAAATGTAGGAATAATCTGAAACTGGAAGTGTTTTCCATTTGGATTTTTCTCCTTGTTTCACTGGAGCTTTTTTCCTGTAGGGTGACAGCCAGACTGCTATAAAATATTCAATTGAATGGATAATGATAACGCTGGTACATGTGAAATGAAACACTCTGAATTACTATTTTTTAAATTTAATCTCTTTCCCTTCTGTATTCTTACTCCATCCAGTTTTTGGGAATAATGATATTTTAAAGCAAGGCAAAAAAAAAATTAGTATTGGCTAAGGGATTGCATCTTCCCACTAACTTTAGTATGAATTAATGCATGAAGCACATTTTTAGCTGGCTTTAAAATGCTACTGGTCCTTGGGAGTTACTCCATTATAACAACTAAGGGGCTTGGACAGTGATTTTGACAATAATGTCTTTGGCTGTCTGGATCTTTTAAGCTTTCTAGCTGTTGATTTGCACTGGCAGGATAGAATGAAGATTGCATATTGTGTTGCAAATGCCTGGATGGTGCTAGCCAGAAAATCTTTTCTCTGGCTTTTAGTACATACCCTGCAGAAGACCTGCAATGCATTTATGGCACAGTAAAACTGCTCCTTACTCTTAATTGGAGGTGGGATAAAGTGGCTTTCTGGATGTATAATGTGGCTGTGGATGCTAAGGCAGCTCTGCTGATCGAGTGTTTCAAACTTTCTAACTGAGCTCAGCCTGCTGAGAGGGTTTTTTTAGCGAAGCTGCAGTGACCTCAGTGTTATGATGCGGTGGGAAGTGTAGGACATGTATGGTTGTCTCATCTCCCTGATTAATGGAAAGGCTTCCTGTTGCTCTGCCCTCAAGCTACAAAATCCATTAACCACCCCTTGGGGTGCCTGAAATTTATTCTGGCCATTACCATCAATTAGAAAGTTAATAGCGTGATGATTGCTGGGCTCCAGTCCCTGCTATTTGTGTGATTTACACCACATTGGGGTGAAAATGGGAAGAATCAACACTCAAGGAATTACTTTATGAGCAAGAATTTGGCATTAAGGGTGTGCTGATGTCAGTATGCCCCTGTAAACATATGGCAAGAAGAATCATAAGTCATTCTCAATCCTAATTTAAAAGGCAGCTTTTGATTTAAACATATGGAAGAATGGCTTTACTATCTGGCACAGCTAGGCTGAGATTTGTTTTGTTGATGACCATAAGCCTTGAGAGAGGCTGGGCCTGTGGGAATGGCTGTATTCTGAGTTGCAGTGTTGCAGAGTGTTCACCCCCCTGATGAAGGAAGGAAGGGCAGCAGTTTGCATCCTACCCTGCTTGTTTGTTTTGACAAATAAGTCAAGTGGACAAGATCTTGCAGACTGGTGCTCTTCCACGTATATTCCACTGATACCCCAGAATTCCCTTAGGTGGCAAGGAAAAAGCCTGTTGTCAGTAAACTTTCATTCCTTTTTTCGGGGTCTCTCACTGAAAATAATGTTGTAATGGCAAATGGAAAAGTGTTGAAAACCACTACTATGGACTTAGGGACAGAGAAAACGCTTGCATCACACACACCATCAGATGAGTGAGCATCAATAACCTGTCAGCTTTTGGTCTGTTTGGTATTATATTTGTGGTATATATTGATTAGCTGCCAAAAATTAGTGGAGTTACTGGTCCTTCCCAGTGCATCCAGATGCTGTGGCACAAAATGACTCCTAAGAAGAGCAGAGAGATGGCTCTAATGTTTCAGCCAGAGCACCACTTGAGCCAGCTCTTGAGCCTTTCACTGAGAGGGTCAAGTGGAGGTCTTGCTTTGATGGCTGCTCCTTTGTTTCTCACTGCTGGCTTTCACCCAGCCCTGGATTAGAGCAGCTAAAGGGGCTGTGACTGCCAGCCTTCCTACCCTGCTCTTGACTTGTGCTGCTTCACTCACTGAGGGACTGGAGATGAGTCTTTGAGGCCACACGGAGGTGAGAAGCTGAAAGAGAATTTGAGGAGAAAGTTCTGGAAAGTGACCCTCTCTGCTGCTCAGGCAATGGAGAGGGAACACCCAGTTCCTTCCCCTTACTGGCAAACACTAGCCTTGCTGGGAGTGTGGTGATGAGGCAAAATAGGTGGTAACTCCACAGTTATTTTAACAAAGTCCTCTGGTCTTGACATCCCATCCCCTTTTCCAGAGCTAGTCATGCCAGTGGTCACTTAACACAGCAGAGAGGGGTTCCAGAATGTAGCTGACCCCCAAATTCACTATTTGCCCATTGCAAATAGTGAATTTAAAGTCCACTCCTGTGAAACAGTGCCTTGGAAACACTTCCAGAACAGAGTCCAGTCAAATCTCAGTGCATTATTTTTCAAACAAAAGCTTGGTAATTGTACACTTGAAATAAAAATCTTCATGTCTTGCATTCTGACAGCAGAGATCCTTCTGATTGCCTGGAAGCAACTGCTTCCAAGCAAGGGCAGATTGATCATTGAAGCTATCCAGTTCCATGTTTGTATGGAAACCCACACAGTAAATAGTTTGGATTTACATGAGAGTGTGATCAGGATCTGATCTCTGATCAGCAGGCAAAGGAGTGGGGAATCTGAATATGGGTTTTATCAACTGCCAGAATCTTCTGTTCTCGTCCTGCTGACATGAGAAACCATTGCACTGTGCAGTGAAAGGGGGTTTACTGATCTAACAAGATGAGACAGACATCTAAAATTAGAGAAGCTGTAAAAGGGAGGAGGGGAAAAGTGCATGATTCCCATCTAATCCAAATTTGATATTTTTTCAGGCTAAAATATTTGATGTTGCTCTTTTCTTTGGGTATCCAACCTTTATGCAGCAGTGTCTCTGAAGCCTGAAGATAAAAAGCCCATCTCCACAATACAGTGGAATGTTACTTCTGCTATAAAAGGCAGTGGCATCAGAAACTGATGTTTAAAAAGTTGTTTAATGACATCTTACAAGCATAGAAACCTCTGTATTATTTCATATGGAAGTTTGTTCTGAGTTATGCTGTTCCATGGCTAGTTTGGTAAGATAGGGGGATCTGAAGAGGAATTTTGCAATGGAATACACATGTCACCAGAGTTAAAACAGATACATCTACATTGGTGTTTTAGCCTTACCTCATTATATTTTTTATTCTGTACTATTGATTTTGTGTACCACAGACTATTTCCTCTCTAGGCTTTATTTTCCAGGGAATTTACCAGGTGTCTCTGAGAAGAAGCTGAGTGAACAACATGGATTAGTTTGTTCTAAGGGTTGTTCACTATGGCTTGGACAGCTGTGATTGATCTCTGCAAAGAATGCTATGCTTTAGCAGAACAGATATCAGCCAGTCTTTAGCAGTTCAGAGAGACAAGGTTTGCATCACAGCAAGAGCAGTGCAGATCAATTCAGGTGGAAAATTCTGATCTCAGGACAAGAGTACTTAAGCCTATTCAGCACCATTGTCCAAGCTTTCAGGTGATAAAAAAGCACTTACAAGACTTAGAGCCTCATGCTTGGGCAATTGCAGAGACTTTATGTCAACTTTGAGTCCTGCCAGCCAGGTGGTGTGCCTTAACCCCAGCTGCTCTCTCACTCTCCCCCACCCCAGTAGGATATGGAGGAGAATCAGAAATAAAACTCCCAAACTCATCCCTTGAGACAAGAAAAGTTATTGAAACAAAGTAAAATATAACAATTAAAGGGAGGGAGGGGAGGGGGGAGAGAGGTAACCCCCAAGAAAAACAAGTGATGCTCAATACCATTGATCACCACCTGCCAACAAACACCAAATTGTTCCCAAACTGAGATCTGCCTTTCATCCAGGTAACTCCCTCAGTTTATGTAAACCTGGAATGATGGTTAAAATATCTCTTTGGACAGTTTGGGTCAGCTGTCCTGGCTGTGCTTCCTCCCAGATTTTTTGTGCACTTTCTTACTGACACTAACTAGTCCGTGACTTACTTAGCATAGACCCCACTCAACCACAGCCAAAATGTTTTTCTGTTACCAACATTATTCTCATGCTGGTAACAGAAAAATCCAAACCAGAACACTGGACCAGCTGCTGAGGAGAAAAAGAGCTCTGTTCCAGCCAAACCAGGATAATGGTTCTGATTTGTGTGCTGCCCTGATTATTAGGAGAATTCCTCTTTTCCCTGTGCTTGCATTTAACAGTCATAAGTCTTACTGCTGTCTAATGCTGTGTATTATGTTATGAGTGGATTTGCTCTTCTGCCTTGTCCAGCTGGGAATTCTTGCATGTTCCTCATAACTGACCATTTCCTTCACCTTTCATCTGACACAGATAAGAGTAAGAAATAACCTCACCCTGATTGCACAATTTCCTTTCATCCCATAGAACCTGTCTTGTCTCCTGTTGGAATATTCCCACTGTCATCATCCCAGGACTTCTTGACCAAATTCTTGTTGACCTTGACAGAGGAACAAATATTCTCTGCTTCCCTGAGTTGGTAACCGGAGTTACCGACTTTCCACCGGAACAGCATGGAAGGCAGATTTGGCAAATATATTTTTCTTAAACCATTACTTGAAGGAGAGACAAGCAGCTCATCTGTATCACCTACAAATGACAACTCATGGCCCTCTCACTCCTCTAGATTCTTTCTTTCTGAATTGTGTCACATTTTGAAAAATTATCCAATGCAATAGTTAGAATAGAGATTGTATGATAAAATATGAGCTGCTTCTCCTGCTTGTCACATCTTTAAGTTATTTATAGCAATAATCAGCTGAACTATATTAAGCCAAAAATTACAAGAAATTTGAGTGTGTAGGTTTCTGTTCATTTACATTACTTCAAATAAAAGTTGATTGAAAATGAAAAGAAGAAAATTGAATTACTTTAACTGATTATGCAGAGGAATGTCAATTTAATAGTTTCCTATTGTTTCTTTGTAATTTTTTTACTCCCTCTCCAAGTCTTTTTGGTGGCTTCTGCAGGTGGGAAATTTTATGAGAAAATTCTTCCCATGAGTGGAGGAAAAATACACATTTCATTAAACTCATACAAATTTATGACTTAATTTTGAGTAAAACCTACACCACAGGTCAGACTGGAAGAAAATATTTTCAAAATGGAGTTTTGAATTTGTTCTAAAATGCCTATTTGAACTGTTATTAATTTTGTACTTCTTTGGTTTGCCATTGATAGCAAGGCTTATTCCAGTCCTTATTTGCACTCACAAAACCCCAGAAAATTTTAAACTGTCAGGATGGAATGGGAAGATGGTGGAGCCTGAGGGGACTTGAATTTGGCTCTGTCACAGCCTTCCTTCAAATGCAGGATTAGTTATCTAGTCTTTCCCTCTGTTTGCCCACCTAGGCAGGGGGAACAGTATTATTTGCCAGCCTGCTGAGAGTCTCATGAGAAAAAAAGTAATCAGAAATGTGTTCACTTAGGGAGTGAGGCATGTGGGTCCCTTGGGTTTTGAAATACCTTATTTTTCTTTATGCTGGAGATGTCAAAAATTTTAATTTCAACCTGCCTGGATAAATTTGAAGTGTTTTAATGTTGTGACATGTGAAGTGCTGTTACAGATGTTTGAAGAAATGCTGACCAATTGTTTGGCTTGGCACTGCTGTCAGACCATTGCCCCCTTGAACCAAAGTCTTACAATACTCTTATGAAGCTCTTTTCTACATGGAAATTTTGTCCAAGGACAGAGGACTTACTGTGTTTATATCTTGCAATTGCTTTTCCAGGTGGAATTGTATAACTCTATTCAAAATGTGTCAGTCTCCATGAGCTAAGCAAACAGATCCCATTAGAAATGTGAAAAGCCTTGGGGAATTATTTATACAATGAATTAAAATGACAGACAGTGGTGAGAAGTGTCTGGGTGAAGCAAGGTAATTTGCAAAGCACAAGTAACTTTCTATGAAAATAAATAATTACTTTTGAAAAAAAAGTTTCACCCCAAGAAACTGAGATCAGGCATTATTACTTTCTGGAAAAAAAAATAGCAGGGTTGCACAAGAAGGAGTTAGATCAAAAGATGCATTAAACCAGAAGTGATATCTATCAATGCCTTTTGAAGGGCTTAACAGGAGGAACATGTGAACATAAATGGCCAGCTGTTGAAGAAGACTTTGACATTACTAGCTTTTGTGAAACATGGTGGTGTGGCAAAAATCAATGGGAAGCTTTACTACCTGGCTATGAAACCAAAGTAAAGAGTTTCAATTTAAGGGATGAAGGAATAGCACCTCAAAGTCTCCCCAGAAAACAAGAGTGCAAAAGTCAACAACTCTACAGCAGAGATTACAAACAGGCCTGAAACACTGCATACAGGAGTACAAATTTGCTCCAGAATTACCAGTTCCAGTATTTTCTGCTTTCAGACATGAAAGCTAATTTTTAATGTCTTAATTATTCCTTTATTAAAAAACTTGTTCATTTGAAAGCCTTTTATTAGTGTAGCCTGTGGCTCTGCAGTTCTGCCTTCTGCAATATGAAAGGCTCCTTTCCAAAAATCTGCTCTTGCAGAGATTAATACGATAGCAACTGACAAATCTTGTGCTCACCTGGCCATTCCCTTTGGAGGCAAACCAGGTGGCAAACTCAGTTATGTGTCAGGTTGGAACACAAGATCTAATAGTCTTTGCTTAACTTAGAAATGCCTGGCTTGTGCCAGAGGTGGATTCATGTGCAGAAGGGGCAAAAGGCCAGAGCCCATCTCTGCCACTGCTCCTGGTCAGGACAGGCTGCCCTGCCCTGCTGCTCACTGACTACACCACAGGTGATGCTGGTCCTGGCTGCCACTTGGACCACAGTTAGAGCAGCAAATTGAACTGTGGAGGAAGGAGAGGGATAAGGACATGAAATGCAGTGTTCTCTTGGTGGAGCTGGGGGAAGCAGTCAAGTTAATATGTGAAAACCAGGAGTAACTGGTGGTAAAAGAAAAAAAAAAACCTGCCAATTAAAGTGATTGCTTCTTAATATTGTGTGTTATAACAAGTAACTTAATCTGTTAACATGGGAAGAAAGCTGTACTCAATAAGCAGGAGACATGAGACAGCTTAAAGTCTGCAAGCAATGGCTTTCTTTTTTTCTCACTAGGTGTTCCAGAAAGATCTTGATGCAAAAAAAAAAAAAAAGGCCTCCTGACCAAATTATCAACTTTTCAGTTCTTCCAGTCTTCAGCATCTAATATAAAATAACTATGGGCAACCTTAAATTTGTAACAAAGGAGAAAACAGCAACTTGCTAGGGAATTTATTGAATCTGTATATTCAAACTGACAGTACTCTGAATGTCAGTCTGTGCTCCTTGGCAAAGAAGAAAATTTCCATAGGGTTCATGTTGCTGGTTGATTCAGAATGCCTGTTATAATTGTGAAATATTGGTAGGAATGGATTGAGATATATTCATGACAGTAGGTGGACTAATGGAATTCAGTGACTTTATTTAAAATGTGCAGGAGTTTATTATAATACTGTAATAGAAATGTCATTTACCCTGACGGGAGGAGAGGGAAAAGCCCTGTCAATGAATAATAATGAAGTTATTTAAATGTCAGCTTTCTTGCAAATAGTTTGCAAAACAGAAATTATTCTGTATGTTTCTAGTTTTGTTTTAATTTATTACTGGGAAGGCCAGAGCTTCAATCCCACAATTCTGGTGCATTTTTATACTGTGAAATGAGCTAGTAATCATGAAAATGTTTATCTTCTTGAATTGTCTTCCGCTTTACTGGAAAAATAGGGACTTGGATTTTAAACAGCTACTGGTAAAATTTAGGATTTAATGATAGCAATTGCAACTAATATGGTGGGACAGGTGTGAAGTTCAGAATTGAATCTAAATACTTTTATTTTCTGAATGTTATTCTTCTACTGTTATCTGCCTTTCAGTGACATCCACAATGTACCACTCACATCCCCCTTCTCCCCACAAACAATTTGAGGCACCATTGCAACACACGTGTCTGCTCAAGACACAATAAAGTAAGGTTTACTGTTCACTCATTTACATATAGTTATTCCATTAGCTGTAGCTATTTCGAGGGCATAGTTTATTTTTGTGTTTTCAGCTCTGCAAGTCCTGGGTTTAGTGCTTTACAATGATTTCTCCAGGCATTTGCTTGCTCATGTTATACAAATGGACTAAAACTGATTTCTCTCTGCAGAACTTCAGAGGAGCAGCCTTCCACACAAAATGTGGAGATGTTGGTTGCTGCATATCCTTTCCCCTTCAGATAACTGGGATTGAATTTGTTGATCCTATTCTGTCCTTAATGCCTGCACCCTGCTGAGGTGCATCTGTTTTTTGCAGCTCCTCCAGGTTAAGCGGGCTTCCTAGGCTATCCAATGGCTGATGTGTTTTTATGGGTTAGGAGTCTCATGCTGCTTTATACACCCATTTAATAAGATAAAGGAAGCTTGTTATCTAGGCTGCTAATCAGTGCCTGCTTGTATACACATATACATATATATTTATATAAGAAATAAGACAAATGCTGGTTGGTGTTATGCCTGGGTTAGATACCAACAGAGGCTTCCCATGTATGCAGGGATATTCCCATGTATGGTTCCTTTGATATAACTCCTTTTTCCCATTGCTCTGCAAATGTTTATATTACTATTTCTTTGTGCTAAAACACTTATGGATGCCTATATATATATATGCATATATATAACATTTTCTTCCTCCCCCACCTTGCCCCTGTTAAAATTAAGGGTAATTCTAAAGTGGGACAAAAGAAAAAACTGGTAAATGGGAAGGTAGAAGGACTAGCTAGCTATTGTCAGTTTAGAACACAATAATGAGAGTAAGATCTAATAGTAGCTCGTTTGATTGCTTGTGAATTTGTTCATCTGGAAAAAAAAAATTATGTTTTTCTAAGCTTTTAAATCTTTTGGTTTCTTTTATGGATGTTGACAGAAGCACACGCTTCCATCTGTATAGAGTGTTACCTGTAAATAAAGCTGTGAATGCAAAACAATTGCCTAGAGACTTGAAGTAAGAAGTGGCTGGCAATTCTGAGATTACTATTTGCAATAGGCTGTTGACATATTTTTTCTGTGTTGTGGCATGGGTACTGGCTGCCTTTCTTGAACAATTTCAAAGCAAGCTTTATGTCTCAGATTTTCTTTGCTCCTATCCCCTTTTGAAGGATCCTATTTTGAATTCATTGTCACTGGTATACGAAAAAGCAGCATTATTTCATTAATATATTTTTCCTAACTCAGCGGGTCAGATTTAGTCCTTACTCTCTTTGCATGTCTTTGTCAGCTGAAACCTCACAAAGGGGGTAGCTTTTGGGGGGTTTAGGCAGAGAGCAGCAGAAATACTCATTTCTGATAAGACTGGGTGGTGAGGTGGGGTGAGGCAGCAAAGGGAAGCTGCAGTCCTTGGCCAGGCTGTGCTCAGCACCCTGCTGCAGATCCCCTCACCTGGATTCTGGAGCATCTCTGAAATATTCAGTAACAGAAACAGCCAGCACGGAATCCTACTCCTCAGTCCTCTGAGGAAATAGCTCAGTTAGTTTATATGTGCTCCTGAGAGAGATGACCTTATAAAGGGAAAGATCAGTCAGCAGCTGAGAATTTGACGTAAATGCTCTAAACACCAAAGGTCATACATGCACACAGGAGGGCCTGTGTTTATTGGAGGGAAGGAGAAATCTATAGACATAAATCATAGGGCAGTTGGTATATGAGCAGGCAGATATGTGCAAAGGCTTCTATAAAGTTCCTGAATAGAAAGACTCAGCTTTAATGCAGATTCACGTTTTAGTGCAATTCATCTTTCATGGATAAAACTCTAAGCTGCTGCTTTCTTGTTTTATTCATGCACTGATTGCAAAATCTGAAATCCCAGAAGCTATAATATGAATGTAGGAATGATACTTGATTCAGAAATGTTTCACCCTCCATATTCCACCAAAAAAAAAAAAAGAGTAAGCATTAAAGGTCTTAAATACCTTTGTGAATTTAGTCACTGTTGCCCTGATAGGAGAGAACCTGCAAATAATGAGTGGAAAGATTTTACTTCAGAATGTCTGGTTTTGGAGTGCTTAGCAAAAGGGAAAATTCATGTTACTGCTTGCATGTGAAGCTCTACACAGGCTCATTTGTACATGTTACAGATGAGATACAGGAATATGTTGTGCTTTTGAATGTCTGTTACCCAGATACATGTCCCTTCTGCAATTTATGGATGCCAACTCTACTGGACTGGGCGGATTATCTAAATCCCTGGGATTCTGGGATGGAATTCAGGCAAGCATGAGCTGTACAATGAATAAAAGCTCTGCTGATGATTGATCTTGGTTCCAGTCACATGTTAAGAGTAATTCCTACAGGAATACTGGACAGTCTTATTTATTCACAGTTTTTGTTCTTCTCCATGTCATGTAGTCAATGTTTTTATGGGCAACCCTAATTTCATAAATATTTTATTTTCTCTACTGAATGGTGGCTTTTAAGGCAAGAATAAAGCCCATGTGTCCATCCTTTCTGCTAGTCACTGTTAGAGAAGCTGCTTTGGAATATGCTGAGATGAACCATCTTAACAAAATCAGTCCAAGCTTGGAGTTTATGATGAACTGATAACCTTAGTCTCTTGCTGTCTGCTATTTGGCATATCTGACAATCATTATCTTCTGTATGCAGAATGTAGCATTTCTTATTGTGCATGTTTAAAATGCTTTGGGAAGATGCTGGTTGAATTTTTCCTAATCTAATTTAAATGCAAATGATAAACATGCACATGATGCTATGTGTATATAATTAAGTATCATTATATACTACATGAATCATTGAAAAAGCTCTGGAGAGCCATTCTGCTATTTAAAGCATGACTTATATTGAAAAGCTGCCAAGTGACTTGTGGTTTTGTGATTAAGTGTTTGTACTTACAAGAATCTCTTTTGAATTGTAGGTCAACAGATTATGGGACAACATATGAGAAACTGAATGATAAAGTTGGTCTGAAGACTATTTTGAGCTACTTGTATGTTTGCCCAACAAACAAACGTAAGGTAGGTGACGATGTGTTGGCTCATTTTACCTTTATGATGCCATTTCTGCCCTGCAGGTCTCTCCTAATTTCCTCAATATCTGTTACTGTCTAAGTAGCAGGAATCTCTCTGTCACTCTTGCCTTGAAAAAAATGTCTTTACAAAAATGTCTTTACTTTATCAAAATATAAGCCAAATTGTACCACCTATCCCACTTACCAGTAGTACTTGAGGGAAGATGGCTATTAAATGGACAGTACCCTGAATGTGATTGTTTGCTTACCTTCTGGATGGTGTTGATTTTGTTCTCTGGAAGAGAGAGAGACTTGTTAAAATGGCAGAAATGCAGCTAACAGTGACCAGATTGTATGTAACATTATTTGTCTTCTAAGTGCTCCCAAAGGTGAACTGAACAGGATTTGACAAATTCCTGCAGAGAAAATGCCTTCGAAGCCCAGAAGGTTTTAATCATTCAGACACCCTAGTGACTAACACTTTACTATGAATTTATAATGATGACATATTCATGAAAGGAATCTGGATGCCTTCTTTGAGATAAGTTTTTGACAAAATTTTTTGTTTTCTACTCCTTGTTTCTTAGTCTACAGGCAAAGCTGAATTGCATTGGCAGAAAATATTAGTAGTCTCACCTCTAAAGGAGTCTGGGTGTATTTGAGCAGCTGAGGTTACTATCATGCTGTTCTCACTATACTGAAACAATTATGAGTCTTTAAGGCAGACAGTGAAAGGAAGAGGGAGCTGTCCTAACGAGAGAGGACAATGCTTAGCAGTTTAAATTGCAATTAAATGGCCCCAAATTAGTGGAGAGATGTCATCTCATTGATGCTGACCCTGAAGGACATATGAAGCTCCTTTCTAGGAGCTGAAGAATGAATTGATCATATCACTTAAATGTCTTTCAGCAAGCCAACCAACGTGCAGGCTGGCATTGAAAAACTTTCATCACCTCTGACTGCATCCTGCTCCCTCCCACTCCCTGCCCTTCTCTGCCACCCTTGTTTGTGTAGCCATCTGGTGAGCTGGATCCAGGACTGACCTGCCTGAAAACTAATCCCTTTCCAGCTCAAAAACTAAGTAGATGGAAGGAAAAAGCTTCCAGGCAGAAGTGTGGAACTATCTTTTCTGGCAGAAGTCTGCTGTAAAGTTGGCCTGTAGTCAATATGATCCAGTGCCAGAAGAAATCTGCAACACTTGGGATGAGAGGATCTAGGTAATGGTCTGGTGGAAAGATTGAATTTTTCAATGCTTATTTTAGCAGTAGCAGAGTTAGGCTTGCAAGGAGAACTTCTGGAGGTCCTTCTTGTGCTGTTTTTGTAGAACATCAGGCCATTCTGTCAATAAACATTTGATTTTAGACACCCAAATAGTCCCCTGAGGCTAAGAGGGCATGGCATGTGTCCACGCTCCGAATTCTTCTACAGGGAAAGCAAAAATACTGAAGCTTAAAGTCTTTATTATACCTGCTGTGGAATGAAAAGCTGAAGGAAACACATTAAAAAATTTTGCCACCAAGGAAGAATCTATGGCTTCTAAGACCTGATCCCCTCTCCTCCCCTGAAACTCTGATAACACTTTCAGAAACTCTGATCAATTTGAAAGTTGCATTTTGTTTCACTAATGAGGGCTGGGTGTATAACTGCAGAAATCCTTTCAAAATCTAGTACTCAACTCCTCTAAACTCCATGAGTTTTATAAAATTTGTGCCCTTCATGTGAAGGGTTTATGCACTGCTGCAGTTAGTGTTGGGCAAATGCTAGGAGTGTGTTTTCCCTAAATGTGAGTTGTATGTGGTGATTTCTCAGACTACAGCTGCAGCCTTCAATGTCCTTTGTTCCACAAGGCCTTCCGTGGCAGAGAGAAAAGGCTTCTTCAGTAGTGGAAAAGAAAATGGTGCATTTTTCATCTTGAAGTTATTAGATGAGAGACCTTGCTACAGCAGTGATCCGTAAGGGGGGTCAGCATGTACTTAACTTACTGAAGTTGCCTTGTTTAGGGAAAAAAAAATTCTTTTAGCACATATTTGACTTTTAGGAGCTGTTCCATTGAAACAGAAGGTAAATTTTGAACTTAGCTGGCTCAGGACTGATTGCTTGTGATGAAAGAAAGCAAGTGTACCATTTATGTAAGTCTTGTCTCTTTGCAAAACAGAGCACTTAGAACAGTGAACGGTAGAATGCATGTAATTGGATTTATTAAAATAATTGATAGATTTGTTCATGAATTTCTGATTATTTTCACATTCTGGAAATGAACAAACAACATCATGTTGAATAAATTGTTTGTTGTAATTTATTTGCTCTTCTCCATCTAGAAAAAAAAAGGGTCTATAAATACCCAGTATTTGCAGAGCTTCCCACAGCCCATGCATGCCAATTTCTTTCTAAAAGCTTTTGACTTCCAATTCGTGTCTCTTTATTGAACAAAATTAAATCCTTTAACCAGACATCACAGGCAATGTCATATTCCAAAAGGATGCTTGGGAAAAAAAATTAGAACAAAGTCAATCATTATTTACAATTTAAACTGACGACCTATTGCTGTTGCTTGACATTTTTCTGAATTACAATATTTTCCAAAGGAAATGACACAAAATTGTAACTAACATAGTGATGTATAAGTCCTGGCAAAGAGAAGTGGAAACATTTTTTAGTTTTCTTTCCTTTTACTGAATTACTGTGCTACCTGGTCGTATGACAGATGACACAGATTGGGGGTAAAAAATGTACCACATGGATCTTGCCAAAGACACAGAGCCTGTTTGAGTATTTGTCAACAAGTCTGCAGAAGAGACATGTGCAATGTGCAATAAATCCCTAGGCTTAGGTATGTCAACACTGGTTTATTTGTTAGGTTCATGGAGACTTCTGTGATGAGAAAGAAAATTATTTGAATGCTTCTCCATGAAGAAATACTGTTTGGGAATAATGCTGATGGGTTACAAACGAAACTAAAATACAAATCCTAGTAGATACCTTGAAATTCTGTTTTCACAGAAGTGTGTCGTTCATTTTCCTAGAAATTCACATGCACTAAGCTTTGCAGTCTTTCTCTATAAAAGTTTTTCAGACAGGGTGTTTTTACTCATTGCATGGAAAATCATAGGCATACACATGCAAAAAGTGAATGGGTTGTGGTGGTGACTCCAGAATTTAACTGGAGGTTTTCTCTGACTCAGGCAGTGCTGCTGGCTGGTTTAGATGCTGTATCCTTGTAGGAAGCACAGTGCTCTCTGCAAAGAGCCAGTTTGTGCAGCCCATTTGTTCTTTGCACTTTCAAGCCCCCTGTATCTGTGTATCTTCAGTTAATTAACAAATGCTGGGTGATAGTATCTGCCTATTTCCTGTGGGTTTGTGTTTTTGTGGTAGCGTGTGTTTGTTTGTTTGTTTGTTTTATTTTACTCTCTCCTTTTCCACAGGCCTGCCTTGATTTTTTTTTTTTTTTTTTTGCTTTATTCCTCCAACTGTTCAGATTTTAATTGCTGTGTGGAACAGTGTTACCTTTTTTTTCTCTTTAAAGATGAATGGATTACAGATGCCTTCCTCTTCATTGATATTCACTGCTTGTGTTTATCACCTTTATCACAGTGTGTTAAGCATTGTCCTGGTGAGTGTGTAGCACCAAGATAGCAGATATTTATTGTAAATAAAATTGCTTGGGCTTCAATGCTGGCTAGATCCCCAACTACTTCAAATTTATTTATATTAATGAGTTTTAAATGAAAGGAAATGAAAGGAATGGCAGCCTAGCCTTCTGTTCTTTCTAGCATTGGCTGGTGGTTCGCACAGAGTAAGTGGCAGAAGTTTCTATTTGTCAAGACAGTAGAAAATTTACTCTTATTAGCTGAAATGGGAATGATTGAGTGCTACTTTCTATCCTGTGGTATTGGGCAAGTTGATTTGCCTTAGGGAAGTTCTGTTTGTGAAATGTAAACTGCCCCCTTGTATAAAGGGTAAGACCTGGAGCTGTGTGCTTTACACTTTTCTAAGGGCTGTGGAAAGTGTCCACAGAGGTGAACAGTTCCACCTGGCATTGCTGGTTCTCAGGAGTCTGCTTATCTTCAGTTGCTAAAATCACTTTGGGAACACTTGTAAAATTTCTGTTTCTGACCTGCCTTGCCATGGAAACTTTCAGAGCTCTGATGTGAGGGCAGATGTTGATTTTTTCAGTCAAGGAAAACCAGTTTTTTCCGGCCATGTCCTCCTTGTAGCCTCTGTAAATCTTGGTGTGAAGGCTTTCAGTTTGTGTTGGAGAGGTTAGAGCTCAGCAGAGCTCTGAGCACACCTCAGTGTGGACTGAGTCAATCCTGTCGTGGTCAGGGGATGGCATCCTTAGCAAATTAGGCACAGTGGGAAACCAGCCTCTGTCAGTCATGCACATTGTGTGATTACAGTCCACTCTTGCTGAGGTAAAAGCAATTATTTTCTTGCTCTTCTCTTTTTGTTTGGAATGAAAGGTCCTTGTTAGCTGCAGGCTGTGAGTCAAGCTTTCAAAGAGACAGTCATAAGAGACCAAAAAGGCATGTGTGAAAGGTTGGAATTGTTTGGGGTTTTTTGGTTGGTGGGGTTTTTTTTGCATTTGGGTTTTTTTTCATTGTGTGTGTGTTTGTTTTGTGGGGTTTTTTTATGGTTTTTTTTGTGGGGTTTTTTGTTTGTTTGGGTTTTTTTTTTTTTTTGAAATGTTGTAGTGAACAGAAGATTTCAAGATGTTCTCTGAGAATGTTTTTGTACCTTTTTAAAGGGAGGAGCCACTTTGTCCTGCACCATTTTGGAGATCAAAACATAAATTTGTTCAAATGGAAACTTCTGTTTGGATTAAATGCTCTATAACATAGGATAGTGAATGAAATGTCTCCTATGCTATGACCACAATTAATGATTCTTTATAGCCTCATCATTTGCTTCAGAGAGAGTATTTTTTCTCTAAATACAGTGGCCTAAATCTGTTTCATTCAGCAGTTTGAGCTAAAGATTCCACCTCATCTGAAAAGGGTTGAAAACCTACAAGAGATTATCTTGGGCTGCAGGGGTGGTTCAATGGATAGACTGTACACATGCAAACAGTTCCCTACCCCTGGGAACAGGGATGTGTCACACTGAGAATTAAGAAGTCTTTAATTTTCTGCAATTCCTCAATAATGATGGATTAAGTCAACTGCTTTACAAGCCTCTGGTGGTGGTAACTGGAAAATCTGATAATCTTGGGATGTCCTTGGGTTAATGCAATTACAGTTTTCACTTTTGCTTGTAATACCTTTAGGTTCAAGAGTAATTCTGACTGTGAACCAGATAAACAAGTATAGACTTTATTTCCATTTCAGAAGACTGTCTTTTCTGCCTCCCATCTCACACACAAACAAGGATAACTTTTTACTAGTTTAGGAAGGTGGATTGTTGCTCACATCTGCTGGATGTGATCTGGCAGTTGGGTAGTTTCTCTGGAGACAGTGAAGATGTGTCACTGTAAAGCTGGTGCTGTCTTTAATACTGAGTTTATGGGGAAACAAATAATTAACAATCATTTGGTCCATATTAACAAGCTGAAGGCAGAACCTCATCTTTCAAAGTGAATATTTTTACTTTTGAAGTGTCTGGCAGCATCTGCTACCAAACTTTCTGATTCATGGCTGCAGTACATGACAGCTCTCACAATAGCCATTACACACAAAGCCCTTGCCATTACTCTACATCCATATCTCTTCTTGGATATGAAGTGAAATCAAAGCCCATTTATTCCACTTCTGCTCTTGTAAGCCTATCAAACATAGTGGCAGTTCTGACATTTCCTCACTCAAAGTAGCACTACAGTCTGCCTTTGTATCTCACAGAAGTCTCCAAGGGCACACTGGGCATTGAAACTAATGATAGGGAGCTACAAGCCATGGAATCCAACTTTAGAGTTTCAAAAGTGTTCTTTCCCTTCTGAGTCTGTTCCCTGTTTTCTGCAAACTGGACAATAAAATTTTATGCAAGATAATCTCTTGTTGAATGTCCTTCAATTCTTTTATCCCTTTTTAATTCCTCTGTGATTTACCAAATATTCTGGAACAGATGATATCCCTTTTGGCAAGGAAGGATACATGCCAGCAGCTTAGAGAGCACTGGAGCAGTGTTAGTTGCAGGCCATAAGCAGGCAGCTGGGATGGATGGCAGAGCAAGAACAGACCTGTCATAGCTTCAAACTTGTAGCTCCATCCATTTCCATAAGTAAGACAGGCTGTTCAAACCAGGAAGAAATCCAGTTGCCATAATATTGATTTTTTTTTTTTCCTATGAAAAACTGGTCCCAAGCAGTTGAAAATCAGTTTGTTCAGCATCCCATAAAGTTGGGCTAAAAATATGTACAGCAGGGTTTTTTTCAGTTACCTTCTGGATTTTGAGGTATTAAAGATACATAACTAAATCTCTTTTATTCCTTTCCCTGTTGTGCTGTGGTAGGAACATTACTTTTTGGTCATGAAATTTGGAAGTTGTCTTCATACTATATATCTTTGGAAGTTCACCTTCAAGGGAAAAAGAACATGATACTGTGACACATAACCATGCAATGACTGTTTTGTGGCACTGTGGAAATGATAATGTAAAAAACCCCGAAATATTGTTTGAATATTGACCACTCAACCCTCCCTTGCTGGGCTTGCAGGAAAGTGCTGTCTGTTCATTA
The DNA here is from genome assembly GCF_047830755.1 of Zonotrichia albicollis. Lineage (NCBI taxonomy): Eukaryota > Metazoa > Chordata > Aves > Passeriformes > Passerellidae > Zonotrichia > Zonotrichia albicollis. The sequence goes on along the minus strand of NC_133825.1, from coordinate 40,132,790 downwards.
GCAGATTGTGTGATCTGTAGGGCATGTCTGCCAGCAGATTGCAACTGCTCAATCCTTCTGCAGTCTAGATATGTTGCTATGCAAAAATGAATGATGAAATTAAAGGATACTCAAGGGTTTTGCCTTCTGTCTAGCTGTGCTTGGAGTACAGGGAGACTAAAGTGAAGAAAATAAACAAGAAAAATATTCTAGATTATTAAACTTCTGATTGATAAGAGCTAGTAAATGCAGAGAGAGGGGAGTGATGGCAAAGATTAATGGATGCAATTAGAAAGCCATCTACTGCTAAGAAAATGTGGAATTTGACTTGTATGCAAATAGCATGAGAACAAGTGATGACTCAGATTTCAAATTGAGAGTAAGAGATCCTTGAGGAGGCAGCCAAGCTTGGTGGAGAAAATGGGAATAATTAAGTGTCTGGTATGAAAAAGATGTTGTGAAAACCATGAATGGTCTTTCCCTTTTAGTGCTACTAAGTGAAAGGCTTAGATTTCTTGTTGGAAGGACAGATAGAGGTTTTCCAGAGCCTGAATAATAATGATAATAATAAAAAAGAGTCAAATTTAACACCAAACAGAGAATTCAAGGGTCAGAACTGACTGAAAATAAGCACTGTAATCTGTATCTTTTCTCTTGTATTTTTTGATTCCCTTCTCTCCACCTCTTTCTCAATAGCAGTCAAAAAAGGAATTAAAACATCTAGGAAAGGCATATAACTTGGGGAGCAAGGAAAATGCAATGCTTATCACACAGCTGTGAGAGCAATGGCATAGGGAGGTTGTGGGTGGGAATAAACAGAATTAATTCTATTTCTGTCTGCCCTAACATGGCTTTCAGATGGGCATGGGTCTCCCACAAATTTGCACAAACTCAAGTTTTTCTGTGGAGGAATCTCTTCCACCATGTTCAGAAGGACTGAAATGTGGTCAGTGCTTCTGTAAAGGTAAATATTTTAGGAATAAGTGAGAGCAAAGGAGAGAAAGCTGTTGAGGAGCAGAGCAATGACAATGGCAATTGTTGGAGGCAGTGCTGAGGATGGTGTTGAGGTTGACATTAACCAAAATACATTCACAAAGAACTATCGGAGGAGTGCTTGCTATGTATTCTGATTCAATGGATCAAACCCTAGACCACTGTTTCATAAACATTTTTTCATGGATAGGGGAGTGAAATCATACCATGGTGAATGCTTCAGGTCACACTTGTACCTTCACAGTGTTTCTGTGCACATTTGCTAAGAAGAACGTGTGGGGATTTGAGAGAAATACTTGGTAGTAAATTTTGAGTGTGGCCAACTGTTACCATAAATCTGTCAGCCAACACACTTTTCTTGCTTTTTCTTAAACTGACACTGCAGTTAAAAAGCTGGCGAAATATTTTCAAAAGATAATGTTTCACAGAAACATTTAAATTAGCACAGTATTTGACAAGCAAAAATCAAATTTGCAGTTTTGTATTGCATATAGAATGTTATGAATAATGGATTTTGTTATTTAGAGAAAGAAAAAAGATCATATTAATTGAAAGCACTTATTCCCAGTCAAAACATTATTTTTTTCTGCCGAGGTCATCTAAGACTTTTCTGTCTTGAAGAGATTGATGTTAGAATAACAATGTTTTGGGTGCAAAAAGCTAAGGCCGTTTTGTTTTGAAATGTTTCCTTTTAAAATTCTTTAGAGATTTACCAAGATAAATTCTACTGAAAACAGTAGAACATAATGGTGCTTAAATTACATTTTTAATCACTTTGCTGATTCCATTGTTGTTAAAACTCTGCCCTGAACAGCTTCAATTCAAAACACTGAATTCTCCACTACACATAAGCATTTAGGTCTCTCTGCCTCTGTGTAAATATAAAATCTCTTCAGTCTTCTGTCTGATGTACCTAATTCCTTCATTAGAGATAATAAGGAGAATTAGAAGGGAACTGTGGTCTGGTCCTTGCATTACAAATTCTTTGTGTGCAGGCATTTCTCAGGGTCTTGTCTCTCTTGTGGAGTGATGAGATGTTTATGTGTTTGTTCAGTATCTTTTTCCACACAGACCAAAGACAGACAGAAAGCTGTGGAATAAGTTCTCTATGCAAATGCATAGTTACCAACAAAACCTTAACTTGTGATGCCTAATCACAATGCAGAATTAGAAGATGTATCTTCATCAGCTATGGTTAAAAAAAAAAAAATCACCTTTCCCTGGTTTAGGGCTCCTTTGCACACCACATTACATAGAGTTTGAATATTATTTTTCTGTGGTGTTTTTTTTTTTCCAGACAGAAAATGTTTTAGAGGATTTAGCCTTGTGTTGCTGGTCTCTTTGTTTCCTCGTAGGCAATTTCTGTGGACTCTACTCTTGAGCACGTTGTGTGCTCTGGATGTAGCTTTCTGGTGAAGACAATCCATTAGAAGTAATTCCTTGATAATAAGCATGGCAATGGCCTCACAGCTGTTCCTGGACATTATGCAGCCCTGAAAACACAAAATCATATTATTGTGACTCACCCTTCTGCGTCAAGACCAAGATTCATCTGTCCTATTTATAAGTTAAGAATTTATAGGAAGAGATTTTTTTTTTCTCTGTGTTTGAACAGAATCTGTTCCTTTGGGTCCTGCTGTACAACTTGTCTTCCATTTATTACTAATGGTAAACAATCAGTGTAATAGCTTAGCAAATCTGAATGACAGCAGTTTGTGCTTAGCTTTTGGCAGTGAGGGGAGAAACACAAACACATCCATATGTCCTCCCTAATGCCATGTTGCTCAGCTCCCAGAAAGTAAAGAACAATTGCAGATGAACCCAGGTATTATCTGCTGGGAAAGAAAGTGTGGCAGTTTCTCTGTTTCTTTACTTCTACTTGAGTCCTTTGTTCATTTATGGGTTTGGTTTGTTGGTTTTTTTTTTTGTTTTTTTTTTGTTTTGTTGTTGTTAATAGGTAGTTCAGGAGAAATATTGTCCATCCTAGTTTATGAATGAGATCAAATCTGTGTTTTTCTAAGGTCAAAAAACAATCATCTGCTGAGAGAAACTGAACACAGGATTTTGGTTGAAATCCTAGCCACAAAATCGTCTTTTCTCGTAATTCTTCTGATTCTGGAAGATCACAAAAAAAGTGCAGAAAGGAAAACATCAATCATTTGAGCCTGTTAGGCAGAGTGGCACTAGGTTATAGAGGAATAGAGGAAGCTAAGTCAGCATTCAGTGATTCAGTGTAGCAGTGGACAAATCATTGCTGCTCCGAACTCCTGGCATGGCAATATTCGTTTTTAAACAGAAATAAATTCCTCTAATGAAAATACGTCTTGACATTTCAAACCTTGGAGCTGAGAGCTGTCTCCCAAGTCACATTCCTTGTTAAAGTGCTTCACTGTTGTCTTTCTGTACTACCTCTACCAGCAAAACTTTTCCATGTGCTCCAGGATGCCAAACCGTTTCTGATGCTGCTGTTTTGAGTGTGTTGCTGCCATTTGCAAGCTCTCACAGGAGCATTCAGTCAATTACCACCAAAGGCTCCAATTGTTGCAGAGAGACTGACCTTCCCCCCTTGGGCACCAATTAAAATCTATTACTCTTTTCCCATCCTACTTGCTGTAATTGGAGCTCTGGCTCTTTGCCTGGTTGAACTTGTTGGGTTTTCCTCTCCTATTCATTGTGACTGAAACTTTTCTAAAGATGGCAGGAGTGACAATTCCAAACCACATCTGTATGTACCTTGGGGACAACAACATTTTAATGAGACTTCTAGTTTAATCTCTCACTTGTCATCAGGAATATAAGAAAAATCCAAGTGAAAAATATATAAGTTTTATATGATGATATGGCTTATCTTAACTCTCTTAAGCCTCAGAGCCTATCCTTTCTTGTAGGCCAATACCCTGGATAGGGGTTCCTTTTTTCCTAGAGAGTATGTCTGCAGCTCCTCTCTAAATAAACAGTAAAATAATATTGATAAAAGCATTTTTTTCTCCTGGATAATGTTCAAGTGGTCTATCTTAACTGGCTAGCAGCAAGTGCTGTGCTTGTCACAGCATTCCTGTGACGTTGGAGCCACTAAAATCATGCCATGTACAGCTGCTCTTATGTAAGTGTGGCTGCCGCCTCAGTGTCTTCCAAGAGTGAATTGAAGCCTACCCTGAAGGTGAGATTTGCAAACATGCCAAGCCTGTGCTAAAAGGAAATTCAGGGAGGGAATAAAAAACCCAAACCCACACTTCTTGGTGCTTTGGGATTCCCTTGCTTTCAGTGAGGATAATCTAAGCTAGATTATGTGATTGATACTCACCAAATGGTTGATGTGGATCAGAAAAGTCAGCCATGAAGTGGCTCTTTGAGGGTGTTTCTGGTTTTTGCAGCCAGGCAGGACCTGCAGGCAGTCTGAGTTTAGTTGGTTTTTCCACCATTTGGACAACAGATGTACCGTAACAAGTTTGCATGTTTAGCAATGTAGCCTTGTGGGGCTAAGTCAGGATAAATTGAAGTTTAAATTCTTTCTTTAGCTAGGTCCCTGAAGGCACTGTAGATACAGCCAAATCTGTATATAGTTTTATTTTGTTTGGGCACCTCCATGACTAAACCACGCCTGGGTTGATGAGCAGGATCCCAGAGTGACTAAAGCTAGGCTGGCACAGCCCAGGGTATCCTTCAGCTAATTCAGCCACCACCAAAAGGGGCACAGACTCCAATGCAGGTCACAACAGCCTGTCAGGAGCTTGGAGTGCTCCCTGTGTGACCACAGCCTGTGTCACTGTGTCTCCACAGATGTCAGTACTCAAGTTAACAGAGTTATTTTCATATCTGTAGGAGTGGAGAGGTGACTTTAACAAATGTAAAAAAATTATTAATCTATAACTTCTTATTTTTTTACCTGCTTTCTCATTTAACACATAACTTTGAAAAAGCTGCATTGAAGCTTTGCTCTTGGAGGTGGTAGCTTCTGACTTGAGCAAAACAGAAATGTATTTCACTGAGAAAATCTCACTGAGTTTTTTGGGGTGAGGTGCTGTATAAGTGCAAACAGTTTTCATTAATAGTCAATTCATGTGCATAATAAAAAGTATGTTCCCACTATAAAGAAGGTTAATATTGTTCAATATATCTACATTACAGCCATACTAAAGCTGTGTGCATATGTTCTGTTTGGAATTATATGAATAGGTGCTACATTATACTATACACATTTTTGTATTATTGCTGTGTGAGAGATATATGGTCTCTACCACTTGAGATAGAAAAAACATGTATTTCAGTAAAAAGATATTTCCTATGCTTGCTGCACCGGTATTTAATGAAATTGTAAATAAGTGAAGCAGATTCATCAAAAGAAAACAACATTATTTTTGTTGGGAAGGGAGAGAGTTTAAAAATCAAAACCCTCTCTCTCTCTTACTCTCAAAGTTTGTCTGCATTCAAAGTCCAGGCAGTGGAAAAGCTGTTCTCTCCTTAAAATGCAAAACCTCAGAAGAAATAAATGCCTCATCCTTCTGAAAAATCCATCCCTAAATGTCATAAAATATTACTCAGTAATCTGTCAAATCATTCACACTGCAGGCTGCTGTGGTCCAGCTTGAGTTTAATCTAAGGTGAAATTAGTCCATGTTTCTCCCTCCTGGGTCAGACTTTGGTGCCAGGTGGGTTCTTTGCTGGGGCTCTCCAGGGTGGCTGTGACCGCAGGCAGAGTTAATGGTGGTGGAAGGAGGGATTCTCACAGAGGGTCAGGCAGGTACCCAGCTCTCAGCCTGCACCTTCACTGAATATTCTTTACATGAAAGTCTCCTTCTTAATGTGTTCCAGTCCAGAAAAAAAATATTCCACCTCACTGATTTGTGGAGAGTAGGAAAAAAGTTTTTCCCTTCTTTGAATATGTGGAAGGGCTCTGCAAACAAAAACACACAAATGCAAAAACACCTGGTAGCCTGTCTCAGCTGGCGTAAGCTAACATTTCTAAGAAGCAGTGAAATAAAAAAAACTCCATTTCCTTTCTCTATTGTACCTGAAATCTCTCTTCTAGGTCAGAATGTATTTGGACCTCTCTAACAGCAGGTGGTGAAGCTGCAGAAAGTATTTGTACGGAAAGGAAGAAGGAAAGCATCTTTTTCCTAAGCTGCAGGGGAAATTTAGGCAGAGAGAATGTAATTAGCCAACCTAAAAAATGCCTGAGAGAACAGAAATTGCCAGCATTGTTCCTGCACAGAGTTTTGAGAACTTTAATAAATGCAACTGATCAGCAAAGTAATTTTAAGTGTAGTCTGGAGGTCTGCAGTAAAAAAACCACAACAAGCAGACCCAATAACTACAGCAAAATTAGAGGTATTTTTTCAAGAGGATACTTAACTTAGTTATGTTAATATTTTTCATAAATGTGTAATCCACAGCAAGGATATTGGGAAAGGGTAGTATATTTTCTGGTCATTAAAAGGCAAATTTGCTTACACTTCAATGTTCAGTTAGTAAAAGCATTTATTGACTCTTAAAAGCTGCACTTAGACAGGACTTTACAGTTGAGAGAGAAATTACTTTCATGTGCTCACCAATGTTCTAGATTCAAGAATATAAAGGAAGGAGGGATTTCATCTCTGCTACCCCACCACCCTGAGGTGACATTGCTTCTTGCAGTGTTGAGAATATGCCTATTTAAAACCTGCTGCATGTCTCTGAAATGTGCCTGTTCTGTGTAGTAGTATAAGTTAAAACAGCTACAATAAATGATAGTAAAGCAGAAACCCAAAAGTTTTCTATGCAATAAAATCTGATTATTAGACTGTAGCCGTATTAAACTGAGTCATAATCAGAATAATTAATATGTTTTGCTCTGATTTTAGTTGTGATTATAGCTGGAATAATTTGAAAAATAAATGTTTAATTATTATGTTAAACAAGATTTTTTTACCCTTTTTAAATCGCAGTTACTAATGTAGTACATTATTGTAGTCTTTGGTGAAAATAAGAACATGGTCCATTATAAATTAAAAATATGGATGCACAGAGAAGATTACTAAGTGAATTAGAGGGAAAACTTGGGAAAAAAGAACCCAAGCCTGTCTTGGGAATGGTTTACAAGCTTTTAAATGCAAATTTATCAAAGCTTTTTGTAAGTCATGGATCTCATTTTTAATCGGTATTCCACGGTTTGAAAATCAGCCACACAGACTCTCACTTGGTTAACATTCATTTTACTAGTCTCAGATCTTGATCCAAAATCCACTGAAGTCAATAAAAAGACTCATTTTGAATGCAAAATTAAATTATTCTTCTTAGCATGTCAGAAGAGCTTCCTCTGGCAATCTCCCGCCATTGCAGCACAGGAAACCAGAGTAAAATATTTGGCAAGAAGGAAAAAGTTTCTTTCTGAGCTTGTGGATTGAGCCTGGGCTCACAGGCAACATACTGGACTTCAGTAATGTATCTTTTGTATCTAATGACTTTTTCTAATGTATCATTTCAGTAAATGCTAGGACCTGTATACCTTTGAGGTGTTACAGAGGTTACCCTGATAAATATAATTGTTTGTATTTCATATATATTTGTACTCAAGCCCCATATATAACCCCACATATTTAACATTTATTAGTTTCATATGCTACTCAGATGTCATTAGGGTTTCCCTACATACACTACTGGTATATGTTCTGCTATATTCAAGACAATCAAAAGAAATAGATACAAAATCTCATTGGAAGTGTTGTAGACAGCTTTGTACATACATTGGGAAACCAGTACTTCAAGACCAGACAACTGATGGGAAGACAAAAAAGGTCTAAAACCATTAAATAATTTGTCTACATCTCTACAACCACTGGCGAAATGGGAATCTGAATCCCAGTGTAAATTCTACCATTTTGTCCTGTGCTTTTTCCTCAGAAGGTTCCAAATTTAGTTAAAATGCTGCTGAGAACATGTGCACTTGCTGAATCAGTGGAAGGTCAGCAGAATATACAAGATGTATGAGGGCCAGATAAAGCAGAGAATCACTTGTGATAACATTGAATTGCATGTGACTGTGATTCCTGGTGCTTGATTTTTCAATCATTAAAAATTATCAATTATCCTTTATCAAACTCAGCTGGAGGGAGTATTTGTGAATGATATCTTTGAACAGTTATTGGCATGACTTGCAACAATGGTAACATGAGTTTTTAACATAAATAATTTGGTCAGTGCATTCTAGAGATGTAGGTGCAGTGTCATACTGATGGTATACACACACAGGTGTGTAGTCATACATACTACAGGTGGAGATAGACCAGAGAAGGAAGGGTGGACTTGTAGAGACCAACTGTCCCTGGAGTGTTCATCCCACAGACATTGCACAGCAGAGGACAGGGAAGCTCTGAGAAGGTTTATCAGCTGGGAGTTTGGACATGGCTCCCCAGCATTGCAAGGTAGAGCTGACAGCCTCTATAACAGGACAGATTTGTTTTTAGAGAAGTCTCTTCTTGCTTATTTCCTCCTAGTCAGGGTTTAGGCTGCCCACTGGACCATGAAGCAGTATAACATCATTTTTGGCTGGGTGCTGCAGGATTTCTTGCAGTTGAATTTTATGTCAGAGTTTGGGTATCACAGGTTTATTGGGTGATGTTCTTTACTGGGTGATGAAGAGATCCAGCTGTCTGATCCTGCCCAATACTGCTTTACTTTATCATTGACTTCAGCTGGGCTTTTTCCAAAGTCCCTGGTGTCAGGATCTGCGAAGGTTTATACATGTCTAACTTCCCTAGCTTCTCAAGAGTTAAACAGGAGATGGATTCCTTCTTTACTAACTGAGCAAAGTCTTCTGGCCTAAATTTTTGACAAGTGGGGAGACACAGATGGTGGATGCTCTGATGGTCTCCTCATTTCTTTTCCCTCGTCAGGGTTTGGGAATTGTAACTTTTCTCATCAGAGCTGTGTAACTAAGTATAGCTACACACTACAGCTACAGCAGTTACTCAGGTACTGCTGCAATGAATAGATCCATTTATAGATCCTCTATTCTTTACTATAAATTTAGTAGGGGTTTGCCTGAACTCACCCACACTTAGGTATGCACTGCATTCTGCTCCCTTCTAGCTTTTCTTTCATTGCTGTGGAGTGAAACACATCCCTGATGTTCTGAACCAGCAAAACTCAGTGTCTGCCTTGCTCACTTCCAAAGAACTCACTGCATGAGCCTGTCTGTGGGGACATTGAGTCCTTTTCTGTGAATCAGGATTTATTTGCTTTTGAAATGTTAATGCTAGAGATGAGGAGCAGGAGATGTCTTCCTGAGCTGCCTTAAAGATGCTATTTTAGTGTGTTGCTGTGGATTAAGAGGACTACTGAAGGGCAGCATGGGAACTCCTCTTTGATCCAGATGACTGGCTCTGTAGGTGGTGGCCATTAGGAAGGAGGAACAGCTCCATCCATCCCATGGCTCCAGCTGTAGGGAGCCATAAAGCTGCTTTGCATCAGGCCAGGTTTTCTGTGCAAGTTGTGTCAAAGCCCAGCGATTTTTTTTTTGCACTCGTGTTTCCAACTTACCACCTTTCCCAGATGGCTGCGGGGCTAATGCTCCTGTTCAGGCCTTCAGCCCCTCCTGTCTCAGCTGTTACAATCTGACCCCACAAATGTGGCCATCTCTGATTCACACAGAATGCAGCTGCAGAAATCAGATGCCTTGATTTGGAATGCTCCCCAGCTTTTACACTAAAAGTAGAGCTGCAGATCCTCACTTCCCAGACTTTGCTGTCTTTGCCATACCTCAGTGCTTGTTAGGAGGTCAGCTGCTGCCTCCTATTAACCTGTAGCTCTAGTACCCACTTCTGCTTGCAGGCTTTTCAATTAAGTGCCTGTGTATCTTTCTCAGTGTTCCCATCATGCATGTCCACTGCTCCACTGCCATATGCCAATACTTAAATAATTCAAGGATTTTTCTGTTTTTCTCCTTTTTTCTCTCATTCTGTATTTTTTCTTTTTTTTTTTTTTTTCTTCTGTCATTTATGACAAAAAAACCTTGGGCATAGTTTGGTTTCAGCTTATTTTGTCTGCCTTTAGTTTATGCCTTTGCAGGTACTGTACTTTGTAGTTCTCTGCAGCAACTACTTTATTATATTTGTGTAAATGGGAGCACCAGACTCCTGGACTGTGATTGGACTGTTGTGATGCTGAGTTTGCACAAGTAATAATTAAGTAGTTGGAAAGAGATGTGAAAAATAATGAACCAGAGGAGGAGCAAGCAGTCATGTGCCTCCTGGAATAGAAAGAAAGGAGAGAAAAAACAAAAGAGGTGGAATCAGAGATAAAAGAAAGGATGGAGTCAAGGTGGGGGGGAATTGAGAGGATTAAGAGGAACTTTACAGACTCATAGGTAGGGAATTCAGTAATCAAGTTGATGATTTTCTTTGTTTGATGGGTGCACAATGCATTAAAACATTTGCATAGCATTCCCAGGCCCTCCAGCTTAGATTTACAGTTCTGAATCATCCTTTGTTTGAGGGGGATTAAACTCGCTGAAGAATTCAGGGCCAAGTCTACAAGGAGGGTTAGTACCCATTTTTTTCCTCTTTTCACTATGCTCGGAGGTGCACACCTAATTAGGACTTAAGTATTTAGCCTTCTGTATAGTAGGACTTTTTTTTTTTTTTTTATTTATGAAAGATTGATATTTCATTTTTCTGAAATAAGAGAGGAATGTTTCCTCCTGTTAACTTAGGGTCAAAAATTTGTTTGATTTCCTCTGATGTTTTCTGTTGATACTTAAATGTGTGATCATCAATTTTTATTAAATTTCCAAAATTTTAAAAACAAAGCAATGTTTTGTGACAACATCTTTAAACCTGTTATTTTGAATTAGATAAAACATTTAGGCTTTCCTCATCTTTTTTTTTCTTTTTTTTTTCTTTCCTGAAGATATTTCTGATTAAACTGGTTTTTCTGAGATTTCAAAGATATGTGATTTTACAGTGGTTCTCTTGAAACACCAAGTTTTTGAAAGACACAAAATAATTGCGACAAAAAGACATATTTCTGCTTGTTAGAAACTGGAACTGTTTATCAGCCAGCATAGTCATGAAATGTGGGCTTTTCCTTGGTTGTTCTGAACAAACTGTGCCCTGCATGTGACTTTTTAAGAATCTGTCGCTTCACTTGTTTTCTTCCTGTTTTTGATTTAGATATGTGGCATTATCCCCGTTCTCTGAGCAATCTTTACAGCAAGAAAACAGGGAATTTACTATAAAACTAGTAAGTCAGGAGGCCGGTCTGAATAAAATCTCTCTTACCACTGTAGTATTTAAATTTTTTGTTTGTTTTCCATCTGTCCTTGTTTGTATATCTGTTGTTATATGTGGGAGCAGTCAGGGCCTTGCTGTAGTTGAGGCCCATATCTGGCTCATCATGTCAAGTGACACAGGAATTTTCTTGTCCCAGGAGATCTGTGCACTCTCAGCTTCTCATCCCCTGTGTATCCATGTTGGTTTCATCCACATCCAGCTGGTTTTTGTGTGAAAAGATAAGAAAAGCAAACACAAACAAAACTTGCAACTCCCTCCAATGTTCTTAAAAGGAACTCCAGGGAAAATCCAATGAAACATTATCTGCTAAGCCAAAGCAGCTCTAAATTCTGTCCGAGAGCTGATTATTGCTGGGTCTTTCAAATCCTGTCTGTGTAATCCTTCCTCTACTCTGGATTCTCTGCTAATCCTGCACCTGCTCTTCCTAACTCCAGCCTATTTAGGGATATAGGCAATAAATTCTGTTTACTGGTTCATTAATATGTCTGGACATGGGCTTCCAAACCTGTACAGGGTGTGTAGGATTTCTCTGAGGATACAGATGAAATCTGCTGAAGTTGTATTGGAGGAAAAACAAATTAAAATCAACTTTTAAAATGCAGCTTCATCATTCAAAGGTCTTTATAGTGCTGGCCTTGCTCATTTTTAGGCAGTGTTGGAAGAATTTGTCAGAGGAATTTTATTTCTTGCCTTTGAATATTACTTGTAACGATTAACTGTTTCTTCAGTGGCTGAGTCCTCAGGGCAATGGCTTGGTGCTGCAAATAGTGCCTGTTTTTGGAGGGTTTCTTTCCATTAACAAATTCATGTATTTTCCATGAAAATCATGTATCTTTACTCTTAAAAAAAAAAAAAAAAAAGGAAAAAAAAAGAAAGTGCATGTGCCCTGAAGCCATTTATACTGATTGGATATTTACTCAAGTGAATCAAGTAAGACCATCTCACATATTAAAATGTTGACCAATTTGTAAAACAAACCTTTCCTTCTTAAAATGCTGTGTTTGCACACAAATATTTACGTGTGTATTTGCACACACACTTAGTTCTAAATATGGGAATATCTCTTATGTGAAATTTTTCCCAGTGTAATCATGATCAAAACTCGGTGATGATTCTTAAAAACACCATGAAAATGTGACTAGATTTTGTGAACTATTGATTTTTAATGTAACTAGTTATCCTTGAGAATGAACCACTAAAATGAGATAGAGTATAAAATTTCCTGCCATTTCAGGATAGCAGAATTTGAGGATCTTGTATCTCATGATTTGTAGGGGATGGGGTGGAAACTGAAGCTGTATGAGAAATAGCAAGCAAGAGGCCTGAATATAATATTAAGAGTATGTAACAGAATATCTGAAAGTTTGTCACTTCTGCAGTCTTGACTCTTGCATAGCATCATCGGTCTTTTTGTTGTTGTCTCTTGTTGTAGAAATAATTTAAGATCTCTGGGACAAGCACTTCCCATTTTATTTGTAACTGCAGTGCCTCTGAGGCTGTATAAATAGTGCTCTGATTGGAAAGTAAGAGAATTCCATGCTTTCAAAGATAAAAAATGTACTTGTAGACTGGATGCCCTTTGAGGTATCAAGTCCCATATCTGCCACTAACCCTTTGATCAGCTCTTCCTTTTTGGCACTCTTCAAGAGCTTAATTTCTGGGGCTTTCTGATATTAAAGACTCTCATCTTTGGTGTCAAGGAAAGAGTTTGAGTGGAAAAGGAAAAGGTTAGATTGTAAAGCCTCAAGTTCTGATGTGCAGAAGAGCTAATTCTTCTGGGTCTGAAAAAGAATTTGGGGAGATTAGGCAGTATTGACACAACCTGGCATGATGGTTTGCTTCCAAATAAAACCTTATTCTGACACAAATCAAGCCAGCCATTAACCTTCCAAGTGAGGGACAAAACAGTTTTGCAGAGTGTTCACCTTGTCTCGTGTAAGCCTGTTATTAAGAGTGCAAAGCCATGAGGTTACCATTCTTGACCCATTCTTGTCATCATCAGGAGGGGAGTCCAGCAGTCAAACAAAAAACAAGTCAAACTGGTTCCACTGCAGCAGTCTGTGTCAGGATTCAGTCTCCCTTCACATCCTACTCAGTAGTTATGTTTCCCAGTTGATTTAGGGCTGTGTTTTCTGCAATGGTCAGGTCACTGAAGCAGTTGGCAGATTGAGCTCAGTGAGTACCAATGATAACACAAGAAGAAGGGCAAGAAAAATCTGCAGCTAGAAGGGAAGGAGACAGAAGGATCTCAATACTTGTGACCTGGGATCCTAATTTCTGCTGTGGAACTTGATTTTCTGAAGCAGTATCTTTAAAAACCTGTTTTTCTCTGCTGGCCCAGAGGGTCCAGAGCTGTGTGTATGACATGTCTGATGAGAGGCAGTGTTCTCTTCTCTCCATCATCTCCCATCTGAGAAACAGGTGATGAAGCTATAATAAACTCAGAACTCAAGATTCTTTATTCTTTCTGTTTTGTCCTGTTGATGTCAGTGCTGTGAGGGAATCAGTGTGTCAATATGGACAGGATACACTGAGCTGTAGTCTCCTTAATTAGCTTTCTGCCAGCTCCATGAAGGACCCTGGAGGGAAGAACATGTCTAGTGACTATGTTCACAGAGTCCAGTGCTGTTTTTCAGTGCCTCTTAGAAAATTCTCAACTAATTGTGAAAACTGGCACCATGCTCGTGCTTGGATTTTGATCTAGCTCTTCTCAAAGTAGGGAAGTATGTACTACTCAGAGTACAGGAAGGTTGTTTGCAGAGTGTAAGAAGGTTGAAATCAGTGAATTTTCTGGAGCTCTGCCATTTTACTTGCTATCTAAATTGTTTCAGTGACTTTATTAGGCAGGAGAACATGGACAAGGCAGATCTTAAGCATAATGAAAAAGGGAAAGCTGTGCCAAATCAGCACCTGAATCAATGAATTTAGTCATCTGACATCTGTTTCGCTTGTCAGGTAAAAAAAAAATTATGCAATTAGCTGAGATACATGCCTGCAAAAAATTGCAAATGTTTTTGTAGGATTGCAAAGCTGGAAAGTTATAAGCTTTGCATTTTTCTGTGCAAGTGCTCTGCAGCTAGGGGGGAATGTACATGCTCACAACTGCTGAACAAATGTTTATAACTTAAATATTTGTTTGAGAGAGGGTATGTAATCACATAGCAAACTTCCTAGAGAGCTGGTTAGCACACAAATTGGACTTTCTTTAGAAAGGTTTTTAAAATTCATTTTAATGGGCGAGAAAAGCTGGCTGACGTTTCAGAACTGAGTGCTGATATAAAAACTCTCTCATTCACGGCCCATGGGAATGTGAACATTCACTGGAGTTTAAATCTCTGGTGAATTTTCTGCTATAGCTATCTAGCAGCCTAATATTCCTGTCAGAACAGATTTGCAAATGACCCATAAACCAAAGAAGAAACTAAAGCTGAAAGGATGCTCTGGGCAATATAATTTTCTTTACTGACTTCTTGTCTCAGTCTGAGTCATTGATAACAGTTTCTGAATGTAACTTCTGTTCAAGGTTAATAAAGAAATTGGGATATGTGGAGAAGAAAATGTTGGCTTATTAAAAAAAGCAGTTAATTGTTATCACATAGTAATGGGATTTCATTGGTTTCCATGATATCTGGTCTAGGCTGTGGAGGGAATCTCACTAAAGAAGAAGGATGTTCAGTTTACCATGAATAAGATATACTCTGTGTTGCTTCCTGGCTATGCAGAGTAAGCCAGCCAGCTCTAGAGGGACAAATGTCATTATTCATAAGAATTTACATGCACTGGTCAGTGGTCTTAGCTTAAAATGATAGAATCATCTTGGTTGGAAAAGACCTTTAAGTTCCTTAAGTTCAACTGTTGACTAGTCCAAGTCAGCAGAAGCCTTGTCCCTAGGGGCCACATCTGTGTTCTTTAGATATCTCCAGGGGTGGTGGTTCAGCCACTTGCTCAGCCTCCTGTTCCAATGCTTGACAACCCTGCTGGTGGTGAAATTTGTCTGAGTATTAGTCCTCTCTCCTGGGGAGGTGGGGCAGTCATGGGGGAGATTCATGTGCTGTGTGGAGCAGGAACTTGTCCCAGTTGCCCCTGTCCCTTAACTGTCTCTCTGCACTCCCTTCAGGTCCCCCCAGTTTGGGAAATCTCCCTGTGCCTGATTGTGCCAGCACTGGAGCTGCTCGCTTCAGTGTCCAGGGGTTACACTGGCTGAAAACTGCATGCATGGCTTAAATTCACTCTGTCTGTGTCCATACTTCAGGCACTTGAACTGAGGCAAGGGGATACCCATTTACTGCTTTGCGTTCTGTGAGTTAATAAAAAACTTCAGGCTGCCAGCAGCTTGAATCCTCAGGAGAGGCTTCTCTTGGCTCCAGGGAGCTTTGGAACAAACATCAGAGAAGGTGCAGCATTGTTTGGCAGTTTTTCATAAACCAGTTGAGAAAGACTTTGTGCCAGTCAGTTTAGAAAGGCATTTCTCAGTGACAGTGCATGAAAAGTTGCAGTAAACATCCCTCTTATTCGGGAACTTTGGAAGTTAATGAAAAAAGTATACAAAATATATTAAATATTCTTTAAAAACTTAGCAGCGCAGCTGGTGACCTGGAAGGAACTCTTCCACCTCCAGCTTCCAGTAATGTAATCTCTGCCTCAGATATTTTCTCAGACTGAGTCATTCAGCTGGATGGATTTTAACTTTATTTCTAAAAGGAGAGAATCACTGTATTCAAAGCTATTCAGAGACTGGGACTGAAATGTCACAAAGTTCGTGTTTGACAACAACACTTTTCTTTGTTGACAGTGTGTCTATAGCCTGATTGTCTCCCAGAGAGGAAGCTTGGCCCAGAAATATGTGATAGGAAGAAGGAAACTCTTCTGTTAGAGATATTGCACTTGGGCGTTTGAGCCTTGGCACAGGCATTCTTAAGTCTTATAATGAATGTGCTGTTTAATTGCTTTGTGCCTTATCTTTCCATGATTAAAAGTGAAGGTGACAATTTCTGCTGTACTCTTGATATCAAAGGATAACTCAGTGAATACATGTGAGGTGATCAAATTTTCTGAGGACCATTTGCCCCACAGAAATCAATGTTAGATAAATGTAATTATCATTATGAGATTGATGTAAATTTGATGCCAATTATTTCTAAAGTAAAAACCCCTAAAATTCACAAATCATTTATACAAATGTTAAGAATTTCTCTGCTTTTGAATGTTAACAATTGAGTACATCATTATCCATTAGAATTTGGGAAAATGAGGAAAAAGACATCTCTGACATTTTTTTGATGGAACAGGTACAATAGAATAATATAATGAGAACTTATTAAGGAAATACTTTCCAAATAATTTTTCAATAAAAAGTCCTAGCAAAGTCTGCTATTTGTCATGTTCCTAGCTCTAATTCAATGAATTCTGTTTTATTAAGTGACAGTTCAGCTGATGAGAATGGCAAATACCTTGAAAGACTCAAGAAGATTAAGTAATTATGTGAAAAAGGATGTCTTCACCATATTCAGTAATTATTATAAAATCACACCACTTGTAATCCTGAGCACCATTTAATGACCAACTGTTGTCAGGAAGAACATATTTAAGTTTATTGACATGGCAATATCAATCCGTCCTCTCTTCCTTGGACCTGGCTGTTAAGCGTACACTACTGGATCCTCAAGGATTTTATTACCTTAGAACATATGAGGCCTCAAGAGGAGGTTTCTCCTGCTGCTAGACTGAGGGAAGCAGAAAATTCAGCATGAACTCTGTCTCTCTGTGTGATTTGGTCTTATTCACAGCCAAAGTATTCTTTTAGCAGGGTTAGTGCATCATCTAGAGAAGGATACATTTTTGTTTTGAATGCTCCATTTATCTGTAATGACTAGGCTTAGTAACATATTCATAAGCAGAGGTTATGGTTAGGATTCGTTGCCAAGACCATGAACACTCTTGATTTTTTGCCTCTGTTTTTTTCTGACTGCCAGTCCTTGATTGTTTTCTGCTTCTGGTTATGTCTCCATGACAAATGACTGTCCAGCACCTTGGGCTGTCAATTTCAAGCATGTTAACTACTGCCTGGTAACTGTCCACATGCTCCCTCCAACAGTGTGATAAATTTGGTGGTGCTTAAGCCTTAGTGAGAGTGAGGGGCACCTAATGTACAATAAATAAGACAGTGATATTGCCTGTGGGAATTGACTTGTATAGCCATAGGTTTTTTGTTTCTTTTCTAGCCTTCTCATTGCATACAGTTTTTTCATTCACCCACACACATGCAGTGAAATTAAACGGGTGTCTTTCACTGGTGTGATCCCTATGTTTTGGGGTTGTTAATACTTGCAGTACACAGACGAAATATAATTGACTTTTATGACTCCAGCTGACTATGACAGCAAAGATCCAGAATAGTAGGGACTTCACAGTGTTCTTTGGCTTCACCTCTGTTCTCTCTGTTTTTCATACCAATTGTATTTGTTGTGAAAGTTTTTATAATTCTGCATATAATTCTGATGCATTTGTCTTAACTGAGAATGTTCTTAAATTTCACTTCAAAATGCAGTCCTCCTCTCCAGCTCCTGACTTAACCTAAATCCTTTCTGTAGTCAAGTTGTTAGAATCCCTTTCCTCAGCTTTCCACTTTTTGTCATGCTTGTGTGATTTCTCTGCAATGTGTCTAGAGCGTGTTCTTTCAATCACTAACTTACCAAATCTTGGTTTCTTTATGAAATTAACTGCCACCTGAAATTATACGTTGAGGGCACTGTTTAAACTTACGTACAAAAGAGCTTAGAGAAGTCAGTTGCACTGTATTATGCAGTTCCCCCTATAGCAGTGGGGACAGTTTTCCCAGGGGCCAAAATGGTCTGTTATTTGGTTTTTGCTTGTGAGGTGAATGTGGCTGGAGAGAAAGCTTAAACCAGAGATGTTGAGTGCAGATGTAGAAATACTGCTGGGAGCATCCAATCAAACACCCTCATCTGTATCACTGAGCAGCAGACAGACCTGGACATTAATATCTGTCTGTATATGGAGTGCACCCTCCAGGAAGTTGTGTGAGAAAATGCTGGTAATGGATGATCCGTTTGACACTGCCTGAATGGTAAAAAATGGTAGCTTTGTTCTCACCTTGTATCCACTAGGCATTAATAGAAAAAACAAACCATTAGTAGGTAACTCAGGAGTTCTACCGCGTAGTAGCTATGAACACCTAGGCATTGTGATCCTTGGAGTCTTTAATTAGGGGTTGGATAATGCAGAAACAACTGGAATTGCAAATTAAGCAGCATGTGGAATAGCAAGAAACAAGCAGCACTGGAATTTGCCGTGGCTGACAATATGATCATTCCTAACTTATTTTCCTTTTCATCAGAAGGAGCCCTATTACCGTTGAAATTGCATCATTATAAATACTATTGATCAAGTTCTCATTAGCAGTCATTGGCACTCAACAGCCATTGTTGTATGTGTTATCAGTGCTGCTGAAGCTGATACTGATCACTGGCTCCTGATAAAGAAATACAACTCTGTCTTTGAAGCCAGCTAGTTGATTGAGTTAAATTGCTTCCATACTCTCTGTAATTAGGAGTGAGTTATCAAACGGTTTAACATCCAGCTCTGAGAAGCCATTAAAGCATTACAGGCTTAGTCCAAGTTTCCTTTGTCATCTCGTGAGTAATAGCACTGCTGGAAGTCGTTAGTGCCTCGGCCTCTCAAACATTCATTGAAGTTTGGTGAGCAGACACCCAAATACCTGACATGAAGTATGACCCAGAAGGACAGTTCATGCTCCCACAGAACATTGCTAAGGGGAGAAGCACATCTTTGACTCCATGGCATCAAGTCACTAAAAATACCATGAATTCTATAGTCTTAAAACTGCTGCTAAGTATGATTCCTCTCTTTCTTCACTAGAGGAATACATCTGTGCAGTTTTGGCAATTAGTCTAATAATGACTAGGATTCTGATTTGGCAAGAGCAGCTACACAGCTAGGAAGGTCACTTTAAAGTACCCAACATCTTTCATTCCTTTAAAAAAAACCTAAAATGAGAGTAGGTTTTAATGCTCCTCCTTTTATGCTCCATTTTAAGCAGAAAGATAAGTTCTGTTGTAGCAATATTCGTTAAAAAATCCAGCAATGCTTTGTCCTGGTTTGGTTTTAATAACTAAAATGTCTATTGTGCAAGAAAGCCTTCTTGCAAGTTCTATCGCTGTGTGACTGCTAAAAGCTTTAATCACCTTATTAAAAAGCCAAGGAAGGGTTATGGATTGAACTTCCCATCAGCATGTCACAGACAGGTGGCATTCAGCCATAAAGAAGGCTCTATTAGGAGATGAAAACATGAAAACATACACTTTGCTGTAGAATTTTTGAAAACCTGTGTTCTTGAAAAAAGTGGATTTCTCTTGGTGATTTAGTTGGTGAAATTATGCACTGGGTGATGAAGACAGAAAGGTGTAGTTTCAGTTGGTTCAACCTTTAATAATGCCATTAACTGCTAATCATGCTCTATTAACTTCAATAGGCTTTTGCACCAACTGAGGTTCTGTTTTAAAAATTGGTTTTCTGTGTGTATTGAACTAACTGATCATGCCTGCTGTGATGGTATATGAAGACAAACCAAGAATGCTGATCTTTTACTTTAGACATTGTAAAGGTAGATTAGATCACGAACTGAAGGTGGAGTAGTAACAAAATCTGAGCAGATTAATGTATAGTTCTCTTTTTGCTACCCTTATTTTAAAATTTGGGGGAAATGACTGATTTTAGAAGAAGGAAAGTTGTGTGGAAAGAAAGGGAAGAATGAGAGGTCAAGGAGAAGCAGCATTGACAACTCTGAAATGGAGTAGTAAAAGGCTAAGAGCACTGAATTTTCTGCATTGCCATCCTCCTCAGATGTCTCATGGTATGTGCAAGGAGGGAAATGAGGAATGGGGCATCATTTCTTCATTAATATTTTAGCCCTCATGCTCTCGTAACATCTCAGTGTGGCCCAGAACAGCTTCTGTGTCCCTGTGTCTGAATAGGCTCAGGAGGTCACCTCTGTGAAAAAAGGCTGTGCTGGGTCTGAGCAGCTCTGCCCTTGCTTCATGTGAGCTCAATGCTCGCTTTGAACTTGCTTGGATGCCAGGGGTGCTCTGTGACACTGTGGTTCCATCTGAGAGCCTGAATTGTGGCAACCACAGAATGATAATAGAATTGAAACATTCAGCACAGTAGCATCTAGGAGTATCTGTGAGACACTG
This sequence comes from Zonotrichia albicollis, assembly GCF_047830755.1. Classification (NCBI taxonomy): domain Eukaryota; kingdom Metazoa; phylum Chordata; class Aves; order Passeriformes; family Passerellidae; genus Zonotrichia; species Zonotrichia albicollis. The sequence goes on along the minus strand of NC_133825.1, from coordinate 40,112,317 downwards.
TGACAGTGACTCTAGGTGGGAATCAACTGTTACACCCAAACTGATAAGGAAAAACACTGTTTTATTCTGTTGCATAACTGCACTGAATTCCCTTAACAAGAACCAATGCAGAAAGTAAAGAGAATTATTTATTGTTGGAGGTGGAATTCTTTTCAGGCACGTTCAGTATGGATAATTTGAGTTCATCAACTGCAACAACAAAAATGAAAAGCCAAGCTAACAATTTGCAAGCAGATGCTAATTCCCCAATTGTTCATGCAACATGGAACATAATTTGAAGTGATTATGAAATTAATGCATTAATACAAAAAATCCTTTGGAGAGAAGCAAATCAGATAAATGTACATAAAAAGAATTAGCTGTAGACATAATTAGTGAAGCTGTGCTTTATTCACAGTCAGAAGGAAAAATTAAAACTAAACTAAGTGGAAATTTTAGAGAACATTTGAGAACTGGCATGTAAGAAGCCAAAATGAAATAAAACATGGAGCTTCAGCAAAGCTAACACATAGACACATGCTTTGGAATTAAAAGGTACAAAAAGTGTCATGTCATCTATTTGGGAAAGGCACAGTTACTTGTGTGAGGGAGAATTTCCAGCTGCATGAGCATGGATCCTGGTTACAGATGACTCAAAGCCTGGAAAAAGGGCAATGGTAGAACAGAACTGTGTGCCATGAATCTGAAGAGACTTTATACCGTATGGTGAGAAGTGCAAAATTAACAGACCAGGCCAGAAGATTCTGTGCTGTGTTTGCCGCTTTCTCCTCTAAGCCCATGCTTGTTTTCATGACCATCATAGGGTAGGAAAATTGACCTGATTCTCACCTGCAAGAAAGAGACTTCCTTCATGTTCTGTTCTGGCCCCTGAACTCATTTTTTTTCCCATCTTCATGTCTAAAAATCAAGAAGTAGCAGAACTAGGTGCACCATGACAAAGTTGATATTGATCCAGTGATGTATGCTCAGCTGTTAACTTTCATCTGTTGTGTAGATGTGTGCTGGTAGGTAATTACTTGAGAGTGATTCCATTTAAATCTAACAAAAAAAAAAAATCACAAAGAACTATGAGATTGCATAGCCATCTCCCAAGAGAAAAGAATTGTAACTCAGTGCAGAAATTGTGGTGCCAACTCTGACGATTATGTTGGGAGCCTTATAATATGTATCTTTCCTAAAGTTGTCAGCTGGTAGAATCAGTTTTAATTGGATAGAATTTAAATCTTTGTTGAAATATTAAAATAAAGCTTCTAGACTTCAGATGTCCACAGAAAAGCTTTTAAAGGAGTAAACAGTAACTAATCATCTCCTTTCCTCATCCTAAAACCAGCAAAAAGATAAACAAAAATCCTACGTGAAATGCGGATCCTGCATTAATGACTCTTTGAAACCAGATCCTTATTTTTCAGGTAGCTAAATTTTAAAATAACAAGTCTTTAGAAAACATGTAAGCAAAGTAAATGGAAAAAATTCTTCCACTATGTGAAAAATAGGCTGTATTATTGCAGACAATTTAGTAAACTTCCTGCTCTTTTTTTTTTTTTTTTTTTTTTGCTGTGTATAAGTGTTCATTTTCTTTCACATGGATTCTATATAGTTTCAAGAAAAAAGAAAAGTCTGAAATGTGAATTACTCTTTTTCCAAAACTTTGATAATTATCCTTAAAAACTGTACTTTTTCTCCTATTTCTACCTCCCAGAACATTTATTTAGGATAGCAACTGAATACTGAATACAGAAATCTGTCTTGTTGCACTTTCAATTAAGATTCTCACTTTCAGAACACAAAAGCAGCAGATGCTAAAGAATCTGATATTTGCCTCAGACAGGTACAGGGCCACCAGCTGCAATGAAGTCAGTCCCAGGCATTTTGCCAGTAAAGGAAAAACAGATGAAGGAAAATTAGCAGTTTCTTACTAACCCTACCTGGTTTAAGCAGCTTCTATTCCAAGTTATTACTGGGTTCCAGGGGGTTGATAAGGACTCTTCTTGCTGGAAGCACCAGTCCCCACCTGAGAACTGATGGACTAGTTTAAGCACTTTGGATAAAATCAACCATGTTCATTGAACAGTTTCAGTTGGTGGGTTTTAGGTGAAATAAGATGAGAACATCTGTAGGACATGCAGGGATAAAAACATGGTGCAGAGAGATGGAAGTAAGCAGGTATGGATATTAATGTCCTTGCTACCAGCAGGACACCTCTGCCCAGTCTCAGGTGCATTTGCTTTGTGATGTTCCCTTCCCTTTGTTTCTTCCCTTTGGGTGTGCTGTAGAACATAGGCAAGAGTAAGAACCCTGAAATATTAAGCAGCACAGTGGCACACAGGTGCCAGGGCTGGCCAGAGGCAAGTGGCATGGCTTGAAACAGTTGGCTGTGAAACCGAGTATTCAGTGAATTGACCATCTGCCCAGGCATAGCTGTCGCACAGAATCACAGAACGGGTTGGATTGGAAGGGACCTTAATGATCTTCTCATTCCAGCTCCCCTGCCATGGCCTGGGACACCTTCCACCAGACCAGGTAGCTCAGCGCCCATCCAGCCTGGACTGGAGCCCTGCCAGGGCTCAGCATGTGAATTGTGCATCTATCATTTACCCTCCAGGCAAAAATTGCTCCCTTGGTGCCCCTGTTTTCCCTGTCCCTTTTGTCACTCTGCTTGGGATACCACACTTTTAGGCCACAAGTTTCCTCTTGCTTTCATTAGGATTAACAAGCCTTAGGGCCCAGTATTTGGGGCTGGGAAATGCTATTGTTTATAATACGCTTACAGTGCAAGTGGCTTCTTTCTTTTTGTGCCATTGATTGATTAGTGGAGTTTGTCCAAGTAATTTTCCCTCTTGATACGTGCGCTTTACTTCTCTAGCACAAAGTTGGTGTGAAGATTAACTAATTAATCTCATGAGATTCTTTACTGAAAGGAATGCCTTACTGAGCAACAGAACAAAGTAGGGACAATATGTATGAACGCAGCTCATTCCAGATGTCTACAAAGCTGGGAATCTTTTTCTCCCCTAAGCAAGTAAGACTGTAAGAATGTCTCGGCTTAATTTTTTTTTTCTCTGTTCAGTACAATGCAGAACATCTGTTGCAAAAGAATGGATAATTAATAATTGAAACTAGATTGCACTGTCCAAAATAAAGTGCCTATAGTACTTGTAGATTTCCTGAGGTTTTTTGCCTTTGTCTCTTTATTTCTTCTCAGAGTATAATAATCAGTCATTGTTAATAATTAGATTTTATTTCAGAATGGAAGTTTCTACTGTATTTTACTTATGTTTTGAGTAATATATTTTCAAGTGGGTTGTGGTGATAAAGCTTTTTATGTCAAATGTAAAGGAAGAGAAGGCAGAGTATGGTAATAAAGAAACAGAAAAAAGAAATTTTCATTTCATGTCAGCTTACTAAATTAGACCCATTCTGTGGAATGAAGAGATAAAAATCTAGAATTTGATTTGAGGGAGATTTGGAAAACCAAGAAGCTTAATATTTCCATGTTCCTTCCCCAAGAACTGATTGCTCCAGAGCTCCTGTTTATGCCTGTGATTAGGAGCTGAGCCTGACGAGTTCTATTTTCAGCACTGCTACGGGATCCCAGCGGCGAAAATAACCTTGGTGCTTTGGGCTCAAACAGCACTTCCAGCTTCCACAGCTCTTGCTAAGTTAAGATAGACGTCTAAGATAAAAGGAATGTAAAATTGAAGGTGTTTTGTTTATTCTAGAACTGACATAATATAATCCTAGGTATTTAAAATTAACACTGAATGAAAACTCAACAGCACTAGATTAGATAGGCCCAAAGAATTTGTGGAATCTCCATCCTTGAAAGTATTTAAATATTGACAGGACAAGGTCCTGAGAAGTTAACTCTACCTTTGAAACTGTCTTAGTGTGAAGCAGGAGTTTGATATAAATGACCTCTAGATATCTTTACGTACCCGAATGAAATAATTTAAATTATAAATCACTGTATAGTTCTAGATAAGGCAAAAGTAACTCAGAAACATCCTGCAGTAATCTATTAAGTTACATTAATGAATGGATTTCTTTTTTAGCATTACATTTCAATTTTTTGGTAAGGATGATGCAAAGAAGAGCTTGTGTCCTTTTTTACAGTCCTCATTAAAACACTAGGTGCAGTAAGTCAGGTAAGGACAAAATGTAGAATCTTTATTTTCGTTTAATTCTGGCTTAATGGAAATAGAAGCTGGAATTTAAAAACCTGAGATTTAAAAAGTGACACTAATCTTCAGTGACTCTTTTCTCCCCCATCTCATCTTTTTTCATCCTTTGATTAATTATTACCTCAAAGCAGAATTATATGTTTTGGTAATTCACCCTGGCTGCTGGGATTGCAGGTTACTGTTGAGAAGGTGAAGGTCGGTGTTTGTGCACAGCCCAGCCCACAAGCAGTGACTCAGCAGCTCTCAAAAACCCTGAGATGCTGCAGCGTCTTCAGCTTTAATGGAGAAAAAGAAGTAGCTGAATCTATTCGTGTCTGGTCCAAGGTGAGGCACTTTTGAAAACGGGGCTCCTGCCAGAGCTCAGCTCCCAAGAGAAGAGGCTGTGGGTGAGACCCGGTCCCCTGGATGGACATCCCGATCTGAGTGAGGAGAAGGGCCGGTGGGGGTGCACTGCCCTCTCTTGGATTTCGGTGGGAACAGGAGCAGTCCCATCCCGAGGGTGCTCTCAGAGGTGTGCTGAGGTGACGTTCAGAGTAAGGAGGGATTGGTTTTGTACGCTGCTGTCTCTTAGGAAAACTCTTCTCCCTATTACTCTGGATTTTCTGTGTACCCCCATTCACATCAAGTAGGATTAATGGAGAAAACAACTGAATCACGTCTCCACAGGTGTCTCAGCCTCATGTTTGCTTTTCTTGAGTCTTTATTGCACTGACCCAACCTTATACCTGGGACTTTGGTGATATACCGTACACACCACCACATAAAATATTTGCAAGTTATTGTTCATACATACACTCACTCTTTCCATCTAGTAAAGCAACCACAGATGATACTCACAGATAATAAAAAATACAGCTTTTATGGCTGCTTTATTCTGCAGTCACTTTTGTCCTGTTATGAACATCTTGAATAATACAGAACAGATAAATGGATTTTTTTTTTCATCCACTAGCCAGCTTTTTATGTCAAACAACATTCATCAAGATGCCAAATGTAATTCTCAACAATTCTTTTATTAGGAATACTGTGCAATCTCAGCTTTCAAAAATATTGGCAGATGATAATTTTTCTCTCTTAGAAGATAGTCCTTTGTCATCTAGTATTCTGGTGACAAGAGATTGTCTTATCAGTCAATGAGCACTGAATCTTTCATGGGTGCAAACAGGATGAATTCACTACCTGAACCTTTTGCCACATCATTTCTCTTACATTTAAACAGCCAAGACTTGAGGAAGATGATTGTATCCTACCAGTTATGGACCTCCTGTGGGTTCTTGGGAGAAGTGAGGATAGTTTCCCTTCTCTGGATCCGGATTCAGTCTGAATCCGAATTGCACTGTCTAGTCATCATGATTATGGTTTTCCTTTGGGGTAGTTTGAAGTGTGTTACCCTTTATGTCAGCAAAGTGCAAGCTGATTGAATCGGTTTGGGTTGTGCATCTTTGTATGAGTAAGAACTTATTTCTTCTTAAGTCACTGAGTAACACTTGCAAAACTACTTGTTCCAGGCTTTTCCTTGCATTAAAGAGGTCATTTCTACTTACTTCTGATCCAGGTCATCATTCAAAGGCAATATTCTTCTTTTTTTCTTCAATGTTAGAAGTGTAATTCTGTCACTGAAGTCTTTTCTTTCCTTACCAAATTGCTGCACTTTCTGAGTTAACAAGAACTTTTGGCAATGAAATACTCCACAGTGCCTCAATTGAATTATTGGTGTATTATTTTAATGGTGTCTTAATGAAATTGCTTAGCAACTAACCTTGTCTTTTAGCTGGCATTAGAGACAGCTTCAAAACTGTCAGCTCTAGCCCATTGCATGTTTTCATCTAGGTGCTCATACTGGTACCCAATTTATTTGAAGCAGAAACTTGGGCCAAATTTAGTAGCATTACTCATGTGCATAGATCTACAGCAGCTGATGTTACCTGATGTTCCTATGAGGAAAGATTTTTAAAATTTCACAGAGGCTTTAGTCCCCTCTTTTCCTATTAATATCCAACTAATGCTTATTTTATTTCTTCTGTAGCTTTGTCTTTAATTTGTTTGCTCTTGCAAACATATACTGCTTCCAGCACCTCAGTACTGTAAAAGGAATAGATCTAATTTGCTTTACAGTAGCGGTGAATTTATTTCAAAATTTCACTACCAAAGCAGTTCCTTCCTTTGGATTGTTTCACTGTATATCTTATTCTAGGTCTTAAGAAAGCTTACGCAATGAATGAGTTCAATTAATTAAAAGCAGAGCACGTTTCTTTGAATGCATGTGCGGAGTACTGAATCTGGAGGACTAGATTCTCTCTTTACTCACACTCACTCACAGTTATACAGACAAACTTTCACACTCACACACTCTTGCACACGTTTACTCACTTGAAAAAGGCAATCCAAATTCAGAAGTGATCTTTAAAGTGGCAGAAATGACATTTCACTATGTTGGGATTCCACAGCACTGATTCTCTTGCTATCAGTCACCATGTGAACAAAAACCAAACCCCACAACCCTCTAAAGTCATGCAAGTGACAAGCAGAGAAGAGGGGAAAAATTGAGCTCTTTAGAGAATTTAAGTAGGGAATGCCCTGCTTTTGTTAGGAGTAGGACATTTCTGGTTTCTGTTGCTGATTTCCTCCTTTGCTGTGTCTTGTGAGAAATATTACTTGTTCTGTGTGGGTCACCAGGCTTGGGGCTGTGCATGAAGCTTGTGATAGGTAAGGAAAGTGAACGATTTGACCTGATTTGCATTTTAGCTCCATTTCTGGTCAGTTGATGCATCAGAAGGGAATGTAAAACGTGTGACTCCATGAAATAGATTTGTTGGGGTTTTTTTTATGCTATTCTATTTCACTTGTACTATGTTCTTTCCTAAGATGTGTTAGCAAAAAGCTGGTCCAAGGGGAGATATGAGTGGCCAAAATGAAAGCCTGAGAGCAATTCTGGACTTTATTAACTAAGCCACTAAATCTAGAATTCACAGCAGATGTATAGGTCTCATAATTCCATCTCTAGATGCAAAACTAGAGTCCCCTTGCTAAGAATTCCTGGGTTTCTTTGTGATGGCAGCAATAACACATGTAATTATCAAAGGCAATGCCATCAGCAGAGTTACACTGAAAAAGGAGTGAAAAAAGTGTGGACTGTCTTAAGGTCTATAAATTATGTTTGGTTTCCATTTGTCAATTCTATGAAAAGCAAATCACGTTTCTCCCTTTTTAGAGGGGGATGATGAATGGATGCCTTGCATTTGGTTGCAAAAGCTTGTGTCAACTGTATTGGCTTTTTTTTTAACAGAGGAAAAAAACCCATCCATCTGCAGCAATAGGAAGTGCAGAGTGTGCTTGCTCTGCCTGGTGTGAATAAGCAGATTCTGATCATTGCTGAGCACTGATCTGAGCAGAGAGTAATTACTCTTGCTGTGGAGAAGTAGTCTTTGCTCCTATTCACTCTTCACTTTTGTTTAACACAACAATAAACCAGACCAGAGGCACTCCAAGGTTGGTCTCACACCTCAAAGGGCTTTTGCTGGAAGTGAGAGGCAGATGAATACAGCTCTTCTTACTCCTGTGTTAATAACTTAATTTTGTACTGGTGGAATCAGAGGTAGTTTAAAAACTGTTAACGTGAAAATCATGGGCCCAAGTCTTCACATACAGCCCAAGCAAACTGATAATGTTATTGTTGGGAATGTAGGTCGTGTTGGTAATTTCTGTCAGGTAACGAGCAATAGGATGAGGGAAAATGGCCTCAAGTTGCACCAGAGGAGGCTTTGATTATATGCTAGGAAAAATTTCTTCATTGAAAGGGTGGTCAAACACTGGAACAGGTTGCCCAGGGAAGTGGTGGAGTCACCATCTCTGGAAATGTTTGAAAAGTGTGTAGATGTGGTGATTAGGGATGTGGTTTAGGAGTGGACTTGGTGGTGTTAACCTAATGGTTGGACTTTATGATTTTTTTATGATTTTTTTTATGATTTTAAAAGTACTTTTCAGCCTTTTATCCCATCGCAATTTCCCTTTGGTGAGGGAACATCTCAAAAATCTTCTGTGACTTCATGAGCTAGGTTGCCTTTTCCTACAGGCTCTAAGGACCTGGATAAATTTAATGTGTGATTTTCACATGCAAAAGTCATGTTGATTTCTCTGTGATGTTTGGAATAAACTCATCCAAAAAACAGTGTTAGCTGGAAAAGCAGCAATCTGCTGTATTAGGCACTGTAGAAGTAGAGCAAGATGTTTGATGGAGTTTGATTCAGGAAATCCAGCATGCTTTCTACAGTGAAGCCCAAAATGATAAAAATAGTTTTTTTCTAATCTCTTTATCTTAGGTATTCTTAGCTATTAAAGTTTGTGGCATCTAAACTTAGATTAATATTTGTTATTGTTTCTGGTTTTGGTTTTCATGCTTTTCTTGTTCAGCACATTTGTATCTGGTTGTATTTTCTGTATAATCAGCTGCATAAAGCCAATGGATAATAGACTACTTCAAAGCAGAAATTGGGTTAATTTATTTAAAAGGAAATTCTAAAGAGTACTTACTCTGTATTTCATATGCTGCAAAAAAAAAGCATTAAAATGAATTGTACTTTCCCTCCTTTTTCATTTGTATTCCAGGCAACTTAGGCAATAAAACAAAATTAATATGACTGAAACTACATTAACATGTAATGCAGCTCAGTGGAAGTATGTTTGTAGAATGAAATGGTTGATGTTGAGATGACATCTGCACTATGGGCATTTTGGAGGTTGAGGGTCTGACTTCAGAATAGTGCTAAGGTGGTAGTGTGATCTGAATGCCCAGAACAGTGGTTGGAAAACATTAGATGCACTCCTGAGGTGTATCACAGTCATCTAATGGTTTGTGTTGGAAGGAACCTTTAAAATAATTTATTTCCAGCTCCCTGCCATGGGCAGGGGCTGTTCTGGTTTAGTTTCCTGGGAAAGAAATGCATTTCCTGTGCTCTGAGGTCACTGTGGCCCGAGTCAGAACACAAGGATTTGTTACAGAGGTTTCCCCAAAATTTTGGAGAGCTAATTTCAGAAGCACACTTCTGGTGTGCTGTGAAAGGTTTATATAAAATTCACACAGCCTTCTCCTCTTGTTTTGACTTACTTTTAACATAGGTATCAATTTATTCTGCTTATCCAATAAATGCTATCTTTTGGGCTTGTAACTCTGATTATTTACACACAGATATGTTGTAATGAAGTTTGCTTTTCTTATCTTATAAAAAACCTGGTGCTGCAGCTGTGATGCGAGTAGTGACTGATGGTTGGCTCTAACTTGTTTTGCTTTATGACACCTGTGCAGAGTGATTAACAATACAGGGTACAACAGTGCAGCAGATAATGCTAAAAGCTGGTCTCATAGTTAGTAATCTGACTGGTGGATGGAGTCATCCATCAGCTCCCTGCTCTGTCTCCCACTCTCTGTGCCCTCACATAAATTCACAGCAGTGGCACAGCTCTGCCACATCTGAGGTGCCGTTGGCATACAAACAAAACTGGTGTGTCACTTTTACCTACAGAATGGCTGGGGATCACAATGCAAAGCCAAGGCTTTTGGAGAGCAGAGAAAACAAAGTGCTCATAGCCCAGGGTGGTAGTTAGCAGATTAAAGCCAAAGTCAGCAGTGTCTGAAAATCTGTTTAGGCACTTAACTTTTATTGATTGGGTGAAGTATTAAGTGCTTCAGTGCCTCAACAGTCTCTCCCTCCATTCCCTTTTTAAGAAATGCAGATGAGAGCACTTTCACACTTCAGAGGAGTGGCCTAACACAAAATGTGTTAAGGCAGTGATGTGACAGTGATGAGGTCAGATGAGTTCCTTGCCCAGGTAGAAAGAAGTATGTGAGCCTAGAGTGGCTCTTGATTAACAGCTTGCCTTGGAGGCACAATCCAAAGGCAGTGACAAGACTCTTATTAACTTCAGGGAGCTCGGATCAAGCCCATTGATTTGTGCTTATTTCTGCTCTAGTTGCTCTAGTCCAAATTAATGCTGTGCTGTGATATTTCCAAATACCAACATAAACAAAATCCACTCAAGAAGGTAGTCATAAAAATAGGAAAATCATAATGCCTGAATCACAGTACTGAATCCATAAACATTAAACATAGGGACCTGGCCCCAGAAATTAGTGTGATAAGAAAAAGGAGCCAACTGATAAACATCATGATTTTTGGCTTCAGAAGCTGGATAGGCTCCTTAGTGACAATATCTTATCTTTTTAGATATTGATATTTTGATTATTAATCCTTTCTCTCATCTCTCAATCTTTATTTTGGAAATCACATTTGGAATATTTGAAAGTGTTAAATGAAAATACAAATGTTTAAAAATGCTCATTTTCATTACTATTTTCTAAAGTAAATCAGATATAATAGGAGATTCTACCTTTACGCTACTATGGAAAAATTACTCCGATTTTATGTTAGAGATACAGTAGGGCTGGGTAACTGGTCTGAGATTATTCAGAATCTGAAAGTTCAGGGGTTTTGCAGAACCCCCAACTTTTAAGTCAAAGGCCAAATAGTTATGCTACCAAGGAGGTTTCTAGAGACACAAAAAAAGTTTTGGCAGCTGCTCAATTACAAAAGACATATTCTGCGTAGATTATATGTGTATTTACACCTTCACATACAATAGCTCTTTAGCATCTGGTGTCTCACAGACACCAGATGCTATGCTTCCTTATAATTCCTAGGTAGCAAGTTAAGTTGTGTCTAACTCTGCCTACCTAAATGAAAGAAGATAAGGAAATGAAGTGTGCAGTACTCAAACCCAGACAGAAATTTTTTTCTGAGAAATGCCAGGTGTGGATATTTTCATTTCAGGCTTGTCTAAAAACAGATAAGTGTTTGCCATTTGCAAAGCAACTTAGAAAAAAATAAAATAAAAATGCTAATGATTCAAGCCTTTAATACCTTTCAAAGGCAAATATTCTTTAAAACTTCTCATGTTTTTCAGTCATGATGCCTTATTCCCATTCCTTAGGGGTATTACTCTGTTGCCTGCTGAAATACTGGAACAATCTCTATTTACTGCTCAGACCTGTATATTCCCTCATGCAGAGAGACATGAGAGGAGTACCTCATTATTGCCACTGGTTCATCAGCAATGCAGATCAATTAATACCACAGCTAATGGGGTGAAGTAGCTGCTACAACTCTCAGTCGTGTATCTTTTGTCACTCCTAAACTAGCATGCCTGGACAAAGCTAGAAAGCAAATTTACTATGCAGAGATTATTTTTGATACACTACCAAATCTATAATTCAAAGCACCGTAGAAGCTGGAGGTGGAAAGAACTCAGCACATTATCAAACGAGTTCTCATGCCAAAGCAAGGCTGCTTGTTGCAGACAGCCAGGTAATATTTTAGGTAGTCAAGCTGCCTTCTCTGAAATTTCTGCCAGAATCTAACAAAACCCACCATTAGAGATCAGCCTCTCTCCTCTCTCTGTGTTTTGGGTTTCTTTTCTCAACACCTGACTTTTTGTCTGCCACTCCAATAGATCATTCTTGAAAACCCTAGCAGACTACTGTGCCTGCCTAGTAACTTGCCTAGTAACTTCTGTGCTTTAGTGTTAAAAATTTCAGGTTTAATTTTTCAAATTAGCTAAGCACATCTTCATTTAGGTCTGGTTGAACTAGTGGCAAAGTCATTCTGCCTATTTGATCATATGTTATCTGTTTATACACATAGCTGAAGCATACTGTTTTCATTACTGAACATTGGCTATAGTCATTTTGACATTACATTGAAACATTTTGTAATAGTCATATATAATAAGCTTCTCTGAAGTTCCTAGCTGCTTGCTTAGTTTTCCATTTGACTCCTCTTAACCACTGTATTTTCACTCTCCTTTCCATATAGATTATGCTGCTGACTGATCCAGAAGTTGAAAGCAGCTTATTAATCAGTTCTGATGAAGGAGCCACCTATCAAAAATACCGTCTGAACTTCTACATCCACAGTCTGCTCTTCCACCCCAAACAGGAGGATTGGATCTTAGCCTACAGCCAGGATCAGAAGGTAAGAGTTGTGGCTTGGTTTGCTTGGGGGGAGCCCAGATCTTCCCCATCTCTCTGTGCAACTGCTGCAGAGCGTTCAGGGCAGGCTTCGGGGTGACCCCAGGACAGTCTCTGGAAATTCCAGTTTGGTATTTCCAAGCAGGAAACATTGACCAAGCCTCAGTGTAAAGGTCAAAGCAAAGGATGTGGGCATCTGCTGTGTTCCTGGGGCCTAGCCCTCTATTACTGATCTGGCAGTCTGTGTTTATTCATCCATCCTTTTGGCAACATTGTGTGACAGGCAATGGGCAGAGAAGACAGCTAGGATCCTTCACAAACCTCTAATGAGACTTTTGGCCTCTTATTCAACAATTCTTTTCCTCCAGTTTAGTATCAGCTCCAAGAACAGTATAAGACACTCCTTGTTCCTTTCTGGTTGGCGTATTTTCAAGTAGTTTTTGATTTTCTGAGAGGAAAAAGTAACACTGAATCAATTTCCTTTGGAGCCCAGTTCCCTCAATGTGGATAATCCATCAGCCAAATAAATATGCTGTGAGATTTGCCTTCATTTTTTGCTGCCTAACCTAACACAACAACACAGGACTTTTTTGTGGAGAACTCATTGTTGGAATTTTTTGAAAATCAGACACATCAATACAAGTCCGTTTTCTTATGGCAAAGGATTTGATAGACCTCAATCTGTTTAGTTCAACAAAAAAGCACATTGAAGGAAAACTATATTGTTGCACATAAATGTTTCTATGGGGAAAGACAAATCATAGGAGAAACCATTTCAATTTAGTGATAAAAACTTCTAACAAAAATTGATGGTTAGGAGTCAGTGGCAGATAAACTCAGCTGTAAAATAACTAGCCTTTGGAGCAAACTGCTCAGAGAAATTGCTGATTTCACATCCTGACGTTTTAAAGTTTTATGAATAAACTTGGAAAAATACCAAAAGAGTTTGTTGAGCTCCCAGCAAGGGTAAAAAGAGTGAAATATCTTGACATTTAGCATGTAGGCTTTTACACAAAACTGGTCTCCTTTTTGTTTTGTGTATGATGTAAGAATAGAATCTGTGAATATAATTGACAAGTTAACTACTGGCTGAATTGTTCAGGTTATACATTAATGTAAGGATCAACATAAAAGTTTGAAATCTGTGATGTTTTCTATCTGTGTAGTTAAATTAATTGTAAAATAATTAAACTACTAATTTTCATTTTGCATAAATTAGGCTTGGTATTACAGTAAGCCTGAGAAAACAAAGGCATAAGGAAACTGAGCAAGTACGTAAGGTTGCAAAATGATTGAATTGAAATTTTTGGAATATTTTCATCCTTCACTTTACACTCTAGCTTAATGCCCTTTGCAACTGAGAAATGCATCTTGCCTCCTAATTCTTTCTGTACAGTCAGTTGCATGCGTTACTTTTCACTCACCCCTCTCTCAGTGTTTTGTAGAGTGTACCATGGTTGTACTCTCTTCAGAGGAATGTGCAGATTAAATTATTTCTCTGTGTTCAGTGTGTAATTAGACAAGGCCAAAATGTTTCCTTTCCCTTGTAGCTCTTGAGTTCCCTGGACTGATATGAAGCAGAACAGAAGCTGGTCTCTGATGTCTTTTTAGGACCATTGGAATGAAACTTACAGTGTTTAATAACAGGAAATTTATTACATGAAAATCAATGAAACTTTCAGAGGGAGCTTTGTCAAATAAAAGTAGCATATAGTAGAAAATTCATTTCAGTTGCTAGGGTATTCAGTCTGGTCAGGAAATAATTCTGAGTTAGAGACCATAGAGCTAAGGCTTATTTAATTTATGATTAATGGCTACCAAGCAGTATATCATCACTATTTCATAGGAAATGCCCACTCTTCCATAGAATCCTTGAAGACAATCTGGATATAAGAACACAGGGTCTGTTTGTGCTAACATGAATTTATGGGGGTGGTGTTGGAGTTGTGTGTATGGGGATGTGTGTGAGGTATTTGGGGAGAAGGGATGTAGGCTGTATTATAAAATTTTTTTGTTATGGAATTGATTAGCAAATTGAATAACTGTTGGTAATTCAATACTGTAGTTACAAGACAAAAATCAGGTAGCACAAAGTCTGTAGATCTGTACCAATTAAGTCCAAAATAGAATTTAAAAGTACACTGAATGGGTATGAGTCACAGACCTGGTTTCTGCTTTAAAGCCTAATGAACACATTTTCTGGCTTCGACAGGCTTTGCCCAAGAACTGTAGAGGGTAACCAGCAGGCAAAGAGCATTAATCAGCCTGGACTAAATTAAATGTAACTTGAACTAAGGGTCAAGTTCGGCCTATGGCTAAGTGTAAATGACTCCCATTGGTTTTGTGTTTGTGTATCCAAAGGCAGAATTTTCTCAGAGTAATTAAGATGTCCTGTAGGTATTTAGATAATTGCAATGGGAGCTGAGGGGTGCTTTGCAACAAATGACACTGCTGGTAGCTATTTCCTGATCCTGTGCTAAGGCTGTATTTAAGGGAAGAGAGTCCATTACTGCTTGGATTCCAGGCACTGTGTACCTACTGACTTGAGAATCACCCAGGGAGCAAGGGAAACGTATCTGCATGGTAAGGAATTTACATTTTGGTGCCACTAGCTTGGATGCTACTGACTGAAGAGGTTGTGACGGTTTTCTTGATGAGGACTTGGAAGAGTAAATTGTATTTTGACCAGTTAGGATTGGTGCAGTCATTTAATTTTGCTGTTGACAGGAGGGAGCTGATAATCAACTAGAAAACACTTTTACATAACTTCTAGCAAGCCACTTGATTGTTGTCATCCATTTGCATTGTGTCCTTGCAGCAAATTGGATGGGGAAGATCAGGTGGTGAATAGAGCAAGAGCTGGAGAGGCAGGAATCACATTGGATCTGGACTGTTTCGGTTCTCAGGAGTTGTCCATCCAATTAAGGATTGATGAGGGCCAAGCCAACAGTAGTGGAGGCCTGTCATTGCTCAGTTGTAATAAACAGTTAGTGGGTCACACAGAATCATCCCTCAATCTCTTCACAGCCCCCTGAGTCTATCACTGTGATCAGACCTTTTCTTGTTGGTTTGAATAGGAGTTTGCTCAATGGCAGGGAAAACTGTTTTAGCTGAAGTAATTTTATGTCCCAGTTTCTTGGGTGTTGATTGTGAGGGAATGTGGTTAATTACTGGGGTTCAGCTGATGAACAATAACTCATTAAGCTTCAGTGGCTCAGTTGCTTTTGTTCACATATCTTTTGCCTGTGTCTCTGCCTTGGGCAGTGGACTTGAATTACCACTGCTGACAGACCAGTCCCTAATTCAGTCCTGGCTTTTTCCTGCCAGTCTTGAGAAGAAAAAAGAGCAGCAAACCATCTGCTGCCTGCACTAATTGCTTCATGATTGCATTAATTGTTCTGGCTGAAAGTACAGTTGTTACTTGGCTGATTCTTAGCACATAATTGCAGAACTGCTGCATGCTTCTCCATTTTCTGCATAAAGGAGTTACAAATCAGAAGGAAACTCCAGACACAGAAAAGCAGTGCTTGTGAGGCAAAGGCTTTTTGGAGGTCTTGTACATGTAAGCTCTCATGGGTTTAATCAGCTTGCTTGTAGAATGAGGGGCTGTATTTTATGGGAATATTACTTATGTATTACTGTGTAATCTTCAAAAGTGGTTTGCTGTGTAATCAGACCGTGGAATAGAAGAGCCTCTAGTTCATGTGGAGACATCTTCTGCTATTCAGATGGGTCAGGCACACAGAGGAGTGGTTAGTAATCAGCCAGGAATAACAGAGCTATTTCAAGAGATGAAATAAAGGTGAAATTGGGAAACACAAGTCAGACAGGCAAAATGCAGAGTTGTAATTGCCCAGCTCGGGAATAAATGCACAGAGGCAGTCATGTACTGAAAGGCAGCAACAGAGGCTGAAAAACAGATTTAAAACTGAGTTATTGTTGTTGCTTCTTCACTCCCATTTTAAAGTAACTCTTGAAAAGTTAGGCACCCCAAATTAAAGGAGCCCTGTCAGCATAGCACTAGTAAATGAAGAGGTTTATGTTTTGGGATTTTTTTCTTTATTCATTTTGGTCTTTTCCAAATGTCTGGTTCCGCCTGCCTACCTTTATTTATTCTGTGTATCATGCTGAAGATGAATATTAGGGACTGATACTTATCTGTATTTCTAAAGTGCTGAAATTTGGCAAATCAGGATTCTGATACTTTTGGGAGAACATGTCTTCTGACATCAAACCCCATATCATCTTCTTCATTTTCCTACATTAAGGGATGTCCACTCCTCATGCATGCAAGTGGGAGAAAGGTATTGTTGTATCTGGGATGACAGAGAAACCACTTAGAGAAGAGATACAGATTCATATGGCCACAGGATGTCTGTGAGAGAGCAGACCAGCACTTAAAAGTACCTTCAGCCCCATCTCTCCCTGTGTTTTGGTCTAATACTTGTGTCTGACAGTAGAGTATCTGCCATAGACATAGCCAGAATTCACTCTTCAAGATGTGATGGGCTACTCTGATTGCACTCTGTAATTTTAAGACCTTTCATTTCACTGCATTAGGATCTTTTTAGGGTGTATCTGCTTGGAAAAGGATCACACACAGAACCTCTAGGAGTTCCTTTCAACATAAATTATTCTTTTTTTATTTACACACTCTCCGTTTCAATGGTAACAGTAATTTCTTACTTAGACTAGAGAAGGGACAATAAAATCCAGATTTTTTTTCTCAGAAATTGCATCATAGGTAAAAAACAAAGGAAAAAAAAGCCCAAACAAAACAACAAACAAAAAACCCCAAAACCAGAACAAACAAACCAAATGAACCAACAAAGCAACAACAAACAATGAAACCCCCCCCCAAACAAACACCAAAAAAAAACCCAATAAAACAAAACCAAACAAGAAAAAGAAACCACCCCAAAAACCCAACAAAAAACCCCAAAAGCCTGTTACCATCAAGTGACCTCCTTTTGGTGTGGTGTTTTGGTTTTTTTGTTTGCTACACTGCTGACAGCAGTAGTGACAACAATTCAGAGGACTATTCACTTGGGCTAATGTTAGCTGAGGGAGGCTAATCCCATCTAAAATTAATGGAGAGGAAAGAAGCTTCTCTAGAGTGGTAAGCATTAGCCACTTCGAATCATCCTCTGGAAAAGCCTATCTTTTTTGACAGACTGTGGACACAACCAGGGAGCTAGTTTGCATAAAGCTAACATTAGCCTGTGTGAACAACTCCCCCTTTCCCTGTGGCATCACTCCTGCCACAGTCTGCACTTTCTGTGTTTATGTTTGGGGCACCACTAATAATCCAAGCCAGTTTTCCAGCAGACCTGGTACTCTTTAATGCACATTGTTGAAGATGGGAAAAGTAGCAAGTAATTTCCATATTAAAAGTTGTTTGCCCCAGCTTTTGCAGAGTTGCACTTCCTGCTTGATCTTAGAAATCCCTTCTGGGTTACTTGTGCCAGGGATGCATAGGGCTTTCCTCCGGAAAGAAAGCCTTGTGACTGCTGCTCCCTGGTTTTAAGGCATTCAATATGGTTATGTTTTTAAGCAAGTGATGCACACAAATCCCCTCGTGTGTAGCTCAGGCTGTGGGTGAGGACTCAAGGCACAGATACCTGTTGGGCATCATGGGTGGTAACACATCTTACACACAACCCTTTGCAAATATCCCTTGCTATCTCTAAGCAAATTGAAAAGTTTGGTGGCAGCCAGTATTCTGAAAATAAGCAAGGGAGGGACATCAAAATAAGAATAAAGATGCCAGGTTGTATCTTCTTTTTTTTTTTCCCTTTCCTTTTTAAATTGGCCATAAGCCAGCGTAGAAAGTGTGTTGAAAAATATACGTAGAAAGTCTGAAAAAATACACGTAGAAAGTGTGTTTCTTAGAGTACCCATCAGTCTTTTACAGACCTCACTAAGCATAACGTGCTGGGGTAACAATTTAAAATAAAGAATGGAATTAAAAGTGATAGGAGTCTCTAATGTTGTTTCCTACTAATAATAAAAAAAATCAACTAGCAGAGCCCAGTGGAAGATAGATTTCTGGGCCAGGAGTGTGATCAGTGAATCAGAAGGAAAGACTTTCAAGCAGTAATCACTGTGCTCTTCACCACTGACTCACTCATCTTTAGGCAAATCAATATATCCTTGCTTATCTATCTATATAAACATCAGCCCTCTGTACCCTTATAGAACTTGTTCTTTTTCTGGTTTTAGATCCTGGATACATACTTTTAGTTAAGGATAGATCTGTTATTTTTCTGCAAGATTTTCTGTGTTCTATATAACTGCACTTTTCCTACTTCCATTAAAAAAAAAAAGACTTTTCACATTCCATCAGAGTTGGATGGTTCAGTGGATTAGGAATAAAGACATGTACCCCATTTTGCTGGATGTGCTACTGAACTCTGTGGTGTTGAGCAACTTCCATCGCTTTTCTGTACATGACTCACCTCTGTTTTCTCTGTCTCTGTCATTTGGTTGAGTGCAATCTCCAAAATGTCTCCAGTTTCTTATTATACAAAGTGCCTGTCAACACTACATTCACTGGAAGCCGTAGGTTTTAATATAATGCAAATGATGAACAATAATTTATTTTTAAATTTAAAGCTGTGCATGTGTGCATGAAAATTCTGACACTTTGCCCTAAATTCTGCTGTAGTAAGCCTTTTCTCTTGTGTTCTCATTCAAATACGGTGCACTTTTTAAACAAAAATGTGCTTATTTATTGCAGTTATCTAAGCAATTATGAATCTACTTAGTAAATTTACAACACAGCAGAAAGCAACTGCTGGGTACCCTGTTGTCTGTCACAGAGATAGTATTTCTTAGCGGAGAAGGGATTTAACCTTGAGGACAACATACTAAGTGGAGTGGTAAATTCATCATCCCTTGGATTTGAGATTGAGTGTCTTTCCAAATGATAAAATCTAGTTCAGCCATCAGTTGTTGGCCTGAATAATTCTCTCTACTGCTTGAGTTACTGGTAAAGATGGTGTAGCATCTGTTAGGAGGAGAACACACTGATGATATTAGAGGCTCCTTCTGTCTTTAAAATGTATATGCCAGTCAGAGTCCTTTAAATACCTCCTGGTAAGAAATATGTTTCCTGTCGCTTTTTTAACATGTGAGCTGAATGAACTGGGGACATCATCCTAATGCAGTTGCTTGCTTGCAAACTGCCACAAAGCCAGAATACTGGCTGATGTGGCTCATAGCTGACAGTGTGTGAGGAGTTATTGAGAAACAGGTGGGAAGAGAGCTGAGGGTCATCTTCAGGGTGCTTTGATGTGCTGAACATTCACAAAAGCAATTGCTGCGTTAGGACCAAACCAGACATCTCTGCATGGCAGCAGCCTGTGGTTCATCAGCAAAAGCAGCTGCAGAGCTGCAGCTATCACTGGTGTTTGAAGGGGCTGTGAAGCAGGTATCTGACAGCTTTATCACTCTGATGTGTTTCCATCCGCATTCAATAAGCACCAATTATTGGGTAACCTTATTGATGGTTCTGCGTGTGTGATTAATGCATTGCCTGCAACTTAAAATGTTCAAAGTCTATGCAGCATCCTGTGAACTTTATTGCTTCAAGGGTATTTAAGCTTCTTAACAGTGGAACTTACAAATAGATCAGAGATCCAGGAAGTAAATTAGTATCAGCCCTGTAGCACATTTCTGTATGTTTTATTTTAGGAAAGAAATACCATGCACAATTTTAGGTTCTTTTTTTTTATACAAAACATACTGTTCTTTTAAATGCAGTTTAGAAAAGAAAAACCTGGTCCATAGTCTGGTTCAGGGAATAGCAACATGCCTCCTAACCTTTGGCTGCTCTGAAGAAGAAATGCCCTGTGCAGTAATTTCTTTAAATGCAATGTACTTTGTTTGATACCCAAGTAAGCTGCACTGGATGCATGTGGGGAGCGTGTGTCCATCCAAATCCCTGTTCATTCAATTTCATTCCTGTTTTGAGATGTTGCTTTTGCCACTCTGGAAACTTCTCTCCCACTGTGATAATTTTTCATCCAACAGATAGAGTCAGGGGCAAAGGGGTGTGAAGGACCATAAAGGACTGTGCCTATATAAACATGTTCAATCTGAAATCCTTCTCTGATGCACTAACCCCATTTTTTTCTGCCAACTGTATAGAAAGCAAACGAAATGCAAGAGAGATTTAAATTGGAGAAGTGCATCACCAAATTGCAGCAATCCACATGATGCCTTCCCTACTGCTCTTTGCTTTCCTGAAATTTTCGATCAATTCAAAATATGGTCTTTCACAGTTTAATGATACTTGAAAAATGCTCTTATGAACAATGAGAATGATGACTGAAACCTTGTAGAAGACTAGAATTTCTTCAAATGCACCTGCATTTGTAGTAGTAGTAAAAGTAGTAGTGGTAAAGTACAATTTAACAGCAATATAAAATTTATTCTGCATAAATGAATGAGAAGAAGGACTGCTGGCATGTATATCAAATTGTGTTGTTGCATCTTCAGAAAAAAAATTGTCTTTATCCAGCTGGATTCTTATGTTTATAGTTAAAGCTAAACTGCTTTTGGGATGTTGCATTCCCTGGTGAATTTGAAATTTGAGGAAAATAAAGATCTCTCGAAATATTTATATGGTTCACCAGTGCAAAATCTGTGGCTAAGGTGCACTGGTGTTTGGAGGATTTTTGTGTGTGAACAAATGGTGTATGAAGGGGTAAGGGGGAAACAGCATGAATAGCATTAGTTTTAATCATCTCATAAAAACACGAGGAAGTGTAAGAGTCAAGAAGTCAGTATAGGTGAAGAAAGTACCAGGAGCTGTGGCTAGTAGAAACCTTCTCATGGAATTAGAGGTGAATTTGAATCAAACCCAGTGCTTTCAAAGCTGTTCTGAGCTAGTTTTCCATTTGCATCTGGTTTTTTTTTGGGTCAATAATGTAGTGTAGATTGATATTTTTTGGTCTGATCTGTGTCCAGGGAGAATGAGTTGAGAGTGCACAGAAACTAGAGGTGAGAGAAAGAGCCTTTTCTTTTTTGAATGTTTAACCAAAGTTGGTAAACCCAGTCAACTCAGACTCCATGTTATATTCCATTATAAAATGTTTAGGGGGAATCTCTGAAGTAAAAGAGAAATAATAGAAACTACTGACTTTCTCAAAGTATTTCCCTAATGTCACTTCCAACAGACAATTTAAATCACCCTTTATTTAACCAGGTTTTGAATTTCTATGTGCATATTTTTTCTTGCATGAGATTAAATCATTGTCTAAAATTTAATATCCTCATCAGCATGGGAAGCACATGGAACTGCCACATGATTCATGATCTGTATGTAGAGGAGCATCAGAATCAAATATTTAATCCAATTATTTTAAATGCTGAATGATGAAACATGATGGTTCCGTTGTATCTGCATCAGTCTGTAAAGACACTAAAGTGAAGATGTAGGCACAAGACATTCCTCACATAACAGCTTTGGCTAGGAAAAGTAATCTGTTTGAAAACATTAAGGGTGATGACAGGTCTTGACTGGCATAATGACCCTTTAGATGGTGTTATATCAGAATAGGTGGGTCTAATAAAACCCAGTGATTCTTAATGGAAAATTTTGGAAACAAAACACATTTTCTTCTTTTATTTTATGGATTTTACTTGGGTTTTTTATACTGTGAAATGCAAAAGAAAAAATTAGTCAAGTCTGAAGTTGGTGCTGGAAAGATTGGGAAATTAGAAGGGGAAAAGAATAATTAATACATGGCAACTGTATGCTGCTGTTACCTGGATATCCCAGAGCATTTCAAGGTGAAGCTTACACTATCCCTCTGAAATACATGAGCAGCTCTTGGGCTTCTCATATAGGCTGGGAAACAAAAAAGAGGGAGGGGGAGTATCATATCATGCCTGGTGTAGATAAGGAAAGAAGTTCAGTTGCCAGATGTCAGCTTTCCCTGCTCCCAGAGACAGTGGTGTCATGTTGTGAGAGGGCTGGGGAATTCTCTCACCATTCAGAGGGTTTATTTGAATCCCTGCTCAGCCTCAGAAGGTATTTGTAACCTCAGAACAGCCTTTTCTTTTCTTTTCCTTTGCATTTCTTTTCTCTTATATAAATGAGGTAGGTGGTAGGTTTCTACTTCACAGAATATTAAGATTTAAAAAAGCAAAACAAAGCAAACCCAGACTATTTAATGGTTGTTACAAAATCTGCAAATTACACAGAAAACTAAATGTAGAAGAGAAGAAGAAAGAAGAGAATTATTCCCTGATGAACAAGGGTCAAATCTGAGAGATCAATACAAGATTTGTACTTCATAACGGCTTTGTCTCCATGAAAACAGAAATGTCAGCTTAGCCCTCAGATGAAAACATACAATAAAATTGTAATAGGTTCGTTTCTATCTGTGCTTGAAAAATAAGTGCAGCAAAGAACATTCTCTGACTTCATTCTAATAATGCAAATTGTCATCAGACAGCAGTGCTTGCCCAAGAAAACAAAATGTCATCTTTGAAGGGACTGCATGCACAAGGCTATCACAAAAAGTCCCAGGAGAGAGAGGGATTTTGTAACAAGAGCAAAATGCCATGCTGGGTTTAAAAAATATCCATTCAAGCACCACAGTTGCTAAAAGGGGAAAAATAATCTCAGCTGGATCATAACCGATACTTGACAGAAACATAGCCTTCAAAGACTTCTTTTTTTTCAGTCCAACTGAATTAACTAGGTTTAAAAATTAATGATACTTTGAATAAAATATCTGAAAAAATCCTTACTGCATTTTTTTTTATGGAGGAGGTGGGGTGGTCATCCATAAGGTGGGGAATTCCCTCTTTGCTAAAGATACATTAGTGCTGCATGTTCTGCTGTGAGTCGCGAAAGGCCAAAGCTGGTGCTGAGATAATGGCAGAGGATGAAAAACCTTCTAATGTCTGGTTATAAAAGTGTCTTATCAAAGACAATGAGAGCTTTGGATATGGGCTCCCAGGGAGCTGGTGTTTCCCTTTGAGAGCTGTTGCCTTTTCTCACATGCTGTCTCCAGCTCACTGGGCACTGGCTTCTAATTTAAACAGTCCAGCCCTGACAGTAGAATTGCTGGATCCATTTCCTACCTTTGAAACAGAAACTCTTGCATTTCTCCACTTTTTTTACCTGAATTACATCTTCCTCAGGGCACAGATCAGGAGAAAGCGGGGCTGTGTGTGTGCTGTGCAGCATCACAGCCTCTGTTGTCATGGGGGAGTTGAAGGATGCTCCAGGTCAGGGGCCCTCTGCAGGAAGAGCTGTGCTGGAGAGCCAGAGGGAAGCTGTGGCACCCGGGCTGTCAAGCACCTGGCACTG
Source organism: Zonotrichia albicollis (assembly GCF_047830755.1). NCBI lineage: Eukaryota > Metazoa > Chordata > Aves > Passeriformes > Passerellidae > Zonotrichia > Zonotrichia albicollis. The sequence goes on along the minus strand of NC_133825.1, from coordinate 40,088,787 downwards.
CAGTGGGACTGCAGGAGGGGAGGAGGGTGCTACACCAGCACAGAGAAGGCTTTTGCAGGCTGTGATTAATTCATTCTGAGCAACGTTACTGTCACCGGCAAATTCAGAGAGGGAATAACCTGCTTATTAGGGAATAGCGACTTACTAGTTGTGTTCAGGGAAACCAGAGAGGGATAAGAGTGAGAGATAAAAAGTGGGAAAACAGGATTCAATATGATGACTTCAGCTGTGGGAACATCAGTGTCCCTGGAAAGCTTACATGCTGTTTATCCCTGGTCTGGAAATATGGAGGTATTTGCTGAGTTTGGATTGCTCCCTGTTCTTTATTAAAGGATCACATGAGCTTTATTGAAACTTAAATTACTGTATGTCAAAGACAGTACTTAGCACAAAAGAAACTACTTTACCATGAAAAGAAAAACTTTTACATCAGTGAGATAATAGAAAATAGCAGTAGCTTATTGTTGTCATGCTTATATTTGCTGCAATTATAAAAAAAGGTCTAGAAATGGATTTTGAGTGTGAGGGAGGGAAAATACTTCCTGTAGTGGTAAAGTTCTTGAATAGGTGACCTTAAATCACTTCAAAAAGTTGTTGTTCAATGTTCTAAAAGATTTTATATAATTTCCAAAAAGAAAAGTGTTCCTTTGTTATAGTTAGTGTTTCCTAAAGTTTCAATTAAAAATGGATCTATAATCTTCTACTTGAGAAAAAATAAGACTCACTGAAATTTTAAAATTGGATGCTCTTCTAGCCACAGAACGAAACTGTTTTTCCCTCTCCTTACTCTTGTTATCTTCTGTCCCTTCCGCCTTCTTCCCTCTCTCTTCTTTGACAGTGTTCAAGAGGAGGGGAGATGAAAGAGGTGAATTTTTAGCTTTAATATTTCAAAGTAAATTTTAACACATGCCAGTCCACTCTTTACCAAAAAGCTATTTAAATTAGTTTCTCCATGTTCTTAAAAGTTTTTAACATAGGAAAGGTATGGATATTGGGTTTTGCATTTGGAATCAATATCCAAATAAGGAGACCTCAAAGCTTTTTTATATCCCAGTCTCATAATTCTTAAAATGCATTCAAATCCTCTTTTTCGATGAACACAAAGCTTTTAAATAATAATTTTTTTTCTTGTGGTAGTCTCAAAGACATCCATCTTTCCTACCAATGCAGAGCCACTTCATGTTCCAAAAAAATTTGCCATGGTTTGCACATAAAAATTCAGGTCATCTGCATTTAATGCAAAATCCTTTAAGAGATGTCATGAAAAGAGAGATAATAGTTCAAAAAACAATGTCCAACATCTGCCTTGTCAGAAAAGGGGACTGACCAAGTCTACCAGGCAAAGAAAGGAAGAGAAATAGGATGAATCTGCAAGAAAAGGGTAGGGCGGACTGCCTCTCAGTCCTTCCACATGATGAATTTGAAGCTAAATTAAGCAAAAGGAATAACAGAACCCAAGTGATCCTTCCCTCTACTGACCTTCTGGGAATTGTTTGATGGCAGCACTTAGGGAGAGCAGCTGTTGGTAAGTGCTCTGTAATAGTAACATTTGTATATCATTCCACAAAGGCATGACAGAGGATTTATAATATCTGAAATGTGCCTTTTTGCTGACCTTTCTCAGGCTGGTTTGGCATTTATCATTGGAAGATTTTCTGAAATGATTGATGTATTTCAATATTGTTTGCGTAACTAGATGAGGAGAGGGTGTCACGTTATTGATAGGAGAAGGACAAGAGCAGAGGGAGAACCACACATTGTTTCTTTGGAACAAGTAACTTGTGCTGTTTCAACTCATCCAGTCCTGCAAGGGAGGTCCAGACATGTTAGAACATTTTTTGGTGCTAGATTGACAAAAGTTTGTAAGGATGGCACTGCTAATGGAAAAACAATGTTCTTCTGAACATAATACTGAGGAAGGCAACTGGATGATGAATTTTCATTCAGGGTGGGTTGCTGGGTTTACCCGTAAAGTGATCCCTCAGGTAATGCCAGTTGTGTCCCAAATCACACATCTCAGCATTCTCTATGCCAATAAAAGGTACCACAGACATGTTTCAGCTGCCTCAGGTGTGTCTCTTCGAGACTGGGATAAATGACAGTCCAAGTCACTGTCTCAGAAGTGGTAGAGGGTTTTTCAGGTTAATTTCTCTGGTATCTTTGTGTTTCACTGTGATTCATGACTGTTTGTTTTGTCCACAGTTATTCAGTTCTGTGGAGTTTGGCAGAAGATGGCTGCTTCTTCATGAGGGAGTTACACCCAACAGGTTCTACTGGTAAGAGCAAAACCCTCTCCCTAATTTCCTTGACACAACTTCCCCACACTACAGAGGAGCTGGAATGAAGTCTTGAAGACAATGTGGCTGAATACAGTCTGCACTGCTGATTTGTTGAGATTAATTTAGAACTGGTATGAAAGGGGCATTATATGTTTATACAACATTGGAATAGTGGGCCTTTGATCTAAGGGTCGTGCAGAACTGAAATATGCTGAATAATAGTCTGAACAAAGCATTGATTTGGGATGGGAGAATGAGCTCAGTTCTCCCATCTAAAATCAGTTCAGTCTGGTCCTGCTATAGTTAAGGGACAAAGCCTGAAGTCTTAGAGGACACCAGCATTTCTGCCACAGACAGACATCCTCTAATGGTTGCTGTGCTTTTAATTACTGTTAGACCTGCTTAGCCCTTGAAAGTGAGCATGTTTCCACCAGACAGAAATCAGTAACTTTGACTTACATGGAAAAGAAGACTGAGAGATGAAGATGACACTGGACTTTTTATTTCCCTGCAAACATGGTGGTATAGTCCAAATCAAATATAAGGTTCTCTTGTGTGTTGGTGTAAATCTGTGGGACTTCTCATCAATTCCTTATGGAGGCATTAGTCTGCCTCTGAGTAGAGGTGGGCTTGTGTCCTTTTAGAAGAGAAGCTTGTGGTAAAATAGTAATCTTGAAATTGGGAGGAGCTGAACCAATGATTAAAATGAGACAGGCATGGTAGTTTCTAAACCATAAATTTATGTCAAACACACAGGTTTTGAACATGGCAAGATTCATGAGTAGTTCAGTCAAATATTTTCTTTTAATTTATAAAAGAAGGAAGAGCGCTAGGTCAAATTTACTTCTAAAGTTGAATTTATATTTGGTCTGCAAAGGATAGACCAGAGATTTTGTTTGCTCCTTCTGCTTTTTAATCCTTTCTCAGAACCTGTGTTAGCTGAAGCTAATGCAAGCTAAATTCCATTTCTAACTTAAATTCATTGCTGTGGGAGTGTCTGTATGGACAGTCACATGTGTGTTTATATCACTGTTTATTTCCTGCAGGATTCCTAACAGGGTCTCAAAATATCAGATGCAAACACAGAGCTCAGTACATCTTCTGGTTTTTTCTGGGCTAATAAAAGCAGAAAGTCATAGAAATCTGGGTGCCCTGTCATTGAGACATCCAACAAAATTGTAATTGCTGAAGGGGCTCAGAGGGCTGAAAGGACTGTACCTGGACACCCATGTCCTGTATAGTACTCCAAGCCTTTTGAAGCTTCCTGTCATTGCTTACAGTTCTTGTTTATTGTGAAATGAGCTGATGGATGCCTGTAAAAAGAAAAATGATGAAGTTGTAATTTTCCTTTTCTGTGGAGCTCAAATTTGAAGGCCTCTTAGAACCTAACAAATAAGAGAACTCAGGCTTGGAGCTTCAAAGGCAAACAGCAAGTTAAAAGATGAAGAAATGTCCCAACCACCCATCCAATTTCCCTACAGCCATTCACAAAGCATGAAAATGCAAGCCTGTATTTTCACCTTGAACAGAATGCCCCTTGCATAACACACCTCAGTGTAAGCTAGACTGTACTTTTGCTGTCAAAAGTGAGAATAATACAACTTGTGGAGACACCATTGCATCTCGTACTGGCATATTTATAATGATTCTAGGACAAAAAATAATTTTAGCTGCAATTCTATGGACAATGTCAGTCTTCAAGCACATCCACAGCAGAAAGCAGCTGTGCCTGTGTGATTGAGAGCACCACAGAGAGCAGTACTTTAAAATGCATTTCCATTCTGTGCAGGCAGGTACTTGAGGATCCAGCAGCACTGAAATGCTGAATCAGAAGGGAAGCCCCTTGCACTCCAGGCGTGGTCACAGTTGGCAAAAGGGAAGTGGGGCCTAAGAGGGTGCAGAAGTACAGCTGAAATCCAGATTTCTGCAGCACCATCTCTGTAGCCAGTGCTGGTGTACAAGTTGGGTAAAGCCTTGCTCAGAGCCCCATGATTTGTTGTTGATTGGGCTTTTAAAATTTATTCTTGTGTGTTTTGGCTTGTATCCAGCGTGTAATCAACCTGGAAAGTGAGAAGACTGACTTCACTTATTCTTAAGAACAGAAATAAATAGTGAAGTAAAATGTCCTGAAGTCACAACTTAAAGCAGAATGTGGGGATACTCTCTGCTGTTCCTGGTGCTTTCTCTAAATCAAATGGCTTTGAATGGATTAACCAGGACACAGCTGTACTGGGCAGAGAATGAGGGAAATATTTGGTATCTAAGGGAGGCTGAGGAGTTTCGTTAGTACAAATTGCTTCCAGTAGTCTCTAAACTAGGACTTCTCCAAAACTGGAAGACACAAAGCAAGGCCTCTGGCATCAGGCTTTCCTGAGGCTGCGTTTAGTTACACTGCTTGTTTTGACAGGGAAGGTGCACCTGGAAGGCCTTTTTTCTTTCATCAACCATTCAAACCTTTTACATGAGTTTGAATGGTTGATGAAAGAAAAAATGCATTTTCCTGATTGCTCACTGATATTTTCATTGCCATTTTAGCTTGTCATGTTGTCTTGTAAATAGCTTTTGGGTCACTCAGAAGTGTTGTGAATAAACTCCACTGAGCTTGCTAGTTTTAGTCTTAAGAAGGCTCTATCAGCAAACACTGCCAGAGAAGCTGTAATGTCTTTTACAGCTGCATTTCTTGTATCTGTTGCCAAGAGAATTTTCTTCTTTATTTGCTTATTTTTGGTTGGTTTGTGAAACACCTCTTCCTCCTACCACTCCAGAGAAATTTAATCCCCTGAAGAAAAACAGTCTGATGATGCTTACTACATAACTCTGAGCAAACCCTATGTGGACACAACTCAGTTCCTTGTAGGCCACATGTACTTTTTATTCTTTCATCCTCTGTTACATAAAGAGGAGACATTAATATGGAAACATAATATTTTTTATTCAAAGCTCTTCTGTTCCCCCTTTTCATTCTTGCACCTGGAGCTCCAAGTGATGCCCCGACATCCACATGTGTGATGAAAGAAGTGTAGTGTCACTCTGTGAAAGGAAATGTCAGGTGGGAGGTGAGCAGATGAAGTCAAACCTTTAAAATGGGAGGTGACTGGAGACTTCTTGGCTTATAAACGCCCATCAAAAACCAAAATAAAACAAATGTTGGAAAAAGAGATCTGTAATTTTCTACCTCAATAAAACATTGTTAGGACACTTGTGGCTGGGCAGGTTTTAGTTATGGGCTGCTCTGACTGACACCTCATTAAATTTCTGTAAATTGAGTATCTCACATATCTGTTTGCATAATCTAGGGATGTGGAAGAGGTGTACTGAAGAAAATGTACTCCCCTCAGAAAGCCAACCACATATTTATTGTGTGTCTGGTGGAGGCTTGGAAGAACGCTGCATACAGGCAGCATATGCAGTGACACAGCAGTTCTGTGCTCTATCAACAATTTTCACGTTTGTTATTATTTTTCCAGTAGCTTCTTGAGATTTTGCTGTTCAATGTACTGTGACAGAAAAATGCATAAAAGTTATCAAAGTACTTTGTAATTCTGAAACTGTGTGCTCTGTGAAAATACCTAATTACTAGGAAGGAGTATTCTAAGCAATATTAATTCAGCAGTGTAATACAGAAACAAGTTGATATACATGGATTATTGCTGATAGCACAGTGTTTACTAATGTATTTGGCATTAGGGAAAGAGAATGCAGTATATCCTGGTTAAAAGAGTTGGCTAAAAATGCTTTATTTAAATACTTCTGAGTTTATTTTTGTGATGCTTGGTGATTTTTGGTCAACACTCCTATTGTGGAATTTTGCTGGTGTAGATGCTGGTTTGTAGTGAATACAAATGTGAACACTATTGGTGAACCAGTTGCACTGGGAATTATGTTGCTTTTTTCTTCCTTTTTTAGAGTGGTTCAGTCATCCAGTCAAAGTTCAATAGTGATACTTTGTGACTTGCAAATCCAAACATCCATGGCCTGTAGTTGCAGAAAAGCTGCTCAAAGAGCATATAGTCCTATATGGCCAAAATATAAATTTGTTGGTCATTAAAAACCAGGTTTTTATTCTGGTCCTCAGATCAAGTCATGCCTTCCACCAGAAATTATTTCCTTAAAGTCAGTAAATCATTAGAGCTGGCCCTAAAAAAAAAGGTTAAAAATATCATTAAAATTTGCCAAAACGTAATAGTTTTTAATCAAAATGAGATGTTTTACTGAAAAGATTCTCATCTAATTCTAACCAAAACTTAACCTTGAGAAACTTGGAGGGGGAGGAAAGGAAAGAAATAAAATCGAATAATAAAAGTGTCTTAAAAACTAACATAAAATGGACAATAGAAAAGCCCAACCAGTAAATTAGGTCATCAGATTACAATCATTATCTCTACCAGTGGTATTGATTTTATTTTCTACTTGAGTATTGCACCCAGACAAGCAAGTAGGAGAAATACAAAAATAATAGCACTCCATACTTCAAGAAGATTGGAAGGCTGTAATAACAGGAGGGCTGGAGCACCTCTCCTGTGAGGCTGAGAGACCTGGAGATGTGGAGATGTTCAGTCTGGAGAAGAGAAGGCTCTGGCGAGACGTTAGAGCATCTTCCAGTGCCTGAAAAAGGCTACAAGAGAGCTGGAGAGGGTCTTTTGCCAGGGGCATGGAGTGATAAGACCAGGGGTAGTGGCTTCAAGCTGAAAAAGAGCAGGTCTAGGTTAGATATTGGAGGAAATTCTTTACTTTTCGGGTGGTGGGGCATTGGCACAGGTTGCCCAGAGACGCTGTGGAAGTTGGAAGTGTTGAAGGCCAAGTGGGATGGGGCTTTGAGCAGCCTGATTTGTGGAGGGTGTCCCTGCCCATGGCAGGAGAACTGGAGCTGGAGATGATCTTTAGGATCCACTCCAACCCACATGATTTGTGATTTCCAGTAGCATCACATGTCCACAATGTTAATGATTCCCTGGAGAAATGAAAGGAGATATGTCAGTTTGGTAAGAGGTGTTGCTAAGTCTCCTCTTATGTTTTTCTGAGTATTAGCAGAAGAAAATGGAGGCAAACACTGTAAAACAGTAAGCCATCCAAACTCTTCCATCAAATAATACAAAAATATGCACACACACTGAAGGGGAGAAAAGCCTGTAAGCAGCTGGGAGGACAGATAAGTAGATAGGGCTAAATTTGTGTTTCTTTTATGAGTCGTAGCAAAGAAAGTTAATCTTCACAGTATAATTATAGAGTATATATATTTTCTGTTTCAGAGGAGGCTGGAGACTGTATTTTAAAGGCTCTGACAGTGTTCACTGGAGGAGCTGAAAGAGCTGAAAATCAAGGGGATGAGGTGTCAAAGCCCTGTTAAAAACTTCATTATATTCAAGCACTTGGAGCAAGCTGGGTGCACTGTCCCAGTGTTTCTGTCAGGTCTTGGCTTGGTGAGATTTGCACGCCCACCCAGGTGGGCTGAGGCAATTTAAATGCCTCAGTGCCTGGGCTGTTTACAAATGATGCTGTGTATGGCTGAACAAGACCTTTTAATCACTGCACGGCAACTGCTGGAAGCTGATGGGAAAGATGCCAATCAAAGTGCATTGTGACAGCCTGTCCAGGAAATCATCCACTTGATCTAACACACAAGCCTTTTTCAGTGAGTTGAAGGGAGGAAATTTAATATTTTTTTTCATAGCTTAAATATGGTGGTTATGGGTACATGCCAGAGAAACCCACGACAGTTTTCAGCAGGTGTGAATGAAGTAAATGCTCATCTGGTTAAGCCTTTTGGGACCCAGTCTGGTTGATGCATAAGTTGGTGTGTTTTAGTTTTCCCAATTCAGCAGCTATTTCTTAAAAAATCATCCAGAGATACTTTATAAAGGAGTACAGACTCCCATGAGCTTCAGCTTTTCTACATCACCCACTTTCCCTCATTAAAGTTCTGCAGAAGTAGGCAGGCATCTATTCACCATGTTCAGAATCTTGATCTGGGGGCTGATCAGTAACAGGAGCCTGCAGTGCTGTGCAGGACCCTGGAAGGTGTCAGTCTCCAGCAGGCATTGGAATTAGGAGCTGCCTTCTCTGTAAAGGACAAACCTTGAGAAGGTGAAGCAGTGCACAGGTAAATCACCTGTGGATTTGACTGGGTCTGTGTCAGGGAGGTTGCACTGCTCTGTTCTCTTGTGTGTTTAATGAGCAGCACACTGTGCTACTTTCCTCTCCTGCTCTACGTGACTTGCTGGCCTCCTCCAGAGCTGCCTGGCTGGGCCACAGCACTGCAAGGTGGGAGAGACATTCCTTAACACAGTGGGAAATTGTGATCCTATTAGCTGTACCAGCAGAGAAGCTGTAAATCAGGTAGGTTTGGTTCATGATACCAAGGAGGGGAGCTCAGAGGCTGTAACTAGAGGGTACTTTCCTCCTCCTTTCTCTTCAAGCCAGCTTGAAGTCTTAAGTTTCCTACAATATATGTAAAAGAGATATAAGGCTATCTTAAAATCAGGATCTAGTCCTGGTTAACTGAATTTTATCCACTTAGTTTAGATCCTCATTTTAAGACATTCCTCCCACCCTGTGTTACCAGCAATAGGCAGCTGCCTCCTGAGAATTTGCATCCATCTATTTCAGAGTTTTAGCTAAGTTTCCACTCTGAAGCATCCCACAGAGGGCTGTCACAGGGGAGAAGGCTTCCTTTGCTGCTGCCCTCAAAGCTGTGGGGTATATAGACAACAGAGTGTGGAAGGGTATGGGTCATTATGCACTGGGGCTCTGAAAAGTGGTGGGATGGTGAGAGTGAAAATAACTCGCCGCAGCCTGAAAGTCTCACCACTACCCCCAGTTACCGACTCACCTATTTCAGTGTCACTAGCAACAACCACCTGCTTTTCTGGGTTAGTGCTGTGAGGTGGCACAATTAGGAGAAGTTGGGCTTTACTCACTGAACTTCTGTTTTCTATCAGTTCTAAAGAAAGGGTGACAAACTGACTGAAGCAAACCATAGCATGGATTTAGCCCAGTGGCTGCCAGTTGAATTGCACCAAATTGTATCATTTCATGTGATTGCACCATGTGGGAAAGAATAGTGCCGAGTTGTAGCAGGGAAAAACTAATTAAATTATGGTCAGGGGAGATTTATTAGCCAGATGTAAAGAAATGAATTGCTGATTTATGGCTATCTGGAATCTGTCCGTGTTTCTAAAACATGTCAGGAGTATGTGGTTAGGAGATGTTAGAGCTGGAAAGCAGTCTTTAAAGTATGTTCCAGGAATAGTAAAATCGGTGAAACTTCACATAATAGGGAGTGAACTGAAGAAACCACAAGAATTGCCTCCCACACTCAGCTCCCTGGGGCAGATTCACTGACCTCTGCAAGCACAAAAAGGAACAGAGAGTATCTGCAAAATCCTCATGGAGTCAATATAGTAGTAAAAGAAAAAGGAGCCTGGAGGACTCTCAGCTCTATTTTTGTCTCTGCCACATAGCAACTGTGTGATCTTGGTCAAATCAATGAGGCCCCTGTGCTCTTGACTAATCAGTGAAGTTTATCTGTAAAGCTGAGAACAAAAATTTTCCTCAGCCCCTATTTCTAACTTGGTCTTCTTGTCTTGTACTTTTCCATAGGTCTTGAACAAATCAGTACCATGCAGGGAAGGTTACTTAAAGGTTGATTGTCAAGTGCTTTTGTATCTTTGGACAAAAAGCTCCCTGTTCAGTGCTACATGTTACTATTTTTGTGAATGGAAATTAGAATTTAGTGTTATAGAAACATCAGTGGGACCAAAAAATTGATGCTGCCATGGACAACATGAGCATCATCCACTGTGTTTGTTGTTTTCATTCTGTCCTTTAAAACAAAACCAGTAATCTGCCATTCACTGAGCTGGAAGAAGGTGCCAATTTTTTAACATGAAGTGACAGGATATGTCCAGAGGCAGTGGAGGAGCTGGTTTTGCATTGGTAAGATTTACGATAAGGGATTCGCATGAGTGCTGAGGCTAAAGGAAGATAAATCCCTAAAGGCAAATTCTACCGATAATTGAATTACAAAGCCATTATCATGTGCTGAACAAAGCAACTTTATAGCTTTATTGTGACAGGATAAAGCTTGTTAGAATATTTATGCTCATAGGACAACTTTGGCATAAGGATCTCTAGGAGTACATTCCCTCTTCCACATGACTGTTGCAGCTAGTTAGTCTTTCTGTGTAACACAATGTATGTGGAGATGGGGATTTGCTCAAATTGGGACTAGGAAGAGGGATTGCTGAGGTCAGGAAGCATCTTAGATATACAGCTTGTTAAGAACAAAGCCATCTGTGGAATGCAGCTGAGGCACATAAGCATTTCTCATGCTGAGTAGTCAAACTGGATTTTCCAAGCAATGTCACTTTTCTGTTTGGCATTGCACTGCAGCCACATCTGAGCTACTCCCACTCAGTGCTGATAATCTCAAAATGGCCAGAACTGTGTAGATCTCATTCCATCCACTTTAGTGGAAACAGTCTGTTATGTCATTTGTCTGCCAGCCTTTGCTGCATGAACAAGTCATACCTGTTTATCCCCAAAGCAGGTGAGGTGTGGGCACAGGAGTCCTAATTCTGCATTTGGTCACTTCCTCTGAGACATAGAAAAGCTGCATAAATCCTCTGTGTCCTTATAATGAATGAGGGACATTCACACTGGTTTTGTCTGTGAAAAGGGCATGGTAGGATTTGGCATTCTGGGCCATTTGCATCAAAGATCCTGTAAAATAACAATGTCAGCTACTGCCTGTCTTAAAAGATGTTTGATCTTGGCTGCTGTGAGCATGTATGATACAAGAAATACATATGAAAGGATTGCCATTGAGTTTCTTGTGTATATAGTCCCAGATACAGTGTGTCTGTGTCTGAAGTCAAGCATCCAGAACCAAAGGCACCCAAAACTGCTTTCCAGAATGCACAAATCCTTGAGACGCAGCCCTTACTGTCTGGTGTTTTGAGTTCATTGTTTATGAAAAAATGGTAGTTTGAAATTAGGTGCAGCAAGTAGAAGCTTTTGCTTTCTTCACAATGATGCCTTTTTGCAGTTCTGAGTGGTCTGACTGCATTGCAAGCCTCATCAGTTCCCAGCATCCATAAACAATTGCTTTTGTCCCTAGAAGTGAAAAAAGATAGAAGAGGTGGAAACCCCAGGATAACAGGGTCTCTATTGAATTTTCTTGGCTCAGAGGAGCTGACGGGCCAAGGAAGCCAAGGTTTTAGAAATGTTTCAGACAGAGAAGATGGCAAGGGGTTGGTCACTACAGAAATATGCCAACTAGCATTTACTGTGCAACGGGCAGTGCCAGGCTGCTTTTGTTTAGTTCAGCCTAGTTCCAAACCAGGGGATGATTTGGGGTCTTTTCCCTGTGCCGCTTCTCACGGTGGATGTGGAATCTGCATTCAGAGCAATTACTGTGCTGCAGCCAGTGCTATCGATTTGTGAGGCTCTCAAGTGCAGATAACTACTTAGCAGGCTTGATAGTGATTAAAATTTTAGGAAGCAACTTTGTAATAGGACCGTGGGGGTCCTAAATTTTTCAAAATGTAAGCATCTTCAGTGTAAAGGCAGTGGGGTCACTGCCTTGCACTCTCTTTGGCTTTTCTAAATCCTCCTTTTCCCAAAAGATTTTTTTTCTTTTTCTTTTCCTTTTTATGTTTTTAAAACATCCAGACAATTATACCAACAAAACACTTGAAGTTAATCACAAAAATACAATAAGCACCATTCAACAGTAAGCCTTGCAAGGATATCCCTGGTGTCCTTAAGTTTCTGGGAGTATTACAGAAAGCCTGAGATTAAAGGGACGGACAAAGGACATGCTGGCATTTTACCACAAAGTGAAAACATAGACTGAGGCAAGAAGAAAAGTTTGTGGGTATATGAATGTTTGGTCTTTGAGAGCAGATGCTGAAAGGGAAGAATGGGTTTGAGAAATATGAGAAGAAAGCACTGTCAGCATAGAGAACAGAAGTTGCTCAGAACAGGGAATGGCTAATTTGGGACTATTGTTTGTTTTTAGAGAGATTTCTGAGAGAAGTCAGTAGAGGGGGTCCCAGAATGTTGTTGATGTGTTTCCCTGTTCTTTGTAGGGTGCTTGGTTTATCAGCTGTTGAGCACACAGCACTGTTCCTCATCTACCTTGGGAAGCAGTGCATTGCCCATGTTGCACTGACCATGTGCACACAAGATAATTAGGTACAGTGGGCACTTGCTTTAAGTTACAAACACTGAGTTGGAGGCTTTGGTGCTCTCCTGGGCCCATCCAGCATGCAGTTTCCTTCTTCTACATGTGCAGCTTGTTGTTTTTTTTTTTTTTTCATCATTCTAGCTTTGGTTCAAGAACCTTCCAGTCTGGTTAGAAATGGAATTTCTTTGTAATCTGTTATTCATTCTTTTTCATATGGACACCATGGGTTTAAAACTGTTACTTAATATTCAGTCTTGTATAAGTACATTGACTTTTTCAGCTTCTAAGGATAATGCCTTTGGTTTTTTCCCCAGCCATGAAGGAGACAAGAAAACCCTCTGATAGACTAGCTGGATGCTTGGTAGTGTTGTGATTGATTTGGTTGACATACTAAAAATTCAAGAATTCTGATATACATCCTACAGTTCCTAGCACCTTTTTTCCAGTAGATGCTTTAGGAACAGATTGTGCTATGCATGTGAAAGGATATGTCTGTCTTCCTAGAGAGAGCATATTCTCAGGGGCTGTACAACCAAAAGCACAATATTTATCTCCTGTATATGCTCACTGTGGTCAATATTAAATTTCTGAATGTCTCTTAGGCTTTTATATGTCCTAGAGCAAATAATAAGGCTGATGTAAGCTATATAAAACATTTCTCAGAAAAAGGACTGCTTGGGACATTCAATTACCCCTTTAATTGCAATCCATATTTCATCTGTAATTTGTGTTTTTAAAATTAGATATTAAACATATTTCAGGTCTGTTGTGTTTCCTACTTTGGGACCTTTATGTGATCACATGTGGATGTCTGTAGTGTGGGTGTCCAGACATCTTAAATTCAATGGAGAGAAACAGGCCGTTCTAGGATAAATTGTCACAAAGTCATATCTAACACTGTTCAGCTGATCCAGAGTGCAAAACTGCCTGTTTCATCTCTCTGCCTGCAAAGAGAGCTGAGTGTGATTAGTTAAAGCTGTACATCTGTGATGTACAGCTGGGTAAGATGAAAGTTACTTTATGTGGCTTTTCAGGTGGTATGGAGAGATGTATAAAGAAATAGCCTAAGGCTACCATGGAGCAAGACAGCATGATCCAAAAAAATGTGACATTACAAAAATGCTGGTCAGTAAGCTCTCAGCAGAATCCAGATGGAACTGATATGTTTCTGGCTGTCAGCTCTGTTCAGTTAATAATGATTTGAGCAGATGTGTATTTGTATTTTTCTTGTTCTTTACAACTGATTTTTCATGTTGGCATTTAATATTATGGGCCTGACCATGACCTTGTGCTGTCACAAATCAAGCCAGTTGTATATCAAAGCAATGAAATGTGTACTTTCTAATGTAGGGAGAAAGATCTGGCAGATAGGAAGTCATGATATGGCTCTTGACTATACCCCAGATACCCTCTTTGACTTTAGGAATTTCCTCCTCTGGACCTTACTTTTCATCTTTGTCATCACATTCCTAAGTTGCAGGGGTTAGGAGACATCAGAAGAAAGGAAGTCCTGGAGTTTTGTCACCAGCTTGTTTCAGCTGGCCTTGTTCTGTGCCCCCTTGGGACAACTGATGGTTTAATTCTACCTTGAACTGAAGCTCCTACAGTCCCTATACTGGCTGAGACTAAGTAATATGCATTTCAGGGCTTGAGGGATCCAGATTTTTATATGCTGCTCTTAAGGCACCTAAAAGTTTGATGTAAATTACGGCTCATAAAATTGACTCTTTGCCTGAGAAGATGCAAAAGGTGCTTCTCTTGGGGTTAGAATAACATTGTGAGGAGGAAATTCACAAAACAGCCAAGTAGACTCTCATTCTTTGCTGGATGAGCACCATTGTTGCACTCTTAAGAGGCGAAATATTCAAATATGTGGAATCTATTCCTTGTTTCTTTGGAGAGTTCACATCCCCTGGAGGTGTGTGAGGTCAGGAGGAGGAATGGACTGACAAAGCTGTGCTATGTCTTCTGCAACAGCCCAATTCCAGGTGGGCTACTCCAATATTCCAGTTCCAGCATTTAAATCCCACTTAAATAAACAAGAATAAAGAGGAGATATGCTAGTTTTGTCCTTGTGCAGTTTTTTTAGAGCTGTTTGTCACTGGCATCTGTCTATGTTGAACTGAATTGTAATGAGCAGGCCCCACATTTTGGCCCTAAATCTGCTGATCATAGCAGGCCTAATAAAAATGCCCTAGGAAAGTGTTTCCTTCCCCCCTCACTTGGTGTCAATTATCAGGAAGCAGAGATTTTAAGTGGAAGTTGAATGTTTAAGGAAATAACACCTTGCCATAAACTTTATTAAAAATGGAGAAGAGGTAAAAGCAATGCTGGTTCTCAGAGTATTTTCTGAACTTCAGTCCCCAACAAAGGAGAACGGAACCTTTTCCAGCTAGTGAATTGCTATATATTTTGTCAAGCAAAGGTAAGGATTAATCAGGACACAGTCTTGTTAACATTTTTATAATAGTTATTAGTTAATGCACATGATGATTAAGTACTGGAGGTGCCTCTGATTGCAGTCAGTGGGAACTGAATTAAGGTCTAAATCACTGTTTGAATCTCTCTTCTGATTTCCTGAAAAATAATGAGGGTTTGAGGAGAACATCTAATTTTTCTATCACTGGAAATGAATGTGTGTCTTCCCTCATGCTTCTATTAACTCGGAGGTCAGGCAGCTGACAAGAAACTGGTTGTTTAACCCTCAGCTTTAATCCAGGATTGTGACTTGGGTGATAGGATCAAGACCAGAAACAAGGCAGGTTGTCAGAGATGCTGCTGAGGCAGCTCTACAGTGGGATTGGCACTGAGAGCATCATTCAGGCTCTCCATCACACCACTGCCCATTTGGAATCTTCCAGGGAATTGATGAGGCCACCAGTGCCAGTCCAGGGGAACCTCAGCAATGGAAGTGAAGTTTAATTCCATAAACTCCTTATTTGCAGTGCTCAATGCCTTTACTTTGTTACTTGTTAATTCAGAGGGAACAAACAGTGATTTCCAATGTGACACTTTTATTAATGGAATACTGTTTTTATTAGATCAGAAGTGATAAAATGTCTCAGGATAAAATGAGGTTTTAAAACTTCTTAATTAATGAGGGAACATTGATCATTAAGAGTGTCAATTAAGCAAATGTGCATAAAATGTCCAATATAAAGGAACAGCTATAATTAGTATGCTGGCAAATACTATTATCCCATAAATTAAAGTCTTCTGCATGCCACCATGAACTGAAACGCATCCTTCCGACCAAACAAGGAGAAACATCAAAATTTCATGTGCCAACAAGAACAGGAATGGGTCTCCAGGTGGAAAGAAGCTATGTAAAGGGGTTAGAAATAAAGAACTCATAAGTACAATGGCATTTATTAGATTAAATAGTAGAATTTCTTTAAAATATTCAAGTTCATATTAGGAAAAAACTCCAAAATTATTTCAAAATTATCAGTTCTGATTTGTGAGTATGATTTTATGTCCAGCTAAACAGTATCTCCTTTGAAAGCAAAATCTCAGAAATTCAAGGTATATGTTGTTTTTAATACTGTTGTCTCAATTTGCCTTTTACAGGTCTATGATGGGGAATGGAAGAGAGCCTGACCTCGTGCACCTGGAGGCCAGGACAGTGGATGGCTGTAAGTACATCAGCTTCCAAAATTGTGGCATTCCGGGCTCTCCTCATATGCTTGTAACCATACAATAAAGCAGTAGAAATCTCACTTCTTTTAGTGATTCACTCATGTAGTACAAGGAGTTTGGCTGTTCCAATTTAGGTCTGTCAGAAGAGAAGCCTTTCCAGCAAGACAAAAAGTTGGGTTAACCAGGCTGTGAACATGGTAAGGAGGAATAAGCAGTAACTCGAGTTACTACACACAACACTTTTATTTCTTCTTACATGGTTGGTTTTTATTGATGGGAACATGACACTGAAGAGAAGTTCCTGGGTCATGAAGTCTAGCTGCTGTTTGTTCACACAGTACATAGCATTACCTTGTTCATAGCTTCATAGTTTTAGCAGACCTGGGATACTCTGCCTTAGGTGCTACCTTTGAAAATACCCAATTAGAAACCTTTTAATGACCAGTCTGAGTGTGCTCTTCACTGATACTGCATGTCCTGCCATTGTCCTTCACTTTCATCAGCTCCTTTCCCTCCCTGCTTTGCCTCTTGAGGTGTTTTTTGGTTTTTTTTCCCTATTCTAGGAGCCTCCTTTACCTGCAACTCCAAAATATTTTCCTAATTGGCTGTAAATTCTCTCAGGCACACTCAGCCCCCTGCTGGCCTTTTCTCCTCCCATCCAGGCTTTCTCACGGTTTATCTTTGAGCTCCACTGCCTTTGCAGATATTTCTCCATGGATTTCTTTTCCACAACATTGAATTGCCTCAGGCAGGCATCACAGTGAATGCCCAGCTGCCAGAGATCCAGTCATTTTAATTCCATATTGTTTCCTCAGTAAATAGCAGTTTTCCTGCAACATAACAGGAAGGTTTTTACCATTTGCAGTACAGAAGTATTAATAGTGCCTTAAATTAATTATTTTTTAAATTGTAAAGTTCCCGCTTGAAATGTACCCTCAAATACAGTGATGCTACTTAAAATGTGATTTTGTCATTGGAAAATTAAAAAATATCTGAAAATTTAATTGTAAGGTATTCTGATTTTTAACTTAGGAAATTTAACTTGAAAGAGAACTTTTTTGGAATATGAATTTTGATAGTAGCGATAGAAATCATAAAGTTTTAAAGGTCTTTTCTTTTCAAGATATGTAGGATTAGTGACAGTGAAAAAATGTATTATCTCTACTTCTTATCATTTGTGATCTATGATTATTATTTCTCCTCTCAATTTCACTTACTTGATGTGGCAGCAAGGCTGGGAACATGAGGCTTTCCACTTCTTGGGGCATGCTAAAAGGAAATATTCTAACAGGGCAGCATCTATTTCAGCACAAAACACTGCTGTTAGAAGTCATTAAACTTGAGGTCATTGAGATGAAGCACTACACATGATGTTTAGAGAGTTGTATTCTGGTGATGCATTTGAGGGACATTCATCTCCCAGTGGGCAGAGAACAACCTTAGTGCTGGGCTCTCCTTGGTAGAACAGCAGTAACTCTCTGTCTCTGCTCTCTGATTATGGTCTGTCTGTGCACTTAATTTATTGTGCTTATGTACATGATGTAAAATGTTTGCAAGGACCAAAACAAGAGTTCCACAGCAGGCATAAACCAGTACAGCTTCAGTGGCATTGATTTACACCTGCTGAGGATCTGGCTAGCAATCTTCTTCTTGCGCTCTCCCAACTTTTTTCTTTTTTTTCCCCCCTTGGGATCCAGAAAAAATGTGGACTGCTGAACACACTGTGTCTCATCAAAGTAGGGTGCAGGTAATGATGAGCAAGCTGAGTACAGCCTGCTCAATTTATTTCTGTTGGTGGAAACATATTTGCAGGGCTGATTGCTGCCTTTTATGGTTTTCATCCTGTTGTGTAAGTTTTGGAGAGCACCATGCAAAATTTCATCTTCTGGAATGTGATGCTTTTGTTTGTTTTTCAAAGGCTTCAGGCCCAATCCATATCAATCTGGGGCTGAGAGCATGGTGGTAAAACTGATTTTTCTGGTTGGAAGAAGTTCATGTGAATGTTATCTCACATTCCCATTGGGTGTCCCTGGTGTTCTGCTTTGATTTTGGAACAGGATCAAAGGCAAGCCAGCAAAGTCAGCAGGAACTGTGGGTTTTTGTTTTTTTTTTTTTGGTCTGGGTTCAGGGCAACACCCCAGTAAGACAATTAATCCTCTCTGGTTCTTAATCACACAATAAGCTTCTCTTTGTTACATTCACCACCACAAACATCAGGCAGGGTGATGGTGGAAGTTAAATCTGGATTTCCTCAAATGCATCCTAAAGTGCTTTCAGAAGGTATAAACTTAATGACACATAAGGGTTCAGGTTTGTGAAGAAAACACAAGATCCTAAAATTAACAGGCTTATCTGATTTGAGCTTGGTAGGGTTATTCCAGTAAGGCCTGATTCAAGTTAACTAAATGGGAGGTAATTTTTATTCAGGTGATGCCTACTGAGAAATCCAGACTGTTGGTGCAAATTAGAAAGATGGATTCCTACAAGGCACTTGGAAACTAACTGGGTACCCAGTGGCCCTCCAGAGAATGGCAAAACTGACTCAGGGGATGTCTGAATGACAGTTTCTATAGACAGTAAAACAGTAAAACAACTACTACATTTATGAGCCATGCCTTTGCTTTTGTAGATAAGAGACCAATTTATTTAGAGTAAAGTTTTTAATTTTTTTTTAAGTGTGGATGAAAGAAGCTAAGGGGTTTTCTAATGTGCTGGCAAAGATTTAGAGAGCTCCTGATATTTAAAAAGTAGTTTTGTTTCCTTTGCTTTTCTTCTGCTGTCCTGATTTACATAGCAGCTTTTCCTACTGAAAGATAATTTAGGAGCTGCTGTGATGCAGGTTAAGACCAAAGTCTCACCTGGGGCCAGCAGACATGTTCTGCTTGCTGATCCACAGGGATTGAGCATCTGGCCAAAAGTGCCTGAATCACAAAGTTGCACTAGTACCTTAATTTCTGTTTTCACAGGAAATTGCAGGGAAGAATAAAACAATCACTGTTGTGGAAAAAATGAGTAGGCAGCCTAGCCTGGCAGTCTTTTCCTAATGTAGCTACAGTGTTGAATTAATTCCTGTAGTGCCCTAAACCTGTGCAGTGATTTTTTTTTTTCTTTTCCTGGTTGTGATTAGTTTTTTTCCTGATCATGATTAGTATTTGTCCTGGAGAAGGACATCTGTTAGTTTCTCTCATTATAGCTTTATGCCAGAAATGGTGGAGGATATACTTCCCTGTGTAAAGAAAGATTTTTGATGCTGACATGCAATGAAGAAAGAGTAGCAGCAGGATAAAACCAGATTTGTGGGTAGTTAGTAAATGAGATGGTTTCGTTTCACTGATCTTCATTACTGGTTAATTGCTTTGCAGTTGCTGAGTCCTGGAGAGTTGTGAGCATATTCCCATAACATGCATGTTTCAAAAATCAATGTTCAGACCAGATGGAAATGGATAAAGAACAGTCATTTCTTGTGTTTCTCAAAAAAAAAAAATAGATTAAAGTATGGGAGAACATTTATTTATTATTTAAACTGTGGAATTCATTGCCATGGGAGGTTGTGAATGCTGAAGATGTACCTGCCCTGCTAATGCAACCTAGACATGTTTTATTAGTCACTGAAGGAGAGAGGTTGCAGACCTGGGTCTTACAGTGACATATGTCACTACCATGTTCTTATGGGTCATTAGTTACAGGATGCCAGTCATGCTTCAAAACAGAAACTGTCCCTGATGTCTGAGTTGCTCAGTAATGAGCTGGGATGCTCCACAGAAAATCTGTGAGAGAAACAGATCATTTACTACATTGTGTAAAACTCTTGATTTGTCCCCAGTGGATTAATTGATAGAGGAAAAGACACATTCCTCAGTGAACTAAAGACAAGAAAAATATAAATTATGCATTTGCAGAGTAGAGTGACCATTTTCTCTGACTCTCCCTGTGATCTTATAAGGTTTTGAGAAGACATAACTGCAAGCTTACACTAGGAAGCAGTGGATGTCAGGGTTTGATATTTAATCCAAAAAAAGCACTTGTCAACAAAATATCCTGAAGAAAGTGCCACTGCTTTAGGAAGGGATCTAAAACTCTCCTGTTTACTTTTTCAGAGGCCAACCAGCCTCCAGTAACCACCAATAACCTTCCTTCTCCACCAGCTGAGCCAAGAAATGTCTCTGGGACAGGTTGGATCCATTTGCATTGAAAACATACAAGCATGGTGCTCAAGATAAATGGAAAAAACTAAAATATTTCATGGCAGAGGGTCCCCCTGGCTCTTAACATTTTCTGTGTTAGCTTTTGCAATTCTCTTTCACCACTGAAACAGATTAATTTTGTCAGAGATTTCCCTTACAAGATGTCTCCATCGCTATGTTCTGTGACTTTTCTTGCTTCCTCTTTAGAAATAGCTGCTGTTCCCTGAGAAGATTCCTACTCTGGGTGTCTAAACTTGTCAAAAATGAATGCATCTGGGGGTGTAAGAGCTGGGAGTTGCTATGTTCTTCTCTCCAGGCACAGTGTGACTTTGTTGTTGTATATTAAAAACAGCAGCTGTTGTTGGAGGTGAGGGTTCTGGAAATGAAAAGCATAATGTCCTAATTACCTATGGCAGGGAAAACATCTGTGCGAGAAAACTAATGAAATTAATTCCAGAGCTTAGCAACTGAATACATTAATTGACATTAATTAATGCTAAATTACAAACCTCTGCCAATGAAGTCACATGAAATGTCCGCGAGAATGAAATGGAAAAAATCCTTGAGTTAATGTGAACACAGAAAATCTTCCCCTAGGAAAAAAGTGAGAACCAGGCACTGCAAGAAGTCTGCTTCTCCTTCTTTCTGTCTCCTGTAGCAAAAGGAGTTTTTCCTGTTGTGCACATCTCAGTGTTTGGCTGTTTGGGAGATTAGCTTAAGCAATTTCAGTGGTCTGCCCTTTAGTAGTTATTACTGGCATTTTAGAATTGAAGCCATGGAGAACTGCACTGTAAAAGTTCACAGGAATTGCCTCAGTAAATCTTCATCAATGATACAATCACTGCCACACAGACTCCTGTGATCACAGCAGAAATAGGGATAGTCCCCATTCCTCCATTAAAGCACAATCCAAAAAAACCTCAGTCTCCTCTAATGGATGTCAACCTGGCCTGCTCTTTAAAATCTCTTGTGGAGGAGATTCCTTAATCCCCCAGACTTTTTACAGCTCAGGTGGCAGTAGGACCATTTCAACTGAGGCTGCTTTGCTGAACTCAGGATTGGCACATACTTCACTCGGGAGCTGTGTTGTGGCAGAGTGGGAGACCCCTCCTGGAGTTCTGTGTGCAGCTCTGGAGCCCTCAGCACAGGAGAGCTGTGGACCTGTTAGAGAAAGTCCAGAGGAGGCCACAAAGATGATCAAGGGCTGAAACTCATCTGCATGTGAGGCTGACACAGCTGGGCTTGCTCAGCCTGGAGAAGAGAAAGTTCTGAGGAGACCTTATAGTGACCATTCAGCACTGTTAGGACAAGGAGGGGACATGCTGACATACAGCCCTGTTGGGTGGTGGAGAGACTGTGTCCCCCTGTCCCCCTTTTCCTGGCTGCAGAGGGCTGAAAGGCTCTGAAAGGGAACTTTCCTGAGCTCACAGGAACGAGCAGGCTGGGAATTATGTCGTTCCCTGCCCTCTCGTGGCTAATGTGGAAAAAATCATGTCCCTCTGAAGGGAAATACATTTCGATCATGCTGCCCAGGCTGTGCTCATTAATGCTTTGCAGTGAGCTGCGAAAGCATAAAATGTTATAAACAGCAGCAACTAATAATACATAGCACTTTATATATTCCAAGAACCCTGCAAATGCTGGAGAAAAAAAATCATCCTTCATTGAACTTCCCTGAAGGTTCGTTACCCTGCATGTCTTTTTCCAGCAGAAGTCACCAGCCCTTAGAAGCAAGGAAAGAAATGTCAAATGATAGATTTTAATTAAAACCAAGATTAAATACAAGATGGTAAAATTCCAGCCATTTCTATTTCAGTGTAAAATGCTATTTCTCTGATCTCAAGGTGGTAATTCTATCAAAGAAGGGGCTGTGTCTCTCCAAGGAAAATGATTAGAAGTACTTCTAACAATAAATGCAATGTAGTGTTTCTATCATGTAAGTACGAATGTTAAAAAGCCAAAATTGTTCCTTGTGTGGATCAGGTTTGTCATAAAACAAAGTACAAATTCTTAATGAATCTGGAAGAGTCCAAACAGAGTACTGAGAATCTAGTTCTGTATTCTAGGACAAATTGTCCCCATGAAGAAATTCAAATTGTTTTTCTTCAGGTGACAGATTATGAGATTGGCACCTTGCAGTGCTTCAGAATAGGAGGTGGGGACATCCCACGTAGTGACAGTGGATGAGATGGCTGTATTTAGCCATTTAATTTGAAACTGCTAAGACTTCTAGTTACAAGAGAGTGTGACATGATTGCCCAGGTCTGCCAGAGTGCATCTCCCTATGCTGTCAACAGCAGAGTAGGTAGAACCCCTGAACAGGAATTGGTCTGAGGTACTTTCCAAGTTGATCTGAATTACTGTATAGAGTGTAAGTGCTGTAGGAAATACAGAGGTGCATCACAGAAGGTTCTCCCTTGGTAAAAATGTATAGTTCTGATATCTGATCTAGGGCAGAATGAAAGAAATAATGAGAGGCTGAGGCAGGTAAAGAAGGAGGGATATTAAAGGAAGAAAGTAATCAAGGATTTATGAAGGATGTAGGGGAAAGAAGGGTTGTGTGGTGTTGAATGGATGGTGTCAATTCACTTCACATGGATCTGGGAAGCAAAAATGCCACCTCAGCAAACAGGTTTATGACAGTAGGAAGAATCTGCACTCAGGATCTCAAGTGTATTGTTTTTGTTCTTTTCCTTTCAGATGCCCAATACATCACCTGCAAGATGCAGAACTGCAGTGAAGCCACTCGCAGCAAACCCTTTCCAGGCTACATTGACCATAACTCCCTGATCGTCCAGGGTGATTATGTCTTTGTTCAGGTGCAGAACACCCTCCTCTCTTATGTATTCTACTACTTTATATTACATTATTTTGTCTTCTATTATTTTTCCATGCATTCCTTTGCTTGTGTGTGCATGTGTGTCAGTTTGCAACTGCTTAGACAACACTGGATCCATAAAGGCCCTGAGTGGGTTGTAGCAGTTTGTTACAATGCTAACTGTGTTCCTTTAAGCTCTAGTTTCCTGTTGCTGTAGGGCCATAGAGTTCCTGCCTGAAGTATGTTCTCTGTGTGCTGGAGTGCTCTGTGCCACTCCTTGCAATCTCATCAGCACTCTGGAATTACTGCTTTTACCCCCCAGCTGGAAGTGTGTGTCACTCATCTGCTATTACAAGGGAGTAGACCAAAGCTTTTTTCAGTATAAGAGGGAAATAAGAAAGAAGGGAGGGAGTCAGGGAAAGCACCAAAGGAGTAATCAGGCTTTATTGTTATGCCTCAGTTGTGATTATAGTGAAATGGCAGAAGATGGGATGTGCTCAGCCAGGCTGTGTTCCAGGTGAGAGCTGGTGAATAGATTTGAACCACTGTGGGTTTCATTAGGCTGCTGCCAGTGTCCATTTAATATCAGCTGAAGAGGAGAAAAATAACAACAGAATTGTAGGGAATGTGGAGGTGAGCTGGAGATCACTAGCACTAAACTGAGCTTCCAGACAGTTTGTATTTTAGCATGCTTGTGAGTGGAATTTATATTTTACATTGAGTTAGTTGATTACTAATGGGCTTCAGTTAATGAACTCAGTCTTAAACACCAGTCTAAATAATCCACAAATAAATCTGGCACGTATGCTTCAGAACAGCTTTTGTGCCTAGTGTGTCTGAGGCAAAAGGGAAATGTTTATGAGGCAGGGAAAACAGGGGTGTGTGTCACTGTTCAGCCACACTCACTCCAGAGTGGCTCTGTGTTTGTGCCTCGACTGACACAGGAGATGGAGTGTTTCTCTTTAGCCATCCTGCCTGATGCTGGAGGTGGTGTTACCCCTCTGTTCTTCAAAGGAGGAATGACCCTGTGCCAGGCTGTGTGTGCTTGGAGGAATGGATGAACACCCTCCTTCTAGCCTTCCCTTCTTTCCTTGATCTCCATCTGGCTTTTCTGCAACTAAGCCATTTGGAATTAATTAGTAGGCTTAAAAGCAGTAGGATAAAGGAATGGGAGTTTATTTTGCCACTAAACTTGTTTTATTTACAAACCCACACTCTCTCATTAAAAAATATTTCTGGCCTTCCTTCCCCTAACTTTTGCCCAGTTCCCTTAAAAAAAAGTTGAAGAGCTTTAAAATGAGAAATAGTGCTTATTTTACTTAATCTGGTATGAACCTGGCCTCTGTGTATCTTGCATTTCAAACTACTGCAGTGCATTTTAAAACACTTACTACTAAAGGAAAGTCTTGATAAGCTCAGGTATCAAGCAATTAAAGCAAAGTTCTGCACTGAGAATCCGTTGGAATATTTGTTCTTCAGTATCTTTCATCCAAGGATTTCAAAGTACTTTACAAACATTGATTATACTTCAGCAGCACTGGAAGCCAGAAAAAATTGACAGCTTTTTTCTTTCTTTTTCCCCTCCTTTAATAGGTGGTAGAAAATGATATCTCCCATTGCTCTAACCCAGCATTTTCAAGATCTGCCATCAGTATTTATGCACTTATAAATATATGACCAGATTCACAATAATACCAAATCGACCGAGCTTCTCCTGCCCTCCCTATCTGTGAATATTTAGCTGATCCCATAGCAGATACCTATGATGGCTTGTCCAGGGCCACACAGGAACCAAAGCTGGAAGTAGAAATAAAAATCAAGCCTCATGTCTGCCAGTGTGCTGGTGCAATGAACAGCCTACAGACAGCAAAGAGCAGAGAGTGTTCTGTAAGGCACAGGAGAGCTGTGCTCTCAGGAGGTGACATAATGGCCCAACTGAAGTCAAGACTTCACTATTCACAAGTTTTCACACGAGATTCCAGCCTTTGTCTCTCTTTGCTGAAAATGGGATTCCTCTTGTTTTCTTTTTCAGTCACTGTCAGTTGGATCAATGTTTATTCCTCAGCTGTAACAGCGCTGCAGTTTAAGCTATTGCCACCACACTGTGGTATTTCTCTTAATAGCTTTTGTTTGATATTCTTTCTGGTAATAAAAAAAAAAAAAGAGAAAAATAAAGAAAAACCTAATGATAACTTTCCTGCTTCTCTCATAGCTGACATCAGGAGGAAGACCACATTATTACGTTTCTTATAGGAGGAGCCCATTTGCACAGATGAAGCTGCCAAAGTACTCCCTGCCCAAGGTAGGTTGCTGCTGCTAGAATCCCCATATGAACCTACAGATATTTGGGTTGCACAGAAGATCCTGAGTCCAACACAAGTAACTGCAAGATGGCATGCAGTGAGTGAAAACAGTATTCTTCCTTAACAGAACTTTTGCAAACAAAAAAGGACCAAAACCAAAAGTCAGCACTTTGGCTAGTCAAGGACATGAGCATGAAATGTTGACAGATACCACAGCCCACGTTAATTACCATTTCTTTATGCTTAATTAATTAAGTTTTGGAGGGAACTCTCTCTCTTTTTTTTTTTTTTTTTGTCTTAAAACTCCCCTCTCCTCTCACTGTCTTGTATGGGTTGCTTTTTGTGCTTTGCCTTATTAGTAGATTTTAATGGGAACCAAGCAGAAAGATGCCTCTGTGTGCCTGCTCTGTCTCCAGCCTAATTAACAACGGTGAATTAGCATTGGAGATTGAAAGGATATGTCTGCCTTCTGAAGCTGAATTTTTTTGAAAGACCAGTATAAAATGTTAGCTTCATTTTGAAGAAACCACCAATTTGCAGCTGGTATCCTAATGGGTTCTTAACAAAGAAAGAAGACTTTTTTTTTGGCCTTTTCATTCTTGATATAGTCTGTCTTAAATGAGATTTAAGCTGAAAGGTAGTAAATGATCTTATGGATTCTATATGAGGTCTAACATCAGAAGACAAATGCATTCCCAGAAACCAAGCAGGGATTCTCAAAAGAAAAAAGAAAAAAAAAGAAAGAGCAAGGTCAGATTTTGTGGTAGAAATGTTCAAAGGGATAACTTTGCTAATTTCACAACTGGCTGTCTTTGACTCCTCAACCCAACAGACCTGTTTATAGTGGATTGACTGGGTGACCTTCATGTAAACAGACTGCAGTTCAAACCCAGCCCTCTGGTGCCTCAGCTTCCCTAGGCTGCTGTTGGAGCCTTTACTGCTGTCCACGGCACTGGAAACCAGCTTGCAGCACAGCGAGGACCTCACCAGAAGCCCTGAGGTTTTAGCTATTACACAGGAGACCTGTGGTCTGCCTCAAAATTTTCAGCCACATTTTAAGATACTTTGAAACTTCCTTCCGAAGCAAGTGAAAATACTCTGTAAATCCACATCAGATTTAAATAGGTGTTATTTGAAAGAGCCCTTAGCAACAGAGCTGCATTTTAGCATGATTATTGGAAAAGCCAAATAAGAATTATGATTTACAGCCAATTCAGACCATCTGTAGAGACGCTGTTTGCTTTAAACTTATTGTTTCCTTTAGCCCACACTTATTTTTTGTCCACCTTCTCAAAGAATTCACTGAAAAACCAGGGAAAATGTGCTAGAGTTATATTACAATGTGTTCCGGAGAACAGGAATTGGAGCAATATATTCATGTTATTTGACCCAAAGAAAGATGCTTTGTCACAACCTCAGAATATCTTCAAAGTCTGGAGAGCTGCATTTGGCTTGGAAGGAGCTGCAGTGGAGCTGTGGCTGTCTAGGAGGCTGCCATCAAAGCAAAATAGTCACTTTTATGAAAAATGCACAGAGAGTTATATTATTCAAGGATTTGGAACATACAGCTTCTTTTATGCCCAAATTCTCTTTCATCTCCTTCAGCCTAAGAAAGAGGGGCCAAATATGGTAAACAGTACTAAGTGACTTCTGGAATTGGAGATGGAAATACCAAGCTTTTTGTCTCTGTGTGTCACTCCTCCTGAGCTGGAGGCGTGTGATGGCAGGCAGCCTTGGCAGGTGATGCTACTGCTCAGGCAGGATGGCCTACAGCAAATCAAACTAAAATATTATTCTTGTTGACATTAGCAGCCTTGTAGCTACTTTGATTAAAAGCCTAAATAAATAAACTTGAAACTCTATTCCATTCAAGCAGATGCCTGCATATGTGCATACAGGTTGTGTTAACCCTGTAAATAGCCTTTATTGAGATCTCTTAATTGTTGCAGTGATGTTGATCTGGGGGTTGATGCTGCCTATTCCATACCATAGCACTACAATATGGGCTGTGCCACACACTGTAGTGCACACAGGGTGCATTAATTCCAGTTTAGACTAATGCACTGGGCAGACATTTGAGAATATTGAAGCAAGTCAAACAATTTCTCTTTTAAAAGCACCTGTCTTAACTGGTATTGGGTTGAATAGGGATGGCATGGGTGCATCTGGTACCTCTGTTTTATATTCACTACCTGCTTTCAACCTCAGGATGTACATCCTGATGGAAGAAAAAATAACAAAAATAAATAAATAAGAATTCAGACCTTAAAAGAGCTGACAGCCCCAGTAATTTCACAGAAGGCAAAGGCAAGAACCAGCATCTTCACAGACATTTCACAGAATATTCTGAGTTGGAAGGGACCCACAAGGATCATCAAGTCCAGCTCTTAAGTAAAGAGCCCACTGGGGAGTGATCCCACAACCTTGTTGTTATTAGCCCCATGCTCTGACTAGCCAAGCTGGCAGAATAAAACTGGCATTACACATCCCTACCACGTACCTTGCCAGGAAAAATGTTCCCTGACCAAATGCAAAAGGGGCAATTGTTCAGTAATTCAGAAAGCCTTGGCTTTCAGTCACTTGAGGAGACACCTGATCAAACCCATGTACAGCATTGTGTTACTTTTGTCTTTGAAAAGGCAAAAGGGACAGATAGTAGAACTGCATATTAATGTACTTCCAGTATGTTCTGGAACAGAGAGAAAAAAGCTCAGGCTCTCAGTAGAAAAATGCAAGGGGAGCCCCTAAAGGTGATGATGACTGTTTGAGACAGGTGCTTTGCTTCACATTCCTGTCCTTTTCCATCTCTGTAAAGAGCTTGTGCTATATGAAGATGAAGGCTGTCTTTTTGTATTATTCCTCCCCCCAAGAAATTAATCCCCATCCTGAAAAAACATACGTAATATGATATGCTGATTAATTTTAATTTTCCCAGTGTGGAAATGAAGAAATTCCAGATGCTGGTCCAAGATGTGTTTGATGCCCATTTACTAATCCTTTTCTGTCAAAGCTGTGCATCATTGCTGCATCTGTTGGACAAGGCCATATTAAGAGGAATAGTTAATTTATCCCCAAAGGCACACAGTTGGAATGCTATCTTTTTTGACTTTCTGCATTACTTTTATTATGCCAATTCCATCTCAGTCTCTGCTTCCCTAGGCTTAAATTCCTTCAGCCTTTCTGGAATCTTCTTTAGACTTCCATCTTACAGCATGCTCTGATCAAATGCAGGAAGCATCTAGTGAATAAATTTACTCATTTGCTTCTTCAGCATTTGTGAAATTGTCTTTAGTTTTCTCTGGTGTTGATCAAAATATCTTTTTGCCTCTCTCCTCCAGTTTTTACAAAACTATTAAATGAAATGGTAAGGTAATGAAGAAGTACCTTCACCAGGCAAAGCAAGTTTTAGTTTCTGCCTATGTTTAAATGCAGAAGCCTGCCCATGTGTGCCCATATGCAGAAATTAACACTTGTGATTAGAGCTGTGCTAGACAATGTTGCCTGGAGCACACTGGAACACCTGCGGATGTAGATCTACCAGCAGGCTGAACCAGGGTGACAGTCTGAAAGAGGAGCCGCAGACAAACAGCTGTGGCTGTAACTCCTCCTGGCACAGCTGGAGCTGAGAGAGGATGTCTGTTCACCACCAAAATTAGTAGGACGCAGTGGGACTTACATTACTTTTCCTATTGCCTCAGGAATTAAGCCAATCTGTTCCTTCACAAATCGAGCCCATCTTCTGGGACATGATTTTCTCCAGTGCAAAGAAGAAAGTAAATCCAAGTGCATATTCATTCACTCTGTATTCAGATCTGGATCTGGATGAACAAGCAACTGTTCTGAATCTTAACTCCATGGTGAATCCACTTCCAAATTTATAGATCAAATTTCTTCATTATATTACTTTTTTATTTTTACATTACAAGACTTCATCTGGAAGTATTAATCCTCCCTAAAAAGCCACCAGGCACTGAATTTTCAAAGACTATTATTAGCAGAAGGGAGAAGTAGCATCTGCTTCCAAAGAGTATATTTTCTGATAAAGTTCTCAGTTTTGCATATAGAAAGTCCTGGCTGAGATTCATGGAAGCATAATAACTTTGGGATATCTGCCCAAAACAGACTGAACAGCTGAGTCTTCTGGGAATCACCTGGTGCTAAGAAATCTTCATTTCTTTTCCTACCTCCACAGATTTTTATGGCACCAAAAAACTCAGGGTGCCTGTGCTGGGCAGATAGAGCCTGGGAATTTCATTATAACAATCTCTCTCTTGGTGGCTTTTTCCATTGTAATGGAAAATAAAATAAAATGGGTAATAATTTCTCCAGGCATTGAAAGATGAGATCAGGTTCAATAGTTCCTGTTTTTTCTTCACTTATGCAACCTTATCATTGCTTCCTGCCTGCTGTAACACAGAGAAGCAGAGTAGAACAAAACCTCACTCATGTTGCTAGTGACCTAACTGCATATCTGTTCTTTATATCAAGTGAGGATTAAGGTTGTTTTTCTTGAGGTGAGCTGTTTAGTATAGTGGTCCAGGGCCTTGGCTCCAGCCCACATTGTCATTAGAAACAGTAGATAGCAGCAGATGTTCCCTCATTAGTTCCTACTTGTATCAGGTCCTGAGCATATTTGGCTTCTGAATGCTGGGCAAGAAGCAGATGTTTCAGATGGTCTTTTTTTTTTTCTTTTCTTCTTTTTCTTTTTTTTTAAACTCCTACACTATTAATATCTGTGATTCCATAGTCATGAGTGGAATCACTCAAATGCTAAACAGAAAAAAACCCAACAAATAAACAACCCTTCCTATTCCCCAGACAAAATATTCATTAACATGAAGGTGTTGGTAAGGGGAGTGTAAGTGCTGCTGTTTAATGCTGTAGTGCCAATGTAAATGTTCAATTAACACTTCATCAGTTAATTACTACTTTGAAAATTGGCAAAAGAGAGCCGGTGTAAAATATTCATGGATTAAATACTTGCTTACAGTGGCTGTGGACAATAAAATAGTAAAATGCCGCAGTATTGTCTACTGAGTTCCCCATTAAACTCCTGCCTAAATATATCCCTTGCTCCTCCCCCATTACTTTGGTGCCATTGGAAATGGCAGCACAGAGCTCCCCCAAGTAACCTGCCTCTTTTCTTTCCTCAGGACATGCATGTTATCAGCACAGATGAGAATCAGGTGTTTGCAGCTGTTCAAGAGTGGAACCAGAACGACACGTACAATCTGTACATCTCCGACACCCGAGGGGTCTACTTCACCCTGGCCTTGGAAAATGTCAAGAGTAGTCAAGGGCTGGAGGGGAATGTGATGATTGACCTCTATGAGGTATGTCATAACTCCAAATATCTCACTGCTGTTTCAGGAGCTCACATGATGCCAGTTCCCTCCTTGCACATCAGTCTCATAAAATGCATGTGAACAGCAAAGTCAACAAATGACTAAATACAGAGTTTTACCCTACCTAGACTTACTGCTATATTCACCAGTAAGTTCTCAGGTGAGAAACAGCTCATGACTCTTTGATGCATAAGAAAAAGTTGTGGAATTCAGTTCCACAGTAGCTAAGAGGAACTCTGTCAGCCAAAATGCTGCGTGGACCCATGTTGGCTCTATGGCTGTGAAAGCTCCCAGCAGTCTCAGTAGTATCATTCTCCAATATATGCTGCATTTCTGGCAACCTAATCTCTTGTTTTAGAAGAGACTGCCATTTTCAGCTGTCCTTGTCACCTTTCCCACTTGGACTATTCTGGGAACTTAAGTGGTTGTAGATATGCCCTCTTGGGCTATCCCATGTGCATGGAAACTCATCCTTCATTTTGATGCCCTTTTTACCCTGAGCCTTTTTCTGAACAAGTGTGCTCTGCTTAAGCTCATGGTACAAATGCCAATTTGCATTGGCTTCTATCACAATTGATCCTAACAGTAGGACTTCTAATGTGCCCTTGTCCATCTCTTGCTCTCCTGCCTGTTTTCCCTCTGGAACAAACATTCAGCTGAGGAGAAATTCAATCCTCAGCTGCTGTTCTGAGAGTCAGGTTCTGTTTTCAGGTCTCCTCCAGGGTATTTTTCAGACCATTTAGAATAAAGGTCATAAAGTAGATCTGAGTGCCTTTGAGGATGAAGATGCTTCCCGTACTTCCCCATCACTGTCTCAATATTAGCTCTGTTCTGTAGTTTTCCTTCAGCTGCCCTCTACTTGGAAACCACCTTGAATTGTCCAGAGATCTCAAGAGTTATACATCAGTGCAGATGGACTGGAGGAGGATGGGCACTGCCATTTCAGTCATTTGGACATTTTTTACCATTAATCTCTCTGCAGTGCTGGCAGCCCATGGAAAAACTGTTGCCTCTTATTACTGTCAGCTGGGGAAGCAGCTTTACTGCATTATGTAAAGGTGTCCTACATCCCAGGGGGTAAAGAAAATCTTTTGTTTTGTTTTATTCATCTGACACCACACAGCAACCTGGATTGAAATTGATGGAATCAGACTTAGAGCATCATATCTGCTGAGTATCTAGATAGAAGGAATATTGGCTGACACAGAACCTGGCACAAACCTTCCTTTCAGTTTGATGTTCTTGCTGGAAGAGAGCAGAGCCAGCCAGCATGGTTCTCTGAGTCAGATTGTTATAGTGATCTAGGGGAAAATGGAGAGGTAGGCAAGAGAAGGAGAAAAATCCATAGATAAATTAAAAGTAAGTGGAGAGATTGCCAAATGAGTCCTTCTCTGGCAGCAGCAGTATATTTAAAAAAGCATCATCATTACAGAAGATGTCAGAGAAAGGC
This sequence comes from Zonotrichia albicollis, assembly GCF_047830755.1. Lineage (NCBI taxonomy): Eukaryota > Metazoa > Chordata > Aves > Passeriformes > Passerellidae > Zonotrichia > Zonotrichia albicollis. The sequence goes on along the minus strand of NC_133825.1, from coordinate 40,056,580 downwards.
CTGTCTAATGTGCAGGTGTCTGTTTGAATGTTTGTCAGGTGTTAGAAGTAAGTTCTTCTGGTTGCAGTGAACATGTTTGTGTGTTTAATTCCTAACTTGATTCTAAATCAAGAATAAATCTGCTCAATGCTGTGAAGCAGGGCATCGGACTGGGTACAAAGAAATAAAAATTCTTTCATGGTGTCTCCTTGAGTTCACAAAGAGGCTGTCCTAATGACCACCTCCTAAAGTGAGGGAAGAGCTAAATCACTGACCACTGTGTCTGAGTGCCCTTTCTAGTTCCTGTGTCTGCCCAGGCTGTGTTGGAATGGTCCACAGCAAGACAGTCCCACCTGTGACAATCCATGACTGAGCTGATAACAGACTGTGAGGAGGTGTGTCTATAGCTATGGTATATGTCCCTGTCACTCTGGAAATTACTTTTTCCTAGAAGTATGTATGTTGGCTGAGGAGAATGTTCAATGTATGAAGGTGGTAATGGGGAGTGAAAAATGTCTTAAGAGTTGTGTGCTCAAGTGTCTTGTATGGATCTTTCTGAAGCTGTGCAGCAGCATTAGTATCTGCAGGAAATCATCCAGAAAATTCAGGGTGGTGATGATTCTACAATTCCTGTGGGGGAGCTGATGGAGTGCTTTCCTCTTTGACCACTGGTAGTCACGCACTCTCTTGCCTGGGCCTTTCTCTGCAATCACTGTGTGAGCAGCAAGGCTGAACAGCTCCCTGTGTGTGTCAGGGTTGTGTATGTGCAATTGGTCTCTTCCCTCTGAGAGTACACAAGCATGTCTGTGCAGTCTTTTTTTTAAGATAAAGCTGTCGAAGACTGACAGAATAACTTTGCTTTCTCAGGAAAGGATTCTGAATCCCAGCCCATGACTAGAATCATAAAAAGAAAAAAAAAATCAGGATTTCAGAGCACTTTTATTGCTCAATATATAAAGTGCTCTTTAATCATTTATGGCCAGCGTTTCACAGGAACTATATAATAGAACAATTTTGGGACAGCACAAAGCAAAGTACAACTGCAACTATAGGCTGTAGCCTCTGGTAGTAAAGGCAGAAATATGTTTTTTTTCCATCCCTGTCTATTCATGCACTGTCACTGTGAGACAGGAGTACCCTTGTCTTTTCAGGGTGCCTTTCTACTAAAACAAAGAAATCCTGAATACTTAGTTGGATAGGGTCTAACAATCTAGCTGGGAAATTGAAAAGGTTATCTTTTTTCTGCTTATATCAACAATGAATTAGTTAAATATTTAATTTAAATACTATTGCCCTTTATAGCAAGCTATATCAAAGTCTTTATGAACTTCAAGTGAAATTCAGGATGAAATTCAGGATGGTGCTATTTGAATGACTAAGTACATCACTGTGCTATACTAAAGCACTGTACATAAGTAGTTTCACAGCATGTGATTTAAAGTGCAATAAGGTCCTGTTCACTGGTAGCTGTAGCATCCAAATCCAGCCACATAATTAAATGGGTTGAGCTGTAAAAAGCTCTAAATCTGCTGTGTAACTGTTTGCCATGCCATGTCATTTAATCTCTGTGAATAAAAACCCTTGATGAATGATTCTCTCTGCTAATTCTACATCATGAGCAGAGGTGAGGTGGATGACTGAACAGACTTGCTGGAAACCAAAAAGTTTCTCATTTACCCTCTCCTTTTCCTGATTTCACTTCCCTTTTTATTGCAGCACTCAGATTGCAGAATGACAGCCTAACAAATTCATTCTCAAGCTGCAGCAGCTATTGGGCTATTGATTTTCAGTGTGCTGAGAAGATGGGAACATTCTGCAGTGTGAGTTGTGGTTTGAGGTTGACTCTTTTTTTCTCCTCACTGAGATACTTTTAGGCTTGGTTCCAGTGTGAAACTGTTAGTGTCATGTCTTTGCAAAATCCTCCTGCAGGTCTGTGGATTTAAACTGTTGGGTAAAACACCAGGAAAAAATTAAAGGATGAAGACCTCATTGCCAGCTCTGTAACTGGCATTCTGTGTGGCCTTGCTTGAGTCACCAGTGCTTTGGTTTCCTCAAAATACAAAACTAACAAAAATACCTCTGTGCCCCAAGTTATCCCATTGAAACACTGATAATTATTGTTTCGAAACACATTGAGATCCTTAGATGAAATGTCTGAAGAAGGCTGGATGAGAATAGAAACAATGAAATGCAAGTTTATGTGTGTGTGTTGCTGTTTTTTTCACAAGCCCAAAATTGCTGCTGTTTCCTGCTGCAGCTGTGCAAGAGAAAAATAATTGCCTGTGCATGTTTCATCTTTCAGGGGGAAGGATGCCTACACAGTTGAGAGGTTGTCACTTTACAGATAATGCTACTGACATCTTGCCATGTTCCCATGATGATTCTGAAATACAATATTTCTTTCCCATTTGTCATCTTTGCGCCTATGATGGCTCTGTCTCTTCCCCAGCACTCCAGCTTGCCTTTGATGTACATTGGCAATTCTGGCCCTGACACTGACCACACTGACAGAGCCATCAGAGCCCTGGTGGGTTTGACAGAGAAAAAAGGACATGCACAGAACCTGCATGGACTTGATCTATTTTTCAGCCATGTCAATTTTTCCTAGGTAGCAGGGATAAAGGGAATGTTCTTGGCTAACAAGAAGATTGACAACCAAGTGAAAACTTTCATCACCTACAATAAAGGCAGAGACTGGAGTTTGTTGCAGGCTCCGCACACGGATCTGAGGGGAAATCCCATTCACTGTCTCCTAGTAAGTACCTGAGGGGGGAATTTGGGGGGTGATAATACCCCGGAACAATCTTTTTTCTACCAGGTAACATAACAAAAAGAGGGCAGTTCCCCTCTCCATGCAGTGTGTCTCATGGAGTGCAGTACTTCAGGCTTGGGCTGCCAGGCATTTGTACATTGTAATTTACGTTAATTTCATTTAATTTCTGGAACAAATAGTGGATCAGCTGCCTTCTGCAGAAGTGCTGTGTTCACTGGAAGAGCAGGGGAAGCTGGATGCTGTATCTGGCAGTCAGTTCTCTGGACACTAGATGGGAGGCAAGAGCTGCTGTAGCTCAGAACTCAGAGGCACAGTAACTGGAAACAGGCTGAAAGGAAAAGAGAGCTGGGATTGCTTTCAGGCTGCTCTCTTGGCATTAATATTTATTAACATTCATCATTTTCTCTTTGAGCTCATAAGTGAGAATCGACACATTCATCCAAATATATGTGCAGCTGTGTGTTGGTGTAAATTGTATCCATCTCTTTACTTACTGATATAGATCCACACATAGCTACGTCTTTAATCATCATTATATGCAAACAGCTTCCAAGAGGGAGAGTGAAATATAAGTAATGTGAATAGAATTGGAGACCTCTATGAAGTTAGAGAACCTAAACTGATCTTGACATATTTTTCAGCTGATGCAATCTATTCACAGTAGTGGAATAATACTCAGAACCCCTGTATTTGGGATTCTCAATAGCTTTCATATTATACTAATTCTAATATGGTTCTAGGCAGAATCAGGGACACTATTTAGATTGCTCTTACTGCTCCTGTCCTGTACTTGCATGTCGTTTTGCATCTTAAAAAAAAATAAATTCTCATTTTGAGGCATTAGAATCTGAATCAGCATTATATTTTGTAGCTGAATGCTACACTAATCTCTTAACTGAATGTCATGCACTATTGAAAGAGCAAAGAATAAATATTTGAAGCTGCTCAAATAATTGATTTTTTGATTGAGCTAAAATGCAAGTCCTTCATTTCCTCTCCAGTTTGGACAAAATGAATAGGAAAGACTGGGGGTAAGACAGAAGAGTTCGTTATATCAAAGCATGACTAAATTCTTTTGGGTTTGTTTTCTTCTTTCAAATTTTTAAAATTTGTAACTAAGTAAATTTTTTATTAGATACTTCTATGTGGTGAAAACCAAAAAAGATGGCATGCAAAAAACTTTGCAGGCATAAAGCAGTTCAGTTCTTTGGAAGGGACTGCGTAAAGAAGCCTTTGTGCTTCAAATAGATAGTATAATCTAGTTTTAACTGAAGTGAACATATTCAGTAAAAAAACACCGACATTTTGACCTCAAATTATAACCAATTTAATCAGAAACTCAAGATTTTTATTATATGATATGATAGTATAATATCCTAGGGGACTGGCAAGGCAGAGGAACAAGAAAAACACATCGGCAAGTACAATAATAAAAGTAGACTTTTTTTTTTTCCCCATAAATTTGAAGTTAGAGTTCTGAAACTGCTTTCCTGGTATTTTTGTGCAGGGATCATGCAAATTCTGACTTGCCACTCTGGTTATAAGTGAGCCTAGAAGTGCAGGAATTGGTTATTTTATATACAGGCTATAGCTGCCACTGTAGTTGCCCATTATATAATGGAAAGGGTTAAATATCTGTGTGTGAAATAGAAATGGACAGTTTTTATGAAGGGAGAGAGAGTTATGGTCCCTTTAAACCTTACTTTCCATACTGTATCTGCTACTATATCCATGGGCACCAGAAGATACAATAAACTTCATTTAAAATTAGACCAGATATGCCTGAACAAGCTGGGTTCCCTTGGGGATGATAAATTTGAACAAGCCAGACAAAGGGTCAGGAGGAGGAGCAGAAAGTGTGGGCACTTGTAGGGACACAGTGAGAACTGACCTGGAAAAGCACATGGTTCTCTGGGGATTGCATTTCCATCCTTGGAGCTCCACTGTACATAAGCCACTATTTAAACATTAGTTTGTTTTTATTTTGCACTCTATGCAACCATGTACTTGCTCTGAGAATTAATTCCACCTGGGCAAGCTCAGTAGATGTTTGTCATGCTGTTTACATTTCTTAAGTGCTCTGTGACTTGAGCTGGAGTGCAGAAATTGTTCTGTGATTTCAGGGTGCTGAGGGACAAATCCTCAATGGACTTAAATCTTATATCTCAGTCTTTGTCCTTCCAGGAGAATGGAAAATATTTTATCAGCCCTGCCCTGTGATAAGGCCAGAAGAATATTTAGCCATGTTGATTTTTCCTCTTCTCCAACATTGGGTAAAACAGACAAGAGGCCTCTTTCATTCACTCCTCCATGGTTAGGTTTTCACCAGCTTTTGGAATGGCATAGGGGCAGGAAACCTCAGCTGAGCATGCAGAATCTCAGGTGGTCAACTTGCAGATTTGAAAGAAAGCAAGTAGCTGAAATCTGAACTAAACTTACTCTTTAGGTTTTACAGGAGCAAACAGTCTGGCTGCCATGGAAAGGGATTGATAGAAGTACATAAAATATACCAAACCACAAAGTGAAATAGCAATTCTGAAAGAGAGACAAGCTATTTAAAAATCCCATCTGAGGTTCACGCCTAATGGTGGAGAAGATGAAGGCAGAATGTGGAATGAAAGAATTCTAGAAATTATAGAGAATAAACCGCAGAAGTTGGGAGTGGTAGGAAAGTTTTTGAAGCAGAAGCACTCTAAGTTTACATTCCTGGAAATGACTCAGGGATCCATAAGGGTTTTCTGCTGAGGAAAAATACAGAGAAAAAGAATTTTCCCCTGCTCTGAGGCAATTCTGTTCCTTGTCAGTGTGACATAGCTTAGCATTTAAAACACTTCACAAACTCCACTCACCTCTTCAGCCACCCCTGCATCACTAGTTTTACCTCCTTATGTCAATTGCTCCTTTTCCTTCTAGACACAACTGTTCCTGACATGATCCTGCTTTTCCTTATGGCGCAGATAAGTGAATTCTTCATAGTCCATTGTACATGTGGTGTAGCTCCCATCCTTGCTGCTTTCCCACTGCTGCTTTTCAGCATAATTGTCTCCAGCAGTAGCTCAGGACTCACAATGACATATGTTCCAGCTCATTGGCAAAATGGGATCTGCCATTTCCCAGAGCGACAGCACAGTCCCCAGCCTGGGAGTGCAGTGCTGTGTGCTCTGTGCATTGGGTCTTTAAACCTAAACTAAGTGAGAATTAAAACAGAAGTAAGTACATAGCAGCTAAGTTGTTGGCTAAGGAGGTTAGGAAGGAATCTGGTTGAAGCACAGGGCGAGCCAGACAAAACCATGCCTGTACTGACAGTACACTCCAGGTGTTTTTTCAGAAGGACTCAGAATTTCTTCACATTTTTTTGTGAGACAACTCTAAATAATGAGGAAGGAGGAAAGCAATGAAATTCCATCTGATCCCAGGGTTTTGTTTTTCTTGTGTATACCACTTGTATTCTAAGATGAATATACTTAATCTTCATGAAATAGCTGCCAAGGTATTTCATTCCAAAGATGCTGGTTTAGTTCAGTACTTGCCATGTGTTGTGAAGTGGTTAACTGAGGAGTAGTTGTGTCCGGCAAGAGATGAGCCTGGGAGAGTTAATCAATTAGCTTTCAGGGATGGACTTGTGGTTCAAACACAGGGTTGAATCTCAGGAGAATCTTGATTCAATTTTTGGGTCTATCTCAAATTTCCTATGTGACCTTGGGCAAGTCATATATTTTCTCTGTGCCTTGCTTCCCCAGACATCTGTTTATTCCCTCCCACATTTTTTTGTCTTTTCCATAGGAATTTAAAAGGATTTCAGGATAAAGACCCTCTTCTCATAAAGGGGGACCTTTATGCCATCTGCTACAGGGTATTTTAAGCATCTAAGTGAGGTGTTTTGAATATCTCTCTTGGAAGTGTTTATCTCTTTTCATTGTTCCTTGCTATTGCAGGTGAACAAATACTGTGACTACCCCTAGGTTTGTGAATGGTGACCAGCATCATCTTTGTGTTATATATAATATTTTCTCTCACTTCTGATGAGGGACAGCCACTAATATATTTGGTTTGTATTGTGTCCTGCCATTGGAGATAGTTCGGGTGGGCTGTGCAGAACAGCCAAAAGTGGATTTGTGGATGTTTATGAGAAATTTTACTAAGAACTCATGAGTTTCCTGAGTGGGGGCCCATAAGAGTGTTGGCTTGAAAATATTAGGAAGCAAGTAATGAACTCCAGCATAATTGTAAAAACTGTGGCAGTGGGCAGAGAAAGGGGCTTTATCACCTGTGCTTTATCTTCTATCTAGAGTTTAAATGCTCCATGATGTGGTTGCCTTTCCCTTGGTGGCTGTGCAACAGTTAGCACAGATGGAAACAAGGCAAGACAAGGAAACCCAAACCTGTGATTCTGGTGATAATAATGATTTTAGTAGCCTGTTGGTAATGACAAAAAGGACAGAGAAAATTGATGAAAATTCTGAAAACCAGTGAGATGTCTGTATGTGAATTAAGCTATGGGAGCTGGAGGAGGAACACAGAAGGACCAGAAGAACACAAAACAACTGGAAAAATACCTGTTGATGAACTGTATAAGGACAGAGATGGAGAAGGTGTACAGGGGAATGAGGAAGAGAATGCTAACACAGTCAGGATGTGGGATGGCCATGGGCAGTAACTTCAGGTGTTTGGCTAAGAGTGGAAAGGTTGGCTTTCACACCATAGCCAGTTGACACTACAGACTCTAAGCATTACTGCACTCCAACCAGTAAGAAGTCATGCCACTAAAAAGACCATCTGTCTGCTTAGACAGATGGCCTGGCTTTTAATATTGGAGAGATATATTCCATTTCTATACATTATATCTGTGATATGTGATAAATTTGAAAGGAAGCCTCCGGTAGCACAAAGATTGAATCTTAACAAGGTCTCATCTGAGTTGGGAATTGGCTGAGTTGCCATTAGGTTCTGTCTTCAAAATGCTGAAGTGAGCTTGGAGTATGTTAGTTTTAAAAATATGTTTTCTATTTAGTCTTCTCACAACCTACCCAAATGTAAAAGGAAAGAGTCCGTGCTCTTGCAGTGCTTTTCCACTTCCTGCATTCGTGTCAGCTCAATTTGTTTTCCAGTCGCTCCCTGCGCCCCGGGCTGCTCCCGCGGCTGCCCTCACAAGGCTGTCACTTGGAGTTAGGCTGCTCAGTACTTCCACTTGGCAGCTTGTGCTCCCTGCTGCACACCCACGTCCCCCTTTCCTGTCTCACATAAGTGAGAGCTCCCGTCTCTCCTCAGCACCCTCGTTTGCCTTTGCCAGAAGAGCCCTGCCTTTCTCCACAGGAATTGCCATTTCAGTCACATTCACCTGCTTTGAGATGGGATGGGTAAGTGGCCCTCCTCCAGTGACCTTTGGGACTAGGTCTCCTATAGAGGAGGTCTGCCAGGGTCTTGGGGTCACAGCTGTAGCCTTTAGGCAGCTGGTGTTATTCAGGAAAACCTGCCTCCTTTGAGCCTGAAGATTCCTCTGCACAGCCCCTGTTACACAGCTGGGCAAGCTGAACAATGGGCTTTGCTCCACTTCTGCTCCTGTGTGATGTCCACTTAGAATGAGTCAGTTTGCTTCAGGTTTTCTTGCCAGTATTTTTCCCCTGCTCCTCCCTTAGCCTGTTTCATGAAGGGCTCTTCATGAGGTTTGAAAAAAAAAAAAATTCTGGAAATAAAACCCAAGTGAAGAAGATAGCAGTCAGAAATTTTCAGAAAATATCACATTACAGATTTGGAGGGAATTGTAATGGCAGCCTTGAAAACCTGCCCATCTGTCTTACTTTCTAGCTCAGCTGATTAATTCTGTACCACTTGAGTCTTACCTGAGTATCCAGCACACAAAATCAATAGCAAGTAGATAAGGTTTCCATGGATGTATTTGTATTGAAAACTTAAAGGTCACATCCAGATGGGCAATGAAGCTTTGCTTTAAACTTGAAACTAACACTTTCTAGTCGTGGTAGTTCTTTGTATTTATGGCAGTGCATTTCAGAGCAGTCATATGTCAAAAAGAGTTAAGAAATGGTATGAAATAAGGTTTTTTTCTTGGCTAATCAGTGGTGATTCAACACCACATCAGTAGGGTTAAATTGCTTCTTTTTTCAGAGATAGCTTGGGCAGTGCTGCTCAGAGTCATTTCATGTCTGCACCAGTGTGCATGATTACTTCTCACAGAGTAGGAGCCCGGAGCCTCAGGTAGTCCTTACATCATCTGCCTCTGCAAGCCTGGTCCTCTTCTTTCAGGTACAGCCTCAAAGATGTGGTCCTTGGAAGGGGGTTTCAGCCTGGTGCATCAGATTCCCACTGGGAATGGGTTGTGTCAGAAAATGATGGCAAAGTGGCTGTGCCCATCTAAGGGATTAGGAGGAAATACAGAAAGACACTGTATGTTTCTAGGCCTGTAGAAACAGGAGCATAGATTGTTGTTTCTGCTTTTTATTTTTATTTCCCCTTTCTCCATAGCCCTATTGCTCCCTTCATCTTCACCTGAAGGTCTCAGACAACCCCTATACCTCAGGAAACATCGCCAGCCGAGACACTGCCCCCAGTATTATTGTAGCTTCAGGTATGAAACATCTAAAAATTGCCTTGTTTGATGTGCAAACCTGGATAAATTCTGGAGTTTGTGGAGGGTGTTGGGTGGCTCTGGGGTGTCACACCACCAGTATTGGGAAAGGAGGCAGGCTGTCAAATGAAAATCCTTATGGACCTTCAGCTTGTCATGTGCTTTTTATGGAAACTGGCCTTCAAGACACAGGAGATCATGTCTAGCCCTCTACTCCTGTGAGCATAAGATCAAATCAGGGCATTTCCTTTGCATGTAGAGGAGTTGTATATATTGGGTCTTTTATATATTTTTTTCAAACTGAAACACCTTCCCTCTTCCCCCTTCCCTCTCATTTTCCTCCCAAACCCAGAAGTTCCTACAGCTGCAAAATAAATAAATACAGTTACTCCCCTGATTTGCTTATTGTTTCTGAGAGGGTTCTTTCACTAACCAGTGCTCATCTTACAGGTAATATAGGCACTGAGCTATCAGACAATGACATCAGCATGTTTGTTACTTCTGATGCTGGGAACACTTGGAGGCAGGTAAATAGCACAGAATCACCGGTTTAAATACAAATCAGGAAATATCATAAAAGTAGATTCAATCTGTCACTTACTTTATGTTTCATTTGGTTTGGGGTAGCTTTTTCTCAAAGGTACCGAGATGTTCAAAGAGAAAAACTGAATATGCTGTTAGACTTCATATAACAGAAAATTATTTTTATTATTCTACTCAGTTTGACCTCAGTTTAACCCCATAGAAAAGACAACAGAATAAATTATGAACAATAAGGGGAGAGAAAGTGTTCCCTTTTACTGTTGTAAATCCCTCATGCCAACCAAACTATTTTTCTTTTTGTCCATGACTGTACTTACCCAAAAATCAGCAGTTTCACTGTTCTATTTTTTCTCACTTCAGCTGAGACTCACTTCACCTAAGCTGAGTTGACCAAAGTTTGTTGTCCATATAAATGGATTATTTTGCAGAAAAAGTCAAAATTCAGAAAAAGGCAAAATTCAGTTTGCCTTGTTCAAAGCTGCCTACCTGTGGAAAGAGACTGGATGATGAAATTATATCCAGGTCCTAATATTTAGTGGAGTCTCACCTCCTCTAATGTGTTTATCTTCAGATCAGGAAATTCTGTTTACTCCTATTTTCTGAATGGGATATCAAGTCATGGAGAGAAAGAGTAACTTTCTCAGACTAACAAATGCAGCTGTAGAGACTGTAGAGCAGATGTTTGCAGAAAGTTAATATAAAAAAGACACAGGGAGAGAAAATATTTTCCAATATTTGATAATCCAAGAATCTAATTATTTTGCAGTGTTTGACCAGCCTCATTTTTCTGCCTAAATCAATTTATTTGAGATGGGGCCAGACATGTGCAAACACATGAAATTCTTCTTTAAACAAAAATTTTTCATTGGAAGGATGGAAATTGTTGATCCTTGCAAAAAGATCATATTTCTAACTTTCTGTCAAGCAAGGGAAGAATGAATTTTCCATGGACATGGAAAAACTGTGGGAAACAAAACCCAAAAAAAAAAAAAAAAAAAGAGTCCAGGAAATATATCTATTGGAATATGAATCCCAATATTACCAGTTAGATGGTGCCTGGGCCAGTTCTGACCCTCGCTGCTGGGCCAAAGGCAGCACTGTGGTGTAATTCACCCCAGAGATACCTTGGCTGCTGGAGATTGCAGCAGAGCACTGAACAAGTCCAGGCTTGTCAGGAACTCCGTTTACCTCAGGAGAGAGAGCTTCTGGCGATGGTGAAGAGAAAAAGGAGAGGATTCCGCTGGAGGGTTGAATGTCCAGATGTTTATTCCATGGTTACAGAGGTCTGAACCAGGGCAACGGCTCCAACAGAATACGGCCGCATTTTAAGCCCAGGGGCAGGGGAAGGGGAGGGGACAGATGAGCTACCAACCAGGTGAAAGGGGCAGGGTCTCAAGGGACTAGGATGACACTTAGACAGGCCAATGACCTCTGGGCATAGGGGAGCATCCTTTGAATTTGACCAACCACACGATGCCTTGCTGGGATGTTACAGGGCACACTCAGCAAGGGGCGAGGGGGAAGGGAGAAGGGAATATTAGCACACCTGAGGAAGGGACCCGGAAGCTAAAAACACACCACAACATATATCTATAGTTTCCTCTACTTCATTATTTTCCTAGCATATAACTGTCCTGTGTCATGATCCTGCTTAAAGAACTGTGACATTTTCTTGATTCTTATGATAATAGGTTTGAATAAATACCTTTTTTTTTTTTTCTTTTTTCAGATCTTTGAGGAAGAGCACAGTGTTCTGTACCTGGATCAAGGTGGAGTACTTGTTGCCATGAAACATACATCTCTGCCTATCAGACACCTCTGGTAATGACTCCATTTGTGCTAAATGGCTGCTGTCCCTCTTTCCAGATGCCAGGAAGTAGGCACTTAGTATGCATCCAGTCTTCTGAAGGTCTAGAAAGTATTAGTTAAGATACTGGTAAACATTAGGTCAGATATAGCTAAGAAATCCTGGAAATTACGGTTTATATAATTTTGGCTTCTCCAGATCTGAGATATCATCAGTGTAATTCCACAACACTCCTGATTTAGTACATCTTGGCTTTTTGGATTTGTTTATTTATTACATATGTGTGTGTGTGCGTGTGTTTCGTTTATGCTTTTGTCTCTCATTAAGTTACCAAAGTAGTCCTAATTTTCAAAATTATTGATGAACTTGCCTTCTGTGTAGCAGGCAGCACACATGAACCAGAATTTTGTTGAATACATTCAGGGTTATGTAACTGATAATGCAAAAGTGCCGTTAGCACTCATGAGTGAGGAGGCAGAGTATACCTTTGTGCTGTTCTGAATAATTTATTTCCACCACAGTCAATGTGATATCAAAATCTGAAGCACCCAGACCCAAGTCTTAAAAAATGATGAGTGGTTCTAAGCTTTCACTTACACTCCCCACAGGGGGGACTGCTGATCTGAAGAAACTCATCCTCCTGAAAACTAACCTCAAAATGTTTTATACTGGGGACTCAAAAGCCAGATGTTCAAAATCTCTTGTTTATTTTTTTAAAAATCTTTTGCTAGACTGCATTTTGCCCTTTGAGCATCAATCTTTAACATAAATTCTAGTTTCTACCACTTAAATATTGGCCATGGGTTAGTGGTATGATGCCAGACAAGCTTGATCAATGCTCTGATTTATGATGCTTCCCCAAAAAATAGTTATTTAAAGGACAACAAAAATCAGAATCCAATAAGAGAAGCTGTTTTCTGCTTCTCCATAGCAGCTGCAGTTAACTAGAGAATCCCTTTGAATAAAATAGGAGAGTAAGGAAAGAAGACACTAATTCTGCTTTCTCCTCCAGGTTAAGTTTTGATGAAGGGAGATCTTGGAGCAAGTACAGTTTCACATCCCTCCCACTGTTTGTAGATGGAGTTTTAGGGGAGCCTGGAGAGGAAACCCTCATCATGACGTAAGTGAGCATGCCACAATGATGCTGTGCAGGTGAACCCCACGAGGTATTTTGGAACAGTGGCATTTCTGGTTGGGGACCAAACCAACTACAATCTGCAGCCAAGAGTTTGCAGTCTTCTGTTGCTAAATCATCAGTTTATTTGTGATATAACTGAAGGATTAGCAACATGGTTCCTTGCAAGCTGCAAACACATTATCACTTAGCTTATCAGCATGAAACCTGACTCCTCAAATTGAATGTGATATAAAGCAGAGTTCCTGTTAACAGATTAATATTTGAAAGAAAAATTGTGAAGTGTTTTTTATAACTGTGTTTTTGCTGCTGCAGTCTTTTTTTGAAATGAGACACAGAGAAGTGAAGACATTCTTTTATAAAAATGAATGACAAAATGTTGCCTTGAGGCTGACTCATGAAAAATTATGTTTAGTTTCAATGTGGTATGCTGAGTTATGCATGATGCATAAATCTGGACTCAGTATGCCAGAAACTGTGATATTTTACCTGAAATCAGATTGTAAAAACAAGAAGTATTTCTGACTGACCTGTAATAAGCAGAATATGTGGCTTGGAAACTAATCTGAGCTAATAAAGATGTATGAAAAATGTTCCTTCAGGTTCTGATTTTAATTTGCATGCAAGGGATTCCCAAAGCTTAAAACTCAGATAAAACTCTTGAAGGTATTACTGTCTCCAGCCCCACATCAAATCTTCTCTTGACTCTTCAAGTTGAGTCATTTTGGAGATTGTCATAAATGGGAGGGTCTTAGTGAACAGAATGAAAGCTCCATACAATTTTGCAGTTTCTAATAGGATTACAGAATTTAGCAGGGTAAGTTTCACCTTGTCAGTCCAGTGAAAACGAGTAGGACTCTCACTCTTAAAGCAATTTATCTCTGTTGGAAATTGTGGTGACTGTACGTCTTGTAACTACCAGACTCCTTTTACTGTGTGTTCCTCCTGCTGCATTCTGCAGGGTGTTTGGACACTTCAGCCACCGCTCTGAGTGGCAGCTGGTGAAAGTTGACTACAAATCCATCTTTGATCGGAGATGTGAGGAAGAGGACTACAGGCCTTGGCAACTCCATAGCCAGGTGAGAAGTGAGGATGCTGGGATGTGACCTGAAGTAGCTAATGATCCTACAGTTCAAGTTCAGCACAATCCAGTATTCTTATACTGTTTGGTTTCAGCTCATCCCTTACTGGGTGGGTCTGTTCTCTTGCACTGGTGTGTTGGCCTTAGGCTGAGACTCTGTGATCTCTGAAGGATGAACAGCTGCATTTTGGGTGTCATCCTGCACACAGACAATTACCTCAGGCTTATGCAGACTAGAACAATACAACAAGAGCAGAAAACCTGCCACTGAAGCCTGAGCTCCTTCACTCTTACATATCCCATCCAATTTCCCCATCCTTACCTCCTTTCTCTCCTTCATCATCATTCTGTGTCCTCAGAGCCAGTATCTTAAGACCAGTCTAGTTGTTTTGCATTTGTTTCTCCCATTTCTGGCCCTCTTAGCCTCATTTCTTGCTCACTTGATTTCATTCCTGTTCTGTGTCTCTCTGCTGTGAGTATTGGGGATTTTAATCCCCAATTCATTGGCCCCCGTGCCCTGCCCTGTGCATCCTGCATCACTCTCTGAACCATGGAATTCATGCCCAGCAAGGTGAGCTGCTCTGCATTTGAGGCATCTTCCCAGCTCTGCCAAGACACAACAGCCTATGTTTCATCAGGTTAGAATAAAATATGGCCCAAATTCTGTGGTTACATAAACACCACAGGCTCCACTGAAGTATGGAGCAAAGCACACATTTATATCATCAAAGGTTGTCTTTCTGTATATATCTTGCTGGGCAAGAATTTATTAATGAATATGAAATGAAAGTAGCTTGACTCAGACTAGCTGCTCACACAAGGCACAACTCTACACTAAAAATACCAGTTATTACTTACATCTTTAGATGCTAAAAATCAGTGCAGCATTGAATTTCAAGGAAGCACAGCATTCTGGACCAGTTGCTATTCAGGCCCTTCTGTTTCATGCCATCAAATCATCAAATCAAAGCTATGAAAAAATTTTCCCCAACAATTTTAACAGCATAAAAGGTAATAAGTGAGACTCCACTGTATTTTGTTCTTTGCTTTCTTGTGCCTGCATAAACAAAAATACCAAGGATTTTGCAGTATTTTTTTGAGAATATTGGCTTTGGAGCTTGCAGAACTATTTTCAGAAAGGCTTCTGTGTACTCTTGCCTTTTGAATTCCTTTCCACTGAGATTGCAAGGCTGAGCCTTGTTCCCTAGATAAAAATATTAAGCAGGGTGCTGAAGATGGGAAGTTTTAGCATCTACATAACATGTCAAACCCCCTAAAACCAAACTCATCCATGGGGAGTATTTACATAAACACACATTACAAGTTTCTGCTGAATGAAAATATTCCCAGAGAGGTCAGACCAAAGAAATAAACCTTCTGTGTGTCTCAGATTGTAGAGGAATCAGACCATCTTTTCAGTTGCTGTGAAATGGGCCTGTATCAAATGTTTATGGGCTTTGGAACAAATTCAGAGCTGAGTAAGATATATAAGTAATCTCAGATAATTTCTTAGTGTGGGTTGGAAAAGTTGATTTAGTTTCAGTTAGAGCTCCAGTAGCTTTAATTAACTGCAGTGTATTGAGATGGCATTTGGCTCCCCATCCTCTTCCCTTGAGTAGCAAGCGCAGGCTTGGAAACACCAGGTGACACAAATAGCCTGGTGGGCATCCAAGAAATGTTTCTGGCTTTGTTTCCAGGGAGAAGCCTGCATCATGGGAGCAAAAAGGATCTACAGGAAGCGCAAGTCAGAGAAGAAATGCATGCAAGGGAAATATGCTGGGGCCATGACCTCGGAGCCGTGCGTGTGCACAGAGGCAGACTTTGACTGGTGAGCACTGGGCAGGACTGGGTGCTCTCACACAGCACCATGGGGATCCCTAGAGAGGCTATAGACTCACAGAGAGCAGAAATTAATAAATGTGTAGGTATTGAAATGGGCTGCTCCCTGATCATGCAGGTGTGGTAAAAGAAGGAAAGGTGGAATAGGGATCTGTAATTTCATAAAGCTCCCCCAAAATCAGTGCTGAGCATTTTCCAGGTCACAGCTCTGTGCAGTAAGGCAACAGGTCAATTTAGCACCTCTAACCTTAGCAATGAACAAGGGCGGCTGACAGTAGTCTGAAGACATATAACAGCATTGTGTAAAAAAGAAAATAAATTCTTAACACATACATCCATATGTATATATGAGTAAAAGTAAATATGTGCATATGCAAAGTATGCCTTCAGCTTCTAGAATCAGGTATCTAGGAAATAAATTCCTGGGCCATTTGTTGCATCTGGACCATCATGTTTGACAGTATCCAGCAGATATTGCCTTCATGATTTGAGTTAATCTCCTTCTGAAGCCTTTTCTTCTCTGATGTTTGCTGTAGGAAATAGAGTCCATTGGTGAGTTATGCACAATGTGATAAAATCTTCAGCTGCTGGTTTCATTCCAGTATTACTGCTGACTCACAGCAATTTGCACAAAAAAGGCAGGGAACCACATTATTGAAATCTCTTTCTTACCTTTTTTCTCCAAGTCTGCAAGTTCCTTAGTATCTTGGGTGAGAGAAATGTTGGCTGCTTGGCAGTGCTGATAAACTCCCTTTGTGCCTCACCCACCCAGATCTATGTCTTGTTACTAATTAAACCCAGAATCTGCTGTGTGACTCCTGAAAAGATTCATCCCATCAATATTTTATATGGAAGTTTATAGTGTTTCCCTTCTCACTCCTACATAAACATAGAATGTTTTTCTGTATAAAATCACAGAATCACAGGAGGCCTTTATATTTTGTCCAAAAAAAAGTCCATTCTCTTTCTACAAACAATACAATTATGAGCATATTTTGGCACAGATTCTGTCAATATGGTTCCTTTTTTCGTCATATTCCATTTAGTTCTTTTCTAGGGAGGTCTGTGTGTAGTTCATCATTTAGGTGTCCAAAGCTCCTGGTTTTCAATCATTTAATATTTCTCTAGTAATGTAAAAAAGATAAGAACCAAACCAAAAGACCCCAAACCATCATTAAAATCAAGGAAATTCCCTAAAGATTTTGATCCTTTTACAGGGCATGCAGTACAATGCTGAGCCAACCTCATGGTCTTATAAAATAGTTGATGCAATTGATTCACAGTCAGTCCATTAGTGTTTAAATCCCTGGCACTTGTAAGGGACACACATACCTGAAACTTCTGATAAAAATATGCTTTCCTTCCAGCACTTCTCTCTGAGAATGAATATATTTATTTCATTAAAATTGACTTTGTGCCTTGCCACTATAAAACTTTGCTGCTAGGTACAGAACAAAAGTACCACAGTGACATTTGCTGGTGGAAATTTTTATTTCTTTAATGTTCACCTCAAGGAAACTTTCTCCAAAGGCTCTGCTGGGCTGTGGGAGAATCTCTAAGCAAAAGCTTGGATGGTTGGGCATGTACAACAGGCACTCACAGTTCACATGCATGAGCAAGACTCCTCAAATATGTTGGAAGAGGCAGAATTGATCTTTCTGATTAAGAAAGACATTTCTTCTTCTCATGGAATCAATTTTGGTTTAGACCAGACTGTCATGATCTCCTCCAGTTCTCACTGAACTCAAGTTATTCCTACAGTCCTCAAACTTGGATTTCTACTTCATCCATTTCAGCTTCCTTCCCTACTGCCTCTGATGAAAAAAGATTGAAATACTACTTTAAGCATCCAGTTCAGAAACATTTACCAAAAACAGTCATCAGGGGCATAATTTTACATAGATATGACGGAGCAGGACAGAAAAGGAGACAAGAAAATGGTGAGAAAAAAAGCAATTCTGTCTGCTAAGAAAGGCAAAGCTGCTGCTGCACCACTGTAACTTCCAGTGCCTGCCTTGTTGAACTCTGCACGAGGCTTCACTGCCAGTTCACCCTGCAAAAGCTGGAGGGATGTTTGGAAGAAGTCAGGGTATGAATTCTCACTGTGGAAGGGTGCCCTCTGTGGAGTTCTTTCCTTTTCAGGAAGAAAAAAAGCACTTTCATCATCCTCACTCATGACATTTCAGTACTTTTGAATTATATTTTTTCCTTCTTTTTTTTTCTTTTTTTTTTTTTTTTTTTTTTTTTTTTTTGCTGGGCAGGGCTATTAATTGAAGGAGATTAAAAGGGACATGTATCCCCCAAAAAGGGAGAAGTTCCTCAGCTGCCCACACTTGATTTTTGAATCTTGAAATAATTTGGACAGCTTTTTATATTGTCAGTGTTTGCAGAACCCATGTTTGTGTACAGAGTTGAAGAAAATAACAGTCCCTGTCATTGTGCTGTCATTGCTGTTTAAACACTAAATTTATATGGAGAAAATTTATTATCTCAGCTTGTCAGAGATTGGAGTAAAAATTGTATCCCTCTGGTCAGGTGAAGTGAGAAAAAGTGTTATTGCTGTTAATCCTGCAAGTCCTTTTTATCAGTTCAGGGGAAAAAATACCAGGTATAAAAGACAACTTTTTTTATGTTTTTTTTTTCCTTGTAACGTCACAGAACTCCAGATTAATTTCAAATCTGTATGCAGCCCATTGGTGCTCCTTTCTCAGGGAAAAGGGCATGTTTGTTTATTGTTTTGTGCAGCGGCAAAACCGAGTGACATTAGAAGCGAATGTGGTTCCTCAAACCTTGGAACCAGCGACTCCTCTACCAGCAGAGAGCTTTTATTTATCTTTTATTTGTTCTGGGCTGGGAGACGGAGGGGCTGGGCCAGGCTGGGCCATCCCTGGCTCCCCGTGCAGGGAATGAGGCTCACCCAGGCCATTCCTGGTTCTCCATGCCGGGAATGAGGTTCAGCCAGGCCAGGCTCAGCCATTCCTGGCTCTCCATGCAGGGAATGCGGCTCGGCCAGGCTCAGCTATCCCTGTCTCCCTGTGCAGGGAATAGGGATCACCCGGGCCAGGCTCAGCTATCCCTGGCTCCCTGTGCAGGGAATAGGGATCACCCGGGCCAGGCTCAGCCATTCCTGGCTCTCCATGCAGGGAATGGGGCTCGGCTGGGCCAGGCTGAGCCATTCCTGGCTCTCCGTGCAGGGAATGGGGAATCACCCGGGCCAGGCTCAGCCATTCCTGGCTCCCTGTGCAGGGAATGGGGCTCGCAGCCAGAGGGCAACAGCGCCTCAGGAATGGGGACCTGGATGCTCTGGCGCCCTCGGCAAGTCTGTCCTAGCAACAGCCTAGAAACGAGAATCTCCCTCTTCCTTTGATTTGGGTAAATGGATGGCACCGTTACTTGGGTGTTATTAAAGCATTAATTTACCCGATTTCCTCACATTGTGTTCCTTCCTGCCTTCTGAGCATTATTGCAGCAGTATCTCTTCAGCAGAAACACCTCCTAGACACAGATGGAAACCTTTGGTGGAGTTCATCCTTCAGCCACCTGTCTCTCAGGTCCTTTAATAGGAACTTTGAGTGGAGTGTCCCACTGTCAGTCCTTCCACTGAACCTGCTGTCAGTAATACTGACTGCTTCTTCTGTCAGGATTCCCATCTCTCACACCTTCCTGGGAAGTATGAGCCTGTTGATAGTGGTGCTAGTGGTTTTGGAAAGCCAGAGAGGCACAAAGATGCCTTGGTACAACTGGGAATCAGGTCTGCTTATTTATTTCACAGATGATGTCAGCAAGGATCCGGCTGGTTCTTTTTATTTTCTCTGGCATGTAAATTACAGCCCTCCTGCTGGGGTGAGTTGCTATGCTAAAACATCAGGGTCCTGCATCAGGAGAAAATGTTCTGACAAACAGGGAGGCAGGGGACAGACACTGAGTGGGGTTAGATTCTGCTAGCTTTGTGTGTCACCAGCCATCACTTCAGTTCATGCAGGTGCCAGCTCTGAAATACACCTACATTTGCCCCCTTTGGTTATGGGCTTGGTTAGCTAACAAATAGTAATTTAGAATAAAAATTTAGTTCATTTTGAGTGCTTGTGGAAAATGCAGATTCACTATGCAAAATCTATGGTGCATCTCTGCGTCTTTAAGGGCCTGGATACCTACTGGGCATGGATTTACTGGAAAGGTTCTGGGGATTTTAGGCTCCATATTAACATAAGCTCGTATAGCTCGACTCCAAATACTGCAATGCAATTATAATTGTACACCTTTGTAGATCCACTGTTCAGGCTGTAGCTGAATTCATCCTTCTCTGAATTAAATCCCATGTCAGGTCCTGTAGAACTGGGGAACAAGCACAGCTCCACTTTAATACACATCTACATTTGAATCATGGTTAAATATCAGAAAATGATATTAAGTGAATAAAAAGCTAGTGAGACTTTTCCAGTGCTGTGGCCACAGTTATTTCTTCCCACCAGGGCTTTTGGAAATGGCAGGAAAAAAGGTGACTCTTTTCAGAGATAGCTCAATTCCATCCCGTTTAATGTCCAGAATGTTTGGAAATCTCAGTATGCAAAAGCACAAGGAGCATCGTCAGCTTCTGGCATAGCTGACCTTAAGGTGAAGCTGTTAATCTTAAGGAATTTCTATGATTACATGCTAAGTCATATATTGATTTTTAGAAGCTGTAAACATGGAAATCACTCATCTGAATTAACTGGTTATTTCTATATCTTAGAGGAGTAGAATTTTAATAATTCCATGTGAATTAAGGGTTCTACCAAACAGCATGTTTGTCAGGTCTCTTTTCAAATTACAAACTTTCTTAGGGGATTTCTTTTCTTTGATTATTACCTGTGGTGAAAATAACATTAGATAAAGGAATTTATTGTGAGCATTGCATAGAGATACAAAATGTTTGGAATTAATTTGTATCTAATTACAGAAAAGAACTTGCAGTTCTACTTTACTAAGACAAATAGGATTCCAGTTTAAACCAGTAAAAGGGTAAAACCATAATCAATGAGAGCCACAAGACAGGCTGCTTCCTACTGATAAAGCAATCCCTGATGGCAAACGCTCCACTCCTTTTTAGGAGATACATTATCTGTGTCACCCGAGTTTCTTTCAGGCAGGCACAAAATATCATCAATATATGCAAATTCCAATTCCCAGCTCCCAGGCAATGACTCAGGGAGCTGATTGCAGCTGAGGCTGATGCCTTCCCCATCTCCAGACTTTGCTGTACTGGCTCATGCTATGGACATCCAATTGATGGTAATGCTTCTTGATTGCTACAAAGCCTGTTGTGCCAAATTGTAGGCAGCAATTTGTTGTCAGCATCAGTGTTGTGCGTGCACCAGCCTGTAGCCAAGGAATTCATTAGATTCCAAGACTGCGGAGGTGAACGGATGGCTGCTGCATCTGTGGAGGGATGGATATGGAGCAGCAATTCATGTCATTTGCTGGGATGATATTTCTGTAGGGCCTTAATGAGCCAGATGATTTGCAAGCCTGAAAACAACACTGTGAAACTTCTGTGCGTATAGCTATTTCTGTTGTGGAAAATCCTGGGATTTCTTTCTCTTGACTTTGAGAAATATGATCCACATACAGTCTAAACTAGTTAAGTCCAGCTTGGCTTGCCCAGATTTACAGGTAGGAATAGGAAGCAAAATAGTGCCTTGAATCGAGACATGTGCATAGTAAGAAAGCCCAGACTGCTGCATCAAATTGGATTGTGAGTACTGATCCCCTCTGAGGCAGATTTCACTGTATTAGTTTGTTTTGTTTTCACCTGATTACAGAACACTGAGTGTACAGTGTTACAGCTTTTTAATTAGAGTCACACACGATAACTTAGGAATACAGTGCTGCAGAGTATTTACAAATGAATTACAAAAATACAGGAGTCCCATTTGTATGTAAATATTTGTTTTCTCCAAGCAACTCAGAATGGTGTTATTCTTCATTACAAAGTGTATTCTGCAGCTATAGTGTTCTTATTCCAACAAGGATGATTATAGAAGCACATGGCAGTGGAGAATTGGCTGGCTGATGCTTCCAAAGCAATTAAGCAGCACTGAGTTGGAACCATCTGAGTAAATAGATTGATGAAAATTCAGTCAAAAAAAAATGAGGAAAAGACCGTTTAGGTCATCTACTTTATTGCTGTTTCCTAAAGTATGTTCTCAATTACTTGTTGTAGATAC
This sequence comes from Zonotrichia albicollis, assembly GCF_047830755.1. Lineage (NCBI taxonomy): Eukaryota > Metazoa > Chordata > Aves > Passeriformes > Passerellidae > Zonotrichia > Zonotrichia albicollis. The sequence continues at coordinate 40,034,634 of NC_133825.1, read as the reverse complement.
CCCAAGCACCACAGCTGCCAAAATGTTCCTTTGGAATAGTCATGCAGTCCAGTATATGTTTAGGAGTTTTCTTGATAAGCAGCATTAATTTCCTTTTGCTAATGTCATCTTTTTAATATTGCTGTTTTAAGATTGCCTCAAAACCTTTTTTTTCTTTATCCAAAAGAAACAAGTTGAAGCAGAACTAAAATGTGGTGACTGAATCATTTTTGATGTCTTTTCTTGATAACACTACAAAAAACTTAACAAAGATAAATAAAAACATTGTCTCCATTTTTCTTCTTTGCCTTATATCTTAGACCAGTAACAAGCTTCTTAACATTGTTTACTGGTCACTCACTACATTTTATTTTTAAGTCATCGTGCCTTTTCAAGACACTTGAACAAAGTCTTCATTAAGTTAAACACTCCTTGTTGTTAATATTTTTCTATAAATATCTCTTTTGTTGATGATCTCGTAGTCTCACCCTGGCCGTGGGCTGATGGCTGTCTTGTGGCAGCTCTGGGAGAAGCTGGAGCAGGGGCTCCACTAACTCTGATCAGGTTGTTGGAGATTCTTCCATCTCCTGTTTTTTCTCTCTGCTTCTTTACATACATATACAAAGATGAGCCCTTAACCACATAATCTAACACTGCCCTACTCCTCTTCTCTTGGAAAATCAGGCTACTTGATACCAAGGCATTAAAGATAATAAGTAAAAAATACTTTGCAGAAAAGTGCCATTTTAAGATCAAGGATTGTGTTGCAACTGGAATATTGGAATGGATTTGCTGGACTCTGTATAGCAGTTCCCAGAAACAACATCCCATTACTGCTCCATTATGAACTATGAAGAAGGCTTAGTAAAAGGAATAAGAATGATTATCCAACCAAGCAGTCCTCATTACTCAACAGCTGGAAAGTAAACCCACATGTGAATGGAATACTGATTAAAGAGGTTTTCTGTTAGCTGGATTTTTTTTCCCTGCAATAACATTTTTTATAGAGTCTTTGTTTATTTGGAATCAGGAGCAAGTTGAAATGTTTTTAGTGAAACCAAAGCAAATTTAGTCATAGCTAAGCTCAAATTGTGACAAAAGATTAAAGTTTGACTCGTTGTTTCTAACATGTGATTTTTTGGTAGCATTTCCTCGTCCAAACAAAAAGAGAATTGAAGATCACAGAATTCTTTCCCATTACCAAAGATGCTGTTAATGTCTTCAGGCGAGAGCTCTCTCAGGGCTGTAAATTCTCTTCTGCATCCTGTGTGATATCGTTTCCAAATGCAATTAGCTTTTTAGCCCTTCACTTTTCTAAGACATGACTGAGACAGTGGTGATTTAACTTAGCTTGGATTTCTGGGTTTTTTTGGGGGTTTTTTGTGTGATTTTTTTGGGGGAGGGGGGGTTGTTTGTTTGTTTGTTGGGAGTTTGTTTGTTGGGAGTTTGTTTGTTGGGAGTTTGTTTGTCTGGTTTGGTTTTGTTTTTGTGTATTTGAGCCTGGATTTGATCCTGAGAGGTAATGTTAGACTGTGGAGAGAGAACAATTGATGCAATACTCTAAAAGGTTCTTCTTTTTTATACTGGGATTTATGCAAGATAACCACCCCAATTAAAAAACTGAAGTGGAATGAAGAGTCTGCTCTGTCAGTGAAAATAAAATCAGAAATCCTAGTAAAAAGACAGAGGAAAATCAAAACTTGTATTAACAGTAGAGAGCATGAGCTAATACCATGTTTGTTCTTTTGGGGCTTTATGTGATGGTTTCTTTTAATGTCACAACAGTGATTATGGATATGAACGCCACAGCAATGGGCAGTGTTTACCAGCATTTTGGTATAACCCATCCTCCCTGTCTAAAGACTGCAGCCTTGGACAGAGTTACCTCAACAGCACTGGGTAAGTGGCTCACCAGCCTTCACTTAGCTAGAGCACCCATATGGATTTAACCCAATGACAACTACAGATTACACCTGCTGTAGATGTGTGAGAGCTGGCTGAAGCCCTTGGGACACTTTCATCACCACCTTTGTTGGGTTGCACATCTGTCACTCCAGATCTCCATCATGTATGGCCCAGGCTTTTCTCTGGAAGATGAAGCCTTAAAAAAAAAAATTGGGGGGAAACTATAAGGTCAAATCATTGGTCTTTTGGCTGAAGCAGTTTCTTAGAGCATAGGTTTTTTGTGAGAACTGGGAGTCAGACCAAACAGCTATGTTTGCAAGCCCCAGACTTAATTCAAAGATGTACATTTCACCTAAATCAAAATGGATTTCCACTCTGGAAAATTTCCACTCTGTTGTCAGGGTACCTGTTGCCAATTCCCCGACTTCTGGGACTCTGGCTGGGCCTTCCCAGGGGGCTCCCCTGTTGGGGGAGACCCTCTTGGAGTGGTCTTGTGTCAGGAAAGAGAGATGCACTGGGTGTTTTTGGTCTTTGGGTACTTGTTTATTATTATCTTATCTAGAGTTTTGCACACTGTCCACACAAGGCTCAGCACACTGGAAAAGCACCACAAAAATGGTTAAGAATCTTTTGCTACAAGGTTTTTTAAAGCTAAGATATCCAATTGAGAACTGACACCTTATTTCGCCTTTTAACCCAATAACTGATCCCCAAAAACCCACAATGCAGATTTTTCCACCCAATAACAAAATGCCACCCAAACCCATGAAGAAGGAGGAAGAAGAAGCATGAAGAAGAAGCTCAGGATGACACCCTGTGCCCTCCATCTTGCTTCCATCCACATACTAAAAATAACTAGCATACTAAAAATCCCAAAACCCAAATTTCCCACCTAAGTGATACACCTACACAATCTATTTCAGACTAGTGGATTCTAGTCTATCTTGAAGTGTAGGAAGCTTTCTCCATGAATGAGGGTCAAACTCAGTGCTCCCCTGGGGGTCAGGGCACCACAGAGCAGACAGGGAAACATTCCCTGTGTTCCCACACTCTGTCTCCCTTGGCAGGTACAGGAAGGTTGTTTCCAACAACTGCACGGATGGGGTGCGCGAGCGCTACACGGCCAAGCCCCAGCAGTGCCCGGGCAAACCTCCACAGGGGCTGCGCATCCTCACGGCTGACGGGCGCCTCACGGCCCAGCAGGGCCACAACGTCACCTTCCTGGTGCAGCTGGAGGAGGTAGGGTCCGTGGGACACTCACCCCGCGTGTCTCTGAGTGGGAATCACACCAGGAGAAGTTTGCGAAGAGGGTGGTATAAAAATGTTTGCAAGACAGGGCGGTATGAAATCAGTCACATCCAGGATGTAGCTGGGTGTAGCTGTCTCCATACACTGCTCCAAAATGTATGGAGATTAAAGGGCTATCATTGTGGTGCCCAGGGTAATGTCTGGGAGAAGTTGATAAAAACTGGGAATGGATTTAATTTGGGAATTTCACAGGAGAGCTGAAGACCGCAGGTTTGAATTCTGATCCCCCATCCTTAATTGTGTTTTTTGCTTCCTGCTGGTTTTTGAAACTGAATTTACATATTTGTTTTCCACTGGCTTTAAACCAAAGATGACAAATAGTACATGTGCAGCTGGGTCCCCATCACACAAATCGATACATATGGTTTAGGCATTTATGGGTGAAATCTCAAGATGTCCTCAGCAGGTTTAACTCTGAAATTCGTTGCTATTGTGAAGCTGATTCGGGCTCTGATTTGTGTTTTTATTATATCTGTAACTTAACTTGGTATTTCATTGTTCTGCTCCCTCCATTCCTGAATCCGTAGAAAAAAGTATTTAAATCTTTTCACCTCTTTCTTCTTTTCAGCACTTCTCTATCTGTGTTTAATTGCAGGTGCACAAGCAGGAACATTCACAAAGAAGTTTTTTCTTTTTCTCTAATCTAATTTGATTTCTTTAAACTTCCCTCCATTTTCCTCTCTTACTGGCCAATAAATCCTAAAACAAGTATGCTTTAACACCAAGGGACAATGTACATCCCTTTATAGTTTAGAGTATTCATGGGACGATGTACATCCCTTTTTAGTTTAGAGTATAATTTTGAGTATTCAAGGAAATTACTTCTCACCCTCTCCATAGTAAATGTCATCTCTGAGGATAGAATTTTTTTACATCTCTGTTATTGATGCTTTCCCGAGCAAACTGGTGTCCTGATTTGTAAGAGCAATACCATATGATGCATCATATCTAACCCAAAGCAGTTTTTGACCTGAATGTTTGTTTTCTCCAAAATATGGTCACTTTTTTTCAGTACTGACAGTCATATAGCATTGCTACTATGGTGCTGTAATAGCAGTGTGAACATATAATTTCATCTGGTTAAGTTATTGATTTCTGCATTGAAAGATGAAAAGGTCCAAAACAAGAGTCAGTCTCCAGGCTTTAAAAAAAGAAGGGTAAAAAAAAGTGCACTTTCCATCACCCTTCTCTTCTGAGCAAAGTTTTAAAACAGACTGGGAGAAGGAGATGGATAATCTGTATAGTCTGTCACAAAACTATCAAAGAATTATGCCAATAGTCAGAGGGAGAGACAATCACCCACAGTGTGGGAGACTCAGGACAAATGTCCTGCTCTTCCTTCTGTGAGTGCTTCAGCTCACATACCATGTGAGAGAGCCCTGACCACTCTCTCATACAGGGAGCTACTGTGCATTGTTCTCTCTCTTTTGTTCATTCTGATCTTTTCTGGCAGCTCTGCTTCAGTGTGCACCAGAGTCTGGAAGGAACACCTTCTCCAGTATGAGATGGTGCCTCTCTCATGCTGGGTGTCAAGGAGTACAGAACAGATGTTTTGATGAGTGGGTGAGTCAGTTCTGAGGAGATCTAAAGGGAGCTCTTCTTCCAGTGTATCTGATAAGGAATAGGTTAGGAATTGTTCTGAGGGCTGAAGCAGTATTGATCAGCCTCCAGCCCTTCCAATTACTCTCCCTGTTAGATGAATCTTGACCTCCTGCTCCAAGATTTGTCAACTTAAAGAGCAACCAACAAAACCTTTGGGCAAATTTTCCCCAGTCTGGCAATGACTTTTGTGTGGGTGTTGCAATGAAAGAAATATTCAACAAACAGGAACATTTTCCCAGTTATATGCAAGCTATAGGGGAATAAAATGTAGTTGAAGCAGCAGAGCTGTGTGTAGACTAAACCATTTACCAATTTAACTGTTTCAGTGACAAAAAATCCACCACTTACTAGGAAAGTTAAACAACCCATCAAAAGAACAAGTATCCTTTTATAAAATGGATATTGATTTCACAGAATAATTGAGGTTGAAAGGGATTCTCTGGAGATTGTTTAATCCAACCCTGCTTCTCAAAGGGAAGTTCCTTTCCCTTGCATACAAGGCAGAAGTATCACAAGACAAGATTTGGCCAATTTCTATTCAGTTCTGCCCTGCACAGGTGTATAGCACAGTACAATCCAGGATGATCAGTATCCAAAGAATCTGTGCCACTCCATTTTTACTGAGGGGAAGAGATCAGGAAAGTTAAAAAGGGCTGGGTATGTCACCCTGCACATCTTTTTCTGCAACAGCATTTGAAAAAAGTGTGTCCTATTCAATCCTTGCCCCCTGGAATGGTGGACAGTATTTTAGAGTGCTACACCCTGGTGAGGACTCCTCCTTTAGTGTGAGTGACAGCTGATATCTTTCAGGGTGTGAAAAAGCAATGGCCTTTCCTTTTGCATCTTAACATCTCTTGTATCCCTCTGAGACAGTTTGTTTGAAGCCTTCAAATCTGCAGAGCTGTTTCATACACTGCAGCCTCCTGGCTCTCTTTTTTCATGCCCATGTTCCACTTGATCTGCAGGAAAAGGGGAAAAAAAAGAGAGAAGCTGGTGAGCCAAGGTACAAGAGTCTGTTTGAGATTTGTACTCCTGTTATCTTTCTAGGGCTTTCTGCTCCATCTAGGAATCCACCTGGGTTTGAAAAGAGGAACAAACTACAGAAGCAGGTTCACTGGAGGCCCTGAAAATTCACTGTGTCTCTGTGGTGGAGCAGATTGCTAAGAGGGCAGGGAGAGACAAATGGCAGCAGTAAAAATCTGATTTCACTCTGGTGTGGGATTCAGGGACAGGAACCACAGCACAGTGGTTCCTTGTAGAGCATGGTTGTGCCTGTGGTGATGCTGAGAGCCACGACTGTGCATTCTGACAAAAACACAATGTGAGCAAAGATGCCTCAAGAGAAGCAAGGACAAGGCGTTCAGAAGTGTTCTGCTATTGAAGAAGACACAAAAGAAAATCATCACTGAAGTCTGTGCAAGTGAAGGGAGGGCAGGAACCAAACCCAGGAGCACAGTGAGCATTGCTGATTTCTGAGAGCTGGGATTCTGGCCCAGTTTCTCTAATTCTGACTCACATGACATTTTCCTGTGAAGCATTTATATCTGGCAGCATATAAATAACATTAAAAGCAAACCCAACCAACAGGTCATATTTAAATCATCTAAAGATGATTTAAAGAATTCTTTCAAAAGTGATCTAAGTCACCTGTCACCTTTTAGAATGACTAAATTGCTTGCAAGGTCACTTTGCCCCTAATATTTATGGCCCCAATTTTGGAAAGGTTTGGCCGAGTTATTTGTCCAATTAATCTGGGTACAATTATCATGGTTTTTTTAGTGGGTGACAATAGAGAGGAATCATCAGTATTGCCTTTATGAACTATCATGTGTTGCATTTTATGAAGTATTTTGGAAGTGTTTAATAAGCAAGGCATCATTCTTAAGCTGGGAATTTTGCTCTTAAATTTCCATGAGATAAGCAGAATACCAGTAGCATTTTTGTCATTGCGTGACAGCACATGAGACAATTAGCAGTGCCTAAATGCAAATTTTTCATTGCCTAAACAAGCTGCCAGTTTAAAGGTAAATCCTTTTCCCTGGCCTGGGCTACATGCAGAAGCTCAGGGCTGGTACCTCTCAGGCTGCAGCATTCAACAAGAGTTGTTTATCAGCCTAAAAACCTGAATCCTTGCTTTGTTTTTGGACAGCAACAAAAGAAATCTAAAATGCAAAGTTACAAAGGCACTTTTCCTACTTAAGTTGTTCAACCCAACGTCCTTGACATGTTCTGCTTCTCTGTTGTGGAAAACGGAGGGATTTTATTAAGTGTGTGTTGTTTCTGTGTGCCTTCCTGATCACATGGTGACGTAGGTCTCTTGCCTGTCACAACCACAGTTGTTATTTGTGTGTTGGATTTATTTGTATGAACATCAGACACTTGTGCTGCTGTACTGCTTCAGCAGAGACCCTGAAAGCAATGCTGCTCAGCACAATGCCTTTCAAACTTGTTTCATCCCATTGCTCACACATCTTTGCTGAGGAAATGGATGGTAAAGGCATTCAGGGCAGGAAGGTTCAGGGCTTTGACTGTTTCATTACAGATAATTCACAGAGAAACTGCCTCCTCTAATTTATTTTTTATCTTGATAAAATGACAGCCAAAAATCTTTGACATTCCAGGTCTGCCTCAGTTCTCACTTTGCAAAGTCACTCCACTGGGAGTAGATTTTGGCTTGCTTTTAACTGCTTGCTGCTGCTGTGTGATGTTTGGATTAGACTAATGTGTGGGGAAAGCTAATTTGTTCCTACACATCAGGCCAGAGGCTACAATTCAGGCAATCTGAACTCATTCCTGAACCACACTCTGAGCTCCTTCTGCATGACCTTGAGCAAGAAACTTAAACTTTCTGATGTTTTATTCCCTTCTGCCTCATACCCCCCATGCCTTGCATTTGTATAGTGATTGCTCATGAATCCAGAGGACTCTCTCTTACCATGTGAACATACAAATGAAGTTTTGAATTTCCTAAAGGCTGCCATGGCTCTCTGTAATGACAATGTTGATACATGGCTGTACAAGGCACACTGTGTCTTGGGTACATTTAATGAGCTTGGGGACCCTGCTGGGGCCACAGTGCCATTAACATTTCACACCTCAGCACATTTCCCACCTCAGCACATAACACACTATTGTTAGGTGCAATTCAGTATTCAGCTCAGCTGAAGTTTCTGGAGATGAGCTTAGCATTAGGATTGTTTTGATTGTTGATGTACTGAAATTAAAGATGCAAAGCTAGTAGTAATTAAAAGCACAGTCTGTATTTTTTTTTATGATATCCCACTGTGTTCCCTCTTTTGATATCACAAGTTTGTTAGCAATGATTACAGAAATATGAAACTTTCATCCTAACTTTCCATGCACATGCTGAATCACGGCTGTTTATCTTACTAGCAGCACTACACTCCTGTAATAACACACAAATAACACAGAATGTATCCTCCCCTGTACCACTGTCACCTGAATTATAATTGCATTTTCTGATGAGGACAGGCTGGTTGGGAGAAATCAGAGCCTTTCATGCATTTTTAAATTCATTGTTGAAATTCCATGAAAATGTATGAAAGTGGACCTTGCCTTCCGAATGACACACAGCATTACAGTCTCGTAATGCACTTCCAGTCACACAAGTTGAATTATTCTGCATAATCCTGAGAGGCTGTTATTGATTCCTGTGGGGCACAGAAGATCTAGTACTGTAAAAAGAGCTCATAGCTGAGTTGAGCTGCCACAACTGGCAGTCAGGATGAATGATGTGATCAGTACAATTCACTATTTGGTATTGAAAAAGTACATGTGAAAAGTATCAAGCTATTTGCCCTTCTAAAAGGCACCTTTCTATTCAGTTTCTGATTAAAAAAATTAAAGCCATCTCTCTGAAAGCAGGGATTTGCACAGGAAAGCATGTTTTTAAGTTCTTGATCAAATTGGTAAAAATTAGGAATATACTTTAAACAGATCTAGATTAAATGTATGCCATGTGTAGATATTCAGTTCCAGTAAAAATATCTTTGATGAATTATTTCTTTTGGTGACAGGAAAATGCCAAAGAGGGAAAGGGGTTAATCTAAAAAAAGCACAATGAATTAATCCATGAAACCCCTCCAACAGCAGCTGTATCTGTTTCTTGCAAAGGATAATTAAATTTGTCAACATCTCCAAGGAAGACACAGAAGTCAGTGCATAATTAAAGACTTAAAAATTAAATCTGAAACATGGGAACCAAAATTACAAATATTGAGCTGTGTTTATTCAATTTTTAAATATTTAGATACAAATACTCAAAGTCAATAAGGAAAATGCATTATTACAACTTTCAGGGCAAGATTACAGGGGTGTGTTTGAGAGAATCCTGCTAGGTGGGTCTCACATTTCACATCCACCAAAATATTGAGAGATGCATAAAAGTTATTAAAATATAAAAATATTACTGCAAACTTTATGGGATGTTTCTTGATATACCCTGAGGCAGGAAGCTTCCCAAAGCTTTTTGGTAATGTCCAGGTCTTGTGTGCACTCAAAATGCAGGAAGAAGGTGCACTTGGCTTAGGAGGCAGGACCTGGAAGGAGGGAGAGAGGAATATTTTGTATATGCTTGAAAAAAACCTGGACATTTAATGAGAAAATACCTTAGAAAGTAGTAAATTTCTGATTTACATTTTAGTAACTAATGTTGTCTAGGTAGGTAAAGGGTTTAATATGGGGCCTTGGCAAACTTGGTTTTAGTTTTGAGGGCTTCTTTTCAGGCTAAAAGTTCTTAAGGCTCAGCATATGTTCAAGCTGCACAAAAGCCTTTATCAAGATTGCAGAGAAAGGGGTTAATCTAAAGAAGACACAATTAATTAATCCATGAAAACACTCCAGCAGCAGCAGTGTCTGGCTCCTGCAAGTAATGCAGGGAATTCTGCATCTGCCTAATTTGGGCTAAAAGCTTCAGAAAAATTCTGTTGTGGAGTATTGAACTTGACAAAATAAAAAGGAGAAGCTGGGAAAAGCAACAGGAGGGGGGTTTGCAAGATGTGTGGATTGACATCAAATTGTTGCAGAACAAAACTTCTCTTGGTAAAATAACCTCTTGCAAATGGCTCTGGAGAGATGCTGGAGACAAGAGATAGTGACAGCTGTGTTGGTTTAAATCAGGTGTGGGCTGTGTGGGAAATGTTTGGATTTAGGCTCATCTGCTTTCTCTTCCTGTCTTACTCTGCCCGTGCTCTTACCTGGCACAGATAAAATATTAGAGCAAGTCAAAACACAGTCTCTTTGTTTTCCTGACTTTACTCTCCCACTTCCTAAGCTAGAATTTTTAATGTCAGATTTCCAAAATGTTCCATTTTCAGGGGAATGTTGCAGCCTGGATCTTACTGAGTGGAAAATGTGTTTCCAGTTCAAAGGGTTTTAAAACAGTAAAGGCCAAAACAAATTAAAAAAGACTGGGGGAACAGCAGCTGAACCTCTTCTCTAATTAGATTTTCAGTTGTTTCTGTCAGCATCTTCTCTACCTAGGAATTGAAATCTAAATCTTGCATGCCTTAGAAATGGCTCCTTTCCCTGGCTACACCTGTAGACAGCATGAGTTTCATGGCTATGGACAAAATGAAAACAAGAGGAGAAAAAGGTTCATTAGAACACAAATTTTGACAGTTGCAGAAATGAGGTTTTCTGTCACTCTTTTCATCTTCTGCTGCTACCTCAGATATGTGGAGGAATATTCCCTGACCTGAACCAAACTTCAGCTGCATGGCCTTGAATGTCCTCAGAGCTGCTAAATCCAGCAGGGTCGCTATGGTGGCGCAGTTTTAACCATGTGAAAAGCTCTTCAAAGACTTGTTCAAAGACATCATCTCCTTTTGAGTAAGAAAAGACAACTAAAACCCTAATAATGAGGACCTGGAGGAACTGGGAGATCATCAAAGGGCACTTTAGAGACCTCTTTATTTGGTCTGAATCGTGCACTGGACTTGAGATAAGAATAGTCTTCCTCTTAAAGATGTTCAGAGGTCATGTGTGTTCACTTCTGGCTGTGGAAGCAAATCCCATTTGGTGGCTTCTGTTGGCTCAGTCAAACAGACACGAGTGCCCAAAGCACTGCATCATGTTTGAATCTGCACATCTTTCTAATAACTGAGCTCAACAAAGGACAGAACTCTGTTCTTCAGACCATTTCCCCTGCCACAGCTTCAGTTTGGGATTCTCCACAACAGAGCAACACAGTTATTTTTGTCTCATCTATTTGGAAGCAACAGAGCTTCCAGCAGGGTGCTATGGCAGTGTAAAAACAATTTTAGTCTATTAAAAGAAAGCATCTGGGAAAATTTGTTGCTGTTGCCACCATCAGGTATAGCTCTGCTCTTTTTGCTTTCCATTCAGGCAAGCCTCCACTATTTCTGCCTTCACAACAAGTTATAAAAAGACTGAGGGAACATGAGGAATATAAAAGTTCTGTTACAATTTCCTCTTATAGTCACATACATTCACATCTCTTTCTGGTGTGGATACCTGCCTGATGCCATCCATTCAGTCAGGTACCTTTCATCCCAGAATGGAAACTGGGCATCCAGAGGACTGTCTCTCTGTCAAAGGAAAAAAGGGAGAAAAAAGGGAGAAAGAAAAGGAAGAGGAAACAAACCCAAAGTAAATGAAATGTCCTTTCAGCCAATTTTTGAAAGGTTATTAATGATCAGCTATTAATTTTCCATCATTCCAGGTAGTCCCCATTGCTTCAAGTGCACCAGGCTGGGGAGTGCTCCACAGCAGTAGCCAGCAAATGTGAGCACAGGCAGCATGAGCACCATGCAGAGCCAGAGGGGGATTTCCTGGGGGGTGAGGATGTTCAAAGGTAAGGCGAGATGCTGCGTCTCACATGAAAGGGAGGGATCTTCAGCAGCCATGGCTGTTTGACAGGTCAGTGCAGGCTGTTCCTCTGGGACATCAGACCTCGTTACTCTTTTCTGATTGGTCTCGCTTACCCCACTGATCCCATCTGTCAAAAGCAACACAGAGTCTGTTTTGATCCTTTCTCTTCCACCACAGGGAGACCTCCAGAGATCCCTCATCCAGGTGGATTTTGGAGATGGCATCGCTGTGTCATATGCCAACCTCAGCTCTACAGAGGATGGGATCAAGCACATCTACCAGAATGTGGGCATATTCCGGGTGACGGTGCTGGTGGAAAACAGCCTGGGCTCTGACAGCGCTGTTCTCTACCTGCATGTAACATGTATGTATCTTCATACCCCCTGTTAGCTGCTGGTTTTCTTATAGAATTGTTACTTGGAGCTAGAGATGGTGTTTGGAAATTGGCAGCTGGGTCCAGAGTGGTGGGAAATGATGAGTGCTCACCTGTCCTCCAGACAGACTGCTGATTCCAGACTGAGAGGAAACATTGATTCATTAAGGTTGGAAAAGACCTCTAAGATTATTGAGTCTAATCAATAACTTTTGCTTTTTTAATCATGTTTTACCTCTAGTTTTGGATAGTCTAATTTGGGACACCTCAAAGGACTGTCCAGCCCTTTCTGAAATGCACTTTCATTATCAAGCTTACACTTCCAAAACAACAAAGACACCCAGGGATCTTTAATGACTTTTAAAAGCTTTGAATTTTACCTTGTGCATGTTTTGTTCTCTAATGAAACACACCCACCTCTGGGATGGAAACCAGTGCTTTTCAGTGTTTCTGTTGTCATAGGAACCAAAATCTTTGTATTAAATAGTACTGCCAAAAAAAAATTATCCTCATGTTGCTTTTCTGCTATTCTTTTTAACCTTTTCATACTTCATATGTGTCTGATTTACAACTGAAATGTATCCCAAGTTCTTGGAACATTGTATCCTTTCGTATTTATTCCTGCACATGGTAATGAACTCAAAGGGTCAATCTATTTATCAAAATTTTGTAACATTCCTAACAGATTTTATTTGGGGCCATAATTTTCTTTATATAGTGGGTTTTTTTGTTTGTTATTTATGTTTTCACTGTGTGCGTCTGTGCCAGATTAACTGAGAAAAAAGGAAATTCCAAAACCTGAAGTTATGTTTACAGAAATATTATTTACCATCTACCAAACTTACTCCACGTATTGTGTAGATGATTTGGCACATTCCCTACACCTCACCTCTAGTGTTGGGGTTAGTTCATGCAGCATGAAAGCAGCTACCTTTTCACAGTAGGAGAGCAGCTCTTTAATGGAGAACCATTGTGTCAACAGATGGGGACAGTGGGAGGCAGGAGAGTGGGAGATGGGATTTTTATGAAGGAGAACTAGAGCAGGAGCAAATATCCACCTGAAGGTCCCCCTTCAAAAACACCTTTGGTTGGCAGGTGTCCACCCTTCACTCACTCATAGTGTCTTTATGGTCTGCAGCTGCTCTAAATCATTCTCTTGAGATACTGAAGGCATAGGAACTATTTTGATTGTTTAAGCTGTACAAGAAATAAACAATATTTATATTTGTTTGTGTAACTTAGCAGCTGATAGTGTACATTTCTGTATTTTACATAGATAATGTCAGCGCAGGATTTAAACACTGAGTGATCATGCAGCCAGGCCCAGATTATGTGTGCCAGACTCCCTGGAGAAGTGGCAGCTTTAAGGGATATGTCTCACCTTTCTCTACATGACAGGAATTAGGGACTGAAAAACAGGTTACAAATGAGCATGGTGCCATTCAGACTAGCAAGAGACTTGCTGAGGACAGGGATGTACAGTAGATCCAGCCCCTCCAGAGTCTAACAGCCTGATCCACAAAAGCTTCTAAATCCTATTTGAAAGCTTGCATTGTCACTCAGCCCTCTGCTGAATATTCTTCTTGGGTGTTTGAACTTGGTCTTTGGGGAGTTTTGAAAAAATACCTGTCCTTAAAATAGACATACATGCTGTATTGTAAGATCCACGAACAAGCAATGTGCAGCCTGAACATCCAGAGTTTTAGGAAGGGCTACAAACTGGCTGATCCCTGGGTACAGGGTTAATACATGAGTGTCTGCAGCCAGGTCTGGGCCTTCCAGCACCTTCCCTACCTGTGGCCAGCACTCTTCCTGCTGGAAAAACCTGAAGGCACTGAACCTTGGTGCTTGTGGTCTCAAAGATAAAAGTAAAGCCTTCGTCCCATGCTCTCCTCATCCTGGTGCAGCCAGTGCACAGGAGCAGTGCCTTTCCTGCTTGCTCCAGGGATCCAGAAATGCAGGTTACTGTGAGGCAGGAGCATTTTGAATTGGATGGACAGTAGAAACTGTTGTACGTAAACTGCTCAAGCCAACAGCCTGTCTCTTAGCTGTCATGTCAAAATTTTCTCTTGGAAAGTTAGTTATGGATTTGCCTTGATGCTTCAGAACAACATCACCTGTGCAAGTGAGCCTTTTGAGAAGTTTCTGCCTTTCAGTTTTCTGGAGCTTGTACAGTACTTTTTCGCTAGAACAGATGAAGGCCATAGCCTCCATAGCCCTGCATGAAGCTCAGAAATTAATGTTCTTGAATCCTCTTCAAGCTTACCTGGGAGAAAGAGTCTCCTACCAGGAGGGCCTATCCAGAGTGAGCTATCCCCACCTGCTGGCCAGATACTAGCTCAGCTTTTCAGCCTCCTTGCCCCAGCTGTGCTGGAAAATGCTCAGGCAGAATTGGGTTGCTTGAGCCATTCTTTCATATCCCTTCCTAGCCATTGTGTAGGGAAGGTCCAAGGAGGTGCTGGGCACTCTCTGCCATGCAGGATCATCTGAGATCTGTTCAGAGCAGTGATGCAGTAATGTTGGAGAGGATCAGACTCTTCATGGCTTCATCATTACAGTTGTCACTGCATTTAGCTGGGGAAATTGCTGTTTTTCAGGTCTTAGGGTCTTGCTGAAAACAGGAACAGCATGGTGATGGAAATGGATCTGAGAAGGAGGATGCCATTAAAATCACAAGGGTGAAATTGTGGCATCTCATGAATTTCCAAGAGTGTTGACTTTTGCTTATAAAAGGCAAAACAAGCCATGGTCTCATGTATAGCAGCCTTTAGTTAATCTGATCATGGATAACTCTTAATTGGGCTGCTTCAGCTTAAGCAGTGTCTGTGTCTACAACCCAGGGAAAGATGCATTTCAGTCATAAATCAGGAACACTGGTCCTTATTCTGGCATTGTTTTTTCAGTCTGACTTGGGAGATTTTTTTTCCTCACTCTGCCTATTGTGTTATACAGGATGCTTTCTCCAGAGTATGGTTTTCATTTAGGCTGAAAATCAAGGTTTAAGTGGTGATTCATGCATGGGGTATATCCTGAAAGATCCTCCCTGGAAATACATCTAGCAATGCATCTCATCTCCATATGAACAATGCAAGGCTGTGCTTCTTATCACTGGGAGCTCACAGACAGAGAATGTGTAGATGTGGCCTTAATTTTTTTAAAGAACCCATGTCCTCATGGGACCTGAGGTGTCTTTATTTTTCCTTCCCTGTCACTCAGGACAATGGCTTTGTTCTCTTAGTGAACAGTCAGAACACATTTTAAAAATAATCTATAGAACAAGATGTAACAACAAAGGCCCATCTGTTTCCAGAAGATGGGAAATGTGTAACCCTGGGCATAATGTCACTTGTCGAATGAATTATGTTCTGTTTATACTGAAGAAAGAAAAGAGTTTATTGATGAAAAGGCGGGAGTATAAGGTAACAATAAAATGCAGGCACTCAGTGAATAGCTGCCTTCAGAAGGAGTTTCTGCTGAAGTTCACCAAATCATAGCAGCTTTCCAGCAAAGATGCTTCACATCTGCTGAAGCCCTTTGTCCTGCACCTTCTTATGTCTACCCAGTGAAGGCCACACTAACACAACAGGGCTCTATCTCTATTGTAAAAGTCATATAAGCTCCCAGTTTTATGACATTCATGCTGTAGAGAGTACCAGGTTTTTCAGCTCCAGGTACAGGGGTGGATCCTGTTCTCTGAGGAACAGATTTAAGCCTTCCTCTCTAGAGGAAAACAAAGCCAAAACATTCTGCCATGTCCATTAGTGATTTGGGGACGACTTTTCTTCCCTAAACCAATGGATATCCCACCTAGGTTGACTTTTCAAATGGAGAGAGGACTCACCTGTTGATTCTGTTTCTGCAGGCCCCTTGGAACATGTTCACTTATCTCTGCCCTTTGTCACCACGAAGAACAAGGAGATCAATGCCACAGCAGTGCTGTGGCCAAGCCAAGTGGGAACACTCACTTATGTCTGGTGGTTTGGGAACAACACAGAGGTTTGTATTCCTGATGGACTGAGGCCAAAATAACCCTGGAGGAGCTCTCTGACAGCAGGGGGAGAGAGAGAGAGGGATCTAGCAATGCTTCTATGTAGTCACATATGCAAGAAAATTATAAATCAAATACCAAGATATTAATGGGCCTTGGAGGTAACGACATGAAAATGTAAGTAGTGCTTTGTGTTTGTGGCTGTGACTTAGCTGCAGGCTTAATTGCTATTTCATGCAAGCTGTCAATAGCTTTCTTCCTTAATTCCATCCAAGGTGAACATAGTTAACCAAAATCTGGAAGAGTTTCCACTGTTTCTCTTCACCCTCCTTTCTTCAGTAACAAGAAGAAAAAAGAAAGTAGGGCTTTGGAAGTTTTTTTTAAGGAAACAACCTTTCAAGCTGAAGCTGTTTTTATATCTGCAACTGACCTATGCTGAGCCCAAGCACCCTATGCTAAACCACATGTGCAAAAGGACCTTATTATCATGTGCTACAGGTGGATGAAATTGTTCCCACCACACCTCCCTGCCCCAGGGCTCTGCTCAGATATGAGAGTATCATCATCACGTTCTGCTGCCTCTGTGCTTGCAGTCTTGGTAAATCTGCACAGACATTAGAACTGTTACTTCACATATAATTGTGGCTAAAGTATCCAGAAACCCTAATTAGTTTCTGAGGGGAGAGGTGGTAATGGATTTTGTAGAGCCAAGAGGGACCTTCATAATCACACATTGTTCTCTTCTTGTAATGCAGATTGTAGAGTTTGATCAGTACCTTCTGCTTTATTTAACTTTGTGTGACCAGGGCATGACCTGACTTCTTGTTGTTGTTGTTTTGCATTAATAATTCTCCTCAGATGATGGAAGATGCACTGCTTGTCCTTCTGACCATCTCCTTCAACTATTTCCCCACAGCTAATTATTCTGAGCTTTGAATTCATGCACTGTGTTTGTAGTCTGAATTTATCTAGTCTGGGATTCAAGCTGTTGGATCTTGTTATGCCTTTTTGTGTAGATTAAAGAACTCTCTGTTCTATCAGCAATCTTCTCCCCTTAGAGATACTTGCAGGCTGTGATTGTCACCTTTTAACCTTCTCTCTGATCTCCTAAGCTCCTAAGTGATCAGGGTTGGTCTAATTCTGTTCTCATTGAAGTGTGAGTTTTACTATAGACTACAATGGCAACAGTTTGACTTAATACCGGGTGCTTTGAAGATCTCATCCAGAGTTCATTAACAAGTGCAAAGAGAAGTTAAGGCAGATCTGCTGGAGGACACAACTCATTGATGAACTTGTTCACAGCTGAAGGGATCTCTGTCCTCTCAAGCATCAGCAATTAACAAAAACAATGTGTCTCTATCTAAGAATAACATGGAACAGCAAATGTGAAATCTTAATTTGGCTGGTTTTGTGACAGTCCCCTTGAGTCACCTTAAATAAAGCACTTAGAGTAGATTTAGGAAAGGAGGGTGCTACCTGAGCAGTGAGTGTTGCAGGATCTGGGCCCCTCTGGGGAGTGAGCAAAGGTGGGCATTTTAACACAGGATCCAGAAAAACCAACGTGCCAAGTGGAAAGGAAGCACTGGAATCTTACCTAGCTCCTGTGGAAATTATAGGTACCTTACTCTGAGCTTCATGAGGGCATCCCTGCCTGGGATTTGTGTGCCCTCCCTAGGAAATGAGCTGCCATGTCACAGGGCCCCTCCTGAGTCTGAAATTTCCAGTCTGGTACTAACTCCTCAAACCATCCCAATAGGCTAGAGAGCCAAACTCATTTTTGCTTTTCCTTTCCAGCCAAATTAACTGATTTTTTCCTTTTATGATGTATTTGCAGCCACTGATCACATTGGAAGGGAGCATCACATTCACATTTTCTGTGGAAGGGATGAATACCATCACTGTTCAGGTCTCAGCAGGAAACACCATTCTTCAGGACACAAAGACTATTGCAGTGTATGGTGAGTTCTTCCCCTTTTATTTCACACAGGATTCTCCATAGTCAACATTTAGAGAGCCAGGATAGCTGGCAGCAACAAGAGGTCTTTATTCCAGAATGCTTTGAGTGAGATTGTAAATTGAATTCCAGTGTTACCAGTCCAGTGTAGTATCTCTTAAGGGCCACTGACTGACGTTAGTGCAGACTGACATGATTGCAGAACATTGATCTCCTTCCCAGAGCCCTCTGCATGTGCTCCATCACTCTTTGATCGTCCTACATGATTGTCAAAATGTTAGTTTATTTTGTAAGCTGTTTTTCCCCCTTTTTGGCCAGCAGAGGCCTCTTAACTCACACAAAAGCTGCTCAGCTTGAAAGATAAATCAATGCTGTGTGCTGCAGTTCTGCACAGAAATCTGCACTGATTTGACATTGTTCTCATGTGTCAGAAGTACTTAGGGCACACAAATACCATAGAGTGTAGATGGAGCCTAAAACCCACTGGGGATCCCAGTTTTAGCTGATAGTGATTAATATGAGCAGCTCTGTTAACAGCAACAGAGATAAGGTACATTTTCCAAGGCTTGTCCTCTCCCCATATTTATCCCTGTTCCCTTCAAATTGGGATCTCTAAGGTTTGGGCACATTTGTGAGAGTCCAGTCACAGCTTCCTACACAGGGTGTGCCTGCTCCAGAAGTCAAATTGAAGGTAACATTTAATTTACATTCCCAGCACAGCTCCCTTTGCAGTGCTATTCATCCACTCAAGTGAGGACTGATCACTTTTCCCCTTCCAAGGCACTCAAGTGATGAATCTCCCAGATTCTCCACATCTCTCACTGAGTCTCTCAGGTGAACTGCTGGATTTCCTCACAGTCTGTGCACCATCTGCAAATTGATTAAGCAAAACATGAGTTGCACCAGGTTTTACAAGGTTCTGCTCCTTCATTTGGCACTAAGGCATTTCAGACTGTACTCACCACTCTGCCATTGTATCTGCAGAGAAATTTCAGTCCCTGAGGTTGTCATTCTCTCCAAACCTTGATGACTACAACCCAGATATCCCAGAGTGGAGAAGGGACATCAGCAGAGTAGTCAAGAGAGCTCTGGTGGAGGTAAGCTCTGTGCATAGCCTGTTTTACAAGGGTAAAACAGGCTATGGTTCCTGATTTGTCCCTTCATTAGGTCTGGATTAGCTGTTATCTTAAGATGTCTCTTTGTTTCCATCACCCAGAAATGGAGAATTGACAGTATTTGAGGCCAACATCCTAAATTCTAGACAGATGAAATAATTCCATCCTGTGACAATCTGGTGCCCGGAGTCAGCTTTCAGTGTAAAGCAACACTGTTCTAATGGAATTGCAAATATTCTGTAGAAAACTTGTGAAACCGAGAATTAAACAATTTTTGCTACACAGAAGAACACCACAGCAAGTACTTTAAGTCCTTCATAAAGCATGAGTCTCACAGGGCAGGATTGGATGCTGGTTTTCTCTGAAGTTCCTTCTTTAACCATGGAACACAATGTCACAAAAATATTCCAGTCTAGCTGAAGATTTGCATTTGAAATTGAGGATGTAAGAAGAGTTAGAAGAGATAGCTGGGGTTTCTCAGCTCAGTAGAAAAATAGTGCAAGGAATTGTTTGAAATAGTGTTTCTGTTTTTTTTTTTTTTAATAAAAATTCTCAGATTTTGAAAGGACAAAAGGCTTGTTGATGTCAGTAGCAAGCTTAAGTGTTATTTTTGGCATCATCTGTGCAAAAACTCTACAAAAACTGTACTAATCAGGTGCACAAAACTGTCTGGATTGTTTCTGAGATTTTTTTCTGAAATTTTGTTAAAAGACATGAGGAAAGGGAAAAAAAGAGCATTTTTCTGGAGCTTTATCTTCTGACATATTTATGTCTGTATCAAGTATTCAAGGATTCATTTGTCTTCAGGATGAATTTTCAGAATATAAAACATCTCAATAAAGTAAAACCAAATCATAAAAAAAGAAGAATTGTAAAACCACAGTACCAAGGCTGCATTCCAAAAGCAGAGCAGTGAAAACACAGAGTCTTTTTGTTATTTGATTGAAAAAATAAAAATTGATAGCTAATTATCCATCTTTATATAGCTAAATGATTCATCTTAAACCAGCCTTTGTGAGAAGTTCCTGTAAAAATTAAAGATAAACCCAGTAGATTTCTACAGCAATTAAGTAAAAGGTATAAAAATGAGTCAAATAACTAAATAATTCAATAGGAAATTATTGCTGTGCTATAGAATTTTTATGAACTTCTATTAAAGTATTATATTCTTATTACAGAATACTATCCGACCAGGATAAAATTCTGCCTACAAAATTATAGTTCTGTACTAAAATCTGATCTTCACTCTGAGTAGGGATAATTTCATATTATCATAAAATATCCTATTTCTTGTTTTGATCGTAATTATTTGCTTGCGTCATTGATTTTCTGATTACTGTCTCCCACTTCTGAAAAAAAAAAAAATTGTTCCCAGCCTCTGAAAATAAAGGCAATACTATGTCTTTCTTGACACCTTAAAGCAACCTGTTAGGCAAGCACAAATAATGTAAGCCCTGGCTTCACAGAATACTTGTAAAGAATGTAAGAAACCTTTCTATATTTATAAGGGTTTTTCCTGAATCCACTTTACAAAACAAAGCAAAATAAAAAAAAGGGAGCAAAGACAGATGCTTTTCCTTGGTGTGTGGTGGAGGGGACTCCACAGGGTTTTCCCCACACTGTCAGCAGTCACACTCGGGTTATCCACAGGACAGGCTCAGAAAATGGTGATTTATGATCAGTTTTGCTGATCCTTTGTCCTGCATCCACCATTTCCACCAATGAGCAACTCCTCCATGTCTTTGCTCCTGGAGTACCATGGAGAAGAATTCCTGAGATTTAGGTCCAGTTAATGTCTGAGAGGCTTCCAAGTCCTTACTGCAAGGGAATCTCTGTGGTGCCTCTGTGATCTGTCCTTGTATCTGAAGGCACCTTTTTTCCACCACTTTAAAAGTGACTGACTAAATTCAGCACTTGAAAACTTCAGGTTAAATCAAAACCTTGAGATTTAAGTGCCTTTGGTGGATAATTCACAACAGAAAGGCAATGGAGGAAGATTCACCAAATTATGTTTCTCCTTTCTTTGGCTAACAAAACTTCCCAAGGGCCAAAGTAGATCCTTTTCTGGATAATAACTCAGCAATCTGATTGTGTAGCATCAGCTGAAACATGAGATTGGAGATGACCCTAGTAGTAGTACCTTTAGGGTACTTTTTTCTGAATTTTGTCTAATGTGTCAAAATTAGGGATATTAAAGTCCTAACTTAAAAATTTCAGCCAACAAGATGTACAAGATACACCATACATGGTGAAAGTACTGTGATGCTTTAATGAAGAGGCTCTCAGCATTCAGTGCCATCCACACTGCTGCTGTCTCCATTATTTCTCTGTATCAGGCTACAGGTATTTCCAGCAAGCACATTCTGGTTGCAGTGCTCCCTGGCCTGCCCACGTCTGCTGAACTCTTCATTTTACCATATCAAGATGCCACAGGAGAAAAAAAAAGAACAGCAGCAAACCTAGAGCAGGTATTGTGTCCATTACTTGGAAAAGTGTGTGTTTATGCACTTCTGTGTTTGTGTATGTATATGAGATATATATCTCTGTATCAATATGGGATTTGTGTATGGTCAAAACTGACAATTACAGTAGGAATGCAGCTGATTCATTGGGGTGCATGTTACATTCTCTTTAGGATTTTTTTTATGTTTCTGTTTTTTGTGGGGGGTTGGTTGGTTGTTTTGGATGGGTTTTTTGTTTGGTTTTTTTTTTTTTTCCTCCAGCATTGGAAACAGGCTTTGGAGCTGTCTTTAGGAGTTTAGATTCCCATTTATGCTCCCTTAGAAGTCCTGTTTGCTACATGGAAGCAGGAAGAAAGAAGGAAGGATTTAGGGGATGACTTCTGCCAGCAGGAACTGTGGAGCAAAGTTTATGACACTGTCAAGAGTTCAGAAAGCACTGGAGGACAGAGCTGGGTGGTAAACCTGGGCAGTTCATTAGTTTAAGGCACTGGGATGGGATTGGACAATCTGCCTGCCTTCTTCATGGTGCTGGAAGTGTGGCTGAGCCACTGTGGATTGTTTTCTCTGTGAACAGCTGAAATAGGTTATGATGACTGAAGGACTCTGTCTCTCTGCAGACCCAGAAGGTCCTGCCAACCAGATGGGCCTAGCAGGATTGTAATTAAAAGATAAAACACGGTACTGGGCAAAAATCCTGAAATGACATAGAATTATAGAGTTGTTAAGGTTGGAAAACATCTCTAATGCCATCGAGTTCAATTGATAACCTAACACTGCCATGTGCACCACTGAATTGTGTTCTCTTGTTCCATAGCTCCTTTGCTGTCTCTCAGCTTATTAGTTCAGATTCCAGGGGCAAAGATAACTTTGGCCCTGAGGGAAGCTCCACTGTAGCTCTGCCTTCCATACTCCATGTCCATGGCTCAAGCCATGTTAACTTAGCTGTGAGCCTCACACCTCCAGGTCCCTCCTATTCTGAAGCTTTCCCTCACTCAGCATTTCTAGCTGTCATCCCTTCTTTTGACAAATGACATTCTTAAATTTTCACCACCCATGTAATAAACATAAAATAATGGAGATTTACTGCTCTGCAAAATCTTTCCTTCCTTTTCTCCTTCATTTCCCCTTCTCCTCACTTCCTTCATAACTTGGCAAGGAGGCCAGTCCATAAACTTTCAAATTTACATCTGACCCAGCTCCCTTCAGGCATTCAGCAGCTTCTCTTTCTCCCTCTTTTTATGCCTCTCTTCTTCTCTCTTGTAAAAACAGAGTCTTTGTGACTGTGGAGAAAGGAAGTCCTGGCAGTGCTCTCATGGCCCTTTTTATGGACAGGAAGAAATGTCAGTTTCAGTGTAACTCCATCAAGATCTCTGGCATCCTGCAGGGTCCAAATGGTAATCTTTGGGGAAGAGAGATGCTGTTTGCCATTTGCAGCCAGCTCTTTTCTCTGAAAAAACCCAGGATGGTCAGAATGTTTTTCTTTCTGGACTGTGGGTGCTGCATTCCTCTCCCTAGTAACTCTAGTAGAAAAAGGTGGGGTTTTCTGTGAGAAATGCCCAAGGGCCACAAAGGGAGTCTCTGCCCTCTGCTCTGAAGCATATTCTGATACTGCTCCTGTTTTGTTATCTGTTTTGCCTGTGATCCTTCTCTATGTCCTGCCCAAAGTGTCTCAGAGCTCATTCCACAGCCTCTCCCTGTGCTTGAAGTTGCTGGGATGAGTATTGGGAGCAGATGTTTTTGATGGCTACAGCTTAAGAAGCCTAAGTTGCTTCTGAGGTACTTCTAATGCATTTGCTCTTTTCTGATAGGAACAGAAGTCTGTTTTGTAGTCATGGGCAAGGAATAAGCTATTCAAAGGCACGCTTGCCAGTTTGCAGGTGCAGACCCAAAGGAGTCACAGTTCTGAATTATGTTTTCTAATTTAGAAGAGAAACTTCCAAGTGTGCAGGGAATAAAATGGGAATAGTTTACACAAGTACTGCAATGGAAAAAGGTTCCTTAAATAAGCACTTCATTACAGAGGTTCCTTTCTTCATCACCTGAGCTAGATGACTGCTCTGCCATGGGTAACCATGAGGGGTGTATGTGGTTTCATGGACTTTCACATTGACCAGTAATTCTCATTCATATTTAATAACCATGGGAGGCTTACATTTTGCTGTTTCCCCTTGAGGTGGATTAAGCTGTTCTGTTTTTATCTAATACATACTTATTTGGCTTTGTAAACATACTTTTAGGTCCCTCTGTCCAGCCACTCATCTCTAGGTACATAATTCGCATTGATTTCAGAGGCACTTAGATGTCCACTATGCCATAACAGTCTAGGTCTTGGTTTCCCATTTATCAAAGTCAATAACACTCCTTTGTGCCACTCACGTTTTATGAGTCTGAACACAGTAGGCCAGTAGTAGTGGGACTGCAGTAGTGTCTCACTTGACAAACGTGCATTTCCATGCAGTTTTCCATGAGGGCAGTGCATTTATGTCTCATCTGTCTTTGAGACTATGGTTAGATGGTAAATATAATTTTCTTCCTCACTTGATGCACCACTTTCATACAATTGTCCCATATTATTTTTTTATGTATCCACAATTATTGTCATATCTGTTTGCTTTTAGAAATGTGAACTCTGCATTCCTAATATTTTCCATTGGAGACTAAAGTACCTTTAAAAAGTTTGACTGCTGTTGACAGCCAAAAAAATCTGCTGCATGTGAGTCTGGGGAAGTTTCTCAATGTGCACCATAGGACAACTCCACCTAATACATAAATACAAAAAAAGTGCTTGATCCACTCTGCTTTCTGTGCAAAGTCATTCTTCACAGTTTCCTAAAAATCAAAAAGCCTTTTCATCCTGCAGAATCCCAAAACACATTTGCAAAATCTTGTATTTATGACAGGAATGTTGTGTCCTTTTTTTTCCCCCTTCTTTTTCTTTTAATTGAGTAATTTGATTGCTCTGCTTCACTTAACAGTAGATGAGGGCAGACTACCACCCTGCTTAAAAATGTAGAAATAATTGGCAGTTGTCAAACACTGTTCTTTGATTTGCATGCTATCACTGCAACAACACTGAAATATCCCAAATCTTGCAAAAACAGCCACCCAGAATTGCCACTTGGGCTGGAATGCAGGTGTCACACCATCGTCATGGATGGGCTTGGTGAATTTGATGATTACAAAATTCAGATCTGCTAAATCTGAAATAAACACAAATTTCTTCAGTGAAGGGCAAATCTCTAATAGTAACATTTCAATGAATTATTTTTAGC
The DNA here is from genome assembly GCF_047830755.1 of Zonotrichia albicollis. NCBI lineage: Eukaryota > Metazoa > Chordata > Aves > Passeriformes > Passerellidae > Zonotrichia > Zonotrichia albicollis. The sequence goes on along the minus strand of NC_133825.1, from coordinate 40,009,824 downwards.
ACAAATACAGTTCAAAATGAATTTTCAGTAGGAAAATATTGTAATCAACTTCAGTGGAGGGCAGTTGTGATTACTCTTTATTTCAGTGTATGGTTTTACTCACTAGAAGGATTCTGAGGAGTTACCTTTTATTTATGCATTTCACAAATTATCTTCTTTCCATGTTGTTTCCTAGTGGGGGCTTTTTCTCAAACATAAAAACTGCATTTTATTTTAGTAAAATGAAATGTAAGCAGAAGGTGCATGATAATTCTGAAGTGATGTTTTCATATCAAGAAAAAGTTTCAGTGTTATCCTGAATTTCTCTTTACTTCTCCATTTGGATGCTTTTCACTGACCTATTCAAAATTACTGTAAAAGGATGCAAAACAGGGCTAGGAGCAAATAGTTAATGACATTTGAAACCATTAATCTTTTCTCTGAGAAGAGCTCTCAGCAATATAGCACGATGGAGACTTTGGCAAATGGTAACATCAGCTGGTTGGTAGCCAACTGTACTCAATATGTTGCAGCTGTGGCCAGTATCTGTAGCCAGCCAAAGAGATGGGAAGTGACATGGATGACTGATTATCAAATGGACAGTGATGAACTGCAGAGATTAAATACCTCTTGTGAATTTTAAACATTGAGAGTGGCATTCAGGAAGGCTGTAAGGATATACCTCTTGGGATTCTTTCCTTAAAGCAGATTTAGTTTTGCATCTGCTTCTTTGCAGCTGATGGAGCTTCTATCTTATTTTAGAGTTTGGGGTTTTCTTTTCCCACCCTCCTAAGCTTTAGTGTTTCAGTGTACTTGCTTTCAGTGCTTTTCTTTCCTCTAATGTATTTCAGGTGTGCCAATCACCAAAATACTTTTAGCAACAAGATCATGACAGTGAGCACCTTCAAATCTTACAGAAAATTGTGCCAATCAGTCCTGAAAATTAAATTCCATGTAGATATTTATATATGTGGTAAATCATCTAATAGAAGAGATTTTTTTCAACATCTGTGCCTTTAATTGAAGATCAAGTCTTCCACTGGTACTTAGGGGAGATTGGACCAGTATTAAGAAGTAAAGGCAGATGAGGAGAGGATGGAATAATGTGAACCAAAAGACCTTGTACCAGGGGCTTTTTTTCTTCAGCCAGCTTTTTTGTGTGCTGTAGGAGAGGCTGTGTAAATCTCTTGTCTTAATACCTTTGAGTTAACTCCTGCCACGTGACTACCAGCCCTCTCTCCCTCATCTTTTGCTCAGTGTACAGAGCAGCCCTTGATTTTCAAGGCTGTTTCTAGTTGCCTTTGTTCATCAAAAGTGGATCCTGGCTTTTATGTCCAGGTCTCTGGGTTCATATCTGCTGTTCCGTTCTTGTCCCAGAGTAACCACAGGAATATCCTCTGCCTCATGCTCTCACAGTGTCCCTGGATACTCCCAGCAGCTTGAATTTAGCATCTTCCATTAAAGATCTGCAGAAATTCCTGCTGGAGCCAGGAAGTCAGTGCCTGTGCTCTTTTCAGTGCTAAGGCAAACAAGCTTTAGAGGCCCCATGTGAAGTGTCCAAGGTTATCCAGGGCAAGTGGCACAGTTTAAAGTAATCCACATTGGCCCTGACTCCCACTTCACTTTCCCAATGTTGGTTCAAGTTTCTTCCTACTAAATCAATGTGCCTAATTCTTTCCTTAGTTGTTTATTGATTTGCTCAATGAATTGAATAGAAGTGTAGCACTCATTAGTTGAGATCTTTACACAGTATCTATAAAATTATCAAGATTCTTAGCCAGTGCATACTGGCACAGTTGAATCACATTCAATTAGTCTAAAATAATTTACACCAGGGGTTTCAAAAGTCAATAAAGGTATGGGAAAATGCCCTTCTCAGTGATAATTCTGCTTCTTGGTTCACATAGTTCTTTTAGAGTCCTAAATCTGACAAAATGCTAAGAACAGCCAAATTAATTTTTGTTTTGTTCCATTTTTAAATTGGAATCTCTTTTTTTTTTTTCATTCACAAATTGTCTGTTATTATTATTCATTATGTGTCCTTTGATGAAAAATGATACATGAAGAATAGTTCCTATTACTGAATTATTTTTGCACATCATGCTTAATTCTGCAAATGAAGCAGATAAAGTCAATGAGGCTCAGTTAAGGACCAAAACTAATTTTGAAAGCTAATTATTTTCACAAGAGAGACTCTTGAAGACTATAAATTAAGTGGTTGCTATTCTAAGAAGTTTTGTCTTCAGCTAAGTTAGTTGCATCTCCGGGAGGGAGAGATGAAGAGGGGGAGGCCTGAGGCCAACCTGTTCCCCTGATGAAGGTCTGGCTGTTCAACTGGAGTTGCATTGCTATTTTTGAAACAGGTCACAGTACTTTGATCTTTCCTTTTCTGCTTTTTAAACCAAAATGCATCCATGGTATCTCTTTGAGTGCAGAAATAAAGGGAAGCACAAACCCCAAAATGTTCACCATTGAAACCTTTTTATTACCTCTACAACTGAGATCAGTCTTTGTGTGGAAATTTAATTCAGAGACACTGTATTAATACTGCAAGCAAGTCAGAACCATTCCTAGATTAAAGTCTGATAACTGAGCTAGAAATAGGCTTCAAGGCAGAGTCTGTTCTGGAATCTCAAAGCAAATGTCCTGACTGACCTCTCAGTGCACCCTTGGGACCATGTGAGGACCACAAACATTGCCAGGTCCAGCTTTGAAGGGCAGTGTCCAATTCCAGTGTAAACTTTGGCCCTTGAGGTTTATGCAAGCTGCTCACTGACCTCAAATACTGCCTTTTTTTAGGCCATTATGTATGGTTTCTATTTCACATCATTTTTAGGAGTACAGAAATGCATTTTCACTCTGTATGTCTGTTTTGAAGAGAATCTTGTTTTCTACATAAAGAAAAATGAAAATATTGTACCAAACAAGCAAACATTTTAAAAACACATCTGAAAGCATCTGTTCTTCCCTCAGACGTGTGTGTCAGGAATCTCCAGAGTTGCCTGAGGAAGACTGATGTCTGATTCTCACTAGAATTCCTGGAACTTTTGAAGATCTTAGGCTGCTACTCACTTTTTTCACTTGTTCAGATTCCATAAAGACCAAGGCAAAGAAAAAAAAAAAAAAAAAAGCTGTACACAAAAAGCCACTGGGAGAACATGTAATTAATCGTGCCGAGGAAATATGCTTTATACTCTGCACAGAATGAACAGTGTTGCTGCCAGTTTTGACACTTTGTGTGTAGTCCTGGAACAGTTACTGCTGTTTCAAGCCTCTGCTGAGACACTGATGGTCTCAGGCAAAAATTATTTTAGTCTGAGATGAATTTGTACAGGATGTTATACAATGAAGTCCTCATTCATAATCAAGTAAGAAAGCAATACAGTAATAATAAATTTCAGCTGTGACTCTTTCTTTCTGTCTTTCTTCCTTTTCCTTGCTGCTTTACCCTTCCTGTTTTTCCTTTCCCTTGGCCCTCCACAGAGGAATACCTGTTGAGTTTTCTCTCACACATCAGCCACAGCACCTCTCAGCTGCAGTTTTGCCTCTTCACTCAGTGCCCCGGAGCCCGCCGGGAGGCCAGGGGAGATCTCACAGTCCCTACAGTCACCAGTGCCCAACCAAATCTCTTGTACTTTCTCATGCTGACTATCTCCAGATTCTCCCATTCTTCCATTTTTTGCACAGATCCTTGAGGAAGCCATTCTCCAGTGCCACACACATTTGCTAGCTGCAGACTCAGTTACATTTCACAGTAAGCCTCTGCTGTATATAAGGCATCATGTATGGTTTTTACCTCTGCTCTTTCCCTGCCATTTTGTGCAGGTATCACAATGTGTTGAAGAGGAATGACACACAATGTGGTTGTCTCCTTTCTTTAGATTACTGACTTGTATTTGCCTTTTTTTTTTCCTCCCAGAGGCTCAGCTGCCCCGGCAGCATCAGGATCTCAGAGCAGAAAGGAAAATTCCTGTTAGGTTTTATGTAGAACTGGATACAGCCAGGATGATACTTTCCCCATTAGTTCCATGAACCATTAAGGTACCTGGCTTACACCATATCAATCTGCATCTGTTGCTCTAGTTTTAGAGATGAAAAACTTTCTATAGTTGCCAATCTTGGTTATTAATATGCTCAAATCCTTAAAGAGGGCTATAATTTGCTTCCCAGGCATTCTTCATGTACTGCACATCTTTGTGTCACCATCCCTGCTGCTCTGAGCTCAACAGATGGCTCTTTGAATGCAGGTGGTATTTTTTTCTTGCTATTGGAAGAAATATATTTATTGCTCATTCTGGCACCCATGAAATAAATTGTAACTTTAAAGAGATATATTTAAAAATATAAATAAATGCCTGTAAGAGTTATTGCCAAATTGATATTGGACCAAAGGCACATATTCAAGTGATCAGCAGCCAGAAATGAAGTGTATGAGCCAAGAGTATTGAAAGAACCATTAAGAATGTTAAAAAAATAAAAGAAGCATATAAATCTCATACTGTGATGAATGATAGCCAAGGAACATCTAATCATATCTGGGTAGAATTTACTGAAATAGCTCAACCAGGCAAAAATGAAGAACATGAAAAAGATGGTGTAAAAATTATTGGAATGTTCTTTTTTCTGACAATTTTTCATTAATCTTCAAGAAGGAATAAGGATTTATTTAAAACAAATTGAATTAAGTGATGAGCACTAGAATATGATTCCACTTGATCCTGGTATGGTTATAAAAACACATTCTCATCAACTGCTTATTATGGGTTATGGGGGATGTTGTGTTTCCAGTTTTCCAACCACCTCTCCCTCAATAAGCCAACCTGGAGAACTGTAACTGTTCAATTGGAAAATTGATCTCTGCTGTAAGAAAATGTGAAATACATGAAATGTCAGACAAATGAACATACAAAAGACGCACAACAAACTGTCAACACCATGTCTGTAAGCTTCCATTCCTTGATTAATCTATCTGGATTTTATGTTTTTAATGGCAACATGCCTGAGACTTCTTGATGTAATGAAGCGTGGTGTGGAAAAAGTTGATCTGTGCATATTGGGACAAACTGATTTAAAAAAAGGCATGTTTGCCTACAGATTGGACCACAGTTTGGCTCCTTTACTGTACAAATACAGATTTCATGGGGTCTTATTTCAGCAAATGCTCATCTTTTCTGTTGTGTCCTTAAAGGAGGAATAATCTGCTTCATTTCTGCTAGGGCTCTGTTGATGTCACCAGTTATGGAAAGATAATCTGGTGATCTGAAAGCTCTGTGGAATATCTCCCCTGTGAAAGAGAGTGGGTTATGAATGCAACCCAGAAGAAGAGATGGAACATGCATTTTGTTTAAGCCACATTCTGTAGTCAGTAAACACTTGCAGATTCAAGCTGGTTCTGGTACATATTTTAGGATTAGGGAGCAGCTGTCTTAAATCTCAGAGCTGAATGAAATGAAATTTGCTTTTAGAACTTGAAAATTAACTGCCAGCTGTGGCAAGGATCTAAACCATTCATTTTTATTCAGGTATATCACATGTTATGAACATCCTCTAAGAGCATGGAACTGGCCACTCAACAAGCAAGCAGTTATTTATTAGGAGCAATAGTTCATTAACAACTGAAAAGTTCCTTTTCCCTTGAAACAGTGAATGAGTTCACTGATGTGATGCTGGTCCTGTGGCCACTTTCACATGAGGGTAGAATGTTCCTTTGGGGCCCAATTCCCTTTTGCTGCTGGGCTGCTCTCACAGAGATGTGACTGGACACCTTGCTGCTCAGCCAGTGCTGACCATACACAAACCACTCTGTCCAAAATCCTTCCTTGTGCTCGGAAAGTCTGCAAAATCTGTGCTTTGCCAGCAGAAACAAATTAACAAATGCCTGTTTGTTTGTTGTCTTTTTTCCTTCCCAGATTTCAGAAACACTGATCCAGAAACTGAACCAAAACCTGGTCCATTTTGAGCTGAAGCCGGGAGTTCGAATCCTTGTCCATGCTGCCCATTTAACAGCAGGTGAGTATCCTCTCTCTGTGTGTGCCTTCTGTGTTCCTCTATAGCACAGCAAGCAATATATCAATGGTAGTAGTGTGCTATCAGCTGTATTTTAAACATTCCTTATTTTTATATCACTATAACAACACAGTATATGAGCAGACATTAAAATGTCTTCTCTACCTCACCTTTCTATATCATGCTAAAAAGATATAGTGGCTTCTGCATTTACAGCTAATCCTTTTGTTTTCCTAGGTGCAAGAATTTACTGGTTTTTTGGAAACATGGTATAAGTATCAGCAGAAGTGTGTATTTCTTGGTATCTCTGAAATATTCAATAGCTAAGCAGCACCATGGCATTTTCAGCCTGGGTCCCACAGTGCAAAGGTTACCTGCTAGCCTTGAATATGTTCAGATATTCTACAGTCAGTAAACTAAAAGCAACTAAACGCTGCTCAAAAGTTGTTCAGCAGTATGAATGACTAGAATGAATATAGATATGCACAAAAATAAAATCAGGTAGTTTGGGCCTTAACTAATCCTATTTCAAAATAAGTCATCTCCAAAGTCCTGATATTTAATTACATATGTCACTGTCTATTCTGCATGCTAAAACCTCATTTCACAGCACAGGTCCTACTTAATAAGAGATGGACACCCCAATCCACACTCATAGGAGTTCATTTTCCTCAGGTACTGCTGATAGTTCTGATCAGTTGGTAGCAGCTTCTTTGGATAACTTGCAAACTTAAACCCTCAGTTCATTTGTACCAGCAAACTGCTCTCCAAAACATTTTTGTGGTATAAATGGATTTTCCCAACCAGCTGTCAGTCCACGTGCTGCCTTGTAAGCAGTAAGAAAAGAGAGACTATTAAGAAAGGTTGTAATGTGACTGCATTTAAATTCTCCCAAAAGAAAGGCCTGGGGTTTCCAATATTTCATTTTTCCTAAGCAGAGCTTTCTAATATCTGTCCTGAGAATACTGGTGTATGTTTCTGCTTTCCAATAGCTGTGGAGCAGATGGCCAGATGCTTATTTTTAGACAAGTTAGAACCAAAAGCATATAATGTCAGCTTCAAAAATGGAGGTACATTCAATTGTTCATTATTTTTACAAAAAATGCATGTTTTTATTTGTATTTACACACAGACACTAGGAAGGAGTACTTTTTGTCCATAACAGATGCAAACACTATTTTCTTCTGTAAGGCAAGCTTTGTTGTACTCTCTCAAAGCCACTGGTGAGTGATTGCTGTAACTGGACTCACAATGTCCTATAGGAACCCTGTAGGATTTTGTCTCTTGCAGAAACAGGATTCAGTAAGAATGCAAAATGAGCTTGGATGGCCAAACTATGTATTAAAAACCCAGAGAACATCCACTATGAGGTCTTTGAGGGATTATGTCTCCTTAACAAGCTGCAGAGGTCATGTTCTCCATCTAAGCAAAAGGCCCAATTTCATGACACCAAAACTTGTGAATAGTTCAAAATTTGACACAGAGCCATGAGAGACTACTTCTCTGCTGAAAGCTATTGTTTTGGTTGTTAGAAAATAAGAAGAACTGGCCTTTGTAAATCCAAGCTTTTATAAAAAATTAAATAAAATGAACCAGGGAAACCTGGAACAGCACAAGAAGCAGCCCTTGGAAAACTCAGTCCTAGGGGATGCATGTGCCCAAAGGTGCTGCTCTGGGCTATGTTATCCCTTCTTTCCCAGCCTTTTCACTGATTTTGTGTTGGACTCTGGTAGCTATGGGCTGAACCACAAAGCTCAATGTGTTTTTGGAAGGGTACACACAGATATCTGTGTACACCTACATTTATGATGCATGCCTAGGTGCACATTTATGTTCCCCTCTGTGTGTGCCTGCCGATGCACAGCAGCATTTTCTGCAGCAGAGGACCTGCAGGGAGCAAAAGTGCAGGTATCTAAAGTAGCTTGGAGTGGACATTCAAGCAGAGCCTGTAGAAATGAGTCTCTGTCTGTGTGTGTGTCTTGTGTGTGAGTGAGTGCATTCCCTGGAGCACAGAAGAATGACAAGTATTGGCCTCAGCACATTCCAGACTTCTTTCTTCTTTGTTCAGACCACACTGGAGGAAGGATTAATTTATGGCAATTATAGACAACAGATTGTGATTCATTCATCATGTTCATTCCTTCTTCTCATGAGATAAGAAAACAAACCAATGTCCCCAACCCAAAAGACAACAACTTCAACTCTAAGGCAGAGGAAAACATGCCAATATTCCTCACAAAGCAGTTAAATAGCTGTTTATTACTAGGCTCTCAGTGCAGCATTAGAGAGGAACATTGAGTGATGCTGAATCTGAATAGGCTGGAGAGCCACTTTGTCATCCCACAGAGCTGCAGAGACCCACAAAACACAGATGGAGAGGGGACAGAGTGGAGATGTGTGAGGAATTCATAATAATGGATCCTTTCGTTCTGGATTCTGCTAGATGTAGGAAGAGGAAGATTTTTCACTTCTCTTTGTAAATTTTGGATTTATCAGTCTGGGTGTGAAGCTGAAAATACATGTGCATGTGATGTGTGTGCCTTTGCTTGTGTGAGCCTGTTTCCTTGTGTCTTCTGGCTGTGGTTTAGGAGGGGTCTGTTCAGTGCATGTGAAGAGGTGCAAGAGGGGGAGGATGTGTTTGGCAGCAGTTCAAGTTGAGTTTGACTGCCTTGCAGAGGAGGGCACTACCTGGCCATGTTCTGTGTGTGGATGTGTTTGCTCCTTGTTGGGGCACAGCTGGAGCTCTGTGTCTGCAGGAACAACTGACTCCTCTGCTCCTCCATGTGAAACTGCTTGGAGGCTCACTGCCTTCCTGTATATGTGTGTGAGAGTGATGGAAGCTCTGTTTAATACCATTCACTTTGTATTTCTGGGAAATCCATGTTTCTGGATGGGTTGGGTGTCCTTGTTTTGGGAGGGGTTGTGGCAAGATGGTAAGCAGAATTCTGAGGAGAAATACAGAGAGGCTCTTTAATTAAGATTGGTTTTGATGTGTTCTGGGTTTTTTTCTTGAATCTGAAAGAAAGTCCTCTAAAGGGAAAGCTGTGGAACTTCACATCAAGGGGTATGTTGAGCACCACATGTGATCTGAACTTGGGTTTCCTCCCAGGTGGATTAAAAAGGGAGAGAAACCCAGGAGATGTGCAGACCTGCTACAAGTGCAGTAAGAGGGGAGAATGAACTGTATTTCTGGAGGGAGCAGCTTTCACTTCAGGCTGAGGTGGATCTAACCTTCTCCTCTCTTGCAGCTCCCCTGGTGGACCTCACTCCCAGTCACAGTGGCTCAGCCATGCTGATGCTCCTCTCTGTTGTTTTTGTGGGACTAGCTGTGTTCATCATCTACAAGTTCAAAAGGTATGACCTTCCCTGAGCCACTTCCTTCTCTCCCTTGCTGCCTTTCACTGATGTGTTTGGGGTTTGTTTGCTGGGCTTTCTTTTTCTGAGAGAGTTGGTTTTGGGTTTGTAAAAGCTGATACAACATCATCTGCCAGAGTACCACACAATGATGGTTTCTGTTAATGTTTTAGGAAGATTCCTGGCCTTAATATATATGCACAGATGCAGAATGAAAAAGATCAAGAGATGGTCAGTCCAGTCAGTCAGAGGGAAAACATACCTAATGTCCCTCAAAGGGAGCTGATGAGCCCTGAGCAACTAGTAGATGAGAAGTTGGAAGCCCACCCCATAGGTAAATAACTTGCAGCATCCTGCAGCTGGTCAGACTCCGACTTATAATTGGCTAACCTTTTTCTCAGCCTCCCCTCTTCCCATATTCCTGCACAATCCTCCTCCCGTTCTCTTCTGCTGCAACATTAGTTTTGCTACAGGAAACCTTCTAACTCTTCCCTCTCCCTCACTGCCATGTGATGAAAGGGAGGGGAACAACTTCAGGCTTTTCCTCTCTCCTAGTTGCTCTACGTAGATCCCCTCCCCTTCTCAAAAAAATCCTGCTGGCAATGTAATTTATTTTGCTGGGGCTGATATAGTTGTGGGGCTAAGCCCCATAGCCAGAAGAACTGATGAAGCTCACCTGGACCATGGAGGTGAGCAGGTGATTCGGTAAGTAATATCTAAAAGCTAAATATCTGCTGATGTTTTGACTGCTGGGATCTTTGTGCTGTGCCAGACCCTGTTGCCAGCAGCAATGTTAGTCTGGCTGATTCCCAAATAAACTGAGTAAAACCTGGGATCTCAGTATTGGACAGCTGGGTTTATCCTCAGGCTGACTTCTCCCACAGGCCTGTGTGTTTGATTATTTCCAAAAGCAGGGTTTTTTAGGACCTAAAGTGAATAGATTTGGGCAGGGCAGGCATTCGGGGATCAGTCTGTTTTCTGTTACCCTGGCCATAGTAGAAGAACTGGGACAGAGCAGGGAAGTTTCAGTCTGGAGAGATGTTCTGCTAAAGCCAGGACTGCTTAGGCAATACTCAGCTTCATTCATGAGGTGACAGTTCTGCAGGTCCAGACTGGAGGTACCCCTGCAAATAAGGACATGCATTTATTTTAGAGGAATTAAAGAGAAAAGGCTGCCCAAAGATGTTGTGAACTGTCCTTCTCTGGAGATACTCAGAACTCTCCTGGACATGATCCTGTGCAACCTGCTCTGGGTGAAATTGTTTTAACAGGGGGGTTGGACTAGATGTTCTCCAGAGGTCCCTTCCAACCCCAACTGTTTTGTGATTCTGCAGCTTAGGCAGGAGTGAAGCACAGGTGCAGCTGAGATTCCTTATTTGCACAGTGTCATCAGCCTAAACAAACCTTAGATCTCACCTGAGGATGTTCCTAAAATCTACTGGAGTGTTTGCTAAAGCAGGCTTGCAGTCATGGCTGCTGCAGAGAGGGAACAAGGAAAAGGACAATTACAGGGAGAGTGTGATGTGCTAAAATTGCACCCTGTGAAATAACCTGGGAGGAAAAAGGAGAAAGGCTCTGATGAAACTGATGTCTAAGCTGGAAGCTCCACTGCAGTCAATGCTGATCTCTCCTAACCTGTTCATTAGGGAGATTGTTTTTAGCTATTAAAAGCTTTTAAGCTATTCATCAGCAGAACCTGGACAGCCCTGCTTAGCAGAACACAGGATGGAGTGAGGAGACCAACCTTCCCATGTGGTATTCCCCATACAGAGCAACCTCAGGCCACAGTCCAGAGCCCAAGGAAAGGAAATGCAACCAAGGTAGTCTGGACAGAGGACTTCCAAAAAGCCTGTGGATCACCAAGAGATTTCAAGCCAAGACCCAGAGCGGTGGGTCCTAAACTTTAACAATTTTTTTTTATGTTTGGTTTTCTTGTTCTTGTTGTTTTTTCACCCCTAGAAACCTCCAAGGCAAAATTGCTGTAAGATGCTAAGAGAGAAACACCCAGTTTCCAGTCAGGAACTCTCTTTCTGGAATTGGGTGAGCTTTGGGCTTTGAGCTTACCCTTTCTAAAAGAACACAGTGGTGGTGGTTCATGTTTTCACAGGTGCAAACTGCAGTTTCAGACTGAAATGGCAAGGGTCTGTCACTGCTAGCTTTGTGCAAGGTACCTTCAAAACGGCTCTTGCTGGTGATGGAAACTTAAACCCTAGAAGGCTCCAGGATAAGAGAAATGAAAAGTAAATTTTAGGGGGAGGTTTTCATTTGGTGCATCTATAGCATTTTTGTCTTTCTATAACAGACAGAATTTTATATATTTTTCAGCTGTGCTACTGAACACTGCATTACACCAGAAACTGGCCCTTTACAACTCCTTGGTTTGCACCTGTGACTGCACGATCAGTTAAATGTGTGAGATACACAGACTCAATTATGTATCAAAAGGAATCAGTCCAACAAACTTCCAAAGAGTGTTTTTCCATCCTGTCAGTGAGATGAATGAGAAAACTGAATCAGAGCTCATTGACAAAATGAGGAGGTCTGGACCTAGATGTGAACAGAATAGAAAGTGCAAAGGTACTCTCCTATACAACCACCTCATCTGTTTCTGGAAATCAGCAATTTCTTTTTTAATGAGTTTTCTTTCTTTTGGGAAAACAAAGCAAGACTGTAATTGGGTGTTTCTCTTTTGTATGCTTGTTCAGAAACCATTTTTTTTCCATCACCTTTGACTAACATTCAGGGATCCTGCCTTGGAGGAATCAGAATTAATGTCCCTGCATCATTTAATTTTCTCTCCAAACTCTGGCAACAAAACCTCACTTTCCTATTTTCTGGATGAGTGTGGTTTAGACACTTCTTTTGCAAATGCAAAGGTTAAGGTTATTTATGAAATCTCCAACACCTTTTCATTGCAAATGAGTTACACATTTCCTCTGAGGACCTCCACCCCTCCTTCCCTCCACCCCTGTGCTCCTGCTTTTCCCTCTACCGTGGGTGAATCATCTTCATTAGCAAAAGAACAGGACATCATCTTCAGTGTTTGAATGACAAGAAAATATTTCTGGAAAGAATGTGTCAGTCTGGAATAGCTGAATCCCAAAGGCAATCAAGGTGATACCTGCAAGCGCCTTCCTTGACTAAATATGCATGTTATTTACTGACTTTTATTTTGTTCTTTGCCACAGGAAGTATTTCCACAACTGCTGAGTCCCAGAGCACAAAAGAAATCCCTACCTATGTAAATGGTTGAATTGAGGACACCAACATCTGTATCTAAAAAAATGAGGAGATCTCACTGCATTTGGACTTTTTAATTCTTCAGATGACAAAGGGTTTTTAGCTTTAAGCCTGTGCATGTGGACATTATACTGAGACCATAGTGGAACTGCATTGTACAGGTGTTCAATTTTAGTGGGGGGTGGGGGGAGAGGAATTGGTACCACTATTCACCCCTGCGGCCCTTCCCCTCACCCTTTCACTCTAGTTTTTCTGATCTGTCTCTAATTTGTAGAAAATTCATAACGATATAGGCCAAGAATATGCATGGGGGGGGTCTTTTCTTTAGGGAGAGGGGTGGGCTGGGATGTGTGGGGAGAAGGGCTGGGGCAGTGGGAGGTGGGAGGGAGTGTTTAGGGTTCTTGGCTTTAGGTTTAACTGCTCCTTTAGCACTTTGGGCTGCGGGAGGGGTAACTGCTCCAGCAGACTTCCGTAGGACACACAGACACACAAAAATCACACTGGAGTTTTAAGGCACTGAAAATATTCTTGGTCAGTCTGGTTCATCTCTCGGTTTGGACTCTGCCCTTCGTTCCTCTAGCTGCAGCTGCTGCCCGTGCCCCGCTCTGCGAGGAGGCTGAGTGTGAGTGTGAGTGATGCCAATGCGAGGCCAGGCTGCCTCTGGAAGAGCTTCCTTAGCCTGCTCACACCAGGGCAGTGCCATGGGAGGGCAATGTTCCCTCCTAACCCTGAACAGAACAGAACAAGCATGCATTACAGGCAGGAGGTTATTGCCAGCAAGAACTCACTGTACTTTGTGCCAGCCTTACACCTTCAGTTTTGGCTGAGAGAAAGCAACACCCTCAGCTCTGTGTAGTGCTGATGGCTGAATTTGTCTGGGGAAGCCCCAGAAGATCTCTGCCTTTTCAGAGTCACCCAAAGGCCTGTCTGTTTTTTGAAATGCACCTTCTCCATAGAATAGGAGGCAGGGAAAGGTCTGTGCAGAGTTTTCCAATGGCTCTCTTTGGCACCCTCATTGGTTGCAGATCTGCAAGCTCCTGCCACTGTGGGCAGAGAAGGGAGAATTTGGCTTGGGACTGTTGCCATGCAGTTTGAGCCTCAGTACCACAGGACCACTCTTACACAAGACTTGATTTCTTATCAGTAACTTTTAAGCCTGTATCTTACCCTGCATGTGGAAATGAGGCTGTAGGACACGTTCACACAGACTGTGCAAGGGGACAGCAGGAAAGTAGGATTAGCACATCTCAAACAAGTCCTCCAAAGACACTGGATAGCTGTGTGAAGCCTAGCCTGTGGTTAGTACAACTGTTGATTTCCAACCCAACTCAGGTAATTAAACCTAGCACCAGGATTTTGGTTTGGAGTGTAAAGACAGAAATACTGTAACCAGTGTAAACTTGCCTAACTGTGTTAGGTGGAGAAAAGTGCCTCATAATCACTGAGGCATCTGTAGGAGACACTCTGATTGCTGACATAGGTGGGTTTTGTTCAGTAGACATTGCCCATGGCAACCTGAGTCAAGACCAGGAGAAATCAGCATGGTAAGTGTGGCCCAGAGTCCCAGGGCAGGGATTTGGTGGTGGTGGCTTTGAATTTCTCAGTCACAAACTGGGCACATACCTAAATCAACCCACTTGCTGGCAAAACAAAAATGATACCAAGGACACTAGGCCTGTAGTAATTAAAGGATAATCACAGTACAGAGTCCTCTGTCTCCTTCTGCAGTTTCTCTGAGGCCTGGTAGAAACACAGCAGTTTGTATGGCTTTGCTATTATGTTTGCAACTACAGCTTTAAGAAAGATGGGAAAGTTTTGGCTGCAACTGTATAATAGTCCCCACTGAAGTCCAACATTAGCCAACTTATTTTTATAGTAAGCCAATCAAAAAGTTTTCTTATAGTGTTGGAACTATTTCTAATTTTAAAATTACTTTTTTTGATGTACTTTTTCATCTTCTTTTTCCCTTTCGTTAAATACAATGTAGCGTAATGTATAATTGCTATTGTTTATTGCTTTTACAGTCATATTTATTAAACAGATTATGTCTCTAAATCAAGGCCTGTGGTTTTTTTGCTCATTTTAGCCTCCATCTCTGATGGGTATCAATAACAATATTAAAACAGGAGATAGTTGATAACCTAAAGAAGATGTAGATATTCACAAATGGGGGAAAATAAAGTTCCTAAAAGGAAGATGCCAATATAAAGGTGACTTTCTCAGTCCCCAGGTTTTCTGCTTTACAAACAAGCAATGGCTCTGAGCAGTTCCCTGGAACTCCAGCTTTATTCCCTGTCCACGCTTATCCTTCCCCATACAATCTCTGTTAAATGTTCCTTTAAAATATATTTTTTGGCTCTGCTTCTGCCAGCTCTTATGAAGGAAAGTCTGAATTATTAGCATTACTGATTAATTTACATGTGAATAAAATGAAGCCTAGGAAGATTCTGTCAGCTTGCCATATGGCACTGCATGCTTGTTGCTGAGAAAAAAAAAGGAAGAAAACAGAACTCAGGATGCAGCCACCTCTTATAACAGGTTCAGTGCTCTTTTTTGTACCTCAGGATTTGAGTTTATATGTGCACGTAAGTGGGGTTTGGGTTTCCTCAGCAATCAAGGCTGTGGTATGACACAATACTAGTCCAGGAGTCCTGGGATTTCTCATTGCAGGAGGGAGCAGTTTTCAGTCCTGGGCACACCCCAGTGTAATTAACAACTATTAGCCTAGAATGTTCAAGTGGGCACTGCAGCCTCCTCCACTCAGGCTGGAATGGCCACAGTGCAGGTGACTCACTGAGGTGTGTGAAGCCATAATCTGCTTTAATAGTTTAAGTACCCACCTGAATTAGCAGGCATCTGTTCTGGCCATAAACAGTAAGTCTGGTTTGGCAAGCATCTCTCAACAGCATTTTCAGATCATTCTCTTCAGCTTGTTGTGTGTCCTGAGGCAGAGACTGATTGTTATTTGTAGTTGTTTTCTGGTTTGTGTAACAACACAGTAATTCACTGCTAATGGATGAACACTGTGAGAGTAAACAAAGAATACAAAATACTTAAAAAATCCAATATGAATTTTCTCTGAGGATGTTGTCTTCCCTTGAGCGAACAAAAAAAGTTCATCATTCTTTGTCAGAAGGAGTAGAGAGTTAAAATATGATTAAAAAGTCAAATAAAGTATTTTCCTAATTTGATGTTGATTCTCCACTGTCATCTTAGCATACAGATGAGACAGACATAGTGGCTTCAGAGAAATTTATACTTCTCCACCTAGAAGGACATTTGAGCAAAGATGCGGGATTGCTTTTCCTGATAATCAGTAGTTATTGGTGTTCAAATACTTTTGGGGATTTGGGTCCCAAACAATTCCTTGCTCTTAATATGTGACTATTTGATTGCTTAAACTCTTTCTGAAGAGCAGGACTCTTGAAGTACTTGCTAAAGTGCTAATGCAAATGAAGCAGGAATTTCCAGTGACCCTGAATGAACCCTGTCTTGGTCCTGTCAACTTCTGCTAAGAATTTCTGACAATTGCATTTAGTGTGGTACCCAGAGCTGATAACAAGGGATTAGTATTTTATCTGTGTGCTGTCACCTCTCATTGAATGCATGACAAGTTTCCTTGTCACATTATATCTCTAGGTACATTCAGTGTTTTAAACATTACCCCTGATTGCAGAGCTACCATGTTCATGGTGTTGAAAAAGAAAACTTTATTTTCCTTCAGTTAATGAGATGCTGTCCCTGCATTTCTCCATGAAACAGAATCATAAAGCATGAGAATAAATAATACTTGAGCTAAAACAGATCCTTTTATTTTGAGTGTTGCTATGATCTTGGCCACAATACCCAGAAGAAAAGACTGAAGTCAGATTGTTTTCTAATTGATAAGATCAAAGTGCTATCATGTACCAACTCATTAGCCTAAGAGATATATTTCATCTGCAGTTTTAACTTTAGCTTTTTCCTTTCCCTTTGTTCCTACTGGAGAATATGGCTTTCTCTTGCTGTGCTGAAAGAGGGATGTAAAGGAAATCTGTGTTGTCTTTTTCTCAGTGTGAGGATTTCAAGATGTATTTCTTCTTGTTTGCATCCACCCTGTGCTAGGTGCTGTGTGCACCTTGGCAACAATTGCAGGTTGGGTCTCACATTGTCATTTTGGGCCATTTTGTTGAGTGGACCTCAACCAGACCTTCTCTGCACTAGAGAAAATAAACCAGAATCTCAACGTTTTGACTTTTTTATGGAGAAGCCCTGAGAGACAAAGGTGCAAGAGAAGGACTGTAGCAAAACCCTTGAGAAGAGAGGCAGGATTGCCTGTCTTTCATACAGCACAGATACAAGAAAAAACCCTCCCTTCATGAAACAAATTCCTCCTCCAGCCTTTCCTAACCAAAGCTTGCTGTGGTGACATTTCTGGGGCTGCAGCTGCCCTTGCAAATAATTGCTCCCCAGCCCAGGAGCGTGGGCCACTGGTCCCATGGACCTCGTCATTCCTTCTTGTGCCCCCCATGAGGCAGCTGTAGGGCAGAGCTCTGAAACAAGAATTGGACTGACAGCTGCCCCTGCTCTGGCTGCTTGCTGCTAAGGGATGAATAATGCATGCAGCGCATTTAAATGTAATGTCACTGAGTGTTTTCAGGGAGAAAACCTTCACTGTTAATCCTGCCTGCATGAGAGGAACATCCTTGTTGGATTCCCTGCAGTGAGGGGCTGGGCTGCAGCACATCCCCATGGTCTCTCCTAGTGGGCTGCACTCCAGGCTGAGGGGCCCTTCTGGGACTGAGGCAGTTTCAGTGCAGAGTCTTGCTCTTGACATTTTGGCTGGAGCTGGAAACTTGCTTAACCTCGGAAGCAGACTGCTCACTCGAAGTGATCCCTGCCTGATGTCACATGAGGTGAGTGGATGGGATCCAGCACTCTTGAGAATTGGATGGTGTAAGCCATGTTTCACAGCAAGTAACTTTTTCCCACATTCCACACTTGCCTAGTCCCACACAGAGTGTAAGATTCAAACCACTGTAATCCTCCTTCAAGCTATCTTGAAGCTACAGCATGTCTAGAGCAAAAACCTGAGGTTTCTTCCATTCCTTCTGTGGCCTTATGAGTGAGGTGAAGCTGTTTGGCCAGAGCTGCAATCCCTGAACAGCTGTACTTATGTCTGTCTCTGGAAAGTGCTTTCTCCAGAGGTCCAGAAGAAGCCATAATAAAAATAGAACCAGAATTTTACCTCAGCCCCTGCTGCAGAGCCACAGGACTGGACAGACTGGTCTCTGAGACACTGATTTCTTACATAAAATCTTGTAGTGGGCTATTCGTGTAGGTTCTCTCCTGTTGCTGCACTGGCTTGTACAGATAAAAGTTTTTTCCACTATAGATGAACTTGCAGGAATACCATCTGGTCAATTATTGATATTCCATTAGTGACTAGATGCCCTGGAACTCCTGACTGTCACTGGATGAAAGACAGTTTGATCCCAAAATAATCTACAGCTCAGGAAGGAAATTTTCAAAGCCACAGAAAGCAGTTAGGATGTTTACCCTCTGAAAAACGTTTCTTTAATGGACAAGAGAGAGGCCCTGTGTGAGTCCAGAGACTTTTCTTCCTCACATGCAGTCCTAAAATCAGCAGCTGGGTTATGATTCTCACTTGCCATCACATTTAGCTGGGCCTGGAGCAGGGCCAGAGCCAGCAGGCGTGTCTGAGCCTGGATGTGCTGCAGAGAAAACTCCATGGTCAGAGTGCCAGCACTGCTCCATCAGAGGGGCTGACCTGCCCATCCACATGGACTCCTTTGTCACTTCTGGGTTATTTTTTTCCCTGTGTTTTCACACCACATTGACCTGAAAGCTCAGCACACTGCCTGCTGCTTCCTCTCATTCCATGAGGATGCCCAAAGAGAGCCCACAGCTCTCACATAGCCTTGCTGTTTATCTGTAAAACACAAGCACTTCCTTCATTTACAGCAGATTTTAAGGTGCCTTGGCCCTTGGATGCAGTTGCAAGAAGAGTTGTTTCTTCTCAGGCACTGTCAGGGTTATTGGACTTAACTTCAGGGGAAAATAAACACTGGGTTATTTTCAGCAGCTCTTTGCTGCTTGAAGTCCCCAAGCACTCAGTGTATGCTATGATATAGGAGGATTACATTTAGCGGCTCTTATAAAAAAAGAAATTATGACCCATCCATAGGAATCTGTTTAGTCTCTAAACTTTTTAATTAATTAAAGCAATG
This sequence comes from Zonotrichia albicollis, assembly GCF_047830755.1. Classification (NCBI taxonomy): domain Eukaryota; kingdom Metazoa; phylum Chordata; class Aves; order Passeriformes; family Passerellidae; genus Zonotrichia; species Zonotrichia albicollis. The sequence continues at coordinate 39,991,015 of NC_133825.1, read as the reverse complement.
ATTCCTTTCCCGTTGATTATTGCACCATTTTTTTCCTAATTTCAAAGTTCTGGTTTCAGGGAGAGGAAATTTACCTTTCCATCCTTTGTTTTACTTCATTTTTTCCTTCATCTCTATAATATTTCTTCTAATTATCCTTTTTAATTATGATGATAGTGAAGAAGGTGGACAATATTACTTTTTGACTTGTTTGAACTAGATGCAAAAAATAGATTATACTGGCTCTCTTTTGATATTCTCATTTCTACATTGTGCATATCAGCATATTAACATGCAGTTTTCAAAAACTTGCAGAAAAAGACAACCTTTACTCCTGAGGAAAAAATAGATAGCAAGGACAAATTATGAGTATTTTTAGCTCTGAAGTTGGATGCTGTTTTCAGATCTTGGTCTTTTCACTCATATTAAGAAAAAACATACAAAAATTATGGGGAAGCTAGGGCTTGAACACCTGGGGAAATAATAATAATTATTAATACTATTAATAATAATAATAAACAACAAAATGGAATAATAATAATAATTTTTAAAGCTTCCCTTTTTATCCTTATTTTTGTTTTCTTACTAGATGATGTCTGAGAACATCATGTCTGCAGAGAATCTCCCCCAGCTATCTATAGACACCTGCTGGTTGGATTAACTGGACACTAGGCTGCCTTTGATTTTGGCATCTTTGAATATGTGAGTGTTTTTTTTGAAGAGTACTGCAGAGTGCACAGTTGAAACAGACTTTTATACACATACAAAGGACTCCTTGTGTGAATTCTGGTCATAATTTCCTAAAAGCTAAAAAGGCTTTATTTTTCTTGAAGAACAGGAGTTTAAAAGATTTGTTACAGGCCCAGCTTTGAGAGTCCATCAGATTATCAAGGCCCATTCTCATACTGAATTTGGCATGAGATCTAAAAGATGAAATTATTTACTTCTTGGGCATTTCCCCTTGCACCAAGTGAAGTTGGTGGTTTATGTACCCACGAAGCAAACCCTGAAAATGCAGCCTGGACTCCAACACCCCTCTCACCTGCCAGCAGCTCCCATCAGCCAATAAATGGGGGCAGTGATTTCCACAAAGTCTTCTCCACAGGACTGTTCCCAAAGGCTCCTGCCTTTAGGAGATTCCTCCCCTGTATTTGACCCTCATTTAGTGACCCCTCTGCTGGTTAATTGCCAGGACAGCAATGCTGAGGAGTGTTATGAACACCCTCTCCTCACACATTGGAACCTCCTCACTGCTGTGGTTGTAACACCAGATTTTTTTTTTGCAATTATGGTGACATTGGCAAAATGTCACAAACCCCAAGCAAACCCCCAAAAATTCTGTTACATTGTTTTACTAAAAATAATGTCATTTTATTAAGAAAACAAAACTGTCATTCTTTTTCATCAAACAGTTCCAATTTTAATTTTTTTCTATGGCAGACTTTTAGAAGACATTTACAACAAAGAGGAAAAATAAAAGCCCATTTCCCTTTATCAGAAGATTCTACTGATAAAGTTTGCCAGACTTCCTCCCCTTCTAAATCTTGCTCAATCCTAAAACACCAGCATATTAAGAGGTTGCAAATTTGAGACAAGTAATACTGTCACTATAAATAATATTTATAATTGTAGCTAGAAGGTTCCCTCAAGAAAAAAAAAGCCTGTGAAGCATGTGGATGATTATTACCTTTTTGTTGTTGTTGTTTGATTACAGTTCTCAGTGGCTGCAAACATGGTCCTGATTATCATATTAACCAGAAGACATAGTAAAGAATCCTATTCTTAATTAACTTCACTAGAATATTTCCTTAGCCTGAAGATTCATAAGTAGATCTTGTTTGTAAAATCCCTTTCAGCCAAATAACCACTTAACTAATTTAAAATTAAGTATATCTTGGTGAGTATATTTCTCAGGGAATCATATTTGAATATTACTGTGATATCATCTAGGGAAATGTTTTCTTCCCAGCTATTAAAAAAATAAATAGAAATAAATAAAACATTTTTCTCAATTGGACTATTTTTTGAAGTGAATTCAGCTGTTGGCCACTTCATGAACCAGAATCCTTCATTTGCCCACTGGCTGTAAGGACTAAACCCTGTTTCCATCACGACATCAGCCAATCCTGGGCAGTCAGAACGTGAGGCAGGAGCTGTCCAAGCTGTGCCCTTCCCCAGCCTGCTCCTGATTTCAGCAGAGAGAGTCTGGAGTGATTGGGTTGAATACTAAAAAACACAAACACAGAAACTTCAGTCCAGCTATTGCTTTGAGCTTGGTGGTGTTCACCTGAGCTGGGATATTTCCTTTGAAAATGCATCTATCCTAAATTAAGGCACTTATGCTTTTTTGGGGTAAAGATTCAGAAGAAAGCAAATCATGTCAGAAAATAAAAAGTATTGTATGGGGTTCTGTGGAGGTTTCCCATGACAGGAACTCCACTTAGTAACCTGGTAAAGCAGCTGTGCAGGAATGGTAAGTCCCTGGAGGAGGTTTGGAAACCACCAGGATGTGTCTGAGTTTGAGCAGAAATGCCCTGCCATTTTTCTCCAATTAATCTCATGATAGGGTAGAAAAAAAATCAGTGGAAGAGCAAATTGGAAGGTAAGTATTCACATCCTGAAGGAATCTGTCAGTCTGAATCCTTTTGTTTCTAGCTGTTTAAAGATCCTGTTTTTGTAAAAAAAAATAAATTTAAGATATAAGGCAGTAAAAAAATAAATTGCTGCTTATGAAGGCTATTTCCCTGCTTTTTGAGCAATACCATGTAATCTCTCGTGAGCTGGGCACTGGGAAGGAAAAGGCTAAAATAATCACTACAAATTCTGCATCCTCAGGCAGACAACCTACTGATAAGTCATTCCCCAAATTAGCTGTAGAAATCCTTCCGTCTGGGAGGAGGTCAGTGAGTGCTGTGAGAAAAGCCCTGCTCAGGTAACACGGTGTGAGCACTGAGGGTCCAGCTCATGCTTCCACAGTGGCTTTTCACCCCATATCATGCCTCCATGTCATACCCACTCTGGCAGTTACCTGCTCATCAGAACAGGCAGTTCAGATCCCAGCCCAAAGCACTTTATTTATCCATCTCTGAGTCACTCTGAGGGTGAAGCACTGCTTCACAGCACTTTTCCTGGTATTTATTCTGCTCTTCCAGATCAGAATTATCATGCTGCTATTTTTTTTTTTTTTTGATCCTTTAATCAAGTCATCAGGAAGAAATTTTAGCAAGACAAAGGGAGAGCAGACAAAATGGCTCCATTATGAAATGAGAACAGACTTTGCCAAATTTCCAGCACGGTGGGGCTCTGCCCTTGCTTTGGAGGAAGCTGGGAGGGCTGCAGTGATATGTAGAGGCAAACAGGAACTCTCTGGGGTGATATTGCTTTAATCACGTCAGTGAGTAAGAAAATCAGCTTCAGTAAATTGCCATGGAAGGAACTCATGAATAAAAACCAGTGAAGTAAAACCTGCTATATGGGGCGACTTTGTTACTTTCTGTAAGTCCTTTCAAACTTAGTGCTGGGGGTGTTAGCTGAGCTTGGATATAATTACATAACTTAGTCATGACAAAAAAAAAAAAAAAAAAGAAAGATAAAAGAAAGATAAGAGAGTCACTTGTCCCAGAATTTCAGGGTTGTGTCCATCCCATGGGAGAGAGATTTTCAGCTGTGACCAGATGTCTCTTGCCAGCTGGGAAAAGATTAAGCAATTTCTGGTCTTTCAGATAAAAAAAACTTTTTTTTTTTTTTTTGTAAGTTCTCGGTTCCACGAGGTGTTTTTAGTGGGACACGACAAGCAAGTCCTTATCAGAGTGATGGGATTTCCTAATTGCTTCTGCTCCAGCAGACAGGTTGTGGATGAGCCTTCTCTCCAGCTAAGTGAGAGGAGCTGCTAATTATAGCCTGGGTGTTAGAGTCACCTTTGGCACAGCTCAGGAGAGCTTTAATTGGGTTGTTCTCAGCCCTTCTGTTTGTGCTCCCAGTGCACATTGCTGCTGGGTCTGTGCTGCTGTCTGCAGTGAGCGGCCGTGGTGCAGCCCCAGGGCCTGGCCAGGCACAGCTCCAGTGTCCATGACCCAGGAGACACCAAGTGCAGTGGCAAAGAGTGAGGAACAGGTGAAAATCCTGCCTCTGTGCCTGCCACGGGGAGATTGTCTGGGTTTTGCTCCAATTCATCATCCGTATTGTCATTTAGAGAGCATCTAATGGCTGCTCAGACAGGATGTTTTAGCCGTCCACACACTGCAATTGACCTAGAAAAGGTCAATTGATGTCTTACTGAAATCAGCAGGAGCTGATTAAACATGCAGAAATTGTGGTGAATGGTATTGGGTGGGAGAAACCAATGTCATTCCACTGACAACTTCACTAGAAACCTGACAATTTCCAGCTGAAATCATCCAAATGCTCTTGAAATGCACTGGAATTATACCACTACCTTCTGTGGGTTCTAATCAGGGAACACAACTGTGTAAGGCATAAAAATTAGCATGTTAGTCTTCAAACATGGGAAAAAATTATATCAGAAATGTATTTTGTTTCCCTTAGGCAGATGTGATTCTTCGGTTCTACCACCCTTCCCTCCATTTGTCCTCATGCTTTTCATTATCAGAATGGTAATGTAATAAAGTTAAGCTGCTTTGTTGTGGTAGAAAAATTACACCTGAATGCTTCCAAAAATAATCCCTACTTTGGAAAAGGTAGAGATCAAAATAAAACAAAGACTAAACCCCAGAAAAATAAGAAAAATTACTCAGCTTAAGGGTACAAAAAATATTGAGAGCAGAATGTTATACATTTTCTTGATAGCTGCAACTGTCAATTTCAGCAACAGTGTCAGAAAAAACAAAATAATGTTTTGCTTTGTGTTTGCAAGACTGGATGTGAAAGGAAAGGGGAAATAACACTATGAAATGCTTTAATTTTCTTGATTTAGATGAATAAGCCCAAAGTACCTGGAGTGATGAATATAACCAAGAGATGGCAGCAGTTCATGCACTATTCATTTACTTAACTTAGTTTGCAACATTATTTTCTTCCTGTAAGGTACAAGGAAATTAAGTTGTATTTATTTTATCATGCAAATTGTTTCCATTGTAATTAAAGGGAAAGGAGGGGCAGAGACAAAGGAGAGAGGGAGGAATAGTCTGATGAAGTGATGTGGAAATTTGTTTTAGGCACACATTTAAGGTTTCCTTTTGGAAAGAAATTATATCAGTTTGCTGTGTAAAAGGGCTAAAATCCATCTCCAGTCAGAAATCTCTTAAAAGTGTACATCCTGTACAGCTACAACACTCGGGGGTGAAAAACATTTCTTGTACTCAGCTGTGGTTCCAGGACCAAAAATCTCCATCCCATGTTCACAGGCAAGGATAACTGCTGCCATCTGGAGAACTTACATTTGCTTTGAAGTTGGGATGCTCCAAATGATGCTGCAGAGAGTATCTCCAACTCGGCTTCTCCAAGGAGGTGAACTGCTTCCAGCTCAGAAATGGTGTGCTAAAGAGAGGACCACAAATTTCATGTTTGCCTACAAAAATACACTAAAATAGAAACCTCCCTGTACACTGAAATGCCACACTGAAATGCTGATTTTGTCTCAATGAGCCTACTCAAAGGCTCATCTTTCTTCAGCCCTACAAATTGTAGGGCCTAAATGTCTTCCAGTGGCTTCCACCTTTTTTTAATCTATGACAATGTGACACCTGTAAGGTCTTACAGCATTTTTGGACAGGCAATAGACTTTAAAAAACCAAAACGACCTCGTTTGGGAGGGTAGATTACATCAAAGAGAATGTGGAGTGGATGAGGCATTGCTGCAGCAGTCAAAGGAAAGATCTGCAATTAATCACATAAAGGACTGAACAGAGCAACAAAGACACACTCCAACCCCCTGATTAATTCAAGGAGGAAAATTTTGCATTAAGATACTGATTTATAACATCTTGAGGGATTCAGTACGTGTTTGGTGACTTGGGAAAAGATTATTACATCAATAAATACTTAGATCATAGCTCAGTATTTCAAATAAATACAGATAATCATAGGCTAGTTTGTGTCAGGTACATACCTAGATAAATATTCAGAAAACCCTGAGTTATCATTGGACTAAATGCCTTGGCATTGAGATCAGGCAGTTCTACCATCAGTCTTTCACAATGTTAACAAGTTGTTTTGTTCCCTCCACCTGAGACAGAGAGATAGACATGACAAAATTCAGAATGCAGATATTCCATCTAAAGTGGCTTTAGGTGTGGTTTAACCCCAATCTGTGGTCTGGATATGTGAATGATAAAAATTGTCCAGGTACCACAGTTAAAATGACACTAATAATGGTTTCAGGGACTTCATTCACATGCTCTCATAGAGTGACATAGCATGACATGAGACACTTATCTCTTCATGTGCAACTAAAGAAAGAAGTAAGGCATGGGAATTGGAATTATACTATATTTATATAAAATTCATTTCTCAAACAAATTCCAATGCCATTTAAACATTTTAAAAAATCTGAGCACAGAAAGATTTATATTGTGAATTAATGTGCATTAAAAAATGGTGCCAAATTAGCACTTCAAAATTAATTTAATGAGCAAGGCTCTGCAAGATTGTTTGAAAAACATTTGTGTCATGGTAATGAATTTACTTCCTAAGTAATGTAGTACACTTAGATGCTGGCTTACAGGCAATAGCGATTGTCAAGTTACAATTATTTTCAAAATTATCATGGCCCATAAATCCTTAACTTATTATAAGAGATTCTATTCGCTTTTTTTCCAGTCTTCCAAATCTTTGGTTTTATGCTAATCTGATGCCATTGATTCTGTTAGGGGCAAAAGGGTGTGAAACTTCTTGTTGAAGAGAGTTTGAAAAGGAATTTCTTTAACAAGCAGTATTTCTCTAAATGGGAGCTTTGCTTTTTGCAGTCTAAAGCCCCTCTAGGGATCTGGGCTTGGAGCCACCAGTTTGTCCAGCCAAGGATGGATACTCACTGTGCCAGGAGCAGCATGGGCCACTGGTCCTGCTGTACCTTTTACTGATGTCTCTAATGCCATGAAGGACCTAAAGAGATTTGGGCCCCTAGAACTGAAACACTTTCCATCTGCATAGCTGGATTCAGCTCAGGGAGAGCCTGGCAGTAGCATTTTCATGGCTGCATTAAGTCCTTACACAGCTCTGAGTAGAAGAATTGTCCCATGGACCTTTATTGCAGCAATGAACCCTCTGATTAGAGCTCCTCACCTTTCTGAGATATCTCTGGTAGGACTGAGCATTATCACCTTAACATTGCTTCAGTTCATTCAGGCAGTGAAAAGATGCTTAGAAATACTGGACATGAGCAAAGCATTCCTGGGAAGATCTCAAATAAATTTATGTGAAGAAGGCAAGGCAGGACTGTAACAGTTGGTGGAAAATGCAGATAGAATGGAAAAACAATAAAAGGTAGGCTGGGAGAGCTGCAATTTGTGAGGAGGTCTTTTCATGTAGTCAAATCTGTCTTAGTGCCAGCAATGTAGGAAGTCAGTGGGTGTCTGATTATCATCTCCTGAAGACAGAAAAATTGCCATTGTAACTTTTTTTTTCAAATCAGATGAATTTTAAAATGATAATTGAGTGTATATATAGCAGCATTCTTTGTCTTTTTTTTTTATTATTTCCTTCCACCTTGCTTTCTCATTCAAAAGTTTCCCCTTCTCATATCATTGGCAGTTTGGAATAGGAATAATGGCAGTTTGGAATAATGTATTTTGTCTTCAGCTTAAGTTCAGTATGTGTTTCTGAACTACTTGGCAGGGAGTGAGGGGAATCCCTTTGTAATAGCTTCTAAATAAATTCAGTATCAATTTAAACTATTAGAGGAAGTTAAATAAAAATAATTAGGATATTAAAATACTTTGAGCATTTCCAATCACTGTTTTATTGCAAACCTGGATCTTTTCCAAGAAACAATAATAGAGTGAATACATTGGAATGTTTCCTTCCACTTAATATGAGACCATTTGCTCATGGTAAGATGATTGATAACTTGCACTAAACACATAACCAGACTGATTTGCAGACAAGTAAGAGGAGAGGCTGGAATAAATGTCGCATTAACAAAACATTACACAGATGCACATTCACAGACGCTGAGTGTATTAACCAAATAAAAAAGAAAACAACATAAAAGCTTTCATGGCATCTCTTCTTATTAGAAAAATATTCTGACCCTGTGCAATGTAACTGCTAAATACACTCCGGCATGGGGAAAGAGAGAGAGATTTGGAGATTCTGATTGCTCTAAACAAGTTCAGAACAAAGCAAGGGTAGGGTACTGGGGGAGATAAATGTAAGCTGATTGCAGTGCCGAGTCACTGGCTCTGTCTTTTTTTCCTAATTCCTCTACCATCCTTCTTCACAACATCAAGAATTATGTCTTCAAAATTCTGTGGCCTGCTGGCACTAGGGAGCATAAATAAGCTGGCACTGTGCAAGTGTCAGTCTGTGGGAGTTTCCACACTCTTCTCCCTGTCTCTGGCACAGAAAGGCTCTGTCCTGTCTCTGGCAGCTGCCACGCTCCCTCCTGGGGCAGACTCAGGTGTGCAGCCTTACAGGGATTTGTTTTTAATTTGTTTACAAGGTTACACACAGGGCTGGGCCTGGCCAGGGCCCTGCCTGCTGCAATCACAGCCCAGCCTAGTCTTGAGCAAAATACCTTGCTTGGGAGTAATTTTTTTGCTCTTTCAGGGACAGAAGAATAATTTACTGTACCTTTCTATCAGATTTCCCCTTCTTTCTTTTCCTCCCCCTTAAATAAAATGAGAATTTCTGCTCTGGATCAGACTAAGTCTGTCTATCTCAGATGGTGTCCACTTACAGATTCTCAGGGAAGAATGTAAGGAACAACACAAACATTCAGTTACCTGTGGTACAATTCTTCACCTTTCTGAAGCAAGAAAAAATAGAAAACCCCTCTTCTGTTCAATGGAGTCACTGCTTGGGTGATCAGGTGTTCACAAACTTGCAGTACCAGCCAATGTGCCCAATGTAGACGCTACAGAGGATTCCAGTTCCTGCTGTAAAGATCCCTGCACCTTAACCTCCTAAGGAAATAAATCTGGGTGCAAACAATGTATGCCAGCAGAGACAAAAGGGGAATGAGGAGTGCTAGACATAGCTACAGCCTACATGAATGGGGAGAAGAATTCTTCTGTAGTGAATTTGAAACGCATTTTTGAATCAAGTGAACATGATGCTGCCAACAAAAGACTCCAGGGAAAAATGTGTATTACAGAATAAACAGGAGAATTCTGAGTAGAGATCAAGATGCTGGATTTACTTGGTGTTTCATAGTGCTGTAATTGTAGCAGGAATATTATGTCCAGGTCTGGCATTTGCAATTCAGGAAGGATATTGCACATCACTCTAGAAAGAGGAATGACTGAATCACTGAAAAACATGTCCCAAAGACAAATATTTAAAGAATTAAGTCTAATAGTTTTAAAAAGAGATGGAGTAGCTTCATTCCATTTCATATGGATTTCAGTAGGGAGAATGAGTTTATTACTCAACCACAAGCTGATAAAGCTGCAGTAAACACAGGGATTAGAATCCAAAGTTGAACAAACAATGTGTGATAAGATATACATTTTTAATAGGGAAGATATTAATCATTACAATAGCAAAACAAGAACTTCCACTGTATCACTGAGCAATTTTAGATTAGCATCAAATGCTTATAGATTTTGTTTGTCTTTGTTTTCTTCCTAAAAATATTCTTTAAAAAGAAACTGTAACAGCATGTAGTTCAGACTAGTTGCAATATCCCCATTATACAAGTAATCCCTTAGAAGTGCACTTTGGATCCCTTTTGGGTTGTATAATGTATAAGCTGATGACTCCTGAAATACTTAAGGATGTTCAGCTGCAGCTGGTGGAGCACAGCTCTATCTCTGCAAACATATTTCACTGCCATGGCAAACAAAACCATACCTGATGCAGTGGGCCATTGATATTTGAAAGTAATTCCCTTGGTTTTTAATTTATATGCCCTAAGATCCCTGTTTAAAAATGTGTTTCCTTTTTGGTAAGTCACCGCATAACTCCCTACTAATCCCCCTCATTTACATTGAGTATTAGCTTTATAGAGAATGGTACTAATTAATCCTGTATAACTGCAATTTAGTGGCTGGGCTGCACAACAGCATGAGAATTAGCATGGCACTGGGTGCTGGGTTATCAGATCCATTTTCTGGGTAAGTCCTATTATGTTCTGTAGGACAGGCAGGCACACAACGAATTTAATTACACAGCCTTTCAATCAGCTTGCTTGTAAGCCTGGGAACTATCTTCTAGCTCCTGCACTTCACAGAGAGCAGTGCTTTTTCTGAAGCTGCTCTTGCACTGTACTTTAGCTACTCACTCTGCTTGGATACTAATTATTGGTAATGCTAATGACCAATGACCTTGCCTGCAAGGTCGTATTCCTAGATGACACCAGAGTTTATAAACATTCTCTCAAATTGGTAATGATCAGGAGTAAAGATTATAATTTACAGCAAGCAGCCTGCTTTCTGAATGAAATATAAATAAACATATTGCAATAAAAATAATTTATATTAATTAACAGTATAGATACAAAAGTAAATAAGTAAAAATAAATAGAAAAATAAGGAAATATAGTCTCAATCTCACTTACTGATGAAGTGTGATGTTGTCACACATAATTTTCCCCAAAGGGACATTACCCATTAAGCATTGCCCATTAAAAGACCTGGTTTATGCTCCTGGGTCTGGCAGTGACCTACCTTAATGGACCCCTCATTTCTCTGCCTGATCCTTTACTGCTCTTCTTTCCTTGTGTTGTTCAGTTTCCTGACACCAACAGAAGCCCATCCCATGGAGCTGACTCAGATGAGCTCAGTGCTGTCAGTGGATATACAGAGCAATTTGAAGCAGTACCTCAAATCTACAGCAGAATGAAGCAGCCTCTGGAAGCTCTTCTCCAGGTTATCCAGTAATGAGACTCCTAGTTTTGATGGCTGGGTTAAGTACTTCAAGTTCATTAAAAGATCCATACTTAGGCCTGCTTATTTCTCTTCTCTGTCACATAAGAAAGAAGGGATGGCATAAGAAAGAGGCTTTTAGGCTAAAATTTTGGGTTTATAAAAATATAGCACTGTATTTCACCAAGAAAGGAAAAGCCAGCCCAAGTGAATGAAAACAGTCAGCTGTGAGAAAAGCAGCACAGGACTACAAAGGGAATGTTGAAGATTCTCCTTGTTTCATTATTTATATTTCCCCACAGTGGCAAAAAACCACATTCCTATATTCCATATAAAATATAATGCACTTAATTGATCTAAGTAATTTCAAGGCTGCTGAATAGCAGAAGCCTTCAGAGTGGAATATTCTAACTTAATGATCACATAAAATTGCTCAAAGTGTTTTTAATGTCATTGTAATTTCTGAGTTTATTTAATAGTTGAGGGGGAGAGAGGGTAACATTAAGAGTCATCTGCATGGCTGGCATGGCTGTATATAACAAATGAGACATGCCCATGCCACAAGAACCATTATTTGAGAATGGCTGTAGTAAAAATGCAGTTATACTGAGCATTTGCTTTAGGCCATGACAGTGTTTAATGAGAATGATATTGCATTAGGATTCAGGACACCTCAGATTTGTTTCTAAGTGTTTGACCTTTTAACTGTCAGTTCTCTTTTTGATTCTACTGATTTCTTGCTGTTTCTTTCCCATCCTCAGACATCCAGTTCATAAAAACTTCATCTAAGAGCTGTACAGTTGTGATCCACTTTACACCTGCAGAGTATATGGTAAAGAAACTTCTGTCTACATATATGTATATTTAATACAGAATCAAAGAATGGTCTGAGTTGGAAGTGACCCTAAAGATTACCTAGTTCAGCCCCTCTGCCATGGACAGAGACACCTTACACCAGACCGTGCTCAGAGCTCTATCCAGCCTGGCCTTGAACATTTCCAGGGCTGGGGCATCCCCAGCTTCTCTGGGTGACCTGTGCCAGTGCCTCACCACCCTCACAGTAACGAATTTCTTCCTAATATCTAACCTAATTTCAGCTTAGGCCACTTCCCTTTGTCCTATCACTACATGCTCTGGTCACTCTCCAGCTCTCTTGTAGCTCCTTTGGGTACTGTGAGGAGCTCTGAGGTCTCCCCAAGGCCTTTTCTTCTTCAGGCTGAAAACCCCCAGCTCTCTCAGCCTGTCTTTATGGGAGAGGCGTTCCAGAATCATCTCCCTCACATGTTGCAAAGAGCTGCCTTTCATCCAGGATCATCAAAACCATGGTAAGCTTCCAATAGTTTTTTTCTCACTGGCCTGAGGCCAGACTCCCTTGCACAAAAGGATCAAGACATTGACAAGCCACAAGTGCAAACCACTCTGGGTGTGTTTAGAAGGCCAGGTGGGTGTGAGGTGGGCAGTCTGCCTGGGCACTTCTTTCAAAACAATGATAATTGCAGCAGCAGCAGCAGCACATATTGCTGGGTATCTCTGTTCTCCCCAGAACTTCTGTTTGTCTGCAGTTGAAGCCTTCTCCCCAATTCTTGCCAACACTGTTCAGAATTATTTTTCAATATTAAAACAAGAATTAAGATTTTAAATCTAATTCCACATTTTTCTCAACTCCTACCCCCCTGGTCTGTTTGAAGTTATTTTAATCTCCTCTCAACCTTCCATTTTTTTCCTATTGGACTTGTCTAATTTGCCTCATTTCTAAGTCATGATGATATCCTCAAGACACCAATTCATAACTTCCTCATGTTGAAATTGTTCATTAAAATCTAATTTTTACCACCTAATTCTGACTTTTGAGCTAATGAAATCAGAGTAATTATAAACATCCATCTTGCAACATTGCACATTGACATTTGAATAGGAAGACTCAGAATGGAAGAAAAACATCACTGGAGAGCTTCTTTCCTCTATCTGCAAAAGAAATCATCTCAATCATAAATATATAGATTAAAACTCTCTCTTCTAAGTTCATCTCAATATTAACTTTATACTGCCATTAAAGTTTGTCTGAACATCAACCATAAGGGACCATATCTAATTTCACATGAGATGTGTTTGGTTTGCTCAGATCCATTATTTAACAAAGAGAACTGAAATATGTAGAAAGAAAGGTACAGCTCTTGCAGTATTTGATCCAGAATTCACCAGGAGTTTTAACATCTTCCAAAAATATTAGAATATACTGAAGGAAGCAATCACTCAGGAGAACTTATAGTATTTTTTTTTCTAGTCTTATTATAGTTGATGATTGCAGATTAGATTAATGGGTGAATTTTACAGGCTCACACTGTACTAAGACTCCCTGTGACACTAAATAGCTATTCACAATCTTATAAGGTTATAAGAAGAATTTATACATATTTTTAATTGTTTTCAACCTTCACTAAAAGTTAGAGAGACCGATAAATGTTAATATATAGCTGCAACAGTCTGAAAAGTGTAAGGATGGGGAAGGACAGTCAGACTTGTTATAGGCTAAGGAGTTATCACCACAAGGTGGGGTTCTGGCCCTGGTTGCAATTCTGCAGTTACAAGTAATTTCAAAAAAGTGTAGCTTGGAAAGAAGAATGGCAATTCTGCAGGTACACCATTTAAAATAAGCTTTGAAAAATCTGAGGTATATTACTATCAGAAAAAAAAAAAAAAAGAAAATATTATTGAAAATTGTTCATGCAATGTGATCTGTTTGTATAAAATTTCTGTTGTTCCCTGCCTGGTTTCTTGCCAAACTGCTTTGTGAAGTGTGGGGATGCTCTCTTCTCGTTTGGGCTCCAGTGAGGCAGCAAGAGCTCAGATTGCCTTGCAAATGGGCCCTGCCGGGCTTCCATGTCCTGCCCACAGAGCCAAGAGTCTGGATGAGCTGAAAGCCCCAGCCCAAAGCAAAGTTCATGTCCTGACTATAATGACTATAATCTGCAATTTGAGAAGCAAGGTTTGAACTCCACTGCAACTGGGAGTTGACCAAAGACGATAGTAAGAGGAGAAATTTAACTGTTTCTTTTATTTTTAATCTGTTTAGATTTAGATTAGACTATAGATTAGACTTTATTCTAATTTTTCAGTGTTATACAAAGTAATACTTTGATGTTCTATAGCTCTTTTTTTTTATTATTATTATTTATTTTATTTTTTCAAAAGAAGCCATAAATATAGTCAGTAAGGAGAGAATTCCTGGGAAGAGCAAAGATGCCAGACAGATATTCTTCACTCAAGAGTGCCTCAGCCACAACAGGCATTGCTCTCTCACTCCATATTTTACACAACAGCTGAGAAGTTTGTGTAGTGAGGGCAGATAAACTCATTATTGCCAGTCCCCACAACATACAATTACTTTGATTCATGCAATTTGCCTCTGTGATGAGATGTCTCACAGTAAATACACCATAACCACCAAGACAACTGTTTACTTATTATGGCTAGATTATTCTAAATTCATTGAATCAAACGCTTCAGGATTGGCTGGTTTGATACCTATTGGCAAAAATACTCCTGGGCAATGAACCAGTGGATTCACAGAACAAACACACAGGGTGCTTCCTTCAGACCCAACATCAGTCAAAGGAAAATATTCTTCATGGACATTCAGTGCACAGGAAATGGATGGATCATGTAAGACTGCTGTGTTTGAGACCTTTCCTATATATGTTAATGCTCAATTTTGGCAATTTCCAGAGCCTCCAGAGGGAATGGAGGATGGTGTGGTTCTGCAGCAGCGATGAGAGTCCCGCAGGTGAGAGCAGGTTCAGGAAAGTGTCCCCTGAGGATGGGCACAGGCTGATCCTCCAGAAATTAACAGCTGTAATTTTTGAAGCCAGAATCGTGAGCGTGGGTCTGCAGCTATTGTGTAGTAGCTCTTGATGAGATAACAGGTGGGATGCTGACATTGGTTGGCACCCAGGGCTGCAATGACTCTGCATTTACCATTCATTAGCTCTTGTGAAAGCAGCACAAGAATTTCATCTTGTGGCAGTCGAAAGAGAATGAACCTGATGCTTCCTTCTACCCAAATGTTTGTCCTGTTTCAAAGCAGGGAATGTCAAGCCTCTGTGGCAGCCTGCTGGCCCTGATTTTACTTGGAATAATGCATAAACGTTACTGGGAAGCCAACTTTTTTTTTATGAAATGAAAAGGCTCTGGAAATTGCCGAAATTGAGTGTTAACATGTAGAGAAAAAGTCTCAAACACAGCAGTCTTACAAGATCTGTCATTTACTTCTGTGCCAGTTTAATGCACAGTGCTTCAGAGGTGCTGGCACATAGCTTTCCAAAAGATGTAAACAACAGAATGAATATTTTCAAAGCACTGAACTGGGAGAATGGCACTTACAATGTTTTCAGCAAAGCTAATGGAGAGAGAATATGGAAAAATTATCTAGACCTTGGAATGTCTTTGCCTTCAATTCAGTGCTTAATCAAGATTTTGTACCAGAAAGGGCCAAGTCAGGTTTTGCCAGGGCAGTTAAGCCAAATCAGGTCCCCACTGCAGCCTAGAGCTGAGCAAAGAGCTGGTATAATTGTCTAATGTCCTCCTCTGGACACTGAGATCCACAACAAAACTGCTCAGATGCCCATGGTGGCTTGTCTGTCCCACTGCAAAACCCTAAAGATGGGTTAATACCATTCTTACAGGATCAAACAGGCAGCAGAACTAAAGGGAATTGATCCTCAAGTGCACTCAGGCCTGTTTTCTAATTTTCTTTTGCATGATTATCTGAGCCACTGTCTTTTGGTCCCACATACCCATGCCAGCAGCCTGAGTGCCATTGCCAGCAATTTGTGTAATTCATCAAGAAACCATGACAGGGTTTATGGCATTTATCCTTCCATTCCATGACCTATGATGCAATTCTCCCTCTAATACTATAAAAAAGCCATCCCTGCTCACCGGGCTTTTCCCCTGGCTCAGACACCACAAGCAAGAAGAGGCCATGAAGCAAAAGGACACAGCTGCACTTTTTAAAAGGTCTTGGCTGGCATCATCTCACCTAAGCAGAAAGTCTGATTAGGGAGTCTGGTCACCTTTGTCACCTCCTGTCTTCAGAGAAGAAACAGGCATTGATCTGAGGAGATATTTTGATCTCAGGTGCAGCTTCTCATGTCAAGGCTCTTTTCTCCATCTCTTGCAGTGGAAGTGCAGGACATCTGGGCACCTGATTTGAAAACTTCTTTTTTCTTTTTTTTTCCCCACTGGGTGTGAACTCATCGTCCATGGTTTTACATTATTCCCATTCTCAAGAATATTACCCTTATTTCTCTCCCTGTGAATCCTCAAATTCTTTCTCTACTTTTGGCTTATTTCCATCTCCCACTTTGTCTGTTTGCAGCATTCCTCCTCTTTGATTCTTCCCTTCTTGCTCATTGTACACTCAGCTGTTCAGTTTCTTTCTCTCTGATCAAGCATTATGTATTGAAGTGGATGACCATTTACCAGTTAGTTTTCCCAAAATTGGTTTTGGGAAGAAGAATTAAGAAAGTAAAAACTGGGCTGGAACTTAGCTACTAATATTAATTTGGTTAATACTGTTAACTAAAAAGAAAACATTTTGAAAAAATATATATAAAATATAATTATAAATTTTATCTTTGAACTGTTTTTTTTTTTCCAAAGGATGTAAACAAACAGTTTAAAAGCTAAAAATATTTTCCCTTGAAAAGAGATTTTTTAAATTATTATGTGACAGTAAAAGAACACAAGTCAAGAAAAAAGGAAAAATCTCAGAACTATTAATTTCAAGTTTAAAAAAATACCTCAGTAAGGTTTAAAATGAGAATTTTACTGTTTTTTAGAATTTTTGTTTGTGGTTTTAAAAGTCTTTTTGACATTAAACTGTGAGCAATTTTTTAAATCTTTGGACTCCCACAGAAATGAAAGATCTATTACTCACTAAATTTTGTCTTCAGTTCCTCCTTTCCCTTCTATTTTTGAATTGTCAATTCTCTCTTTGTCTGGCTGCCTTTGATATTATATTGTCTCTAGATGATCCAGTCCAGCCTCTCACACAGTCCCTGCTCTATAAACATTAACAAATTAATGCTGCATTCAATGGCATGAAGCACTGCTGCTGACAGAGATTGAGGGCCAGCAATACAGAAATCACAGATGAATTTGCAATGTGAGAGCAGGAAAAGGAAGGGGACGCAATCTTAGGCTGCAGTAGAAAGACATTACATTATGGAGAAAAAAAAAATCAATAATTTTCCTCTGCACAGCCTGGCTGTGGCTGCACCTGAACTATTCTATTCCTTCCAGGGCACTAGAAGAGCTATTGACAAAGGGGTTTGCAGAGAGAAGTGCTGCAGCAATTGGAGAAAGTTTAAATGAGATAAATAAGACAGCTGTGCTTCTCTGGGTAGATGGGACACACAGGAGCATGGCTGGGAGCTAGGTGCATGCTGCCAGGGGCACTGGGATGTGGAACAGGCTTCCAGGGAAGGTCAGAGCATCCCTGATCTGCATCTGGCTGCATCTACACCTATGGCTACAGCCACAACAACATCCTTCCTATTCCTGCAGGATAAAACCTTCTGGAACTGATTTCTCACAACCAAGCTGCTTTAGCAACTCCCTCCCTGTCTGAGGGCAGAGTTTTGCCCCTCAGGAGAGTAAAGCTCCAGATCAGCTGCCAGGGGTTGGTGGGCTCTGCCCAGGGAGGGCTGGACCTTTGGGAATAGCTCAGCTCTTCCCCTGGGAGAGGCAAACACCACGAATGAGCGAGCTCAAACATCTGCCCTATTCTCACTCCCTCCTTTCACATCAGAACTTGGCACAAGATACTTAAAGAATGGGCTACAACAAACAGGATTAATAATGGAATAGTACAAGACCCAGCCAAGATGAAGGTCCTGATATTCTTTGGTTGTTTAAATATGTACTGTGGAAAGCTTTGAAATATCAAGCATTTAAGCAAACATCCTGTGACAGCATTTAATATGTTTGTATCAGATTATGCAGAACATTTGCTTTTCATGATACTTTGAGATCTGCACTGCTCATGACCAAGCTGTAAATTGTATTTCTGCTAGCAATCTGCCCCCACCAAAGACACACAGCAGGCTTCTGCCCTGGCCCCAGAGAGTTCCTCTGCTGGCTTCTGTGGCACATCTGAGGAAGAAAAGGTTTTACGTAGCCATCTGCAAGGAGCTGTGAGTTGAGGGTAGGTATAGGAGCTAAATATCCATGTTGATCATAGGAAGAACTTGGTTTTCCAGAGCTGGGTACTTGTGGTGCAATACAGAGAGAACTGCCATAAAGACAGGAAAACATGTCCCCCTAACTAGGTGGGAAAAGCACCTGATTAAACACTTACCAACACTTGGCTGCTTTCTGGAAGATTCCGCTCTCCAGTGTCACCAACACTGCATTTCTTAGCTCTGTTAAGGCCTTATTCTCTGCCTTCATTTCCTTTGTTGTGCACTGTGTGTCTAAAGACACAGATTTGAGAAGCTGGAGAGGTGTGGGGCAGTGCAAGGCTGGCTCTGGAGGCCACATCTGCAGGGAGAGCCCATCTGGGAGGCCAGAGCATGGTCCTGTGATCTGCAGGAGCACAGAACAAACATGAAGGCATGGAGGATCTAATTGGAGGATTTAATTGGATGTAACTGACCTGAAAAAAGCCCCCACTCAGCTGAACATTCTCAGTGGAGCTATGTGGTGACAGCAGAAATACTGACTTAAATGCTACAGAAAGAAAATAAATCTGTTGTCCTTTTATAGGTAGGAGATGCATGTAGGAGATTTTATTAGGATGAACAGGAAAAATCAAAGTCTAGTGTATACACCCAGGAGGCATTTGAAGCTAAGAATTAGTTTTGCAGCAAGAAGTAGAACTTGCTAACTGGCTCAGCTATCATTTAGGAATCCACAGTGAAATGGCTAATTTATTATACAAATTAGACCAAGGCAGAATAAGGCATTCTGTTTAATCATAAAGATTTGGGGGTGGAAGTCTTTTATTTTTGAGCAACACTGAATATTCTATAAAGTCAAATCTTCTCACTTAAATGAAGGTATTAAAATAGAGGGCAGAAAGTGAAAGAGGTCACGCGGTTTCATCAGGATTACTTTCAAGTCTTTAACTCATTGGGTTTTTCATGAGGAAAACTGTCTCAGGTTTCTCTTAAGCTAACTTAGATGCTGTATGGTGTGAGAAGTGGCTAGTTAAAGGACTTAAATAAACCAAGAAAGGTCAGGATTTCCTGCCAACATTTCTGCCTGGGGAATAAGTATGTTTTCTTTTCCTCTGCCCTCAGAATGTAATATGCCTCCTACTAACTTTAGCAATAAGTTGAATATATGCTTGATTTGCCAATTGGTTCAGAAGTGCAGATAATTCTTATCTTCACAGTCAGGAGCAGTGCCTGCCAGGAGGGGAACCTGCAGCACGTTTCAAGTGTTTATCACAAAAAGCTCAAGTGTGTGCAGTACCATTTCCTTCAAGGAGTTCTCTGTGTTAATCTGGTTAGTGGCCAAATTTGTGAGGATTATGTTAAAACTGTAGTCCTCTTTTCAGTAAGATACCAAAATCTCTCTACATCCTAACCCCTTCCATGTTTTACCTGGCCTGTGCTTGCTTTCTCAACCAGTTATGTGGGGGAAGGATGCAGGGATGATGTGCTTCCTTGAAGGTCTCAGGTCATCCTGACCTCCAGTGCTTCTAGAAATAGAAATAGAAATAGAAATAGAAATAGAAATAGAAATAGAAATAGAAATAGAAATAGAAATAGAAATAGAAATAGAAATAGAAATAGAAATAGAAACAGATGGAGAGAAAGAAACATCAGCACCTGAGCCTGCTTCTCTCCTTATGCCAAGCAGTTTGAGAAGGGAAGTTACAGAGCAGGTGAGACCAGACAGATGAATGCTGCTTTGTCACTGGGAAGGCAGCAGTGAGGTTGCTTCAGACCTGGTTTTTCCCTTTGTTGTCAGTGAAGTTCAGCATGTGACATAATGCATAAGACCTGGGCATACTTTGACTTTTAAATGCCTGGTCCAAACATTTATGAAGTTAAGACAAACTATCCATTGAGTCCATAGGCTTGAGATTTGGCTTTAAAAAGATCCAGACTCTCTTCCAAAAGTTCCTGAATTTTTGAGACACTTCTCTAAAAAGTTCCTTGGGGAAGTGTAATTATTTTTAATCAATTTTTGGGATTCACAAAGTAAGCTGCTGATGATTACATGATTTATACATGCTCTCCACAGACTTGGTGGGGCTTCATGCATCATTTTACAGTGATTTTTGCTTATTATGGGAACTGCATGGTAATAGTTGTTTCAATTACAAGCCTATTAGGCAGGTAATTGACAACACAAGTATACTATAAAGTTACACTCTGCTTGCTCCAATACAAATGCTTCATTGTGGTTTTAGGCAGGCAGTGCTGATAATCAGTGAATAAATTATTACCTAATTAACTACTTCTGTCAGAATCCCAGCTTCACTCAATAAGAAAGTTGGCCAAGGGTTTGTTTGTCTCTTTGCCTTCTCCCTCCTCTTTATCATCTCCCATGATGAGAAACTGTTCATCTGGATAAGAGTCTTGCCCAGACCCTGGCAGCAAATGCACACTGTCAGCTGTAATGTCAACAATCAGACCTCTCAATCAGACCTAATCAGATCTCTCATAGCTGCAGAAGGTCCCCGAGAACAAAAGAGTGGCAATGCCTGAAAGTGGATTCCAATTAACTGGGTCCCTGAGAGAGGTTTCTAAAGGAGTCAAGGGTATTCACTTCAGCCTAAACACCTCCAGAGATTCCTTGGAAGAATTGCAAATGAGATCTCAAGTGCCTTATAACTCATTTTCCTAATGTATCAAAAAAGTCAATAGTGATCAAATCCTGTGTGAAAGGATACACACCAATCCAATTTTTTTTTTTTTTTTAAGTGAGGAAAATATCAGAGTCAGAATCCAGGTGTTCCTTATGTTTTCCTTGTTTCAGTCAGGAGAATGTACAAGTTTAAAAAGCTTTCTCCTGTGAAAGACTGAACATGAAAGAAAAGCAAGAACTGTCCTCTTTGAAAACTTTTAACCAGCCATTTGAGAAACTACTCTATTGAGAAACTGATCTATTTATGTTATCGCTGAAACTTTCATTATTTGTCAGCTGTGATAGAGTTATGGTGGAGACAATAAATAAGATTTTCATATCTCTTAATTACTCTTAAACATTTAGGCTTTCCTAGACAGCTGCATAAGATAGAAGCTGAACTTGTGTCTCTCAGAAAATTATTACATGTGCTTTTCATCAAATCTTGCCTTAGTACACTCATGACCAACTGAGAGTGCCCTTGTGAGCTCCTGCTTGGAGATGAATTTCCCATCTCCCATGGTGAGATATCCCAGATTCATTCATTCAAATGTCTGAACTGTGTGCTGTGGAGTTGGAAGTAGTGTCCTATCAGTTCAGAGAATTAGCAAATCATAATTTTTGTCTGGTTGCCACTGCTCTTGTTGCTTTCATCAGCAAAGATCACTGTGAATCTCGAACCTGTAGTGTGTTCTATATCATTTCACTCAATTTTACTCCTTTAGTGTGCCCTCCAGCTTTTCCAGGACAGGAGGTACATGAAAAGTCTCCTCTTACAGTAACGATTTCTCTTTAATCTCTGAATCTCTGAGTGTAAACTGACTTTTAACTAGCAGCTTGATCCATTTTGTTCAGAGAGATTCTAGTAAGACAAATAAGGAAAAGAAATTTGTTTCATCTTTTCCTTCAAATTATTGCTTCTCTTGTAGCAGCTCAGAAGAAGAAGAAAAAAGGAACAAGCACTACTTTGATACTGCCAAGGTCCAGGGAATATGGGAACGTTGTTGGGTAACAGGCACAGCAAAGAAGACAGAAGACAAAGTCCTTGTTCCTGACTGTGTGCAAGTGAATTTCATTGCCTGTTTCCCTTCCCTCCAGCACCTCCCTGTTTGGGCTGCAGGGCTGGCAGGACCTTCTCACCCAGCCCCTGCTCCTCTCTGAGGGCCAAAGGAGAGCTAATTAACAGTTCTGCTTGTAGAAAACAGGTCCAACTCACAGGAGTCACCTGTGATGGACAGGTGATTATCTGCATTAGCCATATTTTACAGCTGTCTGTTTTCACTGCTCGAGCTTTCTGGGTGCAGTCTCATCATTCCTGACAAAGCAAGCACTGTGGCACTATAAAATGCAAGTTCAGCTGCAGTCCCAGTTATCCTGCTGATCCTAATCCCACCAATCTTGTACTGGCATGTGATTGACAACCAAAAATCAGCAGAATATTGGATTTCCTACAGTTCAGGAGGCTGCCAAGAAACTTGTTTCAACTTTTCATGATAAAAAACCAATTTCAGTTATGAAGCAGCTCTCCTCAAGATCTCAGTCTTTCAGGGGGTATGCATGCAACACTATCTATAAGCATCTCTGACTGAAAAAGTCCTTGAATGAGAGGTTCCTTTTCTTAGGTATTTTGAACATTCCTAGCACACTGGAGACCTGATTGCAAATAATTTTATTATTTTTTATTATTTAAAATATTTATGTATTAGTATAAATTATATTATTGTATTATTAAAATTAATTATTTATTTGCTTTATGTGAGTTGTTTATTTAAGCTTAAATTTCAAGGTGCAAGTTCCAAGTTTATCTTTCACTTTAATATTTAATTCTTAGATGCTGAAATAATGCAGGGGCTTTTTTGTTGGTTTTTTTCTTTTTCATTTTTTGGGTTTTTTTGTTTGTTTGTTTGTTTTTAATTTGGGGGGTTTTTTGGTTTTTTTTTTTTTTTTTTTTTTTTTTTTTTTTTTGTTGGATTTTTGGTTTCATTACTTCAGTTCACAAGATTCGACCCACAGCCCATTTCAGATATTTCTGTCTGGGACAAAAAAAACCAATGAATGAGGGAAGATGACACTCAACATTAAAATGATAAATATTTATCAAAAAAATAGGAGGTTCAGGCAGAAACATTTAGGAAAAAAAACCTGTTCATTTCATGTCATCTGCTTAGAATGACAATGTTACAGTTTATGCGAGAACTGAAATTAAGATTTCAATTGCTTCTAAATTAGCACACAGGCACACAAGCGCACAGAAATTAATAAAACCCAGAAACAGAAAGGACAACAACAATGGGATGCAGAGGGGTTTTGATTATTTCAGCATGTGGCCTAAAACGTGGCAGATTCAGCAAGATGCAGATTTGCATAATGTAATGAGACTGGAACCAAAGTATCAGGAAGACAGACCGAGTGCTAATTAACTAGACACTGCAGTAAAAACACCAGCATGGCAGGATAGTGCAGTGCAGGAAAGCATTCCAGGGACAAATGGATAGCAGTGTTAATTGCATTAGGAGAAAAAAACAAGCCCTGCTGGCTAAAATCCTCCGGAGCTACTGCTGCAAACTTCAGCACAGCGTTTGAGAAGTTTGGTGCGAGCTGGAAGTTGTTTGGAGCTGCAGATCCCTGACAATTGCAGGACTGGCAAAGACCCTGATCAGTCATTGTCTGAATGGAGCCAGCCCAAAATTACAGAGACAATAACAGCATTGAGATGGACAGCAAGAAGTAAATCCTCCATCCCCTCTGGAAATGCCTGCTGTTTGTAGCTTGCTTGGTTTTAATCTGTGTGCAGAGCACTGGGGATACTCTGCAAAGGACTCCATGCCCTCTTTGTTTGGTTGTCTGGCAGCCTGCCATGGCTGCCAAGGAATAGTTTGTCCCTCTTCCCTTATTCTGAGGACTGAAATTTGAGACTGGGATTGCTCTCTTGTGCATAAGGCATCCCTAATCACCCAGAAAATCCTAATGGTTTCATATGCCTTTTTCTTGCCTCCAGGACTCTATAACCAGAGCTAAATTGATAAAAAGCTTTTTTAATAAAAGAATCATTAATATTTAACTGCTGGCATTAAACTTAGAAATGTATGTGTGTCTATTTTACACAAATGCCTGCAATCACCTATCAATAATTTAGGCACGTGAGTTTCTATAGACACCTCCAGCAGCTGTATTAACCCAGTCCTCTCTTTCTTTCTGGGTGTGATTTTTGCACTTTCTTTCTGCAGGTTTGGATGTGTGGATAACTGTAAGAGGGAAGAGAATTCTGCAGGAGCACTATGCTCCCGTGTACCACATTCATGGAAAAAAAGAGGAGCAGAAGAAAATGCTTCCTAAGCCTGAGGCCAGCTGCAGAAGCATCTCATAAACTCAAGTACAGCAGTTCGTGATTTTAACTCTGACTTGCTCCTCTACAGCCTGGCAGGTAAAGCACAAACTTCATGGTGGTGCAATCTTCTTTTCTCCAGGGAAAGCCTGGTTCTCCCTCAGCCTGCTCAGAGGGAGCACAGCTCACTCAGAAGCCTCAAGGTGAGGCCATTTTCTGGGAAGAGGTCCAGTAAAGCTTCAAGACACTTGCTTTTTGCTTTCATTAGATACATGTTTCTTCAAAGAGTGTGTTAGGTAAGCAGGAAAGATTTCCAAATCCTGCTTAGCAGCTAGAAACACTGAAGTGTTCATTAGATGTGTTAAATTATTGCTCCAGGTACTGCCACCTGACTGCAGAACTGTTCCAGCAGTGAAAAGTCTTATTTACAAATGAAATTCTGAAAACTGAAAATAAGAAGCAATAGGCAATAGATGGGACAAGAACATTTTGAGAATCTTCTTTGATAAAAGGAAGAAAATTAGTCACAAATAATTTATGCAGTAGATGAGACATATTAGTTGAGAAGGCTAGCCAAAATCTTTTGTGGGCTTGTTGTGAATGACCACACTGCACACACCCAACTCCATGTGAGGATATTTCTCTTTCATCATTTTCAGTGGAATGCATTGACAACTTGCATCATGGAATTTAGACACCTCTGAAGATCAATTAGAGGAGGACTAGAACTGGTGTTCCTCAATCAGATAAGGAAAGAAATTAATCCCAGTCTGAATGTTTTAGTGAAAAGGGAGAGTGAAAAATGATTGTTCTGTTTGATTATTAAAAAACACCCAAAACTCAGCCTAGATTCTTACATTTCACGTTTCTGACATGTGAACCCTGAAGTAGCCTTTTCTGTTCATTAGCTGTGGACTGGTGAGGCAACCAGCACCATGGGAAATAAAAAACATTGTCATCAACTCCCTTCTGGAACATTGTTTAGTAGAGACCCAGGTTCATCTGCAGCCAGACAAATAAGGATGCTGAGATGAAAAGGCCATAAAAGGAAATCATGTTGAGATGGGAAGAGGTAGGGCAAGGGCACCTCTTTTTCTCTCCTCTTCTTTCCTTTCTTTTCAAGCTCATTAATGTTAATATACATTGAGCCATCCCAGCAGAATTAGAGCTCCTTGTTTTGTATAATGTGATCCACTGCATCCACAGTCATTTCCCCCCAGGAAAACAGGGAAGGTAAGAGGTTTCTGTAAACCACAAAAAAATCTATCAGCTCCATTTGCATTTGATACCAGTGAGAGGTTGGACCTGACATTTCTTCTAATTTCACATCAGTATTTTCAGTCAGAAGTTACATGTCCTGCCCTGTTCCCATTTCTCCTTAGTGCTGCCACATTCCAGGTACATCTTCCTTCTGGGGACTGCCAATGGCTTTGTCAGAGGTGAAAACTGGTGAGAAGGGAGTTTCTACTCATGAGCAGTGCCCACCACCTTGGAGATGGGCTCACCTGGTTAGCCAGAATGAACTGTGTCCCTGAACTATTACAGCAGGCACGGGGGGAAAATAAATGTTTTCTGACAACATGGATGAATGCACATAATGCTCTTAAATTATTTTGACAGTTTCCTCTGGGCTTCTACTTCAACTAACAAGGCCCTTCACTGGTAGAGATCCTTCAGACAGTAAAGTATTGCCCCTGGCCATACATTACCTGCAGTATTTATCATATATACTTGAATCCACCCCCACAAATCTCAGGACTAACACAGCCCTCAATCATGCAGGCAACACATGCAGAAAATAGAAAACAGCATGGGGCTGCCTCCTTGGGAAAAATCTCAATATATCAGTGCATAGTTATTAACTTCATTTGTTAAGGTATATGTCATGATCACTGCCACACTGTAGGGCTTGCAGTGTTCACAGATCTCCCATGGAAACTCAGCAAATTATTGATTTTAAATATCAGATGCTGAAATCCTACAAAAATTATATATTTGGATTCCATCCCCAATTATTTTTATTTTAATGTTATGCAGTGAGAAAAAAAGAACATGAAAAATATGTCAGTCAAATGACAGCTATAATTATATCTAGGGAAATAGATTTTTGTCCTTCTTTTTGTGGGGGTGAATCTTTAACCCACTTCTTTGAATTACATTCCTGGCAATTTTCAGTGGATATATTTTAAACATTTTTTGAAAATGTATTTATTTGTTTGATAAGGTTTGACTAAATTGTTTTGATTTTTCAGGTTTTGGATTTTTTTTGGTTTTTTTACTTCTATTATCTGAAAGGTTTTGCTCATTATCCCTTGGTATCACCTATTCAACCAGCCTAAACCTGTAACTTAAAAAGAAATATTTTCTGGAAAAACAATAACAAAAATTTCCACATCAGCACCGTGTGTTCTCTTTCAGTCAAGTGTGATCTCATATTTGTACAAAAGATATTAAAAATCTTCCTTTCCCACTGTCCAAGTAAATTCTACGTTCACATGGAAAAATAATCATTAGATTATACAGAAAATTAGATTAATTTTGACTCTAAAAAAGTCAAAATCCCAGCAGAGAATTAGCCCTTTCTGATATAAGATCATTCCAGCTTGCTCCCAGGCATTTCTCACCCAGCAGGAAATTCAAGGAAAATGCCAGTAACATTTGATATTTTGAGATGCAGCTGATAGAAGAATTCTGGCCTGCCAGGTTGTGGTGGGTTTTAAAATATTTTTTGTATTGCAATTCACTGTTAATAAAAATAAAAAAAAAAATAAAAATGGCCAAGTTCCATCAGTGAAAGTTTTAATACAATAAGAATATTTATGTTCCCAGTCCATTAAACTTGTGACACATACTCTATAAATGCTCCAGGGATAAGATGCAATATTGTGATGGTAAAACCTGTGTCTGCTGAAGGGAAGAGTGCCACTAAAATAAAGAGAAACATTGTAAGGGAATGGAGATTTTATGAGGTCAAGTATGGCAGGTAAGCATGATGAAATGCTAATTTATATCCTTCAGAGTGCAGACCTTGTTGCTGCACAGGTGCTGATCTGCTGCTGTCAGTGGAGAAGAGCCAGTGCTGGAGACAGGCAGAACAACAGAGGTGGACAGAGCCCAGTGCCTCTGCAAACTGAGATGGTCTTGTATCAGAAAGGGCCAATTCTCTGCTGGGATTTGGACTTTTTTAGGGTGTTAATCTAATTTGCTGTATAATCTAATGATTATTTTCCCATGTGAATGTAGAATTTACTTGGACAGTGGGAAAGGAAGATTTGTAATATCTTTTGTACAAAGTTCTTAGCTCCTCTCTCCCTGGGTTCTTATCCTGGCATGGTGCAGTGGTTTCCACAGACCTGAAAATTCTTCCTAGTTCCCTGCAAGTTCAGATTCACAGTGAGAGAAGGAAAGTGGGACAGCACAGAGCAGCAGATTCCTGGTGTGGAGCTGTTGGGAGTGGAGCTTTGGGAAGTCCCAGGACACGCTGAGGCAGGCCAGGCAAGCTGGGCAGGACAAGGACAGACTCCCTGATGGGTGATGGATGCTGCACAGCCCCTCCTGCAGCTCTCTTCTCCATCAGCACTGTGTCTGCACCCAGCCCTGGGCAGCTGGAGGATGGTTTGGCTTTTAATTTTCAGGCATGATTTTCTGTTGAGAACCAGTCCATATACTTTATCTATTTTCACACCCAGGCGTTTAGATTTGGTAAAGCCAGACCACCCCACACCAGTGCTCTCTAAATGAAGCACTCAGACTCTTTTTTTCAAAATGGCATGCTCAATTCCAGAAAATGCCTCTTTTTGAGAACAGAGTCTTTTCATTAATAGCAGCAGTTTTTCAATCTGGCAATGAACCAGCTCCCTTCATTCCTCACTTGACTTCAGCCTTTTGCAAACACACTGGAATAACACACAATAGGATCTAGGACATATCCCTTCTACCCACACAGGATATGGTTTCTGGACATTTTCTCTCACTTTGATTGCTTCTTCAGTCTAGAGAGAACTTTCCTTGTTTTATACCCTTCACACCAGAGCAAAGTGAGAGGGCAGCTGCTTTCAGTGTGCAGTTAACAAGAAAAAAATAATGGAAGCTTGACTGTATTATGGAATTACAAGATTCTATCTTTCCTCCCTTCCTTCTTTTTATTAATTCTGTTGTCAACTTAATATCCATGAGACAGAAAACTTGGGCAGTTTGGAACAAGATAAGAATGGCAAGATTAAAAATAGAGCCTTAAATGCTGTTCAGTAGTTTGGGAGCATTCTTCATTATAACCTATGGAGGAATTCAAATAGAAAAGCACAGCTGCTTTGGATTCCTGTCCAGAGAAACTGCACAAACACAGCTTGCATAAAAATAAATGCTTTGCATACCAAGGAAATGGCCTGTTATTTGCTATAGAAACATTCTAATCTTATTCCTCCTTTTTTTAAAACCATCTATTAGAGAGCCTCAGAGTAGTTCATTCATATTTTTGTTGGGATAATTTTCATGCCTTTGACCAGTGAATGATTGTGTCCTAGCCAGGACACAGATATGAGAACATCAGCCCTACAGGTTAATGCTTCTGATCCTCTACTAATAACTAATCCCAGAAGTTAAAAGATCAAATAGCGTCTAAAAACCTCTTGAACAAACAATTCCCTTAATAACAAATATGTGTTCCTCTACCAATTCCACGTTCTGCTATATCAACTTCAAACTTTAATGGATTGTATGAAGAATATCTAATGTCAATCTGATATGTTGAATATTCATCTTACTACACAGTGCTTAACAGAACATGTTGTATTGTTAAGGAGGTTGCATGAACCATTACATTTTCAAAGTGAAATGAGGCATCTAGGACATTCAGTATTATCACTTTGATCAAAAACTGATTACTGGGGAAAATACTGTGATTCCTCAGCAATTCACATCTTTATATCACAGTGAAACATTCTTGACATATGTTCTTCTAGGCCAAGTGTAAATCTTTGTACAAGAATTATCAGGTGATGTTCTATAGGTTGTGTCACTTAGGACACCAGCAAGAACAAACTCAAAATCTGTGCTTCTACAGATCACAGAGTTTACTAGCATTTATAGAGGGTGAACAATTCTTGTGCTTTGATGAAAGAAAATTGCTTGAAACTTGAGAAACACTTGACAAGGTTAAAAAAATGGGCAGTATATTATCAGTGCAAACAAACACTAATGACTGTGAAACCCAGTAGTGACATATTACAAATTCTGTCTCTCTAACACTGAACCCCAGAGGACCTTAGCTGTTCTTTACTGTGAACACCACGTTCCTCAGCACAAACCTTAGAATCTCTATTTCAATCCTCTGTGTCAGCCAAAAAGGCAAATGTCATAACTGAAGAGTGCAAGGAATTGCTTCTACACTTTGCTGAGTTTTAATTTCACTGCAAATAAAAGCAAAACAAAATAAGGATTTAGCGCCACAGAATACTAAATGTGTTCCTAAAATTCTGGGGTCCAGATGTAGGCTGAATTAATTTATGTAGATGAAAGCATGGAAATGAGCAAGATGTCTCTGCAGACTGTGGGATATGACACAAACTCTCTTAAAAAAAAAAATTCCCAAGATTTTCTTCCCTCTGCCTTTTTCCTCCTTCCCAGGCATGTTCTTTGTATGCTACTCTTATCGCATCACATCTCACCGCCTGGGGAAATGCTGCTGGAGATCTTTAGGAGTGGAGAACATGGGTGGATGCATTTGGGAAGGGATGGCCAGCACAGGGTAGAAGCACAAGCTGAATCAAAACCCAATATTTTCAGGGTTTCTCTGTGCTCAGACACCACCTGCTCCACTCTCAGTGGCTCTGAATCCTTTAAGGCTGCACATGATACACCCTCAAGTTGAATAACTACCAATATCTCCATTTTGGTGCTAATGAAGCAGGTGATGATCTCTGTGGTGACAGTGACAGGACCCAAGGGAAAGGCCTGAAGCTGTGTCAGGACAGGTTTAGGTTGGATATTAGAAAAAAAATTCCTCCACCAGAGGCTGGTAGGACTCTGGGACATGGTGTGACTCTTGGGAATGTCTGTGCAGAGTAAGGAGTTGGACTCAATGATCCTTATGGGTCCCTTCCAATTCAGCATATTCTGTCATTCTGTCATTCTGTGAATTAAAGGCTGATCTTGTGATGAAGGAAAGAGAGAGGCATTTAATTCTTATCCTCTTGGAAAACTATCTATTCACCTTTCAAATCTGGGTAATTTAGGCAGACACAGGATGTATGATACAATGCTCTGTAACAAGTAAATGGCAGAGGAGATTTCAAACATTTAATTCTAAGTCATTCATTCAGCTCTTCTGAAGGAAAAGACTGCAGATCAATCTTTAAAAAGTCATTGATTTAAGCAATATTTTCTTACCTTCACAACACTGAAATTGAGGGTAACTCAATGGAAGATGTAAATATTTTTCTGTGTATCTACCCACTCCACAAGATCTCCTAGTAACACACATCTTTCTGGCACAATAATAACTGCAGTATTGGGGCCTCAAAAAAACCCCATCTCTAGTAATGGGGCATGACCGAGTATGGCTGATGTAGCAGGACCGAAACTGCTCCAAAAACAAACTTGAGCTTTGGTGATCAGAGATAACCTGAGTCATACCTGTGTGCTGGGTACCCTTTCTAATCTCTCTGCTGAAATCATAACGTTAACTGAGACAAACAAAAATTATAATGATGACTATTTACTCAAAACAACTTTTACTATTTTCTGACATCTTTCAAACAGTTCTATTTCAGAAAGAGGACCAACTTTCTGTACTTTACTAGCCTTGCATTTGGTAGCAGGGCCACTGAAGACCTCATGGACATGTGCAATGGTGTGTGATGTGCAAATGTTAAAGCCAGAAATAACCCACACCATACCACTGCCTAACATTGCTCAGGGGTACAGACCTCATCCCAGAGAAGTACAGGGTCCCTTGCATGATGCTGTCTGAAATATTCTCTTCTGTTTCTGCAGAAGGCTAATTAGTCCCACTTTCCTAGCCAGCCTGTGTGATCTCCTGTGCCACTGTTACCCTTAGATCATCTCACTGCCTGGAGCATACATGGCCTAATTCAGGTAAGATAAAGCTATCTCAAGGGAGAAAGGGCTAATGCAAAGCCTTTTAACGTCTGTTCACTTCAATGAACCTTGTGCCCTAATAACAGGAACAGATATCCATCTGAGGGAGATCTGGAAAAGAAGTGGTATGATCCAAACAGAAAAAGATACTCTTTTTATATGAGTCATTTGGAATATAGATGTGAATATAAATGTGAATATTACTGTAAGCCTTTAGGATAAAGATATGCATGTGAAAGCAGAATATCTCTGAAAACATCTCCAGAAGACTGGCAGAGGAGGGGATTCCTCTGGAATTAAATGGAATTTCATTGTAGGAAAATGATGAAAAACCTGAAAATGGTTCAACAGCAGCTCTGGTGGTGTACCTGTAACTTCTTCTCACTCAGCCTTAATCTGGGCATAGAGCATTTTAATTTACAGGAGAGATTTTTCAAAGTAGAAATTACTTTGAAATTTGGGGCAGCAAGATAGAACAGTGTGCCAGACACTTATCATTGTGTAAATCTGATAGTGCAGTCTTGTCTCAGCTTAAATGCAGCCTTCATCAGCTTTTTAAGAATACTGTAGCATTTTAAAATGTACTATATCTACTTAGCAAAATGTATGAAAACCCCACAATTGTTTATTTAAACACTGTTGTATTATTAAGGCCTGTGAACTACCATAACCACCCTGCATTGCAGATGAAGTCTGAGGGCAGCAATTGATCAAGAGCATTAAAAATATGTTGATGCCTGTAGTTATCAATTTATCATATCTACCCCCTGCTCTTTTTTGCAGTGAAAAGAATGATGAATCTATTCCGAATCATCAATTCCCATAAAATGTATAACTCCAAACAGGAACATGCTAAAGAATTTATAAAGAGCACAGCAGACTTGTATACATTATCTTGTTTGACATTGCTTATACAAGAAACCTGAAATACACAAATTGATTGATTTGTGTATTTCATCAAAGCTTGATTTAATTTATCAAGGGGACAATGCCAATTTGCATTCATCAACATATAAAGTCAGGTTAGACTCGAGCTGCTGGCTCAAACCCTCTTTTCATATTGCCTTTATTATACTCCCTACTCTGTTTAGTTTTAAAGCCACAGTAGTGAGATCCCTCTTTTTTATTTTTTAATGTTTTCTGAAATGTTTAGGAGAATGAGACAGTAATAACACTAACTCTGTGTTCAGAACTTGTTCAGTTGCTGGACGTGAAGGTTGGGAAGGGTTTTGACCTCACTGCTGTAGTACTGACCTTTTCACAACCCTGGAGGAGTCTGCCTAACATGTCTGCAAGCTGAATTAAGGTGGAATTTTTGGGGTTTTATAGCAGATAGGAGAGATAATTCCTGTGCCATCTCTCAGTTGTGCACACAGCCTGACATATTCAGCCCACAACAAAAATGCTTCTGCATCTAAATTCTATACTAAGCTTTAAAAGTTTATGTTACTTTTATTCCTGTCCCTTCTTTCTACTGGTATTTGTCCCCTTCATTTGTCCTCCAAATCCCTCTGTTCTTTAGGGCAATAACTCTTTCTACCAGCATCCCATGAAATCCTTCCTAATTCCGAAGGATTCATGAAATCCTCCTCTGCGTTGAGCCTGAGCCTTTGTCAGCTCAGGAGCAGCTCAGGAAATCCTTGCTGCAGGAAGGGACCAGTCCTTACACATCTCCCTGGCTATCAGATAAGGGTGGTGTTTTTTTCTGACATCTCTCAGATGAAAGCCTCATGCAGATCATGGGGGTTATTCTCTGATCTGGCTCCCTCTCACTGCACAAAGACAGGTCAATGTTCATGCTCACCTGCAGAATAAGATGTCCAAATTCAAGACAGGCCTCTAAGTGAGCTTAGTTCTACCACCTGAGTTTTCCACTGATTTTAATAAAATTTCAAAAGTTACTATGCTCTTATGAATTTCATTCCACTTTCCATTAAGTGTCTCCATAAGTGAGAAGTTGCATAATTCTGAGCCTAATTTCAGATTGATTTAAAAATGCAATTCTGCTCTTATTGGCTAAATATCTTTTTGAGCTGTGTTCTCTTTCATAAATAATTAATTACAACAGAGGCTTATTACTTAGAGGATAAGATACTCTAGTGTAAAGATGTCACATCTGTTAGATAAGGGGACAGTGAAATCAGAAGCATTACCTAGGGTTGAGCTGCATGCCAATATTCAGTGGCTCTGATGTAATTAAACAGTACATTGCTCAATCTAGTCAGGAACACAGGAACAGAGAAACACTATTTAGAAGAGACTGTAATGTTATTATGGAGCCTGATCCAACAAAGCACTTGAACATGAGCTTCAGATTAAGCACACATTTAATTCTTCTTCCACTGCAAAACAAGTTAAAATGAGCATATGCACAGCTGCCTTGCAGAATATATTAATTTTCTCAGAGAAGAAACTTGCAGGGGCCACTTCACTGAGACCATCTCATAATCCCTAATGCATCTATCTATACTGAGACTCCTTCTGTGACTA
This sequence comes from Zonotrichia albicollis, assembly GCF_047830755.1. Lineage (NCBI taxonomy): Eukaryota > Metazoa > Chordata > Aves > Passeriformes > Passerellidae > Zonotrichia > Zonotrichia albicollis. Next base: position 39,957,280 of record NC_133825.1, on the reverse strand, counting down.
TAAAATCTGCTATTATCTTTAAAAAAATACAAGCAAGAAGCTGAAGGGCTGGAGAAAAAAGACTAAGCCCATGAAATTATGTAGCCCTTAAATACCAAAATTATTTTGGTAATATGAAGTCACCCTCGTACACTTGCACAATTTTGTAAGTACACTAAATTATTTTAGCAAATATGGGCCAATATGTCATAATCCTGAAAAGTGCCTTGTGATCTTTTGGGATCCCAGTCATCCCAATAGCAGATGCAAGGCAAAGCATCTGAGTTTCCCTCTTCAAACAGATATGAAGTGAAAATTAAATTCACATTTCCTGATGCAGAGGGGGACACTATAACCATGCATCTGACATAGCCATGTTCACCAAGGTTGTGGTAAACAAAACACTTAACATCTGAATTTTGGGGTCTGACTATCACCCAGGTTCACAGACTATCAGATGCTTAAATGTCAGTCCAAACTTGGTCCAGAAAAATACAACAAGTGCAATTATAACAGATTCACTCATCACATTGCCAAAGTATCTCAAAGTCCACTTAAACATGCACAGTTGGCTTGTTTCATTAAAAGGAAAAGAGAATTAAAACATCTAGAAGCTTTGTTTAAAAATGCAGTACTATGACTGAAGAGCCAGTATTTTTTTTTCTCTAGAGCTGAAGAAATTTAACAAGATGAAAAATTAGTCAGGGAGAGTTTCAAAAGTACACTGATACCATAGTGGAAATGGATAGGAAAAAAAATGGAGGTAAAACATTGAGCTGCTTAATATGCTAAACTCCTAAATGAGATGAGTCTTGTTAATGAATTAATCCCAAAATTCCACTTGCTTAAATCTTGTTAAAATTCCCTTATATGAATCATTTTTCTGCAGTAGTTGAAATCAATCAAAGTTTCAGAGATGCAATGGCTGAAAATTCTTAGGGATTTACTTTAAATGCATCATTACAACAGGGCACTTTCCAATTTCATTCTTAGTTCCAAGAAACCTGCCAGAGGGCAGGAAAACTGGTGACTTCCATTAGCCTTTTCAGCAGGACTGTCATAAATTTCTTCCCTGTCCAAGGATACATCAACAGGAAGACAGACCACTGTATGCACAAAGTAAAACTATCTGTTACCCAGAAGAAAGGTGATTTGGTACCAGTTCATCATCTGTGTGCATAATTCATTATATTCTATGATGTGTTTGGCATGAAGAAAAAGGGAAAGAGTTCAATAAAAATAACATCAAACTTATTCTAAAAGCTAAAAGTTTTCATTTCCTAATGAGATCATCTATTCCAGGTAGATGACTCTGCTGTTTGATAAAACAATTGAAAAATAAATTGCATTTGCAAAGCCGGCTTGTGCAAATCCACATAGAAGGGGATTATATTCCAATGAAAATATGTGAAGCATATAACTGCAATGACAAGAGCACAATAAAGCAAAACAATATTGGGAGTAAATACAAAAAGCTTTGTGATGGAACACTGAAGAATGACCTCAATGGCTATCTCCAGGGTTACTTTCACTACATGAAGCTGATTTTAGGACTGAGAAATACTTAGTTGCAGATGATGCCTTCTAGCATTGTTAAGAACTGAGACAGCAGCCAAAGGATTAAAACATAACACAAGAATTGTATGGCTAAACAAGCAAAGACACTTGATGCAGTCCTTTTAGTTATTATTATTATTACTACTATGACAATACTTGTAGAGCCTGTCATCTAAGTGTTGTGATTAGATTGGTTCTGCTCAAGAAGCCATGGATGAAATAAAGCAGGAATTGCAAAATGTAGTTTTGTAGAAATAGAATTTATATCTGCTCAGAATTACCTCATGCCCTGTTCAGCTGAGATTTCACTGGGGAAGGTTTGGTAATATGTAATGGAAATGTGTGACAAAGCTTCTTTGATTTTTCATTTCAAACTGAATTCTAGGCATATATTCTGCAAATTTTAAATGTAACATTGAATGCTGAAATAACTTGTGGTTTTTTTCTTTGCATTTTTAAATCCATCCAAGCATAACACAATTTTCCTCCTTTGTCCCCAGGGTTTTCTGGTTTTAGCCGTGATTAGAAGAAAAGTAAATGTTGTTCCCTCAAAACCTGCTTCCTGACACGTTTGTGACAGGACTGCTCAGTCCTTCCCTAGAGAGGATTAAGCAGAGGTATGATGTGGGTGAGGATGGGTTACATGTGCACCCTGTGGGTCAGCAGCAGAAGCAGGAGCAGAACTCAAAAAAGCCAGTGGTATTTACTCATTTTTGTGCTCAAACACACAGGGACAGACTCCTAATCTAAATACACATTGAAAACAATGCCTTGCACTGCACCTCACAAAAGAACTGCATAAGCAAAAGAATGCATCCATCTTTTATGGAACTGCATTGATACATGTGATGAAAGTAGAGCAATACCTGTTTTTTAGTGTTTATCCAAGTGTAAGTCTTGGCTATTAAAAGCACCTGAAACCCCATTAAAAATACTAAAAATATTATATGTATTCCCTGTGTATTTAAAAAAATAAATAAAAGCATCCTAACATTCAGTATTCAGCAACAGCTTCATATTACTTATGGCAATTTTTTAATAGTCTTGCAATTAAAATAAATTAATAAAAAATAATATCATCCCCACCCCCCAAAAAAAAATCTAAAAAATAACACCAAATTTTTCAGAATAGCTAAGAAAAAGAAAAACAAAAGTAAATTTCAATGAGTGAAGGGATGGTCAATGTGGTGGAATGGAGTACCATTTCAAGGACAAGCTCAAAATTGCTGCCAGTCCTCCTGGACACCTTAGCACAAGCATCACTGTGCTCCCACCTGAATCCATGCCAAAAAGACCATCAGTAAGACTGTCAGTAAGGCAGAATGCAGCTGGGAATAGCTAATAGGGCAAGAAGCTCTTTGCCCGAGACAGAAGCTCTCCCTGTGTGCACTTGAGCTCGGCTGCTGAAGAGTTTCTATGTGCTCATGGTAATAAGGCTTCCTGAAATAAGGCTTCAGGGTGCCTTATTCAGGCTCACCTGTGTGCTACTTCCCTAAAGCTGCTGCTGATTTGCACTGCTTTTCTAGGTATTTAGAGCATAGGCAAAGAAGAAAGCTTCTGTCTGGGATAAAAACCCAAACAAAACAGGCAGGGGATCCTTAGAAGCAACCATAACCCCAGCTGCTTGAGTAGGAACTACTGGAATGGCAGAAAATCCTCTCCTTGCACGGTACCACGGATCAGTAAACGACAGGGGTTTTGTGTTCCCTGCAGTTTAAAGAGAAAGAATCTCACTGGAAATTAAAACAGAGTCAGATGAAAACCTAACTGATGTCAGCAGGGGAACCCAAACAAAGGCAAGGCAATAGTTCTGTTTGTTTAAAGGCTGTAGGGATGCAAAAGGAAATCCATTTGTCCCAAGGCAGGTCAAGAACTTTAAAAGAGTATTTATACTTTTCCTTTGTGTGCAACTTGGTATAAATACTGCAGTAAGAAGAAAGAAAAATTCAAAGAATTCTTTGTTGCCAAATTTTTGAACTGGTTCAAAGCACTAAAACTGGTATTTATTATACAGATGCACATCAGATACATGTTCCAAAGCTTAGTGGGCTGGGCAGCAGACACAGCTGCTGCCTTTCTGTGATGGTTTTGTAGTGTGGAGTTATCCAGGCTCATGCTGGGCTGCAAGCTCCATGTTCAGCACAGCAGCTTGGCTGTCACCCTGTGCATCCCAGGGTGGGGCAGGAGGCTCAGGTTTTCAGGGGTGTTGCTGGGACCTGTGCACATGCAAGCTGTTTTGTGGCCTAAACAATTTCAAATAAATGTGACTGTACTGATGTTACCTGTCTATACAGGGATGCCCCATCCCTGGAAATGTTCAAGGGCAGGTTGGATGGGGTTTTGAGCAACCTGATCCAGTGGAAGCTGTCCCTGACCACGGCTGTTGGAACCAGATGATTTTTGCAGTTGCTTGCAACCCAAACCATTCTATGATTCTATACTTAAGGCACTATACCCAGCGCTGTTGGCGCTAATAAATTATGAAGGTGTGAAAGGTATCTTCTTGCTTTCCATGCCTTTCATGGAAAAAAAAGTGGCATAGGGCTAATTAGCATAAGAGAATTTTGAGAGCTGCCTGTGTCTTGGGAAGTGAAGATGTAACAGTGAGACCAAGGGCTGAACTGCCTGGTAACCCTCACTGACTGCAAATTTATGCTCTTAGCAAGAAGGAGAGCACATCCATGGCCGGATGGACCATTCACCACCATCTGAAACATAACATAATTGTTCTCTCAAACTACACGTATGCAGTGCAACCCAGACCTGATCACTGCCTTCTCTGTTTCAGGCTCTACTTTCTTCCCTGAGGTGTCCAAAGAGGAACTTGAAGAAGACAAGGCAAGTAAGGAATCCTCGTGATCAATCAGTAGGAGTTTTTCTATCAAATGATGCAGAACACTTATTATATTCTTCCAGGAAAATAATAATAAAAGAAGAATAACAAAACACTTATATTCTTCCTAAAGAACTTTTATGAGACATGGTAGAACTGTTAGTTATGAGCGAACAAATACCAGTTATGTCAGGCAATTTGATAAGAGAAACAGCCCCTAATGGATTAAATGCAGAGAGTAGAGGCCATTCCTCTCTGTCCAAGTCACAAGCAACTCCCCTTTCCCCATTCTGAGAATAAGCAGCTTTCAGTTTGCCACATGATCAGAAAAGAATTAAATTAACTATGTAAAATCAACTGGTTGACCTGGTCACCATAGCTACAAAGACAAAAAATTGCTGAATGTCTCCAAGATGAGACAATCAGATCATGAGAAAAATCTATCTCCTGAAAAGGACTCTTCAACAGTTCCAAAGTTGGAAACAACAAAAGTCTAGAAAGTTCTTAAATGCAGAAGTTGGTACAAAAATGAGCTTCTTATGTACACTTAATTCTGTTCTTTCAGAAAGATTTTGTTAAAATATTCACAGGCTTCCACTCCAGAGATGGCTGCATTTCACAGGTGAGTGAAACCATCACTGCAGGCAATATCTGTAGAGCACTTGCTGAATTTTTGTCAGCTTTATTATTACTGATTCAATCTGTGTAAGAGGAAAAAGGGCATCCAAATGGCACTTAAGATGGAATAAGCAGCCCTTCATAAAGCTATTAAGAAATTAATAATTACAGGAAGACAGATGTAATTACATCCAGAAGATCAATGCAGCTTTTAATGAAGAAGAATTTCAGGACCCTAAATACAAATTGAGATAAGAAACTTCTGAGACTCTCCCACACACCCCTGCTAGATAAATGGGACCGAGGAACAAAGGAATCACAATGCTGTTATGCAAAACAAACTCATTCTGGAATCCTACTGAAAGCCTTGAGGAAGCTGGTTTGAGCTGCGAAACCATGGCTTCTTTGCTATATGATTTTTGGTAGATGTTTACAAATGGTCGTAGTACAGAAACATTCCGTGTGTCCACTGCAAATGGGGCAGATGACATGAAAAATTGCCTCCTATTAGAACTTCTCAATGGAGATGGGAAAGAGTTGAATTGCATTTCCTTTCTCCCTCTTCCTCCAATGTCCCTCTCTCACTCCCTGCTCTCTTCAACTTTGGGAGCATTTACAAAACAGAATTAAAAATTTAAGACTCTCACAGACTTAAGTAGCTTTAAATACCCTTCTCTCCCACCCTGCAGGAATCTTTAAGCACTGGCATGGCAGACAAGACAAGTTTTCATCCTCCCTTGCTTGTGGGTTGAGGCCAGGAGGCCTTGCAGGACACCTGCCCATGGAGGGTCTGTACCTTGGCCAAGGAAGAACAGGGGGAATGCCATGGATCCTTTGCCTCCAAAACATGATGGAAAGAGCAATTCCATTGAACTCTACCTCCTGTTCTGCTGTGAGGAAAATGGACAAAGGGGAACAGTAATACCTGACTCCTGTAGTGACGAATTCTATGGGAAATAAGCACAGGAGAAAACAAATCAAATTAGCAAGTCCACGCATCATTTAAAATAAGCCTACAAACCCCAGCCTCTCCATGTACATTCAGCTATAAAGCAGATGCCTTTCACACAAGCAAATATACACTACAGCAAATTGAGTGATTTTTTCAAAACACCATAGAAATAAAAAAAGTCCCCAAACATATCCAAAGCATCCTAAAAACAGAGCAAGGGGGGATAAGCTACTACTAAAAATCAGGGGCTCTAAGAGCTGAAAATGGAGTTACATGGAAAGAACATAAGCATCAGCTTTCACAAAAAGGTAAGCACAGAAATAAAATGGTTTTGCCAATAAACTCTGGTAAGGAATTTCTGCCTTGATCTTTGTTTATTTCTGAGGCATGTCAATACATCTCTGTGCTGTGCTTTCCTTATGACTGCCTCCAAATCCCACTCATTTGCACCTCATCAGGAGAAATAAACAATGCTCCTCTTGCTACTTAACTCTAGTGGATACCAAACTTAATTACAAGCAACTTTGTCTGATCAGTGGGCGAGTTGGAGGAAAACAATAGCCAACAAACAAGTCTTAGCACAAAATGGAGGTTGAAGAATAAAACATTGCAGAACACACTGTGGAGAACAATTCTTCATTCACTAGGAGCTAGTTCATCTCCAGATTTGCAGCTGTTAAACCTCTGCAAGCTTTGCAGGAATCCTTTCCATTTGTACCAGCCAAAGATCCAGCTCAGAGTGAAGCACATTTGTAAGAATTTCCTGGTCAATACCTGTCTGGAGTTTGTTTCTAGCACTTATCAGAAAAGTTCATTATGATGGCAAAAATAAAATACTCTTCTGAAGAGAAAGAAAATCCTCAATTATCAAACTACTGGCTTCAGCAATATTTTTTGAGAAAGAAGGTAAAAAGGACAAAGTCACAAGAGATTTTGAGGATTAGTGGGGATTTAATAGGAAATGCACTGCAGACAGCAACTTTTGTCAGTAATTTTGAAGACATGGATGGCCTGATTCAACAGGATGGAAAAGTTGAAAATTTGACACTGAAAAGTTTACCAACAACTGAATAGTAACATTATGAAACAAGCCCCAACTCCTTTCATAGTCAGTACATAGCATCTTTCTCAATCAGCTTCAAATCACAGCTACAATATTAATTCTGAGTGTGCATTTGTCAATGGATAAATATTACAGATAACATGTTGAATTAGTTATGATAAGCTGAGTTACTGGCTAGGGGGTTCAGCTTTGAAAAATTTGCTGTTCTTAAAGTGGAACAGACTTGAAAATCAAAAACATTCACTGGAAATGAAGAGAAGCATTGCTAAATTCCGTACCACATGTAGCCACAAGGAAAGGGGAAAGAGATGTACCAGTGCCTACCTGAATAGAAAGGATGTCTGGGACCTTTTCTAGTCCCACAAAAGGTCTTGAAAAGTTAAGGTCTAGCCCTCAAAAGCTAGGTTACACAAGATGGTCATTGATAACAATTTGAAATGTAAAGTTGCAAAGACACAAGGGAGGTAGAAGACATAGCAATTTAGTGACATGATTTTCAATCCACCTAAACGAGTTTTCCCTTATCAATGAGCTCTTCCCCTTTTATTTTGCCTGGCCATGGGTGTTCAAATTGGGCACAGAAACAGCTCGTCTGATAAATAAAATGTTATCAGATTTGATAGCTCCTGTCTGTAATATTCCCAGATAGTGATGGGGAAGGATTAAGCCTGGGAATAGATCTTACAATGTGACTGTAGTAACCACTGGGTTATCAGGTCAGAGAATTCCAATGGATTATGAATACACAAAAAAAAATTACTTTAGCTTTTTTTACAAGCATAGGATAAGAAAGCGATATGTCTTACAAAGTTTTTTCTTCAATCTGAAACTGAAATGCTTTTCTGTTTGTTTCAGTAATAAGCCTCCCCATTTCAATGTTATCAGAGCTGATTTTCCTTTTGATTTGTTGGTGTGTGTATAGGATGAAAAATCGATTAGTCATTTCAGCATACAAGTGTCTTCAGCACTTTTTGTAGGATAATGAATGTACTTAGAAAGATATGAACTTCAGTGGCAAGATATTTGTGGTTTTGTTTTTTTTTTTTTTAAGTTTGGGGTTTTTTCCGTAATTTATTTAAACACCTATGATGTATGAGGCTTAGGAGAAACAAGCATCTCAGCCTGCTGCACACCTTCCTATCAGAAACATGCCTGATGTGTTTCTGAGAAACAGTTGGAAAAATCCCCTCTGAATTGGTTTGATTTCCAGTCTAATTTTCCTCTTTTTGAGGAGAAGGGCCTAAACAAAGTAAAAAAAGAAAGGTAAAAAAAAAAAGAGGGGCCAGTGCTGTTTGAGTAGCACTCATGCAAGACTCAGACCAAGGTTTTTCACCAACAGTGCAGTGTTCTGCAGTGAGCAGCCTCACCCACACAAACTTTGGAGAAAGGGGTAGCAAAAAGCTGGCCACATATCTCCAGTGCTCTGAGTTATGGGGCAAAAAGAACAAAGGAATCAGGCAAATCCAATTCAACTTTGGAACTGCCATATGTTGATCTGTGCTATGATGGAGGCCAAAGAAACCTATCTGTTCTGTGGGCAGAGCTGGACAGGTATTTCATGTGGGTCCACTTTCTATTTGTAGCTTAAAAAGCATTGCCCTGAAGTGGCTGAAACCATTTTGAGAAGCATTTGAGCGTGTTAGAGGCAGGGTCCTGGGAGCTCAGTTTATGCTACTGGAACAGGATTTAAACACATGAATCATGGCTGGCAGTGAAGAGGGAATTGTGCTCTTCACTTTTAGTGTTAAAAAGATTACTCTTCACCGCTCAGAAAACCTTCATAATATAGGAGAAGACATCTTATTGACAAGTAGTATTAGCCATGCACAGGACTAAAAAAATTAAACTGGTTAAGCAGCTGGAATGAACATTATTTTTTTACCACTCATATCAGAAGTGAGTATGATCATCTCTTTGCTTTTCCCCTCTACCAGACTCTTCAGGACCTCTTAAGATTTCTCTTACCTCATTTCCAAAGTAACAATACATTAGTCCCCACAAGGTAGCTTACATGTGTACATCTCATGGAACATAAACCCATTTTGATTCCTCATTTGCTTGCATTTCATTTCTCCCTCTTCCTCCAATGTCCCTCTCTCACTCCCTGCTCCCTTCCACATTGGGAGCACTTTAAAAACAGAATTAATTAATCAAGCCAGCTACTCCAGCTTCATAACTCATTCCCCTTGTTATTCACTATTGAGTCATGAGGTGGGTGTCTTGATCTTGAAGGTAGGACAAAGATACAAAATATTTCCATCAGGTGCTGGAAGAAAGGTTGCAACCTGCTTCACACAGAATTCAATTAGGAGTCACAGACAGGGGAAGCAAGTTTTTATTAATTCCTACAGACGCCAGAATGCGTTCAATCTGTTTCTGTTTCGTTTCTTTCCTCTAAAAATTTTTTAACTAATCACAACATTAGATTAGTTCTTTTAAAACAGTAGGTGATCAATTGAATTTCAATGCCCTAGGAAAGAAATTTAAAGATTCCCAGATGTTTCATGGAAATCATCAAAAAAGATTAAATGGAGAAGCAATTCTGACACTAACTGAATTATCTACCCAAGTATTTCTATTGCACCGCCATCAGGGTATTTTAATGCCATGAGGCTTTTTTAGAATGTTTACTAGGAAATGTGGATAGGCTCAAGCAGGCAGGGTTTCACCTGTCTGTGTAAATGAAGGGCTAAAACAAATTCGTTTGGCATATTCCATGTGGCTTTTACTTCTAAATGTCTAAATGAAAGACCTTACAAAAAAAAGTTTGACACCTTTGGTCTTTATGTCAGTGAATTCTAGGAGGAAAATGAGGCAATCGTCTATTGGAAATTATCACTTGCTTCCATAGAGGAGGGCCAGATGCTTATCTAATGCTATGTTAAAGCAGAAACTAATTTTTTTTCTTCCTGGAAACATTCTGAACTGTCACCATTTTATTTCCTCTAATCTTTGAAACATGTAGAAATAAGATTTTTCCTTCTTCTCTATGTGCAAGTATAAAAACTAAAGAATCTGTACAAAGCTGATAAATACATATTTAGAAAAGATATGTTTGGAAATGACAAACCAGTTCTACCAAAGAAATTCAAGCTTTCTGATATTCCCAAATCTAGATGTGTCATTTAAATTTGCCATTCTAACAAACTGACCTTTGAGGCAGTTTGATATTTAACTGACAGCCTATTTTGGAAAACTATATCATCTTGGAGTGGTAGCCTGATTTTCTGATACCACCATTTTTCCTGATGAGCCAGGATCCACCTGGGAGAAAATCCATGTTTTGATGCTTGGAAATAATTTCTTGAGATTGTATTTATACCATGCATTTATATTAATGTTACCAGATCCTTCAGTTGTTTTCCATAAGGTTCAGGTTCCAGAAGATCATGAGGGGCATGGCTGAATAATTGAACCCATGCCCTCCTTGTGTCAGTCAACAGTGGTTTTGCTCTAGCTTCATATTCATTGCTGCTGTAAGGAGAGCTAATGAGAAAATAAAGTTAAAGCCTCATCCTCTGTGCAGATGGCATGTATTTGATGGGACAGATTCTCTTGCATGAGATGTTATTGCTTTACTCATTTCATCTACTGTCTGAGTCACATCATTATTCTAAAGTGCAAGATCTTCACTTAAGGAGTTATTTGAACTGCTTGGAAAAGGATGGGCTCATGATAAATGCACTCAATAAAGCAGATATTTATTTCCCTCCTACTATTTCTCAGAATATTGAGATAACTGCAATGAATTCAAATACCCTGTTTGGTGGGTGTGGGAATAGACACAGGCAGGTGACCAGAACAACCACAAAACTCTGGCTGAAATGCAAAGAGTAAATTTATTTACTCTTGCAAAGAGGATGATCCCGAAACAACACCCAGGCAGCAGAGACACACAAGTGGGAACATTTGCACTGTCAGAAATTCTATTTCTCAAAACGGACAGGGGATAAACAGCAATCAGCAGGCCTAATACAGGGTTTCCCACACTGATATTCTCCAGTATGAGAGAAAATGTGCAAGATCATGTGAGGGAATCTACCCCCTTCTCATCAATCTTCAGCTTTTAACCCTCTCCTCCCAACAGTGAGTGTCTTTGAGACCTGTGTTGTGTTCTGAGAGGAGCCTTCTCAGCCAGCAGCTTTCAGGCTGCCTCTCAAGGACCACTTCATAAACCGGAGGTCAAGCCCCAGAGAGGAGGAGATGTATGGTTTAAGAAAGCAGTGAGAGAAATTCCCTGCAATGACTTGACCAAAAATCTTTTGTAGAGTATCTGATGCAGATTTGAACTCAGACTTGCAGCTTCTGGCAGCTGGTGCAGAAACAATACACGAGAGAAGTGCAGTGAACTGCTGCCCACCCAATTTCTGCCTTTCCACCCAATTTCCTCACCCTCTTTGCAGAGGCAGCAGAATGAATGATGTGTCCAGCTCTGAGCCTCTCCAATTCAAAGCTTGATGTTCTTTGGGAACACCTGGAGAGGTGCTCAAACCTGCTGTCCATCCCTCCAATGGACCATGCAGGGTTTACAAACCAGCTCGAGTTTTCTCAGCAGTGGAAGCAAAAGCAAAAGTCACCCATCTAAGCTGAAAGCTGATGCCCTGATGAGAAGCCAGGCTCAGCACACACTGGGTCTGCATGCCCCAGTCCTGCCCAACTCCCAGGAGCACCTCATAATTGTATGCTCTTATGGAAAGATATTGAATGGTTGAAAAGATTCATAGAACACATTCCATCAAAGTCTTTACAGCCATGTCCATGCACTAACACGAGAAAATCAATTACTGCTCTCTTTTGCATGTCTCACACGTTGAACATCAGTTAACAAATTGCTCAGTGCCAGAGAAATAGCATGAGACTGCTTACTTAGCCAACAACCTAGTTGATTCAATTGCTTCAAGGCTGCCCCTGAAGCAGCTTGAGGCAGAAGGAGGGCTGCTGTGAACATCCTTCCAAAATCCCAATTCTTAAAAAGTTACCATCACAGTCAGGTCTATATTGTCCACGGGGTCTCTTTTCTCTACATTGCTGTTCTGCAGCACTGCATGCACAGCCTCGCCAAGAGCCCACCCTGCCTGCTGAGCACCACCTGGTCCCTCATGCTGTGTTTTTAGGGATTGCCACACTGGAGCCAGCCCTGAAGTGATGCTGCTAGAGTGATAACTGAGGCAGCAGGAGCCCTGCAGAAAGCAGCTACCAAAATCCTCATCTTTCTCCTCTAAGCTCTGTGGGGCTGCATTTGGCCAGGTGCATCAGTACTCCCTGCTGAGACTGCAGGCAGAGAAAGAGAGGGGAATTTAGCCCCTCTGGTTACGAGATGTAAATTAATATAATCCTTAGCTTGTTCAAGGTGGAGGCATATATGTTCCTAGGCAACCATGTCTTCTGGGGGAATTTTGAAATTCTCTTGATTATCTCTCCTAAGGCATAGACTCACACCTGACCATTTCAGTTTTCTACTGAATATTTATTGCTATTTTCTATACTGTGAGGTCTATAGCTCAGTACAACCGGTTCTGAGTTCAACAAGGATCTTTATGTACAACCACTAATGCAATCTACGCCTTAGCAATACTAATGATGGATTCACCCTGATAGAAAATGGATATTTCCAGCTAAATCATAAGAAATTCATTAAACCTAAACCTGGATAATCTACCATGCATTCAATTATAATGCTTGCCTGCCATGAAAAGCAGAAATATGAAAACCTCCTTATTAAAAACACCCACCCACCCCCCCAATAAAGAACCCAAGCTGTCCTGAGGAGGTTGCTCCTTCTTTCTGCCCCCCCCACTGTCAGTATTAGCCCAAGAGCAGAGAGCATGCAGAATTCTTTGGAGGGATGCAAAGGACAATCCAAATGAATAATGCTGTGGGAGTGATTTGTAGCTTTCCCCAAAGCGTGAGCTGATTTGTTATGAATAGAACACAGCCTGCTGCTCTGTTGAAAGCCAAATCTATGTGACTGATTTTCTTTTAATGCATTTATGGTAAAGAATGATCCTGCATTTGATTGCGTGACCGATCACCCTGACACACGCGGCTGATATTCTACCTGTGCAATCATAATTCTACACGTACCCACAAAAGAAAAAGCAGAAAAAGAGATGTGTTTTAGCTGACTGCCTCACTTTCTCATTCCTCTAGTGCAAAGGCCACCTGATTTAAATTCTTCAAAGACACATCAGTTGGAAAGAAGCATTTCAGGTTATCACTTTATGATTATATTTGCAGTGAGATTTAAAAGGACAACATATGTGGATTTTGACTGGGGAGACCATTCATTGGAAAAGTAAAACTTGACAAAAATCTGTGGGATTACATAATTGATTTTTGGATGTTCTTGCTAATTAATGAAGTTTATAAAAGCTTGTAGTTTACCTTGGGTAAGCAGATATAAACCAGATCTACCTTTGAGGGCAGAAAGTTATTGTCCCTGTAGAACTAGGGGGATTAAATCTTTATTCAGAGTGCTTAAACACAGCCATATATCAGGAACTGAATGGAAATTATTTGGTGTAATATACTGAATATAAACCTTATATTGTCCTTGCCTGTGCTGTCCTGCACAGTAGAAGTCTGTTTTATAATAGAAAGAGCCCACAAACAAGGAATGTTGGCAAGTCTCCATTTTGCAGGGGGATATCAAAGTTATTTCATAATAACTTTTCTGTATCCTCTGGAGAATGGGAGAAAACCCACTGGAAATTGCTTGTGCTTTGAGACACCTGAGAGGAATGATATTGGATAACTCCCCCAGAGGCTGACCCAGGGCTGGAAGGGTGAGGTCTTTAAACAGATGAAAATGGCAATGGCTAGAGAGTACAGCATAATATCTTTGCCTCCTACTTTCTATTCATTAAACTGAGATATTGTTTTGCTTTTCTTTTTCTGAAGAATATCATTACCCTGTACCATGCCATCACTTTCCCAAACCAGAGATAAAACTGGAAAAAAATGTAACCTCCAAAACTGGCCAGAAGGGATCAGTGACAAAGTCTGAGCAATGTTTGGTCCATATACTCATGCTCAGAGAAAAATCAAAATCTGCCACCACATGAAATACTTTGTACATTTTTGTTCTATTTTCTGCATCACTACTATCTGAGTACACTATCCATCACACTCAAAAGATACTACTCCCCACTCATCATCTTTTGTACAAACTACTTTGCTATCAGTCATTTCAGACACAGAGTCTCATCTGACAATGTTATTTTAATGATGTTGTTTCTGATTTTTAACAAGGGATGATAACATCATTATCATGAGCAAAATGTAAGCATTACATTAAAACAGGCAGTGATGGCTTCAGCTGTGGTTCTGCAGCAAATCTAGAAAGAAGAGTAGCATGAAGTCATAGTGACCTGTGAACAAAGGCTCTGATTGTAATTTTCCAGGGATTTGTTTATAATGGCACAAAGGTGTGAGCAAAGCACTCAAGTAAAACCCAAGGTACCTGACAGCAAATTACCACTGCTATAACTACTGCCAACAATATTGTGGGGAGTGGATTTTACAAGACAACACATTGCTTCTGGCTGTGAACTCACTGTTCACCCACACCCAAATCTGCTATCAAATTCGTACTTTAGACAAATATTACCTGTTAATTTCAAAGGCATAATAAGGCATTCAAAAAATTCTGTGGGTTCTGACCTATAAATGATTTTATAGGACATGAAGCTAAATTGAATGCAACTTTCTGTCAGGCAGCCATTTCTCTGCTGAGCAGAGAAATGGTTAATTGGTGATAAATGGGTCAGGTGTAATAAGAAAGATGCAATCAACACTCACAAATTTTTTTTTTTAGGGGAAAAATCCTTTGGCATTAATTCTCATGATTCCTAAGAAATGGGGACAGGCTGGCAAAGTTTAAATGACTTTAAATGATGCCCATGGCCTTCTGCAAAATCTGATTTCAACTCCAATGATTGATGGGTTGCCATTACTAGAAGAAAAAAAAGTTCAGAAATTGAGCCAAGTAAATCAAGAAAGACCTTTTGAGTTTACAATGAACACTTCAACATGATTCAAAAAGTGTTTTAACCAAGATTTCATTTTCTGCAAATATATGTTGCCTTCAGAATATGAACTATTCATTTCCATGAGTCTCTTTTGAGCCAGACTTTCATTTGGCCGGAAAAGATGCCCAGCTTTCCCTGCCAGCTTTTCAAGGCTTTATTTGATTTACTTCAATGACATTGGGGGACTTCAGCCTCTGCATGAGCTCTGGCAGAAACTCTCCTCTCTTCAGATATAGGTGGCTCACATACATGAAACTTTGAAGTTCTCACTACACATTTGTTGAATTCCTTTTCTTCATAACTGAAATAATTTTATTTTTAGTTTAAAAAGTTAACTACTTTCAGTTTAATGGAAATGCACTACAAATTCCTGTCAGGACTGGTGAACTCACTCCACAGAAAGAAGATACAAATCAAACTGGAAAATAACTGAAAATGAAATTGTTCCAACTTTACAAATAATGAAGTAAAAAGTGCAACCAGTTCACTGTCTCATTGGAACAAAAAAACTGGTTTAATATTAGGACAAAATTTTGTTAAAATCAGAAATTTAAAAATAGAGCTTTTTATTTTATCCCAAGTAAATATTTCCTTTTGATTTTAACATTTCAAATATGGAACATCTTTAGAATGGAGCATGTTTAAAAAAATAGTCTTCTGATCTAAAAAGGTACTCATTTTATTTGACAAGAAAAATACTTTTGTTTACAGAGAGAAGAGGGACATTCTGGCAATTACACTACCCAAGAGAGAAATGGTCTCAGCAAAATTACAGCTCATCTGTGAATTTTTCTCCTAGCCTCAAACCAAGACACAGCTGTCCTATTTTGGATTTTCTTGTAACAGCAGCCTCTCATGACTTTCTCTTGAGAGCTCCAAACTGAACCCTCTGCTCTGACACAGACTCCCTGTGCAAACCAGGGCAAATTCTGGTGGTTTTGGGGTTTTTTTTTCCATTTCAGAAGAAATTCTCTGCAATTTGCAAACCTTATCTTCAGAGTTACACTGAATGCCACTTGCTTGGAGTTTTTCACCTGAGATCAGAAAACTTTCTACCATGAGTGCTTTGCTGATGACCAGAACTGCTGTCAGGTATCAGAGAGAAGATCAAAACAGATCTCAACTTGACTCTACTTGAATCTACTCAACTCTACTGCCAAAGCCTAGACAATGTTGTTGCCATTTGTATCAAGGAATATGTGTCCATACATGAAAAAAGTCTTGAAAGAACACATATCATGACTAAGGTAGCATTTGAAAAAGGTTAAATGAAACCAAATCATGTAAAACAAACAGAAGAGCAACAGACAACCTCTTCATTTACTAGGTCTCCTAGAGAGCTCTGTGACATAAATAAATGAGTTGTGGTTAAGCTGATTTCAGTTTGGCTTTGCTCATACAGTGTAATGTAGTTTTTTGTTAATTAAGAAACAGAGCATAGCCTGACACTATTTGAGGAATAGGATTATAAAGATGTAATTTTATGTTAGACTGCTGTGTAAATAGGCTCATTCCCAAAATTGTTAGAGCAGTGAGCATTTTGATAAGATACCTGGAAAGCCTGACTATATTAACAGTACAACCTTCACAATTATGTTATTGTTGAGCGATAGCAACGTAAATGAATACATGATGGATCAAAAGAAATAGCAGATACAGCAATGCACATAAGCATAAAGGTTTAAGACTGATGCTGAAAGTAAGTGAATAAAATTGAGCATCTGAGTAGCACCCCTTGCAACTCCTCTGCAAGGTGTTGTGATATTCCTGCCCAGTAAAATGAACATGGGTTTATGGCCAAAAAGGAATGGTCCATTCCAGAGATATTTAAAGGCCCTTGTGACTCCCTTCACTTTGCATGTTCACAGTACATTGTAAGTCCCTCTCTTGCCCAAAGTGTATCCTCTCCAGCTGATGCTTTTAAACAACTCCTCTTCATGAGGATGATGACCCAGGCCTGATATGGCACCAAAGCCAAATTCCCTATGGCACCCCTTCCCTGTCTCCCTCCCAGTGCTGCACACCTAGGCCATCCCTTGCTGCATTCCTGGCAAGGACTCACAGCGCTGTTTGCAGGCTCAGAGCAATTTGTTCCCTGGGCATGGGGACTCCCTTCTCCATGAGCTGCCTCCACCTGCAAGGAAGCCACCAGAGGGTGCAACGCCACCAGAGCTGCCCTCCCAACAAAACTACTTAGGATTGCTGGAGCAGCTCCGTGTCAGCTCACTGGAAGATAAGTGCTGCTTGTGGAGCGCTATTTTTAATTAAGCAAAGATAGCACTCCAGCAATCATGGGACTGATGATGCAGCTTCATTATAACTGAAAACACATTCCTAGGTCTGTCCTGGATCGCTCTTCCAGCACCTGTGTAACAGCATCAGCCCCCCTCATTTCCAAGGAGGCTGGGATTCAATTCTATTCTGACCCACACAGGTGCTTGTGCAAGAAGCTGCAGCACAGTCAGCGCTGGTGTTTTCTGGACTCACCACAGACTTTTGCCACAATTTGTTGCATAATAGAGTGCCCCACAGTGGCACTCCTCAGCTGCAGGCAGCTTGTCCCTGCTATGCTGCTCCAGTACAATTCTCCCTGCACCCCTGGCACTCAGCAATGTCACAGAGCAGAGTGTGCCACAGGCAGTGGAGCTGGCATTTCACAGCAGCAGGAGCCAAGCACTGGGGCTGGTGCTGCTGCTAATCTCCAGCACAAACCTGGCAGACCCCTGCACCTCCCCTTCTCCTGCAGCTACGTGGCTGCAGCAACTGCACTTGCTTCCTTTATGGGCTGTTTTGAAAGATTCTGAAGGAATTGTACTACAGCCAAATATGATATTCTCCCACACTATTTCTGCTCAAAATTGCCCTCCCTACACTACATGTAAATACAACTCCAATTTGTATTTAATGCAAATGCTTTCTCCTCTCCTAGCATAAGGGATTCCATCAATTGAAGAAAAAATTAGGGCATTTGGGATTAGGGCTTTAAAGAAGCTCCACTATTTAGATAACCCATCCCACATCTCTTTTAATTTAAAACCCGCTTAAAACCCATTTTCAACTTTCCAAAGCAGCTACAAGGTGCTTTAACACACATGAAGCAAATGAAATTATTTTGTAATGAAAGTCTTGTCATACATCATTAGGATCTTCCTCCTACCTATAGGGCCATTTAGGAAGCTGAATAAATCTATGCAGCTTTATAGCTGTAAGAGATGGTACATTAAGTTTGCTGGCCCCAGAGTGCCTGAAGAAATCCAAACACCAGTATTCTTCAAGTCCAGGAGATTTTATATTCCTGCTTCCAAATGCTGTTTGGCAGAGGTCTCCAACAGCAAATCCTCACTTGGCAGCTGTGAGCAGAGGTCTACAAGCTTTAAAGAGACATATTTATCACAAAGCACACCAAGAGGTGTGGGCACCGTATTTCTGGCAAACAATAACCTATTGCCTCCTCACATCTGTGTTGCTGGTCTTTTCCAGACACAGGACCCTGCTATTCTGGACCCTTATTCAGTGACAATCTCCTGCAAACTGCAGCAGCTCCAGTCAGCTCTCACGGCCTGGGATTGTGGAGCCCTGTCACTCTGGCCAGGGAGTGACACTCCAGCATTTGCTGTGCCACCACCCCTCCCAGGGCTGCAGCAGCAGCTGGGCCACTGAATTGCTCCTAATTAAGAGGCTGGCAATGGTATCCAGGCAAGCACGTACAAATAAATATTAGAGGTTTTGGACACACATATTTCAAATGAAAAATCATAGAAAACAGACATTTATTAAAAATATGCATGAAAAAAGTCCATTTTTTTCTTAAAACACACCCATTGGAATTACCTTCTAGCATTCTCAGCTGTATCTTAATTTGAACCAGAACTAAATTATTTTCATTCCTGCTATGCTAGTATAATTTTCTATTATCCCAGTGGAAAATATGTAATCAAACTAATGCATTTATCCATTTTGATGTGGGTTCTGTGACATTTTGCTTTTTGCTCTGCTGGAAAACCAACAGTTGCTCGGTTTCCATTTGTGTTTCTACTACAGCTGGATGAATAATACAATTTTTTTTTCAAAACAATCTGACTTTTTGTAAGGGTAGTGGGGGGAAAGGAGGATTTCAGGTGAAGTAAGATTTAGGGTTTTTTTGTAGCTGATAAAAAACCCCAACAAATAAGTGACCCATTCTTCGCAGTCAGTTGAAATGGTTCGGTTGTCTGCCCTGCTATGTGGTGTCTGTGTGGGGGCAAAAACCACAAGTTGGCTCAGTTTTAAAGTACAGAGAGACTTTGATCAAAGACCACCACTTTTAGGGTGATTGGAAGCAGAAATAATAATATTAATTTTTGATTTCCATCTGGCATTCATTGCACCTTTTTCCTCACACTGGTGACTTGCACGAATGCAGGCGGTCTAATAAACACTAGAGCAAAATCAAGAAAAAGGCTCATTTCAACAGTGGATTCCACCATAAGCTTTAGAGGTTTTAAGCTTTTTTTCACTCCTGACCATGGCAATCAATCTAACTGTCTTTTTATCTCAGCTCTGGAGATGAAATCAGATTTAAACACCATGGATAAACAGCTACAAACACATGGTCATTAAACTCTGAGGGATCTCGGTTGCTAAGCCCTGCTGGATGAAGGTTTGGATGCTACAAAAAGAGGACACTCCCTTTTCCTAAAGTCAGCGACAGGGGAACCTCATCAGAAGCTACTTGACAAAAGAGGAAGTAGAAACTTGAAACTTCCCAAGGGAAATATCCTTCATTTGTCACTATGTCACCTCGCTCTGCTGCATTTTGTTTGTTTTTCATTAACAAACACTGTGTAAAGCAAACCTCCCCAAAGATCACACTAGAGAAATAATTGCAAAGCTCTCACATGAGAGACCACTAATAAAAGCTAAATTTGCCTTTAAAATATGAAAGTAGTACTATTCTGCCATTCCCTGCCTGTTAAACATCTATTAAATTGGCCAGCAGCTACTTCAGAAGTGGCTGCTAGACATTTATTGCGTGTTACACACTGTTGCTCAATTTTATGTGCTCTGGTAGGGGGAACACACACACTTGAAATGCACTTAATGTGCAGAGGGGGCAGAGTGAAAGCCCCAGGGCTGCAGTTACCTAATGGAGCTTTGTGTGTTCTGCTGGAATGGAGAAATGCAAATGCTCTCTCTGACCAGCCTTGAGAATTTCTCTGGACCAGCCTGGCAGCTTGACTTCAGGTTTAAAAGCCTCCTTCAATTCTGAAAATATCAGGTAACACTCCCCGATAAACAAACTATAGAAACCCCTGCAAATTAAAGCAATCTGCAAAACAACCACTAATGGATGAAAACCCAGGGAAAGATAAGCTTTGAAAATACATAAAGTGGAACATAAAGTCCAAGCTCCTGCTATTACATCCCCTGCCTTTCCACAATTGACACCTCTGTGCTGAGCAGTCTCTGAGATGTAGCAGCAGCAGAAAGCACCTGCCCCAAAGGCAAGCCAGCAGAAACAACCAGTGCTGGGAACACAGGACAAGAATTTAGAAACACTTCATCATAATCAATGCCTGAATTCCCATAAAGCCTAAAGAATTGCTTGTGCACTCCAAAAGTTTGTCTCTTTTTTTCAAACATACCAGCTAGACTTCTAGCTACTCCTTTTAACCAACAGACTTTTATTGCCTGTGCCATCACATGATCTTGGCTACAATAACACCACTATTTAGGCTTCTAGAATATTTATATTTACCTCAAATTATTCTAAGTTAAGCAAGTCTTGAGAAGAAAAAGATTGTCTCATCACAAAACAGAAAGTCTCAGATAGCAGTACAGCATAGCTGAAAATATGGTCAAAGCAAGGACAAAGAGGTAAAGCTCAATTAAAGGTTACATTGAAAATTTGCATAGGTTTTTCTGAGTCTTGGTATTGTATTAGTAGAATAAAAGGCAACCATCATCACCTTGCTCTCCAGAGAGGTAATGGATTTACTTTGCCTGAGGGCTGCCTTTGAAATCTTATCATTTATTGTTTTAATAAAAATACAGTATTTAAAGAATTGAACCTCAGAAGAATCCAGTTCAAAGAGTTGTAACAGTGACACAAATAAAGAAGACTCTTTTCCAGAAGGGAAGCCTTAAAGAACTAGAAGAAACAGAAAAAGAGGACATACCTTTCTTGTCACACCCAAATGTCACACAGGGGCAAAGCAATTGAAGTCCTTATCTGAAATAAAATGACCCAACCAACCAAGTCCACCAAACTCCCAAAGTTAAATGTAGCAGAGTACCTGGAGGAAGGCTCAGTCTCACAGGACCAGGAGTATGAGAGAGGCTCAGTCAGAGAGCCCCAAAACAAATCAGGAAAAACAGCATCCTATTCCTAGTTTTTATAGAAACCTTCCACAACAGGTGCTTGTAGCCAAGCTAATAAAATGAGAGACAGGTGCAGGTAGAAAGGAATAAAACTAAAACACTCAAGTGTTTTAGTGCAGCTCTGGTAAAAAAACACTACCTGTAAATCAAGAGCCACTGTGATATACTAAAACAGCCTTCTTATGAAAAACTGAGAACTAAATCTTTTTTATTCTTGTTGTTTAAAAACCAAGAAGAAAGGATTAGGAAAGAGCCTGGGGAAGGTTAACAACACAGTTTTGCAAATGTTTATTAGGAGCTCCTCATGAGCAAAATGAAAGAAGGACTTTATCTGTTTGATTATCAAACAAGTCTGCAGCTGCAGCACATTAGGCTTTTACCCAGGCTAGTCCATGGTAACAGAGGAGAAACCTTCATCCAGAATGAGGACTGCAGAACAGCTTATTGCTTACCTGGTAGTCAAAAATGTCCTTTTCTCAAACACTCGCAATGTTTAATTTTTAGAGTCTATCCTTATCAAGTCCCTTGCTAGGGGCTGAAGCTCCCTGTTATCAGTCTGGCATACAAATCCATTGCCTCAGTGATGCTTTTTCCCAACACACACCTGTGGAACTGTTTAATGTAGCTGCAAAATGCTTAATGTCCGGGTAGGATTGTACCCACCCCTTACGATGTTGGTTTACCATGGTCAGCATTCCAAGTGAAGAGTTGGTGTGTTAAATTTACTGAAACAGGCCATAATTAAAGTTTATTTCCCATGGTACCAGAGAAATCGCTCAGAAAAGCACGCCACAGGGTTGTGGGGAATTCTGAGCATTAAAATTGGCTGGCAGCTCCAGCAGCAATGAAAAGTTGGAAATGAATCAACATTTACTCAACTCCTTCCACTTTTATTGGGACCTGTGTGAAGTTTCCCTACTCTGAGCAGTGCAAAGGACACGAGATGGCATGAAAAGGTTCTGCTGCTGGGCGGGGCTGTCTTGTGTGGGGAGAAAAAAGAGGAATAAAGACAAAGCAACTGCTCCCATGTTCTCTTGGAAAAAGTTAGCAATGTCACGTTATGGTCTTGGTCAACACAGAAAGGGTGAAAGTCTGAGCCTTCACAAGGTCCCTGGTGCCCTCTGATTGTCCTTTCTGCCGGGTTCCCAAGCCCAGATGTAACCTTGCCAAGGAATTGCAGGAAGCCTAGAGCCACTGGCAGGTGCATGAAAGACAAATGAGCCTGGTAAAATACTAAGAGAATTAGTGCTAGGCTATTAAACCCAGGTCCCTGGTGGTATCCAGGTATTTAAAAATCAGAGGGAATTAGGAGTCTAAATATATGTGCAGCTTTGCTCCTACAGATTAGATTGTTATACTGGAAGTTTCAGAGCCATCAGATGGGCTCCGGATTTCCCATGGAAAATCAAATGAGAAAATAAAACCTGAAAATCTTTAGAGCTTTTCTTGCTGCAGAAACCTCCCTTTGCCTTGGCAATAAAACTTTCACAGCAATTGTCTTTCAGCTCTGAGATTCCAGTCATCCCAAATGCTAGAAATTCCAGGCTTCATCCTTTTCTAGAATGGTGCCAATTTTTCTGACCTGGTATTTTACTTTCTATCCAGATTTTGGCTACTCAGAAGAACAGTAAGAAAAACTATTAGCATCTCATGAAGAATTTAGAATTTCACCTATGCAGATCAAAAAAATTTCAGAAAAAGTGTCTAGACATTTCTGTGGTCCTATCAGAGGAATGTCTGGAGAAAATATTATGTAAATAATAAAAAATAATAATAAAGAAAACCAGCTAGGTGACCCAGGTCAAGTCTATTTCCTTATTTATTTCCCTGTATTGTGGTAGTGTTTATTCCAGGAGAGAGAAAAATCAAGGGAGAGGGGGAGAGATAGAATAAACAGGAGTAGTTTATAAAAATGTTGTAAGAATAATGCTGTTCCCATTATATCACAGAGCACATCTGTCAACTCTATCCATTTCTTCTAGATGAGGTGGAGAGACCTCTGACATTTCAAATGCATCACCCTAATCAAATCCCTATCCTCTGAAATGTTTTCTGAGACTGCATTATAGGTCTGTAGACAGCAATGAATGAATAATACTTCGGAGAACAATAAGTTAAGTAGCAGAAACAGAGCTGAAATAACTGGGTTCACCAGCATTAAAAAGTCAGGGAGCCATTAATCCCTGAAGGAAAAGTATTTTCAGCTCTACACCACTGAGACCTGCAGGGCTCTGGGGAGAAGCTGCTCAGTGAGTCCCATTTACCAGGGGAACAGGGATTTTATCAGCACTTCTCACTCTGCTGCACTGCCTGCCTGGCTGCAGAGCCAGGCTCTGAGCCCCAGGAAGGGATGAGGGGCCTTTAAACGCAGTTGTCAGTCTCAGTTTTTTAGCCAGAGGATTTATTTCTTTTCTCAAAGCCCTCAGTGGCCACTTTTCAACCTCAATCATGAAGTGTCCCCTGTCCTTAGGCAGCATTGCTGAAAAAAAAGGTGTGAGATGATGTAAGTCATGGTCTGGTAGCTAAAACCATTTAAAAGTTACATTTTTTGGTTCAGTTACAAGCCATGTAACTGGCTTGTTGTGTGATTTTGTATTTCTCTTCAGCATCAAAACTGGGAATACCTAGTCTGAACCAGAGACCTGGGCTTCTACAGGCAATGAGAAGAGGGAAGCAGAAGGCAGAAGACCTTCCTCTTCTAGGGCCCAAAACAAAGGCATTTGACATTTATTCCCTTCCTTTGTCCCCACCATTAACTACAGAGAGAGAGAGAGATCAGTCTAGGATCAGTGGGGATTAGTTTCATCTAAACATTTGTGTCTAGAAGTTAAACACCAGTAATCCCCAGACAGTCAGAGTTGTAAATATCCCTACAGGGTATTTTTTTCTTTCCTAAACAAGGGCCTTATAGAGGAACAAGGTACATAAGGATGCCCTTGTATCTGTCTGTTAACCTTTGAGGGAGTTCAGAAATGGGTTTCATAACAATAATTTTTGTGTGTTTATCACACAGAGACCTTACATTTCTGTTATAATCAGTATCAGTTATATATGGAATAATATCAAGAAATGAAAGAAGCAAGGTAGGAAAGAAAAAAAAAAGGAATTATGAAGCTAAAAGGAAACAAAATGTAGAGCAGAAATACCAAAAAAAAAAAAAAAAAAATCTCAGCTCACAGGGCTCTGAGAGGACATTCAGTCCATCCTCAAGATCAAACCTTGATGCACTAGAACCAGTCCTGTAGCCATGAGGAATGTGGTTTTGCTCAGCACCAGCATTGCAATGCTATTATCCAGTTGCTTAGATCCTTGGCACCTGGGACAAGAGCACTCCAGACTTCAAATACAAGCAGCAAGAGATAAGAGGGGGATCCCAGCAAATGCCTTCATGCTCTGTGGACACATTGCTTTCATCTGCAGCACTATCAGGGGACAAAGGATTTCGGAGAAATGCACTGAATTATTCTGGTCAATGTGCTTACTTGATGCTATTGTTTCTGCAAAAGAGAAACAAGTGAAAGCAAATTTCTGCAAAGAATTTAAAGTGAGAAATATCATGTATGACAGCAGGACCAAACTCATGTGGTACACTTGGATTCACTAGCAGAATCCCAGATGGAGTTACACTAATCTATTCAGGATTGGTTCAAAATAAGTTTCCTAAAAAAGCAATGTCAGAACAAAACTAGTAATGCAACCTTCCCCAAGAAGAACCTGCAGCTGATTTGCAACCTTACAGCTGCTGAGCAAGGCTTAGGTAAAAGTTTAAATCATGAGCTTGAGCAATGGAACCTGCTGGAAAATTGAGACACAATAAATTTTGATGGAAGAATTTGTATGAGTAAGCAATTTCCTACAGAAAATTGTTTACTTATTTTTTTAAACTTAATCTACTAAACAAAATTAATGTATTTTCAGACTTCTCAGAGGGTAATATTTTGATTAGCTGAAAGGTACTGACACATTAAATACAGCTCCCAGTCAAGAAAAGGCAATCTAGAAAACCCCAAGGCCCCATAAGAGTCATAATCCTGTATCAAATCAAATTCTTTTCAAGGGGGAGATTTTACCACCTGAACTAAATCTACCACAAAATGCAGCTTCTCTCCTGACTGGTTTGCAGTGTGGTATTTACATGGCTGCAACTCTCCCCACCACCAAAACCCTGTCATACAAACCCAATACAACACTGAATTCCTCATTATAGCTAGGGAATACCAAAGGGCTAAAACTCTCAATTTCTCAAATACTAATAAAACAGAAACTTATAGATCAAAAAATGTTTCACTAGAAAAAGGAAATCTGGATTTCTTACCTCTAGACACATAATCTGTTCTCAGACATTCTTTGTTCTTTATGGCAAATGTACTTTTCTGAGACCAGAGTGGTGAAAGGAGCCTAATGGAGCTCTCAATGTGACTCCTCAGCTGTGACATTTCTTTTGCTAATTCTCTGGGAGAACAACCCTGCAGCTCCTGACAATAATTAAACAGAACCCTGGAAAAATTCCTGCTGTGAAAACAGGATCAGACTCTACTCTTCACACTGCTAAGAAGAGCATTACAATCTCCTGTCTTTGTTTTTTAGATGCATTTATTTAAAGGTTGTCAGTAAGCTGTGATGTGAATATTGCCTCCCTTGAATTCTCATTGCATGCTGAGAAAAATGGTGGCTGTCCTAATTATAAAGTATTACTTTGCACATGGAGAACTGATAGTTTTAGAAGTGGCTCAATCCTCCTACTTTCTCCTTTTTCCTGGTAAAAATTGCTCTCATTTTTTCTGCTCTCTCTGGACCTTAGGTGAGGCAGAGGCAAGCTGGCAGACAGGTCACGGGGGCTTTGTCTGTGCCTGTGTACTCTGCAAAAACTCTTGGTCTTGGTTTCCCTGGGTTGAGCTCCAGTGGTCCAGGACACGGAAAGTTTGTGTTAGAAAGAAGTGTTGATTAGAGGGAACTCTGAGCCATGAACACCACGAACTCCTGAGCTCCTCTGCTTGCCAAACTCAGACTCTCCCACCCTGAGTTCTGTGAGAAAGCACAAGAGGAGGGAGCTCCATCCCCTGGAAGACCTGTTTTGTTCCAGATCTGGCTGTTGAATATTTCTTCATGCACAGCCTGCTGGTTCTCCTGCCATGTAATATTCTCATTTGAAAACTCTTCACGAGCATGACTAGCTTTGCTTTCATTTCTGCTTATAGTCACTGCTACTAAAAGGGGAGGAAAATGCTGTCAGAATGTAAATTTCTTCATGTCTCAAATGTTTTTGACTCAAATAGAAAAAAGCAAACCAAAATTCCACCAATCATGAACTTTCAAAAGTAAAAGAAAGAGCAAGAAACATAGATAGAAATGTCCCAGGAACGTGGTTGACCTGGAAGACTCCAGTGCTCTTGGGTTACCTCTGTCCCAGTACGTCAGATTTCCTCACAATCAAAATTCAGTTTTCTGAAGGTGGTGCTGCTTTGCTGCTATGAGAAAGAGCCTGCAAGCAAAGCACTGTGACCTGGTGAGGTATAATGAGAGAGGAATATTTTCCTTGCCACCCCCTTCTGCATATCTGAGAGTTCAGCATTAACATCACCTCTTGTGGTGCTACTTTTGCTACAGGACCCTGGAGTTCATTTGACATCACATGCTGCACTGCTTCTGTCCTCTGTTGAGCAAGAGGAGAATAAAAGATTTTGCACAGAATTTCAAAGATTTCCAGTGAAACAGTGAAGTGATCCCTTGTCACAGGATAAGTCGGGTCACTCCCATAATAACCAGCCCAACTCCTCTAGTCCAGGGTCAGACCAAAGCTGAAACTCTTTTGGATATTGTGGAAAGTCAGTTTATTTTACCATGGACCAGAGAAGCAGCAGAGCTCCAGCTCTGCTCCAGCTTCCTGTGGCTTTAGCAGTTTGTGCTGTGTGTGAGGACAGAATTACTCATCATATCTCTCTTCACAACCCTCACTGTCCACTCACATACACCCATGCCATTGCTCCCAAGCTCAGAACTGGCTCTGGTTTGCATTCCTTGCTTTGAGAGTAGACAATAAATCCTCTGATGATCTGTTCATCCTTTGTATGGCCTGTCCTGAATATATCAGTCACCTGTGCTCCAGGACAGAAGGATTCAGGGCAAAAACTATTGTAGGAAACCCAGATCACTAAGAAAAAAGTGCTCTGGCATTGCTGAGGTGGAGAGAAAGCATCCCTGAAAGGAATGCATGGGGCTAAAAGCATCTAGCCCATGGTCTTATGAAAGGTTTTGGCATTTCACAAGATCCCAAAAAAAACCCCAGCTGGACAAAGGGGAATTACTCCAATGGTCATTAGTATCGGAGCTATTTCTTTAAGTATTGCTCCTTAGTTTCCTCCTTAAAGTGTATATCAACTATTGCAAGGTTTTATTCAGGCCATAAACTGGCCAGAGAAACCTGAACAAAAAGGAGGTTTCAGGAATGTAGGCACCTCCAATTTTAGGCTGAAGTAATGAATTAATTTTCTGCCTTTTCTCTTAGATCTTTTTATTATAAATTTGAGGAGAGATTATACTGTATTAAAGAGGTTATTCAGTGGAATTAATGGATAGGAAATTTAGAAGAGACTAACAGGAGATCCTTGCTGTACCATGTGTCATTGGATTGTGTAATGATTCCCTGTTGTCTCGCAGGAGGTCAGCTAGTCAAACACAGCAGCTCAAAGTTGTGAGGGGACTAATAATCTATGACCCTTACCATGGTTTACAGCCATGAAGGCTTTGAGCAGGAGCAATCAATTTTCATACTGTGGAGGAAAACCTACCATGGTGAAGAGGAAGCATTTGGAACTGCCTGCTCTGTGCTACTGGTGCTTGGAGCAGGGTGGAGTCACCCTTCCACTTGTTGAGCAGTGCCCCAGCCATGACCCAACCCTCCACAAAGCCACCAAAAGGGTCTGTTTCATTTTCATCAAGCAGAAAGTCCTCTCACACATGCACATATTTCCTCCAGGTGCTCAAAGGGTGAGGGTGATGCCAAACAGGAGGACAGAGTGAGAGAGAAGAAAAGGCCAATCTTTACTGTTTTGCCACCTTAGGCAAAGGCACCTGCAAATGGCAAGAAATCAGACTTGATAAGCAGCTACTGCTGGTCCAATTTCCATAATTTCCATGGAAACCGGTCAGACTGTACATGCCAGAGTACATGGAAGCAGTGTATGAGAAAGGAATAATGCAGCAATCTCTTTTCGTAAGCTCTGCAGGGGTTTGCTAGGCCCCTCACCAGCCTCTCAAACCTGCATCCTAACTACACTGCCAGCCAGCCAGCAAACTCTAATGGCAATGAGAGGTGAAGCAAGGCAAAGACTTCACAAAAATCATGGGGGATTGAAGTATATATTAGACCAGTTCATTATCTGAGAGCTGCACACACAAAATGCATCTGGGGCTGAGCCAGCACTGTGTGCCATACACGTACATTTAGGTGAGCTGAGGCACCTCCTTTTCCTCAAGTGACAGAGCACTGGAAGAAAGGTCAGATTTATGAATTTTCAAGCTGGGAGGCTGCTTGCTGATGGTTTAGTTGTCATTTCTTGAATTAAAAACCTCTGTGTGAAAGTTTTGGACATTGAAACAGGTAGAGAAAGTACGAATCTAATCTGTATGGGCTGTAATTATTACATTTTGACCCATATTTTGGGTCATTGCTGGAACAAAAACAAAAAAAGGGCAATGAGGTAAGGAACAGCAGTAGCTGGAACAGAACAGCTCAAACCTGGTAGGGGAAATCAGGCAGTTTGCAAGGCTGGCAGATACTCAGCCAGTGAATGGGCTCTTACGGCAATGAATCCCAAGCAGTGATTGAATTCAGCACAGGATTTCTTTCTCACTTTTGAGCCCTAGTTTATAGACCTCAGGACAAGGTTTGTTAAATTAGGCTATAATTCCTCCATTATAAAATGACATCTTAATGGTTCTGATCTTTTGGAAGACTTTTAGCAGATTAGGAGGTGATGGGATAGGGGAAAAGATTTATTGCAAGCTCAAAGCCATGTGGTAATCCAAAGGGATTTATAGACAGTACTCTTCACTGCTTGTGCTGAACAAGGATGTGAATTATTTGATTCTGATAACATGAGAATCCTCTTACAATACAGTATGAGCTTGACAAAATGTGAATAATGCTAAAAAACCATTCAGTAGTTGATTTTTTTCCTTCCCCCTTTAGTTATCTTTAAAGGAGTAAAACCCTGGGTTTGTATAATTTTTAAGTCCCCTTAGATAGAAGCCCTGAACAAAAAGTGAGTTGAGTGTCTACGGAAACAGCTAGTTGGAAAACTCCATCAGAAATATTTTTTTAGCTACTGAAGTGTGCAAAGTCACAGAAGTTAAAACTTTGTGCAAGGTTATTACCAGTTTGAACAAGCAGGTTTGTCAGATTTGGGAGAGAATTTTAGGTCAGAATAGGGGAAATCCAAATTCATGGCTTAGTTGAGGCTAGGTCAGTCAGGACACTGGGCTGAGGGGTGCCCTCAGACATCCTGTCCAACTGCATCTGAGCTGCTTTATTTGGAAGCTCTCCAGTTGCTTTCCACAGATAATCCATTGCAAAGAGAAAAGTATCCTTTCCAAGATTTGTCAGTCTAACTGCCTGTCTAGCCAATGGTTACACCAATTTCATCAGAATTATCAAGACTGTGAGCAGACTGCAGTTTAAAGAGCTTGTACATAATGTTGTGCATACAATAATAGCTGCTTGTTCATTTGAATCTGAAATATTCATGCATCTCTGATTAGATTCCCTTATGAGCCTCATTAATATATAGTTCTGGATTAATTACAGAAATGTTTTCATTTCAACTTTAGGATGTAGTGGAAAATTATAGTCTCCACACAGCAGAGGAGACAAAGGATATTTACAGGCATGATCAATCCAAGGTTATTGATTATATCTGTGGGAGATCCAGTAAGAGAAGAGCTAAACCCCAATGCCTCATGCTTGCTTCAGTTTCCACACTTTGAAAATTTTTCTTTCAAGAATTTGAAAAGAATTAAGAAAAGAATTGATGTTCTTGGCTGGTACAATTGATATTCTTAGCTGTAACAATTGATATTCTCAGCTGGAACAGTAGAGAACTCCCATAGCAGAGACAGGAGCACAAGAACAAGTTCAATTGGGAAACAAACAGTTGTTAGTTCAAGAATAATGTAATAGGAATATTTTTTTCCCTTGATTTTTTCCCTTGATTAATTACCAAGGAGTCTGCTCTTCAGACTGATCTGAACTGCTAGACCTCCCTTAAACCTCCTTAAATGTTTGTCTGGTTTTGGTGCATCTGAGTGCTGGATCACACAGTGAGCACCCAAGAAACTGGGCCATACAGAGAGATTTTATTTCTCATACCTGAGAGAGTTCTAAGATACCCTGGAAGAAGCAGAACAAAAGTTGGAAAGTGGCAGTGAAAACCTGACTAATTCGCTCTCATAACAGACCTTGATTTTTTTAACAGACATGATAACTAATCATTTGCACAATTTACCATGGAACAAAGCAGATACTCCATCACTTGAAAATTTTAAATTAAATTGAGTGTTTTTTCAACAAGATATATTTATTGAGTTGGCAGCACTATGCTTCAGCTGGGTGGGAGAGCGGAGAAAATGCCAGTTGAAATTTGTTACTTTGCATCATGAAGGGAGGTCACACAGGAGATTCTGCTCCCTATCAGACCAACCATCTTTCTTTAGTGATATGCAGTGACAGAATTTCATTGTTAAAATCTGAATTAACCCATTATGTGTCTTTGCAGAAAGGTAGGAAAGCATCCCAAAGAACTAAATATGGAAAATGTTATGAAATTACTCAGGTGACCATTTTGTGAACCACACACAGAAGGGTGCTTATGCATGCTGCTTTCTGTTTTTTTCTCAGAACTACATCTTTGAAAATAGTTATATGTGTCCATCACAACTGACAGCTGCTGCACCTTTTGTGATTTAACACAATTCTACACCAAAGGACTCCATTTGATGTCTTTATTCTTTTTTTCCCCCTCTGCGTTCTCCCTGTTGGAATCCAATTTGTGATGATAATTGAAAGCCAGTGCCATTTCAACAGGGCAAGATTCCTGCCCTTCTAAAATATGTGTGTTTATTTCCTTCAGATGTACAATTAGTTTTCTAACACAATAGTTGCCACAGAGCATAAAATTACTTCAATGCCAAGTTTAGCATTTAGAGTTACATCCTTGTTGTATTGCTTTAATTAGTCATTACTCATTGGAATGGAAACTTGTTTAATAGTTCTTTCACCTGATGAGGCTGATTTTCACTGGAAGAAAAAGCAGCTGTCTCTAACCATGCTGAAATTGAGACTATGATGAGCCATGGGGTTGTATCCAGGGCACACAGAATGCTTTTCCTCACTGTGCTGGGCAAGAGCCAGCGCTCCAGACTGAGCTGCATGGAGTGCTCTGTCATCTGTCTGGGAAAACCTCACAATCTGCAGTGACTCATAATGAGAGCCTCCTTAGCATGGCTGCTTTAAGATCAAGTTTAGGAAATTCAACAGGCTCAAAAACGGTTTAATTTTCACAGAAATAATAGTGTCAGATCTCTTTAGACTTCCACCTTTTGCAGAGATGCAGAAGACACCTTAAACTTACTCAAGTCCATCGTAGGTCATGAAGGAAATAAGACACTGAAAGATTTGTTCATGTCAAGTTGAATGTCCACAGTCAAATATACAAGACTGAGCTGTAAAAGCAAAATGCTCTCCCATCACTTTTTTCTTCCCTGACACAAATATTCACACAGCACTAGGCTACTGTTGGTTCCCTGAAATATGATGTTTGCGCCTGTGCACAATAAACACCTGCAACCCTATAAAACAAGAGAGATCCCTGTCTCACCCGATTCCAAGCACCTTAGGCCTTCAATGCCTTGGACAGAGGTGGCTCAACAACTGTCTAGTTAAACAAAATGCCCATCAGTCTCTCTGCAATTGGAGCTCATGCAGTTTCCAGCCTGTTTTGCTGAGGAAGGAGCCCTGTCTCAGACAAAGACATTTGTTTCAGCCTTATTTTGATTTACAGTGCTGCTCTTCACTTTGGTATTTCATGGTGAGTAATGTGTACATTCTGCAAGACTGTGGATAATCCTGTTTTGTTGGATTAGGAACTTTTCACCCAAAATCTGTTTCTATTTCACTTGCCCAAACCTGATAAGGGTTATGAAATCAATAAGATTATGTGACAGTGCACCTGTTTCTGCTGGTCCTACCTAAGTTTTGTTCAAGTGGCCAATTTTACCTTAATTTGATGAGACATAGGACTCCTACACTCAGCCCTGCTGCAGGGTGCAGGTCAGGAATGCCCTCAAGGGAAAATTGTGTGGGCTCTAAACTTCCCTAAAAATCTGCTTTCTGCAGGTAGGATTTTTCATATCAATAGGGAAAGCAAGGGCATTCAAGTAGCCTTAAAGGAGATAAAGCCACTGGCTTGGGGAGGATGTGGGGTTGTAGAGGAGGTAGGAGGAAATTCTGTGTAATACAACCAAATATAAAGCTCCTGGAAAAACAGACCTTGTTAGGCCTACAGTTATAGGAACAACTAGTTCATTATGAATGCTGGATTCTGCAAAATTGCTGTTTAATTTCAGGTAATCTTATTATAGATTCAACTATTCCTTATTTTCCCCTTGGGCAGGAGAGCTAAATGGAAGCAAAACATTTTTTTTGTTTGGGGTAAATATGCCCAAACTAATGGAACCTGTATTACACATAAAGGCTTCTCACATTCTCCTTCATGCAGCTGGTTTTATGGCCATGTTACATGTCCCATGAACAATCACTGCTGCTGAGATATCCCCACACACTGCAGTTTTATAAATAAGAAAGTTTTATTTTGGACCCACTTCAACTAAAAATTACACATTTTTAAATGGAATTATGCTCCAAAAAATTTTTGTTCCAGGAAAGAAATTCTGTGCTTTGTCATTTCTACCCAGTTAGGATCAAGCGTGAATCAAAATATTAGAATTTTATATGGAAGAAGAAATCCAATTTATGAATTAGACTAACTTTAATTCTGTAGTTACTTAAAAATCCCATCTTTGTATCTGCCTATCAATAATTTCATAATCTACATCATCCTCTTCAAATAAATCTATTGATAACAATTAGTGAGTGATTCTATCTTACAAGTAAGGAAAGATCAAAAAATATGTTTCTCATGCAAATTCATTGAAATATTTGGAAATTCTCTTTGACTTCAATGGCCTTTGGATCAGATGCCTGGTGTGTTTATCTTTCTTGAAATGTTCCCAAGGTTGTGCTGCTGTGAATGAGAAATAAAGTAATTCAATTCTAGATATTAGCTTAGCAGAAGAGGAAAAAAAAATTGAGGTCATAGTGGGGTTATGAATTCTTTTGTTCTTTCTTTGCTGTTTTTTCTGTGTGGAAGTAGGTAAAGCTTTCATCTCTTCTGGGCAGCAGTTATGAGGATTAGGTAACAGGAAGAATTTAATTTAATCAGTTCAATGAATTTTGCCTCATTAGGAATTCAAGCAAATTCTCAAGTTCTAAGCCATCCCAAGATTGCCCTGGTTTATTTATTTATTTATTTATTTATTTATTTAGAGAAGTGCATAGAAAGGTTTTATCCATGGACTGTTGGGTTCAACTAATTACATTAAGCGCTAATACGATTTCCTTGTTTATGCTGTTTGTACAGTAAGATGATTGTCTAATCCTTTAAGCAGTACATTTAATTTTGGTTTCTATTTCAAGTCTTTAAATAGTGTTAACTACTTCTAGTTCTCAAGGTAAACATAGCCTAAATCTTAAATGTTTACTTCTGAGTAGCTTCAAGGATGAAGCTGCTCTGGTTTCATTTCAGGCAGGAACATCATTTCATGCCCATTGGTTCTGAGCTGCAGGGCATTAGTGGAAGAGGGGAGAGAGAACAAGAAAACTCCTTCTCTAAAGCAAGTTCAGGACTTAATCTGCACCATTGTCACACAGTGGGTGGCTAAAGTGTTCATTGCTACACTGCAGCCATTATTACTAATTATTAGTCTAATGTATGTCTAATCTGATCATCCATCTCTATCTAAGTATTTAAATCTACATATGGATGCAGAATGAAGGTATACTTGGACTAGAAAATCTGTGTACATTAATTACATTTCCTCTCTTTGGAAGTTATATTTCTGTTGTGTTTCTGAAATAATATACAAAGGAAAAAGGGGTCAAAAAAGTCTGGAGAAAAAGACAAATAAATGTCACTGCCTAAAAATTGTGTGCAGACATTATGGTTAGTCTTCTCTCTGTATTTCCAGTGTTTATTAAAAAATCTAAATTCATTAAAATTTGTGATTCTGACAATTGTCAGTATTGAAGATCTGGAGCTTTGATGGGAGATTTACATCTCTTGCTGTATTTCACTATTGACTCTTATTCAGATTCCATGCACAGATTATAAAATTTTGTGCTGCCATATAGCCAAGTTTGATGTCCCAAGATATCAGCACCCAAGGAGCAGTAGTGCTCCAGTCTCTTTGACATTTCCTATCGCTCTTCTCTAGAAAAATTTTCAGCCCATGACCCATTACTTCGAGGCAATTCTTGAAAACTGATCTTAAAAAACGTCCTTATAATTTCCCCAGAAGTCAGCCTAGAAGAAGGTGCTCAGAAATCTGAATCTCCCCTGGAAAATTAGCAGGAAGAGTTTGTAAAACTCCCCACCCTGAGGTGCAATAATTTTTACTGCTGCCTAAGCATGAGTCTCAAGTGCAGGTGTACCTACCACACACTAGATAATCCAGGTACTAAATCCAGGTATGGGTAATGGAAACCTCTACACCTGAACTAGCTGAGAATGTACTTTTAGGACATGCCGTAAGGATAGAGACATGTAAACAGAAAAATTAGCCTTGAGCTATTTGTTGTGTCTTAGATAAATTAGTTTAAATCCCTCCCTTTATTTCCATTTCTACAAAAGAGAAGTGGTGATGCTTCTTGCATTCATCTTGAACTCCTATTTATGTGATAGACTCTTAATAACAAAGACATTCTTGTTTGGACATGAATTTTTTTATCTGAGTTACAACTGGAATTATAGAATAACTCAAGTTAGAAAGGATCCATAAAGATTATCAAGTCCACGATGCATTGAGCCTATCTAGTACATATTCTTTCTTCATTATGACTACAGGAAACACCCTGAAGGTCATATCCCTGGTGGCTTAAATTAAGCTCTTCAGTCCTCTACAAATTATTAAATTCTCTTGTACTAATTAAGAGAAGATTTGAGTGAATAAATATTATGCTAATTTTTGAAGGAGAGTGCAGAAGTTACCATGGAATTCTCATCAGAACCTATACTGGGACTTTTATTGTGTAACAAGTGATCTGGAAAACTGAGTGACTAATGTAGGGGAAAAGTTTGCTGACAATGCAAAATTAAGACTGCCAAAATTAAGGCAGGTAAAACTGGAGCAGAGCACGAGGAAATCTTGAGTATCTCCTGATACCAGGTAAGACTATGATAAAACATCCAGTGAAAGCCAACAGAAAGTAATGCAGCTGGGAACACTAATTCTAGCTGTATTATTTGGTGATTGGCCCAGCAGGACGCTTCTAACAAATTGTCTTGGCTATTGCAAATCTGAGTGCCTTAAGCTTGTCTCCAGCTCCACACATCCACCTCATTTCTGTCAGTCTAAAAAAGCCCCTCTTCTCTTGTGTGATGGTAGATGGTTTATGACTTTTTTTACCTTCCCACTGTTGCATAGACCTGGGTCAGAGTACAGAAGGAATAATTAAGGTGGCAAAACCAGCAGGAGGTAATTTCTAATAAGGAGGAATCAAAGAGCTTACCCCATACAAGGGGGTCATGACAGGAGGAACAAGACAGATCTGCCAAAGTGAAAATTGTTCATAATTCAGCAAAAAAAAAAAAAAAAATTGTGGCGTCTGTGTGGACATTTCCCCAAACTAAACAGAAACCCCTATTGCTATGGTGCATCATCCCCCTGACTCCTGGGAGGATCTCTTCTCATTCTGTGCCAAGAAGGGCCCGTTGAGAAGGGCACAGAACAGTGACAGCTCAATCAGGAGAGCTGGAATGACAGCTGTGCAAGGAGGCAGCAAAGAGACTGAACATTCTTGGCTTCCAGATGACAGGCACTGTGAGCACACAGACAGTTCTCAAAAATCACATATTATGTAGAGAGAGTGAAAAAGAGATGATGAGTTGCTGCTTTGCACAGTCTAGGAGCAGAGGACACAGAGTATTATTATTGGGTGTCAGAACATATAAAACTCAGAAGAGAAAAACAGTTCTCAGGAAGACATAACTAAATTGTAGACCTTGTTGACATAGTATTTTATAGATGCTTAAAAGTATTGATGGATTAAAATAGAAGTTAAATATGATATAGACTTCCTGGTACCTATTAATGGGGATGTAACCTCTATTTCAGTGTTTTCAGAAAATATAGGCATATAACACAAATATTTTCAAAAACATCCATCATCGTCTAGATCAATAAATATCCTCATTTCTGTCAGTCTAAAAACCACCCATAAATTTTTGGTTTTGATTTTTTTTTTTAACTTCCATGTAAACCCGATCATTTCCATTACAGTGATGGACAGAAGAAAACAGAGTCAATAGAAATATGCTCATCTCAACAAAGGATCAGCCTGCCTGAGGTCAGGCCCAGGATCTCCTGATAGACTGCAGAGCAGATAAAGGAGGCCTCTGGCTCCTTCTTGCCAGTGATAGCTCACCAGAAAGGGAGAGGTGACTTTCAACCTCCTGCCCCTTCCTCTGCTAATCAAGTTATAAAATCAGAATTTTGATGAGCCACAGTTTGTTGCAACAGGCAACATAGGCAATTTACATCTTTGTAAACTCCTAAGGACACAGCTAAACACAGCTGAAATGCTCCAGCCAGCATTAAAAGGCAGAATAAGAGATGCAGGAGGCTACCTGGGAGTTTCACAGGTACAATCTCTTTTATCAAGGACACTACATTTAACCTAATATTCACCTTTATTTCCAAACTGGTTTGGACATGCAAATGAAAAATAATATCTTAATCTGGTCTTGAGGCTCAGACCAAAGAGTTCAGGTGGACTTTATCAACACATTTATATTTCATATTCTTTTTAAATGGGAAAAAATATCCCATAATTTACAGTGAAGTACTGTCTAGTGAACTATTGATAAGACTTTTCACTTTGGTATTTAAATGACCAAAAATTGCATTGCATTTGTATGCAAATCATAAATTTGTAGCTGAAAAGTATGGTGCCTAGTTTGCAAATTCAGGTCAATAACTGTTTAAATTGAATTAAATAAAGCTGTACTTTAAGCTGGTGCTTTCTCTTTACTACCTACATCACTTCTGTGGGTATTGATGCAGAAAGGAAATTTCTTAAAACTGCTTGTGTAATTGTTGTGATTTTTTCATTACTAAAATTATCTCCAAAGCAGTTTTTATTATCAACAATCTCTGAAGAAATTTTGTTTCTCATAAAGATTGAGTTTGGGATGAAGGGAAGGACAGGACTTGCTGTGAGGGTTTTGATTGAAACTAGAAAAGTTCTAGCTAAGATTTGATTTATTAGAAAAGAAATAATCTGTTTTGTTTAAAAGACATTTTCTTCAAAATCATTATGCCTTTATTGATTTGCTTCCATGGTTACATACCATATTTCAATCCAGGGAAATGGACTCTATAACACATCATTACTTTAGGCATATGATATCTCTTTTGAACACAGGAATAGATTGATAAGGTTAGCCCCTCACATTTCAGTGATTAACAAAGCTTTTGGCAACATTCCCCTATATCTGCAGGACAAAATAAATAAATAAAATAAAAATTAAGGGGCAGACAGAATTCATGTCTGGATTGAAGATTGCTGATTAAAAAAGACTTGTGCTGCATTTGAACACATTTTCCTTGCAAACCTGTCCCTCAGTAGCAGTGCTGTCTTAGTGTCAATTTAGAAGGTTATAATTTTCAAGGTAAACTAGACTGCATATCTACTCTAAATATAAGGATTTTGCAGATGTGCTTAAATAAAATATATTATACTTGTCAACTTGGAAAAGCTGTAGAACTGCAGCAGTCAGGGAGTTATCTATCCAGCTGAATTCCTTAAAAAAAAATAAATTATCTGACCATAAAGAAATTGTTGGTTTCTTAACTGGATGTGCCAAAATTATAAATAATTTTATCTTTATTTGCAGGAGCATTCCTGTGATTTCCAAAGGACTCATTCCCTCAGCTGTTAAGTACTACATATATGTTCTGATTGTGGCCTCCTGTTCTGGGTAAAATGTTTCCCAGAACTGGGCACACCAATGCCCTTAGGTTGAAAAGGGTTCTCTGATCCATGAAATCACAGCCCCCACAGCAGAACCAAGCCAGCTGTGATTTAGCTGCCCACAGACAGCAGCTTCTTTCAACACCAGGAAGAATTTCTCTTGTGCAGAAGTGAAAAGGATAAATTCTGTCTTGTCAGACTTGGTGTCTCTCTGAAAGCCCAATTACTTTCAAATGCCTGTGAATGCTGGACAGGCAGAGATGTCCGTGGGGATGTGCATTCCTCAGCTGTGGCAAGCATCACATCTCTGGCCTTGGTCCTCAGGAGCCGGAAAAGCTTTGTGGTCCCACTGAGTAAGGACAGAGAAACGCACTTTTATCCTGGGAAGTGGCAAGGGCTAAAGTTTCCTCTCAAAGAAGTGAGCTAAAGCTCTCAAAGAAGTGAGTGACCTGATGAAAGTAGTGTTAAGATGAAAAGAAGTCTAGCCTGCCCTTTGAGGACTCTGCTCTCTGTGAGCTGCTCATTGCTGGGAAGCCCCAGGACTGAACTTGGCAGATTTGTGCTTCCCTCACATCAGAGATCATGGCAGGGCCACGACCCTTCCTGGGGAGGAGCAGCTGCAGAAAATGGGGATCAGCTAGCACAAATCCCAGCCCAGGCCTGTGGGGGGCAGGAAGGAGAGATGTACTTTTTCCATAGAGCTATTCAGGCAGCCTCCAGCCTTGGTCCCAGGGCACAGTGGCTGCCTGGTTCATCCTCATAAAACTGTGGATGAAGGCAGACCTGGACAATGGTAAGATTCAGACAATCAGGAGTTCCAAATTCTCTGGATCCTCTCACAATTGCAATTAAAATTACCAACTAAACAGTGCTAGAGCCTCAAATCCTCTTTCTACCCTCTGAGCCATGTCCAATACCACTGCTACTAGCTTCTACCTGACATAGCATATTCAAGAACCAGTTTAACTGAAACCTTCTCAAACATTCATTTGTTTTCTGGAAGAGGATTAAAAGCCACACAGGCTTTTAAAGAAACTTTTGGAAAACACTGAATTAAAAACACTATATTAAAAATACTACTGTTCATAGTAGGCAACAATCTCTATCCTACCAGTGTAAATAAAGATGGGAATATATATGTATATCCATAAACACACACAAATGGATCTATATACACACAAATGGATACAGCCACCACGCACAGATGTACACCCAGGACATTTGCTTGATCATTGAGAAATTGGTGAGCTGGGGAACCATGACTAATCCAAATCTGCAGAGAAAGCCAAGGAAGTACACCTTTCTCCCAGGCCCTGGGTTGTTGAGCCATGAAATGGTTCAGAGAGGTCACTCCCCAGGCAGTCTCTCTCCCCAGGGAGCTGATGTAAGATGGGCTGCAGTTTCCAGTGAGACCTCACCATACATTTGTCCATCCTGCCTCCCTGCTCCTTTGGGAACAGTCATCCCACACAGCAGCCGAACAATCTCCCCTGGCTGTCAGTTCTGTGCATCCTGGCATTTATTTTCTTTTTTTCTGATCACCACAGAGAATACAACATCAAATCAGCATCAGCTGTAGAGTTTCACATCCTGGCACACCTTGGTGTGCCAATAGTTGCAGTCTGAGCCCCATGCATCAGCATGTCTTTCAGAATAGCTAAATCATTCCTAACAAATAGATGCCTGCAGTAGCTGATGAAAAATGGATGGGCTTGCTTGAGAGGCTTTTGGAGAACGATCTTGCTGACTGGCTTGCAGAATTCTCTCTTGGTTGAGGAGTCTCTGGTTCAGTGTATTAGTGGTGAGTTCTCCACTCATCACCCTAATGGTTTCCTTACACAACCTTATTCATTTTTCCCACTCTCTCCTTTCTCCTTTGCCTTCCTGCCATCTCCACTTTCTGGGTTCAGAATGGCTGAGGGCTAAAATTCTGTTTTTCCTTCTGTCTATCAAGTCTTCAGGACACTGAGACCTGTTCATCGAGAATATTTTCAAAATACACCAGTGCCAACAAATCTTGACCAAATGCATTCCTCCCTGACTGTGCTGCAAGTAACTTCCTCTCTCCCCTGTTTTGTGTGATTTTCCTGAAAATCATCAGCAAGAGCAGTTTGAAAAGGTCATTTTTCCACTTGGAATGAAGCAAAAATTAGGTGACTGGAGAGAGGCAAAGTAGTGTTCATGAATGCAAACTTCCCCTTCTGTCTGAAAATAACACCACCAGCCACAAACATATGGACCAGAAACTCCAAGATTTCCCTCCTCTCGTGAAGGCATCACGTAATGTTTGTTGATTTGATCTGAATGACAGTCAAATAAAACATCCTCTATTTTGCTGAGCTCAAATGGAAAAAAAATCCCACCAACACAAAATAAATTCACCAGTAAAGTCTGACATGAAGTGAGCTTAAATTCTTTGTTCTGTAGCTGCTTTGACTTTAGATTTTCCACAGGAAATGTCGTTATCACACACTGCCCTTTGACAAACATCATCAGAGCTGAATCCATGGGGAAAAATGTCCCTTTAAGGAAGGGTAGTGCCCAGTTTCATTATTTCCACACCTGCAGAGAACGGTTACAATTTTCTCTGTAGTGCCTTTTTTATGATATAGATGACAAGAAAGACCACTGATTTTGAGTGCTTGTAGGCAGTCAAAACTAGTGATGAAGCCTTTGAAAATCAGGTCCCCTGCTTGTACCACTGAGCTAGAGTCTTTAGGGAAATTAATGGCCTTTTTACACTCAAGGCTGAGAAAACAGGGGTCCACTTCTGCCCACTGCAAAGTAAAAAGAGAGAAAAATAAAACCCAGTCCACAAATCATGATTTTTATAAAAGCAGACTCACAAGAAGAAGGACTGTCCCATGATTTGAGCAGAAATATGGTTTCTTGAGACAAGCACTAGCTCTCCTAACTGATCCATGGTCTTAAGATATTGGGAATGTCCTGGCCATGATGTTTCAGGGATGTTCACTTTGCCAAATTATGGCATCCTTGATTTAGCCCCATGTGCTCTTCCCTGAAATGCTCACCATGCACAGGGGTTTGATCACCTCTTCCAAAGACAGCACCCAAAACACCCTGTGGTTCTTGGTCTACCTGCTGCTGGGAAAGGAAAGGCAGCAAATGTTTTTTGGGCAGGCAGGAGAAATGAAATGCTCTCAGGACATAAGAGAGGGAAGAGCTGGTGGTGCCCATGGGAAGAGCGTGGTGCTCTGGGTTCCACTGAGGCAGTTTTCATCAGGAAATGCCAGCCTGGATGTGCAGAGTGATAAAGAAAGGGAGAAGGAAAGGCAGGAAGATGTCAGAATGTCAAAATGGTGCAGGTCTTGGAGCTCAGTAGCCCCATGACTTAGCAGTCTCAGAAGAAATGTCTTGGATGTGTTACTTCTGTCTGTCTGTCTGAAGAGGGTTCTATGAAAACAGATGCATTTTAGCATATATATACACACACATTTGTTTTCTTGTTTGAAAGGAGAGTGTAATTATTCTCCAGAGTGATGCATTTTTTTTCAAAAGCTCTTTCTAAGCAGTTAGGGAGAAGAGACTAATACTGCATGATAAGGAAGTTTCTGAGTCATAATTTAAAGATAATCTTTTAAGATTTGGAGCAACCTCATTATGTACATTTCTAAGTGACTTAGATACAAGTTTTAATTATTCCTATCTCTATCTTGCAGTTTCCCTGAGAAGCCTGCAAAAAAAAAAAGCACGCAGCTCATAGCTGAACTGGGGCCCTGCAATTCATAAACTGTACTTTAACTTTAGTTGACTGGAAATGGGTCTA
This sequence comes from Zonotrichia albicollis, assembly GCF_047830755.1. Lineage (NCBI taxonomy): Eukaryota > Metazoa > Chordata > Aves > Passeriformes > Passerellidae > Zonotrichia > Zonotrichia albicollis. Next base: position 39,914,796 of record NC_133825.1, on the reverse strand, counting down.
ATCCAATTGCATTCCAACCTTCAATGGAATAATAATACTGAACAAATAACCCCACAGCCAGTAGGACATTGCTTTTCCTGCCAATCTCAATTTTAACTTGATTGTTTCTTAATGCCATAGGCGATGTCAGGGTGACTCAGGACAATGTGTTGTTGAAGAAGAATAGTCTGAAATATTACTCTTAATCCCATTTTATAGGTACCTGTAAATGTTAGTGGTAAACTATAGCCAGATACCTGTGGGGAGATTTAATAACAGGGCATTATAGCCAGAGGAAAAAAAATGGCAGCCAGGACCTTCTATTTTCTGTTCCTCTGAGGATTTCTCACTTGTAGGAGTGAATTATATCATGCAAGGTGATAAAGTTTAGTTTAACACCAAAAACTTTAAACAGTCCTTTTCCCTCACAGGGCCATCAGTTGTGAATTCAGCTGTGAGGGAACCTCAGGGAGAAAGCCCATTTCACTTGTTGAGTCACAGAAAGAGAGAAGGAAAAAAAGCCCCACTTTATTTTTTAGTCTACCTTTATAGTACACAGGCAAAAAAAGGAAAACTTTATCAACTGCTCTTATTGCCTGGACTAGAGAGCAGCCCCTGGATAACAGCACTGAAACTTAGCTTAATACTTCATAGGATTGTGTTTGGCTTTTTAACATGTGCCACCACTTTGGTGAACAGCCATACTCGATTTTTGAGTGCATCCATATTCTTCTTGTGCTGTCTCCAGCTGACAAACTCAATTATTTTTGTCATTCTTAGTCTCTAAACACACACATATATAACTATATATATATATACACACATATTTAATGTATTTTGTAGTCTTGATTTCCATCCCAACATCAAGATCCTAGCCAATGAATCTTTCTGTAGGACAGCCTGACCCTCTGTGTTAACAATGATTTCCATCTTCATTTCATCAGCTTATTGGCCTGAGAAACAGGAGTGTGTTAATACAAGCTTATTATTGAAAATACTGGGTACAATCAATTCCAAAATGTGGCCTTTATGAACTGTATTAGTAATGTTTTTCAAGCTTCATATACCTCCTTTCAACACTGCTTGCTATCATCTTTTTTATTCCTTATTTTATAAGTTATTATTCTATTCCTTATTTTATAAGTTATTATTCTATTCCTTATTTTATAAGTTATTATTCTTCCATTGTACTAATTTTCTGATCTTCCAATTTTCTTTTTCTTCTTTATTTTTCCCCCTTTGCAACTTACAAAATGCTTTTTTAAAGGCAAGAAAACCAACCTTTGCTGCAAGGGAAATTCCCTTATCAAATGCAGTTATTGTGTGATCTATTTTCTAAAGGCCATATTTTACTTGATCCCATTTTTCAGCTACTTTTACATAAATTTCTCTTTCTATCAAGCTCTTCTAAACATTTGAAGGCTACAAAGATCAAAAAATGGGTCTGCATCATCATTTTCCATTTCTTAAATAACTATGTGCTATTTGTTCTTCTTCAGTCTTGCACTACCATTTCCTAACAAAATAATCTCAGGAAAATAATTTTCTATAAATTAATTTTTTTTTGGAAAAATTATTCTCATTCATGGCCTCTTCCATGAGAAATGATACAGTGATTTCCCCCCATTTTGAAGCCAATTATATGGCACTTTCCCAAAAAAGAATGATCAAACCTACTAACACAAGAAATTTTGCATCAAAATGACCAAATTTTCATATTTTGTTGTTAACTGATGGATTAGACAGTCGAAATAAATCTTCTTAAAAGTACTACAGAGCTTGAGAGTAAATTAATCTGAGAAAAGTAACAAGTATGATGTGCACTATGCAATGTCTTTAACCCTCATTGCCTGCCTATTAGGCTGCAAGAAAAGAATATTTAAGTGTCTGTTTATTAACTGATTGTCAAAGAAACCTGATTATTTCCAGGATATAATTCTGCACAAGAAGGAGTAAGATGAACTGAAGAGGAACAAAATGATTGATTCATTTCCTTTGGGGGAGGGGAGGGTAAGAAGTAAAATAATGAAACATAAATGTGTCAGATCCATTTATACAGGATTGATATTTAATTTAGTTCCCTTTGAAGTTGAAATTAAATTTCTTAAGAGGTATTATTAAAAGGGAGATGGAATGTAACCTTCCATCAAGCTACCATTATTTTAATACATCTTTAAAAAATGAAAAAAAAAATCTTTTTTCCTGAAGTGTGCTGGTAAATTGATTTATGCAGTTCTAAGCAGTAATTATGAAATGTGCTTATCTAGACACCCTCTGTTGCTATTGATCCTACACCTTATTCTGATGAAAAGCTCATAATTCATAGCATTCTCCATGTTTAGACTTGTTGGAATTATTTATAACTTGCAGTCCAAAGGTGCAGCTAGTGAAATGGGGTTTGAAGCTGATTTGCAATGCACCAAATTGTCTGTTTTCAGGCCCTGAGCACAGATAGTTACAGCACTCTGCTTTGCAACCCACAAATGGAGAGTGCAGCACCACTGGGGAAGGACAAAGATCACTGGAGGGTAGGGAAGTGAGTGGCTTTCCAAGAGTTTCAGAAATGGAAAATGGCTAAAGCAGGAAATCAAGAAACTTGCAGAACTGCTGCAATAGACAAAACAAGTGCTTTGGTGGGTGCTGGGAAAAGAAATTATTAAATCTACCCTAATGTTCATTTGGTATGGCAGTTACCTCCTTCAACAACCTGGGATGTTTGTTTTATTTTCTTCAGAGATTTCCAATGAGCCAAACCATCTGTTGAAGTTTTAACTGCTACTACTACTAGAAATTGCTGGGAGGAAAAATAATAGCCTTTCCTTCTCAGAGCAGCAAGGACTAAACCAAAGGCTTCCAGTCTTTACCACAAGATTTGCTTCAAAAATATGCCCTCGTGCAGTCAGTGTAGGGAAATGTCATGTGTCACAGCTGAGAGTTTTTCCTTCTGCTGTGCCCTGAAACCTGCACAGGAGCTTTGGCAGGGGAAGCAGCTTCCCCTGTGTGGGTTTGCTGGGAGGGAGGAGTGTGGGGACAGGGGAAAGAAGACAAAATCTGAGAGGACAGGTAATTTAGTGAGCAGCTGATCCAGCTCCAGCCACAGCCTGCTCTGGGGCTGTGTGAAACAGGGCTGAGTGTCACAGCATTTTACTGTTCCTCGTGGTGCTGCTGGGATTTGACTGCCCCTGCCTGTGCTTTTCATGGAGATAAACACCAATATTTGGGGCCCTGCCCTGCCAGCATTGACTTCAGGAGTTACCTGGCTTTTCTTCATCCTTTAACCCCATCAGGGACAAATCTTATCAGAGACTTTTTGGGCACTTTCTCTACCTGCAGGAAGTTCATGTGCCATGTCAGTGGGAAGTCAGGGTGGCATTTATGCTAAACCAGATAGCAGTGACAGCAGGTTTAGTCCATGGGAGGAATATTCTGAGACACAGCAACACAACCTGACAGCCATCAGATTCATTGGCAGTTACCATTATGGCGTCAGCCAGTAGCTTCAAAGACATCTCAAAAACCCCTTTAATGGCAGATTTCTAGCACCATAGCAGAAAGAAATTAGATATAAATTACCATGGAGACAATACTTGGACATTTCTGTTCCACATCTAAACACAGCGATGCACAAAACAAGATTTTTATTTTCCTGTCATTATTATCCCTTTGAACACTACTTTGGATTAAGATGAGGACATTTTTCCTCATCCAGACAGGCCTCTCAAATGTCTTTGATAGGCCTTCTATTAACATGCAACATTATCCAGAATAAAATTACAGTCTGCCACAGGCTCTGTGAGACACTGCAGGCCACAGATGACCCAGAGGCTGTAAATTACCCATCTCTCAATTAACTAGAACAAAACAGGGCATATCCATGGAGCTGTCAGAAACACATGGTGTCACAATGAGCTACAGAGCTCTGAAACCAAACGCAGCACGAGGATATTCTACAACAATTCCATAATGAATGGAAATGCACAAACAAGAGCACAATTAATTATAAATACTAAACAGACACATAATTCTTTTAAAATCCAGTAGAACTTCTTAAACTGAAGCCAATTGACATCCCTGTTGGCACTGATCTTCACATTTGAAGATTACTCTAGATGTTAATAAAACTAGGTGGAAATTGCAACTGCTGAGCAAAAAGATAAAGAAGTTAAGCCCAAGAGGCAAAAATTCCATCCAAACAGCTATTGAGCATGGCATTTACTACATGAATTTAAATTTTAAGGTAGTCAAAATAGCCTTTGTTTAAATTCAATTTGGTCTTTGTTGGGTTTTTTGTTTACTTGTATTTTAAAGAACTGACCACCAGCATCAGAATTTTCCTTGGATGCGACTATGCAGCTGAAATTCTATTTAGGAAAAAAGTTTGGAACAAAAGGGATTGGTTTTTTTGTCTTGTAATGACTTATTTCAAAGTCTATTGTCAGAAAACAGGCATTCAAATAAAGACAACAAAAGAAACTAAATATATTCAAACAATTCTAAAGACTTAAGCTGAGACTGCCTTTCACTATCAATCTCCTGTGGCTTTCAGATTAATTTTACAGAATTGTTTAAGAATACACTGAAAATTGTTTTGTGAAGCTCTTTTTTCTTACAGTGACCAGTTATTTCTAATCCTTTATTTGATCTGCCTGTTTTGCAAGTCTTAAACAAACCTACTCTTACCTGGTGCTAATCCCAAAATAATATACTCAACCACTCTCAGGGCATTGGATAGGCATGAAACAGTGTCAATCTTTATGAAGTCAGTTATGTTAGTAACTGACTGCATTAGGATTAACTTACTTTTCCAAAATCACTCTTTTTCTGCCCATCCTTCTTTCTTTTCCAACAACACCACAATAGGAATCTTTGGACATTGTTGATTAAATTAAAGGAAGCTTGGTTCCCTCAACAGCCTAACCAGAAACATTCAAGTAAAACTTTTTTTTCATTTTCTTTTGGAGCTTCTGACTCATCTGATCTCCAGAGACAAGCCTTCCCTACTGCTTCCATTCCTGGTCCAATGTTTGCAAATTCTTGGGAAATGAACAGTGAGCTTTTCTCTGACATCAATCCAGCTGTGCTGCCAGCTGCCTTTGCTCTCTTGAGTGGCATTTTTTGGGGAGAATCAGAAGAGGGAGGGACAGTGTTAAGCAACAGAGGAGCTCACCCAGGAGCATGGCAATGGGAAGATTCACTCTGATACCAAGGAAGCAAATTAAAGGGTGAGCACTGTGGGTTGAGCCAAAGCCTGGGAAAGTTGATGAGAACTGCTCTTCCATTGCCGGCTGCCTCCTGCATTTTGTATAAGCTCATTAATGATCTTCAGTTGATGTTGGTTGAATGGTAAAAAAAAAAATATCCACTGAGCTTTAGATCCAGCTGCAAGGAACTAATTATTTTAATGTATTCTGTACTTGGTGTGCCATGGGAAATCAAAGCAAAGAAGGGAAAGAAACCCCTAACTTAGTGAAGTGAAGGAGAGCCATAAACAGGCTAGAAGTTGAGGATCTGTGGTCACTGTGGCCCTACAAGTTTTGTCATAACACTTCAAGAAGTGTTTTCGAAGACATCATCTGAGAGGGAAAGTTCTCATGTAGCTGAGAAAGTTTTCTTTAGAGCTCAGCCCTTAGGACAATTACATCTCAGAGCACCTCAGGGGGCTGCTGCCAATAGAGGCTTGATTTGCTGTCCATCATCAGCTTGCTGCATTTTCTTGGAAACTTTCCTTTAGGCTGGCTCATTATTTCACAATGTGCCCTGAGGTGACACATGTCTATTTGGGTAGCAACCAGGAAAGGATATTGTGTCTGAAGAGATTCGGTACAGAGTTTTGGTAAAGCATCAGAAATTGAGTTTTGGGATAAATTGTTGGCATTTCAGGTGCAGAATCAGATTGGGTTTAGAACATTCCTATTATTTAATTTTTTCGGCCAGAGGAGAATTGCCACCTTTGAGAGATGTATTTCAATTTGGCTGACCACTGGATAACCACCAACACAATTGTGTCTAAGGACTTGTCCATCTTCATCTTTCCTTGTTTCCAAGGACAGTCTGCCTGGTAAAAAAGAAATGGACTTAAACAAGAGTACAAGCAATATGATGAGTTTGGAGGCTGCTTTCCAAAACCAGTTTTTCTGCTCTTTTCAAATCTCTGTAATCTCTACAACTGGCAGAAATATAAAAAAATCCATCTTGTAGAATATATACATGACTTGCTAAACCCATTTGATTCACTCTTCATTAAAATATCTGTGTGCAATATCGAAGAAATCCTATGTTCTATAGGCCATATTTACATGATTTACATTGATTTTTCACTATATTTTATTGTTATTAAAACGTTGTGGGCTTTTTCTGTTGGCTGGCTGAGATTTGTTCTTGTTTTGTAAAGGGTTTACAGCAAAAGCAGTATTTGCTGAAGTTGCAGTAAGATCTCATGGAAAACAGATTAGTCTGAAAAACACAAGTATTCATATAGACTTTGAAAATACCCTTAGTCTAGCCAGAGAGAAAAAATAGGGCCATTTTATCAGGAGAGGTGTTAGATTCAGAACAAAAGTTATTGGATGATGTTATTGGATTAGAATAGAAGATTAAATTATTAGTACCTGATTGAGATTTTTGTCAGACCATTGTTCAGAGATTGTTCAGTAAACCAAAAAGAAGGGGGTGAGGTGTTACAAATTATTCATTAAAATTTTCATTCATCTCTACAATAACCAGAGACTTGGTATTATTTTGACACACAGTGCCCTTTGTGACGAGGAAGTTTGGTACTAAATCCAGCCCCACAGTAAGTTTGTCCAGCACACAAAAAAATATTTTACTCTATTCCCTTATTTTTTAAGAGAAGGGCCTTTGTCTTTCTCAGCATGCTGAGTGTACCATGGATACTTTATTCCTCCTGCATGTTAATGTTAAACAAAAGCATTTAGGCAGGAGAAGGACAATGCAAAGAGATCATTCCAGAAACTCTGAGACTCTCCTCCCCTGACCTGAAAGCATTGCACCTTCCTGCAGATGTCATCATGAAATGTCACCTGGTGCAAGCTAAGGCACCACACTGATTTCCTTATTAGCCACTTGCTGAAACACTTCATTATTAAGCCACTTAAAAAACTGCCCCTTATCACACTCCTGATGGTGTGAACGCACTGTGAATGAGCAGAACTGAGTAATTCAGGCACAGAGACTTTTCTTAAAGCCTTTAGCTGTCTTTTAGCAAATTTGCCTGTATGCACCCTGCTGCAGAACTTCTTCTACAAAATTCTTTTCCCTTTACTTGATTTACTGTAAAAGCTTGGCATTGATAACTGAAGTATAACTATTCTAAATGAGACAGATGACTTAAAATATATTCATTCCAAGACATGAATCCAAGTCTGGAGGGAAGCAAGGAAACACTGGAATTGGAAAAACCACCCTTGTAAATGTACACATGGGAAATTTCCAGGAAACTGGTCTACCTCCATAGATCCCAGTCTCTATAAACAGCAAGGCCAATTTTCATCATGTGTGCACCTCCCCTTTCTGTTCTCTTCAGGATTTTCCTTCCTCAAACAGTTTGTGCCAGCATATGCTCTATTGTAAATAAACCACAAGTTCCAGCGTATCCAGATTCACAGCATACCTTTCCCTGAAACTCAAGTACGTTATTTTCTGCCTGTCTCTTCTCCCAGGAATGTTTCTTTTCCTGCTGCCCCCAGTTCTCTGCCTCTCTCTGAGGCACAGGGCTCCACAGACTCTTCTACCTCTTTCCCATTCTGGTTGCCTCCTTTACTAATTCAGCTCCTTCAGTAAAATCTGATATATTCCATGTGCAAGTTTTACATGAGCAGAAGGGAGGGACACCATCAGATCCCCACTGACTGTTCACCAGCCAGCTCAGTTTTATCTTGCTAGCTGCCATGAAGGAAAAAAATCAATTCTCTTTTCTAATGTTAAATAAGACTGTTTGAAAGCACATAATGAAAGAAAGGGAGAAATAAAGCAAAGAGTAATGAGAGAAGCAATAAACAGCTTTCCATAAAAAGAAAAGAAAAAAGGAAGAAAAATAGGAAGAAGAGCTGAAGCAGAGATGGAAGAAAAGCTGCTCCAGCATGCTACAAGAGAAGAGAGCTTCAGTAACATACAGACAGCTTGAAAGGGCAAAAAGTTTTTTCTTAAGCTAAAGTACTCTTCAGCTAGAGGAAAAGAGAAGGAGGATATTTATTAACTAACAGTAACTTAGGTTATCTCCATTTTCAAACCAGAATTTAGAAATTATTTCTAGTAAGGTGCACAAACACATGAAATGCTACCATATTTAAATCAAATTGAAGTGATCAGAACGAAGTAGAACAATTTTTGAGTTAAAAACCCTAAGAGCTATTTTAATCCAGTATTATCGCTCTGTAATTTCAATGAAAAGACCACATACTAAATCTTTTCCCTATTGTTTAGTATGTCTATATTCAGCTTCAACTGAAAGAAAGTTTATATTAATACACCATGGGAATATGGTGGGCTAAATATCACAAATTGATAGCATAGTACACAAAGAGAAGAACATTTATTTTTTTAATCATCAAAATTATCCATGTGCCTGCTATGTTCCTTAGATTCCAATTAGATCTGCTGTTCTGACAAGAAACTTGTGCTAAGAACATTTCTCCTGTTTAGCATGCACAATGTGACTTCACATCAGAACAGCAGGATCTGGCAGGAATCAGCCCATTCCTATGGGGAAATATCCCACACAGTTGTTTTCTAAGGTGAAACGGGCTGGAGGGACTCAATTGTCACACCAGTTGTTACCACCTATAATTGCTCTCAAAGATTCATGTCCTGTAATGATCCAAGACAGTCCTGTTATCTCTTTGCATTGATTGATCTGAAACATCTGTCACCTACATCCTCCTGGCTAAGAGAGCTATTTTGCTCAGGAATGATGGGGAGAGCCAACATTGTCATTGAGTTACAGTATGTTATGCATGCAAAATCAAAAATGTCACACAGCAGTCTCCCACTGAAGATTTAATGGCATCTGAACGGAAGCCAGCAGCATTTTGTTTTGCATGGTGTCAGTGTAAACATGTTTGTTTACAAGCCTGCTGCTCAGCAGGTCTGACGTGGCAGAGCATCAGCAGAGGATGACAAAGTGGGCCCATTTTGTGATGACTCCAGCCTCTGCCAAATCATTCCTGCTCTGATAGAGAAGGGCAGATTCAGAACCTGCCCCTTTTTGCCAGTTTAAGTCCAAGCTCAAGGAATTTGATTGCCTGGAGAAACTTCCCATTGACCTCAAAGCATTTGTCAGACAGGCTTCTGCACAGACCCACAATCATTAACCCATATGTATCGAATTTCTTACTTTGCTATAATGAGCAAAGCATGGCAAGGTATTTGTAATGTGTAATTAGTAAAGACAAGCTGGCTCCTCCAGATTAAATAATAACTGAAGGCCAGATTGTAAGCAGAAGTCATTAAAGCTATTTGGATTTGCATTATCTCAAAAGCTAGCTCTGGTACAAATTTTGTCTTCAGTTTCAAATCAGGCTGACACAGCTTAAGGGAAATTGGCATTTTATTTGTTATTTCCCTGTTCACTTTTTCACATTATGGAGGGAACAGGAAAGGAAAATCTGGAGCTGATTTTTTTTTTTGGCCTAACCAAAAGGCTGGAGCAGGAAAGCTTTGCCTCACAGGCAATTCCGTCCATTTTCCAATGGACAGACATGAAATCGATGAATTTTTAGTTATACAGAACTAGTCAGAAATTTCCAGCTATTTGCTGAAGGGAATCAAGATTATCTTTAAATACTGACTGATTAAAAAAATAAATTAAAGACTAAACCCCAGAAATATGCATTTTTGTACATGTGTTTGTTAGTGTATGTGTATGCTCATGTGCATACATTTGAAATTTTCCTTCAGAAAAATAATGTATATTTTAACATATCAAGCAACTTTAGAATTCTACACATCTGAAGACATAGGGAAATATTAGCTTTGATCTTTGTGTCTCCTCATAGGAGCCACAGGGAAATCTGCACTTGCTGTATCCATCACTTCCCCATGACTATTGGAAGCAAAGAAACCCAGTTCATATAAAACTTCTGTAAATGAACACCATGACACATTTTCCATCAAAGTTGAGAAAATGTTGTACTTTAGGGTAAGAAGCTCTCACACAATTGGTACACTGAGAAAAGTATGCATTTCATGGATAGGAACCACAATATTGTGCATCACAAAGACAGCAAATACCAACAAAACGTTCCTGAAACACACACACACTTTTATGAAAACAGCAAGGAGTGCTGCTGCAGGGTGCTTCCATTCCAGGTGAGTGTTGCCCAAAGGCCCAGCTGGAGTGCTGGGGTCCCTGGCAAACACTCGTGGTGGTGTTTGCAGGGCAGGGGTCCCAGGACGAGGGAAGAGATGAGAATGTTGACTCCATGTTTCAGAAGGCTAATTTATGATTTTATTACGTATGTTATATTAAAAGAATATATATATATATCCTTTTAATATAATATATAAAAGAATGTTATATATATTAAAACTATACTAAAAGAACAGAAGAAAGGATTTTATCTGAAGGCTAGAAAGGAATGGAATGATAATAAAATCTTGTGACTGACCAGAGTCCAAGATAACCAGACTGTGATTGGCCATTAATTAAAAACAACCACATGAGACCAATCAAAGATGCACCTGTTGCATTCCACAGCAGCAGACAATTATTGTTTACATTTCATTTCTGAAGCCTCTCAGGGAAAAAAATCCTAGCAAAATGATTTTTCATAAAACATGTCCGTGACAAACACTCAAGGTTTTGTTTTGCTGCTGGACCCCTGAGAGGCACATCCACATCCACACAGGCACATTCCAATATTAACTCACGTTGGAGCAGCAATGGGCTGTGTTTTACTCTACAGGATGACAGTGGCTGCAGAAAGGCACCTGATGATGTCAGGGGAGAGTCTGTAAATGGGTCTGACAGTGCTTAATGGGGAGAGTGAGAATTCTTCTGCTGTTTTCTAGCTTTGATGTTTTAATGTTTGATATTATTATAAGGGAGCCTGAAATGCAAGGGGAGCCTTTTGTGAATATTTTTAGGCCAGAGAGTCAACTTAGTTCCCTATTGCTGGGTCAAATGGTGAGGAAGCTCTGCAGTTGAACAAAGAACAAGTTGGCAGCACATTAAGCAAAAGCAATATAAGCACATCCTTCTTTCTCCCCCACTTGTTCTCTTTTTCCTTCTTTTTTAATTTCAGTTTCAACTAAGAACGAACCACTGATCAATAGCCAGTGGTTAAACACCTAATATGTTGTCACGTCATTGCAAAGCTCCCATACCTTCTCAGTGATTTCTCATGCGTAGCTCCTCACAGCACTGACTCCTTCTTCACAGCACAACCAACAAACTCCATCTCTCTCCTCACCCAACTAACCCACACTTTCGTAGCACCCATCTTCTTATTGGACACAGCTGTGGCCTGTTGAGGGCAGGCCTGTTCCTAATCTGTGGTGATTGGTACAGCTGCAGCTCCTCAGGTGTGAGGAAGGCCTTCTGCACTATTTTCTTCCATTCTATCCCTCCACACTAATGAAGGAGCACAGAAAGAGCAAATGAAATATTAATGGACATATGCACAGAGGGCTGGCCTTTCTGAAACCCAAGGCTCAGTTTTCAGTTTTCATGTTATGAAATCCCACTGTTGAGGCCAGATATTCAAAACACATGTAGCTTCATTGCAGCAACTCATTACACAGCAAATTTTCAAGAGTGATCATCACCCAAAAGAGACAGAAAAAGAATATGTGCAAATTCACCTTACAGTGCATTGTACCCCACAGGCAAGAAAAATGGACTAGGATTGACATCAAAACACCCTACAGTTTTGCTTCACTTCACTTCACTGAATGATTGAGAATTTTGGGTACTTGGGGGAGACTCTAGTCCTGCCCGTGTACCTGAGACTTCCTTTCCTTAGCTTCACCCCTTTTTCCCCATTTCTAGCAAGAACCAGACCAGAAGTACCACCATCCCTTCCTTTCTGCTCCATTCGGGTAATTTCTGTCAGGCTGAAAGGATGTCAGGAGGGCTGAGGGCAGCTCTGCAATGCCAGGAGAGAGCTGCAGAACAGAGTCTGCATGGGACCTGACCAAACTAACACTCTGGACCCTCAGCACACGTGGGAATGTCTTCTAAATTACCTTCCTTTACCATCCTTCCCACATCTGCTGTAAATGTGAGGGAGCAATCCTTCCTCCACAGCAGGAACAGTCTTGAACAATTTATTGCAGAAAGGGGAACCTCACTTTGTGTTCCCCACTGCCACGTTCTCCTGCAGCTGGGAAGAACCAATAATTCTGAGAATTTAAATGATCACAAATCTCTATTATTTAAAAACAAAACAAGCCCAGAGAAAATGGATGCATCCTTATGAAAATAGTGCAGGTAACTCTTTCCCCTTCACTGATGCTGAGATATGAGGCACACATGAGAAGACAGAACTTCAGAGGAATCAGATTGCTCGTGGGTAGTGTAGAGTGCTTTTATTATACAAGATTGGGGAGGTACTTATCAGCTGCTGAAAGCAACTCAGGAAACAAAGGTAGTTAAAGGAGTTTATTCTCCAAGGAGGCAGAAGCAAAATCAAAAGCAGTTTCCAGAGAAGATCAGCATGTAGATGTGTCCTATCCTTCCTGACTGAGCTAAACACAGGAAGAAAAAAAAACATTTTATTTGTATCAGACATACCTATTTTCTCAGATGTTGCTGAAATACACATCTGCCATCTTCAATAGGAACAATAGCAGTAATTTCTTGGGTTTTTGCAATTTTCCTGTTTCTCATGGCATAATCACCAGGGATCCTGATAGTTTTCCTGCAAAAGCAGAGAAAAACATGCTTTTAGTGGTAAACCTTGGACAGACACAAAGATAATGTTTTTTTCCTCTCCCCTTCAAACAGCACTGCCACACTGACTGTTCAACAGGCATAGCAGAGATCCCACAGTTCATGGCTGCATCCACAGTGACCAAAACTAACAAACTAGAGAAACTGCTCTCCAGTGGAGAAATTATCATATTAGCTTGGTGAGAAAGCTTTGTTTCTAAAGCATATGGTGCTAGCAGGGAGCAGTGCTGGTCTTTGCCAATAAATACTTTGCCTGTTAAACAAAATACAGTGGGGAGCTTCTGGTGTGCTGCTAACAGTCATCTTACGGCTGGTTTACCTTTTTGTGCTCCTCAGGTTGCCTAATCTGCTGAAGGAAGCTGAAGCCAGTGGCTACTGTCCACATGAACATTCAAGTGTCTTTAAAAATCAGATATTCATGAGATTTCTCAATTGAAGATTCAAGACTGGGAAGCAAAAGGACAAGGGAAAAAGCCCTAGTAGGACAAAGACACTTTGCCATGTCTTTCTGCCTTTGGGGTCCAACTGTGTCATCACTGTCCTTAAGGGTCAAAGTCTGCCCTTTATTTGTATTAGGGGCTTATTGAGAGTTTCTCTCAGCTCAGTTTCTGAACAGCCATCAGCCTGTCAGACATTTGGATGATTGCATGTTTAAATCATCATGTCACAGGAATCATGTACCCATGCACAGAGGGCATGAAGACATCAAGAGAAGAAAGAGAAGAAAGAATTAAAGGTTGAAAAATTAAACTAACACTCATTTAACAGTAAGGGAAAGTTTTTAGGGATGTGCTTCACAAAATGGTCCATGTGTGATGATTATTGCATATGGCAAAAAACCCCAAAGCAAACAAAAAATCTAACAAACAAACAAACAACAAACAAACAAATAAACCCTTCAATTTTTTCCAAGAGGCAAATGAAGCTGTGCAAGGTTCCAGAAAAGCCATTATCTAATTTCATTGCCTACCAGTGGGTCTGAGGAGACTAGTTCAGATGGAGATATCTGTACTGTGATCACATATACAATTAACTGAGACAGCTCATCCAAGGTTTATTCCCAAATTATGCATTTTTTAAGAACAGGTCCTGGGGTCATATCTTGGACTTTTGATTTTTAGATTTTTCAACCACTTGAACTTAAAAAGCAAACTATAAATCAGCTCCTTCCACAAAACCAGATGTGAATGGTTCAGGAACGTGGTGCTTTGACTTATTCCTCTGGTACAGTCACAGAAAATGAGCCAAGAGAGACTTCTGTGCTTTTATATGTTGTGGCCCTCCAACAGCTGTGTGCTAGTGTGGAAATAAACAGCTATGGATTTTATTTTTAGAGCTTTCCCTCTCATAATCCACTAACATTTGGTCATACTTCTCACACACAATCATGTGCCATTTGTATCATTCACACACCAAAGACACACACACAAAATATTTTCTACAGAGGAAGAAAATTGAAATTCTATTCTATTTAGAATTAAACTGAGTGTGGCTTCGAGTTCTACAAATCAAAACTGGCAGCTTGCAACTATTGTCACATTTAATGGGTTAATGCCTGTACAGAGTTTTGAGCATCTCAAATATTGTATAAATTTTGTGTATTATAATGAATTCATTTGATTTCATGAAAAGCTGTACATTCCACAGTATCTAGTTTTGATGCATCTCTAAGTATTTATCTGAATTTAAAAGATTTCCAGAGAAAGTGATCCTAAAAAACTCTCTTAGCATGGATGACATTTCTCCTAGAAAAGAAAGCAAGAAGAGAAAGCCAACACAAGTCAGCAGTTCTGTTTCTTTACAGAAACAGCTCACAGTACCTTTCTGAGATGTACTGAAAAAATATTTTCTTGCCATTACTTGTGCAATATATATGCAATTTTCTTGCATATACAATTGCAAGAAATTTATTATAATTACCAGGGTGCATATAGCCAAATATTCCAAATCTATTCATTTCCAGTATGTGGGGGAGTGCCCCAAGCAAACTTCCATAACCTCCAGCAAGCCAGGAGCTGTAACATCAGGTTACAGGGGGATGGCTGGACTGACCATTTCTCTCTTGCAAATAAGGAAAATATTTTGATAAAGAGTAAACCATCTTTGTGTTGGACATTTCCCATGTCCTGGGATTCCTGCATTAGCATTTCACAATGGGGTACCCAAACTCTAAATACCAACCAAAAAAAGTATACTCAAATTACTTTTACAGCCATTTTAAAATCAACCTTTCAGTTTCTCCTGATCTCTGTTAATAAACAAATAAATGAATAAAAAGTTAATGGTCCTTGCTAATCTGATAGCATATTCCAGCCTTTGATCTCCATGAAGTAAGGATGATCAGAAAAGCATATAATGTATGTCAGAGTCTGACACTGATCGTGTTTGCATTGGTTCCTTCATTTACAAGATTATGTTCATGTGGCAACCTTGATGGAGCAGCATTAAATAAGATAAGCTACTAGAGTAGCTTAGAATGACATGACAGAACTTTTTTTTTTGGGAAGATGTGACTCAGAATGCAAAAAAGCAAAAAAGACATTGAAACTCATTCTAAAAATATGGTCTGGGGTTATTTATTTCCAAGTTAAGGCTAAGGGTGGAGGAAAAGATACAGAAAGATCTTTTAAATTTTCCAGTCTTTGAATATAGTTTGCTAAATATTTTTCAGGGACTGTGCATTCACTTTGCATCTCCTCAGTGAGCTATTGGAATCTATTTCTAAAGAAGAGCTCAAAAATGTTCTTAGCCCCAGCTGTCTCTGATATTGGGGAGCCAAAACAGTCCCAAGCTTTCAGAATTCCATCTCAGTCCACTCTGTCCCAAGAGCAGGGCAGCACAAGCAAGGAACAAATATCCCAGGTTTTCTTTTCCATTCTTTCTTACTCCTTTGAAGAAATAACAAAGTTGAATAGAAGGGGCAGGACCTCCACTAACTCCAAGAGCTCCACAATTTTAAGATCTAGAAACAGAATAAGATGCATTTTCTCAGAGGTGAAATGAGGCTGTGGCTCTATTTCAGCAGAAAGGAAGGTGACACAGAACCTTCTATCTCATCTATGTCCCTGTCTATGTCTGACAGGACCTGCAGCTCCAGTCTTATCCAGCCCAAAGAACACAAATATTCCTTCCTCCTCCTCCTTTCCCAGAGCAAGATCAATGGAATGAATACATCTGTATCATTAAGACCTTCTGTTTCCAGAGAAGAAATCTGCAAAGGCAAATTTCTTTTATTTACTGAAGCTTTGCTGCTATGTCCTAGTTTCTTCTGCGATGCTCCAAGTTTAACTCATATACTAGGGACACAATAACCACAGCTCCAAATAAAACTCTCTCCTACTTGGTTTTCTATCAGCATCGGGAAAATCACATGGGCATTCCTGTATTTTGACCCTTTGAAGTCACAATTCAGTCCATTGCTTTAACTCCAAGAGAGACACACAGCTAGCAGTTGTCTCACATTCACAGTTACAGTAACATTTCTCACTGCACCGATTCTTTTAAAAGCTCAAAAGTTGTTATTGCAAAGAACTTATTTATTTTAGATACTGCACCAAGACTGCATTAATGAACTATACTAGAGGACTGCTGGAAAAAATCCCATCTTCTCCAGCTTCACAGTCTCCGTCTCACATTATCATTCTCTACACAAATAAGAGACACAAAGATATTTTTCACTTAAAAAAAGAAGTATTCTTTTTCCTTCAAATCACTATCAAAATAAGACAATAACACATAAACCAAGTAGGAGGCTGAAAAAAAACCAACACAGAAGCAATGAGTCACATTGTTCACCAGGATACTGATAGGTACACAGCTATTACTGAGGAAAGCATAATGTGAAGCCCTAATCAAAGCAGAAATGCAGCTATTGCTGGGGTGGAACTGAGCAGCAAAGTACATGTGAAGAGCAGCAGGAATGAAGACATATCACTGAAACTCAAGGTGAAAGAGAAATTAGGTTCTGCCATTACCCCAAATGGCAAAGTCTGGTTTGGGAAGGAGACGGTGGAGGGACATTATCATAGCTGGAGGTAGCAGGGGTGCAGTTACATCCTCTGTCACACAAACACCATCTCCTGCAGAGGCCTCCAGGTCTGCAGGCTAATAGCTTAGTTCTGCAGTCAGCTTGTGAGAAGAGAAACAACCTCTGAGTCACTGGATTTTCCTTCAGTTCCTCCATTACCAGGAACAGACTCTCTGTGACTCAAACATGTGAGAAGGGGTGAGAACACAGCATGAGCAATTAGAGCTGCAGAACCTCAACTTTTATGGCCTGCATGTTTGCTAAAGCAAAGATTTAAAGGCACTGAAGGCAACTTAGCCTTTTTGTTGAAGAAGAAAACTATTTTCTCACTTGACATAATTCTTCACACAAGGCCAATCTAAATATATAGTTTATTACCATACCAGTTAAGGTTCTGAAGGAAACAGAAAGCTTAGCTATCTGAATCATGATCAGAATCTCCCAGTTACAGGAAACAACACAGAAAACCAACAAAACAAGGAATTCTGAGAAGAATCTCATGCACTTTCCACCAGGTGCTGTATTTATTTACTCCCCACTATACTCTCTGCAGTGCACAGGCCCCTAATACAGGCACAGGAGACACAAATTGGAGATTACTCTTTGACCCCTTCAATTGATAGAATCACATGAAAATTAAATCCCTGAGGTTTTCGTGCATGGGAATGAGAGTGCAAATTGCAGGTCTATTGACAAGGCCATAATCCTCCTGCACAACTGCATCACTTCAGCTGAAACCATGTTAATATTGACAATTGACAATGGATGCATTGTTGGGAGGGGGAGTGGGACACGAGTTAAAATGAAGGAAATCTAATAATCAAACCACTAATTCTGTAGCACTAGTAGATTAACTCCAAAGAGGTAATTTCACATGGAAAGAACTGTTTGTGGCATCAGCCAGGGTAGGTTCACCTAAGGACAGACTCCACTGTTCCTGTGGCTCTCACTGGTCTATATGGGAGTCTCAGCTTCACTGGAGTGCGAAGACAACAAAAGTTTCTTGTTTGTTCTATAGGGATCATTTCTAACGCCCAGAAAGAAGGAAAAGAGAAAAATAGCTGAAGTAACCAATCTTGGAAGTGGAGCTAGATGATGTTAAGAAAATGCAAAGAATCTTCTGCTGTTACTAAAATCATTATCAAAATCACAGAGAAAGCTCAGAGGGAAGAGATGCACACTGTGGGCTGAAGCATTCAATCAAGGGGTAATGTTTGCATCAATCTTCGTCTTTCTGTGGCTGTTACTGACACCTCTGACAAAATCTGGGTTGATTTTTTCAGTTCTTCCTCATCAAACACAACTTGGTGGCACCTGGGTGAGAACAAACCCCAGGTGATAAGCTCATGTAACCCAGCCTGCAATATTCAGGGCTGGAGTCAGGGAATAAAGACCTTGGCATGATCAGGGCAATTCACCTGCAACTTCTCTCACTTAGACTAAGCCCTGTGAAAAGAGTCTGGGAACTTGAAAGGTGAAATGACACGATGACCAAGCAGATCCAGCCAACCCATTAGGCAATGCTTCATAGCCCCCTTTTTTTTTTTTTTTAATAAACCCCCCCTCCTTAATTTTCCCCATTAAAATTGAATTAACACATCACATGAGCACATTCTCTAAAGCTCTGACATTAGTATGCATTTTAATAGCTAATTAAAAAACCTTCACCTCTTATAATTGCCAATAAATTCCATACAGGACCTTCTTCTCCAAGTCAAGAGGTAGAAGAGAAAAGGAGGAAATGAAAATATGTAACTATTGCAACTCTCAACAAGAGACAGAAGCACAGATTTTCATGTTACCTTTTACTGAGGACCCAAAGTGGGAATCTGATATTAATTTCAACCTAGCAGTCTTTCAGAGAAGGTATTTATATTTCTATTTTTGATTTGTGAATTTCACAGTCATTCATATTAACTTTCTATTTGAATATTATTTTCAGAAGCATAAGAACCAAAATTCAGATTTTCTCACTGTTCACAACTCCCATTGTGTTTAACTGCACTGCAACCATACAGGGCATTCAGAATAAGATTAGGGAGAAAAAATATTTAAAAGAGCTATTTCTGCTTTCTCTCACAGCATTCTGACAGGCTTTATGGCATCACTGCATGATGGTGACAGTAACTCATATTCCAAGACCTAAATATCTATACAGGTATTCATCTGCATCAGCTTTCTGAAATTTCCTCTGGAAACTCTGTATGCACACATTTCAAGTGCCAAGAGAGAGGAGCAAAGAATATGATGTTTACAGAATTTACAATGAGAGTTTATTTGGACTTTCCTCATTAAGGCTCTCTAATTATGGTAAAATCTATTTTCCTCATGCAAAGGAACAGAGAGCAAATAAAACATGAAAGGTTTTACAGATGAGTTCCTATGATTTGATAGAACTGTTGCAGTTGGATTGTTGGTGTACTCACATCTTGAGAGGAATTTTCTGTATCCTTTGTGGCTGCTTGTAGTATTTAACAGGTAAAAAAAACCCAATATATTTAAGATATTATCATCTTTTCTCATCATCTGATCAAAATTGGTCCAAACAGGAAGGTAAGCAGGGGCACAAACATGCTGGGCTAACAAGCCTAATTTCTTTAGCTGGGAAGGAGCTGATGCTATAAAGGCTGTAAAAAGGGTGCTGATAATGCTCTGGAGTTCCCACATGTGAACCTTGGCCCTGCATACATCAGGCTTGGAATTACTGCACCGAACTGGCTTTTTTGGGTTTTTTTTGGTAAGGCAATGGACTCAACAACTTCAGTAAAGGCAGATGTCATAAAATCAGGGTTCTACACACTCATGCAAAGAGGGCATAGGAAAAAACTGATAGTGAAGAAAAAGCACACAAAGAGCACTGGTCCATATCCGGTAACTTGTGTGTTTACATCAGGCTCAGACTCCATGATTCAGGTGGGAGAGGGCTTCCCTTACATTCAGATAAAATTGCCTCTCCCTTAGATACAGATAAATATTCCTTTCAAGAGTGATTAAATAGAAAAAGAAGACAGAATCTGCTCAGACCTACACTACAGAGAAAATTTAGTAGGAAAGGATATTATTGAGGGAGAACTTCAGATACGTTGGGCAAGAGTTTGGAGATCCTAAAGTCCTGCTTTGGATGCTTTATTACTCTATGGAGTCAGTGCTGAGCTTTCTGCAGTTCCTTCCTTGCAAACAGGTAAAAGATCGAAGAAGGAATCAAACCTTCCATGAGTTGCAGAACTCTGCTCTTTGTGTCCTACTTCCAAACCAGCAAGATTAAAGCTCCCATATGGTGCAGTGATGGGAAATGCTGGAAATGATGCCTGTATTATGGAATGCAGAACCACGTGCCTTGCCATGCTCCCCTTGGGGCTTCATTGTCACCAGAGACAAAACAAACAAACAAAAAAACCCAGAACAAAACAAAACAAAAAAAAACACCCAAAAAGTCCCCCAGACGAACAAAAAAAAATTAATTGTGAGAGAGAGCAGAATCTAAATCCCCTTCATAACACATTTCTGCATGGGTGTTTTTTATGATGCGTCTAGAAAATTCAGCAATGCCTCACCTACAGGGTCCCACTGCATAATTTCTGGGGGACTGCTCTCTCCCTGGGGAGAAAGGTCGTGAAGGAAACATAAACACTTGAAATAACGGAAAAAAAAAGGCAGTTCCCTCTCCTGGTATCTGCTGCATCTCCACGAGGGGTCTCTGCAGACGCAGCTACGGCAGCAGGTGCGGCACCAGGACAGGCAGGAGAGGAGAGGGATGGGTGGGTGTGAGGTGGGGGTGATGAGATGGGGGTGATGAGATGGGGGTGGTGAGATGGGGGTGATGAGATGGGGGTGATGAGATGGGGGTGATCAGGTGGGGGTGATGAGATGGGGGTGATGTGGAGGGGACGATGAGATGGGGGTGATGTGATGGGTGGCTTCAGTGCTACACCAGATTTGATGGAGAAAAACTGAGGAAGAGACTAGAAACATACAGATGTTCTCTGATACACCACCCCAGCCCCAGCCCCAGTTGCAGCCCTGGGCATTCACTCGAAAAGAAATCCATGCAGCTTTTGTGACAGATAAAGTTTTTTCTACCATTTCCTTCAGTGGGTTAATTTTCAATATAGACAGGGTGAAAGTAGGACTGACCATGGTTTTTTGGTTCCTTTGAATAGCCCCAGGGTTTCTGTTCCTTTATTAGTACTTCCTCCCAACAATAGTTTTTTAGTGCAGGACACTAAGCTGCTTTTTGGAAGAGACAGGCTAACTTGATCATTATCTTGAAGGATACTTTACTTTTTCTTCCATTCTAAACTTCTAGAAATTAGCACTGCAGGCATTGTGTTCACACTCTTCACGTCTGTTTGCCTGTGAATGTGGACTCACATTTAGCTGTGAGAAAATTAGTAATTTTCAGTATAATAATTTTTAAAGATATAGAAAATAGAGTTAAAAGAGGCCTGAGGATTATTACCTCACCCAACCAGCTTCAGGAAGCAAGAATCAACTTTATGTAATGTGTTTTTTATAATTATCAACACAAGCATCACCATGTAATGATGGTGATTTCCAGCCCTCCCAGGGAACTGATTTCCATCTTTCCCAATAAAAGGTCTCCTGGTTTCTCACCCATGACTATTCAAATATATTTTAAACCCATGTGTCCTTGCAGACTTAAAAAAATAGAAAAAATCTCAATCCTTCCTTCTTCCCCACTTGGCTAAGGCCATGCTTTGCTCTTCCCTGCCAAGCACTGAGCTGCTCTCACACCAAAAGGACTCCAGATGAACTAAAGCCCAGGCTACCCTATGCCTGTTGATAGGATGGGCAGCTTCTCAATTTAAAATGTGAGATATTCTATCTGTAATATTTATACTTTGAATTTACTCCCTTTAATAAAAGACTCGAGGCTCCAGGATGAAGCTGGCATATAAGCAGTATAGGCACTTTAGTCTTGCCTGATTGAATTTTCCAATTAATTTCAGTTTATCACATACCTTGAAAAACTACACTGAAACGTGTAAATCAGAGAAGCTTTCTCTACTGCTTTTCTTTAAACATTACTGTGTTTAAAGAAAAACTGGAGTCTTTCTCCTCAGCTGAATCAGAAAGTCAGATCTCTATACACTGAGAGAAGCAAAAAATATCTGTCCTGGATTCAAATATTCCCAAATGATGTTTAATCCCGGGCCTCAAACACAGCTGCTTTCTGTGATACAGAATGTTCTTTAGTGTATATAAGCTTTCCTGAGCATGGAGGGAAAGGCTCAGAGTTTAATGCTCTTATTTTCATGTTCATATTTTGATACAGAAAGCTGATCAGATAGAGGTGAAAGGTTATTTGATGCTTTCTTAAACCAAATCAATATTACAGGGCTTCTTATCTCTTTAAGTAGACTCACTGGTCTGGAAAAAGATCTGAAGGTGCAATACTCATCCTACCTGCACAAATAAAGAAAAAAGGCATCCCAAATGCTGGCAGCACTGAATGTAAATGTTTAAGGTCTGAAACAGGTTCTGGTTCAGCAAACTCCAGTTTCCTTAGTCCCCAGCAAAAGTGGGCACCAGAGCCTCACAGGCAGAGAGAAAGAGGAAAAAAACAGCAGAAAAGAAACCCAAACAAAAAACCTACAAAAAGTAATTGAACAAGCACTTTCCCGCTTCACTGACTTTCTATCCCATGAAGCATTAGCCATTTATAATGTATACAGCCTTCTCCCTGAAGGCTACTGCAGCCTTTTGCAAGCTTTTTATGCAAGACTCGGATGTAACAGTGCTGAATTCCATGTTTACAAAGCCTGACAACAATTTACTTCAGATTTTACAATAAAATCTGTGTGTGTGAGTATGAGGAGCTTGAGGTACATATTTCCCCATGCTGCCGGCTAATGGCTTTTTCTTACAGAGCAGGTGAGGCACTGTATTCTTATCTATTTTGGAAAGGTCTCATCTCAAACCCTGGACTTTCACATCAGGCAAGGCATTGCTCTCCAGGCTCTTTATTTGAATATGTCATTCTAGGTGTTATCTCTTGGCTTTTGGAAGCAAAAAAAAAAGACAAAAAGTGACTGGTGGAGCCAGGATATTGAGTTGTAAAAATATCCCAGAGAAGGAACAAAGCAGACGTGCTTTGTTATCTTTTTCCATCAAATGTTGTGTGTTTCTTATGCACAGCATAACAGTGTGCATTCTGGTTTGGATTTGGCTGATGTGGTTCACACCAATACTGCTCCAGCAAAAGAGTAGGGACCACCCTTCTCAGGACCTTTCAGGCAGCTGCAGGGATGCATTAAACTGCAATTCCCTAATGCAAGGACTGGAAGCAAGGAAATCTGGCACCTAATGGCTATCTCAGCCCGTCTGGAGATCTGGAGTGAAGAATGATCAAGCTGACCCAGAGTAGCAAA
The DNA here is from genome assembly GCF_047830755.1 of Zonotrichia albicollis. Classification (NCBI taxonomy): domain Eukaryota; kingdom Metazoa; phylum Chordata; class Aves; order Passeriformes; family Passerellidae; genus Zonotrichia; species Zonotrichia albicollis. Next base: position 39,891,488 of record NC_133825.1, on the reverse strand, counting down.
CAACTACCCAAGGTAACTTGTATTATTCATGTTCTTTACTCCCAAGGATAACAGCATGCTTAACAACTCAATTTAAAAGCACATTTTTGGAAACTTATTCAGCCACTTCTGAGTAATGGATCTATATTAGAGCCCTTTGGGGCCTTATGGGAAGAGCTGTTTTCTGGTTAATTTCCTGCCTTTAAAGAAGGTCAAAGGAAGATTTGTAGAAAATAAGATCAGAAAGAAAATACATGAACCCATTCAAAACACACAGTTCTGGAGATTCACTGAGACAGGCATTGAAATATTTTCCTGGCCCCAAGTATGCCTCACTAGACAACATGGAGCTTGTTCTCTTCCAGTTTACAGGTGAATAAATTGCCTCTGAACTGGGCCACATGGATTTTAGTTCTATCTATAATCCAAGGGAATGAGAATTAGTAGCTAGAGGGGCTAATTATGGTACTTGAACACAAGAATCTTAATTCAAATAAATCAATGTCAGCAATGATGGTAGGAAGAAAGAACTGATTGAAGGGATTTAAAATGGAAAAGAGGAGACTGAATTACCCTTTTACAGATTCTAGAAAGTCTGTGATTGGTTCAGAACAGAATGTTTTTTCACAGGGGAAAAAAACAAAACAAAGCAAAGCAAAACAAAAGAAAAAAGCAAAAACCTCCTCCCAAAGCTGCCACCACCACATGCAAATGATTTGCTTTATGTCACTCAAAATTATTGCCACAAGCATTTTGCAGATTTGAAACTGGAATGGGTTGCAAGTTTTATCACTATTTGGCTCAAAAGTTCAAGGCGATATCTAAAACTCGAGAGAACTCGAATATAGAAGACAAAGACTAATTAAAGAATTGGGCTGTGTTGCAGCTCTGTTCTCTCTAAACCATGTGATCTCTGGACAGATGGCCATTTGATGTTTCCATTAGAGATGGGTCTCTAATGTTCCAGCAATTAGAAATATCTCCAAAAAAAGCTCTCTTCAATGGTTTGTTTTTGGTTTTTTAAAAAATCTGTAATGAAGCTAGTAGGTCTCATAAAAAAATGTGTATTACTCAGCTATCTCTCATCAAAAATGAAAAGTAGAAAAATAAAAAGCACTTCATAATCTTAATTTCTTCCCAACCTCTGCAAAATTTTGGTGAAAAGGTTCTGGTACAGATTATAGGATGATGGAATATTTTCTCAAGTTTCTCAAGTTTTTCTTGAGTTTGTTTCTGCTGCACCAAATGAGGTACAGTCTAGTTTCCAGTACTTTTGTTTGCCAGATTTGTCCCTCACCATGCAGGTACAGCTTCTTGGATGTGTAAATCCCTAGGGATTTGCAATGGATTCACATGGACAGCAGTGTCACAAATTAGATAGTCACCATCATCTGTTATTGCCATGGAAGGGTCAGAGCTGGAGACCAGAGCACTAATGTACCAGGAGCCAATCATCAGCTATTGGTCTCTCACCCAGGTAATTCATTTATCCTTCAGAAGTGGAAATGACCAAATCAAGTTAGAAAAGATCAGCTGGCAACTCAGAATCTGTCTTTCCTGCTTAGACTTCACTTAATCCCAGTCCACGGTTTGCCTTTTTTTATTTATTGTTCTACTTGTTTTCCCTCCCTTCCTGTCTGTCTCTGAAGCATCACTGCATGTTACTGGCTCTGACAGATGTTTTTATTGTCATGTTTCCTCCTTGCTTATTGACACATGGCTAGACAGCTATTAGAAATTAATTAGAGGATTAATTACACCAAAGTCTGTTCCTGCACACAGCATGAAAGGCTATTCCAGAGCTGGGTTTCAGGTTTCATCACATTTGTGGGATTAGCCATGTGAAGCCCAGCATTCCTCTGTTCAGCAGGGAGGGCTGATCTCTGCTGAGGGTCAGGCTTGAGGGCTGCCCTCAGGGCAGGCATGGATGAACCTCACCCCAGGCTCCTCAGGCTGGGTTTCACCTCCAGTTATCCTCAATGTGCAGCCTCTGACCAGGTCAGCTGCCCAGGGAGGCAGGGACCTCTCCCAGCCTTGCCTCCATGCTCATTTGTGCTTGCATCTTGCATTATTTTCACATTATCAATTGTTCGAACCCTAAAGTAGGAGCTAGAACCACCTGACATTCAGGAGGTCCGTTTAGGAAGCAAATCCAGAACTCATCACTACTGGTTTGGAAAGTTAAAAAACCCGCTCTGGGAAAACCTGAAACTGAGTTTATTCCACTTTTTCTCACCATCCTCTACAACACGGAATGCTCTTTTACTGCAAGAAGAATGTTTATCCCTAAACTCTCATCAGCTGGCATATATTTTTTTCAGAAAAACATGAGTTATCAATATGCTAGCAGATAGATTAAGATTTTATTTTGCATGACCCAAATTTGGCCATGAATGCTTTTCCCATACATATCTGCATAATATTTCTGCACAAAAATATCTCAGTTATCTTTCAGTTTTAATACCACTTCTTGGAAATACAGAGGTCAACAATTAATAAGCTCATTAAAACTTACAAGCTGCTTTGATTAATATTCCTTGTCTAGTTCCTTGAGAAATGTTCTGTATCTCCCAGGCTAATGAAGACAAGGCAGAGTTATTTAGGTGTTTGTTAACAAAGCTGATTTGCATATAATTAACTGAAAAGAACTCTGTCTTTACAAGGGAAACTCTGCCAATCTCTTTTGCAAGGGTGTTTTATGTAAACAGACTAAGTCCATGCCAAATTTAACAAAGCAAGTTATGTTCTTAAAAAACTAAATTAACTCAAAGGGATACAATTTTGGGGGCTATGACTGATAAAAAGTAAAGCACATATTAGAAAACAAACTGCCTTCTTTCAAATGTTGTTTATTCCGTCATGCGGGATTTTTCTTGTATGCTCTCATTCTTTTAATGAGTTAGATTGGTTTTTAGACATTTAAATGAACAAAGACTCTCATATTGGATTGCTCTTTCCTATGACCTACTTATGCAAAAAAATTAGTACCATTTCAGCAAAGCCATGCTTTTGCACAGATGTCCTCTATAAGATTGCTTATTCTACACCTACCATATACCCTGAAGCTCTGTATATGAAATATTATACAAAACAACTTGCTGTCTTGCAGCCTGCAGGGTGACCAGGCCTCCATTTAAACTCAGACAAAAAGAAAAGCATAGGCTTTTGGTCATTCACTTCCCATTTTGTCATCATGATTTCTACACTAAAAGGATTGTCAGGGGTTGGGAGAGGCTGCCTGGGACAAGGTAGGGTCACCACACCCAGAAGTCCTCGGAGCTCATGCAGATGTGCACCTCAGGGTCGTGGTTTATAGGTAAATTCAGCACTGCTGGGTTGGTGCTTGGGCTTGATCATCTTGGAGATCTTTTAACAACCTAACAATTCTGTGGTTCAGAGGAGCACTTGAGGGAGCAAAATCCCCTTAAATTAACAGCTAGCTAACCAGTGAGATCTTAAGAATCAGGATCACAAGAGGCTGCACAAAAGCAAAACACAGTTGAAGGTTCATGAATCTGTAGACCCAAAAGCTCCTATTTCATGGCCTGACCATGCTAAAGTTTCCTGAATTACCTTTTTTGTTTTAATTTTCTAAGGGTAATAGGAAACAAATTTTTAAAAAATTAAAGGCTATAACCCTATTGAAACTTTATTTACATCAGGTTATATAAAAATTGTCTGATCTTACTGATTACATTCAACTTCCAAACTGCCTCTTCTAAAATTTCTCCAATTAATACAATTACTCTACTATTTCTTCTCTGTCCTGCTTTATACCCATTTCTCCTATTTATTTATGTACAAAATATTTTATAAAAGAAAACAAAAGACATCACATCACAAGCCAGTTCCCGCAGAAGACAATATGATTGAGGAAACTTTCCTGAAGAATTTTGTCCACACCAAGGAAAACTCATGGAACAGAACAAGGCATTTAGGTCCTTAAATAAATAAAACTCTCTTAAAGCAGAGACAGAAACTGGTGAGCAACAGAGCTTCCAGATTCCCAAACCTTTCTCTGCTTTAGTTGATACCATAGCAGCAAGAAGAAAAACAATGTATTAAAGAAAAGCTTGTGAACACACTGGCACTTCCAGCTGTGGACCTGTTATGTGAGATGGACAGAATCTGACCTCTGTGGGGGAAAAATAAATAGCAAACAAACAAGCAAACAGCACCCCCCAAATAATCAGTAATAAAAAAAAAAAAAAAACAACAGTCCATCCAAGATCAGATCTGAAGTGAAAAAGAAATCCATAAAGAGACCTTAAAGGAGCTTGCATGGGACCAAAAGGAGGAATGGGAGCAAGGGGTGGGAACAGTTTGAGGAGTCTGAAGATCTTCCACTCTGTTGTTCTCATTCATTTCAGAGAGTTTTTCTCAGCTGTCTCCAGAGTTGAGAAGCTCAACAGAGCCCTTTGCTACTGCTGACAGCCTGCTGGTGCATGACTGAGAACTGACCTATTTGCAAAGCAAGAAGGAACCAGTAAACTGCAAAAAAGCAAAGTTGGGGAAGCTGTCATGGTCTCTCTGTCACTGGTCTAAATCACAGGCAATGACCCAATGCAGATAACAGAAAGAGGCAAACTCTCCAACAGAATATCCAGTTATACCCATGTGAAAAGGCTCCTCACCAAATTAAATCATTACAAGTAAAAAAAAATAAAAATAGTGGCATTAGTTTTGATTTTTGAATGAATGTCACATGGAAGTCAAAAGCTTCCTTTTGAAATAGGTCTGAACCATAGATCTGCTTTGAAACAGAGTATCCTATAGGACATTTATTATTGCTTTATTTTAAATGTATTACAGCTGAAATCCCATACTCAGGATCATTTTAAGCTGTTGTGTCACAAAGTACCCTGCTGATTTGTCCTACTGAGTTGAGTACAAAAGCTAGTGGTGTAAAATGGACAGATCTCTGTAAGAATCAATTTTTAATTGCAAGAATAATTGTCAAACAGACCATGGATCATTCAATGATGTTAAGCATAAAACCACTGGAAAGAACCTGAGAGACTAGACAATGATATTAGAAGGTAATTCACCATTTTCTCCTGATGTGGGTCACTCTTGTTTTCCCTCCTACAACATCTGTAAAACTTTATCACCTCATAAACATTGCTAAGAAAAGAGGGAAAAAAAAGGAAAAAAGAAAGGTGCCACTAAAGAAAGTATTTCTCCCACTGCTCCTGGATAATTCAAGTCACAGTCAGACAAATGGACATACACGAGTTTTATACCAACACTTATTTTGCTGCTTCATTATTAATAGTAGGATACTTACTCTAATCACAGTTGCTACTCTCTAGACAGAATCTCCAAAATACAATAAATATGAATCAAGCCATTTGCAAAAATTTACTGCTGGAGAATGATGAATATTCTGGGAGAAAAACTGTCTGGCACTGTAATGCATAGACCACGTGAGACTGATCCCAGCCTTAGCATCTCAAATCTGAGAGAGCAAGACTGCTGTCACCAAGCTTTTTCTAGGCAGAACTGTGATAAATCCCCATTCTCTAGGATTTTCCAGATGCATAGTTTATTTAGAAGTTAACTTTAATATGGCAAATTTTGTGCCACCTTAGAAAACTGCAGCAGTTAATTCAATGCTGTAAGGACAGAGCTGTGGAAAGGGGCTCAGATGGAAAAGGATGAGGTCCCAGGAACCTCTCTAACAACATGCTTTGCATGGACCTGAAACATGGATGCAGTGTTTACTGGTGTGGGTAGGCAGTCCACAGTAAATCTAATTAGATTGAGGAACAAAAGGACCCTGGAGTGTGCAGAACCATGAATGGAGCCTGCCTTTTAGGCCGTTCACTCAAAATGATTGTGTGTTCCCAAGGCTTTCAGAGACTTTCTCTTTGGAAACAATGAAAGAGTGAAAAAGGGACTTTTCTTCCCACTGCAAGGTGAGGGAGTTAGATAATGCACCTCATTAATTACAGGCAAATCATCACCACCACACATGAAGCCAAAGAAGAGGCCAGACTGACTTTTTTATAAAAATTATTGTTCAGTCACAGTGACAGAAAAATAAGTAATAAATCAGAATCAGAGTGCACTTGATGGTTTTATTTTGCAACTCATCTTGCTATTGTGACAGCCTGACACTAATTAGCACTCAATGCACAGGGGATGGATTGCTGTGGCCAATGGATCTCATTAACTGCTGTGAAATTTTCATGCCAAGACCAAGCACACCAAGGAACAGAGACCCCAGCAAATGGGCTGTCAGCAGCTGTGAGCATCACCACAGAGCCTTGGGTGCACAGATCAAAGGGCACAGAGGAGCTCCACACAGCCAGCTGCCTAGGTTTTCATGGATTTATTAACTTATCTCATGAAGGCAGGGAACTTGCCAAAGAGAAAATCCCAGTGTCCACAGGCTCTCACCACAGTTTGAGTTGAGCCAGCCCACTGAGAGGGAAACTGAGGGCACCCAAAGCCTGTGGCGCTGCTCTTTCATGTGTACTAGCAGATGTGCCATCCAGGGGTGACCCAGTTTGTGATCACCTTGGGGACAGGGATGGAAAGACACATTGTGGGCTCCCTGCTTTGACCAGCTGCCTATTTGCATTAAGCCAATAAGAAATTGATTCTTTGAGACTTGTCAAGCATGTTTGTAAGTGCCCAGCAGCTCCATTAACAAAAGAGGAAGGGCAGGAGGGAAGAAGAGTCAAGAGAGAGATCAAAACAATCATGGCCACAGGCACTGAGTGACTGCCTGATCCTCCTGTAGGGAATGGGGCTCCAGCCTGTTCAGCTGTGCCCATCACCTGTCCCCAGGGTGATCACAAACTGGATGTTTGTGTCCCCATGTGCCTTCCTCCCACAGGCACTGTCAGACCCAGTCTGGGCACACAACTCCACTGCATGAGCAAAACCCTAAAAGTCAAAAGAATCATTGCAACAGCAGAGACTCCTGTGACCTTTTTTGGTCAAGACACGGCATTCCCAAAGTTTCTCCCAGCAGCCTGTGTTTTACCTAAACCAAAGCAGCAGAAGAGCAAACAGTTCAGGCTCCCAGGTGGTCTCAGAGGTGGGGTGGGACAGGCTCCATGGCTGAATTTGCTGGGAACCCACAGGGATGGGATTTTCTCAACTCAAATCCCACTCTCTTGGAGGCGGGCACAGTGAGAGCTGTCTCACAACCATTTAGGTGACAACTGCTGCAGAGCCAGAGGTTTCCCAGCGCAGGGACTACATCCTTGACACAACAGCATCTCCTTTATCCTACAGCTCTTCTAACAAGTGTGAGACCAGCTCTGCTTAAGAACCTGTTTTAGGGAGAAGCTCATGTAGAGGCTGGCAGGTCCTTTGGATTATGGCAGCTTGCAGGAGGCAAAACAATTAAACAATAAACCACCAGGAGTATGAGTAGATCCATTTTCTGAACACCCCTTCAAGGAATAAAGCACTTATTAGTCTAAATGTTTGTGCTGAGTGTTTAATTAGTCCTTGCTTTTTTTTAAGGTGACTTCTGAACTGAAAATTGAAACAAACTTTCTTCTTAAAAGAGGATCATTTTGTGTAAAAAGTCTGCATGCAAAAAGGTTCCTTTTAACAAAGGTTTTTGGATTATTCTTTCTGTTTGTAATTTCAAAAAGTAATAACAGATCAGAATTGTACATTCAAGTATCTGCAGTGATCTAATGGTTCTTTGATTTCCTTTTTGGCAAAGATGTGAATCAAAATACAGCATTTACACCTAAGGCAGTAAGAAAAGGTCACTAGTACTTTTTTTTTTTCCTTCTTTTTTGGAATGAAACCCAGGTATGGTTATTCATATTCCCTTTCAGAGACTGCTTGTGTTATTTTAACCAAGAAACAAGAGAAATGTCATCTTATGTTTATGGTACAGCAGTAAAGAAGGTAGAGGTCTGCAATCTACCCACACCCTTCCAGGCTCAGCTGAATACATCATCAAACAGAAGACAGTTTCTGGTGCACACAACTGGAATATCTTGACCATGCTGTTTCTGGTCAGGCCTGTGTACGTAGCTTATTTATTTATGGCATTTTTAATAGATGGAACATCAATATTTGATGTCCCCCTATGAATTATTAAAAATCAAGAAAATCAAGAACATGAAATACAAACATCTACTTTTAAGTGACGATGGGGTTGTGATATCCATAAATAAATAATCTGATGGCCAGTTCCAGCTTTCTGAGATTGAGTTAAATGAGCAGGCTCTTCAGTAGATTTACAGCATGTTTATAGCCATGTGTGTGGGAGCAGAATCTGACCAAGGGATTTCAAAGTTGAGTCTAATGAAGTTATTCCAGAGCAGTGTGTGAATTTTTAGCTCCTTAGAAAATGTATTATTTAAATAAATATATAAAAAAATCTTTGGTTAGAAAGGGACAAGCAAATAAAATTTAGATAGATGTAGCTCTACTTTTGCTTTTTGGTTTCTTTATGATAAACAACAAAGGCCTAGTTTTACCTCAAAGAAATTTGCTCTAAAAATAACCAAACAAAAAAGCATTTAAAATGTGTGAAACAATATACCTGAAAATAATTTTCTGCAGCTGAAGGGTTTTTCACACCCTGTGCCCTCATAATTTAATTGAGAGGTAATATTCATTAGACTTGCTGTTGTTGCTTTGTTTGTTAAACAAAAAAGGTGTTAGTTAACTGTAGGAAACACTTTTTTCTTTCCAAGTAGTGAGCTGAAATAAAGGCCACAACAGTAAGTGTCTTTCTTGTATATAATAAGGCTTTATGTTCTAGAATAGCAAAAGAAAAAACAGGGGGGTAACTCTAATAGCAGAGTTTCACAGATGTGTCCTGATTCACAGAGAAATAAAGAAATAAAGTAATTAAGTAAGTGTGATGGAGCAACAACTGAATATAATTCTCATGCATGATCTGGCAACAAGAAAATTCCTTTGTTCCATCACAGTTTGAAGAATATGAAACTCTGTAAAATCCCACCTTCTTTTTTTTGTGGATAATGGGACACCAAGGAGGTAAAAGTATGGGAACAGAGACAGGTGACAGAGAATGAGGTTTTAGGGCCATTGAAGTGAAAACTTCTAAGATATTTATATAAAAACCTACCAAACTACTAGTGACAACTCAACATGGACTCCTGCCACCTCTAATGGAAGATACCATGAGCCAAAATTGAGATTTTGCCTGATGTGTTTTGAATTGGGCAATCAAATTAACAAATTGAGGATGTATTTTCTGAATCCCAAATTAACTTTTTCCAAATATGTTTGTGTGTGTTTGTGTACGTTTGTAGTTTAGGAAACAAAACCAATGTATTAGCACAAGTAGGTACCTGCACATGTGCAGACAGTGAATTTAACGAGTGCCATTTCTCTGCTTCTCAGCACTAAGCAAAAGCCATCTCATTCTTGCCTTGATGTGCTTTATTACTGGTTTATGAATAAATTTCTAAACACCACCTTTGACATCTCTGATTTTTCCAGACACTGTAAATTCTTCATGAACTGGAGTGAATTTACCTGATTCCCTCACAATTTGTAAGCATATTTCCAGCAGGACATTGCAGCTGTGCTGGTTTTACCACAATACTTTTATGTGCAGATCTCAAACACCATTTTAAGGCTCTATGGATTGTTATTTCCCAGCACATGATAAAGGGATGTGGATAAGCAAAGAGAAATGACCAAGAACTGACAGTGAATTAATGGGTCAACCCATCACTGCCAGAACCTTTCCAACAGATCTATGAGCATCAGTATCACGACAAAGTGCAAAAGTGCAAACTGTCTTTTGCCTTCATAATTGAAATATCAGTCCTTAAATGAAAGGACATGGAACCTGCTTGTCTAGCAGCATCTCTTTCACCCAGTCCAGAGCTTGTACATTCCCAAGAGATAGACAGCTACAGCACCATTATTCACGTGCAGCTTCACACTCAGAGAGGGATGGGGACCTCACATGACAGATCCAGCATGTAACCTGACATGAAGATGTCCTTGACACTCAGATTTCTATTAAAGACATGAGGACACTGAAGAATCCTGCTGGCAATCTTTCAGGAGTGACAGCAATTAACCAGGATGCATCTGACAAAGGGCTATCTTACATAACTGCAATTTTAATTAAAAGCTGCAGCCCATCATAGGTTTGCACAGTAGTCTCCTGTCTGGTTCCTCTCTGTTGCAAATTACAGCTACCCCTTCCCTCCATTTTAATTAAATGTTGTTAACTTGACATAATTAACTCCCCTTCATTTTTAGTTTTTGTTTTCTTTTTTAAAACAGTCATTAAAGAAACAGATCTCAAGTGCTATTTAGTATTTGCCAGATTTGCTGGTGGTTAAGTACAACAATGATTGTCATTAGACCTCTCAGGGTTAACCTGATTAATTAATTTCTCTCCTCTGGAAAATTTTCCTCCATGCTGACAAAAGATCAAATCACAGCAGAGAGGTTCTCTGCCCGGCACAATTGTGTTGTCAGTGTCCCAAATGCAGCTGGTGGTGGATCCATCTCAGCCATGGCAGCGCCTGGATCAGTGGCCTGTTCTGGGGTATTGGCTCCCTGGCATTGCTGAGCTGCTGTGAATTCACAGCTTCACTGACAACGATGTTGGGGATCTAAAGGTCTTCAGAAGACCTTTCCTCTCTTTGTTCACCCTCTCTCTGTTCACCCTCTTTCTTTCCCAGGGCATGTCCAGATGGGTAGGTTTAGCTCACGCTTCTGCTGAACTGTTATCTCTACTAAAAGACCTTTTACTTTGGAGGGGAACATTTCCTCATGCTGATGTTTAAAACAGATACAGCCTATTATTTACAAAACACAACAGATTTTGTCTGATAATTTCAGTGCAGTATTTTGGGACAGACCCTAAGGATAGGAGGAGGAAAGGATCCATGCAGACTGCTCTCAAGACTCTGACCGTGGCCAGAAACCTCGAGAAGAACAAAACATCAAGTGTACAGAATGCTTTCCCAAAAATAATCTCCTGTCCCTGAACAATTTGAAGGCTGCAGCCTTTTTGAGGCAGACATAATCTCTATGTATTTAATAACAATCAGTTTATATATTTCTTCACTAGTTTGCCCAGCACAGCATGGAGCTGTGCAGTCCTTTGCTTTCTACAGTGTCCTTCACAGGAATGCAGGAACACTTTCCAAAGCCTCATTGCCCTTAAAGATGCTGGGCAGACAGAAAGGCTGTCAGCAATATTTTCACTCTATTTTGCTACACTGTGAAAGTAAGATTTTAATACCTCAAACTCACATATTGCCCCATTTTGGTACTGCTGAACTTCAAGCATCTGTCTTGGAAGGTGGATTAGGAAATGAGATCCAAGTAAAAGGGGAGAGAGGGGCCAGAACTGCTCCAGAATGTCATACAAGGAAATTAAACTTTAAACATTTAACCATCAGGGAGTGTGGCAAGTTTGACACTGGCTCAAGGAGGAGCCTCTCCTTCTAACAGGAGCTGCATGGATTGGTCCCTCTGTTTCAGGCTTTCACCAAACCTTGAGTGGTCTGCCCTAGTACCCTACCTGCAGCCATGGCCAGCAGCAGCTGTTGTGAGCTGGCTCATTTAATTCCATGAGGAGAGTCAGTCACAGCATCCAGCTAGACTCGGAAGCTGTTTATGAACTTCCCAGGGCTTGGCACCCTGAAACCATCCCAGGGTCCTCTCCAGGATGCTCATCAAATTGGGCCTGTGAATGAGGTACTTTTCTAATGCAAACTTCTCCTTTAATTTCAATCTGATTTTCCTAAAGCTTCTCTGATGCTGCCTGGCATCCTGCCAAACCCTCATTCCTTTGCCTGTTTTTCACACATCAGTGGGACTCATGTTGGTTTTGTTTTGCTTCATTCATTTTTTCAAAGAGGTTAATGACAGGCTGATTCTAAGGTTAGGTGCATACAGTCACTTGTCCAGCAGGAAGCAAATTTATGTATCTATATCCTTAAAAATCTCTGTTGTTTTTTATTCTCCCTCCTTTATTTCCAGGTTTTTTTCCTCAGTGGATTTGTGTAAATCAGTCTCCAGGGCCAGGAATACCATCTTTGGCTGGCTTGATTTGATCGATCTATTTTGGAGCTCAGAACACCTTCACAGTAAAGCAATATTTTCTGCAGTAAGTTAATAGGAAAATGGAAATCACTAATAATAAGAGAGAGGAGGTCTTTATTTTTGAAACAACCCTTCACCTACATAAAATACCCTGGGCTGAATCATTCTTCCTGCCTAGTTAGTAAATCCAGCTTGATTGCATTTACTGAGGTTGTAACTGGAGATGGGATTTAACCAGGCAAACCTACCCTGCATTTTCATATCTCCTGCTGCCACTGATGCTCTGTACTTACAGCTCCTACATCCTTCTGAGAGTACAGAAGGCTATGTAAATGTTCATTATTGTTATTACCCACTTTACATCCCTGTACCACATGCCTTTTACAGCATCTGGTCCCCCATTCAGCAAGTTACATAAGCATACCCTTAACATTAGGTTTCTTAAGTGCTTTATCTAAGCACAGATAGCTGCTGGAGCAGGCTGATACTTTTACCTAAAATGTTTGCTTTAGTGTAGACAGGGGTAAAACTGTCTCTGTTCAGCTATTTTAATGTTTCAGGTTGACATTTGAGGCTGGTAATCTACCTCAAACTGATTTTTTGAGGGAATCTTTGATGAAAAAAAGGTTATGAAAGAATGCCTTCACAGACTCACGCACTTACACTCAATTGCTCACTCTTGCAATTTAAAAAATAAAATACAGTAATTCTGGTGACCATTTAAGTAGGAAATTGTGGTGACCCTAATTTCTCAAACAGCCACTTGGATTTTTTGCACATTTACCCTATTTCCTGCCAGAGGATCTGGGGATTGCCTTGCTATAGATGGAGTATGAGGGGTTTTTTTTATGGCTAAGCCAGTCATTCTCTTGGAATGCTTTCCTCCTGAATAGAAAGCCTCCAAGATCAGTCCAGGGCCTCAGATGCAAATTCCAGGTAGGCAGGCTGCACTCAAAAGCGGTAGCCTCATTTATTTTAAAAATGAAATTGTGACCCATGTCCCCATGCCTCAATTTCTTTCAATAAACTCGAGGTTACAATGTCTCTTACTCCAGAAACGTGACTCAGAAAGAAGCACTTTATAATTTTAACTGGCTCCAAGACTAAATAAGAAGAAAACCCTTACCTTCAGATTGGTCTGAAAGGAGAGAAATGATACATCTTTGTGCAACCTTCAACCAGTGATTCCTGATTTACAGCCAGGCATTCCAGCTTTTCATGTAGGGCTTATACACACAGACAGACACACACACTCTCAAGAAACACACAGAGCAAAATCTGCCTGAGGAAATAAACAACCTCCCTCATCAGGAAGAAAGAAAAAACACAATGTCCAATTAAGGGAAGGAGCCATTTTTCTCTTTATCTCCATCCGTGATCTGCTTAAATTTTAATCATTTCAGATGCTCGCTGTAACAAAGGTCTGCTTTCACCAAAGGTGTATGATTTTTGTTTTGACACATCTCACTGTCCCAGGGAGACAGTAGATGATGAATTTCTTGGCAGCAAGTTCATTAACTGGAGGCTGTGTATTATCAGCCTTCCACCAGCTCCTCTCTGCTCTGTTTCTCTGGGCTCCAGGTACCCAAATTGTTCCCTTTCACTGTGCTTTTTATAAACCTCTCAAATTCAAATCCATTCAGTGATCACATGCAGTTTGCATGTGATTGAGTGGGTCAAACTAAAAATATCATGGGTCACATCATCTGGGAACTTCACAAATAAGAATAACAAGGAAAGTCTGTGGCAAACAATTTTAATAATTCACCTGTCCGTCACTGCTGCTTGCAACTGGAGGAAGATCCTCTCTCCTCTTGATAGATAGGCAGGAGGAAAAGCCCTGTCTCAAATGATTAAAGGAGGCAGTATATAACAAGCTTTCCCCATGCTGAGAGTGCCAAGAAAGAGGCTGGTCAATGATATTTAAACACACATTATCCTTCCATCTTCCTGTCATTTTGTTCTGCAAGCTGTTCAGATTTGTCTGTGCCAGTAAGGTGGCTGTGAAAAGCAGCTGAGCAAACAAAGAGAAAAATCAGTCTGAGAATAGGATCTGGATTTCAAAATCTGTCCCTGGATTTTTTTTTTCCCCTTTTTCCCCTTCTTCTTCCCTCTCCTCCCTTTCCAACCCGATATCCCATTAACTTTTAAATACACCAACACCCAAGCAGAGTGGAAGCAATGCAGTCAAGTGGAGAAAATGCTGCTGTGTGAAAGGATGCAGAGAATTTTAACATGCGGGGGAAAACATAGCCTCAAACTTTTTTAATTTCCTCTCAAGACAGGGTCTAAAACAGTGGTGGGATTTTTTTATGTCTGTCTATATCCCCTCTGTTTTACCCCTTCCCCAGCAGGACCAGCCTGTTGAGCCCTTCTGGGCTTTGGCACAGAAAACTCTTGCCCAGTGCTCTGGTTTGCTCTCTAGTGATACAGCACCTCCCAGATGCAAAGCTGAGGTTCCATTATGTTCTCATTAGATGTTGTTTCCTTCTCTGCAGAAAGGACACTCAGGCTGGTGGCTGCTGCAGTGGTGCAGGATCCCTGTCCCCAACGGGACCTGTCCCAGCCCTGCTCCCTCCAGACCTGCAGAAGGATTATTAGAGGAGTTTCCTCTCTGAAGAGACGTGGCAGGGATGGATCTGGGACAGAAGCCTTAGCCAAACAGGACACATTTCAGGATTTATACCAGCCTGGAACAATGCCTCGATTTTATTTGCAATGTGAGTAATCACAAAGGCACTTAAAAGCAACATGTAATATATTAGAAATGGCTGAACTTACTCTCCTTCCACTTGGAAATAAACTGAGATCCACAAAAGGCAAAGGGGGTATTTATTGAGCCTTTCTCTAGAACAGATTTTCTTTTAAGCTTTAACATCAGGTTGGCTATGGAAGAGGGTGGAGCTGACCCACAGACAGACCTGGATGGAAAAGCAGTCCTGCTTGTTAATGTAAGAGATCTGCATGACTCAGCACAGTGCTAATGAAGATTGGCTAATCTCCTCATTCCTGACCTTTGTTATTCTTGACCAGCCAAGGTCTTTAAAAGGCCAAGACTCTGCCTGTCCTCAGGATTAATTGACTCAGACAGGAGAAATCAAAGTTTGCAAAGAATTCAGTAATCCTGGTAGATTTCCTTTATTCTGACCCTTTGTAGATTTCAAAAGTGTTAACCCACAATATTTAGGGGCTCACAGTATCTTTTAATTTGCTTGAAATTTCAGGCATATGTGAATTAAGTCATATTTATTGCGTTACTAGGAGAGACAGAGATGTACTTTTCTTTGCAGACAAAAAGGCCTTTGTAAGAACAGAAACGACAATGTAATTTTTGAACCCCAAAAATGTTATGCTATTGGAAAGCAATTGCATGTATATAATCCATCCTTAATCAAAAAAGTGCTTATGACTCCCTTGATTTTCAGAGAAGTACATACTTAGAAACTGCTTTGAGGTGAAATGAAAGTGAATGAGGCAGAGTCAGAGCTTTCTTCCAAGATTTCTTTCAGGACCCTTCATTCTGTATGTTTGTATGGAGGCTCTTGACATTTGTAACAGCTGCTAACCATATCAGCTGCAGTTTAGAAAAGATTAGTGATAAGATACCTTCGTAATAGCAACCAGCAGCCCAAATTAGATCTGTGAGAATAAAATGATCTTTCGATTTCACAGTCACACTGAATGCATTGGTTTGGAAAAAATCAATTCTTTTGGAAGCAGATTCAAAATTCTGGACTTCAGGAAGTTGCTTTGTTTAATGTGACTGCTCTGATCAGAGGAAAAGAAAATTCATTTGGCTGCCCTCTAAAGAAATCAAAGAAAAGAAGAAAAAATTACCTGTATGTATTGGATAACCAGCAAAATGAGATTTTTACTACATCAAGTCAGGTTAAAGCCTATTTTGGTTTATTAATAGCCAGGTTTAATTCTCTTTAAAATCAGTGATTAGGGGGTGTCTTATTAGTTGAGCTTTGTGTTCAAAGTACATTGTAGCCATTAAGCTGTCTCTTTATTTTGCATTTCAAAGATTTAAATAAGATACACAAACACAATCTATGTTATTTACTTTAATGGAGTAGCTTAATTGCTCCCCAAGCTTTTCTGCACACATTATAAATAATTGCAAGACACAAAGAGAGAGCAAAAGGAGCAGGCACAGAGATGACACCCTAACCTTCCAGTGACTCACACTGCCACTCCCCCACACTGAGCACTTAGCAGCATACATTAAGAGCACAGTGCCTCAGACATTAAAATGTTTAAGTCCAGGGCAAGCTACAGATTTATTTTCAAGAGGAAGAAAAAGATAGTCACCCCAATTATGCAATTGGGACCAAAAAGCTGTAAAATTGAACACCTATTAGTCACAGTTTTATTGTTGTTACTCCCAGCCCATGGATCTGGCAAGAAAGCCGTGGCACAAAATCATTCTTGGATGCATCAGAAAAGATGATGCAGACCCCAGCTAAATCCATGTGTGTGGTGGTGGGAAATGCTGCTCATGGCTCCTGCTGGGTGGAAATAATTCTGTCCTGCTGGAGCTGAGGAGAGCCCAGAGATGGGAGGCTTTCAAGGAAGATTTGTAGGGAGTGAACCTTCGCTGCAGTGGTGCACAAAAAGTGGAGGAGTTCAAGTGTCACTGCTCATTTTGGAGCCCTCGTGCCCCAGAGGCCAAGCAGGAGTGTCACTGGGTTGCTGGCAAGGAGGTGCCCCTCTGATGTCAGGCTTTTCCTGCATTTGATGTTAATGTCTTTGGCCCCTTCTCAGGAGTTCCCTCAGCCTCCCTGTGCTTTGTTTCTCTAAGGAAATGACACACAAAGATCCATGAAGAGTCTAAAACTGATGATAATTGTTAGCTTTTCATAAATGTTGGGCTGGATCTCATGAAACAAGCTCAATTACTCAAGGGGAAATGAAGACATTTTTATTTCCTTCACAGTCTGAGTAGAGCTACTTAAAAGAGGAGAAGAAATATCCACAATCCAAGCAACTTTCCTTAAAGGAAATATTTCCTGTTGCAAAATCAGCTAGATTTTTCTGGAACTGTATTTGGATAAGTATGTGTGTGTGTGTATGAGTGTGTCTATCACTGTGTGTTGGGGAGGAAAGCCTAATAATCTCAAGGCATCCTGCTTCAGCAGTTTTGACATTAAATAATTTGATTGCTCTATCAAAAAAGCATTCTGCTGAATTTAATTTTCATCGTAACATTTTATTCTGTATGATTAAATAGGAGAAGGGAGGGTAGAGGCAGGTCAGTGAAGCTTGTTTGGATGTACAGTGTGGCATTTCTGACAGAGCTTTTTTCAATTTTGTTTCAGAAAATATTTTTTTTAAATCCTTTTTTATCCACCAAGAATGTGAAAGCAGCAAAGACAAAAACCTCAACATTGTCACACAAACAGTGAGCTCACCTGAGGGATGTAGAGCTTCATGATTTTTAACAATTTTTCCTGAGCTGGAATTTGACAGCCTGATTGTCACTGAGCTTTGGTGGGACTCTGGGTGGATCTAGCTCCCTGGCTCTGCTGTGTTTACAGGAATTGGGCCTTTTCAGTCCTTGCAGCTGCCTGAAGGAGCTGTTCAGGAAGCCTCTGAGCTAAGAGAAAGATGTCTTTAAATCAGGGAGTTTTATGTCAGATCCTATTATCAAATATTACTGTGATGAGAGTCAGAAAATGTAGATAGGCAGATGAAAAGTCAGACCACTAGAACTACTTCAATATCTTTTTGAAATAACTGAAGCAAAGGAATACAGAACACATATATTACAAAGGGAAAGAATCAAATTTGCATCTGTTCTGAGAGATAATGTGCTCAATCATGTGGCTGCTCTTCAGCCATGTTATTTTCACATTGACCAGATAATGTGAAGCTCTTCTGTACCTAATCAAAGCTTTGTCACTTAAAATAGCAATGACTTGTTAATAAGGGCCATGGTAAAAGACTGAGTATCTGCAAGGCCTGGTGGAAAACTATGACCTACTAAACCTTCATTAATTTATTATTTCTTGTTATCATTTAGTCATGAACAAATACACACACGTACACACTTTAAAAAAAGAAATAAAAGTCACAGTGACATTAAATTTGCCTGGTTCTAATATGCAGCACCCTAGAATCTCCTCCACTCCTCTGATTTGCCACCAGCTCCTCCTCCTCAGGACATGAAAATGCAGGGCAGGGATTTCTGAGCAGCTGGGACTGCCTTTGAGCAATGGAGTTTGTGTCACTTGACCATATAGAAAAAGCCAGCAATTCACAGATCTTCCCTTCCACAGCTGCAAATTATAGTCCCTCTCTGCTGAATTGAGTAAAAGTGCCATCTGCCTGCCTAAATCCACAGCATGTTTTTATGTTTTTGTGTTGTATGCACACCTGATAAAAGCAGATTAGCATTCTCCCAAATGGAAAATGGAACTGGTTGATCTCAGAATCTCTCTCTACAGATTTAGGATAAAACCACTGCTAAGTTCCAGTTGGCTTTCCAAAAAAAGTCTCACAGGAAGTGTCAGAGAAAAAGTCTTCACAAAGGTTTCCATGAAATCCATGCAGACTATTTATAACACACCTTGTAGGATTAATTTTTCGTGTTGCAAAGACACACTGTGGTCAATCTCAAAGCATAGGGGAGTGATACCCATACTTCAGAGGAGAAAGACATTTCTCACTCACACATGGGATAAGATGGAGAATCTTGTTGGGACAGAATTTAGATGATGATAAGTGCCACAATTAAATAAAATAAATTTTTAAAAAGTTAAAAATAAAATAGTCCTAACATTTGAGAACAACACCTCCCTGACCTCCATCTTTCAAAACCTCAAAGCCAGTAACTTTAAACAAATTCATGTTTGAATCACCCCATATCAACATCAAATGAAGGATTTGTAAAAAAGCAGGTACATGTAGGTGTTGCAATTCTCTTCCATCAATAGAGGTGGAAAAACTTCCCACCCAGCAAAACCATCATACTTTACTAATGTCTATGCAAATACTCCAGATCAGCATTCCCAAGACAGATTTCTATTTCTTCTACAGCTGGGACCTTGATTGTTATTGAAATCTTAACTTCCTAATCACTCACTGCCATTGCATTGAATGTCATATAAATATATGACAGTAAAATAAAACTATCAGTTATCCCTCTCTCTCTCTCTCTTTTTACTGATTTTGTCCCTAAAATGTAAAAGGTGAATCTTTTCTGAACACCAAGATTGACACCTGGCACCCCTTCTCCAGTGCATAACCTGTATCATACTGAAAATATACAAAGCCATCACCTCACAGAGAGGAAAAGAATATGTTAAAATGGAAGAGAATATTTTTTCCTTTGGCTCACTCCTTGCACCTTTTCCCTTGAGTCATGAAAAGCTGCACTTTATGAGCCTACGAGGTCAGCAATAGGGAAGTTCTTGAACATTTCCCAGTAATAGAGATATAAAGAAGGAATAATCTTTAACTTACAGTAATGGGGTCCTTTTTTTAAAGCCAGGATGTTATAACCATTTAATTTAGATAATAATGGGGCACTTACATAAGAATAGAGCTTGCTTGGTATACATCATCTTGGAAAATTCCCTCTCTCACCCTCAAACTAACAGGTCATATTGGATGTCATTAATTCAGCAATTCAGCTAAGCAGCTCTAGGGCACTCTTGAACTTCAACCCAGAGCACAAGGGAGCAGAGGCAGGCTGCCAGATAGTAATTCACTGAAAGGAAGAAAGAAGAAAAAAAGAAAATGGAAAAAAAACCAAGGAGGACAAGAAAAAATGGCCTCAGTTAGACAATGATTTTCATCTAACTGCAGATGAGCTGCCCACATATGTTAAGAGTTATGGACATTAGGGAGAGAGAAGTGCTTTTAAAAATAAATTGTGCTATGTGCTAGGAGAATTGCTTGTGGATTCCTCACCAACCAAATTTGTTTTGCCAGGCTGCAAACTTGGAAACAAATCTGAGGCAGAGGGTTGTGCTTTCTGGAGTGCAACCCCATCCTCTTGTGAACACGGGATTTAACATCAGCAAGCAAAATGTCAACACTCATCCTCAAGCTTGACATCTTCAAGCAAGAGTCTGCAGAGACCCAGTCTGTCCTCCATCACCCCAGCAGGAATCCCAGAAACCCTCGAAATGTTGGATTCAGTGGGCTCTAGAAACTGATGGTTGCCAAGTCATTCTCAAAGAGCCTACTCAGGAGGTCAACTTGGCTTTCAAAAGTCCTAACAATCACATATTTTTGTGGCTTTGAAGAAGATGGGTGGAAAAGAGCTATCCATGTGATGATTTGAGGGAATCATTAGCACTCCTTTCCCAAGACAACTGTTTTTCACTCATGGTTGTGCTGAATTCAGCAGAATGCTGAATGCAGGTGGATGTGCAAAGTAGGAAAGGGAGGAAATAGAGAATGCATGCCAGTCACTAAGCTTTCTTAGTAAAGGATAATAGTGGTAAGGGAATCATAATTGGGGAAAAAAAAGTGATGATAAGTGGTATCAAAATCCAACAAAGGAGGTAACAGAACATTTTCACACTTCTACAACTGCTCTGTAAGGAGAATTTTTAAAGGGGGCCAGAGGTTCATTTTTGACCTGGTGTTAAGCTTCACTGTAATTCTTCTACCTCATTATTCTGTGCACAGGTTTAATCTTTTCTGACAGCAGCTTTACAGGGGGAAAGATTTAAACTAGTAGAACAACAGATCACCTCAAACAAGGCTTGTCCAAGTTCCTAAAGCCATAGCAGTCTCAAACCTAATATATGCCAGCTATGCTAATAGTTTTCCCAGTGTTTTATTTAACCAGCATGGATTGTTCAAACAGGCCTGGATTTATAGTGAGGCCACTAAAATAGAATTTACTTACAAAATAAATAAATAGAGGAATTAAACTCTACATGAAGAAGTAAAACTGTTTATTAGCATCCCTGTTAGCAAAGAGTAGCCACCTATACACTTAACAGAAGGTGATATCTAGCTGTAGCAAGTCTGTCTGCTAAGAGCCTCCTGGGTTTACAGAATAATATTGACTGCAAAAAACAAAATCAAATACAGTCAGTTGAAGCACTAATAACGCCTAAAATCTGTCATTACTTGATTTATTCCCCTCTCCAATACAACAGTTTTACCCCATATTTATTTTAAATGCATTTTGTTGTGTCCCAACTGCATGTTACCTGTAGCAAATACATCTTGTGGATTGCAATATTTGAACCACAAAAAGGGAAATTCTACATCCATGATCATTCCCTAGGTATTTACAGAATCAGACTCCAAGACAAATGTGTGTTAAAGTGTACAGAAGAGGTAAAACAAAACACAAACACAATGTGAGCCTTTTGTAAATTAAATGGGAACGAGACTGATAAAAGCAGTAACACTCGCCCACCCACCTACATTATTTATTTTTACCATCACTAAATCTACTTTTTGCTCCTTTTGAAATTAAAGTTACTGTACTTCCTATGATGAAGAATACCAGATCAAGCATCTCTCCCTGGAATAATGTAGACCAAAAATTATGCCAGATTACATTGAGGGTCTTTAAAAATTCTCACAGCAGAGAAAGACGAAGCATCTCTGAATTATCCTTGCCTTTTGAATTCATCACACTGACAAAATGCATCTACTGCTTTCTTAATATAACAATGCCATGCTCCCCCCACAGTCCTACTGATGACAAATGTCACTAACTAAATTTCCCCCACCTGTCAATTCCATTCATCCTATACTAACACAGTCTTTTCTGCTGCAGTCACCTCTGTGGTCCACACATGGGATTTGACTTGGGATGGGCATATCAAAATTATGTGTGTACATATTGCCATTGTAATGTAACCTCCAACATTTTTCCCACAAGTCAACTTCAGAGCTGGATATGCTCCTATGTGAAAGAAAAAAAGTGGAGGGGCTCTCAGAAAGATAGAAAAACTAAGAGAGGATCTTAGTGGACCAACATGTCCATCTGCAGACTCTGGCAGTGCTTTCTTATTGCATAAATTCAGCATGGATTTCATAAACACCAAGGTTGCATTTCTCATTATGTAAAACCTCTTTCAAGGCCATCAAGCTGTTGCATTCACTCCTTTGTTCTTCAGCCTGATGTGTACTGTCATCATTTTGGTCAAAGCATGAATAAAGCTCCAGTACTAAATGCTACAGGATACCCTGTGGGCTCCCCAAAGGAACAGAGAGACCTGAAAGCAGCCCACAGCCTGCACTATGCATCCATTCTCTTCTGGGCAACGTTTTAATGTAGCTCAGGCTGTATTTTGATTTAAAAAAGCAAAACCAAAACCAGCCACGAGCCTCTCAAAGAATTCACAGAAGGTTAGAAAATAAAAGTTCTCACTGCTGCCCCAGAGCACAGGTGTGCTCTGCATGTAGGGCATCCATCTCATCCACCTGGAGGACTCAATTTACAGATAAACTGCCAGCAGATTCCACTCAAGATTGTGCATTCCCATAATAGGAGCTTGTAGGACCAGTACAAAGGGTGTCAAACCTCTCAAGGCAATCCATAAACATGAACACCTACACCCTGCCTTTGGGGCAAGGCTGACCACCACCCCTCTCTGGGAGAGCTCTGGGGCCATGCAGGGGTCACAGCTATTTTCTGTCATCCTCATGCTCTGTTCCATTAAACATGGACAGACCAAAATAAGTAAAAGAGGCATAATCCAAAACCATCCAGAATCAGTAGTCCCAAACCCAGTTCTTCCTAAGCAGAACTAATGAATGACAGGCTGAGAGACAGTAATAAGAATAGTAAATTCATGGATAAAATAGGATTATGCTAATTCAAATAAATTTTGGTACAGGAGACTTCAGTGATATCCTGAAAAAATTGTCAGGTTAAACATAGACATACCACTGCAATCTCTTCTCTTGATTTTTTTTTTCCTTCTCTGTGTTAGTGAAATCTTTGCAATGTAGTTTCCTACTTCGTTATTTGCAAAAAAAGTTTTTGCATTATATGACTGAGACAAATTGTCCTGAATTGGCCACAATGTAATCAGCTCCTTTTACTACATGTGTGAAGCAGAGGGGTTTTTTTGTTTTCAATTGTGTTTTTTTTCCCCCCAAAGCAATAGTTCTGAGTTATGTGGTTAAATACATTAACCTTGTCCTCTTTTAAAAAAATAATCCACTGAATTGTTCTGAATTTGCTTGACCTGTAGGAGAACTTAAAAAAAACCAGTGTCAGCAGAAGGCTGATCCACTTTGTACCAGGCAGAGACAAATTAAAAGAGGCTTTGAATCCATTGTTACACTTCAAAAGTGGTGGTATTTAAGCCACTTTATGGCAGGAGCTCCTCCATCATCTGGAGGGTGTGTGATTTGCAATACCAGAGTGTAGCAGCTGCAGTCCCAGACCTAATCCACATCCCTGCCCCTGTTTGGAGGCTCCTGACCTGCAGGTTGCCAGTAAAAAATGCAATGAGCATTGGGGAGCAGGTAATGGATGAAACTGTACCTGTGGAAGGGAACTCCTCGTTGTCCTGCTGCTCAGTCTCTGCACATTGAGCTGTCTTTTTGCAACCTGCTCGTGTAAGGTTAAATACACACTGTGAAAGGTGGAAAATTTCCTGGGATCTTCCTACATCAAATAGAGACCCAATCCAATCAATTAGGTGCAACTGCTGTCACAACTTTGCAAGCTGATTGTTTCCAAGCCATATTCTCTCTGTCTTTGGTCACAGCTGTTGTATACAAACCATTCTACCAGACCTGGTGGTTTCATTTCTTTCAAATTTTCAAATTACTTATTGATTCATATACAAGGAAGGGGATATGAGGGACAGATAATTTAAATCTAAAGATATCCTTTCCACACATAAAAAGATTATTTTTTACTGGATAACAGAGAAGAATAAGTGGTGTGCTGTGATGTTCCTGTGACTGAGATTTGAGGAAAGTATTGCAGTGAATCTGTACTTCAGAATGTCAGAACTCAAGGTATTTCAGCTAAATCGGGACTCAGTTGTTAGAAAAGGCCTCTTATCTTGCTTCCAAGACTCTTAAGAACACTAAGAACATGCAGGTCAAAGAAAGCTCTTCTTAGGTTTGAAATTTTTCTGTTTGCTGTAAGAGCTGCTGTGCTATCTTTTTTCCCCACCAGAAAATGCATTGCTTTCTGTGAGAACTGTAAATTTGCAGCTTTGCTCCAAAACTATATATAAAATCGCAAATTTAGAGATGCAGGAACTGCAATATACAAGAACAAAAACCAGCAGCACCACCAACAAAAAGATTTTTAAGGAAAAATCAGTCAGACATTTTTAGCCACAGGAAACCGGCTCTATATCCATCATATCCCTTAATGTTTTCTATTAGTCTTTGGTCAAAGAAGTTCAAATCCCAGACAAACATTACAAAAAGGACTGTTGTTTCATGTATTCATTCAGTTGTACTTGTCAGCACAAATATTTAAAAATCCCAAGACTGTCCCATAAACATTTGTCATACCCTGGAACCCTTCAAGACAACTTTATAATATTTTCAGATCTATAATCCTGCCTTACCTAACAGCTAGCATAGCAAATAAAAAAACCCAACCTTATTGTGGTGAAAATTGCCGAATTCAACAACTGTTTTTTAACCAGTAATAAGAGCCCTTTACCTCTATGCAAATAAATAGCATTTGGAGAGTAAAAGTTCCTATTACCTCCTTAAACAATTGATTAAACTTTGCTTTTAAGGCTCAAAGTCTATAGAAAAAGCTTCAGACATAGAAATCTTTGCTCAAGACACAAATGGTTAATTATGTGGGGGGACAAAAGTATGCAGTTCAGGTAACTTCTTGGAGGCATCAACAGGTTGGATGATGAAGAAAGAGCTGTGAGGAAGAACCTTCCAGGAAGAAGGGAGGATGCTTCATCTGGCACAGAGCTCATGCGTCATACAGGTGGGAATCTCTCAAAGAAATTGCCTACCACTGTTTTTTTCCACATACACTGCACTCATGTCAATTATAAAAAGAAATATCTCAGGGCTGTTTGATTCAAACCACTTAAGAGAAATAGCCTTGCAAGTGCTAAATATTGGACAACTTGTAACAAAGGGAAATAATCTAACTTTTTAGGAAAATAATTATATGGAAATAAAAAGAAAGATCATTCATCACTCCTGCTATAACCTTATAAAACGTCTGTGGGTCAGTTCATACAGTAAAAGAGAACATGGATTTTTTAATAGGTTTAAAATTTTTTACTATTCCCCAGCATGGAAAAAGCAATCTTGAGACCAGAACACTCAAAGGGAACACTGTGTCTTTCCATTTCTGCCCCCCACAGCCCTCAGTAAAGGCACTTGAAATTGATTTCTAGGTACATTTTACTAAATAAAATAGTTATTAAATAATTATCTGCAAAATAAATTTTTGGGCTGCTAGTAATTTTAAGCTAAATCTATATAATGAATTAATTGTTAATTAATTAGCAACTAAAGTGCCCTGTATTTTTCTAAGGAAGTACAAGTAAAATGTGAATAAGGCAAGCCACGAACATTCATTATAAAATACTTCATTCCATAGGAGATGAACTGGAAGATTAAAGCTGGGACAGGCAATCCTCTGATTCCTTGCCACCCACTTTGAAAACCAGTCTGAGAGCTGAACTTTGAAAATGGTCCTGAAAACCAGTGAGGGACAGATCTGCCCTTGTGGGGCTGCTTTCCTAAGCTAAGTGACATGAAGCAGGTCTTTGAGCTCTGATGTCCCTCTGCAACAAAAGGAACTGCATGATAAAAAACAAAAACAAAACCCCAGCCAACCAAGCTAAAAAGAAGATAAAACCTCCAGAACCAGACCTGGAGGATCTTATATATTAAAGAAGAGGTTTCCAGCTGATTTCTCATATGACTACCAGAATTTCTGCTTGTTTCTATTTCCTTTCCTGGGGTCTATGGCTTCACTTTCCAGAGGACCAAGAACTGGACCAAACATCAAAGAGCTGGATCAGGACAGGGCAGGGCTGCAGCGTGGGCTTGTGCTGGAGGGGCTCACATGGAGCAGAGCCCTTGGGTCCCTTCCTGCTCACATAGCTCCAGCAACGCACAGCCTGCCAGGGCAGACCATGCAGAGGAACTTGGTTTTTTATGTCCTGATGGCTTTGGTTTTCAGTGCTCTGATTCCACAGGTTACTTTGCCTTATTCCTGGAGAAGGAAGGATCATCCTTTCAGGCTGGTTTGGTTGTGGAAAAGTGTGGCTCCATAAGGTATAAATTTCATCTGGAGTTACTCCAGGGGCTCAGTGGTTTTTGTTTAAAACCAGCTTCTAGAGTTTCTAGAGTTCTCACCATGCTGTGAGCAGAGCACTAGGGAATGATCACCATTTTTCAGTGCTCTCCTAGTTTGCCTCATATGAAAGAGGAAAGAATGTGACTGTTATCCTCTTGTACTAGAAGGAGGTAAAAGCTCAGAGAGCAGCCTAAATTCTGCTAAACTACCTTGTCTCTGAAAAATAATCTGCTTCATACTCTAACATCACATGAAAGGGATTTTCCAATTCAGTTATTAGATATTCCTGGCTCTTTGAAACACTGGGAGTTGCTCAGCATAGCAAGAAATCTCAAGTAGCCTGGCAAAGGACACTACTGCCGTGGCCCTTTGGACAAGCAAAACTCAAATCTTGAGAGCCTGTTTAAAGTTAATTTGAAGTTGATATTTATGATGAGAAAGATAAAATTAAATCTTATTATCCAAACAGATTTACAGCTTAAAATTTTGGACTGAGTGGACTATCAGCAAAGCCTACTCTTGAGGGAAACAAGTGGCAGCACTGAACTTCAATTTATAC
Source organism: Zonotrichia albicollis (assembly GCF_047830755.1). Taxonomy (NCBI): domain Eukaryota; kingdom Metazoa; phylum Chordata; class Aves; order Passeriformes; family Passerellidae; genus Zonotrichia; species Zonotrichia albicollis. Next base: position 39,864,681 of record NC_133825.1, on the reverse strand, counting down.
TCCCCTTTCTATAGGAAGTGTCACATTAACAAGCACAGGAAATGGCTGTACTGTTGAGAAGTCACTAATCTCTGTGTTTCATTTGGAGGATTTCCATTGTAATGCCTATTAAGCTCAGATTATCATTGCTGTTAGACTGTCAGAGAGCAAACAACAGGGAAATGAACTTCTGATCAGCATATATTACTGTTTTATCTCTGATTAATATTAATGCACAAGTAATGCAGAGCTACTGCCATGCAAAATCCTGTGACAGCATTATTCTGAAGGCTAGGTGAACTCAGGAAACAGAGTTTCTCTATAGTGCTGGACTGCCCTAATATTGGTGTGCAAGTGTTGACGGAGCTAAACACAGAAACATTTGGAAAAAAACCAAAAAAAACCAAAACAACGAAAGAGTTACTGAATATGAAATCTGGGTTGTCTATCTGCTGATCAACATCTGCCTGATATCACATGGGATTCAATTAATTTTATGCAATTAATTAAATTGCATGACTCCATCACTGCTCTGAGCCCCAGCACTGAGAGGTGTGGAAGGAACTGGGTTACCTCACAAAACAACCCTGAGTATAAGCATGCTTGGAAAAGAAGAGTCTATTGTTCTGAATAGCATATCCTGGCCTCTTTGGAAGATTCAGGCATGCAGCTTTTGAAAGCTCCATCTAAGTTCTGAATGTATAATTCCTGCAGAACAAGTACTCCTAAAAACATCTTTGATTAGCTGAAAATGCAATTATTTTTATAATAATGCTTTGCAGACAGCTTGTAAGACTATCAATGACCTTATTTTTTCCCTTTCCTTCCCTATTTTAAAATCAGTTTCTGTTAGAAAAGCAGAAGATTTACAAGGGAAATAAGTGCTTCACTTGCATTTAAATGGTGTAAAAGACTGATTGGCTGTGGTTTTAGACACTTGCATCAAAGTAATTACAGCACTATATAAAGTATTGGATTCATTAAGAGGCTCTAAAACAATTTTTATATACTATTAAGTAAAAGGGAAAAGAATAAAGAATGGAAAGCTATAAACATTATGATTTGCTTTCTCCATCAAGTAAAGTCATCCCAGATTTTGTCCAGGAACAAAGACCCCTGACAAAGGGCACCATGCACAATGGAAAAGTAAATAAATTGTTGGACAGGGACTCAGGAGGTTTACATGCAGTGTTCATCTAGACAGAGGTTCCCATGTGCAGTAGGGCACTTAGTCTATGTATCCATGTAATTTATCCTGTATTCAGCTCAACAAAGGCAGAATTTTCCTCCTGCCTGGTCCCTTCAAACTGCAGCCTGTTTAGGGAGGTCAGGGTCTCATTCTGAGCATCTATTCAGTGCTTACAGCAGTAGGATGCCGGTTTTGCTTAGCTACTAAGATGACACAATTCTGCTGTTTGAAGACACAAATAGCAACGTGAGAAAAGACACTTCAGAAGGTTCAAAATAGCCACAGCACAAAGAGGACAAAGTTGGTGGAAAAGATGGTTATCAAAGAAAACATTCAGGTAATGAAATCTCTAACTAAGAACACACTGTTTGTGCAGAGTGTCTCAGGTGTTCAGTGTACTCTAAACTAGATTGGGCAACACAGCTGGAAACATCACAGAAACAGCTTCAGCTGTGGGGCTGATGTTTGCTAATGCCTGGATGCATGCATCTGTCTGAGATGGTTACAAGAACTACTCTGGAAATTCAGGCCCCAATTATTTTTGAAACTAAAGTTTCTGTGAACAAAGTTCATGCAAAAGAAGTGGGCTATCTCTTCCCTTACTTGTAACCTTTATCCTATGGCTTGAAAATTGGGAAAGGAAAAAAAACCCCAAAACACCCAGGGACCAGCATGCCTTGAATGCTTTATTTTGTCTACTTTACACATTAATTTCCCAAGTGTTTCCTGATTCTTATTTGGTTAACACATTAGGGGATCTAATTCTTATTTGCTACGTAAATCGCTCATTTGCAATCAAATTTCCATCAGTATTTGCTATCTTATTATCTCAGTTAACATCACTTTTGTACTTTACTATTAACTAGAGAGACATTCTGGGGAGCAACCCAGTGTTATAAGTTGAGAATACCATGGCTGTGTTTTTCTAACAAAGAAAATTGCTGTCATGTCACTGGGTCACTCCAGTTATCAAACCCCAGCACCCCAAAGGTTTATCAAGCAACCATCTCAGGCTTACAGTCTCACTGCTTGCATTTCTTTGGGTTAATTAAATCTCAGTAGGACAAAACTGGAACTGCAGCAATTGGACTAAAAGTGATCTTCCCCTCAAACTCAAAGCCACGTTGACCCCACAGGAGTGGTGTGCCTCTGTCAGCTGCTCCACAGCTCAGGTGTGTGTGTGTTCTGCAGCACCATGACAAAATCAGTGCAGACCTTTCCAGAGATACCTTTTTGTGAGTAGGACTTGGTGTAATTCTCTTCAGGGCGCTCTTTTCTGCAAGGCCTAAAGATTCAACATTACATGTAGGAATCTCAGCTGATGCCATTAAGACTTTTTGGTCTCATCTCCAGAACAATCCTGTGAGAAGTAGAAATTCTGCTCCTGACTTAAGAAAGAAGCCTACAAGTGTAGAGCTGTCTCCTTAATTAACAGTACAACATGAAATAATTCCTAAAGCAATATTACAGCTGCACTCTTCACTCATTACTGTCTTTTTCCCCACTGCAAGACAGCTTCACTTTTCTTCATATCCACAGAACTTCAGCCTGTCATTTTCAATGCATTTCCCTGAATGTTCCCAGGTAATTGTACTATCCTTTTGGTTAGACTTAATACTGCTTTGACATCTGAGCAACTTATTCCTTCTTATGCTACTTCTGTGATGCATGAAGCTTTCACCTTCCCTCCCATTCATTGCCAATGCCTGCCTGCCAACTAAGGAGAATATATTGTAATAGGAGGAATGCAATGGAGAATGATCTGGGTAAAAATAAAAAGCTGAGTTACAGGAGGAGACAGCAAAGCTATTGAACCACAGATGAGTTTGTGTAACCTACATTTTCAAAAGTCTCTGACAAAAATTAGTTTGAGATCTCTGTGAACACAAAGTCACTAATTTTGAATTTACTAGGAATATGGGCTGTCAGACATAAAGCCATCTAAAGAATCAATGTCCCAGATAGCCAAATGACAAGGAAGTTAAGAACCAACCTCATCAAACTTGGCTTTTAATTTTATCCCCCAGGCTTATCTTGGATAATTCAAAATTATACAGATGGGATTTCTAACCAATGAAATGTGCTTTTGAGTCCTGAAAGAATGGCAGTTATAAAGAAGAAGGGTGTGATGCTACATACATCGAACCAAATTTTTCCTGCAGCTATTAAATTTATAGCCTGAAAATATGGCAGTCAGTGGCAAGATTTACAGTAAATTATCCATATTTTGAATTAGGGACTTCTAGATACTTAATAGTAATTGTGAAAGTGTTATCTCTTGGTAAAACGCACATTAATCTTGCTCTTTTCCACTTTAAGAAGGATCATTCCCTGGTTATTATTCAACTCAGTGTTCCAGCAATTTTCAATCCTATCTTCTCCCCTACAGTCAATTTCTGCTGACACCAGAAGAGAGGCTGCTTGTCAGCCGGTGTTGCTCTCTGCTGGTTTTCTCTGGCATTAGGGATGGTTCCCATACCCCGGGGCTGTGCGGTCTTTTTGCCACATTACCAGGCTTTCACAGGGTCTGCAGTGGTTCGAGGGGGCAAAGCAGAGGTTTGAGAGTGCAGAGGCTGACTCTGACCCTCTCCAGGGATACCCTGGCTTGCTCCCCAAGCCAGCCAGCCCTGCAAGGCTCCCTGGTGCTCCCAGCTGTGCCTGCAGCAGCTCGCTGTAGCACTTGCCCTGGAAGCCTGTGGGAATGTGGAATGAGAGCTGCAGGGAGCTGGAGGCAGCTGGAGAAGGGCCCTCCTTCTCTTGACTATTAATTCATTTTCCTACTTGCTCAAAAAGTGGGTGTTACGTGCTGATATCCCTATATACTTACTAATTAGTGTCCCATTAACCTTGAACTGCAGAGCTCCCAGCTGCCAGCTGCAGCTTGTGATATCTTGAGTATGTGTTTGATGAACTCTGGAGACATTTTCATCTGTTAAATATAGAAAAGCTGAACAGCTTCCCAGGACAGGCAATGCAGCACAGAATCATATGCTTGTCAAGGCCATGTCTGCTCTCCTGACTTCAAACTAATAGAGCTGCAAAGTTAGTGAAACTGTGCAATTCCATCTGGCTCAGACCCAGGCTAATTTCCCAGACAAATATCCATGTGACAGAAATTAGCTGCTACATTGGGCATTAACCACTGCTTTCACTGGTTTGATGACCAAGAGCATACCATAAACACTATGCCAGAAGTCTGCCAGTAAAACTTTGATGCAGTTAATGTCTTTGTTTCCTTATTTATTATGCTGCCACTGTAAATAGCTCCAACCCCAGTAGATTTCTTCAGCACTAGGAGGAATTAAAGAACAAGCTCAATACTTCCACAGAAATTAAATGCAAAGGAAGTACCACTTGCCATTTACATCAGATTTTAGAAGACCAAGCTGAATATATCTTTTCCAGGCATTTACTTAGTATTTAACCATTCTGTGTTAACTAGCAAAGACACAGTTGGCACTGAGGCTCTGGTAGAGCCATCCTGTATTTTGAATTCCTAGAAGAAAAGAAATAGGAAGCCATGAGGAGATTCCGTGCTAATGTGCTACTGAAAATATTAGGAGATTAAACACATACTTTACAATTACAAATAGTGGTAAGTGGTCAGCATATTTAGTCAAAGCACTGTTTTGACTTCAATTGCTCTAAAGAAAACTATAATCATCTATTATTGGAAGGATTTGTATAAACATAATTAGTTGACCTGACTATTAACCTTCATGCCTCTGCATGTGTGCAAGGTAAACAGGCAAAGCAGCAAGACTTGATATTTTACTGCTTCTGTTTCCTCCTTTGTATCTAGCTATTACTTCGGCTTTTTTTCAAGCTTCTAGTTTCTCCATAATAGGCCAAGCTCTCTGAAATAAGAATGCTTTGTTCTTGCCCATGGAAAGGGATTTGGATTCTTTTTTTATACCGTCCATTCAGATATATTGCCCTGTGCTGATGTTATGAACAGTCATTTTAGAGTCTTAGGAGTGTGAGGGTAATGTTTCTTCAAGAAAATATTAACTGTTTAGCTTATATTACCATATAAGTTATAAAATAAAACCAGATGCTATGACATGATGTGTAATCAACTGAATTAGGAGAGATGGCACAGGGGAAAAAATAATTATATTTGCACAGTAATTTTGTTTCCCATCCTGCGGTAGTTAGATGAAAAAGTGTCCAGTAAAAAGATTTTGCTAAATTATTAAAAGTGAAAAAATTACAGAACCAAAGTAATATGGATTAATGGAGACACTGAAATCAATATTTTATTACAGTTGCTAATGAAATATTTACCAGACTAATTAAAAAGATACAGTCCTTACACTAACACCTAGGCTGACATGCTTTTTCTTATATTTGTGTTTATATGAAAGCCAACTAAGCAAATTCATCTGTGACAGCAAGATCCTCATCTATGGATTACACTCGAGCCTTTTGTTTCCATGGTACCTAACTTCCCCTTCTGGCTAATCTTCCAGAGCATTCTGAGGGGATTGATCCAACATCCATTGAAATTAATATGTAGCACAAACACTGGAGAGTATGAAAATCAATGCAAAGACTTTCATTAACGTCACGGTATTTTGGCCTGAACTCATCACTGTTTAGTGACAGCTACAAAGAATTGCCATCAGGAGCTGACCCCTAAATGCAATGTTGACCATCTCAGTACAAAAAACAAAAAACTGTTAAAGGCTGGTGAGAATAGAATGTTAGAAAATACAACAAGCAACCTGTTGAGAATTGCAAGCAAACTTCTAGTCTCAACACTCATTGCACTGACAGTGACCAATAAGTTGAATGCAGACAGAATGATACCTGATGCAGTAAAAAGTGCCTTCTGTCCTCCTCAGTTGGTTTAAGATTGTGGCACAAAAGTGGCATAAAAATATCTTTTTCCATGCTGTATTCACACATGTATTTGGTGCAAGTCACATATTTCAAACAGTTGCAGAAATATTTTAGAGATACTAGCTAAACAAAAATAATTCATGAGCATGCATGCTCTTCTGCTTGCATAAAGGTTCCCATGAGTGAAATACAACTAGGCTCAGAGGGAGTAAAAATACCCACAACTAATCAGCTGGAGACATCCCCAAACATGAATTAGGATATTTTCTTTCCATAGGAAAAAACATCAAATACTTTGAGTCAAACAGCAGAGGAACTTCAAGATTTTGAGTTTATCCCCAAGCTAAAACTACAGATTTCTCTTTTTTCTTCAGGGGCACAAAGTTTTAGTTCCTAATTCTACAAGACCGCCGACTGTCAGCCTTCACAACTCCTTCAGGAACACACCAAGATCCAAGTAGGAGTGATTTGGCAATAAGGGTGAAAACTGGAAACATTTCTCTAACAAGATTTCAAAACTCAACCTAAAAGGATCTAATGCATCTGTTTGAAACTGCAGCAGAATGAATCAACCTCAGTGGGGAAAGCAGGAGTGAAATAGAAATGCAGGAAAAGCGCAACTTTGCCGCTATCGCTGCCTCCAAGAGCTGTTCCTGTGACATGGGAGTTATTTATGGTGCCCATCTGCAGTTGCCTGCTTGCAGGCACATCCATCACAGGAAAAGGATCCAACCTGGGGCTCCCAGGAGAGTGTGATTCTTATTGCCTCTTACTTGCCCTTTGCTGTATCTCACGGACACAGGTCTGCACCGTTCACGGCTGCCATTCCAACCCCTTTCTTTGGTTCCACATTTCAGTCACGCACACATCTCAAATCCCTCTACACAGCACCATAAAAATAGAGAGTAATTATACTAGAGCAGAAAAGAATGCCACCAGAGGTCTCCTACATGGCCCCTCCAAAGGGAGAAATACTGTGTTCTTCCAGAAGAATTTGAGAGTCCTTAGATGTAGGGGATACCAACCTGTAAAGCTAATAAAGTACTCTACAGCAAACACTCAATCTATTTTTTGACCTCATTAGAAAACACACCTTCCCTACTGCCAAAGTACCTCCTCCCTTCCCTTCCCACCCCTGTTTCTTTCCCACTATTGCTGTCAGGAGCTTAGCAGCATATCTGGAAAGGGGACTCTCCACGCTGCCATGAAAGTTTGTCTCTGACAAATTCTTCTCCTTATGGCTTTTCAAACACACGGGCTGCAAGGGTGATCTCTACATAATTTTTCTTTTTTCCCTGAAGAAAGGCAAAAGCAGAGCTTAGGTTAAACTCAGCAGGAAGCAGCACTTTGCACACCACATCCTCCCCACTCCTTTTCCCTGCTAATTGCTTCACTGATACTGTTCTAAGTCTCCTCCTTTGCAGCTTATGCAATATTCAGAAGGAATAAAAAAATCTTCCTTCCTCAATTCCACATTTCTTTTCTCATCAGTTTTCTTGTCCTTCCCCTCTTTTATCTCATCTTGAGATCAATAAACTTACCAGTGTTGTATACCAAATAGACATAACAATACACTGTATTCAGCCTCCATAATCCAAATATTTCTTTCACCATAGATAAAATCTCTGCCTTTCAAAGACCCACAGCCCAGACAGATGACATGCCTGCGGAAAGCATTTCTAAATCCCAAAGCCAGTCATTGTGAATATAAGCAAGGCTCTTCTCTGACATAAATAGTTCCCTGCAATAGGTCATATGTTGAAGATAAATTTAAAGAGCATTAATTAAGACACAGGTATAAAGAAAGTGAGACTTAATTTTCTTGCTCTTGATTGAAAAGACAGACACATCTACCAAAGAGATGCCTTCACACTTCTCAGAGCTGATATTGCTGTCTTCACCAAACTTATGAACCAAGGGTGACACTGTCAACACAGTACCAGCATTCTTGGATGGGTATTGCACATAAAGAAAACCATAGGAGCATTATTTTCTATTTTAAAATTGCCAAAGTCCCCTTCCAGGAGGCAGCTGTAAGAGAGCACCTGGTCAGTTGGGATCCCTCCTCAGAAAGGCAAAACGGGTTGCAAAATGCTACATTCAATCTATCCCCAGTGGACAGGTAGAAAAATGCAAAAGTACTCACCTGCACAGACTGGTCTGCCCTCTGGCTCTGCCACACTGCCCATAACAAGCCCTGCAAACAAGAAAAACTTGGTGAGTACCTGGTATTTTTCTCATTAAATCTTGGGGCCACACTTGCAAAATTGGCATCTGCAAAGACAGACACCCTGCAAATCACCTATGTAATTTGAAATAAATGGTTATAGAAACCTGCTGTAAAGGTAGCAATAAGTCTGCTTTAACCACAGGACCACAGGAAGTGTGCTTTTGCTAAGGAGGATCAAGCACCACCTCTGCTAAAACCACACCTGGAAGCAATGAGGCAATAACACTTTTTTGTAAAAAAAAACTCTCCTGTTTTAAAGCTTGTTTCATAACAGTGATCTTCAATTTCTATATATCACCATTTCATATGCAAAGGTCTGTAATTTAATTAAAAGAGTGAAAATGAAATCAAGATTTAATGACAAAGCCTTTGAAGTATGAGAACATGAGGTGATTAAACCAAATCTTAAGTCTGGGCTTAGGCCAGACATTTGTTAAAAAAACTAAAAGCAGAGATGGCATTAATTTTAATAATTTCTACCATATAATATGTTTATTGTATGTATAAATACACACATATGTATACTTAATAAAAACTGAACAAATAAAGTTTCCCAGTTATTATTAAATTACATAAAATCCATTAGTGGCTGCCTGTGTTTATCAGTAGAGGAAAGTAAAGAGCTGGTTCTGTGTATTAGGACATGCCTTCCAAAGCTGTGTTTTGAGTTCCATTTTCTTGTGGTTTTATTTCTTTTCACACTAGATGGCACTCTAGAAGTATTCCTGAATTCTGGATTCCTTTCCATTGCCTTTTAGAAAGCCAACAAATTAGTGATTTCCCTCAAACCTTCTATTGTTTACAGCCTACTGAAAAAGGCAAGTGAATTATACAGAGCAGTAGAGAAAATTAGCATTGTTAAATGTGTCACATATATCACTAATAAAATTTCATTATTTATACTGTCAACTTGAAAAGCACTTATTTCCTAATCAATCAATTCACAACTAAATAAACAGTCATATAGGCATACAACAGGAATTCACACCACTCCTCAATCAGATCTCCCTGAGATTAAGCATATGCTGGTTGATATCAGGAGAGAGAATAGCAAAGAAGGATCCTCCTCAGTTTCCTCACTTCTCCCCACCTCCCCAGTTACTCACTTTTATTGGAGAAAAAGGTACGTGCATGTGTTTTAGGATAGCTGTTATTTTCTCATTCTGTGTTGTTTTTTAAATCAATAAATGCTACACTTTACCCCAAAGGTGATCCTGAAGCACAAGTTAGGACAGACACATTACATAAAATAGAAAAAGCAGGAGATGCATTTAAAATTAGCCCATTTCTATTTGGAGATTGGGGATGCAGAAAAGAAAAAGAGATTTAAGCAGTCACTTGAAGGGCTTTGTACCATCCAAATCCAGCTGCAGTCGCACAGACGTCCCTTTTGATGTTCACTAATGCTGGAGATGTGAGTTCTAGTAAACAGATGTCCTTGTCAGGGAAAATAAACAAACTAAAAACCATCAAATTTGGTACTGTCTGGTAGCTGGAAGTAAACTGCAAACTGTTCTTCTTTGCTGGGTTGCTACAGAAGTGGGTTGATGTGGCACTGGGTACAGGAGTGGAGACATAGCCATAAATACAGGGACATTAACAGGGACTCAGTGATCATCCCTTGGGGGTCCCTTCCAACTCAGCAAATTCTGTGTTTCTGTGTGATTCTGTGAGGTCTCCTTGGCTGTGAAGGGCTTGAGAACCAAGGCATTTAGTACGTCCAAAGTGCCACGGTCTCTTCCCAGCTTTCTCTGCTAATCCCGTGACATTTGCAAGTATTTCTTAAACATTTATGCTACATGTTTGCCCCTGGAGGAGAAAATCTCCAGCCATGGTTGCCAGCTTGCAGCTGTTCTGCTCTTCTTGCTGCTCATTTGTGATAATTTTAGGTGGCTATCACAGTTTGTAAACCACAGGCTTAGCACAGAAATCTGTATATAAGAGCAGAGGTTGGCTGGGTGACACAGGCAGGGGTTTGGGATCACAAAAGGGAAGATGCCAGAATATCTGTTACTGAGATTTGGGCATCCCTTTTTGAATTTACCTGCTGAGACAGAGTCACAGGAACACTCCATGGAGGTGGAGGAAGCCTGGATAACTGACCTGGCTTCTTACCTAGAAGGCAGGGTCAAAATTTCCCAATTGTTTAGGTCAAACTTAGCTCAAAACTCAACAGTTTCTTGCAGACAGAAAGTGTAGGTTAAGCTTTGTTGATCCAAGTACATCCAAAAGTGCACGAAAATACAGACCTCAGAATCTCCTGCAGACCAGGAGTTAAGGGTAATGAAACATGAGCCTTCAAGAAAGCAGATGAGCTGGCTGGCAGGTTCACTGGCAGCATAAGGGCTCCCACACATCCCTCCACATTCCTATAGGATAAATTGTTTATCTTCATGTAGACAGCATTAACTCCACACCATGCTGATGGATTGCAGGGAGAGGGGGATTTCTCTATTTATAAGAGAAACACAGGACCCAACCCAAATGGAAGCATTCCAGTTCCTGGGGTGGTTTTCATTACCCAAATTGCTGACCTTCAGCCAAGACACTTTTGTTCACTTCTTCAGCTGCTTGGAGAGACAAGAGTTGGGATAGATGTGCTGGTGAAAAGCCAGTGGGGATGTGCTGGTTCTGCTTTGCCTCCTTGTTCTTAGTGATGAACTTCTTGGGTCTACAGATAAAGATTGGCATTTCCTGTGTCAGAGCACAGTCTTTATTGTAAATGGGCAGGATGGTGGGCTAGTGACTCTCAACACAGGATCCATGCTTGGCCATGTGCAAACAGAGTCCCCAACACTCTCTTATGAGATAGATTTCATCACGCAAGAGAAGTTTTGGTCACTTTAACTACAGAAAGAGAATATGACTGACTGTGATTACAGCAGCATGGCTTAATCAATAGTCTGTGGAATGAGAGGCTTAGGGTGGATGAAAAGTGCATTATCTTACATACATATGTTGGAAAGTGCTGGCAAAACACTGCAGTTTTGGAAAATGAACAAATTTACTGGGGGAAGAGAGAGATTGCTGATAAAACAGAAAAAATACTCAGGTGGTGATTTCAGTCCGAGTGCTAATATATTATACAACAAAATATTGAATTTGGTAAGAGGCTTTTGAATTCATTTGGCTTTTCAACTTTTCAAAGTGCTTTATTGACTGATTTTTGTTTGTGGCAGCTAATATTACTGTTACTGTAACAATATATTTTCTTATTTAGCTCTCCTAATGCAGTTTGCCATCTGAAGTCATTTACCTTTCATTTTTCAAAATAAAGCTACTTTTTAAAAACCCAGAGATGATTCACGTGGTTTGAGCCTCCATTTGCTCAGATAAAACTGAAGTCCCAAAACTTCAAGAACTGTTGCATTTCCTAAGACCCAAGGTCCATCTGCTGTGAATTTAATTGCAGCAATATTAATTGACAAGACATCTGGACTATGAAAGTAAGAGATGTACCCACTTCCATGTCAGACTTGCCTCCAAACTTCATACTATTTGCTTGGAAACTTCATAGTATTTGTCCTGGAAACAACATTCAGCTGCTGGAAGAAAATATATGCATGTACAGAATTTCTTCAATTTCAGATCTGGGTCTATATAACCTCAGCATGGCATGTCCAGATGCTCTTAATTACCAAATCATGGTGATGCCAGTCTCATAGTGGGGGTACAATGGGAGATACTCCTCCAACACCACCTTTCTCCCATTTAAAACTCATTTCATTCAGCATTGTACTTTCTCTAAAGCTGCAGGCAACTTTCTGGGTTGGAGTACTGCCATTCCAGCAGACTACAGAGGAGCAAATACATTGTGAACTTGAACTGTATTTGCTGAAGGCAAAGCTGCAAGCTGCAGCTAAAGCACCATCAGCTCTGAGCTCCAGCCTTAGGATGGGAGGCAAGCAGGAATTGCTTCTGCAGAACTCAGCTGGATTCAATGTGAAGGTAAAACAAAAATTGCTTCCAGGCCTATGAAAAAATCATCTTTTCTATCTCTGGAGGAGCAGAGTTCATGCCTTTCATCCTTTCATGCAAAAGCCAAGCAAACCACTCACCACCAGGCCTGAGAAACCTCAGGTGATATTCAGCTCATGGATGTGAATTTTATTTGACTGAGTCTGCAGCGGTTTTCCACCTTGCATTGGGGTGAAGTGTTGAACTTTGGCTTCCAGTGAAAATAGAGGAGCGATCAACTTAATGCCTAACTTTGCCAGTTTGATCCCAAGGCCTCAGCAGGTTGCAGAAGTCCCTGTGCAGTGTGACAGTTCCTGGAGAGAGATTACATCCCAGACGGTCAGACAGAAGACAAAGGGGGGCAAAACCCAACAAGATAGAAGAAAAACTGTGATGCTTTGTCACCCTCAGCTGTGAATCAGTTTGATGGTGCAGAAATATCAAAACAGAGGGTCCAAAGGCACGGCCTCCATGGGGTAAGCTCTGTGAGCACTGGTGTGGCAGTCAGAGTCCAAGCCTGATATAAATGTACTTTCATACCATGTCAACATGCACTGGCACCTTGATGTTGCACAAGGCAGTTGCTGTTAATTATTCTCTTCCTCCCATCGACTGGTGTTAGTCCATACAGGCTGAGGATGCAGGACTTGGCAAAGCCTCTCTCCTTGTTGATCAAATGGATATGCCAACCATCAAAACCCTCTCTTCTCTGTCTTGGTGGCTACCCACAGGCATTTGAGCATTTTCTATCATCCTGAACTTTGTTAAGAGACTAACCAACTCTCACTATTTTTGAAGCTTAGAAAATGTATTCATTCTTTTTTGGTTTTTGTTTAGTGAGAAAATATCTTGTTCCTTCCATATTGCTCCCCTAACGTTATCAGAAACAGCCTTTCCCCTGTAGAAGGTGTATCAGCTTTAGCTGTAGCATCAATAAGATGTATGGATATTCATGGGGAGGTCTTAGTGATATTCATCAGTCCCTATCACCCAATCCCATCTGTCATCTACATGGGAAATGTTTTAGCTTATTGCCTATTCCCGACATTGCCAGCTGTGATATGGCCACAATCTCATGAATGTTTTGAGAATGGGAATGGTTAGGACAGTGTCAGATTCACTTGCACTCTGCCCGTGATGGCTCTAGCAGTGCTGATTGCCCGGGAGGAAGGCAGGCTCCCTCTTTTCCCAAGCCATTTTCCATTCACACTCAGGGAAAGGAGCGAGTGCTGATTGCCTGGACAATTGCAAAGCAGCCCTGGGGCTGGTGGTGTCCCCCTGTGCTCTTCACAGACTATTCCAGAGATTCTGGTGTGCTAAACATTTGGGCAGTAGCATGAAGATCAGGGAAGGGTTGGTGATATTTTTTGCAGGATTTAACAGTAGAGACTGGTTGCTGTAGGAAGGTACCATGGGAACCTGCTAACAGCGTGATTATCTGCCTGAGGGAGGGGAGGTTGCTAATTCTCTAATGTAGTAGAACTAATGATAGATGCTGATGCAGTCTGATTTTGTCCCAGTCAGGAAAGGGAGTGAAATCTTGCAATTTCTATGAGGATCAATTGGGCAAGATTCAGGCCATATTTCTGCACTTCAGGTCATCCCATTGGCTTCTCTTGTGTCCATGTTCTATCAGGGTTTTGGTTTTTTTTCTTTTGAACTTTCAGTTCTTCTGTTTCTCTCCTGTCTCATTTTTTCCCTTTCTTTTCTGATTTTAGAGATTTCAAAGGCAATTATTCGAGCAAGTTTTGGTCGTTTCCCTGCACCACATTTCACCTCAGTACAACCGGTTGTAGTCACTCCATTTCAAATTTCCTGGATTTTTCAATTTCATTTTTGATTGACCATATCTCCTTTCTGGAGTGTTTGTTCAACTCAGTCCTCTGATTTCAAGATTTCATTCCCTTTCCTGAAAGGAAGAATTTGATTTCAGAAAAGGCAAAGAAATCCTGCTATTTCAATGAGGATCAATTTGGGCAAGCTTCAGGCCATATTCCTGCACCTCAGGTGAAAGGAAATTCTTGGGTGAAAGTTTTCTTTCACAGGATAATTTTTTCTTAAAATCTCTATTCACTCAAGATCAAAATATTATTTTAAAAGTACAAGTCCTCTTTTGTGTTGCAAATTCCATTCCTCACCCTGCATTAGCAACTTGTATTTGGTAGGGAAAACTTCTCTTTCTCCACTGAAATGCTCATTGCTGACAAATGTAAGAAAGTTGGAGTCTCCACACTTTCCCTTCTTCTTGTAAATAATGAGTGGCCCGGTCCACTTCTTCAGAATTCAGTATTTCTGGAGAGAAGGCTTACCTAGCTTCATAACTGACACCATCATCCCTGAAAAACAAGAACACCAAGCATTCAAATTAATTATTTCACTAGGGTTGTCAGCACAGCTTCAGGGCCTTCAACACACCTACATTTAAATTAACGTAGGAGGGGGAGCAATGCCTGTGCTAATAATGCCAAACATAATTTCTCTGTGCATCAGCAGTGGGTAGTTGCAGGTGCACTGGCAGCAGACAGACATGCACCAGACTCTGTGAGGCAGGAAGAGTCCTGAGGACTTGCGGATTCCCGAACTGTCATTACCAAGGAAGAGAGCCATGGAGAGGACCAGACTAAACACAATGAGAATGCTGATACAGATGAGGGCTAGCAGACTGCAGCAGCACCTAACAGATACCTGGCAGACAAAATGGGCAGCCTAAATGAGGAAAAGAAATAGTGAGGAACTTGTATCTCCACAATGAATTTATATTGATGTAATAAAGACAGTTCATAGATTAATAAATATCTAAGGAGATTGAAATTTGCTTTGGTGTTAGTGCTACCCAGAAAATTTGAAGATGCAGCAATATCTGTGAGCCCTGCTCCCACTGACATCAATGTGTTTGTCTCTTTAAAACAGAATGTTAGTATAGAATTCTGTCTGCAGTTCTGAGCCTGGTGCTGTGGAAAAAGAAGATGGAATCCATACAACCTTAGGAACAAACTTAAATGAGCAGGTTAATCAAAGCTGCCTTTGTGCATAGAGGCACCACAGCAGCCAGGGGATTCAGCAAACTCAGGCTCCTACTCGGAACATGGTTCTGGAGGTACCTCTCAATCTGCAGGAAAAACGCATTTTCATCACATGACGAAAGCTGGGGTTTCTGAATGCCTCCTCCTTCAAAGAGATGTTATTATTGTTGGTTTTGCCTTTCCTCTGAAGACACAGAGGGCATGCCCAGTCACTGGAGCTTTTTTTTTTCTCTCCTCCATTGAATACCTGTCCATTGAGTGAGTGAGAACATCTGCAGTAGAATAGGCCTGGAATGGCCAAAAATGTGACAAATGTGGCATGGTGGCACAGCAGGAAGTAAAACCTGATGCTCCTACAAAGCTGTGAGAAAAATTACTGGCGTGTTTTTACTGAGCTACCCCATTTCAAAATACTCTTCCCATCCTGGACCTGAAAGAAACATTTCCAGACAAAAGCCGTCAAAACATACCCAGATTTGCTGACAGATTTAATTAATAAACATTTTTCTTACTGCATTTTCATCTGAAATTTCCTGCCCAGCTCTAAGCCCCACCAAGGGAGTATATATACAGCACTTCATTTACTGAGGATAGTTATCCATTTATAGTCCACTTAACTACAGCATCAGTCCTCAGGCTTTCATTTGCATTCAGGAAAGGCTTTTCTTTACTATCTGTCAACACACTGGGGAAAGCAGGAGCATCAACAAACTGGTAACCATTATCCTGTTAGGGAAATCAGACAATTGGTATTTTTAATACACAAAATCATCATCTCTATTATGCATATCCCTGAGCAGAGAAGGGGAACTTTGATTTGAATGGAATCTCAGAAACAAATACGTATATATGGAAAACAGGTTTGTCTCCATATCAAGAGCGTGTTCTTTGGAGACATTGCAGAGTGCAAACAGGAAAACAGTGATATAAATATTCTGTTAACTTTTTGAATGGCTGAACCACATAGTGAACCTTTTAACCACATAGTGAACCTTTTGGAGCTAAATTACTATTTAGGTACTTTCAAAACATTTGTCTCTTATTTTGCACAACTAAATTTAGTAACTGTTTAAATAATCATTACATTAGGATTAAATGAATTTCATTTTGTTTCCTTAAATTGCCTGGTGCTAAAAATTATTTACTGATGTCACATTGCTGTACCTTACTCCATCAAAGGAAGAATAAGTAAACATGAAGCTCTCCAAAGCAGGATCAAATACTCAGACAGACAGCCATACTCTCAGAGGACAGACCCTTTGTTTGGTCATCTGAAAGGCAGATCTCAGAAGAAAAATACCAATCAGGTTACCTTGGCATGCAATGAGCTAGAAGGATAATGCCTGAAATACAGGCTTAAATCTACAGTTGGGACAGTTTTAAAATAAAGAAGTTTTAAATGTTGGGCAAAACCCTGAAGGACTCCGGCTATGGCCACCTCAGTGCATTACACTGATTTTCAAAAAATACAGAGGCCTCTGCAAATGTTTCTTCTGTTCTGGCTGTAGAACCACATTGCCATATAGACTTCCACTTAGTGTGGTTTTACTGGAAATTGGGAATGTCCACTTTCATTCTCATTAGCCACTAACTCAGCAAGAAGCAATCAAGTGGCCAGAGCTTTCCCCTGGTCCATATTGATTTTTAAGGATTCTTCTGGGGCTGTCTGCCTCCAGTTGTCTGAAAGTGTGCTTTCACATCCTGAGATGTTTTAAGGTGTATGTAAAAAAATTGAGATAATTAGTCATTCAAAGAAAGAATGCCAAGCATGGTGGGACATAATTGTATTTCTACATCTAAAGAATGTGATGAATTTACCACAGCTCCAGAGATAATCTCCAGAGAAAGACGCCATGGCACACTTTATTTGTGGTTGCCATTTTTTCCCAGCTGGATTGTGTTAATAAGTTCCCATACTTGCACACGTTATTTGTCCCGTCAGCCACACCTGGACACATCCATTTCCATGTCATGCAGATCCCCAAACTACCAAGCTACAGAGAGTCTGATGGATTCCCCCTCTCTTCAGGGCCAGAGGTGAGACAAAACTAATAAAAAATCCAACTAGTAATTAGTAAACCTTCTCCTGCATTCACTAGGCATCAGGTGATGAGTTAAAAAGGAAACAAGAACTGCTAACAGCTCAAAATGCCACATTCCTCTCATTGGTGCCATTGAGTCTAATCATAAAAAAAAACAAAACACAAACCTAAGCAACCAACCAAACAGAAAAGTAAATTTGCAATTAAAAGCAATGGTTAAAACATAATGCAATTAATAATTTGAGTTTGCTTTGATTGCAGGGAACAGTTTCATTCAGCACTGCCTCAAGCTTGCATCTGCTAAAGGTCACTGACTGCCCATAATGACCAGGGTAGGGAAATGAGTCAATCTGTTGTAAAACACTAATAATAGCAGTGGTGCTTGGAAACTGATATCATGGCAGCACACAGGTGGGACAGGGAGGAGGGGAAGAGCAGCTGCCAAAGCTGAAATGTACCTGCTGACTGCCTATTCTTAAAACTGGCCATTCCTCAGCTCCCCAAAGCTCACAGCCCACATATCTTAGAAAAGGCAGCCTCAAGAGCACACAGAGATGTCTGCACTCCAAATTAATTTTGAAAGGATTCATGACTGGAAAAATGCTTGCACTGGAAACAAATTAACCCTGAACTTTTACCTCCAGGAAGATCAGTCACTGGTTTGATAGTTCAAGGCTCCAGGTTAGACAAGATCCTGCATTGGGGGATGAGGGACAAATGTTTTTATTATGGCCGTTCCATTTTGCCTTGTGAATATTTTCCTTATGTACTGAGACAATGAATTTTACACAAGATAATTTTGAATTGATACAAATTACTCCTCATAAATATGAATGATGCTCTGTTTTCTGAACTGGAGGCACTGAAAGATAAAAAGGCATTCAAAAGACACAGTGTTTAAATTTATTTTTTAAATTGAAGAAGTCTCACATTTTGTGTTTACAAATGTACCTCAACTGAGTGTTGCTTGTTTTTGGTGAAATTTATATGGCATGTCAGATCTTTGGTTCTGACAGTGGTTCTCCCAGTGGAAGAGCCTTGTGGTGTTTTTATATCTTTTGTTTCAGCTGAGTAACAAGAACCACTCTTTCCCAGATGGTGAATTTGCCTAACCATAGCTATGCAACCTCTGAAACAAATACAATAATATAGACAAACCTTTAACTCCCTCACAGGCAAATCATCCATGAACAAGGGGTTGCTATGTTTTGCTCTCAGCAGAATGGCCTCTGGTCCTACCCACCACAGGGAAGCAGAAACTGATGGATCGTCTGGGAACTTGGCACTGATATGATGCAGCTCTCAAGAATTAACACAGTTTTGGGGGTTTGTTTCTTCTCCTATCTTTTTCCAAAAAAGGGAAGAAGATAATCTCCAGGCTAAGTGTGCTGAAAAAACTCATCAGAACTCTACAGAGATGGTCTTCAAAGACCTTCAGCTCCACTGAAGTACCATGAGAATTGCAGAGGACCAAACAAGTACAAAATTGATAAAGCTGTGCTATCTAACTTGGAAATACCCTGGGAGATTTGCTGAAAGCAAGAAAACAGCTCAGAACAGCAAAGAGAGAGATGGGGAAGAAGTGCAAAGAGAGAGAAACAGGATTATTTTTCCTTAGCTAGAAAAAATTACTTTGGGTTCAAACATACCTTAAACTCTAAGAGATCTGCTCACAGGGTTTAATAATTTTGCATTTTTTCCCCTTACCATGTCAGATAAAAAGTCTGCCTTTGATACTAATTGATTGTTTCATTTTCACTGGCACACCTTTCAAACAGATGGTTTCCCCAACCTTTTATTCCTGAGCACCCTCTTGAAGATTTGAAATAACCAGTGATAGAAATTAATTGAATAATTGAACACAACCTGGTTCTGCCTGTCCCCTCCCTCCTCTATCAAAGCTGACTTTTAACAGATGTCCAAAAAGTTCATGCCCACTCTGGCCTTCAGTACACAACTTTCTTCTACAGAAAAGTTTCATATCTCCCCATTTCTTTCTCCAGATTTTGAGCAGGTGATATTTTCCATGCATAGCTGTATACTGATAGGAAGTTGTGGTTTTTGAGGAAAGAATATTTAAAGAGGACTGCCCAGTTTTCATGGGCAACTTCATTATTTAAAAAGGACGCACACAAAATCACCTCCCTATACTTGAAAAGTGAGACCATTCCACCCTTCTCTGAAAATGGGAAACATACTTCCCCTTGGGTATAGTGCTGCCATGAATCATGGGGCTTATGGTTCAATTCTACAGATCCCTTCTCTGCTTTATAGGCCAACTTCTAAAGCCAGGCCATGCTCCAGAAATCTTTTTACTAAACCAGACATAAACATGTTAAAAAATATACATCTACAGAAAGAAAATAAAGGAAATTTAAGCTTTAAAGAGGCTTAATATTGAAAAAATAAATCATTCTAGCATGAGGCTTTATCTTAAATAAACAGGGACATAAAATGTATGTATCAATAGCTAATCCTTCTCAGCTGCTTCCATCCAGTGTCTTAATTATGGCATAAGGTTGCATTATACACAGGCATGCAAAATGACCTCAATTCCCCTCTGTGCAGCATCTGCCACATTACATTATCCTGCTTTCCTGCCACATTGCCTGCAATGGGCCTTTGTGCAGCCAGCCCTGTCCTGAGCATTGGCTGATGGAGCACCTGAGTGGATTTGTTTGTTTGTTCCTCTCCCGAGGGCGCTGCAGTTCAGAGCCCCTGGTGGTGCCACCATAGCTGGGCCAGCCCTGTCACACACACCGAGCCACCCAAGCCACCACAGCTGGGACAGCTCTGTCACACACTGAGCCACCCAATCCACCACAGCTGGGACAGCCCTGTCACACACTGAGCCACCCAAGCCACCACAGCTGGCCCAGCCCTGTCACACACTGAGCCACCCAAGCCACCATAGCTGGGCCAGCCCTGTCACACACCGAGCCACCCAAGCCACCACAGCTGGCCCAGCCCTGTCACACACCGAACCACCCAAGCCACCAGAGCTGGGACAGCTCTGTCACACACCGAGCCACCCAAGCCACCACAGCTTTCCCATGGCATGACCCACCAAGCTGCAATGGCACTGCTGCAGGGGCTGTCAGGGCATGCAGGATATGATCCATGGCAGGGGAGGAGGAGTTCTGGGAAGCAGGTCTGCAGAGCTCTGAGCATTGTGCTTCCCTCTAAAACTGCCTGCTTGGGAATTAGACATTCAGCAAAGACAGCTGGCAGCCAAATCCTTGTCATTTATTTATTCTGGGTGACGCCTTGTGAAGGCTGACCTAGAACAGAGACTGGATGGAGCTAAAGAATAAAGTAGGGATTTATTGAAAGGCCTCAATGGATGCACCTTAGGCAGCACAAGAGCCCAGCCAGGGCTACACTCAAGATGAACCAAAATGGTCACAAAATGGATGACTGGTCAGGGGATCTCACACTTTCATAAGTTCTGGTCCATTAGCATATTGGAGTTAATTGTCCAATTACAGCTTTAGGTTATGAAGTCCCATATTTCTTGTTTTTCTCTCTTCAGTCCACATTGTTTATGCTCTTGGGCCTGAAATTTGGATCATTTGTCCTTTGTCCCCAGCTAGAGAAGGAATTGTTTTGTCTCCCTACTCCATGAAGAGAGCTTATTATCTCCTAATATGTAGCTCAGAAGTACACACTAAAGCAGCACAGAATCTGAAAAATATAAAAGCTAAAACCTGAGGCATCATGGGGTGAGCTAATGCTGATCATGCCAATCAATGATTCCTAGGTCTGTTACTTGCTTTACCAGACTAAAGCTCCTCTGATTACATCTGTGTGTTTTCAGAGATATTGCATGATTCACCTTTAAACAGAACAAAAAATAAAGACTGAGTTCTGGAATGGCTGTGTGGTATTATGTCATGATACAGCATGATATAATAACCCTAAAAAAGGAAAAACAATAATGTGACTGGAAGATATGGTTCACTAAATTCCAATGCTCCACATATCTATTGGCCTTAGTAATAGTAGTAGTATTATTTTAAAATCTCTCAGAATACATTTAGGAATTATGTTTATGTAACAGATCTGCCTGATTACAACACACAGATAATGTAGGCATATCTGAAAATGTGCTAAAAGACAAAAAGGAGATTTGCAAGCTATACAAGAAGATTAAGAAAAAGAATTCAAAAATTAACACTAGCCATGAAAAATTATAAACTTGTAAGAATGAACATGTTTGTGCAGAGATCTGGAGTTTCAAGGCACAAACAAATCAAAGAAGCTTCATTTAAGATCATACTTTCCTCTTAAATTGTTTGATGTTACTTACACAAACACACACACTTTTGGATCATGCATGCAAAAATCCTTTGACTTCAACAGCTATAATTTAACTGTTGATTCTATGGGATTTACCTTTTAGAATTCTAAATTACACATCTGAAAACTTTGGTCAAGTGTAGTATTTCAGGACTTCATGATTATTGGGGGAAAAAAGAAAAACAAAATCTATCAAAACTCTGCATGCCAGTGAACTCTGGGGACTGATGAAATTGTTAAAGGAACCAGGGTGCAAAGGTGTTCCTGAGCCCTGTATGAAAGCAGAGGTAGTTATTGATAATCCATATACCTGATCTAAAGTCTTTGGATATGCCAGATCTCCTTCTTCCAAATCAGACAACATTCTCTTTTTACCACTGTTAACCAGCCTAACGTCCATTTCCCACAGTAATTATTTATTTACTTTTACTAATTGCATCTTCCCTTCTCATACATTCAAAATCTATTTAGGGCTGCAATAATGAGGGCTTTGGAGAAGGAGAGAATCACAGAGTAAAGTTGGGAAATACCATAATTCTTTTCCACCCCTTGGCATTCAAACTTCAACACATCTCCAAAAGTTCATTATAATAGAAATTGGACTTGATTGGCTGAGTGGGCATTAAGACAGAATCAACATTTCTGAGGGAAAGAATAGAATTTTCAAATCTGATCATCAAGCAGCCCCAGCAATTGAATTTATAAACAAGACACTTACTTTATAAGACAGAGAAAAGATTGATGCTGTTGAAGAAGTGCTGCAATTACCTAAATTAATGAAATCAGGAAGCCACACCTACTCCACATGACTGACTCACTCCCCTGGCTCTGTCTCCAGCTTGGAAAGGTGGATTTAGCAACTGAAGCGTTTAACGTGGAGCAAGCACTGTAAGTTATGTGCATCTAACAAGCTCCTTCAGAGTGTTGTGAGAAGCACAGCATGGCTGAGAGATCATGGCTGTTAATTATTTCCCTGCCTTGGAAGAAGAGAGCCACACATCCCTGGAGAGAGCCCTTGCATTTCAACAAAAGCCTTTTCTCCAGGGAGGGAAGTTTTACAAGCAGAAGTTGCTTTGTGTGCCAGGATGATCAGAGCTGCTGCTGCCTTTGAAGGTACAGTCAGTTCTTGCAAGGCCTTATGGTACAAATCCTCATCCTACCACCTGATAAAAGGTATTTTTTTAGAAATATCCAACCCCAAAGCTATAATATATGTAAAATGCAGTCTTTGATAAAGGATAGTCACGTGTAGGGCCACCTCAAGCCATAGGAAGACCCTGAGGTCTTATATGAGGGTTATAGAAGCAGCCTTTGCTTTGCTGCCTCCTGCTCACCTCTGGGAAGGCAGAAAAGCTGCCCCTCTAACAGGAAGATTTAGGGAATGTAGGAGACTGGGCTGTAGCAAACATGGGTCCTTCAGGATGTTTACTCTCTCAAATGTGCACATACCTCCTCTGTTCCCTGGAGCAGTGCCTCTGTGCCTGCAGATACCACGCTTCTCTGAGCCCTGCTGCACTGCCCTGGTAGGAAGAAGTGCTTGGGGCATCTCCTCAGCTCAGGAGGCAGCAAGAGGTTTGGTGACAAGAAATACAAGCATGAAGCCATATAAGGTGGCAGGGAAGCAGCTTCTCCAGTGATGTTATCCAGTTCCATTGCCTGGAGATACTGCCCAGGGCCACAGATGGCAAATAATAATGATATTCTCATAATTTCTTAGAAGAATGCAGGTAACAGGAAGGCCAATCCACAAAGAAAGTAATTGAGACCAGAATACCCATCCTGACACAGTGAGCTGACTTCAGAACCAGCTTTTTGATTTCTCTGAGACATATACTGTGTTTACAAGTTTTGAGTCTGATTGCAGTTAGTGTGCAGTAACCTCAAAACCACTGAAACTCATGGAGGGATGTGATTCCATGTAAACTGAATATAATTTTCTTTTTTTAGCCCTCTGTTATAATTTTCTTTTTTTAGCCCTCCTCCAAACAGAGGAATTATCCTCTGTTTGGCAGGACCAAACAGGATAATTCTGCCAGCAACAAAGGCCAGAGCAGAATTACACTAAGAAAGACTGACTCAAAAGAAAAATATTTCTTTCTATCATAAGTGCTTCAGAAAGTTACCAATCTTGTGAAAATCAAGTTGACTTGAGAATAAGGTTTTTTTTTTAATAGAGATGGGGCCAAATACAAGTATACAGAAACATACTGAGAGATGCTTATTAACATAAGAAGGGTGTTTATTAACATTACAGTAACCCCCAACCAAGCATAGGCCCTGCACCAATACATAAAAATAGATTGTTTTCAGCCAGTAAAAGCTAAAAATAACTAGAAGAGAGAAAGAGAGAGAAAAAAAGAGCTCAAAGCAATGTGACATTCTAGAAGCAAAAAATGATTGATATCAAATTTTCAGAGTGAAATCTCTAATGCTTTCTTTCCTCCATTGGCTTGAGATGATGCAGACAGGTGAAATAGATCCTAAGTAGTCCAGAATTTCTTGGTGAACTGATATTTCCTTTGCCAGAGAATTGGAAAAAAAAAAAAAAAATAAAAAAGAGAAAAACATCTGTGTTTAGACTATAAAGAAAAGGTCTGCTTCTGTTTCCTGGTTGTTTTAGATGTTGAACATTACTATGCTACCTGTGTTTATCAGGTTAGTGCATATTTTCCATGTACCATCTCGTTCACATAATCAGCATCTTGGAGGAGTGGGTGGAAATTATTCCTTTAAAGGTTAATCATCATTCAATTGCTGGACTAAGTTTGCTAATGTACAGTGCCTAACTCTTTCTTTTCCCTACCATCATAGTCCTTCAGTACATAAAGTTCTTCCTCCCTCACGCTTAATCCTCTCCAATGCATTTATTCAGAATAATCCTATCTTCTCTCTGCCTTCAATTTGCAGCCTTCAACTGCTAAGCCAGCTAAGCTTTTTTCATCTTCTCCCGCAAGCACATGCTCTGTTCTTTTTGGTAGTCTCTTTTTGCCCTTCTCCCCATTTCATTTTCATGAACTGAAGTGACAAAATCAGAGCACATTCACATGGCCTTGGGCAGCAGCTGATTACCCTGCAGGGGCTGCAAGCTCTCCCAGTGCACTGCTTGGGCTGCATCTCTTGTTTCACATCAGCTGCACAGCAGTGGGTTCAGGTGCATGCAGAGATCTCCTCCCCTCAAAACCAAGGTCCTTTCTCTGCTTCCAGAGGAGGCATCCTCCAGTTACACCAACAAATCCTGCATTAATCTGTAATGAATGACTTCACATTATTGCGATTAAACTGTGAGTGGGCCATGTTCTCATCTGAGATGCAGAGTGAATCTTGCCTCATTTCATTAGCTAAAAAGAAGTGACCTCAGATTTCCAGCCACGTAACAGATCCATCTTTAGGCAGCCTCCTGCTTGAGCTATCTACAGCTACTCTGGAGGCCATTAAAAAGTTGTGTTTATAACATATTGTTTTGTGCGTAATGTTCTACAAAGAGAGGGTGCTTTTGCTATGACATATGGTGTACAATGTAAATGAACTCTGGTGTAACAAATTAAAAAGCTTTTACAGCAACCTCTAAATACTATTTATGGCTCCCAAGAGCTACCTAGGCTGGCCACCAGTCAAATAATTGCAGTCACTACACCAAGTGCCAAAGTGCATTTTGTTGACTAACTGCTTCTTCAGCGAGCTGTGCAATCTATTTCTATGAGATGTACCAGCCATAAAACACCATCCATTTTGACAGCAAAATTGCAAAAGCACAATGTGTTACCAGGTGTCATTCAAAGAATGGAGGCTGTAATGAGGGGGCCATTTGTAAAATCTCCCTGATCCTTAACACTTGCAGCTTTTGTTACAGCAAAGGAAACTCATTGTGATGCAAGGTCTCTCCAAAGCTGAAGGCTCTCAAGGGCACAAGAGCCCTCTCCTGTCTGTACATGCCGGGAAAACTGGTGTGTAGGGCAGACTGAAATACAGTAACTAAAAAGGTTTCCAATGAGTGAAGGGGTCCAGTTCTGTGGGGACAGAGAATCTGCCAGAAAACAGCCATTTCCCTGGAATCTGATTTTGTGTTTAAGAGAAAATTCTATTTATTTGCACTAAAAAATATTCTGGAAACAAAAGGAAACCAAGAAACCAGCCCAAATCATCAGTTTTTCACACGTGTTTTACAGAGTCATAGAATAGTTTGGGTTGGAAGGGACTTTAAGTTTATCTAGTTCCAAATGCCTGCCACAGGCAGGGACATTTCCCACTAAACCAGGAACTCAGAGACCCATCCAACCGGGCCTTGAACACTTCCAGGGATGAGGCATCCACAGCTTCTCTGGGCCACTTTATTCAGTTCCTCACTATCCCCACAGTAAAAAATTTCTCCATTATATCCAATCTAAGCCTATTCTCCTTGAGCCTAAAGCCATTACCCCTTGTGCTATCAATTACACACCCTTGCCTAAAGTCCCTCTCCAGCTTTTTTATAAACTTCCTTCAGGTACTGAAAGGCCACAATGAGATTTCCCCTGAGCCTTCTCTTGTCCAGGCTGAACAATCCCAACTCTCTCAGCCTTTCCTCACAGAAGAGGTGTTTCGTTCCTCTAATCATCTTTGTGGCTTTCCCCTGAACTCACTCCACCAGGTCCATGTCCATCCTGTGGTGGGGACCCCAGAGATGTTTCTGGGAATCAAAAGCCAATCAACCAAACAAAAAAACCCTGAAGATCAAGCTCCTTTCACTATTTAAAGAAATGCATGTGTTGAATCATCTAAAGGCTGGGTTGTTTCTATGTATGCTGTCAGGATTTTTGGTTGGTTTCAAGCCAGAGGGTACCCAGTAAATCTTCTTTGTCCCACCTGAGTACAGCAGATGTAAGGCAGGCAACGGATATTCCATAGCTCTGAAAATGTCCCATTTATCACATTGTTTTTCTCCTCTAGGTCTGTTTAAATACAGTCATGGCAGTGTTGCTACAAATCTCTACGTGGATCCCAAAGGGGACAGCAACAGGCACAGCCCCATTATTTGAGGCTGTGACTTGTTTTGAGACACACATCCCAGGATGATGGCTGCATTGCTTCACAACTGAGCCATCCCCCTTGAGCTGTCTGCAAGCCAGGCTTAAACCTACACTGCAAGTTTTCCAGAGCCAAAGGTTTACTGTCAAATGAGCCGAAAGGTTCCTGACAAAATTGCTGTGACATTATGGCTCTAATAGGCACTGGCAATACAATCATCAATCATGGATACTATATTTAAGTTGGAAAACATTTCTACGGCTTAGAAAAGAGGAAAAACATTAAATACCTAAATAGCAAGTGAGAGTATATGTTTGTAGTCTTTTGGTGCAGAGAAGTTTTGAAAGCAGAAATTTGCTGGTAAAGACTATCAAGAGGATGCCTGCAGAATTTAAAGAAAGTAAGGAGGTGAATGGCAAAGAACCAGGGACTTTGGCCTTTTCCTGCATTCTGAATTTATTAACCATTTTATGACATTGTAGAAAAGAAATAACTGTGCCCAGGACACAAAGAGTTACTCAGTAATTTAGGAAATGCTCTTCCTTCAGGTATTATGTCTCTTTCTTCCAGACACTGCAATCCCAGAAATCCTTTGTAAAAAAAAAGGAAAATAAATTTAAAGGCTCTAAAATGATACTATCAGAAAAGTAATGTGGTTTTTTTCCCTGAAGATTTCTGAAACCCAACTCCAGATCCCCAGCTCAAACAGAATGAAAAAAAGGCAATGGTTTTACACCATTATTTGTGACTAGCAGGTTTCAATCAAAGACAATTGAAGCTCCAGGCCAATATTGCACTGAACTCGGGGCCATGTCTATCACTGAGAACAAAATACGGTTTACAAAGGGGAAAGGTTCCCACAAATCACAGTCCAGACACACTAGATTTTCTAACTGTCTAGACAAATAGGACCATCCCCGTGCCAACATTAATAAACCTTCATACATTCCAGTAAACACTTGGTAGCTCCATCTCTCTGTCAATCATTTTTAGCCCCTAATGGGAATGCTTTTAACTGTTGATATTTGACTGTTAACACCAATTCCCTTAACTCAATGTTCCTTTGCCAAGCAAGCAGCTTCAGTCTGGCCATTATGCATGGTAGAAATCTACATTTCTCATTATCAGTGACTGCATTTATATTTGAGGAGTAAAGGATTAAAAAAGCTTAGGGAGAAAATATTCTTGGTAGCTGATTTGAATAAGGAAAAGTGTTAACCCTGGCAAGCAGATATTGAGTTGAAAATAAGGCAATTAGAGAGAAACTAATTTTTTTTATAACACAAATTTAACAGAATTAAGTCTATACCACTTCACACATTAACAACATTCTTGTATTTGCCAAGAAACAATAAAAAACCCCACCAGACTTTAACTGCTTTAATATGTTTCTAATGGCAGTGAATGTGTCCCTAAATATCAGTGGTCTTGTACCAGAGAAATTACAATTGTGCAGTCAGATAGTTTCATAAACAAGTATTTGTACAATGAATCTATTATATACCTTCTTTCTCTAAAAAACAAGGAGGCTATGCTTCTTGATATAACTAGATAATAATATAACATTTAAATAACTTCTCAATTGCTTATTTGGGTTCAAACATGCTGACTTAAATCTGATTAAGCAATTATGAACAAATTTTCTGTTATTTTGACCAGTCTATTAGCCATCTAATTTGGTTCCTGAGGGTAGTAGATAAAAAATAACAACTAAAGCTATTTTAACTCCATAGCTGGGATACAGCAGCAGATTACCAATTACACTCAGAAGATGAATTACCAGTAGGTTTCATCTTCCTTAAATAAATACCAATTTAAGTCAAGTAGGTCTGAAAATCACTTCATGCTGAGGAGTAGCTATATTGCTACCTTTAATGGAAAATTAGCAGTGGGCTACAAGATCTGTGAAAGAGCTGAGGACATTTTCTCTTTTCACTAGATGAGGGCTCAGCTGATTCAAGCATAGCACAGGTAAGCTGAAAGGAGCAGAGAAAATCTGGAGCAGGAGTCCAAAAGCTGCTGCACTGTCAATGAGAACAGGACTTTATTTAATATTCACATCCATTTTTGCCAGACTTGACTTTTCAAATTTCACAAAAATTAAGGGCATAGCAATAAAATGATAATGTATTTAAAATTACATTTTCTCAGTACCCAAAAAAATCTGTTCATTCAGAGAATTAATTGTTGCCCATTTATTGCAGGACTATTTATATTGTTAATTGCATATTGTTATAGGTTAAATACAGTTGCTTATGATTTAAATGTAATCATGTAATAGACTTAGTTGTAAGAAACATATAATTACTATATAGGCTGGGAAGCTGGATTAGCATTGCAACATAAATAAAAGAGACTTTACTGCTCCTGATATTACCACTGAGCAAACACTAAAACTGCTGACAAATTTTTACTTGTTCCTTTGGTCATTATCTGAATGGTTTGTGGACATTTTCTTCAGTATTGAAAATGAAGATTTCATGTCACAAGAGCTGTAAATGGCCAGGTAATGGGAAGCCATTAGCAGCATGCTCACCACATAAATCCAGTAAAACCAGCCTGCACTGAGATCACAGCCCTCTCCACCTTGCAGATCACTGTTCTAACCTTTGTCTTCACGTATCCATGTATCCTTGGGTACCTGCCCTTCTCCCTAGGGATTCAAGTTTGGTAAAATTTAGTGGCTATTGGCCTAGAGGTGGACTAGAAGTTGCTGCTGGTCCCTGCTGGCTTCCTGGTTCAGTATTGCCTCCAAGGTGGAACAGTCACTTCCCCAAAACACCTTTCTGCTCTAAACCAAAATGCTCATAAAGACACTTGACACTGGGCTCTGTCCACACTCCTGTTCCTGCTCCGGAATACCAGTTCCTACCCCAGTGAGCCTTGCTCTTGAGGGCTACAGACCTTTTAACCTGAATTTCTGGATATTTAATACCACTGAGCTGTGAATAGCAGTAGCCAAAATAACACAGATAATCAATTACCTGTCCCCAGTAAGTTATTAATTAAATTAATATCTTCCACTTGTTTCAGTACTGCCCATTGACTTTGACAAAATAAAACTGGATGTATCAAGCTCACTTCAGCTCCCACGTCACGTAGCTAATTTAATCAAGGCAACCAGACAATCTTATTCATTTATCACAAAAATAAAGATGTGATCCCTTGAATATAACATGACTGAAATTGCTGGAATCAGATAGAAGTAAAATCAGACATCTCTAGCCCACTGGCAAAAAGAAAAAATAAAATCCAGCAGCAGAACAGCAGCCTGTCGAGTTTTATTTGTAGATAAATGGAACAGGTATAATAAATGTGAATCGTGACAAAAGGGGATTATGTGAGAACAAATAAAGTATTGTTAGCTCTGCAAAATGTTTTCAGATGTCTTTTCTCCCTGGCTACCATGAGATAATTTCTAATTGTCTGAGTTTTGGCAACCACACCCCTTGGGGGTTCTAATCTCAATGGTTTAGGACAGTCAAATATACAGGTTTTGTAAAAAACCACATTATGCATGGTTTAGACTTAGTAGGGAGAGGGGGTAGGCTGATCTGTCATATGTGGAAATAAATAGGAACAGTCAAAATTTGAAACCACCTTAACACATATTTTGGGAAAACAGTGGTTGCTGCAAATATTTGCAATTCAAATCTCAGCAATTTTCATCTCTTTTTATGAAAAGTCCTTCCAGCTTTTTTCAAAGGATTAGTTATATATTAAAAGGGAGATTTTCTACTGGAGTAAACTGTCTTTCAGATATTTCTGATTCAAGCATAAATCCATTTACCTTTCACAGGCCGTTCTGCAGTTCTTTTTGTGGTGCTCATTAATTAATAAACAAAACCTACTGCATTTAAGACAGCCTGTTTTTCACTCAGCTTTATTGCCTTTGATTACTGCTTTGAGACTTCATCAACTTATCAAGGGTAGGTTTGTGAAAAATACTATGAAACTATAATCAGAAAAGCCAAAGTGTTTAGGAGAAGTTAATAAAAAGCTCCAGCCGAAATTATGGCAGTTTAGAGATGTCAGCTTGCTCTTGTCCCACACTGGAACATTTGTCTTTCAAACACTCCTTCAGATATTTTCATGAGAGGTTTTTATGTTGGAAGATCTAAAACATTACAGGAAAAGTAATGCATGCAGCTCTTCTTTTACCCAATAAGGAATTCCTGGAGATGCAGAGGGAAAAGCAGGACAGCAAAGCGCTGCATCACTTGAAAAAGGTGTTTGGCTGCTCTCTTGCTCTCTGAGACAGGGACACTGGCCAGCCAACGGCAAATGCACCTTCCCAACATGCAAAAGTTATTTTGAATGGCAAAGTGGTTAAACAAGGACTGAAGGACATAGCTAAGCCTTACCTCACCTGAGCAGCCAGAAGCAAAGCTGCAGTATGATTTTAGTTTTACAGGCAGAATCCTGGGTGGAGGTGGACACTGATTTTTTAGAAAGCAATATTTTCACACAGCTGACTCTTTTTATATTAATTGATAAATTGGAATTTGCTAAGCTTGAATACTAACCTCCTGGAAACACTTCATTCCAAAAGATTAGACTGAAAACAAAATGAGAAGTAACTTGAACAGGAACCAGGTATTGGAATAAGGAGAATCATTGACACACCTTGAGATAAGCTGATACAGGCATTTCCAGGGGAGCTGGAAAGTGTTCACTGGTGGTGTGCCCTGCTCATCACCTTCTGAGCACTTGCAGCTTGTGGGCGGCTGTTTTCACCTCTGAGCAAAACAGGAGTTGAAGGAGGATGCTGAGAGCCATGGTGCACTGACTCTCTGTATTTGCCTTAAAAAAGAGGGATGCAGAGCCAGACACTGGCACAGACACTGTAAAGAAGACACAGGATCTGTCCTATGCCTGCTATTCTCTTCTTCCTTGTCACAGGAGTAATGAGTGGGGTAGAGGAGGAATAGCCACCTCTTTTCCAGATACACTAGAAGATAGCTGCAGACAGTTCTACAAACTGTCCCAGAGCATGTTCCAGTATCATGCCTGTTGTCTCCTTCCACTACAAAAAACATACTTATCAACATTTTGCAAGTATGGGAAAAAAAGTCTTTTCTGTGCTAGACTAAAACAGGAGTGACATTCACAAGGACCTATCAAATGTGTCATGTAGATCATCTCATTTTATGAGTTCTTCCCTCAAAATAAACAAAGAAGATATGCATAGTAATACAGCATGTTTTTGTTTCTTTGAATAGCATTTAAAAGAAAAAGTGGCACAGCCAAATGATATCCAAAAGTCATATTTCAGACCCAAAAAGACTTTCCAAAATCCTATTTACTTAAGACATGCTCATTGATACCACAATATTAATATTTCCCAGCTGTAAGTGGCACGGACCTGTAAGTGAAGCAGAGAAAGGCTGATCCAGATTCTCACTAACTCTTTATTCTACATTTGATCAGTCAAGTCAGAATTAGGTATGGCTTTATAAACTATCCATGCACTCAGATCTTCATTACACCGGCATGGAAAGTTTTAGTAAAAGCAAAACAAAGCTGTTGAAAAAGATCAGATTGATCTGTACTTCTTCAGTGGGTTGTCTCTAAGTGATTTTTTTATTCAGGCACATAAAGAGTATAGGTACAGTCAGCGCCTAGGGCCATCCAGATACCCCAGGCAGTGGGGGAAAAGTGTACAGCACAAACAATAGTTCCTCTTATGTGACTTTCACTATTTGCTGAATATGAAAAGGTTGCTTTTAATACCTGCTGCCCTTTTCGAGCAGAGCTGTGGACCTCCTCTGGGCCAATAACGACTTCAGTACTCCCACAGCTTATTCCTTCTCAGATATTCAAGAAAGAAAGTCCTATTTTCAGCAATTTCAGAAACAGTGATCTGAGACTTCAGCAGTGAGAAATGACTCAATTACTCAGACCTCTTAGGGAACACATACTAAGCAAATGTATCCATCTTATTAAAAAAACCACCTTGAAGTTCAATGAAAACAAGAGAAATTATATTACTTTCCTTGGGAATCTCCTCTTTTTTGAATATAAGCATATATCAATTGATAATAATGTGAATATAAACAAGAGATGCCCGCTGCCTCTTCACATGCCTGAGCTCCTGCCCGCGCTCAGGGCAGCAAAACCCAACTGTTCCCAGCCAGGGAGCGCAGCCCTGTTCCCGCAGGAGGCTCTCCTGAGCCCCTTCCCCACTGCGCAGAGAGCAGAGCCACCGGAACCACACCCAGCGTGCAGGCACGGCCTGACAGCGCTGCGGCCACTGGGACGGTCGCTCCTCTGAGTCTGAGCCACTCCCTGCTGCTGCTGCTGCTCCATTTGCTCTTAGGCACACCCAAAGCTCACTGCCAGGCCACGATGGTCTCTGGTTCTGCCCCTTCCTGTCCCTGTCTAGGGAAGGAGCATTGCCGTGCTTTCAGGAAGTTCTTTGGGAAACCTTCCAACATTGCAAGCACCTTTGCCCTCGCTGGATGCTCACCATGGAATCCCTCATGCCTGGGTTCAGAGCAAACTCAAATTGGCTCTTCTATAACCCAGGGTCCTTGTCCCCTTCAGGGTGCTCAGCACAACCTTTAACACCATAGTGCTGTGCAGCTGGAGCAGCAGGACAGGGATATTGCAGCCTGAGCTGCCCCTGTTCCTCTCCATCTGTGCCCAGAACGTGGCGCGGGGGAGAAGGGCAGCACAGCCCTGCGTGTCCCCAGGCTCAGGTTTTGCGTCGCTTCAGCTCCACGGAGACACAGGTCAAATGAAAAACTCACACTGTTTATTAAAGGAAAGTGAAGGGAAGGGGTGAGCAGGGAGGCAAAAAAGGTAATAGGCAGGGCCTGAGGGCTGCAGGGAGGGAGCTGCCAACAGGGAGAGAGATGGCAGGAGCTCCTGGAGCTTCCCACAGGCTCAGCTGTGAGCAGCTAGAGCTGTGCCTGGAGCTCCAGCTAGTGCATCCTGCTCTGCAGCTGCTCCCATCTTCCGTGGGAGCTGGAGATCGCCGATGGACGCCACTACATCTGATCCAGCAGACAAAAGAAGTCCTGCGGATCTTCTTTGGAAGACCAGCTGAACCAGTGTGCTGATGCAGGGTGGGCTGTCGTCTTCTCTCAGGGCTTGAAGAGCTGCAAGAGAGAGGAACAGAGCCACGGTCGGAGGCCAGACTGAGGGAATCCAAGGAAAGCCTCTTGCCAGGTCCATCCCAGCCGGCTCTTGCCATGGCTTTGGCCGGAAGGTGCTGGCCACGGATCCCCCACGTTTCCGTGGCAGCTCTTCGGGCTCTGTCCCCGCCGCCGCTCGTCCGCGCAGGGAGCAGAGCCCTGCGCAGCCCGGGCACGGATTGTAGCTGCGGGGCCGGGATGTGCAGCTGCCCCCGGCGTGCTCGCTGCCACGCGGCTGGCCTGACTCACCCTCGCTGATGACCTGGAGCTCCTCCTCCTGTCCCCTGACGAGCACTCCGGCCAGCCCTGGCAAGACAGAGCCCGTGGCGGTGTCAGGCGTCACAGCTGCCCGGCAAGGGTGCTGCCAGCCCTGCGGCCGCACGCCCTCCTGCCCGGGCAGGGCTTCCGATTATAATTAATAATAATGTGAATTATGTGTATGTACACAAATTTGAAAAACAGAGTTATAAATATTTAGTATCAATCCATGTGCTTTCTGAACAAAAATAATAATATTTATACACATATGTACACTTAAAAATAGCTTTTACTTTTTATTGCCTGGATAATATCTTCCTGCTACATTTGAAGGCTAAATAAGAGTTTTGATCGCAACAGGACCTTTGGAAGAATATGCAAGCTTGTCTAGCAGTATGAATCCAAGAAACATCGCAAAGAAAATACAAAATTATTTCACCTTAAAATAAGTGGTATCTAAATCATCCAAGTTGTGTGTTTCCTGCTCACTGTGAATTGACAGCAACAGTTCGGAGGGAGGAAAAACAGTCCTTGGCACAAAAGATAAGTTTTCTAACAGCCCCAGTCTAACTCAGAAGTCTTTGGAGAATTGATTGGAAGATCAAACAATATTTTGCAAAAATTTCCCAGGACATTTAATCTGCTTCAAGTCTCTTTTTTCTTGAAGAGACATCAACAGGATTTATTCCCAAAAAGTGATTTGGATGCTAAAGACTCTGCAAGCTGTCACATTTTTATTATTTGACTTGGAGATGAACTGAACTGAAATCCACCATGACTAAGGAGTATACAAGTCTGTGCATCACCCCAGGAAAAGAGCAAGGAATGAATTGTCAAAGTGATCCCCTAATGCATCCAGTCTTGTAATACTGAATTTATTACCTGGTCTTGAAACGGACCTTCTCACTCTTGCATATCTCACCAGCTCCTGGGGCTGCAGGAAGACGTTACAGCTCTTGCTCTTCCTCTGCCTTGTCTCAAGGGGAAGTCAATTCAAAGTGAATCATCTCCTTTATATCCAGAACAGTCAAAGTAGAAAGAATAAACCCTCTTAATCCATCACTCAGCCATAGATAGAGTGACACAGCCCCTTCCTGTTCTTCATCTCTGCAGCCCAAATAAATAAGAAGCAGAAGGTGAAGTCTGCTATGAACAGGTGAGGGAGGAACTGTCAAATAAAATGTATCTACATGGAAGGATGTATTTATTTGAAAGTGCCCTCTGTAGAGAAGGAAAACAAAGACCTTTGGCCCGAATAAAAAATGTATTCACCCTGTTCATACAGCATTTTTCCATAATCAACATTGAATCCTATACAGTGGTTTCAATTGATATGAATACCTTAAATATAAGGGAAATAGTGACAGGAGAGAGTCCCTACTCACAGTTCCATAGAAGATCAGTAAGGTCATACTCAGCAGGATGGAAATGCAGAGAAATAATCTAGAAACCTTTGCTAACAACAGAAGTAGGTCTAGCCCACTTCAACCCTCTGTTCAGCAGAAAAGAAGAAAAAAAGAAGAAAAAAACATCAAACGCCACCATATTTTGGAAAAGAGAAGCAAGTGGTTCCTGGCTTGGTTCCTCACACTACTCTTTGCATCAGAGCACTTCGAGGAAGACATTTTTAGTTCATCTGCCAAACAAGGCAACGAAAACATATTGTCAGTGTTGGTCAAAAATTCTGGGAAGTGTAATATGTTTCTAAAGCATGTAATCTCAGGCTCTGGAAGGAATATACTGTTTTGAAATAAGAAGACAGTATTTTCCTTGAAAATCATCCTTTTTTTCTCAGCTTCCTTAATGTTTTTCTTTTTAAGCAGGAAATAAGGAAAAGTGAGAGAAAAAATATTTTGAAAATTTGTTTTCACCCCAGCCAATATCGCCCCACTTTGAAAAACACTTCAGAGTATTTTACAAGGGGATAACATCATTAGTTTTCTTTAGTCAGTATTCTTCCACTTCATATGCCATTTTATGCCTACACTGGCCAACTGTTACAGAAGCTGGAATTGATTTTGATTTGTGCAGTGAGTTTTCCAAGCCAGAATTAAAATGTTTTTTCGATGGAGGAGATAAATCCCTGACATCTCTGTGAAATAAAAAATACACTGTGGATTTTGATAAACATAGGAATGACCTTTGGTAAAGGTTTCCAGATGTACACAAATTTGAGAATATTACACACACACTCCCAAAATATACAAGTAACAACAGAAACTCAGCTGAGCCAGTGACCGAAAAAAAAGTTCTTTTCCCATTTAAATGTGACTGGAAATAATTGATGTAGGAAAATCCAGCATAGCTTAATTTGACAATTAAATGGTAGGAAAAAAAATTTCATTGCAAATTCTCAGTTCAAGGAGACAATGTTCTCCTTTAGAGACACCCACTAGTAGAATAGATTCAGATACCTTCTCTTTAACCTGTAGAAAATATCCAATCTGTCTATAACAATTGACACTGCACCATTGCAGAAGACATAAACTTGTAGATGGTGGCAACTCCCATGATTATGCATCTGTTGGGGATCTAAACAGACAATTTTGTATTAAGTTTTTTTGTGGGCAGAGGGGAGCACAACTGAAATTTAAGAGACTATCATATAAGGAAAGAAAGAAAAGGCCATTTTTTATAAAGATAGTCCTCATAAAATGAGAACACTTAGTTGCTGTGAACTGGCAAAAAGAAACCCCAACCCAAAACACAACATTAATTTGCAAAAAGTTGTAATTGTAATCTTGAGTGTAAACTACCACCTACTCAAATCTGAGAGCTTGAGGTGGCAAGAGAAGTCCCCAGTAATGCACAAGGGCAGGAATGCACCATTGCTCTAGAGTATGTTTAAGCATCAGAATATAATGAGAGTATCGGGGAAATTAGTTAAGTGCTGCAGCTTGCTCCATACAGGAAGACTTCAGAGACCTCCATGGCATGAAGTGTGAAGCCCTGGCAAAATCCAGGGAGCTCCACACCTCTTTGGGCCAGCCCCTTCAGCAGGTGACACAAGCACTGGCTTTCCTTCCCACACCTCCTCAACCTGCAGAGCCCGTGAGTGCCCCGGGTGTCTGACACAGGGAACCGAATCACAGCCACAGCCTTACACTTCACATCACACACCAGACACACCACCAAAGGCAGCTGAGCTGACATTTCAAGCATGATCAGAAACATGCACTGTTAAGGAGGATAAAAATACTGCTGCAAAATAATAGACTCCTGCTGTTTACTTAAAGAGTGGAAGCCTTTATGGTCAAAACAAAAAGCACTGATCTCATAAAAGAGCTTTTGTTCGCAGAACTTGATGGGGGTTCATGCTTAACAAACAGTGTAGCAAGCTGCACATTTATGCAGACTTTTCCAAACCACAGAATCATAGAATATCCTGAGCTACAAGGATTGTCCAGTCCAGCTCATGGGCCCGCTCAGCACCATCCCTAAGAACAGTAACATGAGAGTTTTGTCCAAATGCTTCTTGAGCTCTGTCAGGCTTGGTGCCGTACCCACTTCTCTGTTCCAGTGCCTGTTCCAGTGCCCAACCACCCTCTGGTGAAGAATCTTTTTCTAAGATCCAAGCCAAACCTCCCCTGACACAACTTCACAATTCCCTTGGTCCTACCACTGATCACCAAACCTGGCTGAGGGAGTTCTTCTTTCAGATTTTAAGTACATGCAACCTTAGTGATTGTTAAAGAACTTCTTCATGTCTAGACTCTAAAATTTGTATGAAGAGTGACCTAATCACCTGGCAACCTTTCAGACTGAGGCAGAGCTTACTTTTTTTTTTCTAAGAAGACTATCACTCATTTTCATTCCACATCCAATGGGAATATCCAAAACCTCTGTATTTTCCATGAAGTCAGTCTGTATTTTCAATCCACTTCTAATCCAATTCTGAATTTTATTCACATCCAACATAACATAATAATTTCTTTTTTTCACCCTTATCAAACCAGACAAGTAAAAGTTATTTACATCAGTAGACAACATACTCATCTCTGTTCAGCTAAAATATGGAGCACTATTGTCTTTCCAGTAAATAGACATGGTCCATTTTGTTTTCACATTAAAAGAATATTTTTTCCACTGGAAGGAAATTGCTGAAAATTGGCCCAGTGTATTTCCTTGAGGCATCTGTTAAGCTAATTACTGCTTAAGTTTACAGTCCTGTATTTTTCCCCTACTTTGAGGGATGCTGGGGAAAAAAGTGCTAAAGAAAAGTTCTTGTTTATTTGTTTTAACATAATGATGGTTGTGACAAACTCTTCATTGTTTGATTATTTTCTGGCTGAACTAGCCACAGAATTAGGATTGCTAAATTTTAATTTCTCAACAGCTTATAGCTGAATGTAAATTTTAATTGGCTGCTTGGTGTTTTGGAGCAATAGATTAATCTTTGTGAATCATCTTAACTGGCATGTTTTAGTGATCCAAGTAATTTACTTACATAATTTATTTCTTTGCATTTGAAGGAAAAGTCCATATAAATGTCTTTGTGTGAAAATTCCGTGTAGCACAATAATTGCTGGCAAACTTCTGCTTTCAGAAACTGATCTTCTAGAAGATTTGGGATCACAAGAGAATACTTGTAAAAAGTCTGTATTTCTTCCCTATTCAATAAAATTGACTTTTACTTAAAGCACAGTGTTTAAAAGATTACAAGCTAAATATCAAGCACAAGAAGAATCTAAAGAAGACACATAAAGGCTGAGGTTGGGTTCAGTCCTGCTCTCCCTTGTTTCTGTGCCCATCTTCCCAGGGATACTGTCTGTACAGGAGCCACCTCAGAGTGCACAGCACAGCACAGACCCCACAGCCCTGGGCTGAGCCTGGCCCAAACACTGAACTCACACCAGCAAAGCTCTGCCAACCCCTTAACCCAGGCTCCCGGGTGCACAATCAGTGCTGCCACGAGGAGCAGCCCCAGGGAGAATCATCCTCTGCCTCTGATCCTCTCCCCACCCCTCCCCATCTCAGAGGCCAGGAAAAGCTCGTGGTCTCAAATGTCAGGAATACTTAGCTGGGTATTTTATTGGCAATCTACTGCAATTACCTGTGCTCTCTCTCCTTAGGTCTTTGGTGTAAGAGCTTTCAGAGCACATTGCTGAACCCTTGGATAAAGAGGAATCACCATGGATGGCTTTTCTCCTGATGCAGGCAACTGAGAAGGAAACTGCATATGACAAATGCTGATCTGGCTAAGCACAAATCCTTTGTTACATAAATCAACTTCATCTTGTTTATCCAGCCAGTATAAAAATTCACTTACAGAT
Source organism: Zonotrichia albicollis (assembly GCF_047830755.1). Lineage (NCBI taxonomy): Eukaryota > Metazoa > Chordata > Aves > Passeriformes > Passerellidae > Zonotrichia > Zonotrichia albicollis. Next base: position 39,825,443 of record NC_133825.1, on the reverse strand, counting down.
TTTATTTATTTAACTGCACATTTTATTCTGCGTAGTGAATAGCAATCTGCCTGACCTTACGTGTACTCTGCAAATGTGGGCAAGGAAATTATCTTAGTAACAGGATAAGAGAGAACATATTTCTCCCTCCACTCCTGGAAAACATGGTCACTAAGAGCATCCCCACTGCTGGCAGATTTCATTATTGCCAAAGAGGATATATTAACTTCCTTTACATTTCTGCATCCCACCTGAAGAACCAGTTTTCCAGATGTCCTAATCACAGAGTATTAAAAGGTGAGAGAATCCAAACAAAGATTTCCAAAGCTGCAGAATTTAGTTAGAATCCTCATTAATTTAAATGGCCAATCTATTTCAAATACTAAAATCTAAACCTTTTTAACTGGATCCCAGTCCTCGAGTTGATTTGTACAGTAAGCACCTAGTTTCCCTTATTTTCTCAGTAATGTTTATTCCTAAGTTTTCTGCACTACTTTTAAGATTCAACTATAATAGAGGTAAGTGAAAAACAGAGCCTGTGAAAAGCAAAACAACCCGCAATCCTTGGCAGATAGAGGTGAGTCAAGAAAACTTCTTAGATTGTATCAGAGCAGATTTTCAAAGTGCCCAGCAAACATTATCTTGCAGAATTTGCAGATGCCACATCTGGTCACCTATTTCCAGGCCTAATTGGGAGTCACTTGGGATACTGAGATGTGGATATTAAAATGTTTTTGAAGTTTTTTCTGTATTTCTGCTTTAAAACAGCTGCGTCTGCTTGCAAAGTCAGCATTTGCATATTGTTGAGTGTGTGGAAAGCCACTCTTTCCAGGTCATCTTGAAGGGTTCTAGAGACAAATCCTGTGTAAATGTTGTGACTGCACATTCTGCCAGTGTTTAGGAAGCAGGAGGCTGTCACTTCACTTTATATCACATCTAATCAATGCTCAGAAAGAAACTAAAATTATTATAATTTGCTATTAAAAAGACATGGGTGGATAGATGATTTTGATCTTAGAGTCTTAGTCCTGGCAAGGAATGCCATTAAAAGCATCCTGTTTTGGATTTCCAAACTCTATGTGTATGTTTTTGAAGTGACCACAATCTCCCTCTTTTACTCCCTGCCCAATCAGACAAGAACCAGGCCTGTCACACTCCAGAGATAAAGTCTGGTTTCTTAAAAAAACTTGCAGCTATGGAAGCAAAATTTGTGGGGTAATTTCATTTAAACAATGAAACTACTAAGTTTCAAACCACTTGTGAAATGCAAATGCACAGCACCACAGTGGGCAATGCAAAATACAGACTGATCCTTCTTCCCTAAAAATACCAGAAAGTAACTGCTGCATCCTTTCCTACAGGCAGATACAAGGGAACTGCTGGAGTGAAGACAGCCCATCAGAGTCCCTCTGACTTCCTTAGTGCAATGGCTTCAGTCCACAGCAGCAGGGTCACTGCACTCAGTCCAGCTGGGGGGTTTTGCAGCAGCCAAGCCAAGGTGAAGCACAGGTAGCCCAAAGTAAGGGTTTTCTGTTTCAGCTTCATAGCACCCTTGAATATTTTCAAGCCCACTCAGCAAGAACTCCCTCTGATCACCTCCCTGTTCCTCAGCAAAATCTGCCTTTTGATGCAGCTTAGCTCAGTAGAGCATTGGAGATATGGGGTAGAGGGAGAGAAGGAAGGACCAGAGAGGAAGCAAGTGAACAAATCTATGAGATAATTCCTTGTGAAATGCTCTATATTTGACTCTTCTCATCCCTCCTATTTCCTTCAGTTTCTACAACCAGAATTCAGTTAAGCCTTGTGGAAAAATTATTAATTTTATAGATTAAGATTTTCCAGTGCCAAGCACAGGATATGGAAGTAATTGGTACTTATAAAAGAACACCTAGACAAAAACTTGTATTGCTAGAATAAAGCACACTTTCAAATTCTATCAGTTCTTTTTATGGAAATGTTACACATGGAATTGTTGTACAAGACAATCTATTCTTTTTAATCTCCAACCTCTAAACTTGCAATTTCATTTTCATATATAGAGACTCAAGGGACATTCTGTTTTACATGTAGTCCATAAATTGTTTGAGGCATGGGCAATTTCTTTTGGTCTCCTTATACTGCAGTCAGCTGTACAAGGTTCAGAACTACAAACACCATGACAAAATAACAGACCAGTGAACATCTTGCTTGAGGGTTAACAAGTCCAGTCAGGAGTCAGACCAAGCAGGCAATTAGGAAAAGTTTCTAAGGGCACCCATGTCCCTGCCCTGGCAGTAACAGGGAACCCTGCATAAAAAGCAACTTGCAAATCTACAAAGTATAAAATAGTTGTGAATATTTCCTTTGACTAATCCTGTGATGTGATGGCAGCATTTGCTCATTTGAGCATAACATGGCACTTCAGATCTGCAGCCCTAAGCTGAGCAGGAGGTTGGCATGTCAGTCTCACCCAGAAAACATCTGAATAACTAAAGAGACGAAACAAAAATCAGACTTTTCTGCTCAGTCCATGCTATTTTCTAAACAGAACTGATGAGTGAATTAAACGTCAAAGTAATGAAATATCCACTGATAATGCTAAATAATGTCCATATTCAGCAACATGCTGTAGCCAATTGCATCACTATAGAGTGTGCAGTTCCTGAAAGAAGTATTAATAAATACTGTGGGCTTTCTCCAAAGAAGCTTTTTCCATCATAGTGGTATGAACATGTTTCCAGAGCAATTTATGACCACAGTCTTTAGGCTATCACTTCCACTCATCCTGTAATTGCACCTCAGCCTCCAGTGCAGAACTGTACCTGTAAGCCTTCACAGGCTGTTCAATCCCTGTGACACGGGCTGGGAGGCTGCCAAGAGCTGCCAAGGGTTTTACCCTTTCACACACATGGCAGCAAGGGACAGGTTTTTCCTGAAACTGAGGAAAGCCTGAGTGGGAGAGCCAGCAGCAGCATGAAAGAAGCTGAGACAGCTCCAGAGGCTCAGTCAAAGCAGGCAGCATACTGCATGCAGCAACATTTAAAAGGCTTTTGAGAAATAGCTGCAGTTTCAGCTCTCACATCAACTGAATAGCCCCCTACACAGCCCTAAAACACATGAAATAAAATACTTTTCTTACAGTGTGCCAGGAAAAGAACTAAAACAGCTATCAGAAAGAGGGTTCACCTTCCTTAGCAATTTATTTTGTAGCACCAATACTTTTCTGACACAAATCTCCTCCCTGTCTACTTTTCAAGTGCTTCAGTTTGTGCTTTGCCTGACCCCAGCTGGATCTTCCTCAGAGAAACCCCCATGGAAGCTACACACCAGCAAACCCAACAGTCAGGCAAAGCCCGTGACTTCAATATCCCATATCCCAGTTTGCAAAATCAGACTTTGAAATAAGATTAGCAGCCTAGCCCTAGGTGGCACAAATGATCACTAGGGATGACAGGTCCTTGAACTGTACAGCTTTGCTCTACAACAGCTCTTGTGCTAATGGATTGATATTGAAGATACACCCTGGGGATGCTACAGGAAAACATAACAATTATTTGATGCTGCAGGAATTACTCTCAAGGGCTACTCTCAGACCTGTGTCTGCAGCACATCCCTCCAGTGTTGTCCTGCTATTCTGATCTCCTGCACTGACATTTCTGTTAAGCCTTTTAATGTTGAACTTATGTTTCTGGGTAAGAGCTTTTGTCTCTTTCTGTCAAGCTAGAGAGTAAAGATTAGCATACTAAGATTTTGAAAATACATTTTAACTGTAGATGTGGAAATCTACATTACAAACCCATCTTGTTCTTCCACCAAGTGGTCCCAGGAAGTTCTGCATTCTGGAACTGATGTCCAGAGAAACAGACCTTAGAGACAAATGTCTAAATGCAAGAGCTTGTGAAGGAAGTAATGATTTTGCTTCAGATTAGGGCAGATGGAGTAATAAAATGCATCTCTTCAGCCAGTCTCTTAGATAACCTTGTTTTCTATCCTCAGAATAAAGTCTGATTTTAATTTTTTAATTAAAAAATTTAATTTACTTGTTTATTTTTATTTTTAAATTCTTTATTATTATTTTTAGTTTGTTTTTGTTTTATTTTTATTATTGTTTTTATGTATTCATTTTACTTTTACTTTTTATTAATGTATAACTTATAATTATATTTTTAGTTTTATTTTTTATTTATTTTTATATAATTTAATTTTTTTAAATATTTTTTAAAATTTTTTTTAGGGTTTTTTTTTTTAGGTATTTATATACCTATGTTTCTGCAGCACCTGGTGACTGATAATCAAAGACTAGACCCTTGCCTTGCACTGTCTGGTGCAAACACCCAAAATTAGAGTGTGTTCTTGTCCCCAGGGGTCTGCAAACTAAATGTCAGACATCAGGGGGGAAATACAGTGGAAAATACATGTGCACCACAGAAAGGCTTCCTTAAGGCACAGCAAACATGTCTGCTGATCATTTTCTGAGCAGCATGCAGCTTCTTGGGACAAAATTAGATTACTCCTCAAGACACAAGGAGGTGGCTCTTTCCTGCTATACCATTGTTCACCTTTCCTGAGGATAACCCCCTGGGACAGTGATAATGGAAAGGTTGTGTACATCCAGGTAGTAATAAACTGCTGCAGAAAGGCAAAAATGCCTACATTTCAGGGCTGGAAATGCCCACCTCCACGTACAAATTGGCAGGTTCTTGCCATCATGTCAGGCTCCCCTTCCAATCTCACCCCCCACCATCCTGCTGTTCCCTCCAAGCCCAGTTCCAGTCACAAGGCTAAGCAGGGAGTGGAAAAGGGATGTTTAGGTTCAGGATGGCTCATTAAATCAGGGCAGAAATTACAGGAACTTGCATGACAGCATAAAGGAGGATTTTATGGTATGTTGATTCTTGTTTTGGAAAAAGTACTGTTCAAGGGCTGTGGAACAGGAAATTTTGCTTTAAGTGCAATGGCTGTGATATCAAGTACAATTTTCTTGGAGAAAGTATGGAGGATTGTATATTAAAGCTATTTTCTTGAAGCCTTTCCTTTCTGCCTTTTACCTCACCTGCAGCATCCATTGCTATGCCAGGAATACAGTGAACTTTGTTTCTCTGAGCCCTCAAGTGGAGAATTTGCCTTTTTCCTTTTAACTCATTTTCCCAAATATTTTGTATGCTTACCTGACGAAAAGGTTGTCAAAGGTGAATTTACAGAGCCTGATCAAATCAGCTTTCCAGGTAAACCTCACATGAAAAACCTCTCATTACAATAGCAATGACTTTTTCCACAGAGAAAAGCAAGGCTCCTGTTTCAAACTGAGCTGTGGAAAGCACAGCCATGTCTCAAGCAGCTGTGCACAACCAGATCCACAGAAAGCAAACAGTCCAGGCAACACACTCATCTTTCTTTTCTTCCCTTCCTGCTCAAAATACAGTACCCCAAAACTTGTGTTTGAGTGCAGCAGTCACCAGGCACCTGTGAGCTGATCCTCAGAGAGAAATGTATCATTTCCTACATTGTATATTCAGGGAGGTTAAGATAAAAAGCATTCAGATGCAAAAGTGAAGGACCAAACTCAACCTCTACCTATAGTAGAGTAAGGCAAGTAGAAATAACACTCCTTAAGATTGCTTCCTCATCATTTGTTTTAATAAAATATCTTCTGAGGGGGAAATTATTGTAGCTTCTTTGAGCTATGACTGAGAATGCATAAGTGGCATGTCTGCATTTCTTTCACAACTCTAGCTCTCAAGATAACTTATTTTTTTTTTAAGATTTAGTGGTACTCAGTAGTATTGGTAAGACTGCTTATGAATCTCAGAAAAAATTGAAACACAAGCTTACAAATAACAATATGTGATGAGACAGTCCCTTGACACTGCTCAAAATCACAAATGATCCTTTTCGGGAATAATTCTTACATATCAAACCCACTTACTTACCGTTACTTATCTTCTTTAGAACCTCGGCTTTCTAACAGACATAAATCTTTCTCGCAATATAAATTTACAAGCAATTATCTTGGTACCTATCATGCTTACTTACTCACTTGCTCCTTTCTTCCTTTCCTCCCACAGCTGTAATCAAGCACAAAAACCTTAACCAACTGAAACTTATAGCCTCCCAGTTCCCATAATACACTGGAACTACACTTAAGTGCTTTTTCATTTTTAGTGACAAAATTGTTTTGTAAGGGAAGGATATATGGTGGCTTGGAGTTAGGATTACAGTAAATCTTGTGGGTTCATTTAAAATTTAACACTTCACGCTAGTGAGAAGGGAGTGAGCTCAGGGGTGGTGGAAAGCAAAAGGACAAATAGCCCTTTAGCTCAGCTGTAATGTGTTAAGAGATTAAAAGCTCAATCTTGATTTTAGGGTAACAAGTGGTTTTATAAATATATATCAATTTATTTTGAGAATCTTGTGGTTTAGGCTAGAATCTACCTATATACTGGTTACTACTGGGAAGTCTTTCCTAGCAGCAGAGAAATCTAGAGTTTTGTCTTTAGAGGTTCCCTATGCCTACTCTGCTCTAAGTTCCTAATATATTGCTACAAGACAGAGGGTGGGCTGGGCTTCTCACAGTTTCCTATAAGAAGAGTGTCAATATTTTTAGTGAGGGTGTGCCTGTGATTGTTTAAGAACTGATATTTATAGTTTAGGAAAGAGTCTCTATGTTTAGGGAATCGAAATGTTCATCACTGCTTATTTCTACTGGTACTCCTTGTTAGGCTTGTTCTCTTCTTGCAGTTTCTGTTTGCAAAAGGAGTCCCAGGGGTCTTTGTCAGGAATATTGCTCCTTGTGGAGGGGTTGAGGACTGGTTAGCAAGCCTAGCAGGTACATTTCTTGTACATGAGACAAAATGCTTTGCTTTTTACTCTTGCTAGTGTCTGGCTGCACCTGACAGAACCCTGGGAATCTTCATGGTATTTCCTCTGTTATTTATTAAACTTCAAGGATGCGAGGGCATATGCTGGAAGAGAGAGACTGGATAATATCCTTTTTCTGTGGGTTTGAACCCAAGAATTTTTGCAGCTTGTGTGTTTAGGTTTGGTAGATGTACACATTATTCTCCATTGTCATTTTCATCACTTCTTCACAGCAAAAAACTTAAAGTGGGAGAGAAACAATGAGCCAAGCAATCATTATTTTTGTCACATATGTGCCACTCAGTAGGGATGGATCACTAATGACCAGGTTATTTGGAGGAATAGGAGGCTAGACCAACAAACAGAAATCCACAGCCTAATGTAACTGTAGTGACTGCACAGACAGAAAGATAAACTACACTTATATCTTGCTAAGCAATAACTCTAAACATCCTTAGCAAACACTCTTTGGGGAACGGGAGTGTTCTGTGGTCTGTGGAGAATTGGCCTGAAGGAATATAAAATACTGTACCTGCCTCCCACATGTGGTGTAAGGCTTAATAAATAGTTGCAAGATGATTGAAGATTCTGGCAGGAAAGGGGCTATTACAAATGTGGAGTGCTATTATCAATCTAACATGCTAAAAGTATTAATTTCACTGCCTCTGATAAAGTGTCTTGTTAATGAGCTATTTCAAAAATGTCTCATGGAAAATGATTTATGGTCATGTTGCCAAAGAAACAAACTCTCCCTCAAGGAGCAAGGTTCTAAAGTTCTGCTGTTATTTCAAGAATTCTTTTTTCCTTCTCACAAAACAACTTAAAAAACCAGCACTTCCACTGATGATAATAGAAATATGATGAGTAAAACTTGCTAGGGACTAAGTTTCTTAATGCTACATCCCAGTGCACTCCTGTGGTTTGCTGTGTCCTGTAGTTTGCCATGTTTAATGTCCTGCTCAAGCCTATTGCAATAACTGTAAATATTTTCCAGTTTCAAAATACTGCAAATGTATTATTTATGTAATCAAATGTCTTTAATAAAGCACAAGGCAAAGCCTACAGACAACCTCCATTATTTCCTTGTGTCTCCTCAAGGTGAATATCTCACTTTAAAAAAATGGACATTGTACTATATTTTAAAAATAGTTTATAGATTATTCCTTGTGTGGTTGTTGAATTCACTGTCTAAGAGAGACCAGAGAAACAGTTTGTTTTGGTAATTGCTGTTCATCTTTTTTGTTTCAGTCCCCCTGTTATGTTGTTTGGCTGCCTGTGTACCACAGTGGCAATGGTCCTTTAGCTGAACAGGAGGCTGAGACAAACAGTCCTTTCTCTCATGTGGTAAAACACTCTTTTCAGAGTATCTGGAAATCCATAAACCCCCTGACCAAAACACTTTTATGTTTTTAAAGAGATTTCTGTGCCCTGGCTTAATGTTCATTATGTATTTTGGATGCTCTGCATGCTTTGACTCCTACAACAATTCTTCAAAAGAGACCTTCTCAAAGTTGTTGTCTGTCTAACATAACCAAAGGTATTATTGGAGTAGTGTGGATACCTTGATATTTGAACTGAAACACAATTTGGAAAATATGAAGAGTATGTTCTGAGATCTGGTATAAGAATGCAAGGAATAAAACTGTATATTTTCATGCTGGAATAACTTTGCCACAAATAGGCAATTGTTACTAATCCTTTGAATGGTTTGTTAGTACATGGTCCACTGAAATTAAAGAATAGCTTGTAAACATGCATAATTCTCCATACTTTGTTCAAAAGTTCAACCACTGTCAGTTGAAAAGAGAAGCCTTTTGTTAATTGTGTGGCAGATAAATACTTATTTTTCACACTAGGGAAGAATTAGGTGCTAATGAATTTTAGAGAAAATTGTGGAAGTAATGCAAGAGGAGTAATATGTAAGAAATATGACCATATATATTGAAAATCTACTGCTCTGTCTTATGGTATGGTCATGAAATATGATGTGAGAAGTTTAACTCCTTTATGTGGGTTAATGCATTTGCTTGCACTTCTCAGCTGTGACAACATCTGCCAAAGACTCACCTTCAGAACTGGAAAAGAGTGGCACTAAAACTCATAGTTAACCACCCACAAACAGAAGAGAACTGATTCCTTAATACAGCATATTTGTTTTCAGTGTTTCTCCTTTCCGTGGGAGAGTGTAATTTCTGTAAAGCTTCATTTTAGATATTTTGCAGCAGGAGGGCTGTGAGTCTGTGCTGTCTTGCCTGGACTTCAACATATTACCTCTGTTTGGCAAGTGAAAAAGTCAAGAAATCTGTTTAGAAAGTTTCTTTTGTTTTGGGAAGAGATGTTTCTTCTCTTTTGCCCACAGACATCTTCAAGACCTCTAAAAAGAATCTGGATAAAGTAGCCACTTGAGGGGGTTTCCATCTTGCAAGTGAAAGATGCCATGTTCCTGTAGCCATCTTTTGGTAAGAGAACAAGCTGTCAGGGCTGTTCTTTTCTTTTTTTGTGTTGGATTACTGAGGACCTTGCAGACAAATGGAATGTAGTCCAGAGGGCAATAGCAGTAAAATGATAAAGGACTTAGAAAATGGAAATTGCAAGGGTGATAAAGAGGATGGAACATGTAGCACTTAGGAGATATAACTGTCTATATATACATAAAGGGATATTACAGAGAAGAGAGACTAATTATTCTCTTGGGTTATCAAGGACAGAACAAGGCTAATAGATTTAGGATGTTGCTGGGAAAATGTCAGTTATACATTAGGAAATGCTTTGAATAGAAGAACAATCAGGACAATGTATGATGCTCTCAAGTGGAGTTGGGTTGGATTTCCATCACTGAACCTGTTCAAGTGTAAGGCTAGACATCAGGCTGGTGTAATGGATCTTGCTGTGCCTTACAGTCTCCAGAAGCAAAAGGCCTTGGTCCTGCAAACTTCATGTAGGAGGGCAATCCTCATAAAACCTGACTTGCAATCGCTTGATTAAGGGTTGCCATATACCCTTATGAACTTTAATGGTTTGTGTGATGTACCAAGCCCTTTTCAAAGAAGCAAATTCACAGATAGTAATTGTTTAGACAAATTGCAAAGAATGAAAATTGTGGATTTTCCCCTATCAAAATCCGAAGCGATTTGTCCATGAAAAACCTGACTCACTATAATATCTTCCATTTTCTATATGAATGTTAAGCATTGCTTTACATGTTTAAATCCCACAGAAGTCTGACTTTCTTAAATTTATATTCACTTGGAACATCTTCTTGGGTTGTCTGAATTTGATTCTTTACTGTGAGCTTTTTCAATCTACATCTGTGGTTTTTAGCCAACATCCGACAATATGTAATATAGGAGACTATTTCCACAATGATCATTATGGGAAGAATTTCAATATGTGGGCAGAAAATATTATTGCCATTGTTGAATCCATGCAGTTGATTTGTTGGCTGCACCAGTACTTCAGCAGAATTTTTGTCAAGGACAATCTTTCTGTTTTTATTAGTAATTGCTCAAGCTCAACAGAAACTCAAAAAAATGCTAATGAGTTTAATGAATCAAAACTTTCATTGCCTGCTTACTGCTACTTGTGTCATGCTCCAGGGAAATTAAGGTGCTGGCAGTGTTTGATGAACAGGGTAAAATCATAATCCTTTCAAGAGCCAGACTTACAGCTGGAAATGGATTGAATGCCACAGCTTTCCTTGCTTAAGGGAGAGAGTAGTGGAGAGCCACCAAGATGAAAAGGCACCATACAAATTGCCAAAAAGTATCATCCTCTGTGTATTACATAGTTCTATGAAATTCATGGGGGTGTTGGTCATAACTCTAACACAATTTCAGCAAATCTGGGAATTTTCCATTCTCCTAATTGTCATGGTGGGATCTACCCTCTGAACTGTTATGGCTTTTTTGCAGCAGATAGGAAAGCTCTGTGTGTTTTTGAGCATCCTTGAGATTGAGGATAACCTTCTCATTTTGATTTGAGATGTTTCTTTCTGGAAATCATATAACTTCCTACAGTGAGACAATTAGTTGGCCTTCAGGCTTTATTTACTTTGTTATTTTCATCTCATTCTTTTTTATACTTGGATCCAGGGTGGAGCACATGGATAATGTTTACTACAACAGCAATGAAAATATGTTTGTGTGTTCTCTACATTGTAGCAGAGGGCAACTTTAAGCACCAGTTTTACTCAATCTTTTTTCTTCCAGTTCTAAGTAGCTTATTTGGTCTTCTGATCTAAAGAGAGTGGCAGAGAATGTATGCTGGTATAATGATGAAAGAAGGGGTGAGATACCAGGGAAATCTTTTGGCAATGTTATAAATAGATGAAAATGTGCAAGTGTTAAGATCGAAAGTCAGATCTTTTTTCATATAAAGGCAGGCTGCCACTTCTAGGATTTTTGTATGGGTTTCTAACTGTGATATTAGAATTGGTATTGTGATTTTCTTAAGGAAGTGTGCTATGTGTGGAATTTCAATTTCTAAAGTTATTCTCTGGAGCTTCATATAACACTGTCTATATTTTGACAAGGTATGTAAACATGGGTTTGTCTTTTCTCAGCAAATGCTCTCTTTGTCACTTAAAGAAGTTAAAGAATTTACTTCTCTGTTTCACTGTTTCATTTGCCATTCCTTGACCTTTGTAACCCAGTTGGAGCACAGATTTTCTCTCTTGTCAACAGGAATGCAACAATGCTTAAAATAAGAGGCTGAAACGTGCTCACCTTCCTACCATGTGACAGTATGTTAAACTCTGTTTTTTTCAGTTAATTTAACATTCAGATGCAGTACTCTCTTGCATTCAGCTAAGATTTCTCAGCTTTATGCAGAATACAGGAACAAAAATCTACCCACAAAATCTGCCACCCAAGTATTGCAGAGGACTGGGACTATATTTGCATTTAGGAGACAAATCAGGCACATTATTTTAGAATGGCCATAAAGCTGTCACAGCAATACCAAGAAAAAATGCAAAAAATTACTTCTCCTGTAAATCAGCTCACTGCTGCTCCTCAGGAATCCTCTAGCCAAACTTCCATCCCACATGTAGGAACACTGCACAGCCTGGGGACTGATGGATGTCACCACCTCTAGGTATATTTTTGGCATAAACATTTATGCTTCCTAGGACTAAACAGAAATGAAATTTTCTCACAGGTGTCTCAGAAGTGTCCTGCTTTCAGTATGGATAAAATATGGCCAGTTCCTATAAAAAGTTCTTATTTTATCCTTTCTTCTTCAAAATAATTGTAGAATAAAGGCAGAGTTTGTGATCATCCCTGTGTCATAGGAAGTGACTGAGATTTGGAATAATGTTACGAGGAGATGTTGGAAGAGGGAATTGGTACCACATTCAAGAGTTCCACTAAGATGTAGCACTCAAGAAAAATTTCTTCCTTCTGACATAGCATATACTGACCTTATTAAGATTTTGAGAAAATATAAATAAAACTTAGATGTAAGAAATAGTGCTAAGGTAGAGGCAAAGCTGTTCCAAGAAGGAGAAAATAAATTTTAAAAATTGCAAACCCCAAAATAAACACAAAACCCCATGTTGATTTGTGGGTATAAGTCACCAGATAGCAAAGAATGCTTTCAATGCTACTCCCAATGGAAACTGAATAAAAAGCTTTTCCCAAAAGCTTTATATCCACTCACCTTGGCTGAAGGTTTAAGCTTTGGGGCACTGATGAAAACCAGAACATTACTCCAAAGACTTCTTACTGGTAAGGGAAACTCCAAAGGGGAGAAATAGTAGTTTGCTGATTTCATAACATGCTTCTAATTAACTTTCAAGGAGCAGACCTTTGCCTGTGGGTTAAGCATTTCTTTCTGATTTGTTTGCCCATTACATGTAAGATTTAAACAGAAGAACTGGCTGACTTTTTCTTCCTGTCAGTTTAGGTCTTGGACAGGGAAATTACCAAGAGCAACTTTTGAGCCTCTGTTGGAAATGCATCCAAAAATATATACAGAGGTAAAACTTTTTCTGGATTTACCAGACCTTCCCCCCTGTGATTGGAATATCCCTTGAAAATCTAACCGACTAAAATGTTTGAAATGTGAATGCTTTGGAGTCCCAGCTTCTTGCCCTGCTTTTTAAATGGAGGAGTGCATTTTTTATTCAGAAAACCAGTAGTATTTTGAGAGGAATTTGATTTTACAGATAACACCTGTGATATGAAAAGAGGGCATAAAAAGAAAAAGAGGGGCAAAAAGCTTCTCCCTTCACCAGGCATTCTCACATAGGAAAAAAGCTATCAACATTTCTGAAAGTCCAATGTTCCTTCAGCCACTGAATTTGTTCTACATGGAGAGGAGCAGAAAATGCTTGACCAGTGCTTGAAACAAACCTGAAAAATTCCAGGAATATTCTCTCTGTACAAAAAGACACTGTAATCTAATTATTTTCTGGCAGTTATTAACGAGTATGTAGATATACATAGATAAAGTATTGATTAGATGCTAATCTCAAAAGGGATAAGAAAGAATTTGCGGGGTAGATTCATTTATAAGTCTATGAGAAGTACACATTTGTCATTGATACATATCTAATAAACTGTGTATGGATGACATATCAATAAGCCACTCCCTGTAAGGTTTTTGCAATGGTGGCATAGTGCTTTAACTCATTCCCAATGTACCTTTCAGAATTTACAGCTGAGTGAATCTAACATGGGAAGTTCTCAGTATTCAGCCTAAATAATAAATAGAAGCTGGCTTTCTCTTTGGTATAAATACAACAGTGCAGACTTTGTAGCTATATTCTGCACAGACAACATGTTCACAAATCAGTGTGTGCCAAGTATATCCAATTCTTATTCTGCATCATCTCCTGCTGTACAGTGTAAATAAAGCACTTAGCAAACATGCCTCTCATAGAAGACAAAACACAAACACAGTTTAAGATCTGATCAAAGTCTGAGCTACTCATGTACAATCAGATGGCAGCTCTTCAAACTGCAGGATGCAGAGGAGACACTTCCCACCCCTTCAGAAATATCTCCCTGACTTCTACAGAGAACTGCAGCATGTGTTACATAAGGTGTTATATCATCCACTGACTCTATAGGTGCCTTTTCTGGTTAAAATCTTGTCATGGGATGCACTTGCTGAGAATTAATTCTGTCTGATTGTATACTTCTGCATAGTCTGAAGGCACCTGGTTCATGACTCACTTGTGGATTTACTTTTATCAAAAACTCTATTTTATAATGCTGAATTCTAGTTCAGAAAATTCAGATTGTGTTTAGAAGACACAGGGAAAACCAATTTTTTTTCACCCTAGATATTTCCTATTTTGTTTGTCCAATCTATGTTTTGTGGTTCATTGAAGACCCATTTCAGAACTGGCTACCTGTGACCAGAATAGAAGCACCAGTTTTCCTGCTCACACGGTTGGGGGTAAGGATTGTTCCAAGCATAAAAGGATCTGTCACCTCTGATTTAATGGAAAAAAATCCCAAAACATTAACTCTAAATGAACCTATATATGCTGTCATTAACTTTAATAGGCAGCCTGTCATGCCTTGAAGATGGGCTTAGGACAACTTCTAAACTTCAGTGGAAGACAATAGGAAGATTCATCTTGGTACTATGGAGCTTTGATCAGGTTCCTGGTTTTCAGATATGACAAATATGAATTTGTTCTTGCAAAGAGCCTTCAAAATGATTCCTGGAGCACCACCAGTTGCTTTGAAAAGGTACATATAGTCTTTATTAGAAAATATCTTTGGGAAAAACAAGCAAAAAAAAGCATTTTCACAGCACACAGGAGTTCTGTTAATCTTACCAACTAACAGAAAGACAACAACTTCCTTTTCTCATACTACCTATCTTGTAAGAAGGAGAAAAGAGAGAAAGCTGAGTGGATGGTCTTATTCTACTTCTCAAAGGGTTTTAGTGTATCACTTCCATCTCTGATCAAGGGGATTAATAGGATTTCTTATCAATGAATGCAGAGTTCTAAACCAACACTCACAAGCATGTGAACACAGAATAAAATTCACCTTTAAAACCCTAAAGGAGATGCAAGAGAAGTTGCATTTACATTTTAAATTTTCATTCCAAATCCAGCGCAGGGTCCCTGAAGGAGTGAGGGCTATTTAAAAATTCATGTGAAGTTTTGGATCTGGAATCCTAGCATATTTCCTGTTCAGGAACTGCATACATCACAAAATGCCATCACCACTTACCACTTTTATTATGCAGATCATTCTCTTGAAATATGGCATAGATGATTTCTGCCTCATGGGATGCACAGGACTTAGACCATGTTGAATGATAATGGTTTGTGCAGAACCTTGCACCGCTACTCTCTTTACAGCATTGATTTAGGAGATGAAGGCAGGGCCCTTTTTTTTTTCTATTAAAGATGACAATCAACACTTTCAGAAAACTTAAATTAATACAGAAATAAAAAAAAATCAGATGAGTTTGTAGCACAGTTATACATCAAAGTTCTACCAATGCATTATGCATCTCTCTAGTCTTTTGAATTTCCCTTACATGCCTTCCCTCATAAGCCTAAACAGAAATAGCTTCTTTCATCATGCTATTGGCATAAATAGGAGCAGGACTAATATTGGTGAAACTGTTATACTAATTTCTGTATAAAGGAAAAGGTCACCACACATGGACTGCTCTGAATCCTGGATTCTATACTGCATGCCATTAATTTGTAGATCATATCCAAAATAAACATAAATCTACAATAGCAGTAGCACTATATGTGTCAGCCAATGTATTTTTGAAGCAATTGATTTGATACTAAATTTGTGCTGAGATAAAAAAACATTTTCAGCAATTAAGTTACAGACAGACTTAATTTTTAAATGTTAGCCTGACTGTATGATTTTAAACTTAAAAAATTATTGGCCTAATCAGATGGTGGTTCTGCAAAGAAAGCTTTCAAGATAGAGCCTTTAAACCCTGGATGGGTATCTAGAACATGAAGTCAGAATGAGCACTTTGAACTCTTCTCACAGATTGCTGTTCTTGTTACTTGAAAGAATCACCAGTTTCTTTCTTACACCATTGCTGTACCCCTGTCCATATCTCCATTTCCAGAGCAGGAATAATTGGGTATATTTGCAGAGATATTTGTCCACCTGTGTGAGAAATCTTCCAGAGAGAGACTCTACAGTCCCTCTGTGTGGCCTGTCCCTGAACTGCAGCAGCACTTCAGCCAAGTTTTTTGTGATGTTTAAGCTGAACATCTCTGGCTGCATCAACTGATAGTAAAAATTCCTGTAACTCCTCATCTTCTGTTTCATACAGAAAACTGATGCAAATTACCTTGTCTCAACCCAGGTGCAGAGTATGTTTAAAGATATTTAAGAAGTTATGTGATTGTTGATTATGATATAAGAAGAACATTTGGAAGAAACATCCAGTACTAAAGCCCTGCATTTGGATTCCTCAGATGTACTGTTGATTTCCTGTGTAGCCTTGGGCAAGGCTCTTCACCTTTAAAGTGTCTGATTTTTTATCAAAAAGGCACAAAGCTTTTACTGTAGCAGCCTCTCTGTTTAGTGAGGGAAGATCACAAAATATTCAGGCAGAAAGTAGTTCATCCTTCTTTAAATCTCAGCACATCAGTCCCTGGCGCTCACCATTGCTGAAGACTCAGCAGCTGTCCTTGGATCTTTTCCCCCTTTCCCTTCCTACACCTTTTTTACTAATATTTACATTATAACACAACAAGGGTGCTAAAACTTACAGCCAGTTCAAGATGAAATCTCTGTCTGCTTGATCAGCAATTGCCTTGTTTTCAGAAGTTCTACATTAGTTTGAAATGTTACCTGAGGTTCAGTGTCTTTCAGATTAAATTGACATTTAAAAAAAGGAGAAATACTCATTCCCTCCTAACCTTTGGAAATAACACTGGCTTCAGACAGTGCTGTCTGCTGTCCTGCTACTTGTTTCTTATCATTCTCTGCAGTGCCCAGGCTATTATTTTCTTTAACCCCTGATATGTGTTGTTGAGCTGGTCTGGGTGCCAAGGACCAGAAACACTTTGGTAAAAGAATAGTACTGACCCTCAATATATTTGATCTCATTTCTTGACATTTCTATCATCATTATTTGACTGCATGAAAATGGTAAAAAAACCCCACTAAACCCTCAGCCCCTGTGAACCTGAAGCCCTTCAAAGAGAAATAGCCTGTACACTACTGGCAGAGAGCCTGCAAAGGACATTTATCCCAGGATCCTGCATAAATGCCAACCAGTTAATTGAATGTTCCCTGCCTGGCTTCCCTGCAGTTTGATTTTTTTTTCCCCCCCAAGTTTTGGTGGGTGAAGTTTTACTTCTCTTTCAACTGTTCTTTCTTTTCAGTCTGACTTGATTCATTCACTTTATGACCAGAAAAAAAAATCTTTTGCCAGTTCAGACAATCCACTAATCAGATTTTAGGTTGCCCCACAATTTTTGTTCTTCAGTGGAGAGCAGCTTGACCCTCACTCCAAACAAAATGAATGTTTGAGAAGAAGTATTTCTCTTTGTGCTGAGGGTGTATACTCTGTTTGAAAAGGGACAAAAGCCTTCAAAACTTGTCAGTTCCCCTAATTACAAGTCCCCTAAACACCATTTTTTTCCTCACTACCTGAAAATGTCTTCCCACTCTTATCATTAGACATAAAGATCTGAATTAGATTTCCTTCATAGTGTTTATCTTCCACTGGAGGGAATAATAAAGTGAAGCACTCTATCTGAAAATGCCTGTGAAGCCAACAACAGTGAAGTTGGTTCCTGATGTCATTACAACCTGTTTTTACAGGACCAGAATCACAGCAAGTTACCAAGTGCCATCTGCAGTCTCTTCTTCCCATTTTTGATGTCTAATACTGAGGGATCAACCTTCAGTGGGATTTTCCTTTTTTGTCTTATTGAACCACTCTAACCACTGGCTGTTCTGAGGGACAGGACAGTTCCAAAGTCCAAGGATTAAGCTCACTAGGAATGTAGGTAAACCTTTCATGCAATTCAAAGACCTCTTACCTCCAGTCCTCTACTTACTAAATTTAATTTATTTTGCTAAAAGTAACCTGCCTCAGTTTAAGTATTTATTCTGTAAATGGAGAGGGGCTGAATTATCTTTAAAATCCATTAGGATTCTACAGTTGTCCTATGATCTCATTATAGGTCTTCCACAATAATGTAAGGGACAGGTTTCATTTAAAATTCCTCATGTGGGCCTGTAAGTACCTTGGAACAGAGAGTCCAAAGGCATCCAAAGTAAGAACTGAGATGTGTCAGATGCCATTTTATGTTAGGGTACAGTGTCAGCAATGCTGTTGGCCAAATGCTTGAGCTCATGATACATTTTCCATCAAGCTGCTGCTGTAAATTGTGAATTTGATGCACTCTGGCAGCTTCTTTTGAAAGGATCTAATTTTTCTAACAACTGCATTTTGACCAGGTATTAATGAGTTTAATTAATGAGTTAAACCACCACAGTAGCTTAAAAAAATCCCTTACTTATATCTCCATAATCTTGTCTCCTAGAAGGCTTTTAAAAATGTACTGGCCAGTTGGCACATTCTCTTTGGCTCAGTTCGTTGAAATCAAGAAGTCCAGGTTACTCTGTGGCTGAAGATGAAAAAATCAGCTTTTCAGTCTCCTTGGGGTACAATTTTTATCTTGTAGCTGTGCAGCAAGCAACAACTAGATAAAGGAAGGTTAGTTGTTTGTGTTTTGTTTCAATCGTTTATCAATAAATTAATTCGCTTGATTTTTCACTCCCCTTGAAATAAAACATACAAATATGAAGGAGAATTCCCCACAAAGATAAGTATATGTCTTAGTGTGGTTGCTGTGTAGTCATAGCTGATGCTGGAAGTGTTGAACCTGAGTTCATGGTTTCCATGAGCAGTGTAAAATACAAGAAATATGTCAGTATAGAGAGTGGTTTTCATTGTTTTGCTGTTTCTGAAAATATTTGAAAGCTGGGATCTAAACCTGGTTTGTTCCTAATGTTTTACAAATTTACAATTATTAAATAAGTAAAACTTTCTAGCTGTATCTTTTCCTGTATGAGCTCATTTTGATAACACAGCTTTGTAGTAGCAAAAGCAACAACAACAAAAACAACACTGCAATTGGAGGTAAGTCTATCTTATGACTTTTTTGGTCTTTAAGATCTTGAGTTATCCAGGAAACTTTACCAGGCTAAGTGTTTACTTTCACACACTCTTTTCTAATGAGCTATATTCTTCCTGACATTTTCTATGGAAATGATTAAATTCATTAATCAGAGTTTGAACACTTTTTTTCAACACACTCATGTTACTAATAGAGGCATAGATACATTTAGTTAATGTCCTGTTATTTTTCTTAAATGATTGATTTTTTTTTAGGCAGAGAATAGCTTAATTCACCAAGAAGTTCCTCCTAAGGAAGGCTGGGTAGTTTCAGGGAAGAACAGATTCAAATTAAGACACCCCAGTATGGAATATAATGGGACCAAAAGACTAGCAGGGTATGAGCAAGAGAAAAACTGGTCAAGGGGAGAAAAGAAACTTGCACCATCTAATGTCAATCACTGCACTTCACACTGACTTTTACCCAATTATTTTTATCTTCAGCTTAGCTTGCATGGATACTCATAGAACGGCACATGGCCTGGGTCAGAGAGAATTTTAAGGGCCACTATTCATCACAGTGTGTTCTTTCCTGTCTTTGAAATGGCCCACAAGGTGGAGAAAATTAAGACATCTGCAATACTATAGGCTAACCTGTATCAGGACCTGCTAATTAACTCTGATATTAGCTCAGGAACATAAGACCCCAAGACTCCCAAGTTTTATTTTGTAACAGGCAGTCAAATCATGGGGCCTTAAAGCAACTGCATATTGCTGGATCCCAGGTCTCCTCAATATTATTTTATACATTTATTTTTGAAGCACAACCTGAGGGAAAAATTTTCCACATGTTTACATCAGCCACATGCTCAATAAATCCACCTCAGCTCCAGCTCCTGTTCATGGCCTGTGCCATTGCTGGGGTGGAAAGCTGAGGCTTCTTCTCCAGCCTCCCATCACCACAGCCCTCTGCAAGACTGGCATCCCTATGCCTCAATAAAGTGCATCTGTAACTGTGCATCCTCTCCTTCCTATGCTGAGTTCATAGAAAAGCACACCTTTCTTTCCACCAGTGATCCAGTGCTCCCAGGGCTGGTATTAAAGTGCTGGCAATCAAACCCCAGCTACAGAAGACCAGTCTCACATCTCAGCTGCTTGGTGAGCCTGTTGACTGCCCCAGTGGGAGTCTCCAGTACGAACATGACAGAGAACTCAGCTCCCCACAGGTATCTCCAGTTTCTGGTCATTCTCTGTCCACAACATCAGTATCACAATATGATTTACACACCTAAAGAATGGGTCATCCTGTAAGGACAATGCAGCCCTTTATACCCATTTATCTTTTAAAATAAGACTCTGAGATATCAGAACAGTGAGTCATTCTCTGTCTATTTCTTCAGGTGCTGCTGAATCTTTGAGTCCATCAGGGGTTTTTCCATAAAGCTTTTTGGGAGATGCCTCTCTCAGTAGAAGACTCTTGTGAAAAGCAGCAACCAGCCGACACATTAAGCTTCATTGTACTGAGGTTTGTCTGTTGGTTTGGGGTTTTATTTTGTTCGGGGGTTGCTTCTTTGCTTCTTTGTTTTGGTTTTTGTTTGTTTAGTTTGGGTTTTGGTATTTGTTTTTGCAGATGTCTTTGTTTAAATCACACAAAATATTGGAGAGAAAATTTTTCTCAGAAAGTGAAGGTTCAGCCCACAGCACTAAAGATTTGTGACCTCAGACATGAGGCCTGGAAGAGGATTTGTTATGGATAACTGCTCTTTCTACTGTAAGGTGGAGCCAAGAAAAGAACACAGAATCTGAAACAACAGACAGCTGATGTTGATCAGGATAGCAAATTGCACAATTCTGTTTCCCTAAGGGACCTTGTTTGACTTAAATGGAGCATCCTCAGCCTTGAAACTGAAGTACACTTCAGTAGGAGTCTGAAAATCAAACTTTCTAAACATTGTCAGTAAGTTGGTTAATATGTTAATTGGGCCCTGAATATAGTCCCAAGAGGAAAAGTAGTTTGTGATTATTTTAGTAGACTGTTATTCAGCTCCATCTCCAAACAGAGCAGACATTTACACAGAAATGGATGGTATAGGATATTCTTAGTCTCATATTGTTCCCATAGTAATAATGACATCCCATTTCATTAGGATGTGTCTAGCATTTTTTATGAGCTAATAATTTCCTAGCAATAATTCTAACCACATCCTTCATTATCCAGAGGTGTTTTCACAACAATACTCATTTTTTAAAGCAAACCAAGTCAGGATTGCTATCAGCATTTTAAGGAAGATATCCATCTACTGCTGCTAAGTGAAGCAGTCATGTGGAAGGAGACTAGCCAAGTGAATTAAGATGTCCATGCCTTTCGAATTTGCTAGGAGGATGGTAAGATACAGAAATTACTGTGGCAATATTATGCTGTGCAAGAGATAGGAAAACGAGGGAAGTGTTAAAGGTGGTGTTTATTTTTTGATCCTGTCATAAAAGTAATTGACTTTAATTATCATAATAAATGTTCTAGCTGCTTCAGATAATTACATTCAGTGCCTTCCATGTAGTCTAAATTTATGAGGGTGTTTGGGTCATCACATCAGCAGAGCTTACAGCTATACATGAAAAGTGGATTCTGCTGGGAGTGCTCTCTTAGAGGTGTTGCCTTCTGAAAATATTCTCCCTTTTTAAGTAAAACATTCCTTGAGCTCACTGCAATTGCACCACAGGAAACAAAGATGTTTCTGCTTTCTGTATATTCTGTATAGGACTCTGTGTGCTGCAGATGTAACTTAACTAGGCTGAGTACTTAATGGATGAGAACATAGTGTATTTCTTTGTTGCTCAAAAAGTTGTGGTGAATCACAGCAAAGTTTTTCTTCAGCCTGCTTTATGTGCAGGTGGCCAGATGAAAAGATCCAAAGAGGACAGGCATGATCAGGACATGCCATTCTTAAGACTTGAAAGGCAAGATTTAATAAATGTTGCTTTAATATCTATTTTTCTTGCTGGCACACATGAAAGTTGAAGAGTTTTCACTGTTCCTTCAGAGGCACATAACAGTTTCTATTCAGGTGATATTGTTAAAACTATTCCAAAAGGTCTCTGCACCCTCAGCTTCACTGATTACTACTCTTTTTGTACAGTGCAGAGAGAGATACCTCTGTGGACCCCACCTGGAAAATTCCACCTGCACCCAGCCCCTGGAACCTGAGGTATCAGAACTTCCCTCTGGGCTCTGCTGCCCTCCTGCCCTCCCTGTGCCCTGCCCAGCTCAGTAGCCATGGTCTTACCAGCCTGCTTTGATATGAGCAGTGGAGTCCTAAGGTGTTCTACAGGCTGAGGCCAGAAGCTTCTCTTCCTACAGCACTAGGGCCTTGATTCCTGGGAATTAGGGCAGCTCTGTTTGCCAAATGTCTCCTCTCCCTGCCTACACACTTCAATTAATAGAATCATAGAGCCATGGAATATGCTGAGTTGGAAGGGAACCACAAAGTTCATCCAAGTCCAACTGCTGCCCCTGCACTGCAGCATCCCCAGAGTCACACCCTGTGCCCAAGGGCATTGTCCACTTCCTGAGCTCTGTCAGGCTGGTGCTGTGCCCACTGCCCTGGGCAGCTGTTCCAGTGCCCAGCCACCCTCTGGGGAAAGGGAAAAACCTTTCCTAATGAACCTCCCCTGACACAGCTTCAGGCCATTCCCTCGTGTCCTTTTTCTGGTCACCACAGAGAGAGATCAGTGCCTGCCCCTGCCCTTCCCCTCCTAAGAAAGCTTGGGGTGTAAGAGATCCCCTCTCAGTCTCCTCCAGGCTGAACAGTCCAGGTGACCTCAGCCACTCCTCACAGAGCTTCCCTCCAGACCTTCACCATTCTCAGGCCTCCTTCAGATGTTCTCCAACAGTTTAATATCTTTTCTATATTGTGTCACCCAAACCTCCCCCAGCACTGGAGGAGAGGCTGCCCAAGGCAGAACAGAGCAGGAGAATCCCCTCCTTTGCCCAGCAGCTGATGCTGTGCCTGATAAAACACCAAATTTCATAAAATTGTTGAACCCAGAGCAGTATTACAGTGGGGTGTAAATGCCTTGTTTTCCAATAAAAACATTCTTCATTTATATATAATAAACTCCAGTAACTACATTGGTTTCTCCATCCAGTCTTCAGTATGCCAGTCAAAGAGGATATTTGAAAGTGGAGATTTAAATGCTCTGCCTCACAAATGTAGAATTTGGGTGCTCTCTATTTGCTACACTGTCTTGTGACATATGTAAGGTGTCACATATTGCAATAATAGTAATTGATCTACTACCAAAAAACCAAACTAGCTAAGAATGAAAAGATTTATATACTACTTAAAACAGTAGTTCTCAGAATGTTTGATTACCATCTAATCTGAAAGGTATGTCTGGATTTACTGAAGTGCTGAACAATTTCATGAAATCATTGTGCTTTCTCAGTACCTTAGATCAAAAAGCCTGATATCAGCCTTCAGGATGTTACATCAGCATTAGCAGTGAGACAAGTTTTTTCCTGTAATGGAGATTGCTGCCTACTGCCCTGACACATCCTACATAACAGGGTAGGATGATCTGATTGGACTGTGTCAAGTGGTTTAAATTCAGCAACTTGAAAAAAGTTAAAAAGTAGTATAAACCACTGAATGCAAAACCAAGTATTTATGTGTGTTTATGATTTACATCTTCTCCTAAGACCCATTCAACAATGCACAATTTAAAATAAAATATTTATTTAATCTCTGGATTTAAGATGCAGAAAATGTGCTTTTCTGAAATACCATCCATCATCTTTTATTTCTTTAAAGAATTGTATATTCAATATGATCCATTTCAAGACAACCAAAACTATTCATTAATATGTGAAGAATTTAGAACTGTTTCAGTCCATGTTAGTATATTTCTCATTCATATTTTCAATGTTTTTTAAAAAATAAATTAAATCACTTTGAAACTTATCTTTGTTTAGAAGTTACAATGCATTTTTGAAAGCATCATTCCCTATTAAAATTAGAAGGTGCCCAGTGGAGTTTATTAGACATAAATAATGAGCATAGTTGTTAAAAATCGCAAGGTTTTTATCTTACTTTTAAATTAGCACAAAACTGATTCATCTAGGTGGAGCAAGACAGAAAACTGCTATGTGATCAGAAGACTTTGTATTACATTTTAAATTTTTTTGTTTGTGAACAGTTCACATGATATTATCACCATTGTGATAGGAAATGGAAATGCATTTTCTAAACACAGAGTCTTCCTATACATACTCCAGGTCTTTAGCTTAGATATCACCCGCCCAGGTGTGAGTGGAATTTTGGAGATGCTCAAGTTTCAAATTTAAGCTGTTGTATGATTTTGTTTTGGGAAAGATAGACAAAAACAGATCTGGGAGAATGATTTCCAGGGAGAAAACATCTAGGGAGCTTCTGGTCAACGTCCAATCTGAAGCAAGCACAGAGAAGAATAAGTATATTCTATCATTTATCCCTTCATCCACATAGTCTCTGGTGACCCTCCAATTTAACTGACTTGTACTTCTTCGCCAAGGACTTGGACTTGTCCTTGTGGGTCCCTTCCAACTCAGCAGGTCTGTGATTCTGTAAAACAGACTATAAAGTTGTAAACACAACTTAATTTTTGCTAAATTTGTGCTGTAGTCTGTAACATTACCAAATCAGAGCTGACAAGAAGTGGTAGTGGTTTTTTCTGAAAGGTGAGAGATGGAGGAAAAAATTAAGTGGGAGCCAAAACTTCATGCACCATCTGCATTCAGCAGGCAGCTGAAGAAAACTGAAATGGAAATGCACTTTTCAAACAATGGAGGAGCTTCTTCCCTTGTTGTGTATATGGCAGATATTGTCCTACATAAGCATTTTTAGTAAACTTGGTTGATCCTTTTGGAGAATTAATTTATGTCAGCCACAGTATATCTCTGAGATAGCAGGAACAAGCTTGATCATGTATCAAATCAGATTCCCATTCCTCCTTCAGTACCAGGGAGGAATGGCATCCTTTAACCCCTCCATGCTCACAGGTATTTCCCTCATTTAGAACTGACAGAGTACTGAGATGTGTGCCTCTTCAGAAAAACTCACCTCCATTATTGATAACAGCTCTTGGTTTGAAATCTGAGTTAAAGCACCATTCCTCAAGAGGCTCAGGCTTCGTATTCTTTCCATGGTCTGAATTATATTACTACCTGATAACACACAAAAGTGGGAAGAACTTAACAAGGGAGCCAGAAAGGGGCAGAATGTAAGAGAAGAGAGGTGTTTTTTAACAGCCTTTTTAAAGTTTAACAAAGGTTTGTCTATGGCTCTATTCTCCTCTGTGAGATTTTTGCATAACAAGCTTTAGGAGCTGCCTCATTATCTCCTGTGTGCCAGTCAGTGCCAGCCACGTCCACCTGGGCATTTGAATGGATCTGAAGCAAGGTGATGCCTTTATAATGATGCCATCTGATAAGTGGCCTTAATAAAGGCAAGAAAACTGGGAATTTTCTTGGTGCCTCACTGACTGTATTTTTAGGATTACAATCTCTCTTCCATTAAGATTGATAGGGTGATTAGCATAATAGAGTCAGCTGATCTTGGAGGTTTTCTTTGCAAATTCACTATTCCTGAGGTTGTTTTCATCCTTTCCTGTCTTCTCAGAGACATCTATTTTGTGTCAAAAGGAAGGGTGTTTTTTTACCCCAGAGCAATTTGGCTTTGCATCAAGCTCTTCACAGTTTCGTCTCAGGACTCTCTATAACATCATAGTAACCTGGGATGGGAAAGAAAAATACATAATCCAGACCCATTTACAGCTAGAGGTAATGCATAATTGTTTTAGACAACAGACTTGTCTACAGTTCCTACCCAGGCTGGTTTCAATTGACCTTTTATTTAAAGAATCATCACACAGTCCTCTGACATGCTGGAAACTGAGCACCTTTTTCCCGTATATTTCTGTAATTTCTTAAAAAAAGGTTAAAAAAATATAATGTTGGTTTCAATATGTCATGCTGATTCTTATTGAAATAAGAAGAGCAACACACCTGGAACTAAGATTTTAGTTGTTTGGTTTATTTTTTTGTGTGTTTGTTTGTATTGGTTTGGTTCATTTTTTTTCCTCAGGAGTGCTTTCTTTGCTGTATCCAAGCAAGATCCTTGCTTTGGTCCCCAGTTCAAAACGTTGGTGCAGATTCCCTTTGGAGAAATGGTATTTTAGGTGTTACAGAAAGAGCACAACCTTCTCAAGCTCTTACAAGTGTTCTGTAGTGGAGCAGGAAATTGGAGCTGTGTTTCCAATGACCAAGAGGGCACATTTGGCTGCTGGACCACGTCTTTTCTCTGAGATGATTGCTATTGGAAAAGCAATGTGCCTCAAGGTGCACATCAGCCAGAAACCTTTTATTCCTTACAGTACAGGACAGACAAAAGAATCTCTTCAACCTTTCTCTTACCTTGCTGTGTCTTCCTGATAGGATAAAACAGGAACATCAGTGAAGCTATTGGAAGAGTTAGGAGCCACATGCAGTTTAAGAGGTGTTATTTAATGCTGATTCTCTATAAGTCTAAGCCATTTATAATGCATATTGTTATGAGTGTATTAGAAATTCAATTAGTATTTGTTACTAATGTTTCCATGTCATAATTACTTAACCTCATTACTGAAGTACAATCACTTAAAACCTTGCTCAGTCATTTGTCAGCTCTTTATGAACAATTTATAAATGGAACCTGACTGCAAACTGACCTCTCTCATGTCTGGTAACATTGCTCCTCTGACATCTAGGTGGATTCCTCTGCCTTGCAGACTGACAGCCTGTGATTTAACCTCTAAAAATAGCCCTCCTCCCATATTTTCTTTCTGCAGGCATAGCCCAATATGACCACATATGGGCAACAAGGAACTCTCAGGAGCAGAACTTGGAAGAGAAACCCACTGATATTTTACAAGACAAACACAAGACACAGTTGGGCTCTTTGAGCTTTTCTTACCAAAGTGTGTTCTTGTGTGGGCACAACTTGACAGACAAAATCCAGTCTTTCCCTCTTCATTTACATGCAACAGAAATAAGATCGCATTCTTGTGAAGCTCCTTTAAAAATTGTCCTCTTGCCATTTAAGCCAAAAGGATCAGGGCCCTCATGTGCACTGAATATGTGAGACCTCAGAGGCTGCCCATTTTCCCCTCCTATGCAAACATTTTCAGCACAGTTCTGAACAGATCAGAACTTGGAGTCTCTTACCTAAGCAGATTTTGTCCCTCAGCCTGGGCAGGACCATCAACAGCCATTGAAGGCCATTTTCAGAGGTTTTGAAGATTATAAGCAAATATTGCTCTTCCTTTACAATGTGGAAATTGGTCATGGTGAAGAAACAGATCCTTTGCATCTCAGTGTAACCATAAGGCCTTTACATAATGCTATTACCTGAAGATTTCATAAGGCTATTACCTGAAGATTTCAGCTCATACCATTCTTATATGGGTCTTGAATGTAAGGTTCAAATGTTACATGGTGTAGCATGGAATGCAAGGGTGAAAGAATTATAGAAATAATAGTGTAAAGAGAGAAAAGATTCAAGTTGTTAACTAAAGATATTGCCAAAATAATGTAGGGTGACGGAAAAGTGAAAAAATGAACTAAAACTGGAAAGTGAGGAAGGCTGAGGATATAAGGCTGGGCTGTCACAGAAGCAGAGCGAAAAGTCTGTAGGGAGAGGCTGTTTAGGGACTCAGTCTTTTATGAAGCATATGTCCCAAAAGTGTGGGAAATCAACACTTTTGAAGGTGAATGTATGTTAGGTATTTGTGGTGTGACACCACAGTTTGGGGCATATGCTACTAGGTATGGAACATATTTGGGTCAGACTTTTTATTTAGCTCTTTTCTTGATGAAATTAGTTTGGATGCATGGAGCCAGTGTAGAGATGTGGATAAAGACAAAGTGGAGACTTGTGAATTCATACTCTTTACATATATATATATATATATATATATACATATACACACACGTGTGTGTGTGTGTATGTGTGTGTCCACATATATACGGTACATAAGCAAGTAAAGATACAAATATAATGCAAAAATGCAAACAACATGCAAACAAACAAACATACAAACAATAATGCAAAACAAAAATGCAAACATGAATATTTATATATAAAATATGTATAAGTATGTTGGATTTTTTTTCTAGACAAATTGCTAATAAAACATAAAGGTCTAGAATCATCTCCTCAATTACTTTGGATGTCAAAAACATTTAATGAAGCTTATGCTTACAGCCAGAAATGCACATGAACCAGAAAAGAAGGAGGTAATGGGAGAAGTTGCAAAATTACTTGGCTTCTCCAAGAAGCCATTAGTTGGCTTAAGAGACCTGAGAGATTATAGGATTTAATCAAGTCCTAATTGTCTTGAATTTGTGGGTTATAAAGGATGGTGAAGGCCTCTGTATAGATTGGAAAAGTGAAGTCAAATGTTTTATCTATCTATCACTAAGAGAGAAGAGATTGGAGTTGATTGCTAGAGATTATAGAAGTGCTGGCAGTCAATAGTACTTTCAATCCAAACTTACATTGATGTCTCGACTTCTGGGATGCTGGGGTCATTGCAATTGGGTTTTTTGGCGAAGCAAAAGCAAAATCATATAATGATCAGTGTGTGGATGAAAAATGGAATAAAAGATGTTGACAGTGAGGAGAGTATGGCAGACGGAACTCAGTAAGGAGAGGATGAAATGAAATAATAGAAAGATGAAATGCACCCCCAGCAAGCTAAATTTCCTCTGAAATTCCAGTATCTTTATGAGACTTCAGTGTACCAAAAAGGAAGCTGAGTTCAGCCAGAGAGCTGTCAGCAAAGGTTTTTATTAAAACACAAGACTTTTTTAAGCTAGAGTAAGAATTAGATTGACATTCTGCTTGTCGCTAAGAAATACCAACAGTTTTTATGGCAGATAGGTACAGCAAAGGATTTTTGTACTGAAAAAAGCAGGTTTTCTGGGCTGTTTTCAGTCAATTTTGATAATTCTTTACTCTGATTATAAAATTTCTTTATATAAAATTTATATAAATTTTTATATATTTCTATAAATTCATATATATTTATATAAATTTATATTTATATTATTATGTAAAATTTATATAAAAATTTTTATACTGATGAAAGCAGATTTTCTGGGCTGTCTTCAGCCAATTTTGATAATTGTTTACTCTGATTATAAAATTTCTACATGCAACTTATAAGTCTTTATTTTCCTCTCTCATTTTTAAATACAAATAAGCATTAAAGGTAAACATGACGTTTCTTGCCAAAACTTCCCACTGGGCCCCCATTTACCTACCTGGTAAGGAGACATCATGGCAAATCCTGTCCCTGACATCACCTTGGAGATGTCTTCTGGACAACTCCCTGTTGTAACCAGGGCTCTCAGGCATCATCTACCTGCTTCTCCTCATTTTCTTCCCCTGCCTAAAACAAGCTTGTACCCCCAAAATACATGCTAGTAATTTCCCCTAAAAGTGAATTCTTCTACCTGGTTTTAGAACACACGCCTACTTAGCTTGAGAATGCAAATGAGACAAAAAGCAATTTTCAAATTGAAATTGCCATAAATCCATGGATGCTGCCATTTCACTGACAGGAATGAAGAAGAGTGAATTTATTCCACCTCAATGTCCAGACTACAAAAATATCTGAAACTGTCTCCAGCTTTTTTTTTTTTGTGGTATACATTACTTGTACACTCGCCATGATGATAGTTTGCATGTACACAGCCCCTAGCACCAACAATTCCTCTTGGTTGTTTAAAACAGATCCTTTGAAAGCTGATCTAATAAGAAATAAAGAGGGAAACAATCTTTTCTGAATCCCCAAAGTGTGCTGTGATAGTGACAAATGCCCAGATAGTGTGGTCTTTTTAGCTGATAGAAAGGATTTTCTCTCCCTTAAGAGGATAGAGGGTGATTTTATTTTTCTCCTCTTTGGATGAAAGTTAGTGGATTTTTAGAATGATGAGGAAAGAATTTAAATATAAAGGGATGGAGCCAGGTTGAGTATCTCAGCCAGACTTATCAACCTGTGAGTCCTAGAGCAGCTGAAAATGCAAAAATTGAAGCATCTCAAAACCCAGATTTGAAGCTTTGAACACCAAACATTGTTAACCATTAAAAAAATGGGGAACATTTTCTTGCTAACCTGGACCACTATTTTGTATAGCTGCATCATGCAGAGGATAAAGAGTCTGTATTTCCATACTGATCCTGTGTAGGATAAACCAAATATTTGTCTAATGAGTGCCTTGACCATTTAAGCTAAATATTTGAAATGGTGAGACCTCAGAAACATGAGAGGAGAGAGCTGGAGACAGGAGACTTGGCACCTTCCACATTTGAGTTTCAGATCATAGACTGACCTTGTATGTAGGGCATTGGAGTTACCTTTGAAGCCAAAACACTTTGTTAGGATTTTTGTGCTAGGTTTAGCAGTTAGAATATAGAGAGAGGTGGAGGGGAGAGAATTTTTCTTAACAAGTGTTAAATTATTGCCTTCCCCATTTTCCTCTCTAGAACACAAGCCATTTGCCTTAATGCTTCTTTAACAGATGCTGTTAGAGAGCAGTCTCACTGAAGCTCAGCAAATCTGCAGCCCATCTGTTTGTGCAGAGCAAAGCCCTGCCCTGGCCAGCAGGACGAGGAGAGCAGTGCTGTCTATCTGCACAAGCACCACAAGTGTGAGCACCAAATAAAATCTCCAGCCCAGAGCTGCCCTGCAGCAGAGAGAGCTGCAAATGATAGGATGGATCAACAGATGCACAGTTAGCAACTTTACAGTATTTTATGTTTATTTTTCCCCCTTTCCCAAGTGGGAATATGATATTCCCTTTTACAAGTGGTCTTAGTTCCTTTCTTTGTTAGGGTATGTGCCTGGAATTCAGCCACTCCATATCCAAACTACTCAAACAAAAAAGGCTCCTCCAGCTCAGTATCCTGCTCCTGACAATGGTCAAAAGTGGAACCTGAAGGAAAGTTTATTGTGACTAAGTTTAGTTGTTGTGACACAATGTCTTACTTTCATGCTATCATCAGTTGATCAATATAAAATAAACATTTGCAATTATTATAGCATAGTACTCCTCATGCCAGTTAAATTCTTAAAAAGCATAAGCAAATTCTATGAAATAACAGTCTTTTATAAGGCCCTAGGGGTATGTTAAGGTATCTGCAGGCAGCTGAATGGTGGTAACTTGCTGTGGTGTCATAAAATGAACATCAGGGCTGCAGTAAGGTACCACTTTAAATACTGATGTTCAAGACTAGAGCTGCAATACAATGTTATGGAATAAAAATCTTCCCCCAATCTATTAACTTTTTATTACAGCAGCTGCAATAGCACAGCTGGGACCAGAATAAGTAGCCAGATGAAGATGAAAAATGTTTTACTGGAAGAGTCCTTTTACCTGCAGTGTCAGGAAGGGGAGACTGCTCTCATGGATCTTCCCCTACCACAGAAAGGTTTCTTAATCTACCACTCCAAGGAGTGCTAAACTATCTGAAATGTTGGGGAGATGTTGAGTTCAGGATCACTCAGATCCAAATTTTGCTTTGGTGCAGCAAGGCAGAGGCATGTAATTAAGGAGCAATTTTCATTTCAGGGCCTGATCATCAGGAAGCATTGACATAATTAGATAGCCTGGCTTGGTTTTCTATCCTCAGTTTTATTTATATTGCTAGTTAATGCATTGGTAGCTGCCTTTTAATTCACTTCTGTGCACAGTGAAATCCTCACAGGTGGACAGAAACCCCTTTGCTTATGCCAAATATTCTTCTGCATGATTGACTTTGGACAGATTTCAGTCTGAATGGAAACTTAGAGGGAGCTGATTGTAAATTTGTGTGCCAACAGATTTCCAAACTGGGGAGTTGAACACAGGCCTTCCACTGCCTTTGTCTGTGCCTGGTGCCTTCCAGAATATGCTGCAGTTTCTTTAAATATTTTTGACAATACACAATCATCTACAAGACTTGGGTTGCTGAAGCAACATGAAACAATTCATAGCAGTTAAATGGCCGTGGGGTGAGTGAAAAAGATCAAGCTGCCTTAAAACTACATTGATAGAGATGAGAAATAATATTAACAAGCAGGGATGTCCTTTCTTATTTTCAGGAATTGTCTACTCCAGGGTTTTTTTGTTGCTGCAGACCTATCAGGCCAGATTCTAATTTTTGTTTGAATGGCAAAGGGAAAAAGTGTGAGAGAGATCAGAAGCTGGTTATGTGGACTGTTTATTTGGAAGTATTTATTCCATTATTTTTCTCCATTTTAGGCAGCAAGTTAATTTAGCCATCAAGTTTTTAATATGCTTTAGAAAACTGAACATCAGGGCAGCTGGTTTTCTAAATACCTTGCAGTTTGTCTGGGCCCGAGCCAGCAGAATGGCTGCTTTGGATTGAGCAAGAGCAGCACATTAGCTGAGGCAAGTTAGAGCTCTACACAGGCCATTCAAATGTTGAAATGTGAAATTCCAATATCTCCTCTGCTGAATAAGGGCCTGCAGTTGGATTCCTCTTAAATATTTGTGTGTTTTAAAACCATAAAGAGTTGCTATACCTACTGTATGTAAATCAGGCATTTTAATTTTATGTGGAAAATCATTTGCTGATTCCAGTTCTTATGATGGTATAATTTTCTCAGCACGTAGTTTTGATTTAGAGACTCTCAGCACTGGAAAAGCTGCTGTATCTCCTCTGACAATTGATCTTCCTATTAACCACCCTCACTGTAAAAATGAGTAATTTAATCCTAGTATAGATTTTTGCAAACCAGGTCTAAAAATGGATCTCATTGTGCATTTCTGCAGTAGGTGGGTCTGTTCTAGATTCATTGAATACTGGAACTTCTCATCCCTGCACTCATGAAAGACCATATCTCATGTCACAGGAGGTTTAGAGTCCCAGGAGCAGGACACTTTCATTGAACTGATGGTGAATTAATTTTCCTAAGTGGCATTTTGCAAGTACCAGGTCCAGCAGATGAGTAGGATTTTTTTCATTTGTTGCATACAGTTAAAAGTGCAATGGATGTACTTGCTTTTAAATTTAAGCTCTTTCCTGAAGTATTGTTGGGATAAAAAGAAGGAACCCCCCCCCCCAAAAAAAAAATAAAATAAGAGAAACAACGGCCAAGAAAGCCATTGTTCTAATGTATTAAATGCACTTTTCTGAGTCAACTGAAGTTGCTGAGATTCCCATGTCTCTATCAGAAAAAGACAGCTAAATTTGGCAAATCAAAACACTGAGAGAGCTCCCTTTTTTCAAGGAATCAAAGCTTTTGACAGATACATAATATGTAGTGTACAGATCTAGCAGACATTTGGGGCATTCCCTTCATTGTTCAGTCTTGACAGATAAATGAGCTATTCTACTCCAACTTTCCAAAAAAACCAACAAAAACCAAAATAAGCCAAGAAACCCCACACCTAAAAAGCCAGTATGGACTCTCCCCAGATCCTGAAATTACCATTTATTTAAGAAAATGTTTTCCAGGCTTGTCTCAAACATCTCCTAGCTTGCCAGACAAGTCTTCAGGCCTGGGAAGTTTTGAGGGACATTCTTAAACACAAGTTCAATTGATTTTAGTAAAAATATCCAGTCTTATACAAATTAGATTTGAACATGTAAAACTGTGGCAATGTGTTCATTAAAGCAAATTTCAGAGCTGTTTCAGAATTCATATTTTAATATCCCTACCTTTATTCTGAGCTTGAAATAAAGCTGGTCCTCCTCTGGCAGATGGATCCATGCACCTACAGAGCTCTGTAAAAGTTCTGCTACTGACTTGAATTTCACAGCTTTACTTTACATATAAAAGAAGATGCCAAAATTCAGATTCAGCCTTTAAGCTGAATTCCTGCTTGAGCTGGTGAACTGAATGTGTAGGTCTGTAGATCTGCAATTCACAACCTCATTGTCTAAATCTATTCCCTAATTTAAAACACGAACTTTACCATGTCACAATCTACACTGACAGAAAATGATGAGTGGTTTTTTAGTTAATTACCTGTCAACTCTTTTGAAAGGGAAACAGAGGAGCCATGTTTAAAGTATATTAAATTATTTGGTCACCTCTGTTAATTGGGTTCCTCAGCTGGAAAATCTTTCATCCTATAGTGCAAACTCCCTTTTAAACAGAGCCATCTGCACCATTCATTTTGTTGACAAGAGGAAAGGGCTCATCTTTCATGATGACTTGCTGCTGTGGTAGCCATTTTCAGCAGGACACTCCCATTTTTCTTGAGACATTTCTTTTCTATCTTTAGCAGTGCAGCCAAGGCCCAGGACCATTTACCTCTCTGAGCTGCTTTCCTTCTTGGTAGGAGGACATCAGTAATCGACCAAGCCTGGAATTTTTTATCTCCCACCTTGCTGAGTCCTTGGTTATTAAATGGAAGTGATGAAAAATGCCAACCTGCTGACACCACACAATTCACCACGCTCCTCATGCCAGGCCCTTTCCAAGGAAAGGGAGGGTAGGAGCTATGAGACCACAGGAGTGGAAACACTGTGACAGTGTGAGATAAGTGGTGTTCAGGACTGCTGTAGCCACTCTTACTGGAATACATTCCCTGCTGTAGGCAATAAAACCAGTTCATTTTCCCATACCACAATAATGGAATATTATCAGGGGATTGAACTTGTGTCTTTAAGAGACACATGCTTACACAAGTTGATGTAATGTACAAGTGTTCATAAGCTGCTCCTTTTTATGGCTGTTCACAGCTCATTTTTAAGTCACTAGAAAGAGGAAAGGGTGAAGGGGTCACACAGAACTTTGCACATTCCTTTCTACCTATCCTTTCTTTCAACTCCCACTCTCCACCCTGTGACTGGATTCATCCTCCCTTTGCTTTTGGACCTTCTCTGATACATCCTTTAAACCATTCCCTAAGCTGAATCAGTCTCTTTTCCTACCTGTAGCCCAGCCTCTGATGTATTTCTCTTGCTTTTCAGTTCTGCAGTAGATTTCTAGGTTGAAATCTGCTCAGGATGGTTCTGACTTAGTGGCTGAAATTCCAGCTGTTCCCTCAGGCCTTCCATGGTCCTGGAACTGGAAGCACTTTTTGGTGCACATCAAGCTTAAGTTAGTCTTCCAGAATAAATTCAGAATACTGAAATCAACCTGGTCTGTCTGAGAAACCATTAATATTGCTCTGACAATGAAACTGTCAAAACAGATACTTTAACAGATGGATAAATAAAAAATGGGAGAATGTGCATTGAAAAAGTAGTTGTCAAGGCTTTTAGAAAGACAAATCTGGTTGGGGGAAATTAGGAAAACAAGAGGTGACTGGTTTAAAGGGTCATGGCAGATCTCCACAAAGGATGGGGGGAAAGTGCTAGAGGCCTAGCCTTTTACCCAGCAGATCTTATTGTTTCACTTCTTCCCTAAGTTTCTTCCATCATAGAATCAAATAGAATCATAAAGGTTGGAAAAAAAGTCTGAAATTATCACATCCAACCTTTAAGGCAGCACCACCACGTTCACCACTAAACCATGTATGTCTCCAAGTGCCACATGCAGATGTCTTTTAAACACTTCCAGGGACAGTGATTCTACCACTTCCCTGGCCAGCCTGCTCCACAGCCTGACCATCCTTTTAGTGAAGAATTTTTTCCTAATATCTATTCTAAACGTTCCCTGGTGCAACTTTAGGCTGTTTCATCTGGTCCTGTCACTGTTACTTGGAAGAAGAGTCTGACCTCCACCTGGCTACTCCCTCCTTTTAGAATTATAGACTGTGATAAGGTCACCCTTGTGCCTCCTTTATCCCTAAACAACCCTAGGGTAAACAACCCCAGCTCCTCCACCTGCTCCTCATCAGATTTGTGCTCCAGGCCCTTCACACACATGTTCAGTGCCTGCATGTACCTCTCTGACCTGGACAGGACAGTGCTGGGAGCAGAGGAATGGCTGCAGAGATGCTCCATTCCAGCCTGGCTTCTGCAGCTGAAGGCAATCAGCATTCAGGGGAGCCACGGCTGCTTCTGCCAAACCTGGCCTTGTTTAATTTACCCAGCTACGGAGATCTAATGAGACATTTCAGAAAGCCACTGATGCTATGGGGTATTGCTGTTGTCACAAGGCATTTTGATTTGCTAACATGAAATCAGAATGCACATTAGTGTCCTGTGCACCCCGTTAACATCTGAGTGGGATAAGAGAGACAGGTTCAGGTGGTCACCAGGGACTCCTGTCCTGGCCTCTGACTCTGCTGTCCAAGTTAATTGCTACAGACAGGCTGGAAACCCAAGAGCTTGTTTGCAGCTCTCTAATAAACTACTTTGAGTTTGAAACAATGGTTAAAAAGAAATCCAAGTTTCTAAAAACAAAACAAAAAATAAAAATGAAACAAAACAAAACAAAACAGCAGTGACACTGGATAAATGTTGAGTTTCAGTACTTAACTGTGATGATTTCACTCCATCATCATGGACTGTCAGTTTTTCTTCTGTTTTTTGCATTCACAGCTAATTTCCCATTCTGTCTCCCATTATGCCAGCTCCCCAGGATAACAAAGCATCCTCACCTTTATTTTCTCAAATAGAACTCAGATTTTGTCCTCTGAGCAAACAACCTTGAAAGATATTACAAAAGCTAAGGAAGAAGAGTGAGAATTTGTGTTCCATAACTCAGGCATGTTGGGGGAGCAGTGGCAGTTGAGGATTAGATTCAGCCAAGAAGTTCAGTCTGATTCCAGTCTCTTTCCTCTACAAGCTGCCTTTTTGGAAGCAGTCTCATTTCATCAGATACCCAGAAATTTGGCACATGAAACTCAATTATTATGCCACATAATTCAAATTATGAAGAAATAGTCAGGAAAGTAAATATAACAAATACCTTTAATGTGCAATTGTGTGGTGACTGCTGCACTGTCATGGGGGATGTCATGACAGCCAGGCCAAGCACCCAGGTGCCAAAGATCTCATGGCAGAGGGCTCCAGAGACAGCTGTGTTTAGGAAGGGGCCCTCTAACAGTGTGCTCTGACTGCAAAAAGAAAACATCAGTGGTTTTTTCCAGAAATTTCCCAAAATTGTTGGGTGGCTGGCAGCAGAACCGCTAGAACAGGGGAAGATTAGTGCCCCAGTGAAGCTGTGATCTGAGGGCCCACTGGAGGCTCTGGTGCTCAGGACAGACCTGATGTGTGGAGCAAGATCTGGATCTGGCAAAGCCCCACTCGGCAAAAGCCCCTCCTGCCAGTGCAGAGCGCTGCCTTGCCTGGAGCAGCTCTCATTCCTTCCCTTGGGGCCTGCTGGGGATGAGGCCGCCCTCGGATGGATGCCAAGACAGACAGGGATCTGTAAGGACTGGTTCATTTCAGCTCTGAGCACAGTGAGATGGAGCTCACACCCTCAATCCCAATCACAGGAGCCATCATCACACAACAAACTTTCCAACTCATGTTATGTGCTGCGAACACACATAAGCGTGTGATGCGTGATATAAATGACAGAAAACTGTTGAATTTTGGGTTATATTTTTTATCCTAGTATAGAGGAGTGTTGGGAAAGAGGGAGTGATATCCATAAAATGAAAATTCTGAATAGAATGTTTATTTGTTTCAGTTGGAACAATTTGCCTTCTGTCCACACTTCTCACCAAATTTGAACAGACAAAATAAGACAGCATATAGAAGATCTGTTGTAGAAAGGTAATCTTTACATAAATATAGCATTTAAGGGTTTTTTACAAAACAAAATTATGTTTCTCTTATTGGAATGATTTTTTTTCAGTTTCAGAACATGCTCTTACATAGGACATTCATTCTTGTGTCTGGTAGAAGACAACAAAATAATAAATAAACCATCATTATTTTCAAAAAAGATTTCAGTAATTTTGTATAAAAAAATGGAGAAAAATCTGGGGAATTTTGCTGTCTTTGATTTCTAACTTTCAACATCATTCTGAAACAAAGACCTCACATTTCTTTTTTGGAAAAGGGCCATTACTTCCCTAAAGAGCATGACCTCTGTATTTTACTGTATAAGCTAAGACATATGGGGCATCATAGAATTTAGCTAAAGTCCATTTTCCTACCACAGACACACATTGGGAATACAGAGTGGTATTTCTTTTATCCTAGTGGATGCAGACCATAGGGGCTGCTATGCCAAGACATTTCCCTGACCAATGCCTGATGAGATTATTTAAATGAGTTAGAAGTAATCATTTCACCAAATTTCTTGCCATCTTAGTTATGCTTACTGGCTCCTTCAAAGAGAGAGCAATCTGGAAGCTGAGATTTAGAGAGATGCATTGTGCAGTTTCTGGTTTAATTAGGACATTAAGATTTTTTTTTAGAGGTTTAAGCACAAGGCATTTGAATGCATAATTCAGCATGCACACTGGCTAGCCTTGCACTTCCCTTGTTCTGAGGTGAAACAGATTGGGAAGGGGGAGACAGCTGTGAGAACATCCTGTGGTGTCCAGCAGAGCCAGTCCCTAATTTACACTGGGGCGTCAGAGATGAATTAATTAGACTTTTCTAGCATGATATTGGCAATAACCTCCTAGACCCATGCTGGGCATACACACTCTGTTTGGTGTGGAACTGGCACTGGGGAGCAGGAGTTACTGACTTGATGGCTCAGGGAGATTATCTGTATTCTCCTGAGAGTGAAGGGAGCTGGGGGAATATTGGCTGTTTTGAACTGCCCTGTTGGGAGTGCTGAAGTGCCCTCTGTGCCTCTGGGACCGTCCTGCATCAGCTGCTTTCAGGGCACTGCTAAAGCAGTGATGTTTTGGCTTCTTCCATCCTTGGAGTACAGGTCACAGTGGATCATTATTGAAGTGAAGGGAGACGACCCACCTTCGTTGGTCAGCATCAACTCCGTTTATTGCTTCAATCAGTCACTTTTTATAACTGTGTTAACTAAGTTCATGCATATTGCAAAATCCGAGCTCACAATAGGTCAGAGATTGCAGACCAACCCCTCCTTTTGTTTTCAATACCAAGATTTGTGTTCTCAAAACTTACTTTTACTTTCCCAAAACAGCCAAAGATAGAATATTTACCTGTTATGAGAAAACTGCCTGAGAACCCTGGTATGAAAGGTTCTCAAGGCCTTCATGTTTGTCACTTTTGCTTTCCCATACCTTATCCAAGGACAAGATATTTACTTGTTATTAAAAACAACCTGAGAACTTCTGCTGTTTACAGAAACAGGCTGTGAGAGATTGCTTCTCACAGCTGCCTTCTAAGCCATTTCTGAAAAAATCTCCAACAGATCATGTGTTAAACTGGGTGAGAGGCAGAAGCCATATCCCTTTATCTGACTAAGGAAAAAAAACCAAACCAATGTATGTGTTTGCATGCATGTTTGTGTGGATGTACGAAAAAGAAAGTGATTTTTAGGTGGGTGTAAAAACCTACTATGTTTTCATTTTCTACTAAAATATAAAAGCACACAATTGTACTTCATCTGGTATGAAAGTTTGTCATTTTCATGGTATGTCACATGTCATTTCTGACAATGTGAAGAAGAGAAAGAAAGGTAAAAGTCTAGCTTTTCTTTTACAGTCTTCCTGAATTCCTTAGAAGCAAGAGGGAGTTTGCTTAAATGAACCCTTTTATCTCCTAAGAATTGTTTGATCTGGAAGGATAACCTAAAAGATAATGCAAAAAGCACTTACTCCATCAATAGTAAGGAATGCAAAAGTAATATCTGCTCTTTAGAAGTTAGCATTTATTCATTATGAATTTTGAAATTTCCTCCACATTTTTTTTCTCCACAATTTTTTGAGCAAGTCCAAAAGCTAAAAGATATTTGATGAAATACTGTATCGCTTCTATGTTTGGTAGAATACAAAGAAACTGGATCTGATTTTATTATGAAGGAAGACTACAATTGATATGCTGGTGGCATCTTAAATCATAATGACTTCTACTAAGAAAGGGTTATGTTATCTTCTGATTTTACTTTTTCTTTTCCCTCCTAATTTTCCAGTGAAGTTCCAGCCAAATTAGAAAACTGGTATTTCAAGTTTGAACTAGGGAAACAACTCCAACAATCAGCTAATGACAGTATTTATTTATTTTCAATTACTTCAGACTTCTGTGTTTCAAATAAGCAGGAACACTTAGGTTTTCAGCCCCTTTCCCATTACTAGAATCAGACAAGTTTTCAGTGAAAATGCAGACTGGGCAGCAATTGATTTCTGCTAATGGTCACTCTACTAATGAACAATCTCTGATTTTATTCTACCTATTTATGTCAAATTGAATCACCACTTCTCCTAATGCCCTTGGAAGAAGCTGTTTCTTCATCTTCCTCTTCTGAGAATTAATGCAGTTAATGACAAAACTGCTGCTATGGCACATGCATGATGCACTCGTGCCATCTCTGCAGAAACTGGGTGGTTTCTGTTACAAATGCATCATTCTGTCCAAGTTTCTGCTTATTTCTAAACATGGCATAAAACTACTCAGCTTTCTTCCTAATGTTTATTCCCTGGCAACTGCTGAGTTTTCATCAGCAGTTTTAATGCAGAAGATTAGCTAAAGCCAATGAGCTCAGTGATGGATAACAGAAGCAACTGGTTGTTCTGGCAAGTCTCTCCAAGTAGCTTTATTAGCAACTCTTGGGATTGACAACTCCAGTTTTTCTGCAGTAAAAGACCTTGTGAGCAGGCCTGGGTGGGTGGGTGCTGTTGTGGCAGGGAAGGGTTAAAGGAGAAGGGGCTCTGGCATCAGGAGCACTGAGTGCAGCCTGATGGACTCCCACGACCTTTATGAATGTCAGCTACCGGTGTGGGAGGATCACGTGGAGGAGTTTCAAACAGCTCCTGGGATTACCTGGGTATTTGGGGGATCACTGAGCTTTCCAAGCATGATGTTATTGCTTGTCAGAGAGCAGCCAGCAGAGAAACATGAAATGAAAAGAATACTTCCTCCTGATATCCTTTTTCAGAAGTTGTGAATATTTATGCTTATCAGTAGTCAGAAGAGCGGACCTCTCTGGAAATAGTTTTGAGATATCTGAAACTTGAAATCAAGTGGGTGATTCTTTTGGTTAAAGTGCTTAATATTAAAGATCTAAGTACAGTTCTGTGAAGCTTTTGAGTTGAAATTGGCATAGTATACAATCATTCCCATCAAAATTCAGCACCTAATAGAGTTGGGAAGAGTATTTTGCTGTTTTAAGGCAAGATGAGCATTCAGTAGATCTGGCTTCAGTTCTGCAAATATTAATTACACATACAAAGTGCACCAAGTATTTTTTATTATCCTTATTCCTGTTAATGCAGACAGTAAACTTTCTGGGAAAGAGACTGACTCTTTTCCAATATGTTTGTCAACAAAACATTTCTGAGTTTTAGTTTGAATTTACAGATGGTGCTGTACTGCAAATGACTTTGAAATTTGTTCTGGTTTTTTCCTAATCCTGTCCAGTTAAAAGACAGTGATCTTGGATGAAGACTTGGCCATCTGCATCACAAGATTTGATGGCTGCTGAACATCTACCTGAAAATATAAGAAGCTGCCCACTCAGAAACTCTCCTTTATGCAGCCCATGCAGCCTTTTTCAGATACCATACAAGTAAATGTGCATTGCACTGATAGTGCCAGGATTTCCCCCGTGCTGCTTAGCCTACTAAGGCAGTTAAGCATGGAAGCAGCAGTTATTTGTTAAGATAATATCTATTTTCTTTAACAAGAAAATTATCCCACTGATGAAGTCTGAGTATGAAATACCACCTGTTAAACAGAACAGATTATTCATGGAAGGCCATTCATTATTGTCTAAGGCTGCCAATGTTTATTTATGCATAAAGGAGCTCTAGCCTTTTTAGGTTTTATGTTTCTATACCCATTAAATTTTATTTTTTTAATAATCAAGTTACAGCTGTTCCAAACAGCTTTCTCTCCTGGGTACTCTGAGGTTGTTTTTCTGTATTCCCACTTACTCTACAAATACACTTGCTCGGAATGATCTGTCATGAAAATGTAATTCTTATTTTGAGCTGCATGAAT
This sequence comes from Zonotrichia albicollis, assembly GCF_047830755.1. Classification (NCBI taxonomy): domain Eukaryota; kingdom Metazoa; phylum Chordata; class Aves; order Passeriformes; family Passerellidae; genus Zonotrichia; species Zonotrichia albicollis. The sequence continues at coordinate 39,783,516 of NC_133825.1, read as the reverse complement.
TGATGGGCTCCCTTATATGCAAATGTGGCAGGTTAATGAGGCAGAGTTTTAAGGGATAGGAGTGCTGGAATCTTGGATAGGATAAAGTGGCCAACAGACTAATTAGATTACTATGGTTAACTCACAGAATTTGGAAAAAAATCTTTACTAAGGAAAGGCATACATTCTGTAATATTATACACTCGCTGCGTTATACTCTTGCTTGGGCAAATACAAGGTGATTGTTTAAAAAAAAACCCCAGACTAATATTAAAGACTAATAATAGAAGATAATAAATTATGCAAAGAATGTTTTATTTCTTCTGCTAACAGTTGCAGTCATGTTGAAAAGGATCTCATTCTTTAATTATGAATAAAATCCAAATCTATTAGTGTAAATCTCAAAGCCATTATTTTTCTGGCTGGTTTTCCTTTGGGTAAATCTCAGCATCTTGTTTTGAATACATTGTAATGGAATGTTTTATCAAAGGCCACATAATAGTGCTTAGATGTTCATTTGATTGATTAACATTTCTTTGTTTTGAGAAATAGACGTTTTCTTGAGAAAGAACCTTCTGCAGCAAGTAATCACAGACACATCCTAATGGGCTTCCTGGTGCCATTTTGTTGTTGTATTGTGCATGTATCCACCTTCAGTATTGTGCAGTGTCCAAAGAGAATTTTTTCTCAAACCTGATCCAAAGTCTGCAGGAAGTGCTGCTGGTACAGTTAGGTCAATATTATAGATCATCCATAACCACCTGGATTCTCATTTTCGGCTATCCTGAATGTCTCTAGAACCATTCAGGTTTTGATTTGTCTCTGGAAAGTGAATATTTTGAAATGATCAAGCTAATTTCCTGCCCAGATGTTCAACAAGGCCTGCAGAAGCATAAAGCTGACCAGCAGAATCCAGGCTATGAGACCTGGGGCAGTCTCATGGCTGAGCAAAGCTTAAGGTCATCTAGAAGCCTGTAAAATTTCCAGTAAAGAAAATACAGCAAATACTCTTTTCTTTGACTTGGACAGGCTTCTGCAATACACTAAGGCCTGTTTGCAATAATAGGAATGGACAGAGCTTGCCAAAATCTTGTAGCCTAATTAAGCTGAAATTCAAATGAGAGAGGTCCAGCTGCTAAAAGGAAAACTGTGAAGCTGAAGAGCTGGAAACAATCACAGGTAAGTTAGAGATCCCTGTGCACATTGCTGAAAGCAAATGTTGCTGGCTGGCAAACCTGAAAGAGAATTTCTCAGTGTCTGTTCATCCCACTGAAAGATTTTACCCCAGGCTGTAACACTTCCAAAATCTGCAGCAACAGGTCCAGAGGCCTGGGGCATGTCTGTCTTGTATGCTTGGTGGGACAGAATTTTTGAATTTTACCCCAGACTTTTATTCTCTTTTTGGTCAACTTCATCTCTTTTTTTCATGTTTGCAAGTTTTCTTTCCACCCTCCAGTCTTTGTTCTCACCCTGAAAATAGATTGGGTGTTTATGCTCTAACAAACTCCAACTGATTCAGAGCTACAGGGAAAAGTCTTCCCATGAGCCATGAAATCTCTCTGCCTACTGTCTAGTGTTTCAGCCAACTTCTCCAAAGTTCATGTCTGTTCATATCTACATATTTGTGTAAATCAATATGTATACAAGCATATAAAGTTCACATAATAAATATCATCAGCTACATTTTTTTAAAAAAATTCATACTTAAAATTCACTATAATTTAATAAACTTGAATAGTTTTCACTTTCATATCCTGAGAAAGGAGTGCAGAAATATCAAGTTTACCTTGCATTGGGACATTAGTTACATTACATGTCTGCACATTTTGGTTCTTTTTATTTCCCTGATCCTGGAATGCTCTCTTATGGAGATTATTTATAACAACATTTACTTTAATCATCCACCTGTGGAGGAGCTAGCATTGCCAACATCCACTTTCAACATTCATGCTGTTGGTCCCTTACATACAAATATTGCAAAAAATCAGCACATTTAGTTAGGTTTTCTTTTTCTTCTTCATCTGATTTTCACTGCTCTAAGGATGTTGTAATAGGACAGAAATAATGGCAGGAAATTCTAAGCTGGCAGTGTTGTTGTTACGGCTAAGAAAAAGTTTGTTGGCGATTTTGAGCAGACTTTTTTATGTGATGCACAAGGCACAAATCTCTTAGAAATAAGAGTAACCTCTGTCAGGATCATATAGGAAGAAAGCATTGAGCTTAGGAATACTGTGAGAAAGTTTAGCAAGAGCATAAAGTCAATCCTTGCCAAAGTCTTGCATGTGACCATTAATTTGGCAGCTTTATTGAATGGGTGATGGAAACCTTTCACTCTATCAAATGGCAATAAATATTGAATGGATTATCTGATCTTTGGTGTGACATCAACAAATCTTGTAGCCAAGTCCTGCAGGGATGCAGGACAGATTTACTGGGTTTTTGTTGGATTTTTTTTTCAAAAAATACCTTTAAAATCTGTGAAGCTGTTATGAATGCAGTTTGATGATCATCTTAGGAATTAGGAATTATGCATTCAGGGCCTCTGTCCTCAGGCCAAATTGCAGCAGCTGATTCTTACTATTCTTACTCTACTCAACCAGCAAAAATCATAGGTCAGTTAATTAAAAAAAAAAAAAAAGGTGTGTAAAAGAATAAAAGATGGAAATGTAAAGAAAATCTGATCCAATCTTATATCTGCGCACTGCAGCTGAAGAGAACTTATTGTCAGCTGGTAACAGAACCACTTTCCATGAACTGGTTCATGTTATTGCCAGAACTTGATTAAAACCAGTAGAGTTATCCCTTGGCTTTTGCTATGGGCATTAGAAACAAATTCTAGTTTTTCCGTGTGACCACAGGCACCCTGCACAATTCCTATTATCACATCTTATCTTTGACTTCTCAGTTCTAGACACAGATCAATAGCAGTCAGATTGGCTTTCAAGGAGCACCCTTGCATCCTTCTAGTGCATTGCTTGCCACCACCTTGCTTAAAACTCATTTCTGCCTTGCATTTTTACTGTCTGTTTGTTACTGGCTTCCCTTTCCACGTGGTCTCTGTTCCTAAAACATTGCCTGTGAAGTTGTTTTCTTTTTTTCACTTTTATAGTTTCTCTAGGAACCATGTATATGTAACACTAGTTCCAGTGATGTAGCAGAGCATGGATTTTTGTAAAAGCTGATCGTGGTAAAAAAGGGAGGTGGGTCACCATCCTATCTCACTTTCTGGTGTGAAGCTGATTGTGAGGGTAGAAAATCAATATACAATAAAGGTGGTGCATGTTGAAACAAAATTGAAATGATTGATTTTTTTCCTCCCAGGATCATTAGATTCTCCCCCAAAAATCTTTGTTTCTGGTTGGGGAGAAATATTTACTCTTCACTTTAAGTTCATGGTGTAGTTCATTTATTTTGTGGGGAGTAAGACGTGCAGGAAATCACTGCACTTCAGAAGCATTCCCAGAAGTCCCTGTAAACACAGAACACTTAAGGGGATGGATATCTTCTTAATCCACAAACATCTTTAGCTGTTGCAAATCCCCACTCCACCTCTTGGAAAGTAAATTATGCAGTGCATTAGTGCAGCCTCATTTGCTATCAGAAGACTTCTGACATGAGGCAGAGTTGGCCTGGGTCTTATTGTCAGCTTAATTGCAGGGTGAGAAAATAACTTTATTCATATTGTGACACCTTGCCTTGCTCAGGTGCTTCTCAAATGCTACATGTGTGTGTGTGTGTGTGTGTGTGCCAGGCAAAAATCATAAATAAATAATGTTTTGTGTTCACACCCTGGCTGAGAGTGCAATAAAGCCACAGATTCTGCTATAGGGAATTCAAAAAAGAGTTTTGCTGGTCTTCAGGACATTGACATCTGAAGTGTCCCTGTGTTTCAGGAAACTTGTGACTGGCAATTGCAATCATGCTATATGTGTCAAGCAGTCAAGTCCTTCTCTGTTTTGGATTTAACCTATGTTTATGTACCAGCTGTGGTGAATAAAAGATTTAAACTTCCTGCATGTTACCTAAAGAAGTGGGTCCTTCAGGGATCCTGGTTAATGCTGGTAGAAATAGACTACTGATAAACTCTGTGAAGATTTTCAACCCCCAAAGAAGAAGAGGTTCTTCATGGTAACAGAGGGAACCACGTCTGGCCATGGAAACCCCTCAGCAGATATCTGCCATGCTTGGTTCAGTCCTGTGCTCAGTGACCTTTGCAGTGAGGCTCTTAGAAATTCCCCACGTGCACGCTTCACTTTCTAATTAATTTCACCATCTGGAAGTGTTTCCTTCTATTCATTACATGTAGTCCTTTCTTAATGCTTTTGCATTGCTGATAATCACATTTCTGAGGCTAACCAGCTGCAAACTCAATTTGTTGAGAACATACAGAGAGAGTGTAGTCACCAAGCAAAGCAATGGTTGAACTCAGGAGCAGAAGTGCCCACATCCCTGTGTGTGCTCATAATTATTTCCTTCAGGTTTTCCCCACTGGATTCCATAAACTCTTTTTCATTTCTTTTTAATTTAGTTAGTTTCTCATTCTGCCACTTTTTATACAATTTCAGTCTGAATAGATCTTTCTGTCTCTTGACCTCACAGAGATTGTTTTCTTAACTTAATATCCTATGATCTGCCTTAACTCTGACCCCCACCTTCACTAAGGAAGTTAGAACATTTTTACAGTTAAAAACTGATAATAAATCTCTGAGCCTACTTTTTCATGTGTAGGTCACGGTACTATTAAAACCAAAAATTCAAATAATCACCAATTCAATAGTCTCTAATGCTTCTATTTAAATCTATATATGACCTTTTTATCTTACTAATCTAAGATTTATGCTTGACAAAAGCTTCCAATATATTATCTATTGAATGTTTACCCTAGAGCAATAGACATCAAAATCTGAAATGTCAAATTTTGAAGTACTCATACAACATTTTTAGAGCTTCTTGCCCCCTCCCCCCCCAAGTAGCCTTTTTCTGTAGACTGAAAACTTTCAAAGGACTTTCCTTTCTTTTCCTGAGTGCGTTCTCTGCATATTCTATACCCCTTTTCTTCTGCTTTCAATAGGAAGATGAAAGATGACAGAAGAATTGGAAGAATTTGGGGAGAAAAATACATACTGTATCTTTCTCCCTTCTCCTTACTACCATAAAAGAAGAAAAAATTATACTTTCACAGGGGAATAATCAGGAGAATATCTGAATGAATTAATGGCTAATACATTTCCCAGTTTCCATACTGGAACACCATTTGAAATTACAAGCACTCTGTGTAAAAAAATAGTTTCTGTTTTTCAATTTCCCCTATTAGTAGTGTTTTGAGAAAACATAAATGCATATGAAAGAAGCTATGGAGGCAACTAGACTTACAAAGTTTCAACTTACCACAATTTTCTGACCACAGAAAAGAGTAATATTTAAACTTGAATTTTGTTTTTTAATTTGACGTGTTTCTCTAAAAACAAACAAGGTGTCTTCATCTGTTTGATCAGGGAATGAAGGGAAATGAGATCAGAGGGGAAGTACCACAACAGCAGTGCTCTATTTCAGGTCAGCTGCTGTTCAGCTCTAATGAATGTCAGTGTTTGCAGTATGGGGCAAATTCACCCCATGGTCTGCTCTAGGCCTGAAAATCTCACAGTTCAGGTACAGCTAACAAGACTGTCAGGACCAGGGTGAGAGCAGGTGCTTTTAAATCAAAAAGTCAACCATTTTCCATTTCTGACCAGGAAAATAATGTGTGTACCTACGAGTGCCCTGACACTCAACTGGAGACAAATCATTATGGGGAAAGCAGTGTTTGCTGTTACCTGTTTGACCTAATGACCACTTCAAACTCTGGAGTTATTGTTATAAATCCTTACTTTACTGTGTACTTGCAAGCAGCACATTCCTTTTCTTGGAGCATGGTGTAGGAAACAGCAGCTCCTGCTCCCAGCTGTGCTGCCTGCTGGCCCTGTCACTGCAGGCAAAGGTAATGCCTGCCCACTTGCCCCCATGGCACAAAAATCTCTGTATTTAAAACATATGTTTGCCCTCCTGCAGCTTTCTGAATTATCAGATATCCAGTGGAGAATGTTACCAGGTGGAGAATCTTCTTCCTTCCTGTCACAGATGGAAATGACAATGTGCTGCCTCAGCTCAGGGGTGTGACGCTAAGGCTGTGTAGCTGAGTCCCCTTCTGCAAAGAGAGGTCAGTTCCTAACTGTTTTCAGGGTGTGTGTATTTCACTTTGAGAACAACAAACATCTTCAGATCCACCAGTTACAGATGAGCCTTCACCTTCCCAAGCTGGAATATCCTGCCATGGGGCCATTCTTGATCCTGCCTTCTATATGACCAGTTCCGAGTTTGCAGAGGAACTTGGTTCCTCTTACTCAGAACAGGGCTTAGAACAGGGATGTTAATACCTGGCTGCTCCTAGGGATATCTTTGATCTGCATCTAATTATAAATTTTAAAGTGCTTTCCAGTCCTCCAAAGAAAAGGCCTTGATGCTCCCCAGCAGAGAGCGATTGGCGCACGCTGGGACACAGCTGGCAGGATGCCCTGCTCCAAGGAGATTTCTTCATGGTTATTTTAAGATAATTAGCTGATCTGGTACCTAGTGTGCTTCCTAATTCTTATCTAACACGACAAATTTCCAAGTGCACACACTTGTGTGCATGCACAGCTCTAATAAGAGCATGTCCAGAGGGCTGGAGCCGCAGTGAACGTCTGACCATGGCCAGAAATGGTACCAGGGGAGTGATAGAATCCTTCTAAAAAAATCTGTCCCTGTTCTGCCTAGGGGTGGGAAAGGCATAACCGTGACCCAGGCAAGGGATGGGGAAGATGTTACTCGATATTTTTCCTTTAATACCATCTTGGAGATACAAATGTCTGTGAAGGCAGGAGATGAAGTCCCCAGCTCTGGCTGGAGAAGGCTGTCACTCCTTCACGCCTGGCCACGCAGTGCTGAGGAGTGGGAACCACAGTTCAGCTGGAATTTAGAAGCAGCTGTTGCACCAGGATTTGTTTAAAGCTGTTTTTCTCTGGGAAGTCATTATTTGAAATAAATCTTGTCCATTAAATAGACACATTTGAGTAGTTACATAATGCAACATTGGGTTTGTTAAACTAGAAAAGCATACAATAATCAAAAGCCTAATCTGGAGAGAAAAATAAATATATATATTTTTTAATGGAGCCCTTTTGTATCTGAAAAATATTTTTTTTTTCCTAATCCGAGCTTTAGTGCCTTAGAAGTTTATTTTTCACTGTTGGGTATTCTTAAAAAAGCAAAGAATCCATACAAAACCTTTGCCTCTTTCAGTATCTGAGACTGAGCTCCTCAAAATAGATACTACTCTGTTTAATAACATGTTTTCTTTTAAAATATAGGGTCTTCTTTTTATATGTTTATTAATTTGCATTTTCAGAGCCAACTTCCCTCTGCATGAAGGCATGAATATAAAAGTAGGGCTATCTAAGCTCAGAGATAATGGATGAAAAAACCCAATCTGAAAATAATGACCAGAAATCTATGGAATTTGAGTAAAGAAAAAACATTTTAATATTAGCATTACACTGAAGAATAAACTTGACACTCTCTAGTTTGGTGTGCTATTACATGTCCTTACTCAGAGCAAACTCTCAACAGCAACAGGAGATTGAAAGGAATTGTGGCTTATGTGTTTACCTTGGGGATTTGCTATAATCAGCTATAGCCACAAAAAATGATTGAAAGGCAAAAAAGTGGGTGAAACTATAAAACTTTATTTATTAATATTGCTTTGTGCTTTAAGCTGTTATGGTTCACATGTTCTTGATACAAGGTTTGAAATGCTTATTTTTAATTAAAGGTGGAGTTCCATGTTTCTGCACTTTCAGAAACTCTGATTTGTGGTGCAAATGCTCTGAGTTGGTGGTGTTTGATGGAGCCAGGTAACATGAATTTGGATCATAAAGGTTATTTCATGTCACTTGCATTGAAGGCTGCCTTGTATTCCTGTTGGAGATGGGTGAATCAGTGTCTCACACCCTTCTCCCCGCACCGTATTGCCAGGGCTGTGTTTTTAGGTGGAACATGGCAAATTTAAGTGATGTGCCTGAGATCAGAGCAAATGTCTATTGCAGTGGAGGAGTTCAATGCAGAACTGCCAAACTTCTTTTTAAGTTTCCTCTTGGTTGGATTCCCCATCCCACTGGAGCTACTTTCCATTAGTGGCACAACATATTATGTCTCCAGCAATGCACTCATGATTGTGTACTCCAGCAAAGTGTGACTATTATCTGGCAGATAGCTTATGATCAGTGCATGTAAGCAGAGCCCAGAAGGATTGCTTCTATTTTCAGCTGTGCCACCACTGCCTCTGATCCATGACAAGGTCGCCTGAGTCAATGAAATCCCTGGCTGCTTGTCTCCAATAATTAAGCAGTAAAACTTTTAAATGCACACCCCAAATCGGGAGGTCACTGTGCTGATTGTCTGTGTAAGTACTTTCGTGGGGAGAAAATACCAGATCCTAAAGGGCTCTTTAATCCAGCCAAAAAAGTCTAATCAGAACTGAGAGCTGGCAGTTTAAAGTTGGGCATGTCTAAATGAGAGGCAAGATAAAGATTTTGAACACTGAAACTGTTTCTACAAAAAAATTGGAGAAATTATGGAGGGGATAGATTCTGCAGATCTGTAAATCCTTTGAAGACCAAAATATCTTTCCAAGCAGAATTATCTTACCTGGGAGCTGGTTAGTGGGCTCAGTAGAGGAACAAATCCATTTTTATGTCTATGGCTGTGGTGGTCTAATACCCATGCTGGGTATTGGAATTTGGCACAGGGTTTTACTTTCTGATGTTTCTCTACTTAATGCACAGACTTCTGAAGAAAAAACATAATTGCCTTTGATAACTGACTTCTTGGAATAACAGTTGTGACTGGTAGTATATTAGTTGTTACTATTGATCCCAAAAATCTGCAATATTTCTATGAAGTGCAAAATGAGTAAAATCAATGACTTCAAATTTCTTCTGAACTGTAAAGTGACAGTGTTTTTCTCTCATCCCATCACTAATTGTCAGTCATTTATTTGTTTCCTGGTAGGTTTTTTTTTTTCCTTCAATAATCCCTGTATAGTATATTTCTAAGACACTCATTTTATGTCTTTCCTAATCATTTCATATAATACTCTCTGTATGATTTTCACTTGTAGGCATCCTCAAAGAGAAGAAGAGTTTTTAACAATTTTAAATCAGGAAAGGCAAAGATATGTAAAGGTTTGGTTGGGGGTTTGCCTTTATTTGTATAGAGCAGCAGCACAAAATGACTCAGAAGAAGAGGACCTCATTTGTAGAGTGATGAACTCAGGAGAATCACTTGGGAAAAAAGTGGACATGGATAAATAGTGTGTGCAAAAGGACAAACTGAATTAGGAAAAATTGCACTCTGGTTCTGCTCACCTGGAATTTTGGTAAACAATAATTTCTGTGATTACTTTATCTTTTAATTTAATCATTTGAGGACATCATCTTTCACTGTTAATGCTTTTTGTCATTCTCAGCTATTTGCCACTCAGCAATATGACAGTTTTATAAATGTTCTGACACTCCATGAAATATTAGCTAACAGGAAAAGACATGTTTTTTGAGGATAATATGGGAATTCAACAGCACCTGGAGAAGAACTAACATAATTCATCACCTTTTAAGACAGCTGAAAATCTCAATCAGCCACCTGTTACTTTGGAAATGATCATTAGGCATAAACAGGGGCAATTTGCAGCCTTTAAAGTTCATTTTCAAGCTTTTACTTGCAGTTAATATTAATTCACTGTCAGTAAGTCATGAATATCAAGAAATTCTGAAAAGCCCTTCATTCTCTTTGAGTTTCTTCTTCCATATCTGAGAGGACAATCCCCATTAGAGTATCTTAATTGAGTTAAGGATGGGGAAAGTTGCCTTAACTGGGCTTTCATCCAGTCTGTAGAAATATTTGAGAATTCTGACTTCAGCTTCATTTGAAATTTGCAGATGAACCCATTCCTTCAGGGGAAAATAATGTAAAGTGCAGAAAAGAGTGGGCAAAATCTTCCCAGGATCCTCCAAATATTGCACCTTAGCTGGGAAATGCTTAGTTTTCATCAAACCTAAGAAAAGTTTAAGGGATTTTATTACCATATGGCAGAAGCGTATCAGGATTGTTCTGGGCCAAGTCTCTCAGTCAGGATAATTTCCTGAGTCTGGCCAAGTTTAGCAGGATTTGCACAAGTTTAGGAACTCAAGAAGTCACTAAGTTAATATATGAGAATAGGAAGAGGAAAGGAAAATAATCTTTTCAGGACACTAGAAAAGAATCTGTATTTGAGGATGTTTGGTATAACTTACAATGCATGTTTCTTTGTTTTATTTTAAGGACCAATGTGGCTTTTTTTGTTGGAGATAAAGAAGAGGTGGGACAGTCACGCAGTATTGGAATTGCATACAAAATTCAGACCATTTACAGAATCTGTTCTTATTACTAGGTTCTTTGGAACTGGTCAGAGATGTAAAAAACATTTTTGCCATAATTCCTTTATGATAGGTCTTTTGTGGGAAGAGAGTATAATAACGCCAAAAAAATCCAGACACACACAAACACACACACATACTGGAAGACACCAGCTTCTTTTGAAGAAGAGCCCTGGCAAAAAAAAAATCTAACTAAACATTAAATTTTATGGTCCAAATGATTTCTTTAAAAATCTATAACAGCCAATGAAATTAAAATCCATCAATTAAGTAATTTTAAAATCAAAATGTTCCAATCCAGAAAGATCTGAATGGAATTGTGTGAAATTATCATGACTTTCTATTACAGTTTATATAGATCAGATGTTGTTAGGATTGCCAAGTATTTTTACGACCATTTTGCTGCTTAATAATAGCTTTTTTTAAAGGGTAATTAGGGAACTGTAAAATGGGGATTTTTAAAGGGCAATAGTCATTGCAGGAAATTCTTGGCCTGACATAAATAATAATCAGTCAGCATAGAAAACAAATGAGTGAGCAGCACTGGTGGGGCAAGAAGTAGTGTAATATAAAGTAGATGGATTGAATAGATATACTTTGTGATGAGTAATTCTACACAAGTCAACAGTTACAATTCTTAGAATTAAAGGCGTGGAGGAATCAGTATTTATTTAAAGAAGCAGGATGCCCTTTAACAAAAATTTAAAACAAAACAAACCTAAGTAATTGAGTACAAGGGAGAATAACTTATAAACTCACGATGGTTTTGAAAAATTAAATAAATTCACAAAATTCTCTGAAATCATTACCTGACCCGACTTTCACTGCACATGTAAATAAAATAATTTTGAAAAGGAGGAGCTCCCAGGGGATGAGAAGGAGGGTCATAGTATGCCATTTAGGAGCCCCAATAGCCTTGTTAATATGCAAAGCCACAGGAGCTGTGACATTCTGCTTTATTGGTGTCACTGGAGGGACTGCTCCACAGACGGCTCCAGCCTCAAGCAAAGCAGGTAGTGGCCTGGTGGAGCAGAAAACTGAGGTTAAAAAATGGCTGTTCCCCCTTCTGCATACATTAAAACCCTACAGCCCAGGTTAGAGGTGCCAAGGGGAAAGTTAGATTGTGCTGATAGTCTTCCCTTCTGAGAAAGAAGCACAGAGAAAGGCATTTTTCCTTCAAAATAGAAGTGGCCATCCTTATGAAAGCAGTGTCTTCAGTTCCTCACTCCTGCCTTGTGGCAGAAGCAGCCCAGCCCTGGCTTGCTCATTCCCTCAAGTGAGGTTTTGGCTGGGATTTTGAGAAACGCTGAGACAGGATCTCCTGTGTGTTTAATTTTAGTAGCTACTTCCCACACCCTTTCTGCTTCCAGTGTTGGATGTGACGTTCCTCTCTCGGGGCCTCTCCACCTGTCCTCAGCCAAGGCTGCAGGGCTGGGGCTCTGCTCCCTCTGCTTTTTTTTTTCTGGGGCTCTGCTCCCTCTGCCCTTCCCAAAATCAGCAGAGGCAGGGGCAGCTTCGTATTGTGCATCTCTGCTGTGGTGGAAATGTCACTAGGGAAGGATAAAATCCTGAATAATGGCTGATTCAGATAATCCATCAAAGCCTTGACTGGTTCTTCATCCTCCACAGGTCTTCAAATTAGATTATATGATTTGAACCTTTGTCCAGGTGTGGAAATCAAAACCAGCTGGTGCAAATGCCTACAATTAAGTGCCATAACCCCACAACCCATTCCCTATTATAGGTGTCTTCCTCATGATACAGTACAGGCAAAAAAGGAAGCTGGGAATGGAAGTGCTGGTAATTCTAATGAAGTGTCACTGAGGATGAAAGGGAGGCCAGAGAACCATTTTGTTGCAATTTCAGTAGAGACTTCTGAAGTGACAGGCAAAACCAATTTATGTTAGGCAATACAACAGTTTAGAGCAGATGGCAAATAGATTTTATCACTAGCACAGGGAAAGCCCTGCTTTGGTGGTTTTTCTTTGTTTTGGGTTTTTTTTGCTACAGATTTCATTGGTTTCAGGTGGCCATGTGTGATGGGAAAGCTGAAAATAGGACAATGAAGGAATGATGACCTGCATAACACACTGGCTACTCCTCATACTCTTGGAGATAGAGTTTATTACCCACTATGCTTGACATTTATTGCTGCTGCCTGCTTCTAAGATACAGCACCATGTTCTTCTATTTGCAGCATAAAAAGCAGATGTTTTTCCTTTCATTTCTCATCACTTCCTTCTCAGAACACTTCCCTCTCCTTCCTGACCTTTTCTGAAAAGAATTTCAGGGAGTCCTGTACTCAACAGGTTTACAAGCCATATTGCTTTTAATGATTTACTGGGGAGGAGAGGAAGAAATGAGGAGGGTGTGCAAACACCAAGTGAAATTCTGTAGACGAGAATATAGCCATTAAATGTGGACATGCAGATTTTATCTTTCAGTATATTTTAGAAAATATTAAGTCATGAATGGATATTGCTTTTATAAAAGGGAAGTGTCAGTTTTCCCTTAATATTTATGTGGGCATATTACTATTTCCTTTTATATCACCTTTTATATTTGGAAGGCTCATAAGGTGCTTTATGTACTCACTCCAAGGCAATATGAATAATATTTCACTCATTATGAGACGCAGCTTCGGTGTGAGAGATGTGGCCAGTGTTTCATAGTCCACAGTGAAGATACAGCTCAAAGTCACACAGTGAAGAGTTTGCAAAATTTTCATTTCAGAGAGGACAGCTCCAGGAAAGGTTATGGGATTCACTTGCAGCATTCAGATGCTCACTGTTGCTATCCCCATGAAGCAGCAACTCTCTCCCCCACACAAAGTAACCAAAGTAACTCCATCCTGTAGCCAAATTTCAGACAATCACAGAGCTGGAGGGTTTTCCAAGGATCACCTTGCTGAAAGAAGGGTCAGGACCTAAATCAGTGCTGGATGGTGTCAAAATAATCCTTTCCTGAGGATTCACAACCACTGGGACTTGTTCCACTTTCTTTGGCATCCACTTAATCTTCTACCTCGTGCAGGGATTTTCAGGCAAACTGAACTGTTGGAGTCAGCAAGCAAGAGGCTGTTTGGCACCAGACTCCTAGTGCAGGAAAAAATAAACTTGTAAACAGCAAAGTTCATGCACCCAGCTTTCCTCTGACTTAAACAATCCTGGCTTTCTCTGGCACTGACTTCCCCAGGGCACTGCTTCACTAAATCCTTCCCATCAACATTCCAGGCATTCTCAGGAGCATGTGGAAACTTTTTATAATTCATAATGTGGATTTATCTCCACTCTCCTGTTTAATTTAACCTTTTGAAATAAACATAAAGGAAAACAATGATGTGCCAGGAAGAGGACATTATTAAGAGGTAACTGTGTGTAATTGACTCAGTGGGATCTTTCAAGCACTTTGGAAAGAATAAAAAAGGAAGACATAGTAGAGCACTTAAAGCTCTCAGCGTTACAATCTTCATGAGGTAATAATCCAGCCAAAAATCAAAGATTAGCACTGATAGGAGGCATTTTTAAAATATGTGTGCATATTTTTGGATATATAAATTAATTTGAAACTTGTAACTATCATGTGGGCACTCCATTTCTGAAGATGCAGGGATTTCACCTATGGCAAGGTAAATCTGGAGTAATTCTGCTTGGATGGCTGTGTGAATAGTGGCAGAATAAGAGTCAAGAGTCACTGGACATTTTTTTTAAACTCAAGGGTCAAATCCCCAGATGGCATAAATAAAGGTATTTTCCTGTATTTTGAAGATTATGATGGACTGAAATATCCAAACCGGGTCAACCAAGGTAACTCCTGATTCACACAGATTCAAAAGAGCTCTGCCAATTTTATACCCTCTAAAGGGAAAAACCTCATATAAATTTTTCTCTTGTTTACATGGAGGAAATCCTGCAAATAAATGGTGCCTGTCAATGTAAATGAGTAATTATTTTGCTGAAGGGCTATAAGTTGCCCTTTGGTGTAAATCAGAGTAGGGCTTAACCCCTTTAGACAGCTTTAAAAATAAATGAACCAACCTTTCATCTAAAACTGCACAGCAAATCCCTTCTTTCATTTTTCAGTCTTCTCTTACAAAGAGAAAAAGCAGAAGCATTAATGAGCTAGTCAAATATTCAAACTTGCCAAGGGAGAAGGGATCCTTCAGTCATCATGAGCTCAACCTGATAAATCCTTTTTAATTAGTCTATATGCTAACATTGTACAAAGCAGCCATGAATCAGAGACCCCACAAAGCAAAAGTGAAGAAGAAATACATCATGAGCAAGAGGAATTGGAGCCCAAAGTATTTCCATTCTGGCTTTCAGAGAGCACAGAGAGCATGCTTATTAATTGGTTAAGCCCATCACTAATAAGCTCTCAGCTATGCTCAGTCTGCTCCCCAGCACTTTGCACAATGTCTGTGCAGTAATATGCTGAGAGAAAGGGCATTTTCTGGTAGCTGATAAAGGAGCAGCAAAATGAGAAAGTTGAAAGGGAGGAGTATAATAAATGTTCTTTTCTTCTTATTCTGGGTGGCAATTCTCAGCTACTCACTTAAGGGATTGGCTCTTGTGGGGGGATTTCTCCATGGAGACTTTGTTCCTGCCCTCCAGGAATATGTTGGCCCCTTTGGGACTGTCAGACACTGAGGCAGTGAGCTACCATTGGAGTGTCTGCTTGCTGGATAATCCCAGATTTCTCATGTCAGCTCTGACTATGCTGACACCTCTGAAACATTTTGGCTAATTGCTCTTTGACTCAGTTTCCCAGTCAGCCCAAGAGACTTCATTGGAAATATCAAATGGTGACTGAAAATAAAAAGCATTCACAAAGAAGGCTTAAATTTGCTATTTTGTTATTTTATAGATTAATAGCTGTATGCCTTTGGATGAATTTGATCCCTAATTTGGGGCCCCTTGCAGTCAAATTTTCCCTGCTGTTAAGGTGAATCATTTTTTGAAAGGATGATCTCATAAAGTAAAAAAATTAAAACAAATTCTATACAGAAGACAGTTATTAAAACAAGGTTTTCAGTGGCAGCACAGAAAATCCTGCTCTACTTCATTGTGAGAGACAACCTGGCAAAAGAGGCAGATTTTTGAATGTTGTAAATTGATGTAGCTCTTCTGCTTTTGCAGAAAATACACAAGGTAAAGCATGTCCTCATCTGGCATGTGAAACTCTGTAAGTGATGAGGACAGCCCACAGTGTCATTTCCTGTTTTAAAGGTCATTTCTTTAAAATAAAACCCTCTCTCAAGCAGTGGCACATCAGCTCAGTTGGTACAGCCAATCTCTCACCCAAGTTTAAAATCATCATTAAATCTTTTCCCTAATAATTAATGTGCTTGGCAACTCCTGCTTCTCTTTTAAGAAATCCAGCTGTAACATAAAGCTCTTAATATTTTACACATAGGTGGTAGCTTCTATCTGAGTTGGAAAAAGCAGTTTCCAGCACTTAATTTTACTGAGCTCCACTAATACTCTTGCTGAGCTGTTAGAGTATTTTGCTGTTAGGCCTGGAAGAATATGTGAAAGGAGCTTTTGATGTGTTTGCCTTATTTTAAAATAGTTTCCTTAGGATATAATCACATTCTGTTGGTGTCTTGCTCCCTGCCATCTGTTACATCATCACAATGCTGTAACATGTTTAGCAACCCTGGGTTTTAGAAGTTTGACTGACAAGGTTTGTGATCTTAGAGGCTGAAATTGAGAAAAGGGTTCTTCATAATTCTTCAACACTGATGTGTTAGGAGAGATAGATAAGACTTATTATGCTTTCATATCTTTCTCTCACTTATTCCTCACTGGTTTTCACCAGGACTGTGATGAAGTCGGTGTTGACAGACGCTAAACACACTCGAATTTTTTCCATATAAGAAGGAATGATGTCTGATGAATGCAGATGAAAGCTAATATTTCCCAAACCTGAGAAAAAACCACACAGAAAATCAGTAATATGGATTCTTCTGGAGTTAAAACAATGCATTTGTAGTCAATTTTCAGTCATTCAGCAGAAAGCAGGACCCAAACCTCTCCAGGCAGACAGCTCACAACTCTTAGCAGAGATAGCCCTTGGACCTCCTTCTGCTTGTGAGGAATAGTTAGTTAAGCAGCTCATCAAAATCTGCATTCAAATCATACTCTAAAGTGGAAGTTTCTCCTTTAGAAGGAGTTGTGCATAGGATTTGCTTTATATGAGGTCCAGATCTATGCTGACCATCAGGACAGTGGTGGTGAGGTGCTTGTGAGTGCCAATACCACGCCAGGATGGCAGAGCAAGGCGTGTGGGTGCATACCTGGCTTTCTATTTTCTTCCTTAGTAGGATAAACACATGGAGGAAGAAGGGAAAAAGCTGACTGAAGCTTGGAGACAGGCAAGAAAAGAAGATGGAGGCACATGAGTTGAGACAAGAGTGTGTTAGACGGTGAAGGAAAATGAATCAAGGATTTGAGACGTGGAAGGGCCATTCACGAAGTGCTGGAAAGGCTTTTCTGGTGCTGGGAAAGTAAGGAGCAAACAAGGAGTCCTCATGAGTAATTTACAGTGATACCATGGCAGCACACAAAGGATACTGCTTCTTTGGAGCCTCCAGCTCTGCATCTAGATTTCAGGAGGAGAATCCAGAGAAAAGGAATTGTGGGTCTGAAGCAGTGGCTGGCAAAGGGACCTCCAGGAGTGCAGCAATGGAATAAGAGGGAACTTTAGATGATGTCAATGAAAATGTTGGATAACAACAAAGTCTGAGAGAGGGAGGTATCAAGCAGAGTACTAACAAAAAGCACACATTATCATTCACATTAACAATGCTTTTGATCCATCTCTATCCTACTGGTTTTAAACCCTGGTTTAAAAAAAATAAAATAGAAGAGGTGAGGAGTGCTTTTCCTGGAATCTAAATTATCTGGGATAATCTGTATTAAGGAGGCATGGAATAGCTCATAAAAGGAAAGTGTAACAGATATTGCTCAGTTAGTGAATTATATAGTGCTCCCTTGCAATATAGAAAATTCATAAAGAGGGTGATTATGGGCACTGGACAGAAACCATAGGAGAGATTAGCTTCACAGCTCTCATGCTATAGAAACCTGACATGCTGCTTCTCAGATGGAAATGTCATCCTTTATTTGGATACCCAGCTAGCTTCAAACTCCCTAAGAAAAAGTCAAGTTGGTCCATGTTTTGAAAACGGGATAAGAAATGTGGGTCTGCTCTCATTTATTCTAAAGCTTTTTCCATGATGGCACTAAAGTGGGCTATAAAGAAAACATAAATGCAATTTATGTCCATTACATGCAAAGAGGGATGAGTTCAAATGGTAATCCAGCCATGTATCATCACGTTGCAGAGGAGTAAATGGCATCCATTATGAGACCATGACTCCATCCAAGGCATTGACACCTCACTGTGCCTGAGAAATCAGTGAGCCAAGGTAATTTTTTTTCTTTTTTAGCTCATACCTTTTCATTGACTAAGAAATCTTTTCCCCTTACAGTTATGTTCTATTTTGTTCCTGTAGTGGCACTTTAGATTAACAGTCCAGGTAATTAATATGGAATCCAAGTGAAAATGCTCTAGAAGCACTTGTGACATTCACATTAATAATGGAGGGGTTCATCAAAATTAATGTTATTACAGTAAATACCAAGAAAATTAACTGTGATTGGCTCATTATTTTAAATCGTGCTCCCATCTGCAGCTGACTCGTCTAGATGGCTGCATGGAATAGGTGTGGTGATGATTCAGGACTTGGCACCAGGATGCAAACAGAGAGCACAAGGAGCTGTGATCAGCACTAGAGAAAGTCTTTTATCATATCTCAGGTGCACTTTGCTATAAGACTTGGAAGCCTCCTTTCCTCACTTCCCTATTCAGTGTATCTGGGATGCTTTGGAAGAACCGTAACAGATCTTCTGTTTCATCAGTAAATAAGAGGCGGTTCCAAGGTAGGAGAAGTCTCTCTTTGTGTGCAGTGCCATGGTTGCACTAGGAGACAATTTCTACATCAACCACCTTGGAGTCTAAATTCATGTGGTGATAGTGTTTAAGAAGGACAATTAAGATAGACAGTGATTATCACATGGACTGACCTGATAGAGCCACTTGGAAAAGGAGACCTTATATTCAAGTCTTTTGTGTTGTTATGCAGTATGTTGCTGATCTGAAAATACAGTCCATCACTATGACAAATACATAGAGAATATATTTCTGGAGAGAAGTATTATTCCATCTCATTCTCTTTGAATGTCTAACACAGAAAACTTGTGTCTGCTTGTTTTACAGAAACCTGAGCAAGGCACCTCAGTTTTATTCACTAGTAAAAAAAAAAAAAAAAAAAAAAGTATATATATAGGCAAATAGATAAAAAGTTCAGGTGTCCCAAAAGTGCGACACATGGGAAAGAGAGAGAAGAAAAAGAATTTCAACTCAGACAGGATAATAAAATATGCAAGCATGCAGAAAGACATCCATGTTACAGCAGCATCACAATTGTGCAGTGTCAGGAATGCCCAGATTTGTATTTAGCAAAATTCTGTTTGTTGTTTTCCACCTCTCATTTCCATGCTGAGTAAAAGAATGTGTTAGATAAACAGTCCCCTGAGGGAAATATTTGTAACTTTACGTAACTGGCAAACTTATTTTTGGGATGTTACAGAAATTAAAATGGCAGGAGGGCTGAAACTAGATGATTTTCAAGGTCTCTTCCTACCCTAGCCATTCTGTGTTTCTATGTAGGAAATTAAAGACTTGCTGTAGATAAAAGTAATGGTAATTCAACAGGAAAAAACATGCAAACAATGGAGGAAATAACTACCTATGTACTTATTGAAGACATTACAGAAATGAACACTGCAGTGGTCATTCCTGTAATGTCTTCAATAAGTTGGAGGCTTTGTTGTTAAAAAGAAAAAGAAAAAGTCAAAGGCTAAGGTAGACTCCAATTTACTGACACCATCATGAACTTCAGTGGAGCTGTTCTGATTTATGCCATTTTGAGACCTCACTGGGAAGCTGGGGTGTTGGAAATAGTTTGCATAAACTGAAAATCCAAAGCAGTTTGGTGCAGTGATGTCTGTGTTCTTTCTCAGGTGAGAATTTTTCCCTAATGCCCCTGAGGTGTCATTAGTCCTCTCCCCATTGACACTTGCTGAAAAGTGCCTCCAATCTGCATATAAATGATGCAGAAAAAATATAATAGAAAGAAATCATAGTCGCTCCTGAATTAACTTTGGGTTTCATTTTAACATTCAGATTTAACAAAATGCCTCTCTTTGTAAGGAAGTTTGCTCTTTTTCTTGTTTTAAATTACGTTTTTTCAAAGGGAGAAATGAGTTTTCTTCTTCTGTTAGAGTCGAAGCAGAGATGACAAAATGAACTGCCTAGCCCTTTAGGAGGATACCTCACATTTGAAAATACCATTCTGAATAGAAGCTGGGGATTTGTACACAGTCATTTATCATAGAGGCCATGAAAGCAGCACCCTCCATTCCTGTCTGGAGAGAAGGAATGAGCTGTCTCAGCAGTGATTTTGCTGCAAATTGCAACTAAACATGGGATGTTTTGGAAGTTTATTACCATGGTCCTTTTCAAAGACAAATTTTCCTCCTCTAAAGGCTGGTCTGGAGCAGGACGATGTGTGTCACTTAGGTGGCAGAGGGATCCTTCATTTTGTATGCTGCCACTAAGCTTGTTTTGCATCTTTAGTGGAAACAACAAAACTGACCAAGAAAATCATTAAGGTTAAATTTGTGCTTCTGCAACCACAGTTCTGCTGGAAAACATTTACAGGTCTGAGGATGGAAAGATGAAAATGTGGCAGATGGGGCTATTGGCTGGTTGTAGAAGTTTTGGTAACAAAGATCCCCAACGCTTCAAACCTCTTTTTAGCTTCATCTACTGATTAAATAATTTTTTTTAAGGATTCAGAAACCATGTAACAGGGAAAACAGGAAACTTCTCGTTCTCTAAGCTGATTAAAAGCTGCCTCTGCCTCTAATAATCCAGGGGGAAAAGGATTTTTGAGGGCAAAAATAAAAGTTTTTATGAAACAACTTGTCAATAAACATTATCCTCTACACCTGTGTATGTACATGTGTACACACATGTTTGTAAAAGAGAAAATGTGAAAAGAAATCTGCAAAAGATAGCTCAGATGGCCAGGAGGATTATTAATATCAGAAGTCTCGTTATATGTTGGTATCATGCTAGTTGTGATGCTTGCAGCATTGAAAATCATCTTGCTGCATCAAGCCAAATGAAAGAACTACAAGGAAACAGAAACAGGGGAGATGGGACTCGTTCCTTAAAAAATGACTTTCAAAGAAGCATAAGGACAATGTGCTAAATCACTACGGTTATTCTGAATCTGCTGAACAGTTCTGATTTCCAAGAGGTATATTTGGTCCTTAAAATTAGGAAAGCAGGATTGTGGCAGTCTTTTCCTTTTACAAAGTCCAGGATTTTAGTGAGCCTAACGCTGCTTCTGAGAGTCTGCCCTCAGCATCTTCAGCAGTAGACTTGGGTTCTTATTGGGTTCAGCCCATAAGCAGCACAGCAAACTTGGCAGAGTTCCCTGCAAAGGCACAAGGATGATCCATTTGAAAAGATCAACATTTTTTTGCTGCTGACCATGGGCTTAAATGCTTATTTTGGGGAGGGGTCCAAGGCAGTCTCCTCCTGTGTTGCTGATCCAGTGATCAGCGTGATCCGTGCGTGATGGCGGCCAGGCCTGTGCAAGAAAAACAACCCAGGCAGGCAGAGGCACAATCCACAAACCATGGACAGCTGTGCCTCTGTAGGACTGCCAGGGTAGGCCAGCATAAGAACCTGCATCCTTTTCCCCCAAACATACCCTCCTGATTCACTGGAAGGAGAATTTACACATTGTGAGGTAAAGGCCCTGTCACCCCATGGGCCCAACCATCAGCAGCACAGCCCTTCATGGTTTGCCTTCACAGAATCACATACAGCAGAAGAAAATAATTACATATGCTTTCTCATTTTCAAAGCAAAATATTAGGATAAAATCTCATCTTTCTTTCTTCTATCCTCTTCAGGTCCAAAGATGATGGGGGTGAAGTATCAATTTATCAAAATCCCTCAACTACAGTGCAATTAATTTGAACTGAACAAGAGAGATTTTTCCTGTGATTTCGTATTACAGTCAACCTAAGTATGAAAGGAAACAGTGTAAGGAGAATCCACAATGTGATGAAAGTTAATATTCTAGAAGATAATGAGATGTAAATTGCTAGTTGGAACAATACCTACAGGCTCAACTCTTCGTACTATTTTTTTTAGCCAAAGATAGGGATATTTTTATGTATTAATAATTTTCAGTTCTTGAGCTCTTTATAAAGGAGATCAGTAACAAAATGCCTTTGCTTTTCAAAGGAAGAAACTGAACCCAAAAGAGATATGATATGCAGAACTCCTTAGCAGACCAGATACTCATCATAATACCAGATTTCCTGAGTTTCCTTTTAAGTTCTGAAGTGTGATGGTTTTTGCACAATGGGGGTGTTCAGCCTGGAGAACAAAAGGCTCTGGGGAGAACTTGGAACCCCTTTCATACCTGCAGGGGCCCCAGGAGAGCTGGAGAGGGGCTTTGGACAGGGGCCTGGAGTGACAAGGCAACGAGGAATGGCTTTAAACTGAGGGTTAGATGGGATATGGGGGAAAAATTGTTCCCTGTAAGGGTGGTGAGGCCTTGGCACAGGTTGCCCAGAGAATCCATTTCAAGAATCCTTTTCAATCATTTAAAAAATGGATTCACAATAACAATTTTTTAAAAAGTGTTTTTTTTTTTTTTTCCCAGGGGAAGATGAGAGAACAGAAAAGTACTAAAGTTAAGCACAGCTTTTTACAGGTGCCGGAAGAGGAGATCTGTACATTCATCATCCTTTCAGAATCCATATTTCAGGATATTTTAAGCAAGGAAAACACCTTGAGGATAACCAAACAGGGAAGAGCTGGTGTCAGTCCAATACTCAAAAGCAAATAAAATGCAGGAAACAGTCTCTGATATTTGTAATTTGCTGACTCCAAAGTCCAGTCCTGATGGAATTTACTACATCCATTGGTCATTTACTCCTGTTGTGCACTTCATATTTATGCTAAAATAACATAGCATAAATATTTATTATATAAATAATAATAAATGAGGCAAGTGTGCCACAAAGTCTTTGTACACCCAGTGAAACCAGAATAATTCTATTTATGCCATTTATCTGGACGATTTACCAGGCATCCCATGCCACACACAACCTTCACAGAGAAAAAGGCAACCATCAGTTGAAGTGAGACACATTCTGTAAGTAAGAACAGTCAAACCAAACCCCTCCTCTGATGAGAGCATGGCCACAGAGGGAGGTTGGCCACATCTTTTCCAATCAGACTTCTCAGAATTATCAAAATTTCTTTGCTTGCAAAGGCCAGTTTGGCTTACCATAGAAAGCTGTTTTGAAGATGACTGATGTATTAATTCCCTTTCAAAAATTAAAATTCAAAGCATGATAGTGCAAGAGGTGAGTTTTGATTGAGAACATTATCTGTCCTCTCAGTCTGCACTACTCATCTTTTATACTTCTGATTTTAGTCTTACAAGATCATCAATACACTATCCTTGACCATCACATCAAATCCTGCTTAACACTACATTCTACTCTTTGAGCATGAAAAAATTCCCTATTTTTAGCAGTACAAACCGTGAATCTCAGCAGAATCAGCATAACTCAGTTATCCCAGTGATCCCATTTCAACTCCAAAACCAAAATCAGTCAGAAAGCAAATAAAAGACTATCTAAGTGCAAGCATGCTGCACTTTCATATGCACACTCATCATGTAAAGGTAATTTCCTCCAGTTTAAGTCCCAAAAAAACCAGATACAGGATGTTTCCATGGCCTATTGCTGTTTCCACCTCATCTTTTCTCTGTATTTTTCAAACATCAAAACACTATCTTGTTAGGGCTCAGCCTGCCTGCTCCTCTCCAGCTGTTCTTATTCAGCATTGTGAGCTCACTCACTTTTCATCAATGATAACTGATTTTTGATATTGCATCTTAAAAATATCGTTTTTACTTTCTCTTCCAATGCCCCTTGTGCTAGGGCACAATCTCATAACACCTGCAAATAATTCACTGGGTCTTCTTCCCTCAAATTATTATTTGAAAAACTGCATTGGCATTAAAAACCTAAATGATGGAGTTGTAGCTGGGATGGAATTTTAGAACGGTATCAGAACACGAATATAAAAGTCATCTTAAATGAGCTGATTTGGAAAATAAATTGAGGGAGACGTGCACAGGAATAATGAACTGCAAAAGCTGCAAAATAAGGAACACTTGCATCCTTCTGCAGAAAAGCAACTTGATTTATGTAAACTATAAATATCAATATGCATGAAGGGTGCTCAGCTGTGGACATACAGGTATGTATCATTTTGCTGTGGCTGTTAAAAATACAACTGGAATATATCCAGGTGAACATATCACAGTTTAAAAACCAGGGGAAACTGGAGAAACACTACAAATAAAAGGGGCTCATCAGAGATCTAAAATATAGGAAAGGCTGGAATAACTGGGATTACTAGGGAAGACTGAGGACAGCATTCATCCTTCAAATGTGCCTAAGAGGCTGCTGTAGAGGTAAATTAGAGTAGTGTTCACTAGGCATGAGGAAAAGCTGCCTGGCTGGAAGTTTTGTTCAGCACTGAAGCTTTTGAGTGGCCTTTTTTTTTTTTCAAATTCCTTTAGGATGATCTTTAAAGGTCCACATATCTCTGTCTTCTCTAACTCTCTGCTAGCCTGGGTGTGTGGGTCAGTGCTGAGTTTGGACTCAATAAGCAGTGGTCTCTCCTCTCATCTCTGCTGACACCCTGCTTGGGATTTCCTTGACTTCCTGCCTGGAACAGGTTATTGGTGATATTTACTCCTGTCTGTTTTGGCACAGAGAGTCAGCAGCAGAGCTGGTACAGGGATTTACTGTGAATGTAAGAGCATGAGGTCAAGCTGAGCTGTGGCCCTGAGATGCAGCTGATCCTTTTCTGTCTCCCCTTGCCCTGTCCAGACAGACACTTGGGGTCCAGAGAGGAGGGTAGGTCAGAAGCTGGAGGCCACATCTAGGCAAAACTTCTTATCCTTCAACTTTTTTCCCCAGAAGGTATCTTTTGGATATGTCCTCTGATAATACTTGTTTTCCCATCCATGTGAACAGCTCTTTGAGCTCAGCTGAGCCTGCTGACACAACTCAGACAGGGAGGCAGAGCCCAGCCCCTTGCTGCACACAGTGCTCTGCTGCTGCCATGGTGCCTCTCTGCCTGCATTGATTCATCATCTGCCCATCTCCAGCTCAGAACAGCCAGAGCTGCTGATATGCTCTGTTTCTGCCTGTGGCTGTGTTTCTGTAGGCTGTGATCATCTCAGATCACTCACACACAGAGGTCGGAGGCAGAGCAGCAAACTCTCCCAAAGCCCAGGGCTGCTGCAGGTGGCAGCAGTGACAAGCCAGTGGGCTACAGGATGGCCCCTGTGCCTCAGCAGGATGCAGAGGAGAGCTCTACTGTCAATGTGGCAAAAAGCCACCCCTTGTTGCTACTAAATATTGCAAACCTCACGTGCTTACTTTCCAAAGAGCTATGGAGTCGGTGGAGGATCTGGAGCACAAGTCTGATGAGGAGAGGCTGAGACAGCTGGGGATGCTTAGCCTGGAGAAAAGGAGGTTCAGGAGTGACATTATCACTCCCTACAACTCCCTGAAAGAAGGTTTCAGACAGGTGGGGTTCAGTCTCTTCTCCCAGGTAACAAGATGACCTCTCAGTCAAGGCAAAACGGCTTCAGTTGTTTCAGGGGAGGTTAAGATTGGATATTAGGGAACATGTCTTCACAGAAAGGGCTGTGGAACAGAATTCTCAAAGCAGTGGTTAAATCACCATCCCTGGAGGTATTCAAAGATGTGGCACTTAGGGAGATGGCTTAGTGATTGGACTCAATGATATCAGAGGTCTGTTCTTACCTAAAGGATTGCATGTCCCACCCATATTCACCAGCTTGCTTTACCCTAGATGATTTTATGAAAGAGGAAAGGCTTTGTGTAATGTGACTGTGGTTCCAAGAGGGAGGCTGGAGCCCTCTGTCCTACCTCATGCCTCAGCTCAGGAAAAAAATCACCTTTCCTGCAGATTTCTCACATATAAGCCAGCTTTTTCCTGATTGCTTCCAAAGTTACAACTCCAAATCTCTGAATCTAAACATTTAGGCAGCTGGGCAGCTGACTCAGAGGCTAAAAAGAGCAGTCTGGTTTTCTTATGATGGAAAAGGAGCAGGGATGATTTCCCCCAGCTGTGAGCTGGGACATTAAATAATCTTTGTCTTTGGAGGGAGCAGTTTCTTGCACTTCACCACTGTTCTGCAGAGGCAGCAACTCAATACTACCAAAGGTTCAGATGTTATATGTATATATACATACACATATACACACATATATATATATATATATATATATATATATAAAATTTATTTATTTTTAAATATAATTTAGAAATGGATAAAGCACCCTCTGGACAGTTTCTGCCACCAGAGGAAAGGGACAGCTTAGGGGCTGCTCCCCATTTCAGGGAACAGAGTAGAAGTACCAACTAAACAAATGTGTTGCCCATAGAAATGTGAGATAAGTTTGCTTCTACATGCACAGAGTTGGTTTTTGCTCTCCAAAGTACTTCAGAATCATAAAAGCCTCAAACTACAAACAGACACTGCAGCCTGGTTTCCCTACTTTACCACAGCTGCTAAAAGCTCCCAGGTCTTATTTTTCATTAACCTGCCATCCTGCCTCAGTATGTGTCATCTATCTGTTGCACAAGAAGAAGGAGGGTTTCCTATTAAATTCCCATTTCTTGTCACTTGTGTGTCTTTGGAAAGGGAAATCCACAACCTGCAAGCCAGCAGCTCCACCCTGCATCCCAAATGTTCTTCTGAGCCTCTTTAACCCTGAGTGCTATCCCAGGGACAAAGCATCCCTGAAAGGGGAGACTGGATTTACATAAGCACAGAGAAACTTAAAATTTTGGCTCACATCCTTCAAAACTGGCAAATGATAGATTTTCCTAGACTATTACCAGACAGAGGCCCTCAGAGTTTAGCCTGTGCTGCTCAGCTGAGCCTGCTCTCACCTGAAGTTTGCCATGGGCAGGAAATGTGCTTAAAGGCACAAATACATCTGAGGTGGTTCTGAATATCTTGGACCAAAGAGCATGCATTTAGCCCAAAATAGCAGTGCTGGAATTCAGCTCTGTCTGCACACATATACAGAGCTGTCTTTGAAAGACTAATATGTCATAATTTTCTAAAATTATTTTCCAAAGGATTCATTTTACTGATGATATGCAGTATAAGGCAAAGACCCGTGAAGGCTCATCATAATTCTTTCTATCAAATCTGTGAAACTGCCTGAGGAAGAAGTGTGAAGCAAGAGATAAGAAACAAAACTTGCCAAAGTTTGAGATCAGACATGCAAATATCATTTTGCCATTGCATTTTAGTGGTTTAATTCTCCACAGGAAAAAAAAAAAAAAGCTATGAAGGGGAAGATATCAGAAATATCAGAAGCTGAGCTTATTGGAAATTAATATAGAAGGCAGCAAGGTATACATACATGTCATATCTATATATATGTGTGTGTGTGTGTGTGTGTGTGTGTGTTTTAAATACCTATATATACATGACAAGGTTACTTGGGAAGTTGTCCCCCTCGTTCAGTCCCTGCCCTCCCTGTACTTTTTTCTGCATCAATATTTCTGCAGGAATATGAAGTGAGGCACAGCTCTCAAACTTGTTCCAGCTTGGAATTCATTTATCTACCCTCATTGCTGAGGGAGTAGCAAGCATTGCATTTCAAATTGTCCTCAGTGGCAAACTCCTGCATTAAAGTAATCACACAAAAACTTGAACTAAACAAGGAAAATTAAGAGGAAAAGCAGTAAATCTTCTTTATATGACGGGTTTACGCGATGCTGTACAATGTTGTACACAAGATTTTAATGAGAAAAATCATGTTCCTGTTGTAAAGCAGCCACACAAATATTCAAGCATGTAAGAAAATTACTTTCCCAACTCTAGGATTAGTTTCTGATAAATAAAGATTCCTGAAAATGTTGAAGTCCCCTTTTCTGTCTGTGGAATTTGGCAAAGAGTCTCAGGGCCAGACAACTCACAGATATCAGGACAGCTCTGCTGGCAATGAGAGTTTGATTTTCACCATCTGAAACTGTAACAGAAAAAGAAATACTTTATACAGTGAAGGCTACCTGGCAGCAGATGACTGGTGTTCATGTGTGAGAGGGTGGATGACCAAGACTAAATGATTTTGCTGTTCATCCACTGTAGTCTACTGTTCCGCATGCTGACTTCTTAGGTTAGGAAAACAGTGGGCAAAAAGGAGACTCCAAAAAAGGATTTCCCAAAAAGAAGGGATGTCCAAAAAGAAGTGATGTCCAAAGGAGGAAGTGAGACCAGAAAGAAGAAGGTGAAGATCTGGCTGGGGAAAAGATGTCAGATGTGGGGAACATGCTGGAGAACAGGAAGATAAACGCTGAGGGACAGTCAGTGGCCAGAGCTGGTAATGTCACCTCATAGTGGGGAGGAAAGTTGAGACCTGGTGAGTGCAGTGCAGGGGCACAGTGAGTGTAGGTGAGAGATAATCAAGTTCTAATTTTAAAAGGTCTGGTATGACTTGTTCTTAAGTAAATGCCAGTATCTAGATTTCCAGCTGGTGGTTTACTCTGTCTCATCCATGTCAAAGACTCCACCCCAACCAGTCTCCATAATTTTATTGTCCCTTGTATAGCTTAGATAACTTGCTTTGCCTCCAGAGCATCCCACTCCCTGTGAAAAGGATGAGCTTAACTGATAATGCAGCTCACAGCACAATATTGAACTACACAGTCAATCAGAAACACCCCAGTTAAGTCTTTTTCTTTCCTTGTGTGTCCTCTTTGGGTGGTTTCACGCTGATGCAATTCATTGAAAACCGGAATAAGTACAAACCCTACACAAGGAAAATTGCATTTGAAGGTTTCCCAGAGACTCAGTGGTGACCAGCACTGATAGATTACTTTATCAACCTTGAAAGAAATATTCAGCACTGTTTTGGCAGCTTTGTCACTCAAGTGGCAGGGAGAATTCAGTTTTCCATTCAGCAGGTGTTAATGCAGTTATATCAAATCCTAAGCATGGGAGAAAATGATCTGTACATATGTGCACGTTGCTCCCAACCTTCCCCCCACCTCTTCAAGTCTCAGCAGCAGAAGGGATCTGACCTGAGTTGTCACAGCCAAGTTGTTATTTCATGCCCTGTGAACATGTGCCAGATGATTGCATCTTTCCCTCAGGCAGAAGGATGGATAGAAAATATTGGGTCCTTGCTTGCTAACAAACCTTGGGACTTAGTGAGTTTCTCTCTCCAGGCACCAAATCTGCTGCTTTGTAGCCTTTGTGAGGCTTTTCACAGCTTTCCTTCAGTGCTGCTGAAGATGTGTCTTTAGGCTCAGAATGCTGGCACTACTGGGAAGAGCTCAAATTTCTTTAGGACAAGAACCAAACCAAGCAGGGCTTACCAGAGAAAATGACACTTAAATGAGGAACATATCTTCTTTTCAGGCTTAGCCCTTTATTTGTCAAGAAAATGGGAACTTGTTGGAGAAGAAAAAGCTTTCCTTGCAGATAAAGGGATATCTTTTTGAATGAGATACAAGCACATCCTTGTTATATGAGCACCAACCATTTGGGAGTTTGGGTCAGTGCTGAAATGTGTAAACACTTTTGAAAACCACTTTGAAATTCCCTCACCTTGGCTCCAATGCTGCTTATGTATGATTATTTTGAAGTGAGCTAAGAGAAGTTTTAACTTTCTTCATTCTGTAGGCCAGCAGCTGAACCATCCAAGCAGTGAGAAGCAGAGGATCCATCTGAGTGGCTGGGATGGCCAGATGAGAGCAGGAGAAATTAGAGCCTTCCCAAGAGAAGTTCCTTGCTGTGAGCCAGGGAAAAAGTCTTTTAGCTGCAGAGGAGGAAAAAAGAAGGACATTTCTAACAAACTGAGAAGAAATAACTTGAAAAACCTGATTTCTTACAGCAAACTGAAGAAATCTCTGCTTAACTACAGCAACAGTGGGGCTGGGTCCTGGACTCAGGGTTATCTGATGCCTCAAAGTTTCTGACAGCAATTCAGTATTGATCATAGAAATCACAGAGGACAAAGGAACCCTCCAGCTGGGAGACAGCAATGCTCAAGTGTAAATGTTGCTATTTCCCATGGAAATAGCCTGTACAAAACTCCCTTATCACCTTTTCTTGTTGTTCACTTGTGTCTGAAGGCCCCACTCCACACTCTGTGTATTCATGCAGCTTCTCCTGCTGAAGGAACAAACCCAAGGGAAATTGAGTCCACGAATCTTTGAAAGACCCTTCTGTCTTGGGTGAGAGAGACTCAAGCAAGGCTAGAGATCAAAATAAGAGTTGAAGAAATGAA
Organism: Zonotrichia albicollis; assembly: GCF_047830755.1. Classification (NCBI taxonomy): domain Eukaryota; kingdom Metazoa; phylum Chordata; class Aves; order Passeriformes; family Passerellidae; genus Zonotrichia; species Zonotrichia albicollis. The sequence continues at coordinate 39,753,524 of NC_133825.1, read as the reverse complement.
GGCTGGAGATTTCTACACCTGATATCATGATTTTTCTACTCAAGTGTATCTCTTCCACAGATGACCCCAATCCACTTACCTTGCTACCCTCTTGAAAATGCTGCCCAAATGCAGGACAAGCTGGAGGTCACTTTTCCTACCCTCTTTATATTGTACACATAATTGATATTTTTGTAATTTGTGCCTGCTTCTAAAACTGTCCATGAAAGTATTTTGAAATGCTTGACTTTATTTCATCCAAATTTGAACTGTAAATCTTTTTTATCAAAAATAACTGTACTAGAACAGACTGCTCGTGCGTGTAACTAAAATATTCCAAATATTTTTTGAGCTGGTCAGCTACGAAGATCAGCGAATATAATTATTTTTATTGCTGTACATGCTCAAACATAGAAATCTAAGCTTTAGGTTAAGGAATAAATCTAAAAATACCCACAATTTCTATATTAGTGAAATTTTATTACTACTTTTTTTTTTTTTTTAGTAAGAGTTCTAAATAATTTTTTGAAAATAAATTTCCCATTAAAATGTTGAGGGAAAAATGAAATAATTCAAGAAAATGTAGTTTATATCTGAAATATACAAATGTGTATCACTCATTTTAAAATCAAATTCCAGTAAAACATGCATTTTAGGAAAGATGGCATCTTCTAGATATTTTAGTATGTCTCTGATCTTCTGTATTGCTCTTTCACCTTCCTGAAACAGAGATGGTTTCTGCATTTCTGATTGTATTTTACAAAAACAGCTGGGAATAATATGATCTAGCATGTTGTTTCTGAGCTGATTTCAATACAGAGTAAATTATCTTTGCAGCAGAGGATATTCATCAATATAGATAACCTTAGCACGATATGAAGATATGGCCAGATTCTCCAAAAATATAAATTAGTATACCTCCACTGTGTCATTTTATATCAGCAAAGAAGCTGTGTGATACAGAGTCAAGTTGGTTAAATAACTATTTGCTTGAATTATTTGCTGTATCTTAAGAAAATGAATAAATTAATTCCTTATGAATACCTTTTCAGTATGAGTCTTAAATAAAATATTTATGAAAGGTCTAAAAGACTTGTCATGTTCAGACTGGTTAGAGCAGAGGGTGACCTGATACTGTGAGCCAGGCAGTAACACTCCCAACACAATCTGTGTTTGCCTCCTGAGGTGACAAACATCTCCAACAGAGCTTAAGTGTGGTGATGGGAGCAGCTTTTGTTTTAGCAGCCAAACTGTGACAGAGGGCAGCAGGCACAAACTTAATTCTGTCACATCTCCTACTGGCTGTTTGGAAGGGCTTAGCAAAGTATACAGGGTGTGATGTGCTAAAGCATTTCACTGAAATTCAAAGATGACTTAGTTGTGTTTCTTTTCTAGAGTTTTAATCTCTGAAGCATAAATGATACAGCAGGAAAGCAAAATTTATTTTGCATGCAAGTGACAAAGCCCAGGCAGCAAGGAGCAGCTTGCTGTCAGTGTTATAAACATCCAGGGATTTAAGTGTCAGGGACTGTGGCTAAGAACAGGCTCTTGTGGACTAACAAGATGCAGCCCACTTGATTCATTTTTATTGTGTTAAAGGATGCATTACTTACAGTGTGTGAAGGTCTGGAAAGTCCTGCCACAATGTCAGGGGCACTTGCTCAGACAAATGGCCTTGTTATATTTTATTGGCTTTCAAAAGGTTAAAAAATGCACCTGCTGCACAAACCAGACAACTGCTCAACCCTTTTGATCATCAAGTAGACTCTGTTTCATTTTCAATTCGTAAGATCCAAAAAAAGATCAATCCAGAGCTGAATGAACTCACAGGGGACCTAAGTTACTATGGTACCTATACCCAAAATCACACAAGAAAATACTCTAAACACCATAATGTTACTGATGTCCTTAGGGCAAACTCTGAAAAAAAATCTGGCATTAAACCCATGATGAAGCAATTCAGCTGTTACACCTCTGCATTAGAGTTCTTTCCTTTCACCACTTTTGATTTCAGCCATGAATCCCAGGCTAACTCTGCAGCTACCATAGGACTCTGCAGAATGAAATTTACATGAAATCTGTCTTTTTTTAACAGAAAAAGAAGAATAATTTTCAAAACCCCTTCTATCTGATAAAAGCAAGTGCTATACATGAAAATCAGTCTTCTTTAACAGAGAAAAGGAAGAATATTCTAAAGAAGATATCTGTCTGATAAAAACATACGTTATAAAACTTTAGGGTAGGATCTAAGCTCTGGGCAGATGAGTGTTCAGACAGATAAGAAGTCTGTGAAAAAAACAAGTTCAACCAGGGAATTCCCTTTGACTTGGTATTGATAGTATTATTGTCAGGAAAACAAGAAATAATGAAAAGTCAAAAGCACAGAGTTAAGAAGCACATTCCCCTAAGCTAGAAGTCTGCTTCCTTTTAAACCCCTCTAAATAGTCTCTGAGACCCAAATATGATTTGAATTCTAAAAAAACACTAGTAGCTAAATAGAGACACTCAAAGCCCCTCTTGCAGCAAATGAGCAGGATGGAGTCAGATGTGGAATCTTGGCCGGGGTCAGAAGGGAGTTGAGAAAAAAAATCAGATTTAACCCACAGAAGTCAAATCTCATGGTCAATTGAGTCCCCTGGCTCTGCCTGTACAAAGCATTTTTTTCAGCTGGTGAGATTAGGCCAAGGAGTGCCTTTCAGTATTATCTTTGCCTTCAAGTTACAGAAACCCTGAGAGTAAAGGGATGAATTTCTAACTGTGCCAACTGAAATGGAGAATGTGAAGAAAGGTCAGTAATGTTACCAGGAATAAAGAGTTTAGAAACCTGATGGCTCTATAAGAGAGAGAAAGAAAAACCTGACATTGTGGCAGGAGCTGAAAAGAGAATGGGTTTGTGCCAGGTGAGAAAAACCTCTGAAAATTTTGAAATTTTCAATGAAGGAGAGCTCTACCCAGTGGCCAAGAAGGGCAAGAGTGGATTGTGTGGGGTCTTCAGAAAAATTATTTCCAACAAAACCTCAAATCCTTTCTGTCCTTATTGTATTTGAAATATTAAATATTTATCTATAGGAAAAAACTAGCAAAGTAGGCAAACAGTCACTTCCTAACATATAAATCAAGCCTCAGAAATTTTAAGACTGTCACCTTCTTAAAATTGTGCTCTTTCCTCTTTAGAGTGGAAATTAAAATGAGTCGAAGTACCTCAATTTCACAAGTATAAAAAATAATATAAAAAAAATAAAAAATATAAGACGGCTGTAAAGCGCAACTGTCGTAAAAGGTGCCGTAAAGTGCGACTGCCGTAAAAGGTGTCGTAAAGCACGACTGTCGTAAAAGCGCGACTGTCGTAAAAGGTGCCGTAAAGCGCGACTGTCGTAAAAGGGGCCGTAAAGCGCGACTGTCGCCTCCCGTTTCCACAGCGCCGCCACGCACCGCCCACGCCGCCGCCCGCCGTGACACAAGTCAGGCATGCGCAATTGCTACAACCCCCCGCGCCAGCAGTGTGACTCCGCGCCGCCTCATCCAACCACAGCTGCTTCCGGGATCAGCCGCACCCGCAGTTAACTCTCCACGGCCCGGTCAGCACGCGCACCCCCCCGCCCCGCACTGCTTTGGCCGCAGCTTTGGTACAGCCTCCCGGTTCCCAGCCGCTGCCACGCAGGCAGTGTTGGGATGTGCAGCAGCAGCAGCCACGCAGGCAGAGCTGGCTGCAGTGCCAGGCTGTGCCGTAGGAGAGCCTCACTCCCTCCTGCCCTGGTATCTCCTGCCCTGGGCACCTGCCAGGGCCCTGCTTGGGCAGGGAACAAAGCAGCCCCCACGTTGGCACCTGGCTGCTCCTAATTCTTCTTTTCTTCATGCCAGTATCAGCTGCAGGAACATGGTGACACCAAGCATTTGAAGAGTCAGGTGAAGTGAAGTTTGCCCCCAGAAATCTGGAGTCAAATCAGGTCCAGTTTATCTTTCTCTACTTGCACTGTGTTTCTTCATTCTCATTTTCACCTGCTTGCCTTTCTATGTGATCCACAGCTTGTATTTGGATCAATTAGCACTCCCTAATGAACACTGGTAGCCAAAGGCATTCAGATATCTCAGGAGTAACTATTATAAATTCATCTATGACTTTCTCTGTCTGTGTGAACCTTTGCACTCTCCTAAGAGTCCCAGCGATTCAGAACTCGACTAAGGGAGATGGGTAATGGAAAAAAACCCTTCTCTACCCTTTGATGCACGTGTTAGACAAATTACTCTTATATTGGACAAATATGTCAATTTTTTCAGCTCTGATAATGTGCCTTTACTGATAATTCATGTATTTCAAATAGAAAAAAATGTCATTTTACTTGTTGCTTCATATAGAGACACCAACCACAAGGTTTTGTACTAGTTATAATTTTTATAAATTTCAAACAAAGTGTGGTTCTACACAGGTCAGAATGGCCTAATTACAGGAAGTTCATTTGCACACCTTTTTTCTTGTAATAAATTCATACATTCTGTATTGACTGGAAAAAAGGGCAGGTAATTCTGTGCTCTTTGCCTGTCTCATTATCTCTCATCTTATGAAGTTTGTGCGTTGAGCAGTTAAGGACTAATACTGAATATCCAAAATGCTAGAGGATCTTTAGTCAAAATGGAGAATGACAATATAAAACACAAAGCATTTTGTCAGGAAAAAGGAATAAAAGTAATAGGAAAAAGAGGATGGGTTATTATAGAAAGGATGAAAGGGTATAGATGGTGAATGAAAACTAGCATTTCCAGAAATGAAAATGGGCTGCATTTTTTTTAAAAAAGAAGATCCCTTCTAGACTTTAGTTGTGTTTTCAGGAGATGAAAGAAACAAACTTCTAAGGGCAAATGAGTTTCATTGCATTCTTCCCACACTGGAGAGTAGGAGTCAACTGTAGACCATGAGTTAAAACAAAATTTAAAAAATGTATTTTGAGGAGATAATCAGAAAGAAATTCACGGGAAAATACAGAGTGTATCATGCTACACTCCAGGAGAACAGACTAAAGCTAGGGCAAAAATAAGATGGATTTACATTCCCCTTAGGCCCACTCCATTTCAACAGACATTGAGCAGGAAAAAGGCCCTGAGGTATAAATTAGAGCAACAGCTGTTCTTAGCTTGCAACACCTCATGTTCAGCTGCCTGCAGACTCTGTGAAACTCAAGACACCTGAATAACTATTTCAGAAATGTTTGAATTAATTTTTTCTGGGTAATGTGTGTCCCAAATCCCAGTCAATCTCTTTTGGGTACTAACCCTGTGGCACTGCACATCACTAGATGGACACCTCACCCTCCTCTTTGCACTGCTCAGCAAGGAAAGGGATTGCTCTTGTTAATTGTTCTCCTAATAACTGTACCCCCAGGACAGAGGTAAATGTTTCTCTCCTAACAATAACATCCAATGGGGGATTTGGGCAGGGTGCAAGCCTGCTTTAGCTTCCTTGACAGAGAAGAATTGACTGGTTTTGTATCAATAACGAGCATTATGGGAGACCAGGATCACAAGCATCAGGTAACACTGAATTAAGTAGCACAATTTCCACTCTTTATCTCTGCTTGGTTTGCTTCTGATCAGTCACACAAAGATTATTAAGGAAAGTCACAGGCTTGCTTAAGCAAAAATCAGAAAACAGAGTTAAAATTTCAACGTATTTCCAACATCAAAGCAGTTCTGTGCCTTATTTACCTGCACACAACCTGCCAGATGTGGGGTGCTCTGACACCTAGAAATACTGTCCTGTGGAAAACAGCCACCCCCTCAGGCTTGGCTTTCCTACTTTATTGCAGCTCTTTTGCATATTCACTTTCTCACCCACATTAGGATATAACTCTTGCTGGCTACCCAGAAGATTTCTGCAGTGCTTAGCTCAGCACTTACCTGCTTGGTCTTCTGTTACTACAGCCTGACTTCATAGCTCTCTGTACTTCATTATAAAACAACCCAAACTTTATAACTGAACAAAAACACTGTGTCTTTGTTTTCCTTTTCAAAGGCACCAGACCCTCACTATAGGCTGTCAAGCTAATAGGACAGCTTCTGTACATCACCTGACCCACAATGTAACTTGTTTTTTTCAAACAAAAAATACAGGTATAAACTTTATCTATTTGTACTTCTTGCTAAGATAAAACACCTTGGGAAGATCAACACGACCTGAGCTCTTGCTCCATGGTGTAATCCACACTTTGATGAATGATTTGAAAGACGTGTGTGAGGAAATGTCTGTGCATCTTCCCTGGGATGCTACGGATGGTTTGGAGTAATCCATCATATTGCCAAGGTCAGCTGCAGGCCTGTCAGCAGCAACTCCTTAAAGAATTGTTTCATGTCAGGGTGGACCACCTTTTTTCTTTTTTTTCTTGCTACAATACCTCAGGAAATCTCAGTTCAAGTCTTAAGAAAGAGGAGAGAAGTAAAAGGAAATTCTCCCCTTTGAAACTTCAGAAAGGCTCAAACTATGGCTGGTTTGAGACCATGTAGCCTGGCCAGGCTGAGAACATAAACTAAACATGACTTAGTTTTAGATTAGATTATTTTAACTTAGATTTACAACAGCAGGGAGATATTCTTTCTGGTTTGTAGTTGTTTATTTAGGATGGAATAGTGTTGGGACAGTAGGTCCTGAGGTGCTGCAGCAAAATTGCAATCAGAGGAAAGAGAAGGAGCAGATCTGGAATGACAGCAGATGATGCATTTCAGAATCAGCAGTAACTCAGTGGGAAACACATATCTATCATCCCAGAAGGGAGATTACAGCACTGAGCTCCCCTGAAGTTCAAAACTGGAGCAGAAAGGATGCACTGCAGCTTTAATTATGCTATTAAGGTTTCTTTTCAGGGGAATTACCATCCATTCTCAGGTACTCACAGAAATGGTAAAATCAAGGAATATTTAGGGAGTGGAATAGTTTTAATACTGGGTGGCAGAGCTCTTACAGGCTCTAATTTTATTCTGAATAATAGAAATTGTTCCCAAGAGACACTTTCTCAACATCTGAGAAGTATAATATTAATTGCTTCTACCCAGTTCTAACTTTCAGGACACTCTTGAGTAAAGCAAGCAACCAGGATCACTATTTTATACTGGCAAAAAGTTCAACATACCTGATTTAGTTTCTGGATGCTCTCTAAATTACCACCATTAGCAGAAGCTATTACTATCTGTGCTGATTCTCCCAGCTTTACTCTTCCTAAAGCCTGAGGCTTTACCAATATATTGTGTAAAACCACATGTCCAGAATCCAGACACCTCAATCTCATGCACGTGCCCATTTGTGCATATGCACAAAGTACACCTGAGCAGACACAAAAGTCATTGATAAAAGAATAGCACAGATAATGTGATCAGTCTGGGACATCTTGAAGTAAATGGCAAAATCAAGGGAAGAAGCAAGCATGCCGCTTAATGAGTAGGCTCACCATGCCTTGTGGCCTTTAAAACTCAGAGTGTTCTTAGACAAAAATAATATCTGCTATAGCCCTTCCCTTCTCCATCCATCTTGACAGCTCTGTGTGGATGAAAATATCATTATTTTAAGAGGGAGGCCAGAAGGGGCTTGTAGCTGCTTTATTAGCTCTGCTCATTGAAAGCCCCTCTTCACCAAACTTTGTGCCCCCTGAAAGTAGAACAGAGATGGAGAACATCCTTTTCTGTTTCCTCTGTCTATGCTTTTCTGAGGCCCTTCAGCTGAGTTCTTGACTCTGTCTGGCTTCTGGGAGCCTCCCCACACTGTCACTCAGGACAGGTCTGCAGTTCCTTTCAGCACAGCTCTGCTGAATTGTCCCTCCTGCACCTCCATTAAGTAAATAAGTGCTAATCCACAAGGAAAGAACCAAGGGGCAGTGAGAATATCTGCGCTAGAGTTGGTAGTTCAGACACCTTGTCCAGCACACATTTTCCTGCTTCTCAGCTGTTTTCAGTCCTGACACTGTCCTTCTCTAGCTGGTTAACTCTGCCTGATCCCTGCTGCTCCTGGGGACACAGGGGAGCTGCCAGGGAGTGCACCAATGCTTTAACACATTATCCTCCCTTGGCTGAGCAGCAGACCTTGGCCTCAGCTCTATTTGCAGCATCTTTGAGATAGCACCTGTTCCCAAGTGCCTGGGAACCAAAACATGGGCCTCAGATGAGATGCTCTGGCCCAAATTCTTAAGGAGGTGGATGTAATTCTCTCTTATTGATTTTCATTTGTAACTGGTTGCCTCTGCACTTGTAAGGATCTGAGTTTCCACAGCATAATGAATCCTCACAGAAAACCAACCTTTCTTCATCACAAATAAGTCAGCACTAATCTTTCCATCAACTGTTTGTATCAATGCACAGAATAAGAAATTAGATATTCTGGGTGATTTTTTTTTCCTGTGTAAAAAGAGACAGTTTTCAGCTAGCTATTTTTCTTTTTTTTCTTTTTTTATTGGGGGGGGGGTGTTTATTATGCAAATGAATACATATGCATGTATAAACACGTGTGCACATTGACAGCCATATGCAAATACCCAAGCCCTTAGTATTGATGCACACATCTTTTTCTGAATTGCAGTAATGTTAAACAGAATCTCTCCAGGGCTTTTCTCACCACTCCTTTTTACACATTTGACAGCTTTCCAGGGAATTAGTCTTAGTGCTTTATTAGGTATGTGTTCTAAATAATTAAATTTGACAATTATGTGGGAGAAATCTCAAGCAAAAAGAACTGAAATCTCTGAATGCAAAAAGAAAAATAGTGGGAAGGCTCTTTTTCTTTCTAAGCTACTCTATCAGTCCCTTTGACTGTATCTCCTTTCCCATTAATTGCTCATCATGTTGATATGCAAATATCATCTCAGCAGGTCCATTTCATTTATTGAAACATTATTTGAGAACAACTTTAATAAATATTCAAGATGCCAATACAAGATGGCACAGTGCATAGCAGCTTGTAACTTGGAAAGCTTTACAGAATTAAACAACACTCAGCAGCAGGCAGGATGGGGTGTGAATCACAGGAGTGGTGGTAAGCTGGTCCATGGGGAATAAAATGAAAGTGTTCAGATACATGGTCAGCAGTGAGGACAGGCAGGAGCAGAGATACACAGATAATAGAGAAATAACTGTGGTGAGAAGTGGTGAGGGACAGACAGGGGCAAGGAAACTTCTTTTAGGTTACAGGATGTGCAGAGAAGGCTGTGGGATTCATGGGAAAGTGATACCAGGAAAGGCAAGGGAGTTTGGCTGCCATAGAGTTTTCTGTCTGACTGAAAGGTGAAAAATATCCCTTTTAGATTTGGGTGTTGGCATCTACTGCAATGACTCCCAGCTCTGCCTTTGAGGGCCAGAGTTCAGAGCACTCTGACAGTGACGTGTCCTGGCCCCCACAAACCGCAAGATCTTCCCTCAGTTAAAGCTCTTGAGAAATTTCATTGCATTATGCAACAAAATGAGTACACCAAGAACTGAGTGCCAGCAAAGAAAACATGTGCACAATAGCTGGGGAGAAACATAATATATAATATTACTTGTACAGAAAATTTAGCTGGAGCCAGAGCTGAGTACTGGGCAAACATTTGCAAATAAAACATTGAAATACACCAAGAACAAACTTATACAAAGCATTAGTAAGCCAAGCTGAAACTTCATCCCCATATCAGTTTGAGGTGTTTTTTTTTAAATGCCCTTTTTAAAAAATAGGGATCTCCACTTTTAATTGCCAATTAAGGATTTCTCAAGTTTTTGTTTACTGTAGAAAAACATCCTTCAAAGGATGCTCAGCAAAACAAACCTGACTAATACCACTTCCTGACCTTTTGAAAATAATCCTTGTGAAGTATTTTTAAAGTCAGTTAACAGACAATTCAAAACTTTGAAAAATACTGAATAAAGTATTTCTGCATTCTTCCAGAAACAGGGAATTATCCACAGTTGGCTCATGCTATTGGCATTTGTGCTTTCCTTTTATATCAGTGAAGATCCCTCTAGGTCCCTTGATGCTTCCAGGAGAGATGTTGGCACTTCTCTAGAATCAAAAAAAGTATCAGCATATTTTCTGTGGTAAATAAGATTCTGGCATGCTCAAATGTCACCTCCCACTGCCCCAGCATGCCATCCCATAAATCCAAAGATTCCCCAATGCCATTTGATCTTTCACTGTATGCCCTTTTAGTGTTTCTATCAACCATTCCATCATTATTTACAGCTTTAACTTAATGATTTTGTTTCTTGTCCAGCTATTCTCTTACAGAACCATCATCTTTTGCAGGCAGGCAAAGAACATCCAACAGGGCAGAAAAAGCTCGGGCTGAAGGAGAGGGATGGGAGTGAGTGTGGCCCCATGGATGTTTGTAAGCTAAAACACATGGATCCTTTTCTTGGTTCTGTCTATGAACCGAATTTTCCTGTTTTCATTTGTTTTTGTGCTCAGCCTGAAGATCCTGAGGCATTATCTCTCAAGTCCTGCTTGTAGCACAGATAGTGTAGCAGAGTCTGGCAACAACTGCATGCTTCCAATAGGAAAAGTGTTAATAAAAAAGCTTGTGTGTGTAGGATGTGATGGCTGCTGTGTTCACCACAAAATACTTCTTCAGAAAGAAGTAAAGATTATTTTCTTAGGCACAGATGTCCCAGTGTAGGAGAGCTTTTTCCATGACAGGTCCATATCACATTTGCTAGTTTTCTAATAAGTTGCCATTCAACTTCCTGCTACAAATGCCCATCCTTGAGGCACTAAACTGAGAATGTGAAGAAGCCACATGGCAAAAGCTGCTAAAAAGTGACCTGTGGGCACATTTGTTCAGAGCATGGATCTCTATGGGAGGTGAAGGGTTCTGTTCAGCTCTTTATGCACTCTCACTCACAGGAAAGCAGAAATGAGCCACCACAGATTCTTGTCTGAACTGGAAATATAAATGGACAAAATTGATGTGCTTTCTAGGAAGTTCTTTATGAGGACACCTGGATGAATACAGGTAGTCTGCAAATTTTGGATCATAATGAAATATCTGATTTGACAAACGTTTCTAATAAACTTATGAGTATGCAAAACCCTTTTCTGTATTCATTTTACTTCATTGTTGGATGCAAAGGTAACAAAATGACACGGGAGAACATGTTCTCCATGTATAAATGCTCATTAACAGAGATGAGAAATCAAGAATAGGCTCAGGAGAGAACTTTGTAATGATTTCCAATCTTTTTTGGAGACCTAAGGCAGACACTTAGAGAGGTAAGCTGTACCCAGACAAATCCATCTTTATGTCAGCAAAGTCACCAGTCATGAAACTTCAGAATTTGATGGTGCTTAGGAAAAGTTAGGAGAAAGTTCAGCTCCTGTTGGAATCAGTGCAATCAGTGCAATGTGCCAAAATCTCTTAAAGGTCTGGATCTTTGTTAGAAGAAAAGGTGACTGCATCTCTGATTTCTTGCACACAGTCCCATGGATGTGACTGAGACATCCATAGCTGCAAGTGATTCACTCCTGTCCTCCTCAACATGCAGCAGATTGTCTGGGGTATATCCACAGAAGGAAAGCCAAGGAGAGGTGGCCAGGACACAAATTGAAGAGACTTCTACCTTGCACACCTGCAGCTCTGGGACCATGAAAAACCCAAAATAGCAACTCCTGGTCACTGACTGATAGTTTGCTGTCTGTCTGCAGCTAGCTGAGTGGGGTGACTGTCCTGGGAGATCAAATTACCTGAATAAATCTCTGTTTTGATGGCTGGATTGGGTGCAAGGGAGAGATGGAGAAATTAACAAGAGAGCGGCCAGCAATCAGCATGTAGTTGTATTCCTGCCCTCAACACAGCAAACTCCCAAAATGAACAAACAAACACCAGCAAAGCACAGCACCACTTCAGCTCCTTTCTAGGCTCAGACCCATCCCTGCCTGCCCAGCACAAAGGGGTTATTTTCTAAAAAAAAAGGGGAAAAGTTAATTACACAATTCCTCCTGTTCTTTTCCGGATTCCACTAGTGCAGTCTAGTGTACAAAGCTGTTTATAGGCAGCTGCTTGGCAAAAAACAGACATCTTTCTTGTGACCCAATACATTTAAATATTTAAAGGCCAGCTGCACAGAGCAATGTCCCACAACATTGTCACTGGGACACGGTGACTCATCCACAGCCAGAGGAACAGGAATTGGACTTTGCCACAAGATGGGGCTCTGCCTGCCCTCTTTCCCCATATATCCTATTTTATGCTTTACTTCCTGTCCTGCATGAAAAAGCATTGTTTCCTTGGTTATCATGTGCCTCTTTTTTTTCCTCCCTCTTTTGGTGTATTGAAGGACATTAATTTTTCATGGCAAGCAACTTTTCTGTCTTGCCCCCAAACAGACACACTAAACTGTCAAAGCCTCTAGGATCCCCTTGGCTGAAACAGATGAGTTGTACTTACAGAATTAGAGCAAAACCTTTATTGCAGAGGGAAACAATGCTATAACCAGGCCATCTGTTTCATAGCCTCCTAAAACAGAGAGCATTCCTACAGGTTTCCTGCTCATTATTGCTTGAGCGTTTTGCTCCTACAAGCAGAGAATCAGTGACCAGATTCTGACATTTGGTGCTCACTAGAGAAACAAGAATAGGCTGAAGTTCACAAAACTGTGCTGAATTTTTATGCAGGAATGCATAGCAACCACTTTTTATAGCAAAGAAATTATTAGTACTGTGGTTGTGCCCAGGGGCTTCCACCGGCCCTTCACAATGGCTAGTATTTAACACACACACATATAAAGAGAATTGGCTCATGCAGGGTCACGCTGATCCTTTTCCCCATGGGAGGGGATGCCTTTGAATAGGATTGTTGGGTTCTATCCATTGGGTGCCAACAGAATTCCATCCCTTGATGTGTGGAGATGGCCAGACCAGAGCTGCCACCAGCCTCTGTCCATACATTGCTGCAAACCAAAGCACCACAACCACCACAGGAGGTGATCACCCAGACCCAGTTCACAGGAGGGACTTTCTGCCTCCCTTCCAGATAATGGGATCTCTGGATTGCACTTGAGAGGATGAGCACACCTGGCGGTGGCACTGTAGGGTGAACAACTCTCAGTGCAGGAACCACCCTGCAGGGACCTTCCTGTCCAAGTGCCCAGAAATGTGGGAAGGACTGAGCATCCCAGGAAGCAGATTTGAATCCTGATGGGAGAGTAATATTTCTTCTTGACTTAGCTCTAGGAAGGTGACACTGTTTCTTAGAGCCTTTTAGAATGGTTTTGCAGACCACCAGCAGCCTGTGAATCATTGGTCAAATGCATGTTATCTTTGCTATAAAAAATAGAGCCCAAATCTAAGGAACTAAGAGTTGAATAAGCCCAAATCTCATTTCTTTGCTTCCTTATCATTTCTACTTCTGCTTCTTCTGCCATTACATGCTTGTGCTTTTTCTCAGTAAGTACAGAATGCTACTCATGTTTTAAAATCACTGAAACACCAGAAGAAAAGGCATTCACACATTACTAAATTTCATTAAAATATAAAACAGCCTTCAGCACATTTAAAACTTGGAACCAAAACATATTTATTGGATCAAGGCCAGTCCTCTGTGACCTGAGGTTGCTTCCTCATACAAGCTCATTATAAACTTGTCAAGGCTACTTTAAATGAGTTAGAACTTTCTCCCCCACTAGTCCAATTGGAACATTGCTGGGATTTGCTGATAAAGGAATCTTGTCATTTTAAAGTTAAAATTTCTTCATAGCCCTGAGAAGAGGGATTTTATGTGCTATTCTTTGCGGAACTGGCTGAGAAGAATATCAGAGGTTTTCCTCCATTTTTTACAAAAGGACTATGAAGTAATGAAAAGTGATTAGCCAAGCAGTGGGCTCAGAGGGTAAAAGTGCAATTCTAGTGCTGGGTCTTAATGCTGGTTAGAAATTACAAAAAATTCTCTGTATGGCTGGGCAAGACCCATCAAGAATTCTCATCAATATTTTTTAAAGTTCAATTCTCAAGTATTTGTGTGAATTAACATAATACAAGAGTAAAAAGAGACCACTTTTCCTCTTACCTTAAACCCCAGCTTTCAGAAATCACCTTTCTTTCTATGGTCACTGGTGGTTTTAGGGGAAATTTTAATAGAGGCCCATGATGCAGAGCTGCATTACTAGGCTTCCTTCTGCTGTGTCCTTGAGTCCACTGGATTTTGAAAGTGTATTTTTTAAGTCTTCTGTCACTATTTTGTCCTTCTTAGATAGAATCTGTCTACTGTTTCTCACTGAGGATTTCTTTCTGGGAAACTCATGGCAACCATCCCATGACTGAGCCTTGTACACTTTATTTACAGAGACTGAATGCCAAGGTACCTAGGAAGTGATAACCTGCTTCCAGAAATAGGGAAACTAATTCAGGTGGCTCAGGAATGTGGGCAGCTAGGATGGGCTGAAATTTGGGACTAGATGCACAGAAAAACTCAGAAGAAAAAACATAAATCCTGTCTACACTTCACATGAAGGCACTCCTCCTCTTCCTCTTGTAGATATGAATCCCAGCTGTGGCTCTCCTATTTACTGGCAATATCAGGGGGAAGTGCAGCCCATTCCTGGGATGGCAGGAAAGCTGCCAGGCTTGCCCTCTACCAGCTGTGTCATTTTCACACATTCAGACAGCTTTACACAGCCACTGGGCTCATCACTTTGGTCAAGAAATACCAGTGGTTCATTCCTCACTAAAATATCCCCTCAGGATCCCAAGAGCTTTCAGAGAGAAAAACATTCTCAGGTCTTTTTTTCCTCCAGCCTGCATTTTTTCCTCTTACTAGAATTTGTTCATTCTGTTACTCACATTTCTGCACAGCCATTCCCAGACCAGTTGTCATTAATTATTTGGTTTAGGGACGGTTGCTTAATGAAGATAAATGACCCAGCAGTCTCTGTAATACAAAGCCATTTGCACAGTAGCAAGTGGTGGGTCGGGCTGGTGGGTCTGCATCCAGTTCAAAGCATCCAGCCAGATGTTCCCACCACATGTACTGTCATCAGAATTGTCACTAATCACCAGCCTCGTTAGCAGCCTCTCTAAACCCAAGCCAAGGACCAATGGGCCACAGAAGGCAAATTTCCCTTAGAGATTATTCTTGCCAACATGGTTTAAAAATGCATTTAGCAAGGGAATGTAGGAAACAGCTGCTTGTACTGTGAAAAGTGTGTGAAAAGATGGCATTTCTTCAGAGCAGTCAGTCTGGCACTGCTTACTAGCAGCAGTCAGTGCTGGAGGACACATCAGTGGTTGTGCTTTCAGATAGGAGCTGCTCATGCATCTCAGCACGGCAGAAAGGAGACTGGGGAACAGGGGTTCCTTTTTTCCAGGTGACTGTGATGGCCCAACCTCCATGAGGGCAGTTGCTGCCTTTGTAACAAAGTTCTCTTGACACATAAGGATTGAAAGGAAAAGCAAACCAAAACCAAAACCCCCCCCGGGAAATTCAGATGAAAAATGGCAGGATTTTTTTTTTTTTTTTTACATTAACATTTTTCATGTAGTTGGAAAGTCTATGACAAAAAGCAGCACAAACATTTTAATTCCATCTCTTACCAATCTTCCGTGCAGTTCTATTGAAATTTGACAGACTAAACACGCCCAATATTCTCAGCTAACACTGCAATCTCATCACAAAGAATTAGTGAAACAACAGCATGGAAGCTCCTAAAGGTGAAGTTTCAAGGAATCTTATCTCCAGACAATTGTACCAACTTAGTTTTTACATCCTCTCCTTCTCACATAGTCTCACTCCTCTGCTTTGTTGTACTGATCTCTTTTTTTCTCTATTATTCCCTTTCTGAATAATACTGAAATGAGATCTTTTATTCTCTCTCTTCCTATCTCTTCTAAATAGAAGCAAACCTTATAATCAAAGAAGTGCAAATCTAGTTTCCCTCCCAATGATGTCTGGGTGGATTTGAAACTTAAAATATAACCATTTGTTGCATTCTGGCTAAATGACCTGGTAATAAAGGAGCTTTGTGCCTTTCCTTGGAGGGAAGGTCTTTTGTACAAAAAGTACAAATGCAAACCAGTAAGCTGCACGTGGTACAGGGTATATGGGGCTGTATTTCTCTATGACCTCCTTCACTCTTCCTTTTACATAATCCATATGTAAAAATATTAGTAAGATGGAGGGTTAGCAATGTGCATTGTTATTCAAGGTAATTAGGGAAAGTACACAAGTCATTATCATTAGTGGTTCATAATACAGCAATCAAAGCATGATTGCAGCTCAGCCCTAACTCTTAGCTGGCTGAGCAGGGCCAGTGCAGCAGGACTGAGGAGAAATGCTTTATGACAAGAGTTTGTAATGATTTACAGGGTGCTCCTTAATTGCACTATCAGTTGTTTGTTTCAGTTAATTGAGTTCCCCTCCCACTAATTACTCTTTGCTGCTCTTTATGCCACTGTACCACAAGCTTAACTTTTTATGCAGCTACCTTGGCTCGGTTTTCTCCCAGGACTTTTCTGCTTCACTGGATTGAATTAGTGTTGCCTCTGCAGTGGTTCACCAGGAATGATGTATTTACTTCCTATATGAATTCCCTATGCATTGTACATGTGTCTTTAAAGAATGTGGCAGGGGGCAAAGGCTGTTTTTTTCCAGGTGCACTGCAGGTGGGGTCTTGATCTTTACTCCAGAAGTCACTGCTACACCCATGTCCAGGATACAGCTCAAATCATCACCTGCCATATCTTTGATTTCTTAATGTCTGTTTCTGTCACAGAGCTAAGAACAGCCTATGTTTAATGGAATTTGACACTGCTGAGGAAAATCTGTGTTTCTATATGTGACTATAAAACTAGGCAAGTAATACATCATGACCCTGTGAAAATGAATATGCAAGCAGAAAAGAATGCATGGAAGGGATGGTGGCTGTCTCACTCACTACACACAAATTTGTATTTCTTCCATCACTCATGAAATGTTAACTGCTCTTCATTGTCTGCTGCTATTGATTTTTAAACTGGTTGATTGTTGGCTTATGTTAAACAATATTTTATATATACAAAAGTCACTGTTTTAACTTGGGTGTTTATGAAAGTCTTTTCTGAACTATGGGAAGCTGGAAGGTCTTCCCTCCACGCTTGTTTGCACATAAATGAAGGCACTTAATTTTCCAAGATTTTTTCAGTCTGGAGAAAAAAAAAGGCATTTAGAATTTGTTTATGAAGCCCTTTTCCTTCACACACATTTGTATTAGTTGTAAATTATTACTATGCATATTTTTTTTAATGTTTCTGCTTTTAGCATTGCCAGATGCTTACTAGTAATAATGATTCATATGTTTCATACACATTGATATTTCTGGTGGTTCTGCTTCTGAGATAAGCAGATGGAGGATAGCTGAATTTCAACAAACTGTGTATTACAAGCAGGTAGGATGCAAGTAAGGGAGAATGAAACACTGTGCTGAGCTGCCCCTTATTTTCAGCTCCGCTGTTGCCACCACAGACCAAATATCAATAAAATGTGGTTTATGTCAATGCTTTCTTGTCTTTTATAGCCTTCAATAATAAACCAGCAGGCAGTGGAATATCAGTACTCTGCTGGGATTTTACACTGTTTAGACACAATTAATTCTCAGCATCTCTTCTACTTTGTGATGCTTTGTTTTCTGTTGAAATTCAGCAAGGATTAAAAATTCTTCTGCACGAATTCACTCATTCAAGATAAGGATCATCTGGATTAAACTGATGTAAAGAACAGCTGCCATTTTATTTTGAAATATCCAAATGGAATATTGGGAAGTAATAAGTGCTTATAGTTGAGCAAAAAAGAGTATATGTGTATGAAAGAGAATAATACCTGAATAACACTTCTCAGGTTGGTATGCCAGCCTGAGAAGTTCCTTTCAAATAGCACAACTATGCAATGTTTCATTTCAAATATGTGGTGACTTTCAACTTTGATTCAGCCTTTTAATTTTGTTGTAGCTCAGCTTTAACTTCTCTCAGAAGCCACCTGCTACTAACACCTTACCATGCAAAGCCAATACATTTTATAAATGGTTGTAAACTTCTTGAGCTGTTCCACTCCCTCCCAAGATCACTATAAAATGAGAAAAGGTTAAATCTTGTACTCTAAGAGATTTTAAAAATAACTTCTTTGTTGGACATTCTTCATAGGTTGGACATTCATTCAGTTTGGTAACCTGAGGGAACTTGGAAAAGATGTTTGATGTCCTCTACCATCAAACAGATGAATCCTAGCCCTGTCAGTGACAGAAAAGAGAAAATACCAAATAAGAAAAAGAAGATAGTCAGCAGTACTGTGTAACTTCTAGAGTGGTTAACTTTGGTGGTTTTGGCTTCTTTTGAAGGGGACTTTACTGTTGTTGAAAAAAGAAAATCCTTGAATATAAAAGAAGAAAAATAAGAATTGACTGCACCAGGTTCTTTTCCAGTAAGTTTAATTTCCTAATTATTTGTAGGGTCATTCCTAGAGCTGCCAAGGTGTGACTCATTTCTATTAAACACTGTGCCATCCAACACTGTTCATCAATATCTTTCAGCCATTCATTCCTCTCAGCCAGTGTCTCTTTTAAGGAGAACTCAGAGCACTGGATTCTATTGCCTCAGCTCTAGTGAAAAGCTCACATCAAATATGCTGAAGAGTATGTAACCTTTATCACAGAGCTAGTTAGGAGACTAGGCTGGAGTCTCTCCCAACAGAAGTAAGTGGTCCTGTTGGCCTTGGAGGATGGTTTAACCTACAGATCCATACTGAGTCAATATCCAAAGACTGGTACTAGAAGCATGTCTTTGGAGCTTATTACCTTTCAGAGAAGCCTTTAAAAAAGAGTTTTTGATCCATGTCATTAAAAAGCTGATGTCAATTTTCTTCAAGAATAGTGATTTATGCTAAATAGTTCAGCAAATTTTCCTCTGCAGTTCTGGTTGTGACCCAGAATGTTTTACACCTTACTCTGTTTTTTCTGTGATATCTGCATCAAAAGTAAATACTGATAAATCCTGCTCCAGTAATTGCTCTAATTCCTGTCATGGCTGATGTTTTCTTTTTCTAGAATGAGGGCTTGAGGACTGTGTGTAGGGCTGTTAATCCTTTTGATTAATTCTGGATAAAAAAGGAATTTTCTAAATATAATGGGATTTATTGTTATTCTTTCCATAAAGGCAATGGAAAAAGAGAGAGGAGCTACGCAATGGGTAGTTCAAGAATACTAAGACTGATTTGGCACTGTTCATTAAGGCTGTTGCATTATAAATGATCATGAAATGCACTATTTAGAATTCTAACTACCCCAGTAAAGGCGGCACATTTATTTTTAGAGAATTGTTAGGAACAATTGCTTGGTTTTCCTTATGAGCAGCGGCTGCCGCAAGTAGAAATTAGCTGATGTGTAAACACAGTTGGGAGGTAAATGTGTCTGTGTTAGAGAGAATGAGCTGCATTCCATGGCAGACAAATATCAGCCAACAAACTGCTCAGTTCTCTGCTTCAGCAAATCCTACAGGAGATGCTCTGCTAGCTGGTGTGCTCAGATAAACACCGAACCTCCATCACTGTTTTCTTGTGGTTGTACCTTCACCATCAAAACCACACCAAACACAGGAACTATTCTACCCAGCAGTGGCACTGGTTGAAGCAGTATTCTGATGAAAAAGCTGGAGGCTTAATTTTGGGAGAGAACATCATCCAGGAGCTCTTCAAGAACACCTACAGCTGCTGACATGATGGGGACGTTCAAGTGATCACATTATAACTGCTCTCTGAGGACCAAAACATAGTGGGCGGATTACTTGCCTAAGTTATGCAGACTAGAATTAATTTTGAATTATTATCACTTAATCATTTATAAAGTTAGCTTGGGCTCATTTCCAGTGTCTTTCCTTAAGCCTCCCCTTTGCTGAAATTGGGAGATAGTGTATGCTTTGCTTCAGCACAGACATGTTCTGGATCACCACGTGTTTTCATAGCAGCCTCTCTCGTGCTGCAAGGAGGCTTTCTTTCAGGTGCTCTTGTTTGTGCACAGAATTTATGGAGACTTCCTACTCTTTTTATGCATTTTAAAATTCATACTCCTCTTGATGAATTTATAAAATCCCCAAAAATTACAGGTACATGCCTTGCTAAAAAAGGGTCTCCTAAAACTATTTACAGAATTGGAATATAAGGCGCACAAAATGAGACCACTGAGACCATTTCTTTTTCCTCAAGGGTTTTGGAAGTATATTCTACCTTAGAAAAGAAATCACTTTAACTAGGATGTAAATGAATATCCAAATATGCAAAATTATTCCCAATTTTGCATAGCTGTGAGGCTTTGCTGTGTGGAGACCATTTAAAAAAACTTACAATGAACATCAGGAGACATTTTGAAATAGTAAAGCTTCTTTATTTGTTTCACCATCTCCCCAAGTGAACAGGACAGAGAAAATTGAGTCAGGAAAACAAAACTTCATCTCTGAAGAAAACTAGACTCAAGATGCTATTTTAAATCTCCACCTTAAACCTGAAAAATGCAAATCACTTATCTTCCCCCAAACTGTGGTCACACTAAAATGTATTCTGTCAGGGCCCACTGAAAAGGCTGAAAATGAAAATCATAAAATATTCATTTAGATGCTGGCTTCAAACAAAAGACAACTAAAATTGGCTTAATGTTTAAATACAAAGGCACTTCAAATTGAAACACTTTTTTCTTCCTTTAATGAGTGTCAAAGCACTCTTTTGGACAACATTGGCCCTTTTTTAGCTTAAAAATTAATCCAAAATAACTCTTCTGTCAAAAGTACTGTTACAATAAAACTGAGTTTAAGACAAAAGAGAGAAAATTTTTAGAGAAAAATTGTCATGTCATGGCATGTCACCTAACTCTTAAGAGGGAAAGAATTTGGACAAAGTTATTTTAGTGACCAAAAATTATGGAAAATTATTCATGACTGTAAGAAATACCTAGTTTGAAATATTGTCCAAAATATCACTTTGTCTTATGGGAATGTGGTAAGGATGTACATATTGCAGGGATGTTCAGGTGGCCCTTTGATGTGAACTGGTAACAGATCAGCCAAATGCAAGAGCAGAGTTCTGTGGTCTGTGAACCATTTGTGATTTACAGTTACATCTGAAACATCCATGTTAGGCACATGACGAAATGCCATTTCATACATGTGAATGCAGTCCATGGAAGCTGCATGTCTGCACTAAATACTCATTTCTAGAGACCTTTGATAATGCTTTGGAGTTTAAAAGCAGTTAAAATCACTGCATTTAGCTGCTGAGAAAGGTATCCAACTGGAGAGTCTTGAAGCATGCTTTTTTTCCCTGCTAATGCTTTTTGAAGCTCCTTCCTTTACTACTGTGTGAACTGCTCTTTTCTCTTATAAACACAAATATCCTGTTCACAGCGCTGCCCGTTACGGCATTCCGTGTGTATTTTGTTTTTCCTGCAGCTGAAGATAAATTTTAATTACTTTTGGAAACTTTGCTGCCATTTTCCTGCCAGAATGGTCCGAAGGGAACACGTCACCCCTCAGCTGGCAGAGATCCACCAGCATTACCAAATACAAGGAGTAAAACTGTCCCCCCTCACCATGATTTGCTGGGCACAATCCTTCTCTCCTACCCCCAGGTTTTTCAAGGAGATACTGCACCCCGAACAAAAGGGATACTTGCAACCACATGGATATCTGGAAGACAAATCTCTCAGAGTGATCACAGAACTGTGTTTCAATTTTAGAGCCATGCAGCAAGGGAGGGCTGAACTTTAATATATCCCCTCTGCTCAACCTGCAGTGCAGCACACAGCTCCTGTGATTAATAAAAAGCATCATAAAACCATAGCTTGCTGCCTGCCCAAATCTATTAACCCTGTGTGAAGGTCTGCTACAGAGTCAAGGGGCCTTCATGGAACTTTCAATTCTTCCAGAAGTTGTAATTTTTTCCCTCATTAGGATTACTCATATCTGCTTTTAATCAGGCCCTCCAGAGCTTCACAGGAAAGACTTATTGCTGATTAGAGAGTGATGCTTGCCCAGATTTCTCTTTTTTCTCTCCCTTAGAGGCTCAGTTGGAGGCAGAATGTGTTTTTGCAGAGAGTGCTGTTGCAAAGGGAATTAGAAATTACGAGATTGGGAATTTTCTATTTATGAAATTTCCAACCATTTTTCAGGGGCCAGCAAAGATGTATACTAAGAACAACAGTAATAGTAGTAGTAGTAGTAGGAATAGCAAAAGAATTAGAATATAAAAAAAAAATAATACACAATGCAATTACCACTCACTGACTGCCCTGCCAGTCCTTGAGCAGTGGCCCCTGGCCATCTTTCCCCCCAGTTTAAATACCGAGCATGACGGGCAGGATTGCCTTGCAGTGTGTAAGGGAATCTGCCAATTCTTTCAAGCCAAGACAGGTTCAGAAGGATAGAGAGGATGATGAAGAAGGTACCAAGTGGAGAAATCACCATTTGAGATGCCCTGGATCTCAGTGAGCAGTCATTCAAGCCCATGTGTTTTCAGTAGAACAGGTTTCTTCTGCATTTAAGGACATGATTTGGTGATGGACTTGGCAGTGTTGGGTTAATGGTTGGACTCAGTGACATTAAAGATCATTCCCTGAGACATTCTGTGATTCTGCTTGAGAGTTATACACCCTGGAGGTGGCTGCCATCCAGCCTGTGGCTCAGAGAGAAGCATTTTGCCTTTCCCAGGCCAGTAATTCTTCTTTCATCTCAGAGGAACATGGACTCCACAGCATGGCACACTGAGCTTTCTGCCCAAGGAAAAGAGTTCCCAAATTCATGGAAGATGGTTTATGGGAGGTTTTGCTTCAAGGCACAAGCCTCTCATGTGAGGCAGAACTGAAGGCTCTGGGTTGGGTTGCTTATAGTTTGCTTCTTGATCTCAGTCCCTGATGTTATACACTTGGAGAAACTTGAAGTTTCTGGTCCAGCACAGGAATCAGAGCTGCTCTATAACTATCAAGAATATTATTGATGAAGCATTGTCTGACACCATCTATCCAAGAGGGGTGAGCTGCAGCTGTACTGAGAAAAGCATCTACTGATAGTGAAGAAAGCAAAAAACCTGGGCAATGAGTCTGTACAGAAGAAAGCAGAAAAATGTCTTTCTAGTTTAAGTTCCTTGCAGGCTGAGTGGTAAAGAATGTATTTATGAACCACAGATTTTTTTTCCTCCTTTGGAGAATTAATCCCTTCCTCCCAGGAAATTGCCAAGAGGTTCAAGCAGCAGATACCCCAGCCAGCCATGCACACAGCAACTTATCATCAGCCTTCACTATAACACACAAATCTGAGTGGGAAAACTGAGCAGCTGCCAAAGAAAACAGCCTGAAGGAAGGGGGAATGCACGGATGTTCACAATACCTGAATCATGGGCTCGAGGAGCAAAACTACTTTGGAGATTTTTGTTTTCTAATTTCAGGAACAGATTTATGAAGGGGGCTAAAAGAGTCCTCAGCCCTAAAGGTACTGGATGTAAAACACAGTTATTCTTGTGTCACGGCTGTGTAGCAACATGGTCTTATTAAATACAGATCATACTGCCTTTTTTCACCATGGCTTTTTATTTCCTCCTTCTTCAGTCTTGAAGAAGAATTGCATCTTTATTCTGAGTTTCTTCACCTCTCCTCATGTTTTTTTGGTTTTTTTCTTTCCTTTTTCTTTTTTTTTACCAGACTCTATTACACAGTTTTACCACTTCATTACAGTAATTCTCTTCCAATTGCCTTAAGAGCTTTTGCACTAGCTTCACAAAATATGTATGCCTCTCACATATAGAAGAGGGACACATATGTCTGTAAACACAAACACTTTGAATTGAAAGTGCAATCATGAGAAAAACAATATTTATGAAGACTTCTCTTTTTCCAGTAGATCTCTATTTTTTTTTCATGGAAATGAAGCATCTTCAGACAACCTCATATCTCTTTCAGTGGGATGCATGGAATTTCCTGAAAACTGTTGTTTGAATAATTTCTTAATCTTTCTACAGAGCTTTTCTGCCATCCTTCCTTTTCTGAAAAAGTCAGTTCAGACTGAATATGCCATAAGCAAGGTTGTATCCTTATTTTATGGTACATATAGATATTAGGAAGTTGGTGCTTTTAATAACACAATTCAAAGGAGTCACTAGAATACAATATTTGGAAATATCATGACCTGTTAAAATATTTTTAATCAATATTAAAATTTTATGTAAACTTCCCTTGCATCTCCTTTCACATCTATACTTCTCCTTAGCTTAGTATTTGCCATTTAATTTTTCAGTCTTTCCTGAACAAGTCATGCCAAAAGAAACTTGGAAACTTTCCAATCATGGTAAGAGGTGATAAGAACCTGGAAAGGCTAATAGATGGGCTGAAAAATCTGCTGCTGGTCATAGTATCAGTGATAAGCTGAATGCCCCATGCAGCCTTGGGAATGGCAGGAGATGTTCACTGTGAGGTGCTCCTGGGCAGAGCTGTACAGAGCAGGTGATAAAGGAATATATCCTTCTTTCTGCTGTGCCCCTTGGTCCAAAACATGAGCCTCTTTTTGTATAACATGGTTGTGGTGTGGGTGAAGTTTATTTTCAGTCTTCCTTGAAGATACATGTCTGTGGAATAGTTTAATCTTCAGATCCTCAGTTCTGTCTGAGAACTTTTTAGGCTTATCTTTTTATATACCTAAATACAATATATTTCAATCTAAAATTACAGCCACAGTCTTTTGCAGGCTATGGTTTTATTTGTTAGTCTTCTTATTGATATCCTCTGGACCAAGCAACTCTTCATTTTTGACCTTTTACCATGAATTACTTTGATTCAGCCAGACTTCTATGTGTGTTACAAGCAAATAAACAAACAAACAAACAAAAAAATCAGGTCATTCCTTCACAAACAGAACAGCTCATAATTCCAGGGGACAGGTGGTGCTGCTGCTCTAAATGTCTGTAACACACAAAGGAATATTCCTTACCTTTGCCATTATTACTGAAACAATTGCCTCCTATGTTAGACTAGTTAACAAGCCTGCTGGAAGGTGTTAGTTTTGATTACAGTGTGACATGACTGATCTATTGTGACAGCAGCTAAAACTAAATGTCCAATTAACCTTCAAAGTTGGTCTGTGGCTCAGCAGTATTTGTCTTTTCACTCTGCAGAGAGCCTTTTCACATCTCTCACACATTTTAATGTGCTACTGGGTGTCCAACTTCATAAAAGCTGCTCCAGACTAACGTGACTGATCAGTGAGATCGCTGTCATCTGTACTAGGGCTGAGGCCTCCTTATCCATTCTTGCTTGATCAGGGAGTATTGGCTTGTTCATGAACTTGAGAATTATCCTAGTTTTTTATAGGAGTTCTTGCTGATTACAACAAGCCAATTGTGTGAGCTCTGCTGTCTTTGGCGCAGTGAGTGATCCAAAGGGTGTCCTGTATCTACCTCATGTGGAAGTGCTCCCATAACCAAGACCCATGGGATCATACCTCTTTCTGAACAAATCCTGAATCCAGACTTGATGCCAATATGCAAAATCAAAGATGTTTTGTCCCCAAAAAGCAATCTTGGTGATGAGTTGTATGGCAACTATCTGCAGTGCTTCCATCTCCAGGTGATAGCAAATTCTGCCTTGTTAGACGAGGTCCTGATCCCCAAAGTATGAGATAATAAAAACCCTTCCAAAGATTCATATCTAAAAGGACTAAAAGGACTCTCCTCTCCTCAAGGTAGAGATTCTTAGAGGGAAAATAATATTTTGGAAGAGATTTCTTTTTTCCACCACAGGTTTTATTTAATAAAGTATTACAGAGAGTTGAGAAATGGATCATATAACAGCTTTGGATAAATCTTTTCCAGCTGGAGTCATCAACAGATCAGTATGCTGTACACCCTCTCTCCACTCTCATATACAGTCAGAAGAAGATTTTGCCAAGGGACAACCAAATTCAACACATTTCATTCAGACATCAGATGCTGGACATCTTTGTACTTTCAGAAGTAATCTTTTAGACTTTTAGAAGTGATTGAAAGGAATCGAGCAGTCGAGGCTGTCAAGCTTTAATTTGACAGGAGGTTTTGATATAAGATACATCCTGAAGGAAGATCATATGCACCAAATATTGACATTCCCTTTTCTGAACTTTGGGGAAGAAATCTGTAGAATCAAGTATATCTTGTCAGAAGAGCATCCTCATTTACAGCTGCTTTTACACTGTTTATCCTGGTTTTGCTCTATTTTGTCAAGAACAAGCTCAGAAAAGCAAAGCTGATCAACTGCTTGCTAAATCACCTCTATCATTCAGTCTATTTTAATTCATACACTGGCACTGCACACCCAGATTTACACTTTGAAGAATCTGTTCTCATATTCTGCATGACAGAAACATTCTCCAGAGGTTGCAAAAAGGAAAGAGCTGAGGGAGCTCATTTCTCCTGTGGCTTAAGTACAAGATTCAATCATCAGTTTTAGACTCTTTTTTCATTAACATTTTAAATTGTATAGCCCTGCATATTACAGATTATTTTTCATCTGAACCTCTTAAGAAAAATGCTTTTTTTTATTGTAATCATGCATGAATATGCCTAAATTGCTGTCAGTACCCCCCTTCTCAAAAATTTCAGCTATACTTGTTAATGATCTTGATGCCTCCCTCAAAGTGCTGTGGTACCTGGGTTGCCCTCTCACTGTCACTGGTATTTCTTACATTCAAAGTTGTTTCTTGTGCTGTCTGTTTTTAACAGCTTGCCCCAAAGCTTACACATGCCTTCACTAAAGACACTGGTAACAGACAGTGAGATCAGGTAACCACAAGTGGAAAAAACAAATGTACCCTGCCATAAAAAGGGCTGAGATTGTGCCTGTCACTTCTGAAACGTAATTCTATTGAATTCTAATGTTCTGAAGAGTTCAGGTCCCCAACAGAGGGACTGTTACTTCCACCTTTTGCATGGACATTTGTTGATGTGTTGGTATGTTAATAATATAACATTCAGTGGGAGAAGATGCATCTGTTCAGAACCAGACTTTCGTAGACTTCAGTGGCAAATTCTTCTGGTTAAGAATCATGATGGCAGCATGGAAGTGTTGCTGAAATAAATGTACATTATTCCATTCTCTGCCATGAGCATCATCTTTGCCCCCTTCTGTCAGACTATGGACTTTGAATGCTGTAAAGACCAAATCTTACCACAGTCTAAGACAGGGTCACATAAACACAAGATTGGTCTTATTTAGAAATTTTAAATGCAAAAACCAGTTGAATCTGTAATTTTATGTTCTGAGCACTAAAAGACCTCTACATGGAGCAAAAAAATCAGTGTTTTCTGTAACTATTAGTGCTGCTAACATTATTTCAGTCATCCAGCTGCTACCCCATAATTGTTCATTGACTCCCATAATTTAATCCTCCCAAGGTACACCAGCTCTATCATTACCTGAACTTCTTGCATGCTTAGATTGAAAACTCTATAAATCCCTGCACAGATAGTGAAAAAGATAAGGAGGTCTACTAGAGAGAAAGACTTTTGTTAATGACTGTTCCTTACTGTAAGAAGTACCTGTTCTACCTCAAAAAAAAAAAAAAAGCACACCACCACCTCATTATGATGCAAAACCAGTACATCGGATTAAAAATGAGAGAACAAACTGAAAAATCAAACTTTTACTTTTTTCACACAGGTTTGTGAATATTTTAAAAATTCTTCCTTCCCATTCCCTCATTTACCTGTGGATGAATAGTGAGCTCACTTGGTATTTCTTTCCCATAATTATCACTGGTGTAGTTTTAGCCCCAAAACCTTTGCTTTCTTTCCGTGACTGGCTTATTTTTGTTATTTTTCCAAATAAGCCAAAATAGGACAAGTAATGAACAGAGAACTCAAATTCCGTGCAAATTCATGAAGCCTGTGGATCACAAGCCTGCATTTCCTTTACTACCCATCAGTTGTTTGAACATACCCAGTAAGCAAAGACTGTGCTCATGTGAGGCAGCAGCAAATGACACCTGAGATGTTGGTCCACTAACATGCTAGTAACATGTTTGTTCATTATTCAGACATTTTTATCAAATCAATTCATGACCCAGTTACATTTTATGTATTATTAATGTTACCTATGATGTCTCTTTATACAACTTGTATAAAACCTTCATAATTCTACAGCCAGATAAAGCCCACGAGTGTGTCAGGAGTCAGAGCAGGAGTGTGGATGAAAGGGACATGGTGGCTGCTTGTCCCCAGCTGTGACCCACTATCCAAACTGAACCTGCACATACAACTTGTATCATCTTGCATGGACTCCTTGTGTACCTGTGCATGGATGTGGTGAGTGTGGAGCGCAGACTCCTTCATGCTAAATGACTTCAGGTGTCACTGCCAGCTCTCCCCTGCTCCACAGTGATTCCCACCACCCTTCAAGGTCAGTCAGAACAGCCCCAGTTAGCATAGATTAGACATGCCAGTCACTATGAGAAACATATTGTAGCTGCATCTACATCTTGTTTTGCTTTTAAATACATATCATTTCACTGCCTTTAGGAAATACAACTCCTCCATGGCTTCAATTTCCTTCAATGTTTCAGATTCTGAATTCAACTGTGTGGGAGACCCTGCTGGTCCACTCACTCCTAAAGCAGCTGCAAATCTGAAAAACAGGGCAGGCTTCAAACTTTATTTCATTGCATGTATTCAGTTGCAACCCTCTCCTGGGTCCTCTGAAACTCTGCAGGGATAGTTTCCAATGAGGGAATGGGGAGATGCAAGGAGATGAGGCCTAACTGTGATATTCAACTAAAAATTAATTCTTATATTTTTTCAGTTATGTAGGAGATATTGCTACTTTAAGGCAAAAGTTAATAAACTTGACAGCTCTTGCTCACTCCTCTCACAGGAGGTTGCTTGGCAACCCCATAAGGTGGGAGAGGGGAAGCTGTGGGAGGCAGGCACAGGAAGACGAGTGGGTCTGGCACTTCTCTGGATGCCCAGGGAGCCCATGGAGGAGCCACACGACTATGGATGGTGAGCACAAGCACCATCCTTTGGCTCCTTTAAAGATCCATTGGGCAATTTGTCCTTCTAGCCAAGGACAAGGAAAGTGCCTTGGGCAGCAGAAGCAATGCAGTTAATTTCACAATTTAATGTTTTAAGAGATTTCCTGCTTAAGAGGTAAACAAAGAGTTCAGTGAAGGCAGCTGCTTCCCGGAGACACATTTGTGTACAGTGTTATGGCTGGATAGGAAGAATTGAATGAGAGCTAACCCTTGCCTTCTTGACAGTCCAAGTTCAAGTACTTCCCACTGGTCTGTTGTTTCCCTTGCTGTGTTGATGGGCTGTGAGATCCTTCCTTCCTCAGGTCCTCTGAACCTGACATTGCAACACCACATATCCACTCACAGGTCAAGTCATCCATCTGAGAGAAGCTGCTTTTCTGGGTAGTCCAAAGCCTTCTTTTCAACCTGTTGCACAGCTGGTGGTCTTGGCATTAAAAAAAAGAGGAATAAAAGCACATCTAGCATAACTGGAATACAGCTGCAGGTCTGTGCTCCTATCCTGTGCTCCAAGATCTCATTACAGCCATGATGAAGCTTTCAGAGCGTTTGGGCTCCTTCTGAACAGGGCTCAGAGTGTATCTGGAAAGCAAACTCCAGGAACCTTGTGCTACAGTAATGCTGCAGTTTCAGTGCCAGTGGTTTTGCAGGAGGATGTGAGAAGCTGCCAGTGTGCAAGTAGCTGCATGTGCACAGCAGCAAGGAGGGAAACAGCTGCTGCAATCCATCCCATCTTACTGGGATGCCATGTGGGCAGCTGGAAATGCACATGTAATCAGTGGGCTTCAAGTGAAGGGGAAATTCAGCTTTTAGCTGGGGGCCAGTAGCTTTCTAAAACAGTCTGACATAACCATGCACAGCACATTTGTCATATTTATAATTTGTCTCACCCCTCTTATAAAGCCAATCTGTTTTTCAGGCCAATTCCTGTTTTCCCCACCAAATCTTGACTTCCTATGTGGTGCCATAAACCATTGAAATGATTCTCAGGTATTATTGTGCATGAAGGATGGGTCCCACGGTGCTGCTGCTCAAAGAACAATGCATCACCTGCCTTAGCTGAGATAAGATAGATGAGAACACAGATACCCCTGTCCACAGCACGTATCTTTAGTGCTGCTGACAGCACTGCATCGCACAGAGGAGTTAATGTCTACCCACCTGTAGCAACGTGCTTTTGTCCTTGACCTTTTGGGATCATGTATCACACCCTCTGCATGTCAAAATGTCAGGTAAACAGGGTGAGCCTTGTGCTCCCAAGGCACTCCACACACAGGAGGAGCTGATGGGCACCTCAGCTTGGACAGAACAAGGTACTAAACCACACACAGTGGCAAAAAACGCCTCAAGCAGCCCATGCATGGGTGGATGCTCACCTCCTTTTATCAAGGTGGATGCTGTTCGCTCAATCCTTCAGCAGCACTAAGGGATTGACAGCAGAACTCTGGAGGAGAAAGCCAAGGAGAGGAGGATGATGGCCAAAGGGTGAATGGTTGCCATTCTCTGGAGGAAAGGATCAGAACTGCCTAAGTTCTTGGTGTAAATGTTACCAGGCTCCTGCTTGATCACTGTATGGTTTTGATCCTTCAGGTTCTGATGGACCACTCAAAAGCTGGTGCATATGAATAATACTTGTCCTAGCTGCCATGATCAGTATGACTGCAAACAGCTGATTCCCTCTTTTATGGCCTTCTTGATAGTTTTCCTCCTTAAACAAATAGAGGAGCTGCCAAATCACAGAAGTCTGCAAGAACACATAAGGTCCTTTGCCATATCTCTAGTTCAGTTCCACCAAAACAAATTGCTGCAAAACAGTTTTTCTTTTTTTCCCCACTAAGTTTTGTCACTAATCATTTAACATGAGGAAGCTGATTTCTGATGTAGCCCAAGTAGGCCATCCTAATAACAACCAGGCAACTTCTTGGAAACATTGGTGATCATGGGACTTGTCATGCCTCTCCTGGCTTTAGTAGATTTCTCATGTTTACAAAACCATTGCAGATGTTACTTTTCTTCCATATGCCTCCTAAAGGCTATTCCAAATATCCTGCTGCAATAACTTCTTTTTATAAAACTGCCTAAGATCATTTTCAATGTCTCTGTTACCCCAGAGTACTCGCTGTAATCAGCTATTAAAAGCATTCCTTTCCTCCATCTCCAAATCTACCTTCTTCCTACATGTTTTCATCATTCAGTAATCCCAACTGGTTCATATACATGGAAAAGCCATTTGTAGTAATTAGACAAAAATTACTTACACCTGCTCAGCAACGCACTGCATTTTTATCTGCAGTGAGTGGCATTTTCCCCAAAGACTACATTTTAAATGAAAAAGGGTTCTGAGATGTTTTCCTCTCCTTGCCCTCTTCTGATTCTGTCCCAGTTCCACTTAATTCTTGTGGCCTTTTAACAGCAATTATTTTTTTAGAACTAAATCCAGGAGAATGCTGAGCTGACAGGTCCCCAGCTTTTGTGTGAGCACACGTCTGTTAAACTGAGTTTAAGGGTGAGTGTGGGAGGCACCAGCTATGGCAGTGGAAAAGGCACAATTTCAACCTTGCAACTGCACCCTTTGGACAGCTGTGTCCTTCAGCACCAACAGCCCTAACTGGGCAAGCAGGATTCCTCTGCTGCGTGGATAATTCCTCAGCAAGTAAAGCTTTTTTTCTGGAGCACTCAAAGTTGAAGGGTGTTTAAGCAATATAAGGCCTGAAGTTGCAGGTAGCAAAAAATTTAGAAAGCAAATAATAGAATAAACTGAGCTTCCCAGATTAGAATCAAAATATATACAGCCCATCAAGTGTTTATATAATTTATTAACAACTCAATTTTTCACTGGAAATCATCAGTTTCCATTAAATCCAGGGGCAGCTTTGAGAAGAATGATGTTTACATAGACCCTTTTAAAATAGGAGGTGTACATACTGTAAACTTTAATGTATTTTTCCCCACAACATCTATTACTAAGTCAGGAAGAACTTATAGCAGCATTTAGTAGATGAAGAATTTCACAAGGCAATTCCTTCATTTGTCTAAGGTCATGTAAGTAACTGAATGTCAAGACAGTAACTAAACTTGTCTTGCTCATATCCCAATCTCCCAACATAACCTGAATCTCTCTTCAGCCATTCCTTTTTAAATAGGTGAGACAGCATCTCTGCAATATGTCTCCACTGGACTTTGCACAATAAAATCTCCAGCATGTCATGTAATAAATGTCCATACAAACACTTTCCGGCTCTTCCTTTCCTTTCCTTGCAACTTGTTACAACCCTTCCTATCCTGATCCAGGAGAGCAGGCATGAAAAATCTGCACATGTTCAGTCCTAGGCAGAAAATGAACTTATTTCTGTCCCATTTTTACATTTCTCACTGTGTCTGCATCATAACCAAGTGCTGCTGCCATCAGTTATGGCAGGACTTTGTGCCCAGGTTGTCAAGGGCAACAAAAAGAGAGTAATCATTTAGGATTTTTTCTCTTAGTCTCTCTCCCATTTCTCTCTTTAAAAAAACCTTCAAATAAAGAAAACCCCAAATCCATTCTCTAATTAAAAATAACATAAAAGCATCAGGTTTTTCCAGTTTTAATTTATTATTGAAAAACAGTGCATTTTGTCCCCATTCCACTAATGTATATGTCTCTCTGTTTTCTCTGTCAGGGTTTGATCCGTCTCTTTTGTATACTGCTATAAATGAATCAGCATACAATTTGCTGACTAATCTTCTCCAGAAAATGACAATCTGGAGACCAGCAGTGGAACCAGTGCCAGGAGATGCCTTTTGGAGCCAACATAAGACTGTTGCAGGCTGCAGGAAAAGGCTGCCTTTTTGAAAAGGCTGGTAATGATTTTCTTTCAAAGCCAGGCCAGCAAGTCCTACAGAAAGAACAGATTTTTTTTTTCAGAGATTTTAAGGACCCGATCTTCTGAAATTAGTCATACTAATTTTGGGATCTTCCTGGTAGAGTGTGTTATTCACTTTACTAGGAAATAATGAGCTTTTTTTTTAGGTCATGTGAAAAATTTGCTTATAATAAGTTTTTCTACCTCTTTTTTTGGTGTTACTTAAATAGATTTGGTGTTTCTCCATAGAGGGCATAGGTACTACAGAGACAAAGTACATGCCATAAGCATTCAGTACAAAAAACCAATTACAACTCTAATATAATCAGCAGTAAGGCCCTTAATTATTATTATTGAACCTTGCAGCTGTAAGAAGTTTTCCTTTATTTTTTGCATTCCCTTCAACAGTTTCAATGTTTTCCTTTGGTGTATCTTTTCTATGTAGTATCTAACAACAAATAATGACAAAACATTCATTCTGACTGTCAAAAAACCCTCCAAAATTCCTGAGATGTTATACCCAAAAACAGGGAATTATAAGGAACCCAAAAAATAATTTTCAAATATTAGGTTTTCTGGGCACAGCCCTGACTTGGAAATAGAAGTCAGGTTACTATGGAGTTATTTGTGAGTGCTAAATTTGTTTTTATTTGTGCTTGAATTTGTTTATGTTTCTTTTGGGTTCTTTCAGTTAATGCCTCTGAGAGCTGAACTGGCATACTCTATATTTAAAAGAAATTAAATAAAAACAATTTAACACCTTTCCCCTGTGTCTGAATTTGTTGTTTCCTACTCATAGGAGAGAATAAATTGTTAATATATATATATATTTATATGCATATATACATACACAGTGGGGATTTCTGTTGGGATTGTTGTGCTCCAACAATGGATGTTTTATCATGGAAAAAAGTTGCACAACATAGCCAGGAAAAACATTTTAGAGGAACTGTTAAAAAATAGCTCAAAGAGGGAACATCAGGAAATAATAGACAAAATTGTCCCCAGTTGACCCATGCCCTCTCCTGTGGGTCTTGATCAGATCAAATGGATCAGGCCAAATGGATTTGGGTCTTGATCAGACAGTCCAGGTGTACAAAGCAATTTCCATCACTAAGGATTTCTTTAGATTATGTACCACACATCCTCAGGACTGTTCTTAGGTCCCCATGGACCAGCAAGTAGAACTTTTTTACTATATTAAGAATTTATCTGGGTACAAAAGATTTAAACAGAGTTTCTGGCTTTTCTATTCACTGACATGAAGCCAGTGAATCACTGCACCACTGTGTTTCATGAAATCAGGACAGGGGGATTTGCTGTCAAAAACTGGGACAAAAGATGCATCTTACAGATTAATAAAATAGCCAGTGGGCTGGGAAATGTTCTTGGCTGTTTAGACCAGTAATGATTACACATGATGCAGTTAAATTTTTATGTTTTGCTATCTCCAGTAATGTCTGCAGCACCATGTTCACTGTTTTTGTTCCAAAGAATGGAAGCAGATAGCTGAGGCCAGCCCACATGGGGAAAGCAGCTGCTGAGTTTCAGAGATCTGAACCCAGAGCACTGGCAGCACCGGTGGTGCAATCTGGCCCTGAATTCAGACTCTGGCAGCTGAGGTGACCACACCACGGCAGCTACTGCACTACTCTCTACTCAGCACGTGTCTGTTTTAAAGGCTTTGTTCTCCCAGAATTCACATATATATCTTTTAATTATATGAACTTCAGCTCACAAGATTGGCCCAGAAAACAGGTGACTGATAAGTATATTTGTACAGTAACGCCAGGCTGAAAAACCAAACCAGTCTGCACAAAAGCATATTAATAACCTGACCCTGTGCAGTGTGCATTCCAGAATATATATTTCTTCTTAAAGAAGGATCTTGTGGGATTTATTAAATTACTAATATCATTTCATTGTATTTTCTGAAGAAAAAAGAGTATGTTCCTCCATGGTTGAAGAAAATCTAAATTGGGAGCTGAGAAGTTATAAAAGGACTACAATAAAACATTCAGTGGTTTAGACTTGTTGGCTAATTTATTTTGTGATTAAAAGTTTGTTAATAAACAAAATTGAGAATATCTATGGAGACTTTAGAACATTCAGTATCCAGTTGGCTTAGGAGAACATCACACCAGAACTCTCAGAGCCTGTAGTCACCCTGTCTATTTTATGTAGCTGACTGTACCTTTTATTTTTGTACCTGGTTGTGCAGTCTGGCACTGCATTGCCAGCACTGTGTTTTAGCTCACCCAAGCAGTGATATTGTGATGTCTGCCTCATGATAATAGTGCACGCAGAATAAAGTACCTCTGGTGTTACCCCACTCCACATGATATCGGACACTGAGAATGGTAACAGTGGTAGAAAAGAAGCTGTTAACCAATTTACTTTTCTGTTTCATTTGTTATAATCACACAAGTCTACATGCAATCAAGTATGTAATAATGTATAATTTGCACACATTAACCAAAAAATATACCATAAATTACGCATAAACAAATAAAATAAATCGGTGCCAGGAAGGGATGGAGTGAGAAGTAAAGAGAAGGTGAAGTAAGAAAAGGAAATCACATTGGATCTCTTCAGAGTTAATGTTAGAGAAAATGAAAATGTGACCTTTGCTGGAAGATACAAAGAAGGCTTAAGGAATCAGAGTGCCAAATGGAGTGCCTTGGAGCAAGAATGGGGGGATCCAGGGTTACTGTGCTCTGCTTATGCCAGGCTGCTTCCAGGGAAATTGTTCCTTCTCTTCCATCACGTTGTAGTCACACACTGAGGACACATTCCCATTGTTTGGGGCATGACAGAGGAATTATTATCTGCCTGCTCTTATGAAAAACTAAAGCCATTTTATGTGCAGGGTATATCACCTTCCTTTGTGTTTCAAAAAGAATCCCTTCTAAATAAAAAGATTGCTTAACAGATTAAATGATGGGGGTGGTGAAGCACCTAATAGTGTGGTAAACTGCCTCGTCACCTCTAACAAATTCAAGACAATATCTAGATGACATTTCTGTGTGATGGATGCATAAAGGTTATTTTCAATCCTCCACCTAGTAAAACCTCCTGGATATTTTAATCTTGCTGATTTTTTGAGAGTTAATAAAATTGTGATGAGAGTATAGAAAATAATTCCAGAGATTAATGAGAAGTTTTGTGGACAGACAGTCAACAGGAACAACCTATTTAGTTTGTGAATCATATGATGGAGAGACACCTTGTTTACAATAAGTGCGCAATTTTGTCAGAAGAAAGTACCAAATAATGAAAAGGTCTTTTTCCTGGTGGAGAAAAACTAATAGCTGCAAACACATTCAGTGAGAATCAAGGTTTAAGTATTTATCACTGATGGTGGTAGAATACTGTAATAATTGTAAAAGCACCAGGATATTTAAAATTTCTAGCTAACTTCAGTAGTGTGGTTGCTGCTGCCAAGGGCTGGCTTTAACAGCCTGTCACAAGTTCTGGTAGCATGGGTGAGATGTGTTAAAACTTCTGTGGTCATACTGCATGAGCTAATGGTCCCTCCTGGCTTCAGAGTCTATCAACCTATTAATTAGTGGCTAATTAGCAGCTGGTAGCAATAATAGGCTATTATCTTGTAGCAAATCAGCCAGTAGAGGAACACACAGTAATACACACGCTGGCATATTACATGAGTAACACTCATTTTTAACAGTCTTCTGCTATTTAGAATGAATTCACAGAAGTCCTCTGAGTCACACAGATGAATAAACAGATTTAGCCACACAGCAGAATTATCCTAACCTTAGGGACCTCAGCTGCCCTTGCTTTGTCTTCAAGACCTATGCAGACATGAAGGAAAAAACTTGCAATAATCTTTCCATTAGAAAGCTTTTGGGGTCTTTTTTGAAATACAAAGTCCATTATAGTACTTTAAAATTAATATTCATGAGAGGATATTGGCCATGCAAAAATTTACATTTAAACAAATATTTTAATTTTGCTGTGTTATTTTTTATAACCTAAAACCATTCTAGGTGTATTGTCACTTAAAAAACTAGGTTGAAGTTTTGAGTTTCCACATTCTCCTTGGAAACATCAGCAAAAAATACTTTTTTAAGTTTTCTCAAAATTATTTGGGGGAGAGCACCATATTGTTCACCCACGCCTGATAACACTTTCTTCCTGTTTGCTTTCTTTAATTGAAGTTAGCTTCTTGATACATCCTGTCAATTGTCATCCTGGAAATCTAGGAACTGAGCCAGGAAGAGAAATCTTGTCTTAGGTTCTCCCAAAATCTACATTCTATACTCTTTCCTTTGCCAAAAGGAAGATAGAAACTTCTTGAAAGAGTCACCCTGAAAATCCCTGCTGGGCTATGCTATGGACAATAAAAGAGATTAGTATTGTCCTTGTGAGAGTGGCCTTTATGAATGCCCACATTAACAGTCACTTTTTCCATCTGTGGAAAGCAGCATGAATATTTCCTCACTGGCAGGAGTAGCTCCTCACTCATTAACAGACTGTGGGGCAGATGTCCTCCAGAAGCATCAAACTAAATCCACAGTACTGATGTACATTCATTAGCCTCCAGATTTTTTGAAATTATTCTTCATTTATAGTCTAAATATTCCCAGCACAAAAGCTGGGATTTGTATACCAAATAGCCCTGAATTTTGAGCATGGACCAAGCCAGACACATTGATGTATCTTCATCATCTATTCTGTACAACAACCTTTTTCCATATGGAAAAGGAACAGAAACAATGAAAAGACATGAAACAGAGTCGTTTGTTCTGGGTCCTGGACCTATTGCTTTCTTATAGATATTACAGATAGTACACCTTTGCAATCCTCCTGTTAGTATGAAGAGGAAGTGTTAAAAATAAAACAAAAAATCCATTACAGAAGCCACAAAGAGACTTATAAAGGGATTAAAACACAATAGGAAATGTTCTGAGCACAAGGAGGGTTGCCTCAGGTCATATGAGGTCTCTGACCTGCAGCAATAGTGACAAGGTAGTAATAAAACCTCTCTGCTGGGAAGTGCTTTTGATCTCTCACATTAGCTACCTGGAAGACGTGGTAGAAGTTTATTGCATGCAGTTATAAATACTGAAGACAATACCAAAGAATCAGCAGAAAGTTATTCTTTGTTGAGTGCATATTCTGCATCATTAATGTACCTTTCCTCAGAATATTTTGTCTTTCTTAGGACCTCAAACTTGCAAATTCTAGGAGGCCCATCCTCTCCCTGGTTAGACAAAACAGGTTTAGCCATTCTGGGGATTTCTTGGCTGCTTGTACAGAATTCTCAGCTCCTTCCAAGCACATAAGACAGCAAAGAGAATGGGTGGTTGCTTTAGTTGTGTGATGTGTGTGTTAGGTGTTTTACTGGATTTGTCCAATAGACATTCCCCTAATGAAGACTTTGATTTCTTCTTTATTGTCTGAAAAGAAAAAGAAATGTGAACAACCACAATGCACAGCCTTTCATTAATCCATATTCTACTCAGATGTGGAAGGTTCTAATTAAAGGCTTCAGGCAGTCCTGTCTGTCTCCCTGTTAATGCTGCTACTGAGCCTGATGTTTTGTGTCTTACAGTGGGAGAGTAAAGTGTGGGAGGGAAAAAGCAGGGTAGAATGAGGTGTTTCATTTCTTTCAGATAAGGACTGAATAAAGGAAAAGAGAATATTTCAAAAACAAAAGAGATGGAAGAAATGAAGAGAGAGATGAAAAAGGAAACGTGATATGACAGTAAAGAAGTAAATGTATTATTACTGCACGTCCATTTTTATTACAGGTATTTACCATCATCACAGTGATTTAAGGAAGAGGAAAACCAGATTTCTAACTTTAGCTAAGAAAGATTGCCTTGCACTATTATTAATACCAGTAGAATTCAGTTTCGGTTGTGCTGAAAAACTGTGTGAGGGGAATACAAAGAATGAAATTCTGAAAAAACCACAACACGCACAGAAGCTTCACAAAATTAATTGCTGCACAGCATGAAAATCTTGGGCTAGAATATCTAGGAAATAGACTGGAGAGATACCAAATTTGTGAACACAATTACTCCAGGGTGAAAATGTCAGAGCCTATTGCACTAAAATAAAAATCCCATTGGTTATGACAAATAAACACCAATTGAATCAGAAATATTCTATTATCCTACTGTATAAACATTACATTCATTTCATCACTTGAATGTATAATCACTGCTCTTGTTTACATAGCGTGTGTAGGGCAGAATGCGATGATTTCTTTTTCCAAAATATAAAGCACTACAGACTTATTAAATCCTAGCTATAAACACTTTCTTGAGAAATAAGAACAAGCTGCATTGAAAGGCTGGAATTGCTGTTGGCTCCCCCAAAGTGATTTGTGGGAGCGAGGGAGCATGCACAGAATGTGGTATTGCACAGAATGTGGTATTGCACAGAATGTGGGATTGCACAGAACATGGTATTGCACAGAGTGTGGTGTTGCACAGAATGTGGTGTTGCACACAATGTGGTATTGCACAGAATGTGGGATTGCACAGAACGTGGTATTGCACAGAGTGTGGTGTTGCACAGAATGTTGGATTGCACAGAGTGTGGTGTTGCACAGAACATGGTATTGCACAGAATGTGGTGTTGCACAGAGCGTGGTGTTGCACAGAGTGTGGGATTGTGCAGAGTGTGGTGTTGCACAGAACATGGTATTGCACAGAGTGTGGTGTTGCACAGAGTGTGGTGTTGCAGAGAGAGCAGCAGCAGCTGAGGCAGGGCAGCCAGGCTGGAGCTGTGGCTCACCCCATGGGGCAGCACCAGCCAGACCCTCCTGCTTCCCCCGGAAACCTCAGGGCTGAGCTCTGCTTGAGCAATGGCCTTGCTGCCAGCTCACGAGCCACTATTTCCCTGGAACTGTGAACAGCCATTTCTATTTGTGCAGGACTTCATCAATCCCAGCAAATACATCATTTTGGTTATTTATTGTTGCAGAAGTGGCGGGTGGCTGGGAGCTGAGGAGGTTGCTATTTCAAAGTAGGCAACATAAACTCATACAATGAGAGAGAAGGTCTGCACTATTTCTGCCTCTCTCCCAATAACCAGGAGAGCCAACGCTTTGGGTGGCATGACAGGGAAAAGGCCATTTTCTGGCTTTCAATCATATTATAATTTCATCTGACTCTGATTCACTCCTCTTCCTGTAATGCAAAAGGTGGTAAAGGAAACAAGAGCTATTCCCAAGGTCAAACTATAAATCCAGGGCAGACTTTGGAATAGCAAGCAGCCTCCAGCCTGTTGATTTGTGCTCACAAAGTAAGACTGTGCAGGACATTTATATTTTCCTTTCATCATGAGCTTCCCAGAATATTCAGTTTCCTGTGCTTGCAGTGTTGTATATCTTAACAAAGAGACCTTCTGTGGTTACTGTCAATTTTGTCAAGCATCAGCAGCTGTCTGAGCATACATGGATTACCATGATTGAGTGATCTCTGTCAGACTGTGGTAGAGGCTACATCTCTGGCATTAAGATACAAGTTATTTTCCCCCTACTTTGTGTTCTTCCTTTAGACCTTGCAATTAAAAAAAGTCAAAATACAGAGATGGACAAGAAGGTCATTTATGCGATTACCTTACATTCTAAAGCCTCATTATTACATACCATATAAATTGAGATTGTTAATATAATTTAATGTTCAAGTCATTTTGCCTTAGGAATATAATAAATTTCCTTTGATCATGGCAAGTTACGCACCTTTACCATGAACATTTGAACTAAAATAAAAAGAAAAGAAGCGCAATTTCACAGCTATGTGAAAGCTGTGTAAAATGCAGAGTATCACATCAGCCGGCTTTGATAAAGCCATGTTTTCTTGTTACTGCTGAAGTGTGGGGGTGACACACCCCCATTCTCAATCCTGGCCCATCATTTACCTGCAGGGCTTGCTCTGAGGCTTGGTGCTCTTATCTCCAAGAAGTGATAATAATGCTAGGGGATCAGGACTTAATGAATTTAAAAGTCCTTTGGAGCCTTTTGGATAAAAGAGACCACAGTTCAAAAAGTGCTGTTACAAAATCCCCTAGTGCCAGCTCCACTGGGGAGATCATCTGAAAACCCTTTTTTCCTGCCCCAGTGTGTTGTGGAGTAAGTGACTGAGGCAGAGCTTTCAAAGGGTGGATTCAGCAGGTGGAAGAACTAGAGAAGGCCTTTGCAGTGAGAATGAAGAAAGGAAAGTGCCCTGCTAGCTCAGCAGCCTTTGCAGCCTCTTCAAAGAAGAGCAGGAGTCATCTCAGACACATGGATAGGTCCCTATCCACCTGACTGCTGCAGTACCAAGAGAGAAGTAGAAAATGACAAGCCAGGACTCGCCTTTGGAAGAGATAAATTAGAGCAATGAGCTGGGACTAGAGACTGGTGGGGAAGGCAGAAATGCTACAAAGGGATATGCAATGCTGATACATTAACCACAAACTCTCTCTCCTCTAAACACAAACAAACAAAAAGAAGTAGAGGAAACAAAGAGACAACCCCCTTTCTCAAAAATACATGTACACCCTTGCCTTGGAGCCTTTCAGCCCAACTGTGGTTCCCTGGCTCCCAGAGGGAAGTGACTTTGCATGGGCTGAGCACTTTTCCCAGATCAGAGCACATAAACCCCAACCTCCTGAGGAAACATCCTCCTGGAAAGGCACGAGCAGCTCCCCGTGGCCTCCAGAGGCACAGGGGGAATGAGCCATCTGCCCTGAACATGAGAAGAAACTCATCTCCCAGAGACTGACAGAGGCAGTCAGGTCACTGCACTGGGAAATCTCAGCTTTAAAGCTTCAAAGAATATTTCAGCCTTATGAGTTGGTTTTTTCCATATTATTCCCTGATCGTTTATGAGGCTGTGCTATGTTCTTGATAGAGTTATTCAACAGCTTTATTAATAGATTCCTTGGGTCAGATATCACTTCAATATGTGTAAAACTTGGCTAATTCACATGAAACCAATGACAATAAAGCAGCCACCTTATAGCAAATTAGCTGCAATTAGAATCAGGGCTTTTCTGTTTGTTTGTTCTCTGAAGGACAGTTAAAACTTTGTGAACAGAGATCAACATTTGCAATGTACCAATAATGTTTTCCTTTTGGCTCCTTTTTTGCCCCCTAGAAGGCTAATATTTCAAACCCCAGAGGAATACAACAATCTCCAACAGAGCACAGTATTGCAGAGTCTAAAAGTAGACAGATCTTTAGCAGAAGCTGCAGGGGATATTTTAAACTGGTAAAGGACTTGTACTCAAACGTGCCTAGGGCCCTGGGAGTAGCACAGGATCTTTACTGATCACTGAGGTAAAGGGACTTTCATTCTGCTCCTCTCCCCTCCAGCAGCAAAGCTGTTTCTAATGATAGGCTAGAGACCCAAGGTAGGGCTTTTAGAAGTCTCTTTGGGTCAGATCCACAAAGAAGTTTAGATTTCACAGTCCTAAGCTACCTTTTGTCACTTACTGTGAATTGCTCTGGGCTGTCCATCATACAAATAATGGCCTTATTAAACCCTTCACATGTGGAGTTTGTCACACACTCAGCAGAAGGCTGTGGGTTTCTTTTGATGAACTGGAAAACAGAAACCAAAGTTGTTCTCTATGTGCAAATCTTCCTAATGGAAAATATTCCTTACTCCCCTGTCTTCCACACCCAGATGATGGAAAATTGTCTGTCACAGGGTATCTGGCTCTGTAGGTGAGGGATGACTGGTGACCATAGCTCATCTGAGCTTGCTTCCTTGGAGCCAAACTGCATGGGTGGGCTATGAAGTGGGTGAAAAACTGGCTGAATTGTTCAAATGGTACAACAGTTTGAAGTCTAAATGATGTGGTTTTCTCCTCAGGTGTCATGGGACAATGATATTTCACATCTTCATTAACAACCTGCTGGACAGGAGAGAGCACACACCACAGCCAAAAATTTCAAGCGCAATGTCCTGCACCAGGAGATAAAACCTCCATGCCACAATGTAAGCAGGGCTGGACAAATAACAATTCTGCAGTAAAGTGCACAGCAATGCCTGTGGGCAGCAAGATGAATATTTCTCAGCAAGGCATCCTTATAGCAGCAAAGGCTGAGTATTGGTCTGGGTTAAAAGTGGACATAAACAGCCAAACCAAGGAATGATTTTTTTTTTCTACTAGGCTAAATTGGCCTCTGGAGTAGCATCTGATTGTGAGCCACCCATGCAAATGAGACATGGACATGTTGATGCAAACTG
Organism: Zonotrichia albicollis; assembly: GCF_047830755.1. Classification (NCBI taxonomy): domain Eukaryota; kingdom Metazoa; phylum Chordata; class Aves; order Passeriformes; family Passerellidae; genus Zonotrichia; species Zonotrichia albicollis. The sequence continues at coordinate 39,710,499 of NC_133825.1, read as the reverse complement.
AGTAGAGAGATGAGTCTGTCAAGCTGCACAAGGGGAGGTTAAGAAAAGAGCTGCCTGTTGTTTCCAACAGGAGTTGGGCAGTCAATGCTTTCAGCAAAAGAAACAGCCAGACTTCAGGGTGCAGAAAAGGAACAAGTGCCACACGCTGCAGCAACAGGAATTTCACCTTTTGAGAAGACTTACCAGGGCAGCAGCCCTCTACCAGAGTGCCAAAGGCTCTGGATTATGCTTCTATGTGGATTTTTTGAATTTACCTAAACAACATCCCAATCAAGCTTTTCTAACTTTGAGCCTTATTTTTTAGCAGGAGTCTTCTAATGGGCTCTTCCAAGCTGAATTGTTCAGTAAATTGACATATTTCTGTCCTTTACACCCAGTTTTTTAGCTCAACCAATTCAAAGCTTGCAAGGCAAAATACTACAATGAACAGAGAAAACTGTAAGAACTAATTACATACCCAGAACACAAGCTACATTTCAAAATCAACAGATAATTAAGGAAGGTTACACAGAAGAAATAGTTTGACAACATGGTCTTACCACGAGAGACATCTTACATCATTAAAGGCAGGCATTTATTGTTAAGCAATTGTAAGGTGTAGAGTCTCTGTAGGCTGAACAGCCCTATCCTAAAATAAATGTCTGAAAGAGAGGAACATAATTCCTTCCACAGAAGAGGGAGCCTTGATAGGTAGCCCCTGTTTTACACTTCAGATGTAGGTAGCTCTGCAGAAGTACTAAAGTACTACAAAGATAAATTTCACTGTAATAGCAGTAAAGTGGTTCACGAAAATGTGAGTAAACCTACCAACCTGTTGTTTCCAAACAAGAAGGGAGAAGTTCTTTATCCTATATATATTGCTAAATTAAACATGGCTGAGCTGTATTCTTCTGCATTTACCCTTGATTACACTATTGATTTGATGTTGGTTGCCAAAGAAGCTTAATAATGATCTTAAGTATTTATCACTAGAATTGAGTGAAATGAGCTCACTAGCTTTGTTCCAAACCTGGTTCATAACACAGAGGTTCTACTCACTCTAATTTACATTATTTGCATTATTGGCAGCTCTCCCAACAATACTGTATTAGGCTGAGAATTGCAAGTAAGCATGTATTTGTTTTAGCATCACTTAGGCAATTATTCATTGCAAGGAAAGATTTGCTTTCTCAGTTTGGATATGACTGTGCTTTAAAGACCCTTTCACAAAAACACGAACAATCTCTTCCAAGTTGAACTGTGAAATTTACCACTAGGCAGAATTTCAGAGCCAGAAGCTAAGGGTTTGATTCATGAACATAAGCCAAAAAAGGATGCCTTTATATTGAATCTGTCAAATGTATTCATGCTTGTTAACACCATATAAATTTTAGTTAATAGGTTTCCTAATTCTTGTTTCTCTTTTATTTTTTTTTTTTTACATTTAATCCTCTGTCACAGTCTGAAGCCACCAACTGTAAGGTGACAGCAAAGAAAAATAAATCTGGGAGCTGAGAAATTACCATAAACATCTACTCACTTTACAGAATCTCAGAATTCAAGGTGAGCTTTGACTGACAAATTTTCATTTGAAGACAAACTTCAGTTCCCTGGTCAAGAAAAGCATCTTCTAGAACATTTTACAAGTGCCTTCATCTTTGCTGCTTCCTCCCACAACATACCTGTGTCTTGCAGCTAACTGAGGACCTCCAGAATGATTAGTCAGAGTATTTCCCCACAGCCAGGGTTTGGAAAGCTGCCTGAAGCTGTGCACTGATTAGTGATTACTAAATCAGTAATTCTAACACCCCTGATTGTTTGTTTCCCTTTTGCTCCCCCCTGCACTCTCCTTCTGTGTAAGCACAATATCATTTAATCAGCAACTAGTTTGCCTTGGTTTTCTTTTTATAATACATCAGCCTTCCCAAGCAAAGCAGAGGTAACAGATGAGAGTACTAATTGGAGATGTCAGGGCATTGGGGATTTCATTAATGACTGAGAAATGGACTGAGGAACATCAAACACTTCCTCTCACCTCATTGTGCGCCTTATCTGTGGAAAAATTAAAAGCTGGTTAAGCCCTTCTGTATTTTAGTACAGATTGTGAGGACCAAAGGAGGCATCCTGTCAGATAAAGGTACATGAAAACTAAGTTTATTTTGAAAAAAAAAAAAATTAGAATAGAACCAAAAACAACCCATGAAAGTGCTTTACTCTAAGACTTAGTTTTTCCCAGCCACAGATAACCAAAATCTTCCTAGAGAAGCAATCAACACGTAAGTTATCTGCAAAGAATATGTTTTAGTTCTCTAAACTTTTTGAAAGTCTCTTTACCATCCACATAATGCAGGTAGGAATACAGGATTTTATACAGCTCTGCTGAATCAATGAACTAGGAGGCAGGAAAAGTGGGTTGGTATGTGATCTTCACTGCTGCCTGACTCTCAGCAGAACACCATTCTGTCCCTAAATCACCACTCTTCCCTTGGTAATAATAAAAGCTTGATTCTCCACTCTCTTTACTGTAAAATGTTTAGATGCTTTAAGAGGAAAAGCACTGCACAGGCTAAAACGGATTTCTTTTCTTGAAATATATCTATTGGACAAAAGTTCCCTCAAGTGATATGGAATTTCAGGCAAGTATGAATGAAAGAGACTTCATCCACCATTTCTCAGGGCCAGAGCTGCTCCCTTTCATGTCAATAATGGATTTCAGGTGGCTGCCTCCACAATCAGCTGGCTGGGACAAGCAGGTGGGTGGCCAGATAAGGATAAGGACAGGTCCTGCATCTCCCTGCTGCCAGCTGTGCCCATCAGCTGGAGTGTCCTGGCGTGGTTTGCTCTCACAGGGTTCTCAGCCCTGGGCAGGAGATGAGCTCTCAGCAGCTTCACTCCATCTGCACAATGAAAGGTAGGGTGCTGCTGGCCGCTGTTTACAAACGAACAGAGACAGGGCACTCCGAACCAGTGTCATGAGCCATTTATTCAGCACATCGGTCTCAGTACATTGTTAGGACAATGGAGACAGGATGGTAACAGCTCTCGGATCCAAGGGAAATGCCAAGGCGTTGTGACATTACAGCATAGCATAAAGCCATTTCAGCCTGGATTTCAGCCAATCACACATAGAGCAGAGCATATTGACAAGAATTCTATCCAATCATATGAAACACACGTGATGGTAGTTAACACAACAACTCGTTCATGAGAGACAAAGCACAGAGATCCATTCATACTAACCTTCTAAAGACATACTTTAAATAACCTTGTTGCAATCTGTAAAGCCAGTTCTACAGAGGTCTATTGTGCTATTTGTCACATCTGCTCTACTGCTTAGAAAACTTTTCGCTGTATTAGCAATGCTCACAAAATTTCTCTCAAAGGCCTGTCCTTTTTAACCATTTTCTCAAAACCCTCTAACTTTATTAATCCCAGCAGTAGGGGTAAGTGCATTTCTGGGTTGAGTGCTCTCTGAAGGATCTACCTCTACCATTGTGCCACATTGCTGTCAATCCTCATCAATAGAATGTGTATTTTCACTCTGGTATGTCCAGCAGGTTCTAAGCAGAACCAATGCTCTTTTCTATCCAACATATGGAATGAGCGCTTGTAAATTTTGAGATTTAATATGAAATTTTGCTCAGAAATAGAGATTCTACAAAGTTTAATTTAGACAGCCCTGGAAATGTCATTATCATGTACATTTCTTTGGGTCATCAATATGACCCAAGATTATTAACTCACTATAAAATTAATTGGGAAATGAAAACCTTTTTATTTTTAATAAAAATCTGCATAAAATCCAGAGGAAGTTTAGTAACCAGAATTCATCTTCTAATGTTTTTTTTTTTATAACTTCTAATAGAAATTACTGCTTGGATGCAGTTTTAACACAGGATGATGCAAAGGGCTTGGTTGAAGTGACTCAACCAGATGATAAATTTTCTTCCAACCTTAGGATAAATTAGATTTCTTCTCTGAAAATGACCGTTCAAAAAAATCCTGCTAAGAGTATTACTGACCACTTTTTAAGTATCAGACTTCTCTCCAGAGAACTATTAAATCTTCACCTCAATTATAAGTATATAAATATAATTTTCTCTCTGGGGTAGCATAAGGGACTTTGTCCCAAACTTTGCTAAGATAGGTCTCAGAGAATTTAATTTTTCCAAAGGGAAAATTTAGAGATCAATTAATTATTTTAAGCCATGAAATGACAAACATTTTTAAAAGGAAATATTTTTCAACAGAAAGTAAATTTCCTTGGAGAAAAATATTAATTTCTAACTCAAGATTCTTCAGTGAAAAGAAGGAAAATGTAATAATACATTTGCCTTCCAAAAATCTTTTCTACATAGGTTTTGTTACTGAACTGATTAAACCATATTGTTAAAACTAGTTAAAATTCCCTCAGCTTTAAACTGTGAAATCTTGTTACCATTGAACAATATTTTTGCTTATAGTGTTGGGTTTTTTTGCTAGACTGTTTTCTTAGTTATGGTTCCAGTTTTCACACTTAGTTATAATGGCTATGTTAAGATTTATAGGAAAGATGAATATTTATTTTGACGAGTCTTCTGTGAATATTTTTTCTCCTAATCATAACTGAAATATGTAAAATATTCAACTGAGATAAAGAGAGCAGAAAAAAGGTCACATATCATTGAACAGTATATCACCATGGCAAATATCACAAAATAGCCTGTAATTATGGAAAATCAAATATAAGTGAGCCCATAAAGATAACTTCTTTCTTTCAACATGCATTCAGGGAAGAAAAAAATAAGCCAACAAAAACTACATGAACTGAAAAATATGTTACTACTGTAATTCAGCAGGGCTAAACTTTATAAGGCACATGATTAAAACTTTTAGGGAGTCTAAGCAAAGCTATGATTTTATCCATATCGAATAGAAATATGTAATAAAACCACATAAAATAAGAACACTAATTTTGATACACAGGCAAGCCCGTGAGTGTATCTATACAAGTTCCTTTATTAACAATTCAGACTTCTTTTAGTAATTCAATAACACATTATGGTTTCAGATGAAAATCATGCTGCAAAGAAAAAACATCACTGTAAGCTACAAAATCAATAATTTCTAACACAAATGAGGGAATTACTTTGACTTGCAGCCCTCTACACCTATTATTTTCAGGGTTAATGTTCATGGGGAGCATCTTTTCAGTATGCAAATTCAGGCTATATAAAAGATTTTTGATCCAAAAATTAATCTCCACCCCACACTCTGCATAATGTCAGGAATTAAAGCACTGAGTTCTTCTCTTCTTTGTCTTTCATGATGCATATATAAACCCTACAAAAGGAGAGAAAGGTCTCTACTCCTCACTTCAGATATAACTTCATCCTAACTGTGAGCTTGTACTGTCCTTCTATCTAAAGGGGCTTTCTTCACAAAAGGTGTTCCCAGCCATCTGTTCATGAGGAACTTTGCCAGCTGGCAAATTTGGTGGGGTTTTGTTGCTTTAATTCATTTTCAAAAACTTCAGATTTCATAATCTGGCAGCAGATGCAGAGTAACAAATTTGTGTCTGTCAGCCCACTATTCCCTGATGGGAGGCCTGGGAGCATGCTGATTATACATATGCAGCTAATTAGGACCATGGTTAGGAAAAGTTAATGGATTTATTTACCTCACTATCCAGTTAAGTGACAACCTCAGGAGCACACAGGGTAGCAGACAATGCCCTATTGCCTGATTCCTGCCAGCTGAGCTGGAGAGGCCAGATCCCATCTCCTCTCGGGCACAGATTGCCTCACAAAGCTGTGAAAGGGGAAAGGTGCTTCAGCAAGGAGAAAGGTGGTAAACAGCCCTCTTTTCTAGATGGGAAGGGATGGCTGTTGATAAGTGTAAAGACCATTTTGCAGCTTTCTTTCCCTTTCATGAAGTGCTGAAGGCCCCTGGCACTGTTTTAATTGCCCATGTGGTTGAACATAAGCAGCAAACTTTTGGAAGAGTGAGGGAGCCGAATCTTCTTTTGCAGGGACCCTTGCCTCTGTGGTGCTAGCTCTCTGTCACACACAGGGATCCTTAGTTCAGCCCCTATGATGAGTGAGGTTCCTGCTCCAGACTACTGCCCTCGGTGATCCACAGTGGTGCTTCAGGGGCAAGCTTTCTCTCAGACTGAAGGAAATTCCAATGCAGGCCAGTCTGCTCCATACAAAGTGAGTGTGCCCTCTGCACTGACAGGGTTCTAGAGAGACCTGCAGGGGTAACTGCAGTTTCAGACCCCAGACTGTCCTCCCCTCTTACCTCTGTGCCATAGAACTGACATCCCACAGAGTAGGGACTACCATGGGAGGGAATTCTCTGTAATTTTACCGAGCTCTAGAAGCCTGGCAGGCAGATCCTCAAGTGTACCTAGTAAATTTATCACAAGGCACAGAATGAATATTTCTATACAGCCAAGAATGGAAAATCCAGCTGTGTTATCTTTCACATACACTCAGCCATTCTCTCAACACACAGATCTAGTAGGAAATTGAGGAATCAAAAGTATAGTCATGTGTATTGTACAATGTGAATACCACACACACATCTAATTGCATGTACATAGAGAGTCACTTCCTGCTGGCTTGGTTTTCCATTTCTCACCAATAACTTTCTAAACCCCTGATCAATTCTATCCAAGTTTGTCAGACAGAAAGGGATCCCATTGCCTGCTGTCTGCAAAACTCTGTAGAAAACCATCCCTCAGGTCTCTCTTTATTACACAAGTTGTCAGTAAATCAAGCGGTACAAATTTGTGAGGACTCAATCTTCATTCTGTTTGCCAGGAAAGTGTTTCTTGTGATCTGGCATTGCTCAGTGTTGGAGACCACGTTCAGTGATCAGAGATCCAGGGGCTTTGTCTAATCTGGTATCCAGTATGGGTTTGTCAAGCATTGCCTCATGTAATGCCAGTTCTGTTCCTTGTACTTTGAAGGGGAAAAGCAACATTTGTAAATGAACCATGTGGAGCTGTGATTTCATAAACCGTGTTGGGTCTCTAATGAGCAAACTCCTTCTGCAAATGAATGAAATTGTTATCACACAATGCAGGGTGCAGAACTTCATCTGCCTTTTCTCCCCCCAAGCACTGGCAGTTTCCAATCAATGTTTCATCTGATGAGCAAGGCCTGACAGAGCAGCATTGTGGATCCTTCAAAGGTGAATGCTTCTGAGCTAGGCATTTCTAAAGCAATGGCACAAGGATAAAAACACAATCTCAGGATATGTGCTGCAAATTAAATGCCCTTCATTAAATATTTACTGAGAGAGAATAAACTTGCTGTTTCTGGTTTTACTATAGAACAGTGCTAATGTATTCATGTGGTGGACACATTGCTCTACACCGTGGCTTATTTAGTGGAGGTACAGCTGTACATGTGCTATCAAGTCAACACATAAGTATTGCCCTGAAATACAATATATTAGCAACATATTTTAAAGAATTTCAACTATTAGAGGGACTGCAGGGTGATTAGTAGACCAGTTTGCAGAATGATTTAGAAAAATGCCTTCATCAGAGAATTTGTTAACTGAAGACCTGAAATACACCCTTAACTGCTTTATTCAACCAGGTCTTCTACAGAGAATTTGCCTGTCTCAAAGTATTAGATGCAACACAGAGTTAATTGAATTTTTTGTAGGCTTCACATTAAATTTGTGCTACAGGACATTGCTGAATCAGGGATTTAATGGGCAAACAGTTAAACAAAGGAATCATGTGCGTGGCTTGAGCCAGGAAGCAGGAGGCAAGAATCCAGAGGTTTTTTCACAGCTCTGCCTTTGGGAAGGTGAGATTAATCTTTATAGTTGTAATAGATTTTGAGCTTTTCTTAATAGACCTTAGGCATTCCAGATATAATTAGAAATAGTAATCTAATGTCAGTCTCGTGCTTATTGTACTTAGCAATTGTGGGATTTAGTTAATTAGTACATTTTATGTGCTTTGGGGTCCTTGGACAATGAAGGTCATGTACCTACTTAAATAGATATTTGGAAAAATGTAGGTTATTATTACTCAAATGAACATGAAGTTTTATCAGTCAGTTAGATAGAACTGAGGAATGAGGCTGAGATAACCAGTCCAGCTGTTAGTGTGGCCACCAGTTCTTAGAGAAGACAGATTCAACATTTTCACTACGAAAATTACTATAAGGAAATAGAAAAGAGGGAAAACATTGCATATATAGAGGACTTATTTGAAAGTTAGAACAAGCTGTGCTGAAAACAATGACGGAAGACTGCCAGGACTTGCTTGTGACAGGTCCTGGACATAGATTTTTTGGTGCCTTGAGAACACAGCTAAAGCTCTACCCACCATTTTGAACATCTGTAAGGATTTTCTTTTCTGTTACCCCTCAATCTTCTAGAGCATGAAGGCCAACATTCCCACATTTAGCACAGTGAGTTACTGTGGAAGAATCCCTGTCTCACATTTATATGGCCACTTATATGGAGATTTCCCCTGCAAGTTCTCAGTCAGATGCAGTTCACATCAACCAATATATTCAGTAGTGATGGTGGGGCAGACAGACACTGGAGAGACCTTCTTTTCCTCAAAGAAAGCAGTGAAGGAAATCTATTAACCTTTTCCCACTTTATCCATCCGTGTTTCAAATCTCTTTGTCCTTTGAGTGATTATTTAGTTTTATAATAAAATGTCATATGCACTTGCTTTGGTTCCAAAATTCAGATTTTATGTTAAAACCAACAGCAAAAAACAACCAAAAAAAATTAAGAAAGGACTTTCAGGAGGACAGAAACATCCATAACATTTGCTTTCTCAGCTTATAAGCAGCACTGGTTGCAAAGTCAAATAGTGGAACAGCTCAGCAGGAAAAAAAGTAATCTGTCAGCACCATTCTTCCCTTCAGGATAAATATCTTTAATGATAATTAAATGTGTGTAGGAGTTCATATGGGTCCATCTTAAATTTTGTGCAAAAGACAAAGATCACAAAATGCAAAATAAATTAAGGAATCAAATATTGATGGGCAAGCAGCAGCAAATTCACTTCTTTGATTTTTTTCTAATTTTTGCTACTCTGAGCCTTAGTCCAGAAAAGACTTTTGCATATTACTAGTGTACTTAAGCTCATCAATTTCTAGATTTTAGGATTGGAGTGAGCCATTATTACCATCCAGTGTGACCTGCAGAACACAAGCCAGAGAATTCCAGCTGATAATTTCTGCAGTTCAATCAGCTCCTCATTTACTTGATCTTCCAAAATGCTGAGCTTTGTGGCCTGGCTTGGGTCAGGCATTTCAAAGTGATCCATGTTAAGAGGGAGGCAAGACACCTACCCATAGAGGTGTCTTACAAGAACAGAGCCTAAAGTAGCTCTCTAATAAAGAATTTATTCCTTCCTGGTGGTAGGAAGGTGAGTGAAGTGACAGACCCATAGCCAAGACGAGAGTGAGCACAGACTCAGCCACCAAACACCAGCAGGATCCTCTGCAGGGCTGTTCAGAACACAAACTCTGCTAAACCCTGCTTTGATCCCAACAAAGTGACATTTGAAGCAAAACAATGATTTGATCAATGTCACTGTAGACAGAAATATTCCCAAGATCTAGAGAAGACATCTTGGATGAGTCCAAGGACTTTGAAGCTCACCAAAACTCCAACCTTGTCATTGTGGAAAGGGGAATTTCAGCAAAATTCCATTTCATTAAAACTTTGAATTTAATTTTAATGCAGAAATAAAACAAAGGTGGAATCTCTCAAGTCAGTTTAGAAGCAAAACACCAGACTCCTAAGGAAGCACATTCCTTGTTTCTTTTCTCCTCTGCCTTTTTAAATGGGTTATTATATTCACTTACAGCTCTCTGGGACTGTGCCTCTTCCTTTCTTTGAGCACTTTTACAAAAGCAAGAAAGGAAAAAATACTTGTCATTCTTTAATCCTTGAGTTCAACAGACAATCTGGGATTCTGGTCTGAAATGTCAAACTGCTTACGTCCACTGCAGAACAAAGTTGAATTTTCAACTCTTTTATTTATTTATCTATTTGTCTGGATTAAAAGTTATCCTAGCACCTGTCATGTTCCTTGTTAAAGCTCTTTGGTGAAAGGACTTTGAAGCAGCATTCATAAATCTCATTCTTAAATAGCATTCCTTTGAGGTTAAAAAAATAAAAAGAGACAAAGCTCACTATTTTTTACTGTACATTAGATTTTCATATCTGGAATAAACAGGGGGCTTTAAAAGGAACAAAGAGAAAGCAGCAACCCCAATCGCCTGCAATAACTTTAGCACCATGCCTAGGCCTGCATTCAGTTTCCATCAAACCTAACACAGCACCCTTGTGTTCAGTGAATGAGAACCCAGGTAATATCTGTGCATCAGCTGTGATTTTCATCCCTCAGAAGTGTCATGCTATGTGCAGGTAATGGCCTGAGTTCAACTTCTTCACTTGCCCAAAGGCTGGTAGCCTCTCCCTGAATGTCATACAGGGTCCCTGTGTAATTGAGAGTCTGCAGTTTGCTTATGGAATTGGTATGTTACTCCATGAATACCTGATCTCTCTCTGAACTCCATAGGAAAGTCAAAGCCACACTCAAGACTCGGAGAACTAGTGGGTTTATTCCCCATTCATTTGAAAAACCTCAGAATTGCGTTCAGTTTGTGTTGAAAAAATGGCACAAAACCCTACCAAGCAAACTGTTTTCCTTTTTCTTCACAATTTTGAAAGAAAGAAGCTGACTTGATATAAAAATAAGATCCAGTTTACATTTCTGAACATGAAACATCTCCTATGATAAAATATGAAAAAATGTAACATTATTTCAACATTCCTACTTTAATTAATTTGAAGAAGTTTCATTTTAAAAAGGTAAAAACATTTTGTGTAATCCTTATACTGTAATCAGTCTGTCATAATTTCATTTTACTAGAATGAAATTCTAGTAAAACATACTAGAATATTTAAGTATGATTTAATTATTTTAAAAGCATGTATTAATATCTAATTTCAGAAATAAAAGTTCAGAATTCTAAAAAATGTTTACAAAAAAAAATTACCATTATCCTCATTTCAGCTTTTCATTTTGAGTAGGACATCAGAAATTGCTGAAAGAATCATGGTTTTCAGGCCAGACGTGATACACTGTGGGTAGCACTGCTCAGATTGCAGAAACCAGCATAAAAATGTGTTCTTGTCACCTGAGCATTTAGCAATCATCTCTCTTTAGCACAGCCTTACTTCCATTGAGGGTCTGAGGGTCCCTGCACCTGCATCAGCAGAGAGTGAGCAGTGCCCTGGCAGGGGGGCACCCATGGGAGGACACCCCCAGTGGGTGTCAGTGACTGTGTGTGCTCTGTGCCTCTGAATGTGCTCTGCACTCTGCAGTGGGGATGGAGGACCTGCTTGGCAGATGGAAACCTGTCAGCTCCTTTTCACTAAACTGCTTTCTTGTGTCATGGATCCTTCAAGGCATTCCTTCTTTAAAAATACCCACCCTCTCCAGCTAAATCACAGGGTGAGTCAGAAAGAAATTCTGTTTCAAAGTCTTTGTTGATTCCTGCAGTAAATGCCAATTGTTCCTGAGAGGATGGAGTCCTGGTCAGGAGCCAAGCATCTCCTGATATCCTGCTTACCTTGAATGCCAGAAAGGGAGAGGAAAAACTAAAAAGTCTAACACTTGAGAGTTCAGACCAAATGGGAGTTTAACACCATGAATTTTATAGCCTATTTATTTTCCTTGTTACTGTAATGGTCAGTGGCCTTCTATATAACTGTACAAGAGAAAAAAAATATCTTAAGAGGTACCTAAGGTCTCACCAATTTTTTTGTAGGGCTGATTCATTTCACCTCAGTGAACATGGGCACTGTACTTGCTGTTGTGAAACTGATCCAAGGATGGCAAATATGGAGGTGACAAGAAGCTGAAGGGAACCAGTCAGTAATGTCTCAGGTGTGTTTTCTGCATTATACAGTATAAAGTAACCTTTTTCTCATGTCTGCATTGCAGAGGGAAGGCACATCAAAGATGTTTTAAAACAAAAGTGACAGCAAAACCAAGGAGCACCTGACTGCTCCCTGAGAGCCAAAGGCTGGGCTCTGTCCTTCCACAGCTATGCTGCAACACTACCCTCAGCTACAGAGGTTATCACTAGCTGCAATTCTTCTGACTTAAACAACAAATTTAAGAGGAATTGGTTGTTTGCAGTATATTGCAACAGCTGCACTGTAGCTGGACCCAGATCTTTCTCTGTCTCTTCAGCCTCTCTCCTGGCTGAAGCTGCTCCTTGCCCCTTTTGTACATCTCAGCCTCCAGGCGCTGCTAAGGATCATGCCAGGAAAGCTGGGCCTGCTTCTCACAATCATCGATCCAAAGATGGGAAACAATGTGTACAAAGCAAGACTCCTCACTGCTCGCCTTTCCTGCAGAGCAAAAATGTCAAGAAAAGGTTCAGGCAGGTGCAGAGCAGCACTGTGCAACCAGGCAGCACTAGGCTGCCACCTTCTTCTGATGTGTTGGGAATGGTAGCAGCAGAACTGCCATGTTCCCAACCAGGCATGCTCTGGGTGAGTGAATTCTGCTGCATCCTTCCTAGCACAGCAGTAATGAGAGCAGTGCTGCTCTGACAGATTCACAGAGCTCATTCCTTGATGAGACAGAGAAAGCAGCTCTCGTGTCAAGTCCTGTAGAACCTGGCAGGACTGTGTACTTCCCATGAGCAGATTATATCTCTGGCTTTGCTTTATTTTCATAAAGAAGTACTATGTGTTTCTTTTAGTCAGTAAGCCTCACAGCATTTTACTGAAAAATGAATGTAGAAAGTAACTTACAAGACATGTCCCACATTTCTGGACAAGGAATCAGAAGAGAAAAAGTAACATTCTTCCTCTGACAAGTGTTTGTCTTGTGCAGCTGCCTGAATTTTTTTCCTGAAAAACCCTGCTGGGATTTTTCATGGAATCAGTCCTCTGACTTCAGGAAATAAATCATGAATACAAAATGCCTGTGGCTCTATGGAACTTTGCTACCAAATCTGCTTTCCCTTCAGGCTACCAGAACCTCATCAAAGCCAGCACAATGAAGGCTGCAATCAGAAGAGGCAGTTTTCTCTCACAGCTGCTTGTTCACTCCTTGGCCACATGTGGCACATAACCATGCTGGATTGAGCCTCTGCCATAGCCCATACCAGAGCACATACTACAGCACATACCAGATGGTCAAGCCTTTTGCTTCAAAATCAATCCAAGCAGCAAGAGACCTGGTTCAGATAAAGCTTGTTTTAGTGGCAGTGCTTTACAGGCATCTATTATAACCATGGATGTCAGTGAATCACAAAAATAATACTTTTGCATGTTCAGCGAGACCTGATAAAATTGACTGACTGTTCCCTTTTGGGAGAGTGAGTGCACTCAGTTCCAGCTTGAAAAAACAAAGTTAAAAGAAATCATACCACTAACTTGCATGAGGAATAAATTCTGTGTTCAACAGGCTTGTCATCTGGTGGTGAGTCACCACTCACCTTATAATGAATGGCATTAATTTGATTTTGAAGGAACAGCTTTTGCATGTTATGTCTCATGAGGTTATAAACAACACATGAATCTGATCCATGCTGTACAGACAGCTCACTTGGGCAAATAAAGCAGATTTTATTCATGGAGGAAATCCCAGAGGGAGATGGGAATTTATTCTAATGACAGTTAATCTCAGGAATATCAGAGAAAAACAAGGGGAAATACTTTATGAACCTGTCCCAGCTGCTGGTGCTGTTAGTGCTTTGGGAGCATTTGTACACGTGCACCCCTCCCTGCACCCAGACACCCTCCTTCTACCCCCAGGGGATTCAGAAATGCACAACAGCAATTCCTGTGAAGTCAGGGGACTGTTCACCTGACTTTCTATCAATCAGGCAGGCCCACTTTTGAACATAAGTACATTTGACACTTTCTCATCTCTCCTTCCCACACTTCCCAGATTACAGGTGCTATTGCAGAAAGGTGGTTTGTCCTGGTCCCCTTGCCTGGTAGTGGGAAACAGCCCAGGCATCTTTTCACTCTGTTTTCTTTCCTGTTCTGCATTTTCTATGATTGTGAGGATGAGGGTTCAGTGCACTTGTATATTTATATCTGTTTTATGATGTAAAAAGCATGTTGTGACACTGACCTCTAGCCAATTCAACTCCTCTTGAAAATGAAGAATCTGTGTGGGAAGCTGCACCCACGGAGCTGAGTGTGGAAAAGGACAGGTAGCTGCAGTCCCTGGAAAAACCCAAGCTATTTGTGTCTCATTGTAAAGCAGGCTTACAGATGTACACAGAAGTTATGCATACACAGAGCACACTTTTATTTTTATCTTCCTTTAAAAAAAGAGATCTCACGCTATGTCTTTGAGTTAAAAACAAACATGGAAATGAACACAAAGAGAGTCATTTAAAATTGAAATTATTTTTTTACTGCCTCTCCATCACTTCTGTTCCAAGTAGCTGTTGAACATTACCCTGTCAACTCTTCAAGTATTTAACTACAAAATACTCTTCATAAATAATGTAGACAGATTAACTAAATGGTACATAATTACTGCAAATTTCGAGTCCCCTTGCAGAATATATTTTATCCATGATTACAGTGCTTACAGACTTTCCAAACACTCTCTTGTATATTTGACAGTAAGCCATAGGAAAATTTCAGCTGTCTATAACTGCATTTTAGAATCTATAAAAACTTAGATTAACATGTTATTAAAGACTTTGACTTAGGAAACACCTAATATATTTTTCTATTTTTTTTTCCCCTTTAGGGTAAAAAAAAAAAAAGCACAAGATTGCACTTGTAAAGTGGAAGTTTTCAAAGTTGATTGTAGGTTCATAGCTCTGTAACAAGGTACTTTCACTCTGGCAGAGACTCAAACGAGACAATTAACAGGAGTAATGAAGCAATTCAAAGAGAGAGTTGTGGGGCTTTTTAATTGGTGCTTCAGAAAGCCAAAGTTCCCTCTACACAGAAAAGAGAGGAGCCAGGGAGTAATTGCCTCTCCGTTTATCTAAAAAGGGCTTGAAATCTCAGTCAAATAAGCTCTTGATCTTAGCACAGGAAGGTCATGGTTCTCTGCAAGTGTACAGATGTTCCTCCCCTGCAGTGAGTGGTCCTTTAGTGATTTGAAAGATTTTATGCTGGTCATTACAAGATACTGAATGAATGCCAAAATAAAAGCTAAAATATAGATTCTCTGTAGTTCCTATTGTGTTGTAAAGGAAAATTTCCACTAACTGCAACAACAGCTGGGTCTGTGTCTGCTGATAATTAAATAGTCATCCTATATCTGAGCACTTCCCTGTGTTGATGCTCACATTACAAATGTGACTTTGAGTAAGGACAATATATCCACTTCTGAGAGTCTCAAAGTATGTTGGGTAACTGGTCCCAGAGTAACCCATTCTTTTCAGGCTGAGAACATGGGATTAGGTTTTCAGAGCCCTGAACAGGCAACAAAAGCACCATTATTTGACCAGGGTCCCATATTGTCCTCAAAAGTCTGCCTATGTAAAAGTTTCAGCAGTGTAAGCACAGCCCAAATTTGTTTTCATTCCCAGGCCAGCTCAGTTCTGCTCTCACTCTGTTTTCTCTGTTCTCCACATGCATCTTGGGAAAGCAAAGACAGCAGCAGGCAAATTGCCTTTAAATTCCATAAAGCCTTGAATGCCCGTTGCAGTTCAGAGCCCTCAGTGGTTGATTGGTGCCCTGCAGAACTGCCTTGCTGCCATCCCATTTCTGTTCTCATCAGCTGCCAACTGCTCTCCTTATGCCTCAAGTTGAGAAACCTTCTTCAGATAGAAATCCTGGCTTAAGGAAGGTGTAGGCCAGCAGTGACTGACTTTTAGAGCATTTCAATTTCCTTTTGAAATCTGTGTGAATTTGGGGCTCAAACTTCCCTTCTTGACTGTGCATTAACCTTAGTGTTGTGCTTCCCTGCCTTGGATGCATGAGCAGAACACTCTCAGCTGCTTTAACCTTGAGATTCTTATACAGCAGAAAGGGAAAGACCAGGTTCTGAGTATATCACAGAGGTATGAGGAAAGAAACTGGATAATTTCTGCCAAATAAATGACTTCTAGGCAACAGACCTGTTAAAAAACATCAAGCTCTCAAAGAGATTAATTTGCATTGTGGTAGAAAAATTGCTCATGAAATCCTCAGGCATCCTCTTGGATGTAGTGGAGAGTGAGGACTTCAGGGCTGAAAAGGGAATTTCATCTTCAGTTATTGCCACAGATAATGATCAATTTGTGGCTGCCTTATCCACAGGTGCTTGCCCTTGTCAGCAAATGTGAAGACCTGGGATGGATACCTTGAAATGCTGTGCAAATTACTTCTAGACAGGCAAGTCTTATTTTATACAAAGAAGGAATTTACTTGTATATTGCAGTCTGAAAGTCCATTTGCTGTTCCCCATGCAGTAAAGGTAAAATTAGGGTATTATTTAAGATGGTGTTTAGTTTACCTTCCTTCTACTTGTCAGATGTAATCTTGGAAAGTCATCTGTTCTCTCAGTGCACTATTTCTTTTTGTCTGTAAATTAAAAGTACTATGGCTCTTCATATCACCCTGTCTAGATCACAGCTAGACCAGAATGAAGAACAGATCTTTTATTCAGTGGTTGACTTTAAAAACCAGCAAAAGAATTTGCTGTAGATTAAATGAAAATGGAGATATCTTTTTTGTCATTTTTATTTTTCCTAAAAACCATCTACAGATATTGTGTTCATTCCCAAGAAAAGTGATTCATTTTATTTTGGCATTGAAAAATTCTTTATATTTTTTAAAATACACTTTAATACATTTCATATTGCCAAGTTTTAATTTAAAAGAAAGACACTCATAACTTTTTATTTTAAAATTCTCAATTTTTGAGAGCTTTAGCATCCAAGGTATTATTTCTCATTTTGACAGTAGTGAAGTGTTATAGTTTTAATTTTTAAAAATCAATTATCCACAAACCATTTCCTTTTTTCAGTGCAAGGGAGAAGTGCTGATACTATCTGCAAAATTTAAAACAGTTTCACAAATAACTGCAGTCCTTCCAGTTTTAATTTTCTATTTTTTGCCTGTTGTTTTTTTTCTTTAACACAGTTTAGTGTATAATTCCCTGGTACAATGAGTACCAGGCTCAATGGAATCACATTTAGCTGAGTTAATTGCTTCTGTTTTCTAGGGAAGGAAAGAATAACATCAATGACATAGTGGGCAGACCTGCTGCAAACACTGACAATCCCACAAACACTAGTGAATTTTGTATTTCTGTCAATTAATCTTCATATTTATTAGCTGAAAAAATGACAGGGTTAGGATGGAGGACACAGTTTATCACTTATCCCAGTCTTGTTTTTGTTTTATCATTTTGTTTTATATTCTACAAAGCCCCAGACTTGCCCTGAATTCGGTCCTGTGTCAAATTCTTTCATTCTTATCTCGGTCATGGCAGCAGGCAGGAGATCTTTTATGATCAGTATTTCACCTCATTTGTTTCAGTTGTAGCTCTGGCTCTGCCAGAGGAAAAAGAAACATGAGAACAACAATTTCTTTTCTCGGCAATCAGACTGCTGCATAAGTCTGCTCTGACTTTTATCTTCTCTCTTACCCCTTCCTCCCCACTCAAACCTCACATCTTCCTGGGTCTTGCAAGTGATTTCAGATCTGATCATCTACTTCTGTTGCTCTTCCACTTCCATCTTTCACATCTCTACACCACAGATTTTGGAGCCTGAACCCCCTTACTTCACAGCAGCATTTAGCAATAACTACTAACAGTGAAAACAAGAGATTTGAATAGATTTTTCTTCCCTACCATCACTGAAGTTCTACTTCTGAATGGGAGCAAACAAGTGATAATGTCAATTTTTCCTTGTAACACATTGTTCCATTGTCTCATGTGGGGCAAGAATGAAGCAAGTATAGCTCTTCTAAGAATCTATCATTCTGAATTATCTTCATTCATGTATTGTATAGAATTTCCAACTTTAATTTGGTACATTCTCATAAATGGCATCCACTAATAGGTCTCTAATCTTAGAAGGAACTGCATAGAGGTGAGTTCAGACTCCAGCAGCTGCCACGTAGAGCTTCACTGGATTCCAGAGCTGGGCTTCTCTTGAAGAAGAGCAGAAACTCCCTCACCAGGCCATCTCTTTATGCAGACTGGCCTCATGCTTGCAGTTTTTGAGCCATAGAAGACATCTAACAATCAGAGATTCTCTTGTAGGATCTAACATTGAGGGTAAGAGATGAAGTCAAAGCTTTGTCCACAGACCCTGTTTATGTAGAATGACTCTTCAGAGTTGAGGTTTTTGTGTTTGGGTGTTTAGGTGAATGCTGGAGGATGTTGGACAAAGTCAAAAGTCAAGTTGAACAGATGTATAAATGTCTCATACAATACTCCATATCAAACAGTTGTGCTGCTTTCAGTAAGGAGCTGGAACTTTAATAGCGTGCAGAGAAAATGAGAACTAATTTTTTAAGCTTACGTCACACAATTTTGCATAGCTTTACAACTAAACAGTTTTACTTGTTCTGCAAAGTCACTTAATCACTTTTGTTTTCATGGATACTTAAAAAAAAGAATATCACTTATCTATAAATCTACTTCTGTATTGTCTGTATTGTCTTCCAGAGCATCTCTGAATAAGTATTTATCATTGTCACACAGATTTGAAATGCCAAGATATTATTGCCCTTTTTGGGAACTGGGGAAGCTAGGTGATTTCCTCAAGATTATTAAAGTGTTCTGGGAGAAAAGTCAGGATTTCCACTATTTGGGAGAAAGCACTTACT
This sequence comes from Zonotrichia albicollis, assembly GCF_047830755.1. Taxonomy (NCBI): domain Eukaryota; kingdom Metazoa; phylum Chordata; class Aves; order Passeriformes; family Passerellidae; genus Zonotrichia; species Zonotrichia albicollis. The sequence continues at coordinate 39,691,719 of NC_133825.1, read as the reverse complement.
ACTGTTCCCTATTTCTAATGTTTTCATGTACATCTGTCACAAAACTGGCACAAATTGTTTTTTCCTGTTGGAAAGAGAAGCCATGGAACAAAGAGATAGAATTTGAGCTTATCCTCATGTGGAATTGAATTGTGTCCTTTGTATCAGAGAGAAGCCAGCTGGGTTTGAAACTTGCACTGCTGATGCCACTGTATAGGCAATCATCACACAAAAGTGTCATAATGAATGGATGGCTGGAGTTGAACCTTCTGGCAAGAGGCACGATGGGTACTTGCTTCTTTCTCCACAAAAGAAACAATTTGAAATGTGAGTTATAAACAGGCTGTATGCCCTGCACCTCCTGCTGCTTAATTGATACCTTACACACCAAAGTATAGCTGCTACATCTTTCCCTCCCAACAAATCAGGTACAACTACAAACTCCTCTAAAAGAAAATAGATTTAGCTCTTGTTTACTGTACTTATCAAGGCTTGCCAAAAACTGAAATTTCTGGTAATTTCACATTTGTGTTCTTCTCATGCTAAGTAAAAAAATTTGTTTTGTTAACTTTTTTCTTTTTAGAGAAATAGGAAAATCTGGTGCCTCCATACCATTAGATTTGAAACTCTGAAGATTGCTTTGATACTGAGCAACATTTGCCTGCAGTGCCTGTGGGGATGGGTGTCCTGATGCCCCATCTCCTACAGGACCTGGGCTGAACTGACCCAAGTTTCCTAGGGTCTCTGTGGCATTTGATGTTGAGAAGGGAACCATGTGCTTTATGAGAAAAAATGTTCAACAGTGAGGGGCAACACAAAAGAGGCTGTGATAGAAGGCATGCACTTCCAAAAGGCTAAAGCACTGATCCACAGAGTTCCCAATTTAGGCAAAGCTGAAATAAAAGAATAAGATAAAAAATAAAAATATTTTGCCTTTTGCCCAGGCAATCATGCCAACTCAGAAATCTCATATCCTCCGCAATGTAATTTTTTCATTTGGAAGATATCAGCTGGAAGTTCTCTGCCCACTTGTACTTTCACTATTTTTAGGGGAATAATTACAGCTGCACACACATCCACTGAAACACCTTGATTTTTCATCCTGATCCACAGTCTCAGTTTCTTGTGCCTCCCCAGGATTCAGTGGATCCCTCCAGTACAAGTGAGAATCACAGATGTATGTACCTTATTCCATTACATACAACATTCTTCTTTCCTAAGACTTGTCCAGGTAATTCCCTTTGTTAGCTTGGTGGAAAAGAAATACTCTCTTTTACAAAACTGAAAGCAATGCAGACTGGCAGTAGAACCTCCTTTTCTTCAAAAGCTTTGAGCATCCTGGGATGCCACTCACACAGACTGTGCAACAGTTCAGTGGTCATTCATTCCCTTGCCTACATCACTGTCAGCAAGTGGTTCTTAATTTCCCATCTGATAGAGGCACGCCAAGGGAAAAAGCTGCCTGTGGGAAAAATTAAAAGAACAGCAGCAGCTCACAGTGATTATGTCAATTAGTGCTGTGTTGATTAAACTGGAACGAAGGAAAAAAGGACAAGTGCTCTATTCCTCTCCTGTCTTTTCACCTGCCCATTTTCTTTCAAAGCAGCGACCAGTAAGCCTAATCTTTTTACTGAAGATCACTTCAACAAAAAACTAGCTTTTGTTTCTCATATGGCTCCTTGCTGCTATTGCTAAATTATCTTGAAACTGTTTCACCAAGGCTTTGCTTCCAAAAAAACCCAAAAAACTGTCCCACAAACACAACAAAGCTCATAGACACTAACCGTCTGCAGCCAAACTGCCTTGGGCTAGGAATTCTCAGAGCAAGCTGAGACACACCACCCATTACAGAGCACCTGATTCTCTCTGTAAATGCAAATCCTGCTAACACAGACATCCCCCTCAAAGTCTGATCTCTATGCTTGCTTTAGAACTGGCTAGTGCTTCCCTTCCCTTCCCAGTGTGCTCAGATATTGCTGTGCAAACTTGCCAAGTGTTTTACTAGGATCTGTCTTAAGAAATCTCAGGTTTTCTACCTGTGACAGCTATTGGAATATCTGATTTTTCCAAGATCATAAATCTTGGAAAAGCTGATTTTTCCAGGTGATTTTTCCAAGACCCCAAAAATATCCATGTTTTCCTGAAAAGCCAAAGCAAGGTATTGGTGGGCTTGACATGAAATCTCCATGTTGTTTACTTCATCTCTGCACATCAGTCTATATTTTTAACCCTCTTCTGTGATTCAGATCCTAACTCCTACTCCCCTCAGCAGTGCTGAGCCTGTAGGGAAAACTGATGTCTTCCATCACAAAGTGAATGAGTAAAGGAGGCCTCTCACTTCTGGAATCTGTCCAAAAAATCTTCAAAAAAAAAAAAAAAGGAAATCAAAAGCACAGGTAAATAAAACTGGCAGAGTGTGAAAAAGTAATGAAATTACAAACTCCATTCAAAAACAACTTCCTGAATAACTCCTCACTCTCAGAGTATCAGCTATGATGCCTTCTATTTTCCTGCATCAATCTCCCTCCACTTTTGTGGCATCAATGCAAAAATCAGAGCAACTTGAAGCCCCTCCCCAAAGCCAAAAGAAACTGTGAACACTGAAACCAGTAGGAAAAGCCTCAACTCAGCCATTAGAGTTCTATCAGGTAATGATTTAGCAATTAAAAATGAACTATCCCAACACCATGCTCATCTCCCCACTTCCCCAGGTTCTTGAAGGCCTAATGGGCATGGTTTTATTAGTGGAGATAAAATGTAATGGTACCAGAGAGTTTCCCTCTGCCCAGCACTACAATTGCATTTGGCTGTGCCTCTCATTGTGTGGATGAACAGCAATGGCTGAGACCATTTCCTCCGCTGAAGTGCCACTGCTGACATTTATGACTCCAATGAGTAGCAATAACTTTTGTTTCAGTGTTGTTAGGTAAACCTAAACTTCCATGTTTACAAGAAAGCAATTTTTATTTTCTTTTAGGAGGGATGATACTTTATTGTCATGTTCTCCATGTTGAGGAAGTACCAAGCAGGGTTGAACTAGTTTGAAGGTGGAAGTGTTCATGAATGATAATCACTGAAAAATGACTCTGACTGACTGTGTAGAGGGATCTATCTCTTCCTTCCCCTGCAAGAACATTAATTTGCCTATCCTCTGCTATGATTAATAATGGACAATTCTGGTTCTATCAAACAAACTATTTAAAATCTTGGTGCTTGCCTTGGAATTTAGACCTATGGAAGGGCAGAATACTTCTTTGTGAGAGGTCAGATTAGTGGTTGGATTGATGTTTCTGAGGCACTCAATTTTCAGTAATAGCAGAGCAGAGTATCACATCATCATCATCATCATCATCATCATTATTATTATTATAATTATTATTCCTGTGAGGCAATGTTCCTTGTTTGCAAAGAGGAGATGAATAAAGGATCAGGTCTTTTGGTAATTCTTGTGAGTATTTCAGGTATTATCTTCTTGCCAAGCCTCTTCTCCCACCCAGAAGAGATTTTTTACAGAAGCACCTCTGTGTGTGTGTGTGTGTGTGTGTGTGTGCTTACAACCATATTTTAGCTTCACATTAAATAGATATTTTTCTGGGTTTAGGTTGTTTTCAGTAAATAGACAAGCAGAATTTTCTTTCTGACTCTTTTCAATGTCAAAGTGGCTTTTGTTTTTATTGTTGTTTTGGCTTTTTTAAAGGAAGACTTGGCTCTGTGTTTGTGAGTGAGAGAGAATGCGTGTGTCTGGAGGGGTTTAAAAAGTTTAGGATTTATATACTTCAAGAAATAGAAACAAAAAAGACCAGAATTGGATTTAACTAGAACCATTCTTGATTTGCATACTAAAAAGTTTTCTGACAAGTGTAGTGGTGCAGCCAAATCTCACTAAAGGGTTCCTCCTTTTTTTGCTCACTCGAAATCACAAAACTGTCACAAAGACAGGTCTTCAGAGACATCACAGCTGAAGCTGTTACCAAAGGCACAAAAGTCTTTAGAAAGACAAACATTCTTTCTCCTGTCACTGTAACACTCAGAATACCAGCCCAGTCTCACAAACCATATATAAGGTCAGTGCACAGGAGCTCCTTCCAGACAAGAGGCTTGAAAAGATATCTGCCATGAATGTCACTAATCTTTTTTTGATTGTGTTGTGCTGAATCTCTGTGCAGATTCTTTGTCTGCAGAACGGGTTGTGTTCTCATTGGCACGAATCCCCTAGCTGCAGACTTTCCCTCTCCTTTGAAAATCTGCAATATTTCAGTCCTGGAGTAGTTAACATAAGGACAAAGGAAGCAAGAGAGTACACTTTCAACTTTGTTCACATTGAAGAATTTTTGTATGACATTTGACCAGTAACAGTTGGGTTTGAATAAAAGATGCATAAATCAGGTGAAAATAAATCCAGGATCTCTCCATAAGTCATGTAAACTTATCTGTGCAGAGCAGCTGGGAGTTCCAGGAACCAGAGCCTCATTCTATCTTGAAGGCTCTGCAGGTTAGTCACAGTCTGGAATATGTGTGTGAATATATATAGAGGCTTATGTGTATATAGGATAGAATAGGATATTTTAGTTAGAAGGGACCTGCAATCATCATCTAGTTCAGGTGCCTCACTTCTTCAGGGCCACTCCTGAAGTTTGCTGAATGGCCTCTTAAACAATGACAGACTTGAGGTATCAGCCTCCAGGAGAGCTCTACACCTCTCTGGCCACTTCCCATTCCCAGGAAAGTGCAGACAGCAACGAGGCTCCTCTCCTCTCCTCTCCTCTCCTCTCCTCTCCTCTCCTCTCCTCTCCTCTCCTCTCCTCTCCTCTCCTCTCCTCTCCTCTCCTCTCCTCTCCTCTCCTCTCCTCTCCTCTCCTCTCCTCTCCTCTCCTCTCCTCTCCTCTCCTCTCCTCTCCTCTCCTCTCCTCTCCTCTCCTCTCCTCTCCTCTCCTCTCCTCTCCTCTCCTCTCCTCTCCTCTCCTCTCCTCTCCTCTCCTCTCCTCTCCTCTCCTCTCCTCTCCTCAACCCCAGCATCTTCAGCACAAGTTTAGCAAAAAATATAATGGGGTGGGGAGGGAGAAAGAAAGATTCAGCAATATTATCAGCTTCTAAAAATTGTACTTAATACCCAGGTAACTGTTGAGCATTTTCACTCCACACTCCTTGTGGAGGTTATGGAGAGATATAGGCACCTCCAGAGGATAATTTAGTCCACTGCTCTCTTATAAAGTAATTAGGCTTCATCAAGTAAGGAGAAATCTGGGATTTCAACTGGCCAATAATCTTTAAATGAGCACCTGAACTCCCTCTGCAGCTTGAGGTCTACAAAATTTTCTTCAGCTTCTACGCAAAATGTTTGCATCTTGTTTTTCACAACTTCCTGGGAGAATATTCCTGCCACTGTTCCTGGCAGAAGAAATCAGGCAAAAATAGCCTTTAGACTGTTAAATTGCTTCAGGCTTTTTAAATATTTTCTGGGGGAAAAAAAGCTATGCCTGTTCCTACATTCAGTATTCTGGTGAGCTTTGAAATGTACTTAGATTTTATTTTTAAATTTATTTAATCCACAAGGACTCAACAAACACAGTGGGCTCTGACTAGAAAGATTTTGTTTTGCATTCCTGACTTAAAACTAAAATAAATGTCACTTTAGATTAACCTCAGATTCTTGTTTAAATAGATTCCATTCCAATCCATGAACAAAGTAAAATATAAAAGTTTAAAGAAAAACAACCAAATGAACCACCTCCCTATTTTTTGTATTCTTTAAATGCCACATTTTCTTTGACCTCCTAATTGTTTTCCTTAGTATTTCTTTTCATCATACTTGAAATTCAAATGATAACTTAAGATTTATAATTTAAACTTTTTTATTCAGTTTAAAAAAATGCTTTGTCACAATGCATTAGTGCCATAATCTGGATTGTGCTGGTTTTTACATGACAAATATTAGAATGAGGAATCATTAATGGACATGATTTTTCTTCCTGTGGAGTTGAAATGTTAATTTATATCCAAGCAAGACAATTTAGGAACAGATAGTCCTTCTTTCAAGAGTTGTGCTATGAACATATTAATAAAAATTTTGTTAGTTGATTCTGAGGAAATGCACTTCTGTGATAAAAACAAACACCTGGGACTCTCGGGAGGCTTGGGGGCTTTCTGAAGGCATATTCATAACCTGAATAAGTCACATCATAATTGCATTTCTCAGTTGCCATATACACAGAGTGGTGGAATAATCACACCTACTTCAAAAAGGAGAACACAAGTGAGCTGTACTTTATAAAGTCAGAAGAGGAAAAAAAAGTTAGAGCATACAGGCAAGGGAGTGGGCATGAAAACCAGGTTACAAAGTCTTTTCCTGGTTAGGGTCTGACCAGAAATGGAGTATGGGGGAAGCTGTCCTGTGAGGTGACATGTTCAATGTCCAACCAAGTGCAGCCAATTCAAACAGCTCCTCTGTCCAAGGGGGACAACTTGGTGGCAGGTTCTAAAATATTCCTGCTCTTTTTGTGTCTATAAACAAGCTGATTCAGAAGACACATCCCAGCTTGTGCATGTAGGACCTAAGCTGAGCCAGCCAATGCTGTACCTACCATGCCAAGTTCAAGTGGGAGAAGCCAGAACTTCCACTGGAGAGGACAATTCCACCTTTCTCCCAGCTCTGGCTTCTCACTCCTGCTCCATGCTTGATCATTTCTTTACAACGCTACAAGCATCTCTGGGACTTTGCTCTAAACTGACCAGGTGAAAAACAATTTTAGACAGGGCTAATTTCCTTGTCCTAAGCTTAATTTTCTGTCAGTTTCTTAAGCTGAAGATATTCACAGGGGGTCAGAGCTTATGTATTCCTACAGGAGAGAAAAGAAAATAAAAGAAAATAAAAGAAAATAAGAAAAGAAAAGAAAAGAAAAGAAAAGAAAAGAAAAGAAAAGAAAAGAAAAGAAAAGAAAAGAAAAGAAAAGAAAAGAAAAGAAAAGAAAAGAAAAGAAAAGAAAAGAAAAGAAAAGAAAAAAGAAAACCCTATTTTAATAAAGATAAATTCCTTCTCAATATTCCTCTTTCAGATTTGTAATTCAACCCTCTCTGTTTGATGTGATGAATCTAAACTTCAATATCCCTACAAACCTCCTTTATCCTTGAGCATTGTAAATGCTGTGAAAGCCATTTTCCATGCCTATTGACAGGCAGTGTGTATAGACAGAATATAGTTTATGTGCACACAGAGAGACATAAAGGTTATGGGAGGAACAACACTGAAGATTTTGTTCTCTTCAGGTCCCAGTGTGGATCAAGCAATAATTTTTTCACCAGATGCACCTTGCAAAGCAATTCAAGATGCAGTTCAGCCTTATGAAGCGGTACCAGAAGCTTTGGCAGACACAATGTGAACGACACAAATGCCTCACCTGTCTTATGAGTAGCCATGAAATTAAAAAAAAAACGTTGATGGAAAGGAGGGCTACCATTCTCTAGCTTCCATAATAACATTAATTAAATTCCTTGGCCTACTTGGAGATTAAAGTGGATCAGACTTGTAAGTTTTGTTCTGTCTGAAGATTTATTCAAGAAGATATAGATACTAACAGGCAGAATTTCCTCCTGAGCATTTCATATATTGTTTGTGCAAGCAGGATTTGGAAAAGCAAGAAAAAAAAGTCTCCTAGGGAAAAAATGTGTTCTTTGAGTTTGCTTTTACATCATGTCTTTCTTCCTTCTTTTTTTTTTTTTTTAACATTAAGATATTTCACACATCTATTTTGTCCATTTGCATCCCAGAGGGGCATGGAAGTCAAAGTAAAGTAAAATCTTACTTTTGCTTTTGGGAGAGATGATCAGTGAGTGATAAACTCAGGCATGTAAAAGCACCCATCAAGTTATGTATTTATGATTTTAACACATGCATGCCATTAACCCATGGATTAGTATTCCTTCAAGAATATAGGATATGATATCCATCCTGCTTTCATCAGATATCCAATCAAAGAAAAGTAACTTCTACTTTCATAGGTACATTTCTACCTAACTAGTAAATTAACCAATTTATGCATTTATCATCTAATAATCTGAAACCTGAGATTTGATTCACCAGGTTTCAAATGACCTGTCTGTAATACACAAGTCTAAGTAAAGTTCCCTATTCTCTCTCCAAGTTCATAACTTAAATTCTGAAGTCTTTTTCCAGAAGAAATATCTTGTTCCCAGTCTGTAAGATAATTTCTACGAAAATCAATATATCTGTTCCACTCTCTGAGAAGTGTCCATGTGGGCTATCAGCACACATCCTTTCCATGTTGGGTTGGAGAGTGTTCTGGAAGTGTGACACCATGGAACAGGGACATTGAATAATCCTGACAGAGGAAGAAAGGTTCTGTGATGGAATGAAGTACCATGGGAAGCAGCTTGTACTTTTTCTTGTCTTCCCATAAAAATATTGATTAATACTGAAACCTGGCTGTTCACTTTAGGCATGCAATAAAAATTGTTACTCCTCTCATCAGGGTGGCTTCATTCATGTCAGCATCTTCTGTATGTGCTATAGTTAAAAGAAGTGATAGTGAAAAGGTGGGGAAAGGAAGTACCCTTGTAACTGTTTTACAGACAGAACTGAAAGAGAATAAACCCACCTCATCTGCAGCACCTGAAGTTATTCTTGCAGTCAATGTGTAGTTAGGTTGCAGTCCTGGAAGATATTGAGAGAATTTGCTAAGGACATATCACACAGCAATTCTCTGAGGATCCCATCTCCCAAATCCTCTCATAGTGCTTCAGTGAGAGGACACTTTTCCTTTCCCTTGCTAATTTTGTGTACCAGGCTAAACCCTCAGAGAAGTCAGCATGTCCTCTAAGCATCCCTCAGCCCTGTGAGTGCAAGCTGCATGGATTTGTCTCCCAGCAGCCCAGAAAGAACACTGAGCAATTTTATCCACTTCCTTGGTGCTGGTATGTCAGGGCAGTGGTGCAAACTCATTGCTGCTTGGCAGCTGTCTGGCATCTGCTGACTATCTACAGGAAAAGTGAGTGGTTCTATTTAAATGTCTGTCAGCAAATATGACAAAATACAAGAATACTTCTCTGGGATTTGCAATGACCTTTTCACTTGCCTTGAAGACTTGTCTTTCTCTGATCAAGAAACTAATTAGATTGCTGAAACTTGCTGTACATCTCTATCACTGCACCAGGGAAATCCATTTCTTGTTTTGAGGATCACTATGCAGGATACCTCCATTCTCCCCAGAAGCCTGTGGCTACAAATGGCTACACTTTCTCCAGAGCTTCTTACTGTGGAGGTGACAGCAAACTGACCAACCTCGGTTGTACGCAATCACAACATTTGGCAAAGCTGAATTGCCTTGGAAGCTCAAAATATGGAGTTTCCAGAGTGCATTGGTGGAGTTCTATAATGGGCCCCAAGCCCACAGCTCTTGAGAGCAGTCTGAAGGGGGGAACAGCAGCCACAACTCTGCAGGTATCAAGAAGACAGTGAGTGTTTTCTGACTACACAGGGCATACACTCACCTGAATTTTCATAGGATGGTGGTGGGCACATCCAGAAACAAGCTGGTAAAATGAATTTTCAGTGATACAGCAGCCACCAGCGGTGCTGAGAATGAGGTGCTGAATGTCTGCACTGTCACACAGATGAGCAATGGAATGAGGCATGGCCCGTGGCCTCAGTGCATTGTTTGCTATTTAATGTCATGATTTGCTGAAGACAACTGGGAATTTAAGGAGTTGCCAGGAGACACTCACAGAAGCTTCAGGTGGATTAATCTCATTTACACTGGAAAAGAAATGTAGATTCAAACTCCGTCTGTTTACCACTGCATTTACCTTGGAGGAGCTTTTTCTTCTGGAATATGCTGCTTCTGGGAATAGGCAGACTTCTCACAACAGATAATGCCAGATGAATATGCCTCCAAATCAGGAGTAGGTTCTTTCTGGGATTTATTTGTTTGCTGAAGATTTCACAATGAAGGGAACCACTAAAATCTTCAGTCTGCAGCCCTCCACAGCACAGGCCCCTGAAGTTCATGCTGCTATTCCCCCAGTAGCTGTGGCCAGATAAACCCTGACAGCCCAGAGATGTTGCCCAGCAGACAATTACTCCCAGGGCAGATAAAGTGTGAACCCACTCCCCTCTTCCAGACCAAATGAAACTTCTCCATCTAAGGCAAGATGAGAAAAGAATCAAAAAATATCAGTTTTACTTTGTTTAGAGGACTCTCTGTGGAGAGAATTGGGCTGTTCTTTCCAGCTCACATGGGGCTCAGGAGGGCTCTGTGTAGGCAGCTGGTTCGTGTGCCCAGCAGGGCTGCTCTCCGGAGAAAGGCATCATTTCCTGTGTTCTAAGTGCCAACAATCTGTGTCCCAGTGCACATTCAGCTGGGCCATAAAACTTCCCTTTGCTTACAACAACTATGAAAGCACTAAGTGCATTAAATTAAAATACTGTTAAAGTGGTTTATGGGAGCTCCTTATAAATAATCATCAAGATTTAACTCCTGGGAAAACACTGTATTTCATGCAGTTTTGTTCCTTGCTGTCTGGAGAGAAGGCAAGCTTCATAAATATGCACCTTCTCTATTAACAGTTGTAATTCTTGCCTTTCTTTGAGAAACTTCTCTTCCTGTTTTGCAGATTTCCCACTTCCAAAAGACAAACACACAACAGTGTAAGTCACACAGTCCTGAGCCCTATTGGTATTCCAGGCAGGGAGTAATTGAGAAACCCACGTCTACATGCAGCTTAGATTGCTTCAATTTTGGATTTTTAAATGGAGCCCTGGAGCCTGAAAGCCCCTTGGCTGGCACTGTCAGCTCCCAGTGATGCTGTGGGTGAACCTCCATGTGTTTCATCAGCCCTCTCACGACCAGGGTTTTGGTAGCCCCAAATGTGACACCACAGTGGTGTCTCCTGTCCCTGTGTGCCACTGTGTGCCTGCCAGCCCCCTCCCCTCATGGCACCCACGTGTGAGTGTGACAGAGACTGTCACAGACAGATGGACAGACACACAGACAGGTTGATGCACAGATACTCCCCCCTGTGCTTCAAAAACCTTCACCTGCTCAGATGAGAAACTATTTCTCTCTGTCTAAAAGGAGGGGCGGAGAGAAAGGCTTGAAAAGGAGATCTCTGTTCCATGAATGCTTTCATCTAATCCTTTAGTGTTTTACCACTTATCCCTGGATTTAAAGGACTAAAAATTATGATTCCATGGGAAATTAGACCTAAATTACATACCAGTGGAAATCAATATGCAACCAGCCTTAACTATAATTCTTCTTACATGCTCCAATATTATTTATATTGTATATAGATACTTGACTTAGTCTTTATCCTCTTTTAACAGAGACTTCTCATTAAAATATTGTGGATTTGGCTTGGTTTAATTTCGTATGTTTTTCTTAATTCTTTATTTTCTCCTGTTTCTGTAAATCGTGTTCTAGTTTATGGAGGAAAAAAGTTAATTTTCTGAAGCTGAGATACTTTTTTATATTACTAAATTCTAATATTACTCTACATTTCTCCTTTTACTTCTGCACTTCCCTTTACTTGGCAGATGGAAGGGAGGGAAGTGAAAGGGAGGAGAGGTAAAAATATTTCAAAATATCCCCAGGAAAGCACCATATTTATTCTCTGAAACTTAAATACCTCAAAAACATTTTTTAGAATTATTTCTAATGCACAGAAACTTTTTACATGATCATCTACCAAACAAGACAGATGAAATAAATTTAAGAAGTTATTGACCATTTTCCAGGACAGCTATGGTTCAGAAACCCCTATCCCATGAATTTTAAGGGATGTGGGATGTTTTATGCCATTATCCACCACAGAGAAATCAATTTTTTTGTTTGTTTTGAGGTCATTATGTTTGCATTTGCATTCTGTATTTACAAAACCTTTGCCACACTGGCATTCCTAATCTGGATCTGCCCAATGGCCCAGTCCTCTCTCACCAACCATGACCAGAACCAGCTGCTCCCAATAGCAGAAGCAAAAATTCAGCTTCTGCAATAACCTACCCAGGATGAATGTTCCTGCCCAGCCACCATTAGTTAGTTAATCTACTGTGACAATTTTAAAAAGCACATAATGAACAACGGGCCAAATGGCTTTAGGAATGCTGCATCAGTAAAAGGTCTCATTTTAGTTGGCTGCAGCTGAGCAATGCAGGTGATCAACCGCAGCACCACAAATGCATGAATTCACAGCACAAGACCACACTGTAGTTAATTTACCTTCCTTTAAATTCTTGCTGGATCACTTTGACAAGCAAGATGTGTCAGACCAGAAAATGACCATGACATCATTGCCCAGAGGAGCAGGCATGTCTATTTGGTTATGATCATATTCTAAACATCTCCCAGTAGTCATAAAGCTGAGCACAGGGATCTCTGAGAGATGGGTTTAATGGACTGACACTGATCAAAGCAAAAATGTCACTTAGGTACTGTGAGCAAGGGCCTAACTGAGATTCATTAGAGGATGCAACAGCCTCCTGAGCTGGATGCTTCATCAAACCAGTCACTTAAAACCACACTGAGAGAAGCACTGAGCTGTTCAAATGCTCTGCTGGGGAGTGAACAGACACACAGTGATGGAAGGAGACATCCAGGCATCCAGCACTTCACTTGCAGGCAGCAGGAATTTAGGATGGGAATGTATGCTAGATCAAGGGATTTAAGTACAGATATCCACATCTGGATGCCTACACTGGGGCCAGGTGTTTAAAAAGCTACTGCAGTCTGTGGGGACTCCAGTCCTTCTAAGGCAGATAGTGATGGTGGGCTAAATGAACAGCTCTGCAGTCTCCAAAGCAGATTGTTTATTGACTGTCCTGGAAGGTCAGACATCAGCTCTCCCCCAGGATAAAGTTTGTAATCTTCAGCTGAATTCCAACTCTTTCCCAAGAGGAGCTGTCATTCTGTGGACATCATTGAGCAGCCAGCCAAACAAACACCATGTGCTCCCATAAATTTGTGCTGAAAAATGCACACAAGGAGTTTACAAGGAGAGTGATGGTTCAATTTGATGTCCTGGATGAATGCAAGTGACGCTCTTTGAGGTGTCCTGGGCTATCCAGTGCAGGCACATAGGTTTGGCAGATGTGACACAGGACTCACAGAAGAGCAGTGACATTCTGGAGCAGTAGCTAGTGACCAGACATGATACCACAGGATGCCTTAAGGGGCACCATATTCCTATGTTTAGACAGTCATAATTTCAATTCTCAATAAGGGAAACTGCTGTCTTTTATTAGTGCTTAATTCCTCTGTTGATAAGGAACCATTCTTTTCTTTCAGGTAGGGGAAATAACCTATTCAGACTCCAGAGCTGCATTTGATATGGTGCAGCATGGGAATAGAGCAGTTACACTGAAGAAAATCATTATTAGTAGAATAACTACAAGGCAAGTCATGATTAGAGAAGGGATTACAATGGCATGTGTTAAAATAAGAAATATTTAGCTGAAGGGAAGTTATTTTTGGAATTCCCTAGAACTGGCATCAGGTTGACATTTCTTCAGAAATGTAACATAGAGAGGACGTGCTTATGAAGTTTGCTACAACACAGAGTTAGAGAAACTGGAAAAAATTAAAGAAAATCTGAATATTACTGGTAGGAATGAGATGACTTTAAGGTCCGTATTAATTTAAATCAGATGATTAAAGTTAAATACTTGTTCCCAGAAAGTATAGTTAATATCCTTATAGAAATTAAGTCATGCTTATTCTTGAATCCTTTTTTAGGAAGTGGCAGAGGAAAAGTAATATTTAGGTAAATAAATCAACAATAGGATGAGCAAGAGCCACTTGGGTGATGTGACCAAGAAAAACTCCAATATTTATTTGGATATATACAGATTCCTTCAGGAGAAAATATTTAATGTCTCTGGAAAAGACATTAGAAAAAGGAACACCTTTTTCCCAGCTGGTTTCTAGAAACATCATTTACAGTGTAATACAAATGTAAAATGGAGCTGGAACTGAGCAGAGAAATTCAGAAGTAGTTGTGAAAAGGGGGTTGTAAAGACAGTAGAGACTCTAAGTTAATTTTGTTTCATCTGGTGGAACAAAGCCCAAGAGGAGGTAGAATAATTTTGCTGAATTACATATCTGGGGACAGTCACAGAGTCCTTTGTGACTTGTTTGTTGGAAGGTATTGCCAGGGATCCTCTTGTCCAGCCCCAGTTTGAGTATGTCAACTTCAGTACCTCAGGTCAACCATGGCTCTGTAAAAGCAAATCTGATAGAACTGTTAGGATGGGGATGCCACACCTTCCCTCGTGGCCACTGCCAATAAACTCCGGAAATTCTTTCCTAATGTCCAGCCTGAACCTCCCTGGGCATGGTTTGTGACCATTTCCCATTGTTCTGTTCTCTGACAGTCCTAAGAGCATTCACAGATCACCTATGTCTCAGAGAAAAAGGAGTGTTTGAACTAAGGAAGATACAGTCCTGAACAGATGTACATAATCTGCCTTGAGTAACTCAAAATTAGAGGAACTTTTTCTCTCTTAGTGGTGTGGGGCTGTGGAGCAGATTTTGGTCAGGGAGATTTGGAATCACACAAAGGTAAGACTGTCCATCAACCTTAAGGTAAAATAGAGTTATAAATTTCTCAGCAGGAATCAAATTCTTCATGGTCAGGATGTGGAAGAGTCTCAGACTCTGTGATGTCTTTCCAGCTCTCTGTTCTGCAGGCCCAAGTTTCTCTCATAATTTTCCCTATCTAATAAAACAAAGGTTTTGCCAATCTTTGCACCTTTCTCTTTAGATGCAGCTGCTAGTGATTACATTACCAATTATGCTTAATGATTTTAACACAGCCCAAGCACTGTCTACTAAAAGTCTTGCCAATCAGCTAGACCATGAGTCTGGCAGGGTTACACAGGAGCAGAAAGGTAAATCACTAGCAGAGAGCTGCACTGAATCACTGTTACTCACAGCAAATTGTTCCCTGCAATTCCTCACAAACCCTTCGTGGAGAAAAACATTCTCTGTAAGAATAGATTCCTTGGCAAGGATATTTTCTACAAAGCTGATAATATCAGCTTAATATCAGCTATAAAATGCATTCAGAATTTATTTTACTTCAGAGATGCAATTGTTTCTAGGAATGATTTTTTTGTGGGTGACCTTGTACAGTATTATGCAAGAGAAGTTTTTCCAGCACTGAAATAGAGTTATAAACATGTCTCAGCTTTATATATATATAGGTATTACAAAAGCTAATAATTCTGATGATGCCTTTGAATGGAAAGAAAATCAACTTTGATTACTTGCCAAATGCTGCTGGATTGTCATAAGATGTGGAAGTTACTTATTCATACCAAATTCCCTCATTTTATTTGTTCTCAGGAAAGAAATTCTTGTTCTTTGGCTTTCTCTTTTTCCTTCTTCTCTTTTTTTTCAGTCTCTTCTTCATCTGTGACACAAAAGCATTCTCTTTGCAGAGACATTACTTTATTAATTCAGGATTATTCATTTGTGACACTACTTTCCTCAGCTTCTCTCTGAATACCTTTATTCCAGACTCTTTCTCACATTTTGGAATTACAATATTGTACTTAAAAAGAACAGTTCTTGCACTTTTCCCCTTCAAGAAATAAAATAAATTAATAAAGAGGTCAGACAACACTGTTTGCAGGTGTTTCTGTGTGAAACAATTGATATTATTATATAAATGGAAATGGAATGAGATGAGTTTTACTGAATTCCTTAGGGAAATCATTCAATACGCACTCTTATCAAAGTCTAATAATGGCCCTTCTGCTGGCTGTTTGCTTTGATGAAGCTGATAATAACAGAAATCTACATTTATTTGCATTTTTTTCTGCTAGAATTCACTGAGGCATCCCCAAATGTAATTCTGAAGTATTAACACATGTAGATTTGTGAGTTGCATTTGTGAGTTGCATTAAGTAGAAAGAGATCGGGCACAAACTCATGAGACCCAGTCCCCAGGGCTGTATTTGACCCCCTGCATCCTTTTTGGGGGTCACCAGACATGAATATTGCCCTGTTTCATGTACCCAGTCAGAGTCAGAGCAACAAGGGTGCATTAAGTGGAGGGACAGAGTGAACCGCTAAATTAATGCTTTTGCAGCTTTATTAAGGCAAGCTACAAAGATGTAATAAGCAGGGAGAAAATCCTGTAAGTGAGGTAGGAATCTACCATAACTCCCTTCTCCAGGATCATGTCTCTGTCTAGAGACACTAATTCACAAACACCTAAACCCCATAGTCCAGATATGACCCCATAACCCAAATATACAGAGGTTTCATACAGGAGGCAGAAGACTGCAGTAGACATCAAGCTCTGATCCAAGTCCTATCACCAGCTAAAAGCCAACTGGCAAAATCTGAAAGAATCCAAACCAAATGTTTTTGGCCTAAATTTTGTCTACTTTGCACATCCTGGTTCACTGTTTGAAAATATTATTTTCTGAACAGTAAAGGAAACTGATTTAATTCCTGCAATGAATATGAAAAAGTTAAGGAAATTTTCTGGTTTGGAAAACAGTTTTCTTAAGAAAGTTTTCCAGAGAAAACAAGTTTTCATTAGACTGCCAAGGGGTTTGAATGCTTCTCCTCACATCTAAAGATGGCTTCAAAGAGTCTAGGAGAAATCACCACACTGCAACTGGCACAGCCACATCCTTCTTACCAAGATTTCAGCATAATACTCTCGATAATCTGCATCATTAATTCTTTCTTCCCTTACTTTCTTACATTTCTATAAATCCCTCCTTGTCACACAGCCACTGCCTGCAACAAGGCACCAGCTGCTCGTGCTAACTCCATGTGCTTTATTCCATTCCTCCAGCGAGGATTCTCTATTGACTCAGTTCTCTTCCTCTCAAGAGCCTAAGACAAACTTCGTGGCTTCCAAAAACTTCCCCAATCAATACCTCCTGAGGTCCCTGAAGTGCTGTAATCTGAATCAAGGTCTGTGAAGCAAAACTGAAAATGAGCTCAGCAGGGTTTAGCCACAGCCTGTTATCTGTCACAGGAGGGTCTGGGTTTTTTCTGCATGTTTTTGGGGGGTTTTTTGGTTGCTCTTTGCAAGTTTGTTTTTCACTAACTTTCACTTCTCAAAAGTCAGCTCCTGTTTCTGAATGTTCAGGCTGTAGCTGTGCATCATGAAAGGGCCAATCCACTTTGAGCTCAGTAATCAAAATTTCTTCAGATGTCCTGGAAACAAACGATGCATCTAAGCTGAAATCATCTAGTTTTATGTGTTTAGCTTGATTCTTCTCCTATTTCATTGCAATTTGAAATAATTGTTGGAACAGAGTTGTTGTTAAGGTGATGCATCCTTACAGGGTAAAGGAAAATTTCAAGTGATTTTTTTTCTCTATTCCTCAATGAATGATCCATTCCTTTTAAGGCTTGATCAAGAAGCTTCTCTGTAGCATTATATTGTTTCCATCTAGCCCCTCAATCACAGCTGAAAACATTAATGAGATATTAGGAAATGTAAAAAATTTTCCAGTAAGTAACTCCATGGTTACATGTTTTTACTAACACAAGTACAATTTATTCACAATGGAATTATTATTTTATTTTCACACACATAGCTGAGAGATGATCACTGGCTTATGAAGAATCATGCTCAGTTATTATTATTTGCTGAGATAACCATATTTATGTTTTGGCATTGCTCTGATATCTGGCAAAATGCATTTTGGGTATTGCTGTATGGTCTCTGGAGCACCCAAAGAACCACCAGGAGATTCTCCTGTATAATCTCTAAAGTTTGCCTTCATTCCCTGGATATGTGTAAGTCATCTTGCATTATCAGGTGGGAGATGGCAATATTCTGCTTCCTCTCTGTCTGATGCAGATTAATTTGCATAAATTAAACTTGGCATTATATGCATGTAACTGTTCCCAGTAAACCAGGGAGTGATGAGTTCTGCCCTAAGTGCCCCAAAATCCAGATCAGAATACAAGAACATCCTCCCACTGCTTGCTCTGAAATGTGGGCTCTATGGCTCTGAGAGGAGTCACAATCATTCATCCAGGGCTCAACAAGTAAGTTATCATCTTGTCTGAGAGGTAGGAAAGAATAACATAATCAATATTTTCCATTCTTGAAAAATCTAAATCCAGTACAAAACATCTTTTTCAAAACAAAAAGCCATTTGACACTTTTTTTTTGAAGGAAGATTATGAAGTCAGAATTTGCTGGTTTTACATTTCAGAAACAAGAATTTATAAGAATTCTTCTGTCCAAATCTGTTTTAATTTTGACAGTGACTTGCATTTTTGTAATACCATAAGATGGAAAAAATTTCAGACTCTGAAGTATTTAGAAGAAAACGTTTTATTGAGATAAATATTTTTAAATTGTTTTATTAAAAAAGATAAAAGGCAGCTACTTTTGTGGGTCCATTATCAGGTCAGGATACAGCCAGGGACATGAGCAAATAGATGAATTGTCACCTGGTTCACATAAATTTGAAAGCCTTTTCAGTCTTTCTACCCTTGTCCTTCAGAATAAAATTAATTGTGATTGGGAAAAAAAATGCAATCTTGTAAAGCTATTTCTGGGTATTGACTATAACTAAATCTGGAACTTAACCATTGCTTTGATTTTCTTGAAGCTTTTTGGTGCTTGTTTTTTGGGTTTTGTTTGGTTTTTTTTTTTTTTTGAGGGTTTTGTTTTGTTCTGTTTTGTTTTGTTTTGTTTTTAATTGAACAGTTTCTACAGCCAGACTGTTTCTGGAAACTTTCTCTTCTGAGTCAGAGTTCAAAAATAAAAGCCAGCTTAAAGCACATTCATCAAGCACCATGAGAAGGAACATTTGTAATAAGTGATGCTATTGCAGTGAGCAGGGCTTGAACAAAGCTAGTGGTGCTATTTCAGCCCTGTGGAGTCCATCCATCCTATTCCTCTATGAATAGTGGTAATGGTGGAAAAATCATGATTAGATTTGTTTGTGCTTCGTGTGTGGTGTCTGTATTTTGTACATCTGTCAGTGTCACTGAATGATGATGAAATAGCTAATTCATGTGCTCTCTGCCCGAAACCTACTGAAACAAATGTAAGTGCACTGAAACAAATGGTATGGCTGAAATATAAATCCTGGTTGATGGCTTTTAGTAATAGAAACACAGGGAGGGTGTTGCCAGCTGCAAGACCAGCTTCTGATAAAAACTTCAGCGGCTGACTTTATTCATGTTCAAAGTAAAGAGATTTAACAGCAGCCAGAATTAGCCACATGGAGCTCATCTCTAGGTTCAGTCGGGGTAAAATATTAAGGAAGATGAAAACAGAGCCTAGTTTTGGGGTACAAGACAGCAGGAGCTGCCCTGGTACCAGGCTGTCACCCCAGGCAGCAGCTCAGGGAACACAGGAGTGGGAGCTTCCACCAACTCTTCACTTGGTTGCCCCACCAGGTGCCCCATTTCATTTTTCCCCTCTCTCTTCTCCCCCTGCCCCTTGCTGACATCTCACAAAAGCTTTGTAGGGATTTATAAACACTTCTCTTTTAGAGGCACTGCTGTGAACCTAATGGAACTATTCCTTTATAGCATTAACTAGCAAATCTGCATGGATTTAACAGGGAAGGTCTGGGAAAGGGAATGTTGTTCTTTTTTGGCAACGAGGACAATACTTAGCACAGAATCCTAAGGAGGTGGATATGGAAGGAGCCGCAGCAACCAAATGGGCTCTGGCTTTTATTCAAGTTCACGACTCACAATCCAGAAGATGCACTATAGGCTGGACCTGTCCTTAGTACTAAAAAAGGATATTTTGTAGCCTTTGTTATGGATTACAAAAGCTGAGCCGAGGATTCTATTCTCACCCCAGACACTTAAAATCAAAGCTGCTGTTTCTCACTAAAATCAGTACTGTACTGAGAGGACTGCCAGAGAATGTTTTCCCTTGCTTGTCTGAGTGCTGAGGCACCAAACATTTGTCTCAAGCTGAGAATTCATATCCCAAGTCCCAGGCTGCCTTCACTGGCCATAAGGGGGGAGCTCTGCCTGTCCCAGTAAAAAAGGTGAAGAGCACTGCTTAGCCAAGTGCCAGGCTTATCTTTTGTCTCACATTTTGGGACATTTTGAGTCCTGCAAATCCATCCCCTAAAAGGTTTACATTTCCCATGGGTATTTGATAGCTATGCCTTGGCTGCAATGAATTATTAAATTGTGGACTGTAGGCATAAACAGGGAATTTTTTACACTGGTTTCTACATAGTATGGGTGAATTTAATTTCACTTACATAAAAGTTGGATGCTTGGGCTGCACTGCTATCCACAGCAAAACACAGGCATCTCCAGAGGGTCATTTTTCCCATTTGCTTTAAGTATCTAACATAGGGTGGAATCAATCTCTTGCTGGTGATGCCAAACATTTTACTGACTATATAAGAGGTATATGCAAGATTTCCTTAGCCTAGATATCAAACTCTTAGGCAGATGGCTCCTACTCAATGTCATTGATTTTTTTTAAAATGCTCCAAGAGAGATTGCAAAGCAGTTTCACACAGTTATCCTCTCCCACTACATTTACAGAAAAGAGCAGTCCTGCATTTTTAAGAGAATTTCTTCCTCATTTCCCAAAAATGGCTAGAGGTCTCCGTAAGGTAACCATTAAAAAATACAGATACGGGAGAGAGAAAGTGTGTGGATTGATTCAGTGGGAAATAAGAACACATTTAATTCATTTCTTCTTGAGTTTTCAAGCTCCCCATCGGATTTTCTGTTCATACTTCCTTTGGTGAAGGCTTAGAAATCTATTTAGCCACTGTCAAATATCATGGACTATAAAAGATACATACTTGGGGTTATGATTAATTCCTCCCATATAATCAACCATCTTCTCTTGTTTGCTGAGAGGAATGGACTCTTGCACATTGACTGTAAAAGCATATTGTAATTTTTTGTAGCTGCTGCTTTGATTTGTGTTGGTTTCTCTCCTCTAAGCCTGGCAAATATATTGTATATGAGTATGCATAACTCGACAGCCTTTGTCTGACTTGGAAACAAATGTCTGATTGTTGTTCCAACTGTTTGTGGGACAGAAACACAAGTGGCATAAATCAGTTTCAGTCTTCACAGATTGAAAAAAAAATCCTCAAAATAATTCTGCCACATAGAACTCAAATATATGAAGTTATACATCTTGGACCTTGATACTTTCCTTCTTTTTTTTTTTTTTGTCCTTTTTAAGAAAACCAACACAATTCACACAATTCAGCAGAGACAAAGTCACTTTCCTGAATCCCTATTTACAAGGACACACTCAGCAGCAGCAATTGGCTTGTTCCAACTGGATCACTGGCTGTAGCAGATAAGATATATTAAAATTTTAATTGTATTTCATCATGAATACAACTGTTTTGCATCAGTCACTATAGAAGCCCCATTTAACTATTCTCTGCTGGTTTCCGGACAAGAGAGGCCTCAAATTTAATTAGAAGTGTGAGATGCAGCCAAGAATTTGATAACTAACAGCAATTCTGATGGAGCTAAAACCCCAAAAAGGGGAACAGTGAGAGATAAGATTGCTTTTAAATAGAGGTAGTAAATGCAATTTTGCTTTCGCTGATGGAAGATGCAAAGGTAAACGCCAACTCCAGCATACAGTCCCAAGTGACTCTGCTTGGTGGCAATAGAATTTCAGTCACCTGGAGGCACTTATCACTTCAAATTCCTGCCATATAATGAAGTAAAAGAAGTTTATTTGCATAGCTGATAAATTATGAGGGAACTGATCTCAGCTGGTGTGGTGACTCAGTGATCATTACATTCAAATCTTAAGTTTCTGACTAGCAAAGAAATGAGTGCAAGGAAAATTTCAGCTATTTAGCAGGTGTTAAATTTAGGTAGAGGATAGCAAAGTACAAGGTGAAGAGTTTATGGGAGAGAATGACTCAAAATTTAAGAAAAATCTGACTTTTTCAGGAAAAATAACTATAAAATTATAAATATTTTTCTGACAAGTATCATAAAGATCAGCATTAATATCTATCTGGAACAGTGATCTGAATTTTGGAGATAATTTTGCCTCACACACAGGTGTACCTGAGCTTTCCCTGTTCCATCCAGTTGGGAGCTGGTGTCACACCACCAGCAGACATCGTACAAACCCCTTGGGCCTTTTTATGTGCAGTCAAAAATTGGGTCAAGCCTGCAGCCCTGGCATGACTACTGGTACCTTGGAAGTCAGACTGAAATTGTCTTGGATATGTGTATGTCTAAACTGATGTAAAATTAACATTTTTATCATAAATACAGGCTTCAACCTGCCCAAAATAAAACCTCCTTCCTTGAAATAAGCTTTTTTTGTTGACTTACAAATCCAGGGATGTACCAATAATCTGGCCTTTCAAAAAGGCTTTGTGTTGTTGAAATTAGCAGTGCTAAGCCCTGCTGCTGGAAGTGGGACCGAAACATAAAGACTGCCTGAGATTCAATATGTGATCTCTAAATAAACACTAACGCCATTGACATTAGGGAACCCATCTGCTTCTTTATTCCTTTACCACTACAAAACCCATGGTATGTGGTTGGAACAGATGTTTCATGTCTGCAAACGATGATATGCTGCGTTATTAAACCAAGAGGGTCATTAAACTGAGTCGTAGGCACTTTTTCAGTCTGTAACTGCTAGATCATCAACACATAACCTTAGGGTTATGGAAAACCCTCATGTGCCTCTCCTGACTCAGTGTGTAACTCATGCAGCAAACACTCAGCAAATATCATGAACATCTCCATTAAAGCTTGATAATGCAGGAGTGCCTGTAGGCATCTGTACAAGTGTCTTAATGACTTTTTTGCCAGAAGCAATTCTACGTTCAGCTGCAACTCAAACTAGTCAAATAACTGTTGCCCACCAAGATAAGAATGTTAATTCTCTGTTGTTTTAGGTAATAATATTAGGTTGGCCTATTCCTTGATATCAGAGAAGTAAACAAGAATCTCTGCTTGAGCAAGGTATCTTTGTTTTTCTTTTATTATTGTTATTTTTTCTATTGTTATTGGATTTGTTGTGTGCAATTGTTTTTTCTATTATTGGGGTTTTTTCTGTTATTATTGTATTTTTATGTTATTATTGTTATTATTATTTCTAGATTCTTTTTCTCTTTACCATTAATCAAAACTTCAGTACAAAGGGTTTTTCACAGCTGCCTTCATTACCATTCTATTCACACAGTATTCTTTCCTACTGGAACTGCAGCAAACATATTACAGTAACATAGATTTCCACAAATACATGTATTTTTTGGCTCCCTTTGGATTGAAAAATGTCTATTTTCCATTTTCAAATATCATGTAAGAAGCTTTTGCTTTGTCTCTGAAGAATGACTGACAGAGTAACATGAGCCCCAGAGTGAAGCAGTTTTTATTGAAGGATAATATTTCTTTATTGAAAACCTTAAAAAAAATAGGATTGGCACCAGTCTTTCAGAGATCCATTTAAATTCTTTAATTAAAATGTATCTCCTTATTTAGCAGGATCCTTGGGATTCTCACCCATAAATTTTCATTGTAAATTTTCATAAATGCAGTTATATTAAGGGCAGAGTTCCTGGGAAGTCTAAGGAGAATTGAAAAATAATATTTAAGGATACTAAATTCAGTTCTAGCAAGTAATATTAAATTCATGTGGAAAGCATGAACACTCTATGAGTTAAACAGAGATCACAGTCATATTTCAGTGAAACATTTACTTGTAAATTTATTAGTATTTATGTGTCCATATGTGTACTGGACATAACAGACTTGTTAAAAAGAACAGAGAAGGAATAATTGTCCTTTTGCCCTCAGCCACTCAAAACTATTCCTTTTAATCTTTTGCTGTTAAAAAAGCAATGTTTTTGCTTCTGTCTTGCAATAGTACTTGAGTTTACAAACCTCTTAAGATGTTTGTAAGCATTGATTTTTGCAGAAAATTCATGGTTTGAAAGTACTTGAAGTTCCCAGATGTTCCCAGGGAAAGATAGCTATATAGAAATGTCTAATCACTTTAACCTTAAATATGTGAACTGTACCTTGAGCTTCAGTCTGGATTTCTTCTTCTCTTCTTCTTCTTCTTTTTCTTCTTTTTCTTCTTTTTCTTCTTCTTCTTCTTCTTCTTCTTCTTCTTCTTCTTCTTCTTCTTCTTCTTATTATTATTATTATTATTATTATTATTATTATTATTATTAATTTTTTTCTTTATTTTTACTGAGGGCAGGAAAGAATATTTATAAACACTGGAAGCTTCTGGAAAAAGATGGGACAGGAAAGCTAGGCTTACATGTTTCAAATGTAGTGAGATGATGTACAAGCAGCTGCAAGTCTCACATGCACATTCCCAAAAAATCTGGAAAATTCACTCTAGGTGGCAGTCTCTTTTGTCAGAATGGCCAGAGCAAGCAAGGATTGAATCTAACAGATCTTCCTTGTTCCATAGTAGCTTATCTGTCAGATGAGAGGAAAAAAGATGGATCACTGGAACTATGTGGCACTACTGACATCTCAATTTTTGTTGCTCTGAAGTGAGTCTCACCTGATTATCTCAAAGTGGTTTATCAAAAATGGCCAGTACCCTAAAAAGGAATGAAGACATTTGAACAAAAAAGGGATGCTGAGACAGGCAGAGCAGGGAGATCTCCAAAATTCTCACCTAGAAAATTTTCTTCTAGATTACACTGTACCCCCAAAGGACATCAGGCAGATGCATCTTTCATTGTGATTGATGGGCAGAGATCAGACAAGCAGTGCTATTGTTTCACTGAAAATATTTATGAATAGCTATTTCCTTGTGTCCATCTGCCCAGCATTTTCAGCTGGCCTAATCACAGGTGTGATTTCCGCATTCTGAGGCAAATATCTCTTCACACTAGTGTGTGCTGCAGTAATTCAGTCACTTTTCATGGAAAAAATAATTAAAGCAGTTGCAATGGCGACTGTGTAATCAATGCATAATGTCAGTGCTCCACTGGAAATGTACTTACCAGTATGTTATTCCGGACTAGTACATCTGGTGCTTGTGTCTCCACATTCCCCTATGAAGAAAAATACTAAAATTACTGGCTGTGGAAGCATGGCCAACATATTGCCTGTGGTACATTCAAAAAACATGTGACTTTCAAGTTACATGGGCCTAGTGTTCAAAAACTTGTTCTGTGAGGATGAATTTGAAAAGGAAAGTTTCTCCTAGCAGTGGAAATTCAGCCAGCATGTGGGCAGTAAGCCTGTGACTTCAAAGACTCAGTTTCATCTCTACCTGATCTCAGTAAAAGGAGAATCAAATGCATCTGACTGAGAATTTTTGGAGATGTAAGGTCAAGGTAGATGCATTTTTCAAATATTCAAGCTAGTAAATACCATCATTATGTGAACCACTGGGTGTTACTATAGCTGACCAACTTGGAAGCATTTCTATTCATCTGGACTTTTAGAAATATGCTATACGGCTGGCTGATGAAAAACTTTGATTCAAAGTGTATTTAGATGCAAAATCATGGGCAGCATTTCTCCAAAGCCTCTTGGAAGAACAGAAATATCATGTTTTCATTTTCTTTACAATTGTCATGTTGTGATTTGCTTTTGAATGAGTTTTTTTTTTTCTTATTTTTATTTTTACTTTTCTTTTAGAAGTTGCTGTCTCTCAAAGAAGAGATTGTATTCAAGATCAATAGCATTGGACTAAATGAGCCCCTCTGCTTTGATATCGCAGCTAATCATCTCTTGCTTGGACTTTGAAACTTTTCAGGATTCTTCTATGGAGCATTATAATGACAGAGTCCTTAACATGAAACTTCTAATCTGTTAAGTGGATTTTGCAAACTTTGTGTGACAAACTGGCAAGTTTGGCTGTATAGTGCACCAACCTTAGCTACCAGCTATTCTTCCTCTACATATTCTGGCTGCAGAAAACGGTTCCATTTCAATTTCCATACATCTGTACAAACACTGCAAATTCACCAGGAGAGTTTCACAGGTGATGTGTCTTCCTTGTTATTCCAAGAGTTTTCTGCTCTATTCAAGTGCCACAGCTCCCCAGGTAGTGCCACAACCCCATAACCAAGCCTGCCAGTCCTCTAAGCCAGAGTGCAGAAAAGTACAGCACTGCAAGACCACTGTAATTTTTAAACAGAAAGATTGTAATACCCTGGACACTTCCCACTGGGCACCATTTCTTCCATAAGAACTCCAAATCAGATCTGTCCGATGTCACGCTGAGAATCTGCAACAGCCTACGGAGCCCCCAGGTCCTGACTCATGTTCTGCTCCATCTCAGCATGTCTTATGTCTTCCCAGACAGGCTTCTCATCAAGACATCAAAAAATATTGTTGTATTCACAAGGGTGACTGCTTTTCCCTTCTTTCATTGGTTTCCTGTCCCTAGACAGAAGGATTTACTGGCCTCAGGTTTCCCCAGGGTCCTCTCCAAAGTGTTTGCTGCTATCAGGAGTTTTTCCTGGGTTATCAGGGTAAAGAGCTTCATTTTGCAGTGCTACACAGTTTTCCTCTGCAGAGATGTCTCTGGAGTTGCACATCAAAAGGAGCAGCCTCTGGTGGGGATTCTTAACATCCCATGCCCAGCACAGGAGGAAATCTAGGGTCAGTTTCCAGGCGATGCAGTAGTACCAAATCTGATTTGTACACTGTAAATATGATTTGCAATTCAAAGTCTTGTTTTTCAGTAGAAAAAGTAAATAAGATAGGGCTGACTTTTGTTAGCACAGACCAACACAGTGAAAACATTGCCATTCAGGGACTGCCAAAGCTGCTTCTTCATCAGCTTTACTTTTCCTCTCCAGTCTCTGTCCTGACACAGGTTTTGCTCTTTGCCAGCCAAGGCAAAAATGAGTACAGAAAGGTGTCTGAAGAGGAATTGATGCTGCAGGCAAGAAATAAATTTTGGTGCCTGGGATTTATTCAAACATTAAAGTAATATATTCCTTGCAGTCTAAACTTGGAGAAAAAATGACGGAGCTGATGAAACCTGATACCTGTGTTTTCCATGTCTGCTTTTGAAAAGGGAAGTCCTGTTTTTTGAGGATGAGAGCACAGTGTGATATTTCATTAGAGACCCCTGAAATCTCACCTTGTCTCCCTGTCACCACCAGTCAGGTGTGAACATAGGAGTTGCAGGTGAATTTAAACTCCCTTTTCATAAGAATGTGGACTTCCAATCAAGGTTAAAAATTACCTGAGAAATCTCATTATGCAGTGAAGTCTAAGTTGTGAATGCTCAAGTGGATTGTAGTGACTGTCCATTCTCTCTTTACATCAAATATAAGTGGATCTCTTTGGAACTGATATAAGTTTGAACCTTGAATCTTCCAAGACTGTAAGATCAGAACACAGTGGTGCTGCTGGATCTAAAGGCCTGGAAGCTTCATTTGACTCCTAACTTTCACTTCTTGAGGTACAGGATTTTCCAGCAATTATTACAAAGATTTCCAAGAAACAACATCACTACCTATTTGTTTATCAAGTTGGCATGCAGCCATGAAACGGTTTTCTTGTATATATACATGTATATTTGTGTAATTACCTGTTGAGAGAGAATTACTGCATTTACAACAGAAATGCTTATCTCTGTAATGATGCAGTCAGGCATCTTAAAGTAGTATCACACCAGAAGTCAGATTTTTATGTGACAGAAAGAGAAAAGGTTCAAAAATGAGGGAGGAAAGTTTGTGAAGCAAAAAGAGAAACAATTTTTAATAGTTTCTAGGTTGTCACAATTTCTTGGCACATAAATCAGGTGCTAAGAGGTAATCCCTGGGAAAATCTGAACTATCTTTGACAAACACCATTTAATTCTTTAAAGGGTCATTCCTGTGACACTCTACTGCAGGATTTGGTTTTGCCTCTGAAATTTTATGTCAGAATTCTTCTCTAATTGAGCTGTCACTCCAAAGCAGTGCTGGGCTATTGATCTGACATCAGAAAGTCCCTGACAGCAATGACCATGTGTCAGGCCATTCTGCCTGATGTGAGAAGCAGCTGATTTGTCCAGAATGAGGGGCAGCTAAAATGACAGGAGCTCCTTTGTCTGCCACGGCTGCCAGACCCTGCCTTGCCACCTTGGTGTCCAGGGGAAGCAGAAGATTGAAGAGATTTGGGTCTCTTTCTTGCTTCATTTTTGAACACTCTGGTGCTTTGAAATAGTCACACAACTTCCCTGTGCTTTCGCTGTCAAATCAGGTTCACACCAGCAAATTTTGCTGACAGATTCTCTTTGCTCATTCACATAACATTTTGTCCCAAAAGACAGTGAACACCTTGTCAAGCAAAGTTACCCCAATGAGGGCAGCAAAGAGCCCTGAAGTACCTTACCCTCCCTCTCACTCCCTTCTTTGTTTGGGGAAGTCAGTCCTTAACTACGGGTGAAATGTCACTTCAATGAATACTTCTGAGCTTATTTTAATTTTTCAGGTAGTTAAACCCTTCTTAGTTCTTGAGGATCAATATTAAAGAATTACATCACTTAAAGAAGCAATTTTTGTCATCTTTCAGATGAATACTACCTTCCTCTTGAAATACCTGTGGTGTTCCTTGATCAAAGATTCACTTGAGAAGCCTTTTTTCTGACTGCCATTATCCATTGGTTACACACTGTCATTTTGTGTCTTTTGCAAAGAACATTTTATTTTGTCACTCTTTTCTTTGGTTTTTTTTCATGAGATTCTTCTTAAAAAAACTTAATATTTTCAGTAACATGTATTTCCTTTTTTTCATTGTACTTCCTGGGGTTTTCCCTTAGTTAAAAGAAAATAATTCTGGATGGATTGAATCCTTCTGGTTTGTGCTATTTCTTGAGAACAGGTTCAGCCCAAATTTTTTGATAACAGAAACAACAAATAAAACTGAACAAATCTGAAGCAGATGCTGCAGGTAATGTCATAGTAAAAGACAAAAATCTCTTCCTTTCCAAGCTGTGTTTTGTCCTGTTGCTCTGTGTTTCACATGAGCCACAAAATCACTATTGAAAAGAATGTTAATAGGCAGAGGGTTTCCGTTGCAGCATGGCAGTGTTACCTGGACAGTCAGTGGGATGGATTTGGTCAGTGTCTCTGAGAATTACCAACATCAGCCTTACTGCAGATATTGAATAAGTATGCCCCGAATGTTGGAATAGGAAGGTGTGACTGTACCAGGTGCTGTCAGCCAGTGTAACCCTCAGAAATCTTTCCAGACTCACTCTCGCCATAGCAGGCCTGGCAATGCTGAATTCATCATTCAATGATGCTGCTATGCTCACTGAGGCATCAAGAACTTGAGATATCACTGAATAGAAGGAGCAGCACTGCTCCTTTTGCTCTCCTTAGCAGGCTCCTGGTGAGAATCCTCAACCAGCAAAACATCTCACAAAGGTGAGGTATAAGAGATATTATGTCTACATTCCAATTAGCATCAATGTGTTCTCTTTTTCTAACTAACTGTCCAAGGAATTGATTTCATTGCTTTCAAAACTTTCAATAAACTCAGATGACCTGTCAAAGAGATGTATGAGCCATTAAAATCCACAATTATATTACTGCAAGTCATAATTAAAGCTACTCAGACTCAGACTCTTCAGACTGAAGTAAGACTTCAGTCCTCAGCCATTGATTTTTAAGGGAAGAATGTTTAACTGGTGATGTAAAGCCCAATGAATCACCAGACTTCAAGCAGAAAAGAAAAAAAGAATTAGCTCCTCCCAAACAATCTCCTATAATGAGTTTTACTGTGAAAGCAAAGGGGGACAGGGAGAAAAGGGGAAGTGAGGCTAAATTATTCTAAATTTGTACAGTGGTTTTTACAACCATTTAGGATTGAAGTCAAATATAGTTTGACATTTAATTGATATTTCCAGTGTTTAAAATGGACAAGGACTACATTAAATTTTGCCACATAAATCTGACAATATAAACCATCTTGCACTTTGCTTAGCAACAGTTGCAACACAATGCAAGTAGAAATGCCATGTAAAAAAAATGTCCACTAATCCTTCCAAGCTTTCTAAAACTTTCTAAAGTTACCTCAACAAGCTTTGCTACTTTATCTTTCCAATTTCATCTCTATGGTGGGGATTTTATTTAAAAAAAAAAACAGCAATGAAAGCAGCTAAACCCTGTTGCTTGTTTTGTTTTTCTTTCCAGTAGTTGCTGTATTTTTCCTGGTGACACTGAAGGGGCAACTCTTCCCCTCTGCTCCATGTGCTTGGTAGCTTTTCCCTGAGATACTGAAAAGGCATCACCCCTTTTGGAGCACCGGTTGTATCTTCCCATATCTTTATTGCATGCTGACTCTCCTCAGCAAGAGCAGCAATAGAAGAGTCCGACAGCACTGATAAAGTGTTTGCCATTCTTTGTATTATCCTTCCCTGCAATATGTACAGTTCTTCATGTCTCCTTTTTCTTAAGAATCTTTCTGCTGCTTCTTACTACAAAAATCAAGTTTTCAACAGCTTAAAAAAAACAGATATTTGTTAATAATATAATTAGCCATTACAATTAAGATGTCTCCTTAACAAAAAAAATATCTGTTGAAGGTGTAAACTTGTTAGGAGGCTATACAAATATGAGATCTAAATGTAAAGTACAATACAGAAATGAACAGGTTAAAGGACTAAATCTGTATAAAAAATAGATGTCACTGATATCACACCAAGTGGTATTTCATTAAATGCCTTTGAATAAAAGAAAAAGACCTTTCAAAAGATATAGAGAAATAAGTGTGACAAAGGGTTGATGTGCCCCAGGAAAGACCAATTTTTGTTATTGTTTATCTAAAAAGAAGTGCAGTATGAATATCTGGAATAAACCTCTGGAGAGCAGGGTTCACAGAGATCAGGAGAATGTATGAGGTTCAGCAAAGGCCACCTCTGTCCTTAAGCCACTATTTATCTGTGTTATCAGGCTCTTAAGAAAATGACATTTCTGTACACCAGTGCAATCTGTTTAACAGGCTTCTACTGCATTGGAAAAGCTTCTGCTGTCCAGTGGATTTGCTGTAGGGCTTCTGACTAACAGATCAATGGATCCCTTTGTCCAGCATTTTCTAGTCTAAGGTGCTCGTTCTGATGCGGCTGAAAAGATAGCAAACTTTTAATCCTGGTCTCAAAGCACTAGGCTGAGATCCTAAAGGTTTTTGAAAGATATTTGTACATCTGGAAATCAGTTTTCTTAGGGCTCCTTCCATCTGCTGTTTCCTGCTCATCCTCCTTCCACCAGCCTATGGGAACTGTGCCTTGAGGCAATGCAGAAGCATCTGAGGAATATTTGCTCCCACTTTCTCTGAGACTCATTATACCATTCACTGCTGGGCCATGGATTCCATACCTGTGCTTGGTTCAGGAGGGAAAATATAAGGTTTTTGTTTTTCTAATTGGCAGGAAACTGGATCTGGTTTAACTCAAATGGGATAGCCAAGACCCAGCATGCAAAGAGGGAAATGTGCTCTAAATCTGGTAGGAAATGTAGAGTAGCAGGATGGATGAGAGGTGGTCTCCATCCCAATCAAAATACCTGAGTACTTAAACCCAGGAGAGAACAAGACATTTCTTTCTCACGCCTCAAGGTTCAATGATTAAACCATTAAATATCAGGTTTTTGGGGGAATGGGAATCCAGAGATTCTAAAACTTCAGCCATGACACTTTTTCACACCCAAAAGATCTGCATCTCATGGGGAGTGAAGATATTGCAAAAGTTATAAGTTTCATTTCCACAGTGGCTGTAAAAATTTTATTTTCAGTCATTCCTACCTTAAAGCACTTAGGGATCTTGTGCAATTAAAATTAGAACAAAAAATTAATTTAAAATTCTGCAGAATTTAGCTTCTCCTGTCCATATGTGAAAATAACAGTGATTCTTTTGAGTTTGTTTTTTTGTTTTTTTTTTTTTACTTTGTGGATCTCTAGTAAATGCCTGCAGAGAAAATCCAGGTAGACAACAGGACATCTGAAAGTATAAAGAAATGTAAATCAAAATGCAAATATCAGTCATGATTGTAAAATAGCCTGCTTAAATGAGCACCATGATATATATATATATAGCATAAATATGCATCCATTCCTCATTTTAGTCTACTTTTAACATCAATAGTTTCCCCAGAAATGGTGATAGGGGTAGCTGAATAGGTAAACTAATGTTTATCCATTTCTGAGCTCTCCCACTTCTGCTTATTCCTCCTTTGGAGAGATTTATATAAAAATAGCATGTTACCCTTCAATTCACAATCAGGCATTGAAATATCCAAATCAGCTTTGTTGGGCTGGATTTGTCCGACCATGGAAGCTGAAAGAATACAGTACACAGATTGAGAAATTAATTTAGAGGGGTTTTTCATTGTTAATAATAAAGTTATACAGAAAGAGTAAATTCAGAGAGGGCATGAGGCAGTTCTCCCTTAGCATTAAAAAAATGAGATTCAGAAGCCATCATCCTTTTCATTACATGATTGTTTTCTATCTGACTTACATTCAACAAATAAAAGCAAATCCTACTGAGGCATGCATAATGCTTTCAGCAACAGATGCTGACAAGGGCATTAATAAATCATGATCATTATTGAAATTCTTAAACCAATATTTTGTTGCCATACATGCTGTTAATTACAATTTCTTATTTATTTATGCAGATTGTACTAATCTTTGCCTAAGACACCAATTATTCAAATGGCTGAAGCAGAGTAGTGTACAGAGGCCATGATCAATACAACTGGGGTCAGGAATAAGAAGCATCAAACAGTTGATGCCTTGACATGGAAAATGAGAGTCAGGACTCTGGAGACCAAGAGCTAATTGTGAAGTGTTGAGTGTTTCATTGACAGTCAAGCTCAAACAGACCGTGATTGCATGTTTCTTCTCATTTCTCCTTTTCCCAGATCCTAACCGATGAAGAAAATGGACAAGCTGGAATCATCATCTCATAAATGGCAGTACCTCCTGAAATTTAGGGAGAGCATTTGCTTTACCTGGCCTGAACTCAAAATGCTGCAGATATCTGGTACTTCAAATTAAACATCTGATGTCTTTGGAAAAAGAAGAGATGAGATGCTGTACGTAACCACCGTCCTGCTTACCAACAGAAAAGACTGAAAGAAATCTTATGAGCTGATTCACCTGCAAAAACAGATCACTTGTGGGGAAAATAGTAATGTATTTCAGTCCAGCATCCACCACATAGATTCCTTAGAGTTTTCTCGGAGAATGTCCACAATCACTGGAACCTCCTGTTCTGTATCAATGACCTGAGTGATAAAATCACCTGCTTCCTCCAACTCCAATGCCCCAGAGTGGGCAGACCAGCATCACACTGTTTTCTTTTTCTTCTCATATAAAAACAAGACATAATTCAAGTGCCCTGGGTAGTGTCAGCTGCTCTGAAAGGATACCAAGGGAATATGTTTGATCCTTTGAGTAGCTTCCATATTCTGCTGAAGTCATACTTAAAATGAGTGAAGCTCAGACACTGACTTCATCTCACTCAGTTGTGTTTAAAGGCCTTTGCTGATCAGGGCTCTGGGGACTACAGAAAAAAAAAACAAAAAACAAGCAACACAAGAGAGAAGAAGGTTTCATTCCACATAATTGCTATATATGGACAGAAGGGCTTTTTACTTCTAATAGCTATTTAAAAACTTAGGTAAATACTGATTTATGTGTCAAAGCTCTGAGCACTCCATTGATCCGGTAAATGTACAGCTAAGGACTGCTCAGCACAACACACTTGGTGCCTGTTACGCTCTATCAGACTAATGTATATTTGCATTATTTACTTGGTTGGCATTAGCAGCATGATGGAGCTGCTCTGGGAGCTGTTCTGAGACACAGCTCAGCCCAGAGTGGCAGAAATGATGGCACATGGAGCCCTGCCTTTGTGCCTGGGAGCAGCTGTGCAGCCCCATGCCTGGGTTCTGAGATGAGTGTGGGGCTGTGGGCAGGAGGCAGGGACACGTTTTTCTAGGAGAACACATTTTCCTAGGAGAGCTCACAAGCTGCTCTTCCTGCACAGCATTCTTCCCCGGGTCTTCAAGATTACATCAAGCTCCCACACGGCTGGAAAGGTAAATTGCTTGTGATGGAAAAAAAAGCCACTATCAAAAACCAAGCTGTGTTTGTTTTGCAACTGATCTAGGAGCCAGCCTTTCACAAAGGCCCAGCTCAAAGGGGAAAATGTGACTGCCAGGCAGTTAAATATGAACAGGATTGTTTTGATATGGTCTCCTGAATTAAGGATTAGAAAGTGATCAAAGAAAACAAAAAATCATCTATATGAGAGAAGGAAATTCCAAGCCAAAAAATATTTGCTTTTCTAGTTAATGTGATGCATTATTTGGTCCTTAAATTCACTGTTTACACCTC
Source organism: Zonotrichia albicollis (assembly GCF_047830755.1). NCBI lineage: Eukaryota > Metazoa > Chordata > Aves > Passeriformes > Passerellidae > Zonotrichia > Zonotrichia albicollis. Next base: position 39,657,433 of record NC_133825.1, on the reverse strand, counting down.
CATAATCTCCATTTCATAATTTTCCATTTTGGCCATACCTGAATATAAGATCCTTCCTTCCTTCCTTCCTTCCTTCCTTCCTTCCTTCCTTCCTTCCTTCCTTCCTTCCTTCCTTCCTTCCTGCCTTCCTTCCTGCCTTCCTTCCTGCCTTCCTGCCTTCCTTTCCTGCCTTCCTGCCATCCATCCATCCATCCATCCATCCATCCATCCATCCATCCATCCATCCATCCATCCATCCATCACCACTTTAGACCCCTCTGCAGGCAATGCACCTTTCCTAGTGAACCCAGAGAGGGCCCTTTAGCACCAGTCACTTATGCTAGGGACAAATGGGTCTTCAGTGCAAAGGAAAGGTCCTGGCTCTGAGTCATTATTGTTAATCAGACTTGTAGCCCATTGCTTCTCATGGCATGACCTCCAGAGTAAGCCACTCTGCAGGGCTTTTTGGTTTTCTTATTACTGCCTATAAAGATGCCCTTTAAGGAAGTGCAGCTGCTTCCATGTGGCTCTGATTGCACTGGCAGCTGGATGATATCCATCCTTTCCTTTCCTCCCATGTGCAGTGCACTGCTACAAACATTCACCTCCAAAAGACAGACCCAGGGACTTCTCTCTCCCAGCTTCTGTGAAGCATTGACCAATTCAGGGAGAAGCACAGGAAAAGTGCTCTGAAAATCATGCATCTGCCTGCTCTAACAAGTAGACCAGCACGTACACTGCCAGGCTGAGACAAGGATAAATCCCAAGTCAAACCCTTGCCAGACAGTTCGTGATATTAGCTCAGTAGTCAGCGGGTTTTAAAAAGTCACATTGTGATCTTTTGACTTGTTTTCTGTTGCTGCTCATGAGAAGACAAAGGAGTGGAAAGGAAGATTAGAATTTTTCAGTTGCTCCTGAAATGTTGGAACCTAGAGATAGTGTGTGTGAATGAATATCTAAGAATATGGCAAAATCAGATATCTTCAGGCTCCTGAGAGTTCAGGGGAAAGGCTTGTAAATAACATTTTACATTGCAATTGTGGCAGTAGTATTCAATATTCCCTCATCTATACAAAAGAAAGAGCTAAAATGTACATTGAAAGTAACAAGAACTATCTTTACATCTTTTAGAAAATATCAAAGATATTTAACAGATAAAAAATATTCTTATCCTTCGAACCTTGTTCAGAAGAAGTTTGTTTAATATTGTTGGTTACTTAAAGGGGGTCAATACAAGTCTGTGTTTTACTTCATCTCCTTTGTTGTCTCAGGTAAATAATCAGACATATTCTGGGCTATATGATGGCACTTTAAACACTAAAATAAACTCCATTTTATTTCAAGTGTGTGGAGACACACTGTAAAGAAAAAAGAAGTTGTAGTCCAGTGGATCTAGTAGGAGTATGCAAGCTTGCAATCCTGCTTTTCCTCATCAGCAGGATGTACAGGGAGCCATGTTCAGTGTCATGCATTGTATGATAGGATTTTGAATAAGGGGAATATGAATTATCCACAGGCTGCATGAATTTCCCTATGTTGGATCCATTTCCAGCATTGCAGTGGTTGGTCTGGGCATGACCCTCAGTCTGTCTCATTGCATCTGCCTTTTGTCCTTGCAGCAATGCTCAGAACTTCCTGGCAACTGAAATAGCTAATGTAAGAGCTGTGGATGGTCTCTGCAGATATTTCCATCTGCTTTAACTGCCTTCAGAGAAGATGAGTACGTGGCACTGTGTGTGGTTTGCTGTGGAACAGCAAGGGTATTTCTCTGTCTCCTCAGGGAGGGGGCTGCTCCTGTGGCTGACACTGCCCTGCCCAACTCACTGGTGTCACCCAGGACACCCTACAGCCCCCAGGAGACAGGAGGACAGTCCTGACTCTGGAATGCTGCCCTGAGGCAAAAACTGCCCCTATGGAGGCTCTTCACTGTAGATCCTTACTGTCTAACATGGAAAGTGCCAAAGACCAAAAAATTAGTAGGGAGGGTTTTGACTGAAGTAAAAAGAATTCTCATCTTTGCTTTTGCTCTTTCTCTTACACCCCATATTTCATCTCATGTTTTCATTTAATTTAGATAACCAGATAACCAGTGCACAGATTTGTTCACAGGCCAGGTGATGTGGCTGGCTGAGCTTTGTCTGCCCTCCAATACAGCACAGACTGAAGGGGAATCTTGAGGCTTGGCTTGGAGAACAGAGATTGTGTGGTTTAAGTTTTATCAATTTTTACTCAAACTGATAAATATTTGGTTCAAGCTCAGTTCTTCTTTTTGCAAATTTCCTTCTTCTATTACAATATTTACATCTTTTTAAAAGACTCCTGAAAGGATAGGAGCTATATTGATCAACTAGCTTCTCTCCTAATGTATCTTTATCTGAATATTTTTATCTTGGTTTTTTTTTTTTTTTATTTTTAACCACAGACAAATCATGAGTGGATGAATTGTGAAAATCATCTGGTTAAAGGGAGTGCTCTGGGACTTGCCTTGTGTTGTCCTGACCCATTTTGGAGAGACAGGCCCTCTGTGAGGAGGTTAATACTGAATTCCTGCAGGCCAGGCCATGCAGACAGATGTGTCCTGCAGATCTACCAATCACACAGAAAGGATGGACCCTGGGCAGGGGGGTCGCACACACACTGTAGATAAGGGGACACCTTCACATCATTGCTGTGATTGGCAAATGTGTGTTGCAGGTGGACTGTGAGTGTCCATCAGTAAATGCACACCAGAGGCAGGGTGCATTCAGGATTCTGTGCATCAGCTGAATTCCTCCATGGAAATTACTTAGATTTCAGCAGTGATGTAGCATACATGGTGGGGGGGAAGAATATTGAGTCTCCTTTCCCTTGCAGTGCTTAGACTCCCTAATACAAACGAGACCCTACTGCTGAAAGTATTTATTCCCTTGAGTTGTCTCTTCCCTATTCTACCTGCATACTAGGAAAACAAAGTATTTCCAGTATCCACTGAAACTTCAAGTGTGATAAGAAATGAGATTTCTGTAAGGTGATACTTTCCCTCTGATTATGTACTATATTAGCTTCCGTACCCAACTGAGGAAAAGTATTAAGCCTAGTATACAAAGAAATCAAATAGGAGAGTGATACTTAGCCTTAGGGCTGGAGGAGTTCCTAATTTCTTCTACTTCCTCAGCTCTTATTTATACCAAAGTCAGTTATGTTACATAGCCACAGCTGCCTCGGGAGCCCTGAAAGTGGGGTGAAGGGCAACAGGAAGAAATGAACTTTTCAACTGATGGATGAATAAGTGTTTCCATGTACCTAGCATATTTTTAAAAACATTGTATTGAAAGAAACAGTGGTTCCTTCTCACCTTCTGGTGGCACCTGTCAGGTTTGGAGGGAATGAGTATTTTTCTAGTATCTGCAATTAAATGAAGTGGGGTTGAAGGAGGAATTAACTTCCCTGTAAAACAGAAGCTTTCATCAAATGAATTATAATATTTTATTTTTCAAAATAAAAAAAAATTTTGTTCCAATGTTGAAGTTTTGTTCCAAGGTTTCACATTCAGCTGCTAAAAAAAGGGAGAGAAAGTGGAGCAGAGGGGCACAGAGAAAGAAAATTATTTCAGGTGAATTTTTTGAAGGAGGCAATCCCACAGGAAAACTACAAATTTTCAAAGGATATGCAATGGAGAAAGCAATTCCCATTCCCTTCTCCCAGCTATGTGGAAAGGCAGAATACACTGGACCAAGATCCTTCCTGTTTTTAAGCAGTGCACCTGCTCTGCTACCCAGATGTTTGAGAGATTTTCATTTGGTGCTTTTGGCAACACCCCTATGGAGTTCCCCCAGTAGGGGATAGTGAACTGTAGCTAGAACCTCAGTTATTTTCAGTCACAAGGAAAATACTTCCTTTTATCAGGTGTAAATACTTTCTCCTTCGCTGCCACTATCACTCATTCCAAGCCTATGACAGAATTTCACTTCTGAGCTTTCCCTACATCAGCTGTCTCCAAAAGGGACTTCTGAAAGTCCAGGGTGGAGGTCAACACTCTAGCCCTATTTCAGAAGGGACACACAGTCTTTCCAGGCTGTTCTGCTGGGCCCAGCCCTTGTGGCAGTGCAGCACGAACATTGTCTGGACACCCAGAGAGAGCAGAGGTGGAGGTGGGCATGAGGCTGCTGAGTGCCTGCCGTGCCCTGAGGGAGGTTTGCTGCAGGGCTGCGCTGCTGAAGGGGGAAACAAAATAGTCTGGTGGAGACTAGCTCCCTCAGGAAGCTCCTTGGAGAAGGCTGCATTTTTTTTACTTTCCAGATGCAGCTGGGACAGCTCTTTCTGTATAATTGGACACCTTTTTTAGAGAAAATGGAACATTTTACAAGTCGGTTTACAAGAGATTTATTCCGAATTGAGCTCTATCCTAAATGGCTAGTGTCTCCCCAAAACATAGGCCAGCTTTTCTTTGTCCTTCAGCTGCTGAGCTTCCCTTTGCCCACCTGGCTCCAGAGCCCTGGGGGCAGAGCTGCTTGTGACTCCCTGAGATGGCTGCAGTGTGCCAGGATGCCCTGGAGCAGATCTGGATGCGATTGTAGCACAGTGGCAATAATGCTCAAAGAAAGCAGCACGGTGTTTATGCAAACTGTTTGTGTTTATGCAGTCCATCCTACTGAGATGCTCCTGTGCTCCAGACAATCTTGGCATTTCAGAGGGATATATCAGCATTCCCTGTGACACAGCTCTCTCCTGTCAGAGCAGTAAACAGCAGGTAGTTCTCATTGCTTTCCAAGGTGGTGGGCTGTATAGTGGCACAATCTCTGCATCCTCCCTCTCAGCACTCTTATACAAATCTTTGAGACAACTCACTCTGTAGCAGGTGAAGTGTTTTAAATAAAACACCATGTACCATCTTGTGCCAGAATAGATTTCACTTTCAGTCCAGTAAAACTTAGTTGTAGACTTTGCCTCTTCCTTTATTTTGGTTTTGTGTTGCTATGCCTGGACACACTTTTTGGTGGTTAAAAGGGATTTGCAATCATTCTGTGGAACACCTGAGGGAGAACCATGGATCACTATTGATCTACTGACTACTAGAAAAGAAATGTGGCTTGCAAACCTTCTGCCAGCATCCATCAGTTAATGCAGTGGGGAAGACCCAGCCTTTCAATTCCCTGAAGTCAGCATTATTGAGGCTTCTAGCATAATAAGGACATGAAGGAGTATTGGTTATGAGCTTGGTTTCAGAAGTAAGAATATTTCACTGAAGTAGCAACCACAGTAGTTTTTGGCCATAATTTCCCCACATGCCAAAGAGAAGCAGGATTTCTGGACAGGTCACTGCACTACAATTAAGAAATCTTTAACAGTATTTCATCTGTGACACTGTTTACCAGGACAGATGTGGTGCTTGTCTCTGCCTCAGTTTCCTTGCCTGGGAAATAATTTAATTGGAAGCATACTGGAGAAAAGTGCTCTAAAATAACTGAATATATGGTTAATAGTAACAAAACAAGCACTGCTAGTTTTAATGTATTTCTTCCTCAGACAGGACTGCACTTACATCAGCATGCTAGAAATTTCTACTAAAGAAATACAGAAAGCTCAAATATCTATATGGCATGGAAAAAAAGAAAAGCATAATTAAAAAAAAAAAAAAAGAAAAAGAAAAGGTACCTTGAAAGAAACCAATAATTTTCAATAATTTTGGGGATCAGAACAATACAGTTACAGTTAAGAGAATCATCAACCAGGTCCCTCCAATGGTGGCTGGGCCAGCATGGAGGCTCTCAGATTTGTCCTATACAGATCACAGAGGCATAACAGACCAAAGCCCCAGACCAGCTTGCTTATACAGTGGCTTTGATAATTAAGGTTTACAGAGAGAGCACATCCATGCAAAAATAATGCCCAAAAGGAGGCAGACAGACAAACCCTTCCCTGCCTCTGGAAGGGTTTGACTCACATGCTGCTGAGTTATTCATGGCATGTGAGCTGTGTGGAAGAGATCTTTTTGTTTTGTTTTGTTTTAATGCTGATGGGATAATCTTTTCTTTTGAAAACAGCCTCCTAATGCATCAGGACAGCTGCCTGGGATACACCTCATTTAGCGGCAATTGTCTCTGTAATGTTTATAACCCTCCCACTGCCATCCAATATACAGTCATCATTTATCCACTCATTTGACTAACACAATGTTAAAATGCCCTTCCAGTGCTTTGTTTTGCTTACTTCTCCATTCCCTTGCTGTCATCTTGTCAGAGATGTTAAAACCTCTTTTGAGCAACTGGCATCTCTGCGTGGAGGGTTTGTGGCTGAAGGATGCTCTCCCCACTGTACCCCGCAGCTCTCCCTCCTGTTAAATCACAAGCTGGGGAGGGTGGGACATCATCTATCATTCCTTGTTCATTGTGTTCAACAGATGCACATTTTGGGCTCTTCGACAAACTGACCAGGCATATGGAGCATGTCATTCTGCTTGTGAATTCTGCCCATCTAAAATCAACAATACCATTGTCTCCTCAGATGAAATTTCAGGAAACAAGGGGGAAACCCCCCAAAACACCTGAATTTTAAGGCCCCAGTCTCATTCTTAAGCCTTTCTTGCACAGTAGCTTGTCACAGTCCAGATGTGAGTACTCTTTCGTAAAAGCAGCCACACTATGTTTGAGACCATCTATGTGATGTGAGTTGGTGGGGACAGTCAGAAATTTATGCAGTGGTACATAAAATCTGAAACCTCAGAAAGTTAAATTGAGCTTTCCAGACAACTTTCCACAAGATGATGTTCTTGAAACAGAATACAAACCTGTGCCCACTTTTTGTTCTGGCCACAGCTGGCACATGTAGCATTGATACCTGCCACAAAAAAGACATTGAAAGACACAGCTTTTGCCTTCATGGAAGTGGCTTGGGTCTGCCAATAAAAATGTGTCAGAATGAACATGCTCCCAGCTGTGCTTGGCCTGATAGCAGAGAGGTCTCTTACACTAATGCTTTTTCTTAGTTTTAAATCCATGTGGCATCGTGGACAGTACAGATAATCCCAGCCACTAAGGAGAGCAACATTTTTCTCAGGCACAAGGCTGCAGTTCAGTAAACAGAGTTCAGGTTGAATGATCCAGAACAAAATGTTTCATTTCTTTTTTTTTTCTTCTTCCTTAACTTTCCTTGGGATAAAACAGATGTGCAGTCAGCTTGGTGATTTTGAGTGGTTCCTTGAGATTTAGCATTTACTTGAGCAATAACATTACTCTGGGGCATTAAGAGCACACAAGACTGAAGATATGAAATTTGTAGAGCTCATGGCAAGCATGAAAACTGGAATAAAAACTATGCTGGAAGTGGATTTATACTGTTTACCTCTCACTAATCATAGAAGGAGCTTGAATAGCTCCCTATTATTTTGGTGCTGTTTTCAGTCTCTCAGGCAATTTTGCCATCTGACAACTGCTAGCTTCACCTGTAAGTGTACTGCTGATATTTGAAGCAGGCTCCTGAAAAACATGTGGCAGAGTTGAAATCTGTGCATGTGAAACTTTGTTCCTGAGAGAAATCCAGGGGGGAAGAGAGGAGGCATGTCCTGAAAATGCCATAAAGAGCTTCAATAAGAAGAGTGATACTCCAAGACAGCAACACATGGTCTGAAATTGTAAAATGCGCAGTGATTCAGCCACATATTCCTTCCTGACAGAGCCTAGGTTTGCAAGGCACTGAGAACTGATCCTCTATGACGTGTAGTTGTGCAAATCTATCTGTTTCAAGGGCGTTCCTGCCTCCGTGAAAAAAAAAAAAAAAAAGAAAGAAAAATGACAAGGAAAAAAAATCAAAGGTTTGAGATGCTTTGTGAGTTGTGTGTGATTGCTAATTACTCTGGTATCAGCTGCTGCTGAGTAAGCCTTTTATGTCCCATGCTGAGTAGCATTTATTCTTTGGTCAACAGCAAGACTTGTGGAGAGCTTCAGCTCCAGTGTTTGTATCACTGCACTGTTTAGTTTGTAAGGTGAAAACCAAAGCTTTCTCCTACTTTCTTTTGGCTAGTTTGACACTGTGTATGGCTGTTGGCCATGCATTAATAGTACATAAGAAAGCTGTAGATCAAAGAACTACCTGACCCAGAGGCCACAGAGTAACAGAGAAAAAGCCAGAAAAACTAATGTGGTGTTCCCTTGATATAACCAACCACCCTGCATCCCAGGGACCTCCTGAATCAGAGACTGCAGCTACATCTCTGTGCTGAACAGTCCTCAAGAGACCTATCATCCTCTCCAAATGCATCTAATTGCTTTCTGAATCCAGTTATATTTTCCTCCTTGGCATGTTCAAAAGCTTCATTTGTTACAGGCTAATGAGCTTAATAAGCTGAAGCTGTGTTTTTATTGAAAGGTTAATGATTGCAAACATTTAAATAGTTAAATCAACTCCTTAACTGAGTATGGAGTTACAGAGGAAGGGAACAAACAAACCTAACTCTTCAGGGAAGACTGCTGAGGAATTTTTGTGTTAGTGGGGATTTTATATGCTTGGAGTTGCTGGGGCTTACCACTGTGATGTTCCAGCTCACACCATTCCTACTTTCCCTTCTGTTGTGCTGGGTTTAGACCACATTAAATCCTGAACTGAGCCAGTCTTTTCCCTGTAGCTTGTTTGTGTCTCAAGCTACTTTTGTCTCAAGTTAGTTTTGCAGTTACCCTTTGCTGCTTCATGTGACTACTTTATCTCCATAAATTATCCTTTAAGTTTCTACATTCTGTCATACTGGTCAAACAATCCATTGACAACAGCTTTGTTACTTGTAAAAGTGTGCTGTTTTGACCTCTTAATGTGAAGTGGTTTTAGCACTACAAGTCAAATGATTGCTTTATAACTGTAAAATAGAGCTTTGTTCAGTGACACTTGAGTAAAACCCTAAAAAGCCAGAATGAGGGACCCCTTATGTATTTGGTAGCAACCAAAGAGCTCTACATTTTTGAAATAGTTAATTAAATTGATGGTAATGTGATCTTGGGAGAATTAGAGGGTTTCCCTCTTACAGGTGATAAAAAGTATGTTGGGTAATATGAAAAGAGCATTTGTGTGTTTGTCTTTCCAGGAATGTTGGTTTTGTGCAGCGCCCAAGTGACCAGAGGAATGAAATGAAGACAAGTGGCAGTAAAATAATTCCAGCGGTAATGTCACCATAATGATTTTATAAAGAAGTGTTCCACTGAATTTTCTGCCCTTTTTTTTTGTCTGTGATATCCCACTTCTTATTGAAATGTTGGATATTCTGCCTCCCTGCCTTCCCTTCCTCAACTGGCCAACAAAAGCTGGTAAATGAAGGATTCTGCAGTGTGTAAGTTGCAGGATAATTTTGTCAGGCACAGTGGTTTATCAACATAGAACTCATATCCAGCTGACTACAGGGATGGCCTATAAAGGCTTACTTGGAAAGCACACTGAACTCAACAGAGGCTCCTGTTGAATTAAATGGGCCCTAGACCAGGCCTGAAATGAAATCTGTCTCAAATTGCCAGTTGAAAAAGATCCAGGATGGTGGTTTTATTTGGAAGAAGCTGTGAAACAGAGGAGTAAAATGGGTAGGAGCAAAGCAAAGGCAAAATAAAGATAATAATTTAGGCTCATAAATGGGAGAAAACTGCTAACCAGCAGAAAAGAGCTCTGGAAAAGCCTCTCAGAAGGACTAGCAGAGGGAGAATCCTAACTGGTTCCAGGATCAATATTGATAACATAATGAGACAGTTTCTGGAGTTTTCCCACTTGCAACAGCAGGAACCAGGCTTCTTTTCCCTGGTCTGGCAAAAACTCATTCACTTTAAAGCTTTTCTGTGTGGTTTCAAAGGTCTAGGATTTCTGCTTATGTAAATTAGCCTAAAAAGAAAAACATTTTGCTTTAAAAATCTTTTTCTTAGTCATCTGAACAGTGGAAGGGGAATGGTGCTGGAATCTTTTCTTTGGCTTCTCTTGTGCTCAGGGCTTGTCTCTGCTAACAGCATTTTCCAACCAAATTTTGTTGATTTCAAGATGTGGAGGGAGAAAAGAACAGTATAGTACACAAAAGAACTGTATAGTACACATTCTTGATTGTGAGCTGATAACTAGTTCCCTGTTCTTCTCCAGTTTTGTTTTGGTTTTTTTTATTAAGACTGAACAAGTCAGAGAAATATTGCAATATGTTAGAATCTACCCTATGAAAAAAACAGTAGATATGTTCCTCTCTCTAAGATGGGGTCATGGGCAACTTCAGGGACATTCTTAATGTCTATAATCTATATAACTTTAAGTGTTATGACTTATGTCGAAGACAGCTGTACTCTCATGATTACTTGTGTTGAGAAAACAGAAATATGGCTTCTATAACCATGGCTTGCTTATGACAAAATCTTTCACCCACCAAAAGCTTCTGGTGCCTCTTTCATTTGTCTGAAAGGAAGCTGCAGAACCCAATGAACAAGCACTCCAGAACAGGAACCATTTCCTCAGGAAAGCTGCAGGAGGATTTTGGCAAGGGAGAGAAGCTAGCCACTAAAACCCAAGGGTGAAACCTTATTTTAGAATCTAGATGAGTGGTCTTAAAACCTTGGTATTCTGAAAAGAGAGCACTTAAAGTATTACACTGATGGCCATGGTAAATAAGAGAAAAGAAATGGAGGAATAAGGGGATGCCAGTCCTTAAAAGAATGGAAAGGCTAAAAGGGTGGCCTTTTTCCTCTAGTTAAGGAAGAGAGTGGAGGTTGTCTAATCTTGCAGAGAAGAAAAGCCTGAAATATCCTTAGAGGCAACGTTGCCTTTTTTAGAGCACACAGCAAGCTGATAGCCAAAGGCAACAGAAGAAACAGTGAAAGGGAGCAGCAGAGAGCTGGGACTCAGTGTGAACAGATAGCTAAAAGTTAGGGAGCCTGAGGGTATGTGGTTTAACCAGACCACTGAGGACTTTTCCACAGTAGAGGCTCAGATGCCATATTAAATCAGCACACACAACATCAAGCTGTGGCTATTGTCTTCAGGCACTTATTTTGCACACTGCAAATTAAGATGAGTAGCATTAACCCTTTTCTGCTGTTGGTGGAGCTACATTAAAATGCAAATTCCTTTGCATTTTCTGCAGACACACCAGTACCCATCCCTGAAGCGTGGCTATGTGAGCCATGAATCTCAGACATGTGATGGAGCCATCAGTCACAGAATCTCATAATCGCTTTACTACACTCCCTGGTTCTGGAGGAGTGCCTGGTGCCACATGGGGCTTAAAAACAGTCAGTGCTCTGCACGCTTGGAAAACACTCATTTTACTGCAGGTCCAATTGGCTGTTCCTGGCTGCAGGAAAACAACACAGGGTTTCTCTGTCTGTGGAAGTCAGCCCTTAATAGAACAGTTCCCAGTATTACTGGGAGCAGCAAATTTGACACATATGTGGTTTGGCAAGATTTCATCTTGAATAAATGAGTGTGGGATTTGCTTTAGCACCTGCTGCTCTTTTTACAGTGCCAATTTATACCTCAGTAGGAATGTTTCCATATAATGCAGTTGTTTAAGGAAGTATTCTAATTTCATAGTGCTTATCTAGCTACTATTCAAGTCATGTAAATGTTGTGGATGTTAGTCTGCTCAAATCTATATCTTTCATTATTGTGGTACACAGGTACTTTGTGGCCGTAGTTTTCTTTCCTTTACTAACATCCCTATCCAGCATTACCTGAAAGTTTAAAATCAAAGCAAACTATACAAAAACCCCATTGAATAGTTTTGGATTTTTTAAAATTTTCTCTGTATATCCCTGAAAGATCATTTAGCTGGGGTTATTTTAAGACTATTTAAAGACATACACATATTTGGAATATTCTTCCTGAAAAAGTCTAGTATAATTAAAAAGTAATTATGTAAATGCAGGTGTTGAGTTTCTATCTAACCCCATGTTATAGTCTATAAGCTATCTGAAGCCATCAATTTAACTACTTAGAAGTGGAAAGTCTTGTATGAATTGTAGCCCAGTTTGTTTAATGGAAGTGATGTACAAAATTATGCTTCCTGGGATTAGAATTTAAAAGTGAATCAAAAGCTCTAGAGAACCTAAATTCCTGTGTTCAAGACACAGAGGAAGTTGCTGAACCCAGCAGGAGTTGGGAGCTATGCAGGGAGAAGGTGAGGAAATGGAAACAACTATTGGTTCTTTTTCTGGTTGGTGGGATTTAGTATGCAATATCTTAGAAATCTTATCCTGTTTATATTTTATCCTTAGGATGCATTTCCTGTGATTTGATGAAATCTTGTCAGTATTCAGGAAGCTACAGACTTGAACCTATAGTTTTGTCTGGGACTATCCCATGCACAAGGGACTTGTTTCTCATCCAGTTCTCCAGCACGAGTCACTGCTATTTAGTGATGCCTACTACTTTTCCTTATTTTTCCCTTGCAAAAAATAAAGAAACTGGAATTGTGCCGTGTTCCCACAAACACTTTCTATTGACCTTCAGCACAAACCAGCAGCTGGAATCAGCAGCAGCTCTGAGAGGTGGCTCACAGTGTAGTGGAGCTGGAACCAAAGACCTAAACTTGTCCTGCCTCTCTTTAGTGTCTAACTTGGGTGTTTAATTTCTTCAGGTGTCAGGAAGCACCTCAAAGGATTGTGAGAAATTTGCCATGCCTTGCAAGACATTCTAGAAGGGCATCTCTCTCTCATATTCAAGAGAAAAGGGGATGTGGGATGCAATTGGTTTCCAGTGCAGGAGGTAAAATATCTTGTGGAAGTATCTGAAGTCCTGTGGAATGAATTTGAGCTGTGGGCAGCAGCTGGAATGGTTTGGAAGCTTGCACTTCTGAGTGTTGGGAAGGCAAGAAAACAGCTGGACACTCATGTCAGACAAGATCCTAGAACAGTTTATCACAGTCATAACTGATACAAGATCAGGCTCAAAAAACATTCCTGCACCACCAATAATCCCATTTTAAAGTGATTGCAGTGGTTAAAGTCAGAGAACTCTTTCTACTATAAAAGGCTTTTTTTTTTTTTTGACAGAGGATAATTTGCAATCTTTGACAGGTTCCTACAGATAATGCTCAGAGTACCAAGACTTACAGCAACAGGACTAAATAAACATGAATGAAGAGTTATAGTAAATTGAGCATTATTTCTCAGAGCCACCAGGACAAGCTAGGCTTAATTTTCCTAAGCTAGATTTCTTATCAGTCACTCTTAATTTCACCTTTGTCATCACCAAGCAAACCTTTAAAACAGCAGGAAAAGTAGGTTAGAAGGAAAATGCAATTTAAAGCACTTCCAGGAATATTGCACTTTTCCTTATTCCCTGACGTGACAGACCCCTTATCAGTGTGGACACTCAAGGCTTTTCCACTTACCTGTAGCATCTACCAAGGCATTACCATCACCTGATCATGTTTATTTCACCCTAACTGCTTGAGACACAGGGCATACAGCCCCTCTCTGGTGAAATGCATTACATGCAAAAGCTCTCTGAAATCAAAGAGACAGGAGCAAAATAAAAGCAACTGCTCTAAGGCCCACAAATACCCTTTCCACAAGGAAAGAAAGGTAACTATTAAACCAGGAGATCATACAATCATTGTTACTGCTTATTTTAAACAAGCCATTTCTTTGATCCTGATTTGGTTTTCATTATGTTTATGTACTGGGAAGAGATTTGGCACTGAAAAGCTCTAGTGACACTTGCTTCACCAAAACTAAGGAAAAAAGCAACGAGCTGCCCTTGTTTGGAGGGATGTATCTAAAGAGGTGTCATTTTTAGACAGTGAAAGCAAGACTACTGCTGTTCATCAGAAACACTCAAGTGAAAAATGTTTTCTCAGTGATTTTTAAAGTCATCCATAAAGTCCTGAGCACAGAAAAGGCCTCAGTGTGTCTGAAAAAAAATAGTTTGAAACTTGTTTCCTGATTTTTGTCAGCATAGTTCTGTGCTATATCTCTGTGCCATGTGGAATCAAAGCATTTTTTAGGTAAAGGGAGAGTTGCAGAACTCTCAGATGGCTTTACATAGATTTGTTTTGCTCTGCTCTAATTGATGAAATTCCTACCTGGCCAGATGTTAGGTTCCTGAACCAGAACATTCTACCAAGTCTCTTCTCCCATTTTTTTTCCTTCTGTTTTTCTGAGAGGAGGGGACCACTGCTTGGCCATATATTCAATATATCACTGAAATTGAACTAGATGTGGTTCAGCCCCAGAATGAGCTTAGATAGCTCTGTACATCTGCCTGCTGCTATCTCCTCTTTTTCATTTCCTTTAAAAGGTCCTGGGCTATGCAGATCACAAGGAGGCCATGGGACATTCCAGCGGGTGGTTCAAAAAAGCAAATACATATAAACATGTGTGCAAAAGCCTATTAAAGGATATGTGTCAATTTTTAATAAGGATTAAGTTGCTTATAAAGGATAACAGGTACTTTTTCTGAGGTTTGAGGAAAGCAAATGTTCCAATTTAACATGTAAGTAGGTTTGCAAGAAAAATTGAAACCTTTGGATGGTTTAAGTGTTTTGTTTTTTATTGTATGAAATTGGTGACCTAAATTCTTGATTCTGTGCTTTCCAGCTGTCCTGTCTTCAGGGACTCCCATGCATTGCTTCCTGTGTGGGTTATTCTGTCTAGAATTCCCCATGCCATGCACTTGGACCTCACATCTTTACCACAATAACTCTGTCTAATAGCTGATCCCTTTTTAATTATCTTCCAGGTTGTTTCTACTGAAGGTAAAATCTTTTATGTTGATTTAGCCTCCCAAACAACTCAAGATCATAAGGGAAGATGGGACACACTTTAGTTCTTGCACTGGGTATCAGAGACTGTGCAGAAAACATGTGAGGGGTAACAGAATGCCATGATCTGCAGCAGACAACCTAAGTGGATTATGTGCAGGTGAATAGATGTGCAATTGGTAGTTCCTAAAACGCTTCAGGGAAGCTGGCATGTCACCATGCATCTTGCTTGACTTGCCAGGACTAAGGGCATTTTGTTAGAAATCCAACACAAAAGACAGGCAGAGAAGCTGAACAAATTTTTTGCATTTATAGAAAACAGAGCTGGAAACTGCATTGTCACAAATAGAATTCTGTGTGTCCAGAGAGTTGCCATGGTATTAACAAATATTACCCATTTTTTCCTTGTTTTTGTGGTTCTTTGTGATTTACCAGCAGTGCTCTTCAAAGGTATTCTGTTATCACAGAGACATGATTTTAAAATGTTTTCTTATCTAGCCTGCAACACACCATGTTTTTCATTCTTCAGAATATGTAGTACATGTTGAGTTAGCCATACATGCAGCTCTTCCCTCATCACCTGCTTCAAGTCCCACTTGTCTCTCCAAATGAATGTGCAAAACCCAGCTAAACAAATCACTGAACTCCCAATGCAATGCATTCAGGAACTCATTTATTCTAAAGTGATGCTATCCAAGCAGAGGAATTGAAACATGTAATGCTGTCCTCCACCAGATGTTGGGCTGGTTTAAATGCAAATAAACACCCAAAGGGAAAACAAGGCAGTGGAATATAATATGCTGCTGAGATATGGGCTAGAGCTGTGCATAACCCAACTTTCTTATAGTTTCAGATTTTGGTTTCTTTTAAAATTTTTTTGCAAGGCAATTTCATTCTTACCCCCTTGTGGTGGTATGTCCTGCTGAGTGCAATATTCTTACCAATGTTCCTGTTTTCCTCTTCATTTGCTTATATATATCTGTAGAGTAAGAAGGAATCTATTTGTCTGCAGATTTTTCCTTTCTCTTCTGGAAATATTTATGCTCCCTGTGTAAAGCAGAGCAGCAGCTCCTCATTGCTACTGAGTCTCCAGAGGACAGGATGGAGAGGTGAAGGGAGTGAGTTTTCTGCTTTCCACCATCAATCCCATCACTCATGGTGATAATTCAAATTTCTCACACAATATCTCTTTCCAGATGCCTGCCAAAAGCCCTACAGGAGATTGATTTGTCTTAGGAGACTAAACGTTGGGTGGAAAATTAGATGAACGGCTGGAGACCCTCTATGTGGGTGCATAGCCTCAGGGGACAGGGCAGAAGTCAAAGTATGACATTCCTTCATGTCAGTTTTATTTCCTGCAGCAGAAGGCAAAGGATAGGATGAGAAGACAAGGTTTTCCTTCGTAGCTCTTTGTTCCTACCTCAAATATATCACCCCTGCAAGTCTCATTAATGCCCTTTTGCCACTTCTGACGCTTGTACACTTTCCGATCCTTTTCTCTCTCTCCCCTCCTGTTCTTAATTCTGTACTCATATAAATTTTTATCCATCATTCCCTTCCTCCTCCTCATTCAGTCTGTTCCCAAAGTGGCCTGCTAGACTCTCTGTTCCCCACAACATGGTGCGGTTTGTTCTCCTGGAGAGTGGCCTGTTACACAGAACTATGGTCTGTGAAAATCATCCTGTCTGCAGCAGGACAAGAGGTGAGCTCAGGAACTGAGCTGTGAAACAGGGCAGGGCAAAATCACAGACAAACAAACCCCTGTGCTACCTTGTACTGTGGTTTTTGTGGGCTTTGGGAGGGAGGATTATTCTGCACATTATCAAAATAGGTATAAACAAAACCCCTGACCAAACTGTTCTTGCTAGACTTGCCTTTATTTGTAGGTATTAATTGATCTCTGGGTATAAATGTATGAATTTGCTGTTAATGGCACAGAAAAGATTGCAAATTAAAGCAATCATGTGGGTCTTGCAGGGCCACAGGGCCCTCTGCCTTGGGAGGTTTGCCAGGAAGGAAATTCAGGGTCTTGGTTAATTGGGGTCTTAGGGCTGAGATGGAACAGGGAAGCCTAACAGGTGAATACCTGGGGAGACAATAGGAAAAGAAAATGTAACCACATGAATCACTATCCCTTCTGGATGTCTCTGCTTGGGTTTCAAAGGGTTTTTCAGGTGGATGTGTCTGATCTTTGGCTTCCAGCTGTGATTTAACACACCTTGAAGGTGAAGCCATTATTTTTACCAGATATTTTCACAAAGGAAGGTACTTTCTGAAAGAAAAGGAAATTACAGGAATAGGCTGTCTGTGGAATGATTTTGGTTGCTGTGAATTTTGCATAGAGGTGAAAAGGGGTTAATTTTTGAAAGGCAAAAGAAAATTGCTCTCTATATACAATATATACGTTGCTGTGTTCTTTCTTCCTGACCAAACGAAGGCTCAGTGGAGATTGCAGGTTGACACTGAGAAATTTCAACACTTGCCTCCCTCCAGTCATAACTAAAAAAAATCACCTCTCTGCATATGTTGAAAAAAACAAGATTCATTGTTGTTTTATTGAATCTTGGACTAATGGAGCTGCCACAATCCATTTTCCTGCTGGGAAGTTACAGCATGACTGTGCTGTGGCCTCTGCTGGATGATGCCCAGTGCCAGGCAAATCCTCCAAAGGGAATATTCTCTGTTTGCTACCAGAAAACATTGGCAAAAAAGGGTAGGATAAGATACACTCTGTTTGGGCTCCATGAGCGATTTCCTGGCTCCTTGTTCTCACTTTAACCTCTCCCTAGTGAGTTTTTAAGCCTTCTGTTGGGATTAGTCATCTGATGGAAGGGGTTTCTTTGAAATTAAGGCTCAGACCCTCTAGAAGTTAAATGGATCATCAGAAATTTTTAGAATTTGGTTGACTGGCTCAATTTAATTTGTTGTTTTGTTTGTTTGTTTGGGATTTTTTGTTTGGTTGGTTTATTGTTTGTTTTTTGTTTGTTTTGTTTTCTAAGTAGGGAAATTGTTTTTTTACTGACTCCTGAAGTCTTATGCAAACATCTTACTGTAGAGTGAACATTCCAATTTCTTCCTCCATGCCATAGATGGTTGCAGTTATTTGTCACATTAACAGAGGGCATATTCAGATACACAAAAAAATCCCTAAAAGGAGTAAGAGAAAGAGAATAATTTATGGTCTCACCCAAGAAAACAGTCTCAGAAACAGCTTGCTAAGGGGTGACTGCCATGGACTCTGAGTCTATGGCGTACATATTTCAGATCCATCAATATTTTCATTTAGAGAGGCACCAGCGTGGGTGTACTGAAAGAAAGAGGAAATAAACAGGCTGTGTTAGTTTGTCTGGTTTCCTGGAAAGTGCTAAATTGCTCAAATGCTGCTGGGGCCTCTGCTGAGCACACGGCTCTGGGGAAGCAGAGCTGTCTCTCTGAGGCACTGTCTTTCTGTGGGTACAAAGCACCCATTTCATAAATGTAGCATAAAAGCTTTGGCTCCAGCAAGCCAGGTCTCCACAACCTTTAGGTGTTTTGGGGTTTTTTTACAGTATATATAATTTCTATATATTCTTCATTTAAAATTAATTATGGTGTATTTCTTGGGTCTCTTGGCTTTGTATTTGTAATATATGAGTGTTTTATTTTTAGCAGCTTTTTTCCAAAAGCAGGGTAGTTATTAATTCTATACTTTGTAAAAGAGGGAATCAGATATAAATTACATGGACGTGAGGTTTTATGAAAATCATTGAGTTACTCCGGGATTCAGTGGTTTGACAGGTTCAGTCTCTATAAACTTGTCAGTAAATTTAAGGCCAGGTGTAAGGTCAAGCAAACTAAACAAGTGTCATAAGCAGGAACCTGCAGAGGTTATAAAGGAGCTACCACCTGCTCAGACAACATCAGTGCTGTGGAAATCTGGGCTGGCAGCTGATGGCTGAGCACGTGGCAGCTCAGGGAAAGGCCAGCACTTGCCTATGGGTGAAGCAGCTCCCAATTAAATTGTAACAAGGATCAGCTAATGGGGGCTTGTCCAAACCCCACTGACTCCCGTGAGCAAGAGCATCTCCTCACAAAGGTCTTCTCTTGGCTCTGCTCCTGCTGCTCATGGAAAACAAACATCTCTTACTTTGCTACTTTCTCCCCTTCTAATTCAAAGTTCACTTCCATGTATTTAGACTTACAACAACAGATAGATTGAAGGTGTGTGGAACAAAAATTGCTTTGTTTTTGTGTTTTTAATCCTAAAAGGAAAATGGAAAAGATAATATGTCTGTAAAGGAGAGAAGTGGTAGCAGTGGGTGTCAGTAGTTCTGTCAGTACTATGTTGCATTGGAGACTAAATTTGTTTCTGTGAGAAATTTCTCAGTGCCCTTCTCTGGTATGGTACACAAGACAAGTGACAGGCTGTGAAACACAAGGTGTTGTTTGCTTTCATTAAGGTTTATTTCCCATTACACCTTGTTTGAGAACAACTTACTAATTCAAAATGGCATGGGCAGTCCTCTAGAATGTTTCTTCATGTGTCTAAAATAAGACTTGGAGGTTTATTTTTGATTGCTCTTCCTCTGAAATCTTAGACATCTTAAACAGAGATTTCCAAGATATTCCTGCACTGCTCTGTGAGCATCTATGAGTCCTGCAGCCACTCCACAGGCTGCACCTTGCCTTCCTCCCTTTAATCTAAGCTGCACAGACAAGCCACATCAGTCAAACCATGCTCTTAAGATGAATCACTTCCAGCCACATGGCAAAAGTAAGACAGTTCAATAGTAACCAAGCCTCCCTGCTAGGGCACAGAGGATAAATCTGAAACCTTTCCGTCTCTCTGTTTACAGTCTGCATTTTCTCTCTCAGTTTGGCCACAGCCCTGCTGTCAGCTGAGCTGGCCCTGGGTCCTGGTTCTCACTCCTGGTGTGTGGATCCTCCCAGGTGATAACAGGCTCTCTCAGAGGTGAGGGCAGCACACCCTGGGCACAGACCCCTTGACTCTGCTGAAAAGAAGGATCTATAATCAGAAGAAATCAACACAGTTTTGATGAAAAAATGCTGAGTTTATGTCAGAAAATAAAATGCTTAATATTCCGAATTTCCATCCAATTTAAAATGGAAATGCCTGTTTAATCAAGAAAATGGTTGGGGAAAAGTTCTCAGTCATCTGTATTTAAGTCTCCTTGATGACAGGTTTGCTGTCCTGAAGAGCTTGTCTCAAAATCAAGATGTGCTGGAATAACTCACTCAGGATCACCCACTTGTTTCTGGATAACACCATGTGTGAATATTCTTACTCTATAAAAGCCTTATATGTGTCTGCACAGATCTTATGTTAACAATTCATGCTGCAGGACAGGAAAAGAGGGGGCCCTGACATGATTTTCTCAGGAGTTTTGATTTGCAAACCTATCACCTGCCTTTCAAACTTGCCCCTCTCCCTCCCAAAACAGGTCTGTGTTAATCATGAAAGTAAGAAAATATTCACATATATTTTCTCTTAGCTTAATTCCTAATAATATTTTCTGCTCTGATTTTATTTTGTTATTCTTCCTTTTACATTTAATTTGGCATCTAACCCATCAAAATGATGTTCTATTTATGCTTTTTAGCAAATGGGTTTGGCTTCAAATTCTTAACATTTCTTTCATGGTTATTTGTTCTCCTATTTAGCTCATCTCCATCTTGCTTGCCTTGTAACTTCCAAATGAGAATATTATAAATGTGTGGAGGCTTATTAGATCTAGGGCTCTTTTATTTTATTTATTTTTTTAATTCAAATGAGAAACACATTTTTAATATTAAATTTTTCATTTATCTGAACCAGGATGCATTGTGGCTAATGTACTGAGGAGAATACTTCCCCTGCTTGATGATCTCAGGGTGTGTGGAAGGGATGTATGCATGTCCATACTTTTCTCTCCATTTGTTGCTGTGCCTGTTGGTTGCTTTTCAAGATCTGCCAGTTTGAACATGGACCCAGCATTGGCACAGGAACACCTGCCCAGTCTCTTTCTCTAATTAAATGATCTAATGTTCACCAAAAGAAGTTGCAGCTGTCCAGGGTCAAATACATTGAAGAAATTAAAAAAAAATTAAAGAAGAAGCCTAAAATAGGTGTATTGAGAAAAAATTGGTCAGTGAAATGTCCTGTTGTGGAACTAAATCGACATTAAGATCCCTTCTGACAGCAGATTGTATGCACATGGAAATCCAGTACCTTGATTGCATTGTGAAACGTGCTTTTCTGTAAAAGTGGCTTTATAACCCCTGGAGCAAGCAAGAAAGCGGCCCACAGGCAAGCTCAGGCCTAAGATGCCAGAACTGAAGCTTTGTTCATCCTTAAAACACCTCATTCTAATATTCCCCCTTGACATGGAGAGCTGCTACAACTCTATGACAAGAACAATTTTGTAAAAAGTGGAGGAAAATTGAAAATACCAGAAATAGGTACATCCTGAAATTTTCTGTAAAAGGTTGTCCTGATTTTGTACACAGACAGCATGACTTCTGTCATGGCAGTGATGTAAAAATATCTTTACTGTCCTGTGGGGTAATATCAGAGCTGGACAGTGCTTGTTAATCACAATCCTTAGATCATGTCACGTTTTCATTTGGTCTAACTTTAAACTTAATGTCTTAAAATCCCCCTCCAAGTTTGCCTGTAAAATTACTCATTTTTCAATCCTAAATTGTAATGTACTACCAACAAATTAAGTTGATTACCTCATGTCCTATCACCTTCAAAAAACAGCAAAGTTCTGCCTGTCCCATTAAGAGCATTTGACAGTGCAGAAAACTATCATTATAGACCTCTCCTGCTTTCTCAGTTTAAATAAGCCTCATTTCAATTGCCTTTCTCTCTAGGTCATGTTTTCTCAACCACTTATTACCCATACTGCTTTCCTTTGGACTTTCTCCATTTTTTTCCTAAATGTCTGTTTGTGTAGGATGTATAAAATTATACCTCACCAAATTGCCTCATTAGGGCTTTGGAATAATTACATCTCAGGTCTTGCAAAATCATCAACAGGGGGAAAAAGGTCTAGTAAAGGTTATTAAGTACAGAGAAGCCATCTTCCCTGACCTTCAAATTGGTGGTGGCCATGAGCCTTTTTCAGAAAGTGGTCTGCACTTGTGACAGCAATGTGCTACTGATTCCCATTCACCCTGTGCCCAGCAAAAATCCCCAGAGCCTGAGCTGCACAGCTGGCTCCTCCTCTCTGCGCTTCACTGAGACTGATTTTCAGCCTTCCTCTGACATGTATCTGCTCTGAATTTAATCTGATTAATTATAGCCAGCCAGTCCCCTCCTATACAACCATAATCTTCCAAAGACACAGAAATCAGCTGCTTCTTTCCATCAGGCAATTGTTCCCCTGTCACATGTCTGACAGCTCTTGTGGAACCTTGTTTTGTGCACACAGGAAAGGTCCTAAAAGAGAGCCCTTCCAACAGGGTCAGTAAATATGGGGTGTAATTAAGATGTGTAAAACAAAGATCTACAGGTCTGGCCATCTGTTTTGAGTCATCTGGCTAGGATGAGTGCCCCATAGCAGGCTCCTGCTGGATGCCTGGACGTGCTGTCGGTTTGTCTGTGCTCCTGTCCGTCTGTTTGGAGGGCATGGTGCCCATTGCCCATTGCTGAGGCTCTTGGCACTGCTTTGAGCACAGAGAGCCTTGTGCAGGCAGTCCACCCAGGCCTGCTGGGCTGCATCTGCTCGTCTGGATCTCCCACTGATGTGGTTTTTGGCAGTGCCAGCACAGCAGCCACATGTCTGGTGTTTGCCTCGTCTCTGCTGAAAGGCCCATGCCAAGGAAAACCAGCAAGGAGCAGGAAAATCCTTGGAAAGCAAGACAGGAGCTTGTGGTAGCTGACTTTCACGGGCAGGGCTAAAGGGAGCTCAGCAGTGTGAGCTAAACCCAGAATCACCCTTTCCAAAGGCACTGGTGCTGTGTCAGGCATGGTAGAGGGGCTGAGTGTTGGAAGAGAGCAGAGGTGTCCCAAGGGCTTTTTTGTAGATCCAACCTCTGCTCTTACACAGTTCACTATGGGATTGATTTCATGCTCCTAGAAACCACCTGAGTTATTGTTGGTGTACTAGAAAAGGTAAGAATTACCAAACCCAGAAAACAGGGATACCTAACCTGGTGTCTTCCCTCTATCCCCATGCCCAGGTATGAATAAGAACAGTGAGCTCAGGATACTGCTGGCAGAAAGTCTTATCTTCCAGTGATGACAGTGCAAACACTTCCTGAGACAGAAGGATTATCTTTCTATTTCATAGCTCTCAAAGGATTTCTACACAAGAGCTTGTACAGTTGCTTTTGAAGCTGGTCTCAATAAGCAGTTGTCCATGACAAGGAGTACCACTGCTGAAGCACACAGTGCCTCAAGAACCACTACAGACTACCTATATACAAAACAGCAGATAGAATACATAATTATTCATTTTTTAGCCCAAAAATCTTGATGTTTAAACATGCTATTTGCTGTCCAGGGTGCTGCAAGCTTGCAATGCCTGAAATGTACCCCACAAACTCAGACTGCCTCCAGTACCCAGGGATTATTGCTCTTGATTTTCTACTTTGTGTACCCTTGGCTACACAGTGATTCAGCTTCAGAAGGAGGGAGAACAAAGCTGCACCCTTCACTCTGCCCTCAATGTCTGTCAAACAAGCCCCAGTTAGGAAAAATGTGAGTCCAAATCCAGGAAATCTGAGTAGCTGTAATGACTCAAGTGCCACAGTTCCTGGACAGCTCCCAGGATGTGTGTTGAAAAGCTTGGGACATTTCTCACTGCTTTCCCCAGAAAAAGCTGACAAAAGTGCTTTCCCTTTGCAGTCAACATGAGAATCTGAGGGCCAACATTATTTTCAACAGGGTTAAATGAAGGGATTTCTCCGTGTACAATAAAATAATAACTACAGTGGCTGATTATTTGTACATTAATACTGTTTTGCACCTCCAGTGAGACAAGAACTTAGAGGAACAAAATAGGAGGTCAAAGAACAATTGTAAAGTATATAAATACTACTGGTTTTGTTTCACAAGTTTCCATTTAGAGAACTTTTTCCTGAAGGTGTTTATGCCTGTGCTAAGAGCCATCCCTTGTTCTTGAGCTCTACCTATATAAGAATTGATGTATTTGCAGATGGTCATAATTGTTGTGCCAGACTTTAAAATTCACCCCAGGTTTGGCTTGGGTTTAAATATCAATATTGCTGTCCCTGCTTGCACAAGATTCAGCTGTGTTCAGTAGAAATTTTAATAAGCATGGGGTTTGTTATTGCTGATAAAGGAAAGAGGAGAGATAACAAGATAAAAGCCTGTTTATACATGGGCTGTTATTAGATGTTCTGTGTACTGTCCACAGCCTCTCTAGACCAAAAAGAATATAATACATGCATAAAAAAGAGAGATGTTTCACATTTTAGTCATGCTATTTCTCCAAGTAACTTACATTGGCTTAGCTGAACATCTCTCTGAATCCTCTGGCAAAGGCTTGTCACAAAAGTTAGATTTAGCTTCAAAACTGGAGTAACACCTGAAAGTATAACTTTGATAAAGATTGTAAGATTTGAAGAAGAGGTACTACGGCCAGAAAAATCAGAAGGAAGGTGGAATTTGTTGAAGAGTTGTCACCATTTATTGTTTTTTAATGGCCTCCTTTAATGACTGCTGAGCTGGAAAACTCACTACATGTTTGCACAGAAGTTTTTGTATCTCTCAAAGGTGGTAATAAGTTATCAGTCTTGGAGGGTGCTGCTGAAAAATAATTGAATGAATTTTAATAATTTGAGAAATACTGTAAAGGAGAATATAAAACTGAGATGCAAGAGGAACAACATTCTGCAAAACTGTTCCAGTGTAGAGATTTTAAATGCTAGCATCATTTGAATGGCAAAAAGACTCTTCTTCAGTAGGACTGTACAGTTCAATGCTGCTGGCCCAATTTTTCTAGGCATATGACAGCTTTATAACTTAGACATTTATTTTACACTCTAGTTTCGCCTCTCTATGCTTTCCTTACTTTTCTCAAATCTTGAGTTAACAGAAACTGTTCTTTGATCCAAGATTGGCAAAGAATTTCTTGAAAGAACCAAACTCTGCAAGCAATTAACATGTGTAGCTCCAAAACCAGTCTGAACCAAAGAGTAGTATTTGGCGCTTGTGTGTTTGTTTTTTTAAATTAAGGTAAATGTTTTCCATGTAAGTTTCCAAATAGGAATCCAGAAAACAAGGAGAGATAATAGTTATAATAGTTTAGAAAAATGCAATTACATTTTTTATTTCTTAGAAGTGATTTTAATTATTGTAGAGATTAAATTCTTTCCTAAGGTATATGAGAGATTTAGCAAAGGACAGTGCAGAGAAAGCCTATCACAGCACAGTGTATGTTTTCAAATTTTTCTCCTGTTCTTCCCAGGTTACTGCCAACTATATGGGGAGAGATACTGGGGAAAAGTGAGGGCTAGACCACACATGAGCATTGAGCTCCTTATTACTCTAAAATTAAGTTCTCATTCTTGAGAACTGTCTATTTCAAAGAAGGATATATCTTTTTTGTATTTACAAGTGTCTCCCTTTTGATTCCTATGAATAATTCACCACCTCCAGATGGAGTCCAAGCCAACTATTGCAAATATCACACTACTGAAAGCCAGACCCTGGTGCAACAGTTACATGTGTGTGTGTTCCAACTGGAGCCACATCAAATGTCTGGCTAGAACAGCATGAATATGAAATCTTTCCCTGGAAATATTCACTAACAGGGATTAAAAACTTATTCCTCCCCTCTCATAGATTTATTTGGTGAATGTATTCATGGAAACCTGGAAATTAAAATGGAGAAGCAGATGAAGAGCTTTGTGCTTAGGCTTTGGGTAGAGGTAGATTTAGGTAGAGTTCCCACATACTGATCTTCCCACCCTCTATTTCATTTTCTGTCAATTCCAAATTCTGAAAGAAGAGGTGACATAAAATGGATTTACACAGGAATCTGAGAGAAAAATCACCTCACTTTTCATCCTGTTCACTGTCCTTTCGCTGGTCTGTGGGATGGAATAAGGACAGAGCTGTCATGTCACAGCACAGCCCTTCCTCCCCCTTCTTTCACCTGTCAGCAGCACTATTGTATCTGGCCCTGGAACAAGCCCTGGCATATATGACAGGTATTGTGGAAGCCCCAAGACACCAAAGGCAGCAAAATGTCTGGGAAAGAGAAGGAGATGAGAGGAATAGAACTACAGAGCCATGGGAGAGTTCATGGACAGGCCTATGAGGAGAAGTACTTAAGGTGGTGTGGAACCAGTGCCAAAAAGATCAAATGGAGGTGAAGGTTTTGGATACCAGACCTTAATGTCTCTGGCTTTATTATTGTTATTATTATTGTTATTATTGCACATGCAACACCAGTGGAACTGAAGTTGTGAGGCCTATCAGGTATTCTGTTATTCTGCACAGGACTGATTGGGATTTTCACACAAATCATTCACAAATGCTGCAGTGCAGATCCCCACTTACACAGCCATAAGGGAGAGAGCTGGAGTGAGCCCAGCCCAGCCCTGGCTGCACAGAGCATGCAGAGGTGTAGGGATGGTAAAGGAAAACAGGGAGGAGGGAGAGGAGTTGCTGTAGGGCTCTCACAGAACATCTGATGTTCAGGATTTCTATTTTATTGCCAGTATCATTCCTCCTGAAAGGGCTAATAACAGGATAAATTAAAAGAATGAGGTGCTTTGCAAGTAGAGTCATTATCAAAATCAAACTTTGCTTGTTTAAAATACTCTGCAACATTTGTGGAAGTTTCTCCCACCTTTGCTTACATCTAGTATAAATTTATTGGCAGTTCTCTTGTCATTGTTGAAGCTATATTCAATTTTACCAGCAACAATGTATTGTGATTGGAGTGAATTCAATTTTCTTTTCCATTCAGAAATTATTAGATGCACAATGTAGAACTGAATAATAAGCACACATTCATAAAAGTTTTGCCTGTGGTTACACAGAGTCATGTGCCTTCATCACTGCTGCTCACAGGGATATCATTACAGGAACTCAATAGGATTGAGCCAAGTGGCCACTTCTGCTTTTTATGTCAGATACTGCACTAACTTTATAACCTTGTCATAGGATTTCTGCTCAGATCCCAATATGGCCACCTAAGGAGGAAAATCTCACTCTTTCAGTTAGCAAAATCAATTAAAATTAGGTTATGAAAAAGAGGTTGATCCCATTTTCCTGTTCTACAGATCTATAAATAGATTATGGTCCCACTGTTAAGTGAAAGTTTGCAATCTAGGTGGTTAGAGGTAGGGAGCAGTGGTAAAATGAACAACATGAAAATCAGTGAGATTCTTTGCATCTGCCTTCAAAATATTTTTGAACTTTTTTCTTGGAGAAGGGCCCAGTTTCTGGAAAGAAATGGTGTGTTTTTAGGACAAAGGTGAAGTATCCAGAATTTCAGAGTCTTCAGCATTATATTAATACCAATCCTAGTGTGTAAAAATACACACCCAAACAGATCAGCTGCATTAGAGCTGGGGAAAGGTAAGGGAGAGATAAAGAACAAGACCCACAGTAGTGAGACTCTAGAGGTTCTTACTGCACACACACCATCACAGCATAACTTTGTTTTTTGCTTTCTCCTGCTGTCAAACTTCAGTGAGATTAAAATCAGACTAGTCTGGAAAGGAAATGAAGCTGTTCACTTTATTAGTCTTGATTAACAGCAAATTATTCTCCTAGCATTTACTTTTCCTTCATTTATTTAAGAGTGATTACACGCAAATAGCAGTTAAAAACGTCAGGGTTTTAATAATAGTTTTATTTGCCACTGTAATTGCTTCTGTAGCATCTCTGAAGTCTGAAACACACCCCTCCTGACAAAAAATCAAAATAGCAGTAATGCATCTTTCTCTCTTTTAAGTAGACTCTCCAAAACACTATAAAGAAAGATGTAGGAGTTTATTTACTATCTTTCTTATTTAGTTATGTGACTGTGTGTTTCACATGTCATTCCCTGTGCTTGGTCCAAGCTTGAAGGCTGTACCTGTACTTCCACATGGAGAACCCTTAAGGTCAATTTTAGCCTCCTGTTCCCTCAGAGGCTTCTCCAGTGCACAAGTTTAGTCAGCCAAGCTGTTGATCCATCCTGTCCTGTACTTTGCTCCCCACTATCCCGCTGGGAATGCAGGGCTGTCCTGCAGTTGGGGCAGAGGGTGGGTGGCACTGAGGTGTAGGAGCTTTGGCTCAGCCATGGCTTTATCCTTCCAAACTGCAGCTCCTGCCAAGCAGCACCTGAGGTGCCATCATGGTGAAGTGTCCACTTGGCTGTTCATTGCTAAATTGCTAAGGGAATAACTCTTTTTTTGCCCTGGTACCTCTAATGAAAACTTCCACACCAAAACCCAGAGACTCTTATTTTCAACTCTAGGTGGTGGTTTATGTCCTCCTATAAAGCCCATGGCTGGGACAAAAACTGAGAGTCTTTTTTGAAAGGAGGGATGGAGCATCTGTCCACAGAGAAAATTGAGCTTGGCATTGCTGTGTCCTTGTCTTTTTTTTTTCTTCTTTTTTTTTTTTTTCCTTTTCTAATTGCTATTTATGCTCACTCCTTCTGCATCTGAGTGCAAATACAAACTAAATGGCCCTACTTTTCCAGAGCTACTGTATATCCTGGAAGAGTTCCCAGGATATCTGTCACTTCAGATTCACTCTGTTTCTTTTCAATAAAATCTAGCACTGATGGGAGCTCCAACAGCATCATATCAGAGTGAACGCAACCTTCTGGTGAAGGAAGTCAAGGAATCTTCTCCCTCTGGGATTAGAGCATGGTTATGCCTCATTACTGTGAATAACTTTTCTGCATGGGTTTCTGCATGCTGCATGTCTGGGCAGCTTCACAGTATATGCACATGTACATAAATAATTGCTTCTTTTAAGTAGACCCTAAATATTTGGGAGTAGGAATAAGGAAAGAATCCTACTTTCTGTGCTCTTTGTAAGAGGCGTTCAAAAAAAGGGAAAAAAGGGCCTTTCTCATCAAACCCACAGGGTCTCTGAGGAGTTACAAGGAGTAGATTTTTTAAATCAGAACTGCCTGTTTTGCACATTTGCTTTTGGAATACCATCACATTTTTAAACAAACTTTATTAGAATTCATATCCAGTTATGGAGCTGTACAGAACTCCTTTAACAAGCATAGTCTGGCTGGAGGCAATGAATCTGTCTTTGTCACTAATGATGTTTGTATTATTTTAACACTGTTGATACTGGGGATTTGGGGGGGGGGGGCTGCAAGCAATCATCTTTCAACCACAGCTCATCTGCCTTGCATGCTGATTAGGAAAATACTTTTCCCTCTGGATGCCAGGAGCACAGTGGGGTACACGAGGGGACATGCCCAAAGGATTTCAGTCACGTTGTCTGGTTGCTGGAAAAACCCCTTGCAATTCCACTGACCTTTACTTACTCAGTGAAGGGGGTGGCTGGAACTCCTTTGGCAACATTTTCCAGAAATCTGCATCTTTTTCATGTGATGAGTGTGGTACCCTCTCAGGAGGGTTTGTGATGTGGTCATTTGGTAGAAATGAAGAATTTTCAGAAGAACTAAAGCAGCTCTCATTTTTTCAGATGTGAAGGAATCCTGGCTCTGGGCCAGGTCCAAGCTGTGCAAGTGCTGAGAAATCTGTTTCCAAGGTGCACTTCAATTGAATCAGTTAAATATATTTATATACTATGTACTTTCTACAATGTAGTAAGCATTCTATACCAAATATTATATAATATATACCATATAGCATAAGAGCATTTATATGTACAGGTGATTATAAATGGCTGGAGACAAATGCTGTATCTTCTTTTTCTGTCTTGTTATGCAATGAAGTGCCAGATGTGATCCCCAGAACAAACTGGGTATATTCTTTTGCTTTAGGTGTGAAAGGGGAACAACCATGTCTGCATCTTCTCCTGGCACATCTGTCTCTTGCACAGAAGTTTGTTTTGGTTTGCCTGCGTTGCCTTGAAACAGTGGCAGTAATTAAGGGCAGGGATGTGATGGTGTTGTGGAAAGAGGCTGCCACTCCTTGCCCTGGTTTCTGGCTGCAGAAAGTCGAGGGAGATTCCCTGGGTGAGAAAGGGAGGAGATATTTGTGAAGATGTGCACAGGATATTTCGGATGCTATTGCTCTTCTATATCATTCTCTCTTCTGCCATGACACAGAAGTAGGAGGATGCCACACATTTTCCTGATCCCTTTCAACATCCCATCCTGTGTTTGCTTGGACAGCAGGCAAAATTATAATTTCATTAATCATTAAAATCATTAATCATTTAATTTTTTGAACTGAAGTGGTAGACATATGTCTACCCATGGCATAGATGTATGAATAATAACTGAAAGCTATTTACATAAAGAGGTAATTTTTGTAGCCTTAGAAACCCTTTGGTTTCTTTAACTTGGACTGTGAGACCTACCACAAAATTAAAGGTATTTTCCTGTGCTCCAGCCCTGTGACCTGAGTGAGCGGGTTCTGTTCATGATCCTCCACAGAAAGTGGGAAAGGACCAGCATGATTCATTTTTACTCTAGTTATAAAAGATACTTTTTTTATGAGCAGATAAGATATTTTGTCAGGAAATGGTTCTCAGCAGAAACAAGTCTGGCAGGTTCAGAGAGTGGGTTCAATGCCTACTTGCTCCTGATGCCCTAAAGAAATGAGAGGGCTGAATCCCACCTGCTGCTGTCGGGGCTTGGAGCTCAAGAACCATGACAAATGGTGCACAAGGCAAAAATACCAAAATGAGGGAGGGGAGCGAAAATGATCTATAGTAACTGAGAAAAGAAAAATGTTAATATTCCTTGGCAGTTGTTACCTAACTATTCTTTTTTTTTCAGTGTTTAAATTTAACAGTAACGCCCAGGAATATATTGAGCATTTGAGGGAGAGCTCCACAGTTTGGAAAAAAAAAATGAGAGGAGAAACTAAATGTCCTGGCACTAACAGAATACTAATTTGGGTCTGCAGCAATTAATTAAATTGGTCTTAATTAAATTTTTCCTGCTGGATTCATGAAACAATCTGTAATTCTGCCACCTATGCTGTAAAAATGTAACATATTCCCTTTGAATTTGTAAATGTTCCTAACTGCTATTTTTAATCAAAGGTCCACCTGAGTTTAATTGTTCCATAGGTTTGGTGGGATGAATTTCAGAGGTTACTTGCAGACAAGGATATACTGTGATTAACACTGTCATCTGTGAGCTCTTCTTCATTGCCATCACCTCTCCATGGACTGAATATTCAGAAAACCATTTAATGCTGAGCCAAGGCTGTGAACTCAGGATCAGCATCCCAGTGTGGGCAGTTCAGCAAAGGGAAGGAGGATCAGTTTGTGAGGGACAGTGACACAAACTGACCCCGCTGCCATGGCTGGGTGTCCCTTCCTGGCCACACCCAGGACTGTGCGGGGAATGTGTCCTGAGCCGATGCTGGGGGGAGGGAAGGACAGAAATGTCAGCAGTGCAGCAGGGCTGATCTGGTTTTGGCATTTCTTATGCAAGTAGTAATGAGGCCTCCAGGAAAATACACTATAGAAAGAAAATAATTTAAAATATACTTTAGAATATATACTATGGAAAATATACTTTAGAAAGAAAAATCCTTTAAAAAGTCTTAGCAAATCCTTTCTTTCTGGCTTCTCTGAGCAGCACAAACCATATTTTTCCTTCCATATCAGGCCAGAGAGAATCAAAGACTTGGGATGTGATCTCTCCCTCTCTCTCTCTCTCACTCTGCTGAAATGGCCAAATTTCACCCAGATAGAGCTGCAAATCCCTGTGTGACTCACCTGAGCCAGTGTGCCTCCTAATGAAATCATCCACAGTCCAGATGGCAAATCCAGCTTCCCAGAGACCCTGAATTGAAATTCACTTATCCCTAATGGTGTTTTGAATAATATTGAGTGATTTTTCAGAATGCCACTGTACTGGGCACACTCCAGATATGTCAAATGGTGTCAAGTGGTTGTTCACTGTGGAACCTGAAAGAAGGGTTTTTATGCAAAGACACAAGATTGCAAGTGTAGGTGACTGCTCTGCATTACTCACTTTGCCAGCTTCAATGTGAAACCTGTTCACATAGCTCTTCACAGGCCTTTGAGGTACCTTTTATGGAAAACCTGTTTGAATTTCTTCAAAAGGCCTGGTGTGAGAACATAATAAAATTTTGCATACACAATAGTGTATTTCTCTTCTCTTTCTATTTTTTATTGTTGGTGTTTTTTAAGATATCACTCTGAATACCTTATTTGAAGTGAAAATTAAAAGTATTCAAGTGGTTATTTTCTTTCTTAACAGAAATGTAAAAACCATTTGCACATTTCACAATCATCTCTCTCAAGAAAAAAATTTAAATTGAATTTTTCAATCACTTTATTATTTTTTAATGAGGCAGCAGGAGTTCACCTGACGGTTTTCTAGTAGAAAACTAGAAAGGTAGTAGGAAGGCTAAAAGAACTGCCAAATGCAAAGGCTGACCATCAAACAGCAGGAGAAGGTATTCCTGACAATTAAGCTTTCCTCTCCAATCAAAGCTTGCTGAAAAGGGCCAGAGCTTAATTTGCAAGCAGTGCCTGCCAGGAATCATTTCCCTGGCCTGGCCATAGAGCACTGGATAGAATTGTCTTCTGCTGGCACATCCAGCCCTGAGCCTGGCCAGCCCTCTTGGGGCTCCACATAGGAAGGAGGATAGGATGGAACTCCACAGGAATTGATCCTGATGTCTGTCCCTTTCTCAGCAGGATCAGGTCAGCTGTGCCAGCAAGAGCCCAGAGAGCTTTCCTCTAGATGCTCCCCCAACCCTGCTGTCTTGGAGGACACAGCAGGGCTGCTGCAAGGGGTCCTACAGGACACAAGGAATTTTGACATCAGGATTAAGTGAATGATTAAAAGAGACATAATCAGCTTTTAACATTATGATTCTGAATGTTTCAGCAGAGGCATGATTGATGTACCAAAGGATGCTCTGGCAGATATGAGCTCCTGCCAAAGGTTTTCCTACACAGGACACAGCTCATCCTGCTCCCACAGGCCATCCAAAGTTCAGATTTGACTCTCATAGAGTTGTGGCTGCCTGAAGGCAACTTTCTTTGCTTTTTCCAATCACCTCTGTTCACTGAGGGTCATGGGTCTCCTCCAGATTACACTGACAACTCATTAAATAGGAAAAGGGAAGTCTTGATTCCCAGCCCAGCGAGTTTATTTTTATCCCATGTTCTGGTAAACATATAAAAGCTCTGAATTATGATCTTGGATATTGTCTGCTGCATTCTTAGTGGGAAATTTCACAATGTATCAGCAAATGAAATTCAACTGGTTTGTGTTTATTTATCCTACCTAAGAGCTGAAAATGTTGCAGTAATGAACAATATATCAAAATGTCAAATTTACATTCAAGCTATTTGGAATTCTCAGTTTCCCAAACAATAAGGCAATAGCTTTTTTAAAAAGGGATGTCCTACAAACCATCATTGCAGTGCAGCCAAAACTCCTTGGTATTAAAGCCTTCCTTCTCCAGGACATAAAAGTATTAGAGGCAATTAATTATGCTGTGATTAGCTGAGACATCTTAACTGTAAATCATTGTTGCTTAACTATGGTTTCAAAGAATTAATTGGGTGTCTGCCAGCTGAGGGAAATGAAATCCAGCCCTAGAAATAATATCAAGGCTAAGGCATCTGTGAAAGAGCCTGGAAGCAGTGTAGAGGTGCACACCTTGTATTTGCATTGGACACCCACCAGCTGAACCCCTCACAGCTCCTACTCTCCCTTGTGGCAGATGGCAGAGAGGGAAAAGTCCATCTGACTTTTTTTCCTGGTTCTTGCCCCCATAACACCACTGTAAAGCACTGTGGACTTCCTGCTGAGGGACAGCCACAATGCAGGGTCTGTGTCCCATATGGAATGTGCATATCCCTAGGTGTAAGGAAGGCTCAGGATGCAGCTATGGCTTTTCTCCAGCCTTGCTCACAGCCTGTATCTGCATCCAAACACTGGATTTGTGTGGATTATGGGGAATTCAGTGTCACAAGTGGAGATATGACTGCAGAGTCTGGATCCATGCAGGGAAATAAGGAAGATTCTTAAAGACAGGCACCCTGTTACACCCATCTGACATATCAATAAATCTACACCTCGTAACAAACATTAAACAAACTGAGTTTAGAACTTAGTGTCCAGATTTCAGCCCTCTGTGAGATGTTCACAGATATAATCTTTCAGATATGAGAAAAATAGAGATTGCAGCAAATCTGATATCTAAAATGAAATACATTTAGCAGTCTTTGTAACTTATCAAACATGGAAATGTATCCACATTGTAGTACAAACACAGCCAGCTTCTGACAATAATCCTATTGAAGTAACAATCTGCTCATGCTGCTGTCTTTCAGATCATGCTGAAATTATGTTTAGAAAGATTAGAAATGAAATAAATGTCATCTAATCTTTTATTTTTCCTCACATCTCTTCCATGTGTTATGGGAAGATGCCGCTTCTCTCCTTAAAGGTCACTGAAGGTGTCTGGGCTCTGATTTCTATGAAATACAATTTTCTATACTCTGGCTAGATATTCCTTTAAGTCCTTAATATGTCCATAAAATCTATGGCAGAGAAACCCCTTCAGACATATTAAGAAATCCAGATGGACCCTGCTGCTGGGATCCAGCCCAGAATCCCTTCCCAGTGCAGGGCTTGTTTTCAAGCCAGTGATAAAACACCATGGAGCTTTACTGCAGACCAAAGCAGCTGCCCCAGGAGCAAGGTAGACACCATCCAGCCTGTCTATAAAGGATTCACTCTGTGCATGTCCCTCAAAGGACTGAGCTGTTGCCTCCAGCCTGAAGCCAAGGCCAAGCTGGGATCAGCAGAAGACACTGCTCTCTCTCCCTTCCTTGATAGCACACAAGGATTTGGCAGAAGTTTCAAAGGAAATTACCTTTGTGAATATCTTGTAGGGGCTGCATAGACCTCAGGTATCCTAGGAAGCATCAATAGGCATGGAATTTCTTTCTCACTGTCTCTGCTACCAGTTCAAGGGATGAGTTTCACAAATCAGATATCTCCAAGCCACCCTAACATTGCTGAGAGTCAGTGGAGAGAAAAAAAATCACTTCTAAGATGGAATTCATGCAAGCCATAAGAATTGTGCTTTATTTTTACCTTCAGTAATTAGCATGGAAGCCTAAGGTGACTGCCTCAGGTGCAGTCATCCAGAACTGTATGGGATGCATTCCAAACACAATGAATAAGCTCCTCAAGAGTAATAATCTTATTTATACTACAAAGTATTCTGTGCTTCTTCAGGGTGCAGGAAGCTTTTAGCTGATGTAAGCACTCTGCCAAAATGAATAGTCTTATCCTTGGCTGTGCAGTCTCTCCCACTCTTTTCTGCTGGGGAAAAAGGTTGATGTGGCCATGTCCTAAATTGCACAAACTGCTGTGGCTGAAAACAAATTAATTTCAAAGCTTCATATGCTGGTAAATCTACCATATCTTTAGTCACCTTGTTCAGTGATTCCTTTCACTGTGACAAGATGGGTCATGCTT
Source organism: Zonotrichia albicollis (assembly GCF_047830755.1). Taxonomy (NCBI): domain Eukaryota; kingdom Metazoa; phylum Chordata; class Aves; order Passeriformes; family Passerellidae; genus Zonotrichia; species Zonotrichia albicollis. The sequence goes on along the minus strand of NC_133825.1, from coordinate 39,622,168 downwards.
TATGTTTTGAAATCCTTGTTGCTAATTTCTAATCAGCCTTTGCTTCTGGATTTTGCAGTATGTGTTGTCAGCTGTTTCTCTGCATGTTTTCAAAAATCAGAGTCAACAATGTCACTATGACACCCTGTCTTTAAACAAACTGAAAGAGAATAGTCAGTACCACTCCTGATGCTCTGTAATTGGTCTACACTGATTTCTGATTGAACAAAAAATGTCCTTAGATTTGGAGATCTAAAATGATAAGTCCATAAAATATTTCATTTCACATCATGTGATAAGTAGCTTCCATTTCATAAATTCCTTTCCAGCTGGTGCTGGAGACAGACAGGTTCTGTGTGGGTTTTTGTCCAAAGCAAATCATCATAGTCTCTCTCAGTAATTGCAATTATTCACCATGTATTGTGACTTGCAAATGAGGCTTGCAAAGACCATTCAGAAACAAGCCATCCACAAATACACACATTAAGAAGGCTATTGAAGTGCGTCTTACTCTAGAATATTTTGCCATCTCTTTGAGCACGAGTTTTGTAGCAGTATGACTCTTGTTCAATGATCCCTGCCTGCCACAAGAAGAAAACAGGAATGCCATAAGCAGTGGGTTTGCAGGGGCTGCAAAGGGCTTGGGCTCACAATATAGGATGTGTCTTACCCAAAACACAAAGCCTGTGTCTCCTGCTCCTCTGGCACTGCAGAGCCTTAGGGCCTGGACACTTGATGCTGATATCCAGGGCAAGCCATGAATCATCACAGCTTGACATCTTAAGTTAAAGTTAATCTTAAATTAAATGAGAATTTAACTTGACTGAAAAGGTTGAAAGTTTCACTAGGCTGGGAACTAAGTCCAGGTGGCAGAGGACTGCAGGGTCATGGGTGCTCCTTCCACAGCCTTGGGAATGTTCCTGAGCCCTCCAGTGAATCTGGGAGATACACCTTAAAGTGTATCTGTACACCTGCTCTCTCTCCAGCCATTTTCCTCCTCAGCACATTGTCTGGAGGGTTACTCCCTGCCTGTTTTGGGGAAGCACTTGGAGACACAGGAGCACAGGGAGCCAAGAAGGGAAAAAATACATTTCATACCCAAAATGGTTAAAAGTGATCTTCAAATGTCAGGCTGCCTCAGGGAAACAAGAGCTCACCTCAGCTCCATTTAGAGGGATGTTGGATAGGAGGAATTTTATTCTTTCAAATGTATGTGCATTTATAATGCATAAAAATGTAGTTAAATCTGCAGGCCTCTGTGTGACTGAAGAGCAAATATTAAACATAAACGGGTTGCCTCACATCTGGAAGGAAAGCAAATCAGCATTGCTTCTCCACAGGGTGAAGCTGAAATGTGAGCTTTGCAATCTTATTACTAGGCCAGGGAGAAATGAAATAGAGAGTTGAGAATCAGTATGAGGTAAAATATGCCATTAAACTATCAGATGAAATCGGGACAAAAGAGGAGAAATGCAGGTGCAGGAGGAGAAAGAAGAACAAATTTTGTCTTTTGGACAGATTGAGGGGGTTTTGTGTGTTGGCCTAACACATGTTTTTAGGTGCTGCACTGTCTTTATGAGAAAAACAGTAATTTGGGAGGTTTCTGTGATCTTCTGCAATTTTTAGCTTTTTTTCTTCTGTTTTCTTTGAGAGTGTTTTTGTGTGCTTTGTCACTTAAAACAAGGAATTTAGAGGAAAACTCTTTTCTGTGAACTGGTCTGGTAGAACTATAATCCAACACAGAATATCAAGATAGCCAAGAAAATGTGACTTCCTTACATGAAGAACATTGTGGCTTCTCAGCCAGATAGGAAATGTCTGTGGATAGATGCAGTCATTACAACCACAGCTTCCATGATCCTTTTCCAGCTTTCTCCTTTCCCAAAAGCCTACATGGGAACACTTGCCTTGCTTAGCAAATAGCATGAATACATTCACAGAATAGTTCACAATGAGAAGATACTGAGTAGGTCACAGATAGAGACAAAAAGTCAGCTTTTGTTCACTGATGATTAATTCTGCTTTCAATGAAAGGAATAATGTAATTAGTTGAATCTATTTAATATTTTTATTATTATTATTACCCTTTTCCTCCTTCCATTTGTGAAGCTTTCCCCTTATATAATACAGTTTCCAAATGCTGACTACTCTACCAACTTAATAATTTAATTAAGAATTTTTTCTTTGTAATTCACTCCTGACAATGCATATGCAATACACCTGCCTATAAATGTGAAGACAGTTTATTTAGAGAAGCAAATCTAATATCTGCCCTTTAAAATCACAAGAAAGAAGCATCAAAATAAATGTAGAACCTGCATTTGAAACTGTCCGTGTGTGTGCTTAACTCTCCATTTGCTGATCCTTATTCATTGTGCTGAGGTGCTAATCTCCAATTCCTCATCATTTCTTTCTGGTTTCAGGTAGCTAGAGCAAAGAACCAAAACAAATTTTCTGTCATCCAGCCTCACAGCTGAAGAGAAAAGTGGAAGATTGAAATAAGCATCTTGACCACAGGTGATTGTCAGCAGTCACAGAAGCTCCACAAATTACAGGTAAATCTGGGATCGCTGTGCTCTGCCTGCAGGAGGTGGTTTGCACATCTGAAAGTAGAGGAGGATTAGAAAGAACCTCAGTTTTTGATGACAAGCAGCAGGAATATGAATCTTCATATCTAGAGGCTGACATTAACTTCCATATGCTCCTCAGAGGAAGCTTATAAGTGAATAATCTGCTGAATAGGATTGCACTAATTAAAGTGAATTATTTGAAAGAAAGACAAAGTGAGTTTATCAAGGAATTCACTCAGGGCACATACTGCTGCCAGCCTTGTTTTAATTTCCTAACACTGTTGCAGTCTACATGAAACTCCTCTAGGATTCTAAAGTGCCATTGTCACATTAAAATTTTCCTGAAGAATATGGGGAGTCATCTGGGGAGAAGGCAAGCAGGATTCAGCTGCTGCAGAGTTGTGCTGTTTTTTTTTCTTGGAAACATCTCAGGTCTTACTTGAAGCTTCCACGCTAGAAAGATTGCACTTCTCAAAAAGTAGTTTTCCTTGGGTTCTCTATCACACTGCAATAATCTTTCCCTTCAGTCAAGCAAACAACAGCACATCTGTGCTTTATCACGAAGCTTTTGTTAACAGAAATTTAATGAGTCAGAAGACACGAGTCACAGTTCTGGTGTGGGCTCTGCAAAATCTCTCCTAACCATAATAATCCCTGCTAGCCCAGTATTTGGCTGTACCAGTAGATTCAACAAAGCTAAGGAACATTCCCAGGCCTGGTGTTGACAGAGGGCATCTATGACTCTCCAAAATTATGTTTGGTTTCTGAGGAGATGATCAGAGACTGTTGCAATAGTCAATTTTGGATACAGTCATCCTATTTCTGCAAGGTAGAAGAGTTTGGTATTAATTTTATAAATGTTTTTTTGATGCTGTCTGGCTTCAGTTCCGCATAAGAGGTATGTTAATTTAATATCATGGGTAATGCACCAGCGTCCAAACTTTTGAGTTTTCATGCTATGAATAAGACTGCAGACCATCTGCTTTATTTCACTCATCTTGTTACCCAGCGTGTTAGAACTTTTTGCCACACAGTTCCTCCTCTTCTTCATGCATGTAATTTGCAAGTGTAAACCCCACTTTGTGATTAGGCTTGCATTTGTGGTAGCCAAGAAAACACCCAAAATGTGAGAGTTCTCCATCTGTTATGGTAGCAAAGTTTAAATTCAGCCCCAGTGCAATGCGAAATGTTCAGCCATGCAATACCCAAGCTGATGGCTGGATTCACTGAAATCAGTGCAAGGATTTTTTTCTGATTGATGGGAGAGGATATTTATATTCTATATTCAGATATATAATTGAATCTATAGTTATGAGTGCATTATGGTTTTTGTCAGTGAGCACTTCCGGTGAAAACTTACCTCTCCTATAAGGAGATTTTTGAATGTTTTCCAGTCTTCTTTCCCTTTTTTGTACTTGAACAATTTACATTTCTTCCTTTTGCTAGGAATGGGCTATTTCTTGGGCACTGGTCATAATTTCTGGGTCAGCTAATAAACCCTCTTTTTACTTCCTACCTAAATGCTGTGTATTAGAGAACTGTTGAGTTGGAAAATGTTAGCTTCATTTAGCTATTGTTGAGTTTTGCTGAGAAAGGGGATGGCTAGTTCATATACTGTGTCCATTTTCAGAGGTAAAATGTACTTAATTGGGCTATTTTTGCCGCAAGTTCACAAAGTTTCTACAGTATGGACTCCAATTAAGCAACTGAATCTGATATGAAGCAATTGAGACTGACCCAGCTGGCTTGTAGCACACAGTGAGTTGTTGTGGATGGCAGGAGGGAGCAAAGTTCCCCACGAAGAGCATTCACTCCACATAAAACAGAAGATGCTGGGGTCTCTCCAGAAGCTCCCTAAAAGAGTAGGTTAGACAATATAGCTAAGCAATTCAAGCAAAACCATGTGAATACCTTCCACTGCTAATAGCAGTGCTTGGGAGAGGTAAGGTGTCAGGAATAAATAAATAAACTCTGGTGGCTCACAGGATCAGCCCCAGGGCTGTTGTTTCTCCTCAGCTAACTCCAGCTGTTTACAGTGTGAGCAGCTCTACCTGTGCTGCTTACCACACCTGCTTCACAGTCACTGTTCCAATTATTTGAGCTTGCCAGCAGATAAAGATTTATTGCTGGAGGATCTGAAGACATCACCTTCTGCGCAGAGGAGAGCTTTAACTTTCTTCTGCCCCTGCAGCTTTCTTTTCCCCTGGGTAGGGAGAATTCCAACTCCAATCTGCTTTCAACACAAATTGCAAGGCCTGCAGGTTTGATTGGAGCAGCAATTTCCTGAAGCTATCTTCAACAGTATAACATCTTATCCCATGCTTAGAGCTGCTAAAGGAATCTCTATAATTTTTGGATGCAGCAGCTTCTGCAGCATCTGTAGAATTGCCAGGTGAGATCCCATCACCAGTATATCTTACCCAGCACATTTTTGGAGTCTTTTTTTTCCTTAGTAAAAGCAGCAATACTGAAACTGTGGAAAGATATAAATCTCAGATAATACATGGTTTCATTGTACATTGCTGAATTCCTGTTATATCTCCTGATATCAGCTTTACTTAGCACATCCAGCTGTCTCTCTGAATATCATCCTTAGCGCTGCAGTATTTACTTCAACACCTCTAAAAACCACTTGTGGACTTTGTGAAATATTTCAGCAGGAGCAAATCTCTCTTGCAAGACTCAATACCTAAGATGGAAAGCATTTCCAGGCTGTTTCTCCTTGAATATGCTGTAGCACCAGGATCTTGAAGAGTGATTATTGCAGATTTCTAGAAGAGCTGGTGGAGTACTTCTCTTTTAGCAGCATTGTGCAGTGTTTTGTGAGTAGAGAGCTTTGATCTGCAGTGCTGTAAAAACCCAGACTCCCCAAGGATGCCCCACATTTCCCTCTGCACTGTCACCCAGCCCACAGTGCAGCTGTGGAGGGAGAGCAAAGGGCAAAGCTTGGATTTCACAGAGCAATGTGCAAATAGCCAAAGGCATACATAGGGACATTAAAGTATTTATTCCACAAAAAGTCTTCTGACTTCTCAAAACATACAGATCCCCTTGTGAAAGGAAGCAAAGTACAAATGATCATGAGAGATGCCAAGAGAAAGGTACAAAGAGGGAGTACTGTCATTAACACCTGTCCATCTTCAAGAAGAGGTGAATCATCTGCTATCCCATGTGTCCTCCAGTCATACTTTCAGTTTTTATTAGTTCCTTGAAGGCAGATCACTTTGCTCTTTTATTTTTCCCTGTAGAAATAGGACTTCTATCATGAAATGGAATGAAAACAGTATTTTTAAAGATTTTTTTTTTCTTGCATGGAAAAAGATTTAACAGTTGTCTATGTAAGCTGGGAAGGTAGAAGAGTCCAGTTCAGAGATCCCACTCTAAAAGTCACTTTCCTGGATAAGATTTTAATGAAGGGTGTCCTTTCTTCCACCCCCTCCTCCAGTACAGCTGTGTTAAATATTGCAGCACAAAAACTGAAAGCCCACTGATGGGGGCTGAAGGAATTTAAAAGTCATTAAATCATTACAGTAATGAGTACAGTGAATGTCTTCTCATAAAAACAAATATACTGCAAGATGCAAAAAAACAGAAAGATGATTGGATGAAGCCAATTTAAAGTGAGAAATGCATCTTCATGACAGGAGAAACAGAAGATGCTGGAAATAACAAGCAGTTGGGGAATAGCAGCTCCAGGAAATAAAGAGATTTTTCTCTCTAGACACTTGACTGTGCTCTTACAAAATTGTGTAAGTGTGCTGGTGTCAACAGAGAGACCAGATTAATTGTTAGCAGAATTGGGAACTACTGTGTAAATAAGGATAGCTGCACTGGAGTCATGAACTTCAGCAAGAACCTGTTGTCCAAGAACTGATTTAGTTTCAGAAGTCATTACTTTGCTGTTGGTAGAGTTCCCTGCAGAAGGATTAGATGAAGTCATTCAAATTCCTGGTGGGCATCTATCTACTTCTGAAACCCTGCCACCTTTCCTGTTTGTCAATACACCAGCTAATCCATTAAAGATAACAGGGAAATCACACTGCAGGAATCAAATTTCTCTTTGATATAGCTCTAAGCTAAAAACTGCCTCTACCAATGCATGGACTGTAGTTTTCACACAAGGCTGCCTAACCTGGATAAAGGAGCTTTCAGCTCCAGACTCTTCCTCTAGCACTGTTCACTAACAGAGCATTTATTTTTCATTTTAATCCATTTTCCTCACATTTAGCCAGGCTTTCTTTCTATCTAAATCTGATAATGATGCTAATTTCATAATCCATAATGCAGCCATACAATATTTATGCTGTGTGCCAATAGGCAAGAGTGATCACAGCTGTCTGGAGAACTAGAGCATGTCACTACCAGGCTTAAGGTGTGACAGTTCTCATTGAAGTTTTTCGCCCTCAGAAACAGCTCAGAAACACCCCCAACCTCTTACCTCAGCCCTCCCACAACTGCCAGTGGTGCCTTACTCTCTGCTCTTCAGGGTGAAGGTGAGAAAAGCAGAATTAATCTTGTTGGTGACACCAAAATAAGTATCTGTGCTCTGTGGTCTTGCTGCTTGTCTGCACAGGCTTTGATGCTCACCAGACATTTTTGTGAATTGGTTCTGCTCAACAGACAACCTGAAAAGCACAACCAGCAAAAAGTAAAGTGCTTTTTGCCTGCTTTGAGAGTTGAACCAGTTCAGCAGGTGTCACACAGAGGAAACTGGCACAGGGCAAGGGAAAGAAACAGGAGGAGGAGGAAGAAGGAGAACCTCCCTGTTCCACAGCAGCAAACCCTCACTCTAAAGCAACTCATCCTTTGTTTAGCATAGGAGTTCCTATGGCCTGAAAGGAGACCCAGGTCCTTCTAGTGACTCAGAGGGAGATGGGCTCATGTGTCAGACAGCAATAGAGTGTGATGTGAAGTCACAATGAGATCTATTTCTTCTCCACACCTAATAAATGCCTTTTTCCAATTTTCCTCAGTGAATTTTTCTCCTGAGAAGAAAAAATCCTCCAAGACCATGTGCACAACTCAGAAAATAATCTAGATACCAGCCTAACTAAATATCCTTCCCCCTCCCTCCAAAGTTCAGATAAACAACCATTTAACTGGTATTGACTAATTAACATTGGCTCAGAAGAACTCATCTGATTACACCCTTCATTGCAGTCAGAAGAAAATAGTTTCTGCTTCCTTAATAATATATGGGTTAATGTATTCATAACCAAAATCAATACAATTTTTTTTCCTCCCACTGTTAGTCTTGAAGGGAGTAATGGTTATTTTTCTAATCTATTAAGAACTGTATAGTAATTATATTTTTTTAATATCCCCTTTCTCTGGAGCCTTGTTAGGTTATAAATTAATCATTAATTGATTTTAAAATGCAAGGGTTTGGAGATTTAATTTTAAAGAAATTTGAATTCTAATGCTTCAGAGCCTGCCTCAAGCAGAGAGGAACCTCTAGACTGATTTTTAAAATAGTCTTATTGTCCACTTTACTGTTTTTCAGGATGTGTGCAAGTTTTCTAATAGACTGTGAGTCACTGGAATAGCCAGCAAAAGCTTGTACATGTTTTTGCCTCTCATTGTTAGAAGAAGTATCCCAATTTTTCTATCCGCCCATTAGCTGTGCAATACTCTTGTACACAGGCACAGGGGAATGTCCCAGATCTCTTACAAGGAAAGAGGGAGAGGGACAAAGCTGAGCACGAGCAGGGGCACACTGGGGACACACACATGGGGACAGACACCTCTGCTCCTCCTCGCAGCTGGCAGCCAGGGCTGCACAGTGACAGGGATAATCCAGTTAGCAGGGATTGCAGGAGACAGTGAAATTGTGATAACAGAAATACACCAGCTTCCCTTTGCTACTTAAGTCAGCAGATACCAAACACCTTGCTAGGCAAGTGATTACCAATAAGTAACATGTAATTCCACTCTTTAAAATCCCTGCAGTGTATATTATATAAAAAGGATGGATTTATAATTCTTTTTCTTTTTTGCTTTTCTTTTTTATTCTGTTTCCCTACTTTCCCTTTTCCTCCCATTTGCCAAATGCTGAGGCAATTTTGTTGGACACAAAAACTTTATCTCCTTTCCTTTGTAGTAATTTCCTGAGTTCTAATAGGTTTTCCCACACACAGAAACATTTGGTAAAAAAAAAAAATTAAAAAGAAAGAGTAGTCTTCTGTTGTCTGTCAGGAGAAAGAGAACACATGTACCTTGCTATGGAGGGAGGCCTCTATACATATCTTTAAATATTTGGCATTTTTAAATCGTAGTTCATTTTACTGGCTGATGACCTGGCTGGTGAGAACACATGGAGAGAAATCTATGCCTGATTTAATTAATTATTTTGGAACTTATATTTTCTATACAGCCAAAACACATTGACCTCATTCCAGGCAGTTTAGAAACTCACACAGTAGCACTCTAAATACTGAAAATTGACTATAGCTCAACTACTGAAATTCAGCAAAAAACATTTTAAAAGTATATTCACCTCATGTTGGTTATTTTTAAAATGAGTGGGCTTAAATCTTTATATTCCCATTGCTTCCTGAGCCTAAGGATTTTGTGATTTAAGGAGACTTTTCATCCACCTAAGCCAAGAGGCACATAAGTTTCTGCTGAGGAAAAAAAAAAGAATTAAGTGACTCTTGCTTCAGTTGCTAGGCATGGCATGATGCAGAGGGAAGCAGTGCATAACTGATGGGAGAAGGTGAGATGTTCCCTTGTAGCATATGAGCAGCAGCAGCTAAGCTGTGCTCTATGAGCAGGAATTAAAAGCAGCCTCTTGCTTAGTCAATTGCTTATCCAAATGAGGAGAGCAAGGTGTAAGGAGAATTTATTACTTCTTGGCTTGGTTGATCAGTCTCATAAGTACTCAAACCTAACAGCCATTGAATAATCAGCAACTTCCATTGCTGGGTACATGAGTAAAACTCTGCCTGTGCCACATAAAGGATGAGAATAACTAGGTTAAGCTATAGCTGAAGGTAATAATTTGCTGCACAGTCCAATGTATTGATAAGCAAGGATGCAACACTTCAGCTTCATAAATGAGGTAAGATGAAACACCAAGGACTGGTTTATTCACCTTAAGAAGATACATTCAATGCTCTCAAGCACCTCTAAGCTCTGGGGTTAAGGGATAATATCAGAATGCTCCTGAAACACAGCAGTGACATGCTGCTGGTATCCCTGTTCCTGTTCACAGAATAATAGAACATTCAATAAAGAGTCAATGCACCAGTCCAACCCAGTGTCAAAGTCAGAGCTGTGCAGTCTGGCTAGCTATAAACAGCAGAAAAAATGAAGGCAAAACCATGCTGTGTGTGTGAGACAGCCCCTTCCATGCTTTATTCTGCAGGAGAGGTTGGCATAGTCCTGGGAGACAACTTGAGGGAGGTTAAAGCATAAAATTTAGCCAGTCTGCAAATTAAAATGCAGGTCCCCTTCCCACTCACCTCCTTGCCTATCCTCACCTCCCAGCTGGAAACAAAAGGAACTGACTGAAACCATTTTTTTTACTTATTCAAGAAATACCATAATGCATGCTCTGAGGAAAAGAAAAATCTGTGCCCATGCATATATCTCTGTTTGCTCCAGTTATCCTGAATATGCATCACTGCCTGCTACTTATGGCAGTGTTCCAGCTCCTCTCCTCTCCTCTCCTCTCCTCTCCTCTCCTCTCCTCTCCTCTCCTCTCCTCTCCTCTCCTCTCCTCTCCTCTCCTCTCCTCTCCTCTCCTCTCCTCTCCTCTCCTCTCCTCTCCTCTCCTCTCCTCTCCTCTCCTCTCCTCTCCTCTCCTCTCCTCTCCTCTCCTCTCCTCTCCTCTCCTCCTTTTATGTTTCAGCAGAGATAAGCAGAGGGCACTTCAAACTGACCCTCTCTTGATTTCCTTTTTCAGCCCACTTTCTATCAAAAATGTGAATTCCAGCCAGGTTTGGAGAGCTTCAGGAAGGGAAGGCACTGATTTCTGTGAGTGAGCAGGAGGAGCTGTCCCGTGGGAAATGTTCTCTCCCTGTTGCAGTCAGGGCTCCCAGTGAGCTGAGGGATGGGCAAAAACAAGGAGCAGTACAGCAGAGTCCAGGAATCAGACTTGGGAACAAGGCCCTTGACTAATTGCATCACAACCATTGTTGAGTTTTATTCTCTGATTGGGAACAAGGCCCTGGATAGGAAATGAGCTCTTGGACTTGGAAAAGCCCAGGCAGCTAAGCAGGCTGTAGCAGGCAGATGTAACCAGCCAGCCTGCTGCTGAAGTTGTCTGAAGCAAAACCTCTGGGACTCTTGCATGTTTCAGAAGAGTAAATTGAAATACTGAATAGCCAGAAACCTATCTGTTCACTTTTATTAAAGGAATATGACCCTACCTGTGTCCATGTGCACTGACAGGTTTAGGCTCCCAGGGCTGGTCCATCAGGAGGTTGTGGCTGATGTTAAATGACCACCAGCACCATCTCTGGCACGGCACAGTGCTGGCTTTCCCTAGGATGCACCACTGCAATGTCAAGGAAAGAAGGAAAGCACCCTCCAATTACCTTGGAAAACCAGGATCCTCCTGACTGAGTCAGCATGGAAGCATTCCAATCTTCATGCCATGCTGGAAAAACAGCAGCTTTTAGGCTGAATCTCCATTCTGTGCTCTCCGGGGCTGTGTCTCAATACACTGACACACACTAACACACAGTGAGTTTCTTTGGGAACCAGGTCCTTTCTGCCCTGACAGCCCTGCAGCAGCACTGGCTTCCTCCTCCCCCATCTGGGGGCTCTCTGAAGTCTCTGCTGAGCTGCCCCCAGGCAGGACTAATGCCAGCTCCAGTGGAAGCCAAATCCCATTTCCTGGGTACACCTGGCCCATGGGCAGAGTTAGCAAATTCCCCGGCTGGGCAATGCCGTGTTCAGGGCCATGCACAAACACTTCACTGCTGGCCATTAAATTTTATTGCTCTCTCTAATATGCTTTGAGATAACTAAACTGATGTCTGAAAGAGGCATTTAAACTGTTTTAACAGTATCTACTTCACATAATCTGTTTTACAGCAGTGTCTTATGATTTTACCCATTTAAAATGTGTTCATTGTTGTTTTTTAATCAAGGGATTTGCACTATGACCTTTGAGCAACAGTAGCCCCTGCTAGAAAGCAGCTGGCAATGCAGTGTGCAATGCAATCTATGGAGATTAAATTCATTTCATTCCCTCTTAAAGCAGAAGACTGGGAGGCTGGTGGATCCATGGGGATTTGGGTGGATTGAATTCTTTTTTATTTTGAAAGGAGAGCAGAGACTATATGAGCTAAAAAAATAATAGACACATTTTTGCTCTGTGGATTTATCCCCACCCTGAATTACTTGGCTAACCTGGATAAGAGAAGATATGTCAGTACTTTTTTCAGGCTAAGGTCAAGGACCAACAACAAGTTTCCAGCCCTGAAATACTGAGATACATCTAGATAACTGTGTGTAAATTGCTTAAAAGATGAACCAAACATTTTTGCTCTTCCTGGCTTAGCAAGGAGATTGACTCAAGTTTTGGTTTAGGTACCTAAAATGAGACTTTGTCTTTATTCAGAAAAAGGTGCTTGATATTTCTGTTTGTTTGCAGGCAGAACCTCTCACCATCTGAGTGATGTAGGGCACTCCAGTGTGTGGGTCAGCCCCAGAGCCAGGCTGAGCTGGGCAGATCTGCTCTGATGGACACTTTGAGTGGGAGACACATTTCATGCCAAACACAACCCCATAATGACCATTATCTTCATGCCAGCTGCAGGTGAGGGCACAGAGCTGCCTCCCATTGCTCAGCTGCCCACTGAGCCCAGCACACAAACGTGTGTCAGAGGCACCTGCTCCACAGAGAGTGGGGAAAAAAACAGAGTGACAATTTGGGTACCTAAAAGCTTATCTCTGCACACACCTTCCAGTTAATTAAGCTACCTTAATTTATCACTGGGCTGTCTCTGAAACAAATTAGGGCTTTCTCTCCAGCCTGATGCAGGGCACCTCATCAGTGAAGGCATAGCAACAGGCCACATTAGAAATTCCTTGTATCTCCAGAGCTTCAGGACAGTTCCTGCAGCTTTTGTTCACCCCTGAAGCTTCCCTGCATGCTCCACCTGACAGAAACACAGCATGGCCAGTATGAAAGCATTTGCTCCTGTCTCTCTTCAAAAAGCCCTTTTGCCATGATGAGAAGCACCCTGATGTTCTGTTTTGCAGGAGAGCTCAGAGCTGCCTGGGGAGATTCCTGTTGAGTCTTCAAGGCAAACAGGACCTGAGGCTCCAGGGGCAGCCTCCTGCCTGCACCCTGACCCCACCTTCAAAGCACAGGGCAGGTCGGAGCTCACAGCTGAGCTGGGGAAACTCTTCTGGGCTTTTCCCGTGCTGCATGTTGTGCAGGTGGTTTTTCACCCTATGGAAAATTTCTATAGAACCCATGGAACCTCAGGAAATGAAATAACAGCCACTTGCATATTCCTTTCCTCCCTCTGATTAGTTCACCAAAGACACAGAAATTAATGAACTTTAATGGAAAACCACATCAGTGAAAATCTGCTGGAAGTCACCCACAGAAGAAAGGATTGCTGCTTGCCAAGATGACAAACACATTTGGGGTGATGAGGATGTTTGCAAATCAAGACTGTGGTGGCTGCACTGTGGGGATTGCAATTGTCAGTGGCCTTTCCATTTTGGGGGTCAGTGTGCTAAATTAAAAACCTACAAGAAAGCCTTTAATTTAGGTTAATGGAAAGTCAAATATTAAATGGATTAAGGCAATTTTTAAATTTTTTTTAAGAGGAATTAGCCTCATTAATCTCTCAGGGCAGATTCTTAGAAGGTGTAAATCAGTGTTTTACACCAAAGCCCAAGGGAGGCTGTACACTAGATGGAGTGTGTGCTATCGTACTTTTTCATACACATATCTATGAACCATGTATTTAGATTAAATTTGTTCTGTCTTCCCCCTTCGCACCATTTTGAGGATTAAAAATGATATTATATGGTTCCTTACTTACCCACTTCCTTTCCAGCCCATTAACTTCATCAGTCTTCTTTTCAGGTCCTACAAAGGGATGGAAAACTTCCTTTATGCATAGGGAATTTGGGGAATGATACCATGATATCTGGAGGAAGGGATGCTGGGAGAGTATTATTTGCAATCACAACTTTCAGGGCTATGCTTTAATATAAAATGAGGATGAAAATATCTTTCAGCAGAGCTGTTTGAGAGTTCACATTTGAAATATTTGGTGGATGGTTAGTTTCCACAGCATGAAAAATTATGCAATGGGAAAATGTTCCTACTGCTTAAAATCAAAATCATATTTTTTTCATCACAGAAATACTTTGTTCCATCTCAGAAAGCAAAAAGCACTGCCCTTATGCTCAGAGGAGGCACATTTTAAATTTTAAATTTTGGGGAAGGGAAAGTCTTCACTGCAATAAAAGAGAGTAAATGTTTAAAATGATCCTTAAATCACTGCCCCTTCACACCACACCACCAGGCAGGCTTGTTAGCTCAGTGCTGCAGAGTTTCAAAGTCTGCTATTTTGCATCCAAGACACAGAAATATGGTAACTATTGTCTTGCTTAGGGCTGAATATTTTTTTTATTGGAAGAATATGATGTCTTTAGGGTCTTTTTGCTGAAGGTGTTTCCACATCTCAAAAATTACCATCACACACAGACATTGATTCTCCTCGTGGGGAGCCTCAGCAGAGAGGGCAAAGACTGAATGGGCCAAGATGACTGAAAAAGCCTGAAAATTAAAGATAGTAGGAACTCTTGGTTGTAATGAAGGCCCTGCCAGGTCAATTCCAGTGATAAAAGATTGAGGTTGATTTAGCCTGTTGTCCTTCAAAATTTTTGTGATTTGTTCCTCAAAGTCAATTTCATTGGGCATGTTGACAACTATATAGACTGCTGGAAAAAAAAATCTTCTTATAAGCCATTCTAATGAGTTCATGTTAATAATGATTATTTTCATCCCTTTCTGTCCCTCTCCTTTGGCCACTATTGCAGCATAAGATTTCTTGCTTATATGTCCTTATATGCTTTGTAATGTAAAGAGCAGAAAGGCACACCTTTCCAGTTTTATTTAATTGGCCACCATTTGCATTTACAAGACAAATGGTTTCCAGCATGAAAGGTGATCTGCCATATCAATTCCTGATTGGTGCTGTGGGTGCAAAACAATGAAATCAAGCTTATATTTCCCTCAGTACCAAAACTAAACAGTGAAAAGTAGTGGTGAAACCTTTTTTTTCTTCCATGCTCTTTTCTCATCATTAGCTTTCACCTCCTGGTTCAGCTTGTCTGGTCCCTCTAGTCTGAGTGTCCACTCTTCCCTGCTCCTCACACCTCTGCAGGAGTGGAATTTTACAGTTCATCAATACTAAAAACAACCAGAAAGTCTAATTCTAGGTTTAAGACTGTCTGTTAACTAAATTTTAAGTTTTAGACTGTCTGTTAACTAAATTATAGGGGTTGTCTTTTAACATAAATCTTTTTTGCCTCTCAATCAGTTCTGAAAATGTCTTATACCCAGAGCTTGCCATGAGATAAATTGTAAATGTGTGCCAGCAATCAGACTGAGAATCAGTCTTCAGCACTAATTATCATTCTGCAGAGAGTAAAACATTACACACAGCCTGACTGCCTTAGAATATGCAAAGTCCCCGCTACAAGGAATGATGTTAATTTATACTAAACCCACCTGAACACATGGCTTATCTTGTCTTCCATTTTTATTCTTAAAAAAAAATCTGAAGAAAAAAAAGATTGAAGTCAGCATTAAAACCTGGTGTGCTCCTCCTGAAAATACACAATACTTTCCTAGTGAATTGGCATAAAATGAGAGACACAGAGCAGATCTGGGCAATCCTATCCACAAGGTTTGATATGGCTTGGATTGTCCTTCCTAAAAGAACGATGGTATATTGCTAAGCAAGGGTTCTATTAAAAAATTGAAACATTTTCCCATTTTCCAAGGTTTTCATTACTGATTTTCATCTAAGTTCCTTATATATTTTTATTGCAAATGTAAATCTGAAACCACAAAAACAAAAGGGTGGTTTTTTAAAAAGTAAAATGTTCAAAATTTTGGAAATAAGGAAAATAATTTTTGCCTGCATTTTTATCAACTAAATAGCCTAATTTTCTCTGTGCTTATTTAATCCAGTGAAAGATCTAGTCCACTGCCTTAAAAAACATGCAAAGAATTTTCATTTTGAAGATTTTCCTGTTTTCCAGAAAGGTTCTTCTGCTTGGTAGACAGGCTCAGGAATCTCCTGATATTGAAATACTATGGTAGGTACAATATTCAGGGGAAACTGAAAATTCACTTTGTCTCATTCTTACTATCATCCCCTGGACACCTGCTGATGGCTACAGTTGGAGGAAAAACTCCGTCAGCTCTTGATCTGAACAGGTGTAGGTATGGATATTCCTATATTTTCATCATACGATTAATAGAGCTCACAGTTCTTGGCAGAAATATAGAAGTAATGTTATTTGAGAGTGATTTCAAGCCTCCCAGCTGTGTTGGCAGTGCCCTGTGCTCTACCTGCCCTCCCAGACAGGCTGGCAGCCACTGCCAAGGGTTATGATGTGCCTTTGGTCCCACCCTCTCTTACATCCTTATTAGAAAAGGCTTGAGACCCTCTAAAGCTTTTGGATCCAAATGCAACTGAGGAAAACTTCCCCTCATCAGTGAATTGATGATCCTCCTCGTTAAAAATTCCTCTAATGCTTCTAATTCCTTCTGCTATTCATCTCTGCTCACAGCCATTTTTAGCTTAATTTTTGGACTTCTTGCTGTTCTTTAAAAGATTTTCTGTATTCTATGGCCCAGAGCAGAGTCTGGGATAACTCATGTGCCATTAGGAACCTAGGAAGAGTGAGCTTGCATCCCTGTGCTACAGTGAATGGACATCCTAAAACTGAATTTCTTTAATGCAGAGCAAGAGATAATTCAGCTCTAATTCAGAGAATCATCACTGGGAAAATAGGTTTTAGCTTTTAAAATAACCTTTATGTTTTGTTACCTTTCAGGTTGAAGTCTGAATCACAGAGGTTAAGAGCCAGAGAATCTTAGTATCTTTAAAATTAATCTAGTAGAAAAAAAATTTTTTCTCCTGCTCCCACTTGACCTCTCATGTTATTATCTATTATATTCTCCCCATCTTTTCTTGCCTCAAGCCTGCAGACCCACAGAAAATAATAGTGAATGGCAAGACTGCAGCTATTTATAATAATAATCCACTCCCAGGCTCCAGTGCGGCAGTTTTAATCATAAGCTATTGTCAGGCATCAAGATCAAAAAGATCTGAGATTTGATTTGTTTGGATTGTAAAGAAGCTCTGAATGCCAAAGTGTTGTTGCTTAAACTGCAAAGCACAGCCCCTGTGTGAAGTGGAATGAACTGGTATTGCCCTCTCTGATCCGATTTGTAGCCATCACAGCTCTTTAAATTTATTTGATTTGACATCAATTAGGCAGTTTTCACAAGGGGAAAGTCTCTTTTTGCATTTAATCCAATATCAATGTCATTTTCCTCCTAAAATGTGACAAGGAGCAGACTGCTTCAGCGTGCTTTGCAACGGACACCAAGAACAGGATAAGGAGGAGGAGAAAGGCTTCACATAAAGGAAAAAAAATGGGAGTGGGAGGATTGAGAAAACATTTCAACCCCATATTCCCATTTTTGAAGACATGTATAAACAGAGAAACAGACACAGAGGGAGAGCCACAGGAGAGGCACTGCTCAGCAGGTGAATTCTGTCAGCACATTGGCAAGTGTTGCAGTCAGTGCAAGGATGCAGAGCACTTCAGACCTGTGTTATCCTTGGAGGACAGAAAATCTGGTAACATGAGAAAAGCATTTGTAGAACCTGAATCCCAGCTTTGTCTCATCTTCTAATATTCTGCCTAGGACTTTGCACAGTGCTCAAGGATGTACAGAGCTAATGCAGCAAACTGCTTGTAAATGTGTTACATGTACAACATTCTGAACCAACACACCAAAGTAATATGCTCCCAAGAGAGAAGAGACTAGATGACTGAAAATTTCTAAAAACTAAAGCTGTTCTAAGGGGCAGGAGTTGAAGATGACTTGTTTTGCCGAGTGTCATGAGATATCACAAGTGTTGTACTCCCATTTTTTAGCGCAGCAACAAGATGGACACTGCATGTAACAATGGAGGGAGAGTAAAAAGTGTTTCTCTGTACATGGAGGGGCTGAGGAATTTTGATGGATCAAACAGAAAGTCCAAAACCACAAAAAACCAAAACAAAAGCCAAAAAATTTTTGGGCTTGCAAAATTAGGAGCTGAGACAACTACTAATTCATATTAGGAGATGCAAACAGGAGGATCTGAAGGGAGTGGCAAAAAAATTGGGCAAAACAAAAGTGTAAATGAATACTTTGTGAAAGCTGGTATATTCAGATAATGGTTATGCAGGATTTCAGAGTGGCCTTTTATTCCTACCAAAAATTTTCCCAAAGATATAGGGAAAAGCTGCCTCGGGGACATTTTCCATAATCATTTTTATCTCCACGCCCACTCAGCTGCAGTATTTCTGGACTGTACATGGAAATCCAGGGAATAACAGTGCTCCACAATTTAGATCCCTCCTCAGGGTCCTGAATGTTATTGATTGCTTCCTTGCCTCTTTGCCAATAGCTTGTAATGCAAAAATGAGCTGTAGGTAAATCCTGTTTTGCAATCTCCTGAGAACATAGACAGACTTGCCACTGTATGACAGCTTTTATTGGAAAAGTCACACATGAGGACACCAGATGTCAAACTAGGACACCACAGTGGGTCAAGAGGGCTCTGTTGCTGATTTTTGGGGAAAGAAAAGTGAGGATATCAGTTAGAGTCAGATGCATTTTCTCAAGCCAGGGAGATGTCAACCTTCAAATGAACTGTTACTGCTGAATCTTAAAAGTGTATCCTGTTAAACCCACCTTGCTATTTGTGGCAGTTCAAACATTCCCAGATTACCTAAATATTTCTTGCCCTTTGGGAATGAACATTTTGATGCTGCCAACCACCATGCAAGATTCAGATCTCATCTGTAAATTCATAATTAGCAGTACAACAATTGCCTGTCAGGAGAAGGCAATGGCCAAATTCTGAGTGGTGCAAAAGTTTTTGGACAAGGATTCCACTCTACATTTTTGCTCATGGCTCTGTCCCTAAATGACACAGAGAGTCACAAGAATAATCTCCATTTTATCAACCACAAATGAGCTGCAATGCAAAATGAGATTCCCATAACTGTGATTCAACAGAAGGACAAAGATATTTGTTCATTTGTCCAGTGGGTACAAGCAGCGTCCCAGCCATGCTGATCAGGGCTGTAGCAACAAGGCTGCTTGTTGGTGATAAAATCGTGGTGACATAGAAAATCTGCTCGAAAATCAGCCTGGACCTTTTGTGGGGGTTGGCCCACCCCATACACAGGCCAACCTTCTCCTCAGTCAATCACCATGTTAATATTGTGTGCAAGGCAATTTGTCAGGAGGCACATGTCAAATGACAGGCAAGTAAAAAATGGCCAAGGTAAGTCTGTTTCCACAATAACTGCCTAGGCATGACAGGTGGGGCCTTGAGATGGCAAATGAAGGCTGTAGTGAGGGAGGGAAAAGTTTTGTTTGATTTTCCATTTGCTTGTAACTCTCTCTCTGACAGGAACTCCTCAGACTTGACCTACTTTCCTGCTTGTTGCAGCAGGGAATGACAGGTGCTGCAGAAATGTGCCCCTGTGCTCTGTCCCTGATCTCTGAAACTTTTACCAGAGCTACCACTTCTGCCATGAACCTGGGTCAAGGATGTTTTCCAGTCCAGCAGTTTAGTTCTGAAAGGTCTCAGTGCTGAGGACTTGCTGGAATAATCCCCTTTTCCAGGTTGTGCTTGGGAACCTGCAGCAGATACCTTTTAGTTTCTGAAACTCAATTGAAGTGGGGTGTGTTTGCTTTGGAGAAGAGGCAATAGAGTTGTTAATTTGGGCTTGTAATTATTCACAATTAGCACATTATTCCTTCTTCCCCCCCCCCACTTATTTAGTTATCAGATCCAATTACAAACCCAAATTACCAACCCTAATTTTTACTAACAGTTCTTCAGACATGAATAGCAATGAAACTGAAGCACAGAAGGGTGAGGGAAGACTGGATAGACTAGCAGGAGTTAAATCAATACCTGATAAATCCTTTATCTTATAGTTCATACTAAGACTTATCCTGCATAGACAAACCCCCAGCATTAGCAGTGGATTAAAACCTGTGGAGTCCAAAGGAATTTGCAATCTCAGCTCTGACTGGAGGCTATCATAACAGTGCTTAAATCAGTGGCAAACGCAAGTCCCAGCACCACCTCCTCCTAGTGCTTCAGGTGGTCTTCCAGCACCACCTCCTCCTAGTGCTTAAATTCCATTTGTGTAAAACACAAAATCTGGTAAACTGGTAAAACACCAGTTCAGCTGCCTTGGTGTAACCAACATGATGAATCACATTGTTCTCTGATCACTCACTCAAGGAACTGATCTAGATTAAAATTAAATCTTATTAGAAGGAGTAAGGGAAGGAATGGTTATTTTAAACCAGCTCAGCTCTGTGATTTATTTAGCCCCTTAAAGGACTGTGGTGGAGAGAACCACGTGGGATCACAAATGAATGGCCAAGGGTGGGAAAGAAGTGACAAGATAATGGGGAAGAGCCCAGCTGAAATCAGAACAACTGCCAAAAGAAATGCAGCTGTGCCCACAGCCTCTGGGGGGGGCACACACAAAGACCAGAGGTGTTGAGCCTCTCACCTCATAAAACACCTGGCAGAAACAATTGATTTTTCTTTTGTGCATTTACATCACTGACCAAACAAAGCAAAAAATCAATCAGTTTAGATTGATGAAAAGGTTTCTGTGTCTCCGATTCGAATCACTTCACTAAAGAATAACTATTAGTTTATAAAAAAGAGGTTTGATTTCTGGAATTATTGTAAAGATTAATTAGCAAATAGTCTATCATTTCTGTTTCCAGAAAAAGAAATGGAACCTCTGCAAAAGCTTTGACTTAGCACAGCAGGACTCTCTTATTTTCACTTTTGGCTTTTTTGATGGAAATTATTCACCCAAACCCCTCTGAACTTCTGAATTCATTCCATCTCTAGATGTTCATCTGGAAAGGTTCATCCCAGCTCAAGATAGAACATAATGAAGAACTGTGAATAAGAGTTGCCTGAAGTAAGAAATAAAATACAGGGTATAAACCGCAACAAATCAGCCAATCAAAACTGTGTGAAGGAGGAAAAACCAGGAAAATGTAGATGTCCTAGATGATGTAATGCTTATCCCTGATTAATCCAGAGGTAAGTTTTTCATTCCTGGGACACAACTAGAACAGGTAAAGCCTGTATCTTGTGTTTGCAGGCTTTGCATATTTTGTTTATAATGAAGATAACTTGTCTTACAATGCAAGTTAACCCACTTCCATACCTACACCCTGAGCTACTGCTCAAGCTTATGCAGGAGTCCAGGGAGACTGTCAGTAGTCAAATTCAGATCTCTTGAGTCTCATTTCCGTGTGATTCTTCAAGACTATAATTTTTTGCAAGTAACCTGGTTATTTTAATAGGCTTTTAAAAATAGAGAACGGCAAGAAAATTCAGGCAGAAGTCATAAACCTTCTGAGTATGACAGCAATAGCATTAGCACGATACAGCTTTACAAGGCAAAAATACTGTCCCATCATCAGGATGAATTTCTGAGACTTGAGCTTCATTTCTTCCACCCAGAAACCATTTAGCAGTACCCAACCATAAAAAGAAGACATCCTAACACCTAGCTTTTTTTATTGTTTTGTTTGGACTAATATATTAATAGATCTCAATAAATTCTAGTCTATTCTATTTTTAAGTTGGAGTTTTTCTTGGTGCTCAATAATGTACCTGATTTGCTAATCTGTCAAAAAGCAGAGCTGCTAAACAAAGAAATCCAGGCTTGACTTGTTTATTAAACTCTCCTTGTTTTCATATCATCCTTTACCAAATGGTGCTCCCAGAGTCTGGGAATCTCTTGTGCTATCCCTTTTTTTTTGTTATTTTTTTTCCTGACTGTGATATCAGAAGGCTTTTCCCAGGATGTCTGTGTGATAATTTATCACACATCACCTCATTCCAGAGTCTTGGTCCTCATCCAGGGTCTATGAGGGGTTTTCCCCTAACTCAAACCCAGCCTTGACACAGTAAATAAAGGCAGGGTGTCTGGCATCAGTTTCCTGAGGAACAAGCAGAGGCAGAGGAGAGCTCTGTGGGGATTTTTGTGGACACAATGATAAGAAGGGACTGGACACCAGGACACCTCATTGTCCCCGTTTCCACACCCCCAAACTTGAGCTCTTTAAGCCTTTCTCTTCCCAGTGAAACGAGGACAGGCTTTCCCAGGATGCAGCTGACATGAGAAGAGCTGTGATCCTGGCAGTCAGTTAAGGATGCAAATAAGAATTTTTTGGGATGTGTCTGACATGACCCCTGTTCAGCAGGTTTTGGCTCATGAAAAAACATCCACTTCAGCCCTCTCCCTGCCCTACCCAATCTTATTTGAACAGCAACCCCAGTCTAATGAGAAAAAGGCTTATTAGATGTTGTTTCTTACATGTAACCCGTGTCCAGGAAATAATATTGAAGATTGTGAGATACTGATGTGTTCTGTCAATATTTGCATTTTATAATTGTTTCTCCAAAGCACTGAGCAGGCAGGACTTCCCTGATGGGGCTGTGGTCACCTACCCTGTGACTTGAGGAAAAAGACAGAATATTAATAAGGTTCATCTCAGTTCCCTCAGCAGATCATTCTCCCTGTTCATTACTCATTTATAAACAAAATCTCAGAATGAGTGATTGGAAGGAGCTGGAGGCCAGGGAGAAAGGTGGGGAAGTTTGCACACCAGCACATCAGACAGAGAACAAAAATGCTCTCTGAAAACCTGTGTCTGTTTGCAAATGCAATAGACCTGTCCCTCAAAGCCAGAGGACTCCAGCTTTATATCACTATAATCAAAAGCAGACTCCAGACCATAATCCTTTGAAATTCAGACTGAGCTGTGCAGTCTGCAGGAGCTGAGGAACTGGAGGAAGAGAGCTGAAAAATGCCCTTTTCTACCCTAGATCATCTCTCGATGATAATGGGGATCATGGAGATGCACTATCTGATCTCCTTAATGGGGCTGCTACAGCTCTGTCTTACTTTACAGGGCAGAGATAAAAAGCACAGAGAAACACTGGAGGACACAGAGAAATGCCTGGGAATTGTATTCCAGTAGAAAGCAATTCAGGTAGCATCTTAAAAAGCTACCACTCAATTGCTGGCCAGATTGCTAATCTATCACAGACAAAAAAATACATCAGATTCTCTTAAAATGGATTTCTGAAAACTTTCCTCAGCAATGGACTAGGAACATGCAAATGTCCCAATGCTGAGCTGAGCAGTCCTTACTCTCTGTAGTGGAGAATTTGGAGACAGCTGCTGCTTGAACCCTCATGCATCAGAGATGACTTTTCAACTCTCAGGAGCTTTGCCTGTCTCTGTTAAGCAAGAGTTCTGTTTAGTCCTCATGGCAGAAATGTGTTATATGGGCCAAAAGTGGCCTGAGTGCAATGCTCAAGGTCTCTGTCCATAAGTGAGCTTTAATGAGATGGTGTGTTCTCCTGCCACATCAATGTATAGTTCTGTTTTTGACAGCAGCATGAAGGACCTCAAGTAACACGAGTTTGGAAGGATCACCGTAACTCAAGTGAAGAGTATTGCCCTTAGAAAATAATTTCAGAGATACAGCTCTCACAGCTAGGAAAAAAAAAAAGGTGCCAGAACTGTAAGGGATTCATTAACATTGACCTCATTAAATCCCCAGAGTTATCATACTGGGGTCACAGATAATTGATCCTGTGACAAACCTCTTGCTTGTGCCTCTGTCTGTCCACCTGTCTGTCCATCTATCCACTTTTCTAAAATTTTCTAAAGTTTGCTTCTAAAATTATTTGAAAGTGTAAGAATTTAAAAACACTCCTTTATGAAGGTGGTGATCCCAAAGCTATTGCAGCCAAGATAAGCAGCTGCAAATGCCAGTCACATCAAAGCAATGTGGATTTGATCCCACAGGAACTTATTCTGTGCATATAAGCATGATCTCTAAGAGAGGAAAGAGGGTCCCAGGGTTCCAGGATTCTCACAGCTCAGTGGGAACAACTCCCCCACCTGAAACTGACCCATATGGTGGATTATTAAAAGCTGTGAAGAGCAGGTTTGGGGATGATGCAGGTTAAATACACCACCTGGCTGCATAAATGAAAGGACAGAAGGGATTTTCTTGTGGAGACAGTGCTGTACATATACGGAAAAGGGCCAGATAATTCAGTAACTTACAGCATTGTTTGCCTTTGCAATGTGGATTGAAAATTCATTCCTCCAAGCTACTCTTAAAATTCAGGCATATCTAGAAGTCACAAACACTTAAATCTGTTTGCATGGGGTTTTAATCCAGGGGAGCTGTGCACTTTCAGCAGCAGAGAAGCCAGGCCTGGCCATCTCCTGAGGCTGCTCAGTGAAAGCCACACACACCAGCTGTGCCCACCCTCTCCAACAACATGGGTCTAAGTAACTCCACATTAAAAGCCAATCCAAGCACTGTTTTGCTCTCTGGCTCATTATGCTGTGAACTCTTTGCTCCCATATAGCATTGAGCACATGAATCTGTTGGCTAAAAGCAAAGACCACCAGTTTTTCTGCATAATGATAAGGTGATCCTGCATTTGTCAGTGGGTGTCTGATACTTAGGTCACAGACTCACTCTAAATACTATGTCCTACTTGGCAAGCAAAGCATGACCATTTCTGTCCCTAAACATCTCCTTCCAAGGAACTTTAGAGTTGTCTGCCTGACTTATTTATGTCACACAGTGATTTGGTGATGAGATGGATATGAATAGAAGTTACATTTTGCAACTTCTTAGTTGTTAAAACATCTTCCCTCCATTTTAAAGTGTACTAGATGGACATGGAAGACATCAGCTCTTTTGAGTAACTTCCACCAGTACTAAGGAAAATTCAAGGTCAAAGCTCTTAAAAAGATTGTACTATTTATGGAGCAAGACAGATCACTTATTACTAGTATGTTTATTATTATTTTTGCAATGAGGTCTCAGCTTTTCATGAGCTTTTTCTGCCTACCTGGATAATTCATTTCTTTATTTGTTTTGTTGTGAAAGAGAATTAGGATTGAAACTGCAGGAGTCTTAGTAAGGGACCACATCAAATCTGCGCCATAAGGTTTCATCCCATCAGCTGAGTGCCTCCAATGTTAGAATTTAAAGATCTTCTCGGAAGAATGTAAGATCAGGGCAAGCAAGTAGCAGTACTTCCTTCCTTGATACACTCTCCTAGACTGCACTAAGCCACTGCTTCTTAAGGCAAGAATGTTCTTTTTGTAGTTCCCAGTTCTGGTGGATTTTCTTCCATGATGCCGTTTGATTCTGTGGGAGTCCCTGGCTTTCACACTGCTTTCCCTGTTTCCACTTTTGCTCTGACAGAAAGATTGCATACTTGCACCTTTTCAGCTGCAGAAACTTCAGATCCAATGCAGCCTTTTCTTTGCACATGTAGAAGGAAGCGAGGAAATTTCACTGGAAAACAACAAAAAGTTCACAATCCTCTACCCAGGACAGTGTTCTGACAGTGTCCAGGCTGCCTCAAGGCAAGTGAAACACACTCACATCATCCTAATAGGAAAACGGCAATTTGGCAGGGTGCAGCATGGCCCTCTCACATCAGGCATTTTGAGCTGAAACCTGGGGCTTGGGAGCAGGCTCAGGGCAGTGGTAGACAGGAGGATGGGACTGGGTTTCATTGCTGAGATTCCAGAGGAAGTTGTCTTCACAGCCAAGCACTCCCTGCAGAAAGGTTGATGGGTGACTATGTTAGATATGCAACATGTCCAATAAAAGAATTATCAAGAACCTTTCATCAAACACACTCAGATGTACATCGCAAAACCACATTTGTAGCAGCTTATCACAGGTTTTCCCATCTGTATTTTCTTCCTTTCTAACTTTCTAATTTGAGAGCTAAATCAAATTGCAACATTATCATACCATCCTAATAGCAGATATTTTTCTGTGTGTCATACCGACATGATTCTTCTTTCTGGCATCTTGTCATACAATACTGAATGAGTTGAATCCAGGAGACCACTCGTTGGATTGTGTTTCTTCAAATAATTTTTCCAGACTGATTTAGTTATTGTTAAACATGAACCCAAGGTTCCATTCGTCTCCCTGCTGAGCAGCAAACCACTTTATGACAACAAAATAATTGTCTAATGTCCCCAAGGTTTGAGTTTTTAGCTCTAAGATGAGGATCATGAGAGTCTCTTTGTGCCTTTTTCTGCCTTGTCAGTTTGAACAGAATGGTGTTTGAGATAGGGATTTTCTTTTACTATGTGTACACATAGGGACTGTACAGTGACACCAGTTGTTCTAAAACATAAATATTATAGCAAGGATTAACAGCTAATACCATTACATATAATTACATATTCCTTCCTAAAGGAAAAGCACTCCAGAGTATTTCAGGAATTGTGGTACAGCTGAATATGAGGCATTGCTTCTTTCTCAAGAATATACTGAAAAGGAGTTCATTTCAATCTTCATTTTTTAACTGAGGTAACCATTTTCTGGTGAAATCTGTTTGTGGGAAGTGATAATGACTTAGACAGAGAGTCCTGAGAAAAGTGACTCTGCCCATCATCTGGTTTTGGTCACTTCTAGACAAAGGTTTAAATGCACAGAAAAGGTTGGAACCAAGACTTGAAGGAAGGCAAGATTCCTATATCTCATTCTTCCCCATGAACTTCAGAAGGGTTCAAAACAAACCCAGTAAAAATAACCCAAAACCAAAACCACATCAACAAAGACAGGACTATGCAGTGGTCATGTGATAAAAAAAGAATAAGAAAAAATTTAAGAATAAGAATAAGTGGAAAGGAAAAAACTGCCTGAAATATGGCTGCTCTGCATTCTTGCATTATAGTTGAAAAATTAGAAATTACATAATAAAGGAGTAGTTTGTGTTCACAGTAGTGTACAGAAATTTCAGCTAATTAGCTATGTCTGGGCATCCCATTAATTTTAGACAGTCCCTCCTAGCAATGTAGTTCAAAGGCTACAGATGGGACATGGAGAAACAGGAGATTTTGCAGCTGTATGAAAAGAATAAGCTACTTCCTAATTTCCTGTGAGCTGAGCTGATACTTGTGCATTCTTTTCCACTCTCACAGACAGTAAAGCAGCAAAATATGGCAGCAAAACAGAGAAACATCTGGACAATATTGTGAGTTCAAGAAATGAAGCAAAGCATAGCTAAGACTAATAGTCTGGTGAAGCAAGGAGCAGCTAGCAAAAACTAAACCAGGCAACAGTTTAGACCAGCTTAAATCAAGTTTTGTTGTTCAGAAAAACTTAAAACTATAAGCTATGATAAAAAGTTACTTTAGAAATGGCTGAGCAGTAGACTACACAAAGAAAAGGACAGTTAATAATTGTCAGTATAGCTGAAATTTAGGAGTAAGTTATTGTTTATTTATTTCCTTGTCAGATTTTTATTAATTTTTACTTCTCTTAGAATTATTGTTTATTTAGTCATTCAGACCATGTAGTTGTGAGCGAACAAATTACCTAAGTATCAAATATTGTAGCATACCTTCCCCAGGCTTCTCAGGGTAGGCTAGCCCAAACTCCCTTCCCAAAGCAGGGTCAGCTGCAGCAGCTTACTCAGGACCTGCCCTTCACCAGGGATGGAGCCTCTGCAACCTCTCAGGACAAAGTGTTCCAACGTTTAACCACCCTCACAGCATCCTTGCAGAAGCTGCATGCATAAATACCTTGCAGTAGAAGAATTTAAGACTGCCCATCACTTGAGTTTTCTCATCAAAAATTGCCTTCATGTTATTTGAGTCCTCCATCACATGATGTAATGATAGAGAAGAAAATTTTCTTCCAAGTTTCTAATTGACACCTGATGTTTCAAATAGTTAAACCTTTAATCTGATTTCTACTGATTTAGATCAGTGGTCTTTCAAGGGAAGAAGGAGGTAGATTTTTACCAAGGCAGGTAATTCTCTGCCCACCCATAAATGCTGGGTGGGCAAAAAATAATCTATCCTTCAGCACAGTTCACATTAATGAAACTCTTGATATTTAGAGCACCTCATTATCCATCTTTTCTTTTTCCTTTCCACTTAATTGATTTCATAAAAACCCCTTGGTTACTTTCTTTCTTTTGGTTACACTAAGTATCAACAGTACATAACCATAATTACAGAAAATTACTTCATTGTGCATTAGTTGGATTCTTTCCTGAAAATGCTATGTAGAGTCCCAGGTTAAAAACAATTCTATCTGTATTTACAGATTACACTGAGCCCCATCAGAATATGTCTGGGGGGTAGAAATGCTTTATTGAGGAACCAAGAGCTGATTAGGCATTGAATTTTTCAGAGTAGAGCCAAGAGGATGAACTCCACTTTCATGTTGCTCCTTGTGTTCAGTGATTTCCTCCCTGACTCATTCTCCAGATTCAGAAGGACATATTCACGCTGGCTGGAATATAAAACCTATGACACTTCATTGATATTACTAATTGATAGCTAATTAACCAACACAAAATGTATGTTTAGACCAACATATCTTCTACAAAGGCATCCTTGATGAGAAGGCATCTACAACAGTGAATCTACAAGCTCCCTCCTAATGTGGTCCTCTAATACCCCATCATACTCCTAGTACTTTTACCTTTTCTTCCAAATTTTAATTTTTCTGGTCTTATTATTCTTAAGATTATGTGCATTGATTTTGGAAGTTGGAATTTTGATCCACTGCTAATAGGTAACATCAAGCATTTGCTTTCATTTGTAATACAGTCTCTTCTGCTAGAACAGTCTACAACCTATATTCTGCAGCTTCTCCTCTGAGGATTTCTTATGGTGTGAGTTGTTTGATTACTAAAATGCATTGTTCTTGATATTGCTTCTACTCCTAGAGATGTCTTGCTTCCAATAGCCTGGGTCTCTCTGCTGGGTTATCACTTGCACAAGTGAAATGTGTTCAGCTTCAAGCTATACATCGAAGATGACCTGCACCAGGAATCTAAGAAAGGCAGAGCCACTGTTTCTAAAGAAAAAAAGGCAAAAACCTAATAACACCTAAAGAAAGTGATTCTTAATGCCCTCAGTTAACCCATCTTGACTGTTGATGTCTTGACTTCCATACTGTAAAGAAGTACCTCAAAAGGAAGATACCTAGATCCCTGTAAATCACTGCTAACCACTGACTTGAAAGGCCCAACCATCATTTCTCTCTGCTGCTAAATGAGTTTTCTCACACTGTCTTTAACCATTTATTCCAGCATCTCCCTAAGCAAAACATTTATCCTACCATCTCTTCTCCTAAAGATTAAACACTTGCAGTCTTCAGAATCACCAAGGAGAGGTTTTGTTATTATTTTTTTGTTTGGTTTTGTTTTGTAAATGAAGATTTATTGTCTATCTATTATAATCAGTTGGTTCTTAAATCACTGTCACCAGGGGCTGGAACTGTCATGTAACTGTCTGGATGTAAGAGATGTGTATGTTCCACTCATCATTCATTGCTGATTTAGACTTCTTTTTTGTTCTCTGATTGGGTGACAAACTCATTTCCAAATAAGAGAATAAGGAGTATGGAGGAAGGCCATTCAGGCAGAAGCTCTTTTGTCTTGCACATACCATGCTCTTGTCTAGGGAAGTGTGCTGCTACAGAAAACTCTTATCTCAATGTTTTCAGGAAAGTGATGAGGGGTAACCAGGGTAAAACAGAAGATAGACATCCTGATTTAACTGAGAAAAACTTGCTACAGAAAGGATTTTGCTCATGTTCTTGAGATAATATTGGAAATATTGCCTCCAGCTTTTTCTAGAACAAAACTTTTTTTTTTGTCTCTCACTTTGTTCTGACTCTTGGAATCACATCATAACAACAAAAGGCAGAGACTGTAATTCAGACCTATGTTGAATCACAGGACTTATTGCAAGGTCATCCCCTTATGGTTATAACCTTAGGGTTATCCCACATGGCCAGGGACACCCTCCTTCTTTTCATTCTCATTTGGCTACCCTGAAAGTGTGTGACTGCATTCTTCACAGCACAGAGTGACAGTTCCTCAGTGGTTTTATGCACAAATGCCATAGCAGAGATTATACTGAGCTCACCCTGCAACTGCGCATTCCCCAAATAAAGAAAGGTGCCTGACTAAGAGGACTGGAATGCAGCTGGTTTCACTGAGATGGACTCACACAATCTGCTCTCTTTCTGTTGGCTTTCCCACTTTCTGCCACCCAGAACTGTCATTAGTAAGTGTACCTTGTTGTGATGAAGAGCACACGGTGTCACCTCTGCCTGTGTGACAGATAAGCCACTCACTGTTTACAGAATAGTATTATTGTAAACCAGCAGAAAAGCAATATTCTTAAGGCTAAAATATCCATCATGTAATGGAATAAAGAACTTCAAAAGAAAAGAAAAATGAAAGCTTAATCATAGTTTTACTGATTGCCTGTAAAGGTCTTCAGGTGATTGGGCAGTCAAGAGAAGAAATCCATTCTATCCCTTGCCTTGCCATAATACTTGGTGAAAGCTGAACTTCAGGAATGAACAGCACTTAAACTCCCAAGGCTTTCCTCCTTGGCTAAGGGGATAAATGTAAAGAGCAGTGATCTCATTGGGCAGCCCAACAGCCCAAGCCAGGACACACTCTCTACAGACAGGAAGGTATCTCAGAAAAATCAAACCCCTTTACACAGCCCAACACAAAAAGCTGTTATTTGTGCACAACAACCCACACTGTGCTCAGTAAAGAAATTTAAGAAAAAAAAGGAATTAAAGAAAAAAACTTTAAGACTGAAGGATAAGGTGAGAAGAAATGTCTGTTCATGAAGTTTGAGTGAAAATTTTTCTGTCAGGTGAATTTTCAAGTAAGTAATTAATGTCATTATATGAGAAAATGCATGATACTCATCTGCATACATCATCTATTTGCAGAAGCAGTAAGGATCCAATATCCTGACTATATTGTACCTACCGTAAGGATTTAAAATGCTGTTTTACTTCTAGTCTGATGTTTGTTTTTATTTTTTCAACCATCAATATTACAAATTATGTTGAGGACTGCTAGCTGATCACCTTTGCATTTCAATGCTCTCTAACCATAATGTCACCTCTCAAAACAGGAGAGATATGTTACTTCTCCAGCTTTCTGAGTTGAAGACATGTCATTTGTAATTACATTTGTTCCTAAAAGGTCATGAGAAATATGTATTTAATAACTAAGATGACTTTTGTATCTACTTTTAAGAGAACATTCTGCTGTGTGGAATGGAGGTCTTCTCCATGTTGGATAACATTTCCTGCACTGTGCCTGTACTGGACTGCAAAAGAAGGAAAGTCTTCAGGGTAAGAGATTGTTTTCTTGAAGCTAAAGGTATTACAGCTTTTAAACCATGAAAAACAAAAAAAAAATTTAAGCATTTTCTTACAATTTTGTTGGAAAATCTTGTCTTGTGTAAGACAGAGTTTCTGGAGACTGGAAAAATCTGAAACTATTATTGAAGACAGAGGAGTGGCATGGTCTGATAGCGGCAGTGGTAATATCAGAGCAAACAGTGAAAAGAACTTATCTTATAGGTGCCAGGAATCTTTAAGACTTCAGAGAGCTGGGGGTGGACAAGGTGTCTCTTGCCCTCCTCCACCACATGAACCTTCCACTCTCCAGCTGCCCTGATGTCTCTGGGGAGCCAGGAATGGGAAGGCCTTAATGGGCTTCTCCTGCTGTTGGAGACCTTTGAGCAGGATTTACATTACCCCTGAAGTGTTTGAAAAATTTACTGCTATAATGGCTTGATCCTTTGCTGCTTTCAAAGGAAAAGGAGAGGATCACTCAGGGGAGGATTTGATCTGGAAGTGAGCTCCAGGTTGCCCAGAGCACAGCCTTATGGGCCAAGAAGAGGAGGAGGAAGAGGAGGAGGAGGAGGAGGCAGAGGTTCCTGAGCCAGTCCCTCTGAGCTGGGGTTCTTACCTTGTTCAGCAGACACCAAAACAGACAAAGCCATCTCGGGGTCCTTTGTGGTGCTTGGCCTGAGGATAGAGGTGCTGCTGGCTGGATGCCCTCAGTCACACACTGATGCAGACATTGCTTCCTTGCCACAGCCCACCAACACATCTACACCCTGCACAGCCCTGAGCAGAGCACGGTGTGCCCTCAGATTGGGTTTATGCTCACACAGAAAGCAGAATCAACACAACACACCTAAAGCTGAGCCCTGAAGGGAAGGATGCTGCAGACCACCTCAGCCACGTTCCTGATGCTATGTCCAGCCCTCCCCAGTACCCCAAAGCTCAGACTGGGCTGAACAGATCTTTGTGTCTGATGCTAAAGCTACACCAGTAGCAGACATTTCTGCAGAATAAACAAATCCTTCCTTCACTTCAGCAGGAGGACCAGTAACCTTTCTGTACTGCCTGTTTGCTCCTTCCACAAAGTAGGCACTGCCTTCTTCTGCATCCCTGACCTTTCCTCAATGTCTCTCTATTTGTTGCTCCTGTCCTTTTTAAAAAGCCTCTTATTGATGTTTTTAAACTGATGGGGAAATATAAACAAGTAATAAAGAAAGGTTAACAGTACTGAATCGATACTACAGAGAGAGGCATTGGGGAGATGGAATTGAGGAGGTTGACTCTGAAGGAAAGTGAAAGGCCAAATTTAATCACAGTACTCTTAGTAATTAAATTACATTTTGGGTTGTTATTTTTTTAAACAAGAACTAATGAATGCACAAACTTTTGTTAGAGTTTCAGAGAAAGCAAAACAAATGAATAGAAATTATGAACAAGAGCTTTTTCATATTGCTGTGAA
Source organism: Zonotrichia albicollis (assembly GCF_047830755.1). Classification (NCBI taxonomy): domain Eukaryota; kingdom Metazoa; phylum Chordata; class Aves; order Passeriformes; family Passerellidae; genus Zonotrichia; species Zonotrichia albicollis. The sequence continues at coordinate 39,589,626 of NC_133825.1, read as the reverse complement.
CAGAACAATCTATTCCAGATTATTGTGGTCTTTTTTTGTCAGCAAAGGAAAGAAAAATACAGTTGATGTTAAACTGGAAAGTTTTGAAAACACTGATCTGCTGCCAAGCACAGGAATGTGGAAATATGTATGCTACTGGAAATTTTCTGGTATCACAGACTCACAGAATGGTTGTGGTTGGGAGGGACCTCTGGAGATCATCTAGTCCAGTTTCCCTGCTAAAGCAGATTTACCCAGAGCAGATTGCACAGGATTGTGTCCAGGACAGTGCTGAATGATGCCAGAGAAAAATATTCCACAATATCTCTGAGCAGCCTGTTCCAGTGTTCTGCCACCCTCAACGTAAAGAAGTTCTTCCCCATACTCAGGTGGAACTTCTCTGTGCCTGTTGTCTCTTACCATGAAAAGTGTGAAAAGTCTGCAGTGCTGCTATTCCTTGTCTGTTTCCACATCTTCAAAATACAGTGAGCAGAAAGAGTAGCTCCCACTTCTGGACCAGAAAGTTCCCTTTTAAGTGTTACAGGATATCACTGGGACTTGTCCAATGACACCATTGTCCAGTCTCAGGTCCCAGTTCTCCATGTGTTGCAGTTACACACTGTTTTTTAACAGGCTTCCCTTACTGGGAGAATGTTCTCATTTCATTGTTACCTTTGCCATCAAAACATGTTTCCAGTCACCTATCCACATTAGGCTTTAAATATGTGAATATGAACACTGGATTTTTCAGAAATCTCTCCCTCCTCTGCTCTGGCACTGTTTATGATCCTGTCCACCAGCTCTGTGTGTGCATGAACACACATACCATACTGTGAATAGGAAGAAAAGCTGCAAAATGGGAACAAGATAAAGAACTAGTTAAAATAAATGAGAGAAGAATATTGGGATGGGAGGGTGAGGAGTGACTGCATTTTTCAGAACTATCATCATGGCCATCCAGAAGCAGCTTGGGATGAGAGGTTGCCAAGTTTAGTTTTTCTCTGCCTGTGGTCTTCGGATTTCATATGAAAAGAGCCAAATGTAAAAAGAATTAGAGATCCATAAACCAATCCCTGTTACAATCTAGAACAGGGAAATGCTACTTTTTACTCCACCAGTAAGAATGGTGACTGCCATTCAAGTCACCTTTTCCCCCTGCCCTCCCCAGCTCTCCCTTCTTGCACCAGAATTTATGAGATTGTGTTTCTCTGCTCAACAGCAGCATCTTCTTCCATAGGCAAGGCGGGACAATTGAATTCATTTCCTTCCCTTGTCTCTGGCCAAAAATGGCATCTGACTGCACAAGTCTGTCACACAGGCTTTTTTAATATTCCTCCTGTCTTCCCAGCCTGGCCATGTAATTAACTGTGGGCAGGAGAAGGAAAGCAGGACAGCTAAAACCACAGGACTTACAACAGAGCAACCTGGAGAACTTTCTGAGTTGCATTTCTGGTTTTCTTTTCCCTCTATCAAAAATCATTTTTGGAAAGGTGCCAACTGCTGCATTGGTCACTGTACTGATGGTCTACAGGAGAGGGTGGATTGTCAATAATGTGCTCACAGATCCAGCTGGGAATGACTCCTGTGCTCTATAATCCAACAAAATGCACCTGCTCCAGAAATAACTCCAGTTTCGAAACCTGAGAAAATTATCACATCCAGTTAAGGATATGTCTCTCCTCCTGGGGGAATGTTGTAAAATGGACTTCCAGGATGTGCAGCTACAGCTCTGTCTACACCAGCTGATGGAGTCAGGGCTTGAGAGAGCTAAAGGATCACATGTGTTTGCACCACCAGGACACCCAAGGATCAACGTGCCCCTGCTGCTGTAAGGGAGCAAATAACCAACAGTGTCACAGGCTGCATGTGGTATTATCCTTCCCAAAACAGCCCCACAGCCAGCTCCCAATCCAGGCTATTACCCAGAGGCTGACAGCACACATGCTGGCAGGCCCAGTCTGAGGATGGTTCCAGAACTGTTGGTCTCAGCAAAAATCAAGAACAGTGAAAAGCTGCTTTTTTAAAAAACAATGATTCTCTTTTACACATTGTCTTTCTGAGTCCTCCACTAAAGAGAGAGCTTGCTCTGCTTTCTGCCATGGAAAAATCAATGCACCAAGCATGCACAAATCACAAAGAAAATGACACTGCTGTTGGCAGAGACACTCAGGTCCTCCACTGACTGGGGAAAGGCAGAGGAGGATGGACTCATATTTGATCCACTACACAAAAGATAAAAATATTCCCTTTCCAAATCTGGAAGAATCCTTCCCAAACCCTTGCCCCTGATACAAGGCAGATTTATTCAATTCCTTTAAATATTTACCTCCATAACCATGCCTCATAGATGTGTTATTACTTTTTAACCAACATTAAAGTTTAAAACCTGAATAAAAGCTTTGCTTCATACAAGAACTTATCCTTCAGACAAACAGGAAATGCACCACATCATGTGTCTACAAATGTAAAAGTACTCTTAACATTCCATTCTTTTTATGGAAAAAAGTAACTGAAAACTTAAAAATGCACTTCTGTGGGATTAGCTTGAATTTCACCCATGTCAGGTTTTTTTAAGAGGGGCAATTCTTAATAGTGGGTCTGGACAAAGAATTGAAATCAAATTATAGCTCAGAATGATTGCCAGTGTGAAGATACTCCCTCGGATTCCCTCTCCATACACACAGCTGCTTGCTGGGGCTGCTCAGTGGTGGTGAGGAGTATTTAATGTCCCTGCCTGTTACTGACACCTGGCAAGGGTGAGTGGACACAGCTGCTTATTCATCCCCACCCTGACCTCACCCAATTCAGGTATCAGGACAATGGGAATCTCATACCATGGGTACTTTGTGGATCTTGCTGGTGGTGAGATCTGGCGTTCTTGGCTAACTTTGGGGCTGGAATAAACAGCAGCAGCTCATTTGGCATCAGCAAAATAGCATCAGACACAGCACTGAGTCATTAGTTCTTTGGCTCAGGCAATGCTAACATGCTTCATGCACCATAGACACTGAACAATTGTACCATAGAAATGTCATTGTCATTTGGGTCAAAAGACAGCTGTGAGTCTAAAAAGAGCAAACAAGAACAATGAGGAGAAAGGTTAGCCTCCCTCTCTCCAGGACTGGTGCTTCTCAGTCTGAGCAAACCACCACAGGGAGAAGCATCCTTTACTGGAGGGTGCTGTGGACCAGTGGAAACTGCTGAGGTGGTTGGAAAGGATCCTTTCAGGGTTGCACAAACCCCATCAGGCTCAGAAAGTCCCAAGCCTAGTCACAGTTGGAAGCAGGCAAGCACAAGGAAAGAATCTCACAGACTTGCCTTGCTCCTTGTCCGTGAGCCTTTGCATACAGCCCTGGGCTGGCTGGTGCCTCACTTAGGCTCAGGATGACTTTTCCTGCCTTTCAAGGACACACACACTGCCCAGGATGAGAAGCAATGGTCTGTACCATGTCCCTTCATCCCAAACAATCCACATCACAGGCACAATCCCCAGATTCTCCACATCCTCCAGTCTGGAAAGCTTTTCATCCAGGTGAGACCTGCTCCCTCCTCTCTGTGCTAGAAAGGGAAGGCAAGACAAAACAACTCAAAAACTGTGGAAGACACCACCTCTTATCAAAGGCTTGCTCTCCTTTTGCAATAGCAACTATTAAACAAACTTGATCCATCATTTCTAAACTGAATTTCTTGGGGACAGGGCTATATATTTTTCTTCAGATTGATAATGTTTGTAGATTTCAGCATAAATTGTTTCGTAGGGTTTCAATGCATCTGAAATTGTGCTTTTTTCTGCCATTGCTGAAGAAAGTATTCCTTGAAGAAATGTCACCCAACTTTAATAGAGATCATAACTCACAGGAGAGACCTATAGAGTAATTTCCACTGGGATTAATGCAGCCTGGAACAGTTGCCTGCTGTTGACGTAACACTGCCAAATGTCTTTCCAGTGCTTTATAAATGGCCAGCATGTGGTTACTTATCAAAGCAAGGAAAGTGATGCAGCAGTGGACTCTGCTCATGGAGAATCCGAAGGAAAAGAAACCAGGAGAGCCTTTATTTGGTAATATGGATTAATTAGCTCTGTCTTGCAGTAGCACTGACTGGAGCAAGGGCAGCAGCTGACAAGTGGGACACTCACTTTCTTCATGTCAAGGGCCCAGGGCCAGCCTGATTGCCTTCTTCAGTTCACACCATCAAAGTGTTTCGCTCTTGAAATTAAAATTTGAAGGCTAGATTTTCCCTAGCATTAAAAAGCAAAATCCAAGGAGGTGCATTTGGGTCCCCAGAGGCAGCCTAATTCTACTCTAGCTTAAGATTTGCTAATGCATTGAGGTCATTAATGTTTCATGGTGGTTCCATTTCTGCATGCACACAAAGCCGTTACATCACCCTGGCTTTAATGAACTTCTCCAGCTTCCCAGGAGGCCTTTGGAAGCAGGGACGGTTTTCCCTAATGAAACAATCCTGCCTCTTTGTTTTGAAGTTGTTTACATAGTTAATACCCCCTAAAGGGAAACAAGAAAATAGAAGCCTGTATGTAGAGAGTTGCTCCACAGATAAAGTACACAATTCTCTTGGGGAAATAAATCATTAAGTTAGGGTTTGGGTATGTTTTTGGGGGTTGAATTTTTTTTTTCATCTAAAGGTTAATTTCTATAAAGATAAACAAAGGTTTGCCCAGAGTGATGGGGAAAAGTGAAAGAAGAGAACAAGAAGGAAATTATCCATCCAACAGGCCATTTTCCCCTTTTAGTCAGAGAAACTTCTAAAAACAGACTGTATCTCTTTGCTTCAACTTCTTGATTAACATAATTTAGAACAAACAATAATCCTGGTTTGGGTAGTCTGGGGGAGCACTAATTCTGGTGTTTATGGTCAGAAGATCCTTCCTAATCTCTTTTCTTTCTGATGGAAACCTTTGGCAACTCAGCCACTCTGTCATTAAGTCCTGTTACTTCCAATACAGGTGTTAATAAATCAATAATAGATTCTGAAAGATAAGTTTCTGACCACAGCAGGGAGAGTGGTGGTCTTGGCTTTAATCTTCTTTGGCTCCCTTTTACCTGCATTTAACTCAGCCCATTTCCATGATAAAGCTCAGAAAACAGCATTGAAATAATAAATGAAGGTGTGTAACGTTTTGTAGCTGTGGTTTCTGATAGTTACCATGGTGGTTGTTAAAACCCAGAGAATAAATGAACAGTCTATTATTTCTGAGACTGAAGCTCGATAAAAGTGAGCCAAAACAACACCACACACAGGCAAAACCCCCAAAGAGGCATTCAAAGTATCATTTGTAAGCTCACCTGACACAGTCCTGATACTATAATTGCACCATGAAATAGGCTTGGAGCAAAATGATCCAAATTGCCAGTGTCACAAGGCTGGTAGTTAAATGTCTAGGAAACAGCAGGCTCCTGATGAGCAGTGTTTGTGTTTTTGAAAGAGAAGCAGCAGAGGGGAAGAAGAGTGGGACCAAGCTGCCTGTGCAGAGAGCAGCATCTCATTGCAGCAAAAGAGAACACGGTCAGGCAGAAATTAAGGGAGTGGGGCACATTGTCTCCAAATTATAGAGGAAATTAGTTGATTTTCAAGATAGCTAGGCTGTCATTTACCAGGTGAATATATTTTAATCAGTCCTATGTAGACTGTGCCTGATGCTACATGAGGTCATTTGAAAGTCCCAGCTGATGTGGCACAGATTTTCTGAATATCTCAGAAAACTGGAGGCCAAAGGACCAAGAGGTCTTTTATAGGAGGCACTGAGCTTACCTACAGGGAATTGCAAGTAGATTAAGTAGATTTTAAAAGAAACAAATTCTCATCTTTATTCAAAATTAGCTTTTTTTAGCAATGCAGAGTGGGAAAAAGTTAAGGAGTAATAGACAGACAAGGTGCCGCTTACCGCAGCCTGCAGGGCAGAGAAGGGCAGGGGATCCTCACAAGCACTCCACGTGCCCCAGCATGTCAGTCATGGGAAAGGAGGCTCTGGTTTCTGATTTGGAGTTTCTTTTTTTGCTTGTCATTCCAACAGCATGTGCAGGCAGTTCCAAATGGTGTGAGCACCTTGCTTGGCTTGATTGGGGATGGACTGGAGCAACTGCATAGCTGGATGCAGCCAGTGCTTCCCTGACATTGGCTGGGCAGGTGGATGAGGCACAGGCTGATGAGTCATGCCACTGTAAATCATTTTACTTGTTAGTTTTGACCCAAGCTAGCAGGGAAGGGTAATTCTACCTGACACAGAGAGGTCAGGATGGCATTTTCTAAACTTTGGCATCATTTTCTGTCTGTTTGACAGTGAATCATTAAAAAAAAATGGTAAATGGCTCTATTTCATGATTCTCAGAATCATGAAGCTGCTGCTTCATGCCATAAGTCACACAGAATCACAGAATCACTGGGTTGGAAGAAACCTTCAAGAACATCGAGTGCAACCCAGCCCTAACACCTCAACTCAACCATGGCACCCAGTGCCCCATCCAGTCTTTTTTTAAACACATCCAGGGATGGTTTTACCACCCTCCACCACCTCCCTGGACAGACCATTCCAGAACTTTATCATTCTTTCCATAAAACACCTTTTCCTAATATCCAATCTATATTTCCCTTGGTGCAGGTTGAGACTGTGTCCTCTGGTTCTGTCAGTGCTGCCTGGAGAAAGAGACCAATCCCACTGAGCACAGTCACCTTTCAGGGAGCTGTACAGAGTGAGGAAGTTGTAGAGAGTGAAAGTCTGCCCTGCTCTCCCTCAGCCAAAATAATTAATGCTTCAATCCCAACAATGCAATTCTCCTTTGTCTTTTCTTAAGGCTCCAATGCATTTAGGTAAACCAGTGCCCACCATTTGATTTCAATCAGTGGCCACTGCTGCACCAGGCTGATTCACAGCAGAATTTTGACACTCAAAGCAGGGATGGATATTGCCCACTGCTATATCCTTTTTCCTTGCCATGGGGTTTGCCAAACTGCTCTCATCTGTACAGTTTATGAGCCTGTCCTAAAAAACCATGGATATCATCTCCCCATTTAAGGTGCTCCTGAGTTCACAGGGAAGGTCAGCCCCAACCTTTTTCATGCCAAAACTGTTCATGTCATGGCCAGGGATGGCATAAATCAAAACAAATCTGTTGGGAGTCATCATGATTTAGTCAGTATTAGAGCAACTGTGTTAATATGCAGCATTTTGCCCTAAAACTTTGCACATCCACTTTTTCTATATGACTTATACAATTCCCATTGGATGATCATAAATCATTTTCAGCTGGCAAGGAGTTCAAGTACAGCTGGCTAAGCCAAAAAATCATCAGAGTGCATGAACAAAACTTTATGGAGCCTATGAATTCACCAACAGCACCACATGTTTGCCAAGCCAGTTATTACAAAAGCCCATGCAGCATTTAACTTTGTGTAGCACCCGCATTGCAAAGAGGAAGAGAAGGGAAAGTAAAAATATGGATGCAGATCACACATTTTTTATACCTACTTATCTTTCATTTTAAAATTTTCCACAGTTCTAAAAAGCACCCATGTAAAAGAAATCAGAAATTTTTGTGGGGGTCTCTTTGTAAGATATTTTTCCTCACAGAAAAAAAATATCCAGATTGTGGTCATTGAATGAAAAGGAGTATTGCACATAGGTAACATTTAATTAACACTAATTGAACAATAAGAAGGATTGCTACATTTTCATCAGAAACCAAAAGTTTACAGCAGAAATCTTTTAATTATTATAAAAGCTCATAAGTCAGGGCTCACAGTTTACACCTGCACATGTTGAGTAACTAAAGCGCACAGGCTGTTCTGTCAGGTAATGATCCATATTTTTTTCCTCTGCTCAGGGAATGAAAACTAAAGATCAACTTTTAAGGTATGCAATGAGCATTTACTGAAGGGAAAAGGAGTACTGAGTCTTCCATTCACACACCAGATGTTCCCATTTAACAATCGTTTTCATGGAAGCTCAGCTCACGTGGAAAGGGAAAGCTCCAGAGGTCAGAAGGGGGAAACAGACGAAAAGTTAACCTGTGGAATAAGGGCAGCTGCTGAAGAGATTGTTCCCAGTTTTGGCCTGGTACACCCCAATCCAGCACTGCAAGGGGTCAGAGCCAGGGCTGGTACCCAGTGCAGTTCCCTGGAAGTTGGTGTGAGTGACTGATTTACACCATCCTCCCAGTCCAGCAGCCTCAGAGCTGATGGGCTGTGACCTCCTTCTTTATTACCTCAGGACCCTGCTCCTCCTGGCACATTTTCTGGTAGCAGAAATGGCACAAGTGGGATTTTTCAGTATTTTCTTATTTATGCTTTAAAAACCTCCTTAGGCTTTTGCACAGGTCATGGAAACGAAGAGGTTTAAGAGTTCAAACAAAGCAGACACCTCTCCAAATTCCTCACAGTCTGTGTCCTGTTGTTAAAAACACCCCCTAGCACAGCAGAGTGTACATCAGTACTGATACTGAGGGCATAGCTAGGACATCTGGATTAACTTAAGCCTCATTTAATTTTGGGCACAGGCTGAAAACCCCTTCATTTCATTTGGAGCAGCAGCCTGGCTCAGAAGAGTTTGCTCCTGTGCTATTTGCCTTCACTAATTGGTCATCTGCCTGGTTCAGCCCTGCTGCTCAACCAGCACAGGAGCAAACCACACTTCCTCAGCTACTTTTTGCCCAGCATCACTTCATAATTTAGGGAGAAGGAAGGGTATTCAAATCACAGAAATGTGATTTCTCGTTGGGCCTCACAATCTGTTTCTTCAAATAGGTAAGTCGAGGGCTACGTGGGCTGAGTTTAAACCCCAGTCTTCTTTTCTGAACTTTACAGCAGCAAGAGAGAAAAAGTTTGCAAGTATTATGGTTGGAGTGAGGCAACCAGGTAAAGAACCTTTGCTGAATTGCCAAGGACAAGGAAGAGATGTGTAAAGGCCCTTTATGTTTTCTAAAGATACATTTCTCTCCATCACCGTACTAAAGTGATTCCATTTAATCTGAAATGACAATAACCAAGTCACTTTTTTTTTTCATGGCTATTTTGTCATTATTTTACCCAGATTTCCTGAACTTCCATGGGGATTTTAGATATGGTTTCCCTCTCTCAAGCCCCCCTCAGTTCAAGTTATCTCCACATGCCAGTTCAAGTTATCTCCACATGCCCTTGGCAGGTTGGAGCTCAGCCCCTCTCAAATTGTAGTGGTCCATTTTCCAATCAAAGGCATGTTCCTGCAAATGACTGAATTCACACTTCCTAGGCCACAAGGAGCAAGGGGATTTTTGTCCACCAAGTTCCCTCCTGCTAAAGGTCACAGCAGCATTTTGCAGCCTGGATGTGGCTCCCTCATCCTGGGACATTAACAGCTGCCCCTGACCCACATCAGCACCTGTCACACAGGTATGAGAGAGAGAGTCTCAACACTTCTCTCCTGTCTGCCATGAATTTGAGGACCCTTGGTGTGAACTGGCTCTTTTAATGTATTTCAAAAACATGGAGAAAAAATTAAGCCCCTGTATGTCAAATGTAAAATGAGCCAAGACCCACGTTATCAGGATGCACTAGGAAAGCCAGGACACATGCAAGCCCTTCTCACTGTTCAATCTCAGTGAGTTTGAAGTTGATGCCAAACTTTGTGTCCTGGTGCAGGATCACCAGGAACAGGCTTGCTACCAGCTCAGGAGTGCTCTGGTCACACTGCTGACCCTGCAATGCAGGACCTAAAAAATGGCTCTGTTTGCCAGCACAGAGATGAGCCCCAGCTCTGTAGAGCCTCCCTACATCTATGCCTCAAGACATCACAGCACATCCTGCAGAGGACATGTCCTGCCTGTGCACATTAAACACACCAAATTCACCAATTTCTTTGCATTTCATGCTTTACTGCGGCAGCAAAAGTCTCCCCTGCAACTCCAGAAAGCAGCGAGTTGGGGCGGGCAGTCAGTGCCCCCACACTGAGCCTGCAGCGCCGTGCTCTGCCCTGCGAGTTTCAAAGCTGGGCACCCACAGATCAGACATCAGAACTGTGAGCTGTGTGTGAACCAAGAGCAGCACAAACCAAGAGTGACTCTCTCCCTGAACAGGCACTAAGAACCAGAGCAAGAAAATGTCACTTCTTCCCCTGGTACTTATGGGGCAACAAATACTTGGGGAAGGTTTTATGGATCACATCTCAGCTCCTTCTTATCTCTTGCTCTAGCTGTTGACAGTGGCAATGGAGAACATATTGCTTTAAAAAAAAAGCCTGCTAGAGCTTTTGCTGTCAAGTAGGTCTCTTAAACCCCATGGGTAATGTTCTCAAATGACAAAGCTGCTCTCCTTTTTGGCAACAGTCTTTTATCAAGCAATACAGCAGCACATTTTCAATCATCTCCGTATCACAATGAAGAGACAAACCCTGTTAGCGTTGCTCTCCGAAAATCATAAAATGCAGTGGCTTGGTACACCTAGGGACTAGGCTGGGCTTTGAGCTTCCATGAATCTCAGCAGCAGCAGGAGAAGTGTAATTCAATCTTTTTAACTTGGTGATATATATTCATGTCAGTGGCTTTAAGATAAGGAAAAGACTTTAGTTGAAGAATGAAACTTTTGATGAATAACCGAGAGTACAATGAATAATGTACAAATATTTCTTTCCTCTCAGTCAAAATGATTCCAGATCCTTTTTCATTTTAATCCCTGTTGTATTCTTCATTAAAGAAAAAGAAATTATAGAAATGAAAGGAGAAGAAAAAAACTCTATGTTTTTAAAGGCATTGGAGTTCTAAAAGAAGAGCTTCTAAAAGAAGCCCTCCTGATTGTACAGAAAGATATTTTTATGGTTTCTTTTTAACTGCTAGAAAACAGAAGATTTTTGGGTACTGGCAGTACTGTGAAAACCTCAGCCCTACCTGTTCATGCCCTGCACAAAATGTGGGATTTATCAGAGAAAATGTCTCCCTTTACCTGGGAGGTATTTTTCATCAAAAAAAAAAAAAAAAAGAAATGAACTGTTACAAGCATTTTCTTCCCTTGCAATTTCATTCTTAGTTCTGTCATTGCTAAAAAGTGATGAGACCAACATATATAAAGGTAGCATCTTTTCTACAGAGAGGCAACAAAAGCAACAAATGTAAACATCATTTGTTTGTTTTCCTACAGGATGGGAACAGGAAAATGAGATACACTGAGCACTAGCTCAGAGTCCTGCCATTTTTTCACAGGTGACATCAAAGCCTGGCCTGAGTAAGATGCTTTCAGCAGAAGGGTGTCCCTGACCTGCAGGCAGACACAGCAGATGATGTTTTTAACCCTCAGAAGGAGGGAGGTCACATTGCCTGAACTTTTTGAACTTAAATTTTGTGGTGGTGAAGTAAAGATGCAGAAGATGGGCATCCTCAACAGCCAGATTTCTCCTCTTCCCCACCTTTGAATGAACAAGGATGAATTTCACCTCCCCACTGAACTGGCTGCATAGGTGGGAATTTCTGAGCAGGGATAGAAGCAAGTAAGAAAGGCAGAGAAATAGGTGGTGGTGCAGGAGGTGAAAGAAAGCAGCTAGCCAGAAAACCAAACCATAGCACAGCCATAGGAAAGTATCTGACTATAAAAAATAGACAAATGCAATTGGTGGTTAGTTCCCACCATGGCAATAGCAACAGGAGGAGCAGGCCCACTGCAGTCAGGAAAACACAGTCCAGAGCAATGGCTGGTGCATGCTGTGTTGAAAGTGTTACCAGGTTCATGCACAAAAAACCCATTTAATTGCAGGATTCAAGGAAATGACTATATTGTCCATGCTTGACCTCAATCCCACTCCACAGAGCTCAGAACAAAGTCAAAACTGACCTTCAGAAGTTTCTGGAGCAAATCCATTCCTGCCATGTGCAGGTTTCCATCCCCTCTGATTTATGGAAGTCAGGCATATTTGTGAAACACATTATATGAAATTGCTAGAAGGAAAAAATAAGGAAAAAAATGGTTTGCTGGAGCCAACAAAGTTACAAAAAAGCCCTTACTGAATGGAGCTTTTCCTCTATGATGTCTTGTTTGAAGTTGGTCTCTGGAGGGCAAAAGTCTGTTAACAAAGTATTTTTTTGAAATGAAGATGAGGGAAACACATTTTAAAATATCCCAGATGGGAATAAAACCCTTTACTTCCAAGCATGTTGAGGATGAAGTGGGTCACTGTATGCTTTGATTCCCCAACTTGTGTCCCCTGTAATCACACAAAGTGTGAGTGCAGTAAATGCAGAGGCACCAGTCTGCCCTGCTGATCCAGAATCCCGGCAATCTCTGGTTCTTGCCATGCAATAGGAAGATTTGCTCACTGAATGGCCTGAAACTGAACAGAGGAGGACAATTTCCAAACAATTTTGCACAAATTGACCACTAACCTTATTGTCTGCAGCAGCCCCAATACTACAGTTGAACCATGGTGAGTGAAGCAACCAAATTTTCACTTCATGTTCCATCTCCACTGGCTAGGGTGGCCTTGGGGCTCTGCAGATATGTTGGCAGGTTCCTAGGCTATCTATCAATCCATCCACTCCAAAATAACATAAAAAGGCTTTTAGTGTAACAGAAGGAATGAGACTGCTGTTACCCAAGCTAAGGAGGTGACAGAGGTGAGGAAATCAGGAAGCCAGTCTCCCAAGGCATCCTGGTGAACAGGAAGCAGAGAAGGTTTTCTTCTAGTGTCTGAAATGATGACCCTCTTCTCTGGAGAAATTTTGAGAAATATCCTTAGGGTTGGGCTGTGCTTGAGACAACATTTCCACTGTTTAAGGAGGACAGGAAAAAACAGAGTGGAAGTCTGGAAGTCACATCTTAAGTCAGTGTTAGAGGTAGGGTCCACATGCAAGTTTTCTCCAATACCAAACCACTTCCCTACCCACAAAGGTTTTTTGTGTGTAAAAGTTTTCCCACTTTCCAAGAATGCTGTGCTGAGAATCCAGGGCATTTTCCTTTAAATCTGTGTTCCCATGTGATTTATAGCCCAAAGACAAGCATTCCATTTGCTCCCCAAACTTTTCAGTGGTGCTTGGATCAAAAATTTTCAGGCTACATTAAAGTCTAAGGTATTGATTTATTTTCATGAATTCATTTTCCTTTTCCTTGTCACAGCTTTCACAGATTTATGAGGTTAAAGAGCATGAAGCTAATTAAATAATCTGACTGGTTGAACATCTGTTGAAACACAGTAATAACTTCTGAAGCCAACATTCCTGATGAGCTGTTAATTATTTAAAAACTAGAGGAAGGGTTTTACCATCTAAGAAAATCAAGAAACCAAAACTCTTCTGGGCTCAGTGTGAACCCTCAGCATTGCTTTAAAGTCTTTTACACCCACTTATACTCTTTGACACCCTTGAGTCCAGGTGTTCTTTTTGGGCTCTCCTACAGCCAGAGTTCCTAATGTAAGCCAGATGGTCTGTGGGGAAGGTCCAGCCCTGACTGCAGACTGTTGGTGTGCAGCAGCTACAAATGGAAATTAGGATTCAGATATGATGGAGTTAACTGCATGCAGACACCCACCTCAGCCCAAAACAGAAACTAATGCATGACCTTAAGTTAGTGGTTTAAGTCCAAGCAGCCACTTAAGTAAGGAACTTAAACCTTTTCTTCAGTTCCCTCTTGCTCTCCATCCCCACAGAGCATCCCTGGACTGACTTAGGAGTTCCCAAGCCCAGAACCTTCCACCAGACCGACGTGCAGGAATTTGGTTCTCAGCCTGGCATAGTCTGCCCCAGTTTGCTTAGACTTTGCATTGTCTTCACATCGTGTTCTCCAAATAGCTTTGTCAAAAATTCATCAGTGGAGCAAATAAATAAATAAGTTCAATTCCCTGCTACTACTCAGGATCACTTTATGTTTCAAGGCTGATGAAAGTGTTTTGAATTGACAAGTAATTTGCAGCTGTTCTTAAATCCCCTCCTCTGCTGGTAAATTATAGGGGCTGTGGCATGCTTGTGAGTGTTTGTGCAGAGTGAGGGTGTGCCCCAAGGCCTGCAAGAGTTAATGACAGATCCAGGGAGAAAGTGCCCACTGAGGCCAACAGCATCTTCTCCAGGCTCCCCTGCACCAAAGCCACAGGAAAAAAGCCATGTGCTTGCCCTTTCTGTGACTTTTCCTTTTAGAAATGAACAAATTGTTCACACAGTAAATATTATCCATATTGTAAATTATTCATAGTCCCAAAGTGCAGTGGGTGAAAGTGGGGTTGAAGCTTGTGCTGAGATTTTTCTGCATAACCTACAAAAGAAAGGGAAGTTTTAAACACACACACACACACACACACACAAAAAAAAAAAAAAAAAAAAAAAAAAAAAGAAGAAGAAGAAAAAAGAAAAAGAAGAGGAAAGTCCCTCAGCATCTCATAGTTCAGCTCAGATCTCTAACAGCCTATAGACTGGAACTGACAGGAACATTTCAAGGTTAAAAAAAAATTAAAACCATAGTCTCACAGGTTTTGCTAACAGTATCTTAGGGTATTCCAAGTGTAGCTGATATTATTAGGCTACAAGGTTCAGAGCCACAAATGGATTTAGACTTTCAAACTTGCCTGCAATCAGCCTCACACCCTTCAGTACATGCATGCTGTGGAGGGCTCCTGAGGGAAGAGAAGCCTTTCTGTGTGGCATGTTTTTGGTCTCAGTCTTTCTCCATCCTTGTGGACTCTCATGAGACCCAGAACCACTCTGGAATGAGGGGTGTGTACATGCTGGGGCACTGTAAGTGCACCCAAATGTTTCCAGATGTGGCAGCAGCAGATGCTCCCCAGGCTGACTTTGACTTATCTTGGTTGTCAGATTATCTCACATTTATTTTCACCACCCTTTGTACTCATTAAAATTTCTCTACTGTCCCTGGTTTGTCTGAGGGTCTCTTCAGGGAATGCTCGTTTCAAAAAGACAAGTAAAGGCAGCTACACCCCTTTTCCTAGCCCAGACAATTGCTGTGGTCAGTTCTAGATGGTCCATTCACACAGCTCCTGTAAGGCTTGTCCTTGTCTCCCCTCCCAGCCAAGGATTTTAACTTGTTGCTTCACCCAGCATACAGACAAATTAATATCCATGAAGGAGGACTTTGTCCCATGAACTGAGAAATATTGCAGTGTTTTGTCATTCATCTTCCTTCTCTTTCCCCACTGACCTCTTTGGGTCCATTTTCCTTACAACCCACATCAGCAGCCACTCCTTTTTCACAGCAACCACCCAACCCATTGAATAAAATCACATGCAACCCTAAGCTGAGCTTTGAAATTGGCCAAAAAATTCTTCCTGAGCCCTCACTCACCCAACACTGCTTTGTCAGGATCCTCGGTGCTCAACACTGGGACTTCAATGGGGAATCACTTGCTTAAAGTTTGAATTCCAATGCTGAGCATCAGGATGTGGAAGCAGAGATGACTCCATCTTATATGGCCTGAATGTTCTACATCTCCTATTGATTCAGTGGATCCAGGCTGACACTTTAGAAACTTCCTGTGCTGAAGTCATTAAATGATTAACCAACCTTGTGCTTCTCACTGTGCCTTCTGGTCAGCACAGGATCTCAGCCAGCCTGGTTCACCTCTCTTCTTCCTCACTCTGCTTCACATCTGGCTTCCAGTTCTTCTCTCCTTTTTGACTTTCAGGTTCAGGTAGCCAACACAAGATTTTAAAAACATACATCATCATAATATTTCTGTTTAATTAAACAAACATGCTACTCCTTCCTTCCAACTACATCCCTGTATGTGATTTTTTTATTAGTAGTAGCATTACAATCTCCCCTAAATTTTGGTCTGAAAACTGCTTGACATTCACAATAAGGCATTAAAAAGGATTTATTCCATCCTTGAAGTTTGCATGTAACTCCTCTTAATGTGAGAGCTCAAACTGGTGTAAATCAAGACTAAATTCACTGATACCAGGGGGCCTGAACAGGTAGAATCACCATAAAGCAATTGTAAAACAAATCTTTTTATATTTATCAATGGTAAAATCCCAACAACAACAGCACAATTGCCTTCTCCCTGCACAACTACATTTAAAGTACAGTCAATTGACCTACTAGTAATAATTTTTTTGAAATTCAGGAACAAATTATTATTATAATTTTTTTGTTTTGTTTTGTTTTGCAAGGACAAATCTTTCTTTTCTGCTCTCTCACAGAAATTTATGAAACAGTTCCTAGTGAGCAATTGTTCTTTCCTCCATGACCCAAAATAAACTCATCTCCATGGTCTCATATAGAAACATCAGCAAATTTGTTTAATAAATGTTTCAGGGTCAAGGGAAAAATGTAGAGGTAAATGTATTTAAAGGTTTTGAAAGCTTCATGGCAGCAGTCCAATACTGCTTTCCTTGCCTTTATTTGCTGGCTTTGGCAAAAAAAAAAAAAAAAAAAAAGAAGAAAAAAATAGGCCATAAAGCTTAGAAAAGTGATCAGTCTCTGGGTCTGGGGCTCCTGTCACCTGCCATTTCCCTGATGTAGCACCGTGATATACAACAGCAGAGCAGCACTCAAGTGATCTATTACAATAATATGTCAGTAATGCAATGGGGCTTTGATAGTCCGTAATAATCAGAGTACTTCAGTGGGGAGAGGGCAAGGGAAGACCCAGCAGAAGGCAAAGTCAGCTAAGCAGAGCCTCAGCCTGTTGAAGTGTGTGAAAGTGAAACAAGACAGGGAGGAGCTGACTCCAGGAGCAGTTATGAGGCATTTTCCTGAGGAGCACCAATTCCCTGAAAGAGGGGTATTTGGCACAACCATGACAATTTCATAATGTAGTAAACAATGCTTACACTGCCCTTCATAAAGGGAATAAGAGGTCCATCCATCACAGAAAAACCAGCTGGATTTAGGCAAAGATTGAGCTACTGCTCATGTTTCTAGGCTATGAAGTTTAAGTGCCTGCACTTGACTCCACAGCTGCACTTAGCTGAGTTTCTGAACAGTTGAGCACTGGGTCTCAGTGGCAGCTTGTTAAGCCATGGCAATTTCATCCCTTGTGCTTGTCTGTCCGTAACTTGTAGTTCAGGATCCCAAGAACACAAGTGTTACACTGTCATTGCTGTAAAGAGGGGCAAACACAAATATTTCAAAGGCTGAGAGTTCTTCTGTGATGCTGAAAGCATCTCCTACATCACACTCAGGGACGGCCAACCCAGTCCTTCACTGCCTGACTTTCTCAGCTTTCTGACATAAAGGAAAACCAGAAACAACTGCAGTTTATGGACCTCAGACCTAAAGGAATGGAGGGAGAGTGGGGTGTGCATGCATGTGCATGGGTGGAGATGGCTGCTACATATCCAGAGACATATTTCCATGCTCTTTTCTGTTTTTCAACAGTCTCTTTTGCCAAGGAGTGAAGAAAAATTTTCTTTCTTTTCTTTTCTTTTTCCCACATAGGCACTTTACAGTCTCTTACAAGCTAAAATCAGACAGGTGAGAGCATGGGATTTATGGGGTTGTGCTTGTACAAGCAGAGTGTTCTCCCCTCCTATTCACCTCCAAGGCTCCAAAGAGAATCAGCCTGCAGAATGGAAAGGTAAGAAGATAATTATTTTTGCAGAGGAGCACTAAGAAGGAAGGAGAGCTAGCTGTTTTCTGTTTTATCTTAAAAGTCTTGCCTTAGAACATTTCTCTGTTGACACTCCATGTGCATGCATGACCCTGAACAACAGAGTTGGAGGCATAGATATTGCAAGGGAAATTCAGAAGAGAAAGAAGACTTAGCCAAGAGGAAATCTAAAAAGAACAAGGATTGAAAAAGCAGCCAGGGGTAACTCTGATGTACAAAAATACATTTATTTTCAACAATTTCAAAACCACTGCCTTTTTTTACAGTAGAAATATTCAAATGGAACAATAAAACCAAGAACAGTATATATATATGTATATATATGACTCATGCAGTTGTATTACTGTGTTCAATACAGGTATTGCAATTGTCTGTCTCATTTAATCCTTTGAAACCACGGTGGTGGTTTGGGTTTAATGCACTGTCCAACATCATCAGAAAGAATGTGAGGATTCTGGTTTGGTTCATTAGAGCTGGAATAGGTGTGGGAGCTGATTGAAGGGAAAGGGAGGAGGACACCAGGACATCTTTGTACATCTGTGAAACCAAAGTTTAGTCCAGAAGAAATTGCACACTTCCTACACATGCTCTCATTGATGGCAACTGTGTCTGAAACACTCTGTACCCCCCTGTCACTCTGGTCTCACCTCTGATCCTGCCGGGTTTAGGGTTAGGGCTCTTGAGTACTGGTTAAACTAAACAAAGGTTCATGGTTTATATCAGACTGTCAGCCACACAGAACCAGAAGCTGCATCTAGTCTCCAGACCTCATGCATTATTCCTAAATTACAGCTAATCCATCATGGGGGAAAGGCTGGCAGTGATAGAGGGCACTGACCCAGTCCCTTGCTCTCTGCCTCTCTCTCTTTCATTTCCTCTTTTTACATAATTACATTGTAGGAGCTATTTATGTTCCATTGATGTCATTGCCTATTTCCCTCATTACTCAGGTAAATAATAATCTACAGCTTCAAGGATTTCCACTACATTTCCCTCAGGGGTAAAACCTGCAGGGAAAAAAAAGCCCTGATGAAAACCCCAAGTTGTTATTTCCCAGCAAGCCAAATAAAAGTGGCCAATACTCCAGCCTGTGCTGACACTGCAGCTCAGTACTTCCAAAATGGTGAAGAGGGCTGGCTGCCCAGTCCAAGCCTTACACAGGTCCCATGGACAGGCAGGAATGCAGCAATGACCCTCCTTGGATTCTAAAGGAGCAGATTTCAGTGGTGAACCCAAGCTTTCTCCAGCTGCCATCGGCCGTGACTGTGCCCTAAAGGGGCAGGAGTGACCTGGCAAATGTGGTGCCATGCACACCCTGGGGATGCACCTGGAGCCCACAGCCTGGTGCTGACAGGTGTGACAAACTGCACTGGGAGGCTGTGACACCCACCAAGTCCTGTGGAGAAGGAAGTTTGAGCAAACATAAGAATCAGTCAGGCTTTTCTGACATACAGTTTTGGCTTCATGGATTTTTTGTGTTTGCTTTGTAGGATACTTTAGGATCATTTTGGATGGAAAATGTCTTTCTAGACAGATGTTTCTCCAAAACTGCCATTCAGAAATTTCTCAGCCTTCACTGAGATTAAATTTTTTTTTTGAGAAGTGAATTTTTTTCCATTTTTTCAACACCTTACTCCCATTTTTTTCAACACCTTACTCCCATTTTTTTCCTTCTTACTTTCTTCCATTTGAGACATTTAACAGCAATTTTTTAAAAGTGTAAAGGAATAAAATGTAAAAAAAAAAAGTGAAAAGAAATTAAGAAAAAGAATTGTGAAAACTTTAGTCCTCTGCCTTGTTAAAACGGCATGAGATGAAGCCCATAAAAAACCTATATAATTCCAAACAACAATGAAAATCATCACTTTGCCTCGTGGTTTATAAGGAAAAAAGTTAATACAGAAAATATTGAGTATTTTACATTCAGCCCTCTGCAGCAGCTCACCACAGCAGTACCTCAAATTCTAATGATCAGCAAAGACTGAGATCAGCCCACACTTCAGCTCAAAGCCCATGGGACCATTGTTTATGTACATCCCTCCCACCTCCACCTAAATGGGAAGCTATGGCCTTGTGCTAACACTTATCACCAGACTGGGCCATTACTGTAAACTACTGAGGAGTTTCAGTAGAACAGAGACAGTAATGCAACAGTTTATGCACTTGTGATGGATGGAAACCAAGGTTAAATAGAATAACACAGCCATTGCTCTTCACCTTGCATTAGAAACCAGAGCAGGAAAATGAGGGGGAAGACAGAAGAGAAGTATTTTTAAATCAATAGAAAAAAAAATCCACAAAACTGACTGAAATAAAACCTGAGAATATTTGGTTTTAGTACTTCTCAAGAAATAGTTTTTCCTTATTTTTAGGTTTACAATTTTAATCTTGAAACACTTCCTGAGTTTTGCAAAATTGTGTTTAACCACTTTTCTCTCCACCTGCAGAGCCACCAGGATTTCTAACTTTTCTTTTCAATTAGGTTTACAATTTTAATCTTGAAACACTTCCTGAGTTTTGCAAAATTGTGTTTAACCACTTTTCTCTCCACCTGCAGAGCCACCAGGATTTCTAACTTTGAAAGACATTCCAGCCCACTAACAGAGTAAACACGTGGCTGAGGCTGGTTTGTAGCCCACTGGCCTGTTGCAATGCAGAAAGACAGCAAGTAACACCCAAATTCCAGCCATCTCCTCATTTCAGCCCAGGTATATTCAAGGTCCTGTACCCAGTTCCTAAGAAATGATAACAAACATTGTCATCTGCTGTCATTTCTGCCTCCTGTTAGCACACAAAGACTAGAACATCTTCGCAGATGTGCCCCCAATCTTCCTTTCCCTCCTGCTGGGTCCTACAAGTCAATACTCTCCAGAATAAGGTTTATTTTTGACATCACCAACTCAAGAAAAATGGATAAAAAGTAACGCACCACTAAGTTAACCTCTTGCCCCAAAACTCCACCTCTTCATAGGGATATCCTCAGTTCAATGTACTAAAAAATTTCTAAAGAGCTTTTTCAATACCTTTTCTTCATTAACCTCCCTGTTCTGACCAGAAAACACCAACCCACCATGCAGAAATCTCCACTCTGAGCTGGGAGCTGCCATTCTGCAGCACTCACAAGAACCTTTCACAGCTCATTAATGCAGGTCTGACCCTCCCCTGCCCTCTCCAAAGAGCAGTCCCTAATCGCATGCACCATGTTCAGCCAAAATTTACTACTCTTACACATCCTAAATGGCACTTCACTTCATCAGCTGAACTGCAAAAAGCATGACTTCTCCCTGGGAATAAAGCTACTGCAACCTGCCCCACTGTTGAGCTGAGGTTGTGCTGGGTATGCCAAGGCCACTGATATTTACCTACACAGAGATGGTGATAATATTTTGGGATTCTTTTCCTCATTTTTACTAACAGATGCCACTAAGATGATTCTCAGAAGTGGGCAACAGTGACAAGTATGAACAGATGATAAACATCATTAAAATATTTATGACAGGTTCATAATCTGGCTGCTAATATCTTTTTCTGCTCCATCACAGGAAATGACACCATATATATATACATATATGTAAAAAAAGGCTTGCAGTTATACATAGAGAAATAAATTACTCTCTTTATAGAGAGCAGTGTCAGATTGAAATACGACAGACAACTGGAACACACTTGGAACCAAAGTGTGACTCAAGTGCTCACCAGGGTCCCTGTTTGGCTGTATGTGGTGTGTGTGTGCACGTGGGCGTGCCTGTGTGTGTGTGTGGTTCAGGTTTTCTTTTAAACATATCTTCTTTTACTAAACATTAAATTATTTCCCAAGAAATAAAAAGCTATGTACATTGTAATTATCTACAGTAGGCCTTCGGCATCCTCGCTATTCACATGCACAGGGGTCGGGCTGCATTCATAAACTCAGGCTCGCTCCTCCTCTGCTTGTGGTGCTGTCCCCTCCAGCCAGTCTGTGGTCCAAGGAGCACTGATGTGTGGGTTTGCTCTGATTTGGTCTTTTCTTTCTCAGCAGTCGACAGTGCCAGAGGGTGACTGAAATTAAAAGCAATTAAAAGAGGCAAGATCCTACAAAAAGCTGAGACATGCATGTCACTGGGAAGCGAGGGATGTTGGCATGTTGCAGAGCCTGGTCCAACAACCCAGTCTGAACCCTCTGGCAGGATGAAGCAGCTGATTCATGACTTATTCTGGAAAGGGCTGAAAAGGGACAATTTACTTACAACATGTTGCCTTAGGTACAACATCTATCTGTTGGAGATTTGAATACTTAATTCCCATTCTGTATGTAACAGGAAGCTGGCATTCAAATCTCATTGCACACTTGACTCATTCTTTGCTTTTTATTTCTAATCTGATGTGTATTCCCTAAATATGAAGAACCTCTGCTATTTATGAATGCAGCCCTGGTAAACACAAAAAGCCCACCCCATTCCCTCCCAAATTATAATAATGACATATAACTCTTTCTTTTTTCATAATAATAATAATAATTATAACAATAATAATTACAAATAAAAATTCAGAAATGCTGTAGACCAAGTGAATTCTCAGTATTAAACACTAGTGCAGTTGGGGATTTCCTTTGTGCTTTCACTGTTGGCAATTGTTGAGATGCTTCCTGTGGAGGAGAAAATGGAGAAGAGAATCAGTGCAGTGGCTTCAACAGTTTGGTCTATATTGCTTCTCACTCTTTAGCATGTCGTAGTGTAAGTGTAAAGACAGAAAAGATTCACATTCTTTTATGTATTTGCAATAAGCAGGGAGCATGCAGAAAACTCAATTACTACAGCTCAGCTGACCAGCAGTAAACTCATTAAGCTATTAGGGACATATTTGCTTGTAATCACAGCACACCAACAGTGAGAGCCTGGCTCAGCTGGTTCTTCTGAGGGTGCAGAGAATTTGGCACTCCTCCACAAGAGAGCCAGGGTCATGAGCAGGAATAGGTGTGAGCCACAGCCATTACTAACTTCTTTATACCTACTGCTGGAGCCTACCTACTACAGGTTCCTACCCTGGGAAAAGCTGAAAATCTATAAGAGAAACTACATTATCCTGCTGTTGAGAGAGATTTACTCCCTATCCCTGTGCCTCAGGGCTCTACTTGTACCCAGGGTCACAGGCACTGCCTTTCCTAATACCCAAAACACCAAAATCTTCACCCAGACTGTGGAACAGAACGCAGCTGAGGGTTGTCTCTCACCCATCACTCGTGTATCCAGCTCTTTGTCCATCAGCTCCTCAGGGTCTGTGAACTCACTCAGGGTGATTTTGGGGGCATTTTCACTTTGGCTGACAGAGCCAATCATTTCCTGTTCCTTGTCATGCTGAACTTGGGCATAGATGTTAATCCAAGGGATTTTCCTGCACAGGAAAGGAAAATGAGAAGTTGTGGTTTGTAACACAGGGATCCTCAGCATGTCATTTATTAATGAGACAAACTAAGACCAGACCAACCCCAGAAATGCAACACTGGCAGTGATGCAAAGTATGAGCTCTCAGAAAGGTGAAAGTACCACACAGAGGTTCATCTCTGAAAGTGCCCTTAGCATCCACTAATTCCAATACCAGCCAAAGGTACTCCAAATCTCAGCCATTGTTTTCACATCATGTGCACAAAGTCTCCCTCAGCTGCAAACTTCAATGTTCCGCCCTTTTAAATGAGAAATCATGCACACAGTGGACACTGTGCTCAGCTCAGACAGCAGCAATTAACTAAGTACAATCAGCTGCAATTGTCAACTCTCTCAGTATTTATTATATGATCAGGGTTGCATTGGAAACCAAAAGTAAAAATCAATTTTGCACTAGTATGAACTGAGCAAAAAAAGTGCTGGGCTTGTTGCTGCTGACAGGCCCACACTGACTCAGAAAAAATTGCCATATCTGAAAGAGTTATAAAGAATTGCTCCTGCCTCAGAGTCAGGAAGGATTTGGACCTCATAACACCCATCCAAAGTCTATTTGTTACCATTCCATTGCAAAAACCAGTTTGTCATGCTATGGATCATGCAAGTTTGTAGGGACTTATTTTTCCTTGCTGCACAGGAAGCCAAGGAAGTGAAGGGATTATTTCTTCCTCCTTCTCCCAAAGTTACCTTGGCCTGCTAGAATGATATCCTTGAGAGTCAGTCAGGTAGACAGATTATACAGGCCTAGACAGACAGGTAGTAATCCCTGGAGGAATGCAAGTTTAAATGAGAGAGCTGAAAAGGAATGTGTTAAGCATCGTGGGGTTTGCCAGGATTATCTGCATTGCCTGTTGGAAGTTGACTGTTTTTCCTAATGCTCTTAGAAAGTCTTCCTGCCATGCAATTCACACTGCTCCAAAAAGGAAAATTTGGAGAATATTTTGAGTTCCTTAAAGCACATAGGAGTAAGAGAGAAAGAAAACATGTTCAAAAGAAGTAATATAAAATTCCATATCTTTATGCTGATCTATCTGCTGTTGGATACGTCAGAGACTAAAAACAGTGGAAATCGCCTCAGCTCTCATTAATTCAATGGATCTATGCTGATTTTACTTCAGTGAAGTTCTGGCCTCAACCAACTTGTGCTATTGGCTTGATTTAGCAATCTGTTCTTAACCAGCATCAAGCCAGGACACATTTGGGATGTTTAGCAGCAGATGATAAATCTCATGATCTTCTCCCTTTCTCCTACCTTCTAATGTTTAAATATGCCGTAAATGCCACCAGAAGACATAGGAACTCCACAGGAAATGAGTGAGAACTAATGCATTCCCATAGGATCCAAGTGCCCAGAACTTGTCTGGAGATGTATAGAGACAGGAGAACATGCCTGTAGATACTGGGAGATTTAGTTCTACTTTCAAACAGTGCAATAGCAGAGCAGTGATCATCTCTGAACTTCGCATGGAAAGGTGAGAAAAGCTCTTTAGAATAGTGAGGCAGAGAGCCAAGGTACTTCAGAGAGTTAGGGAAAAAAGAAAGTGAGATGGCTTACATATGTGAATGCATACCCAAATCCTAATCCTGCTGTGCCTGCCAGCACAGACACGGGTGGCCACAAGCACATCACTCTGAGCACACACAAGCACACAGTCCTGCCCTGCTGTCCCAGAACACACACATGGACTGCCCTGCAGCCCCACCACTGCTCAGCACTCATACGCACACACAGTATTAACTGATATATGCTCAATCTTCCAGAAAAAAACCAACATTTTTACAGATTATTTCCATACTTTTCCCTTCTTCCTTCCTTTTCCACTGGGACCTCCTCAATAAGCATCTCTCTGGCAGCAGAGTTTAACATGCCTGCTGAGTCTATAAATTGATGGACTGGTAATAAGGAGTCTGTGTGCAAACCAGCAAAGCACCAAATCTATGAATTTGTAGAATTAAAAAATCATGTCAGCCTATGCTCTCCCATAACCTTTCCCTGTAAGCAGAAGTTTGTATTCACACTGGGACCACCATTAATCAGAGGTACATGTGGCTAATGGACTTCTGCATCACTCAGAGACACAAGAAACCTTTTGGGTTTGCTCCCCTTTTTCCATTAGGAATCATTGTATGCTTTCACTTCTGATCCATTGAGCCAGGGGTTTCAGAGAGAGCTGAGAAGTTGCTTTCTTTTCTGAAAAATTAAGTTGAGAACACTCTGTGTATATGACTTATCCTAAACTTTGTCAATTTGATCTGTGTTTTTCCCCTTTGGGACAGAGAGATAAGAGGAGACAGCCAGCTAATAAGATTTTGGACTAAGCAAAACTGATGCTTTGACCACCTTCCTCTTTATGCCCAATTTGTCATATAATCAACTTTCAGACAGATTTTAACAAGGCAGGGTCTCCATAGCCCTAGAGCATAATAGAAGGCTGATGGCTGCTATACTCAAAGCTCAGGGTGCTTAAGTAGTACAAGAGTCAGTTTTATGAGCTGTAGTAGCAGAAAATGACCCAGAGAATGCCAGAGCAAATTGCATTAACAAGCTCTCACTGTTCTCTGGTAGCTGGAATATAAAGACCCTTCTTTAACTGCTAGTGGTAACCACAGCAATGGTAACTGCTGACCACAGGGCCAAGAACATCAGGCCAAACCTAGGAAACCATCTCACCAAGGCACAAGGGAAAGCATGTCTTACTCAGGGCTGTACCTACAGCTTGTCACATCTCCCAGGAAGATTTCTTTCCTTTCCTCATCCTGCATCTGGGTGCGACAGTAATCATCAGCTGCCTGCCCAGCACACTATTAAATCAGTGCCTTAAACAAATCACATTCTCTTGGGTAGCTGTAGTCACCTCACAGAAGCAGAGAGGGGACTTCAGGCTGCAAAAGGAGGTTGTGCTGAAGGCCTTGAAATCTGCCTCTGAGCAGAGTCACACAAATGCTTTCCCTGGAAATTGTCCTGGGCCACTGAAATCAGTGGGAGCTTGATAACAGCAGTGTGCACAGGATCAAGCACTACAAGGAGTGCCACTCACTGATTAGGACAATGGTTAATGCAAGATGTTAGCAAGGAGGGAAATTTTAACCCTGGAGATTAGGATAGATGCCTGTTTTATCATATAAGTTAATTTTGAATAATGTTTGCATCCCACTAACATCCTTAGAGAATACTAGCCTCGTGCTGGGGAGTAGAAAAGCTGGAGAAAGCAACATTTAGTTGGAATCTGGACAGGAAAAGCTCTAGTTTTTCATTTAAAGGAACTACTGTGTCCGGAAAGTTTTATTTATTTAATTTTAAGCCAGACTTGGCATATGTTTCTAACACAATATTTTGCCACTGGTCAGGGTCCAGGCACACAGACCATTTTATACTGTAAGTACTGTACTGAATGCAAAGTTCCTCCTAAGGAGCTCCATCTGCCTAAAATATATCTTCATAAAGCAGGCCTTCAGCAAGCAGGCCATTCTTATCACATATTTTGCTTCACAGCTTGCAGCAGCCAAATGCCACGGGCCAGACCTGGTCCTGCCTGCTGCCTGGAAGCAAAAGGTTTATATTAACATCTGTCAAGGTAAATCTCAGCACACATTCCCAAAGGCATTTTGGTGCTTTACACAAATTTTTCTGGCTTTGAGTCTCCCACCTTTAACATAAACACACCTGTTCCTCTGCAAGATTAACGTATTCACTTTAAAATATACAAATGAGATGCTGCTGCTCTAAGACAGCTGGGCAGGTGGGTATAGACTGTGTGGAGTCATCCATCATGTGGTTTTTGACTAAGCTTGCTTTGTGTATCTCAGTGAGCACAAAGATTCCCATTTCTGGTCTGTGGTTTAAATACATCTGCTGAAGCAGAAGATGATTTCTGAGCTCTTGGTGAAGTTTTGGAGCACCAGCTTTGTGGTGAAACAGCAGTAGATGGTTTCCTCTCTAAGTATCAGAAATAGGGAGCTACATTCACTGAAGCCTGATGCCCAGCACAGTTCACTCTTCATTTGCAATGCAGGCACAGCTCTGCACAGATTTCTTGTAAAACACCCAGAGTCTCTTCCTCCCATCCCAAAGTTTTTCAACTTACCTCTTGAATTTGTAGATTAAAAAAACAGCCAAGCCCACAAAGACCACTGACAACAACATCAGCATCGCTGAACTGCTGTGCCCTGAGCTGGAATCCACAAGTGGTGCTGCAGGAGGAAAGACAAAGCATCACACTCGAGGGATATTACAAGGAAACACATTAAGTACCAAGGGGTGAGCTCAACTCTGTCTTTGTCACATCTGCTTTATCACTACTGCATGGTGCATGCTGGTTTTGGCAAGACCAATCAGTAGGAAACAAATTGGTTCTCTTGTCCTTCAGAAGTCAAGGCCCTTTTTCAAGACAGGGCAGTCTAACATCTCTGGGTGAAAAGGCACAGCAAGCCATGCTCAGCTGAATGCCCAATCACTCCTGTGTTAACACTCTGGGCTATTACTTTTCAGGTTTTTCCAGGTACTAGAGTGGAAATGAATTTTATGAAGCATGGCTTAATACACATCTATTCCCCTTCAGAGAAGATACCTTAGAGCATCAATGAACAGCACAACAGCACAATTCCCATCTTCCAGGGATATTCATCTATCTCACATGTGACAGGGATCTACCCTTGTGACAAGCCTCAAGGTCCATACTTTTACAGGACCTTAGAGACTTTTAAATTGAGTCAGTTTCATAATGTGGAGGAGCCCAAAGCAATAATCCTGAATTCAATCACACAATACATTATGTAGTTTGGAGAATTTGATCCTTGACATTTTGGCTGGCTAAATACAGTATATTCCTATACCTTGTTTATGCAGCTATTCCAAGAGCTCATCAGAGCACACCATCTTAATGGCCTGAGCACTGTGCTGAGATCAAGTGTCTGATGAGAAGTCTCTAATGATGCACAAATGATTATAAGTAGCAGCTGAGTGTTACTCATTTTGCATAAATATTTGGCTTTGGTGGTTTACTACTCTCTATTCTTTTTCCGTCACCCTGAAGATGGGGACAAAGTCATGCAGATAGAGCCAGTTCTGATTTCACTGTCGAATGTCCACACCTAACAGTTTGATCCTGCCAGTATTCTGCCGCTAATACTTCTAACTCTTTTGTGATAAAGACTGTCACTTCATCCAAGTCAAAATATTATAGAAATGGTCATGAAACAAATGCAGCACCTGCACTGGAGAGGGGGAAAGAATAGCTGCAAATGTAATTTAAATGTAGTGCCTTGCTAGAACCAAGCCAGATTCTTGAGAATTCCAGCCACTTGGAGACCTCAGATATTGTATCACATTCCCAGTTTTGCAAATTAATCCATTTCAGGCTACTCCTATTAGCATCTGACTCACATTGCAAAGGAACAGTCAGAGAGTGAAGGTAGAAAGTGACCTTACCTGTAGGAAAGGTCATGAGCCTTGATTTAGCCCAGCTCTTGGCTCTCTGAGAAGAAGCTGAAGTGTGTTATTGTGGGGTATGAATACCAGTCTTTCACAGAGGCTATCAGCAAGGGCACTTGCACAAGATCCCACATTTCAGACAATTGCAAGGACAGTCATAAAAAGTAAGGGCAAAAATAAATCCATCACCTTTTTTGTAACCATCACTGTTTCATCAATAGCTGAGACCTTCACACTAGGCTGGTTTTAAAGTAAAGGGATTGACAAAGCTTAAGTGGACTGTTTGTTACGTTGTGCAAAAATGGAGATTGGTAGCACTGAAATTTAAGTAAGTTCTAATTTTTGGAAATCAAATTTCAGGAACTTATTTCCTGTAAGAGGCCTCAATCTATTCCTGAGTGCTTTGCCCCTCTAAAGCCTCCTAGCTAGTCATAACAGTAACAAGCACTTTGCTATAAGGATTTGATCTAACATCCATGAAATTTAGTAATATCCCACTGAATTCCACAGGTGCTCAATAAGGACTTAATAGAACACCATTCACCTGGTTTTCTAAAACACTTAAAAAACACCAATGCTCTTGTTAATTAAGCCACAGGGAACTCTTACAAGGTATCTTTTATACTTGTACAAACTGGAGCATGAAGATGCCCCTGATGGGTTGGTTTTAACACTTCCTGCTTCTACCAAAATGTCTCAATTGGCACATAGCCCAGTGCCACATGCCAGACTGTGAGTGCTCTGATGTAGGCTGATTCTCCTGGAGTTGTCTGAAGCCTCAGGAGAACCACAGCTGTGCCTTTGACTCCACACTCACCTAATGTTAACTGAGTGACATACACAACCACTTCAACTCCAGGCTTCAATTCAAACTGGACCAGGTTCTGGTTGAGAGCATTAAAAAGGATTTCCACCACCTGACGAAATAAGAAGAGACACAATAGTTAAAGTATAGAAGATTGCAAAGTCTGGAGAACATTCAGGAATACACGAAGGCTGTGAGTAGTGGCTGCCATCTCTTACTGGCTTCAGGAGGGCCTGAGGAAGTGGAGAGAAATGCACTTTGTGTGCTTTGGGTGGAGCTGGGTGTCATTGCATGTAAGCCTCCCTTACAGAACTCCTGAGACTCTCAATGCATGTTATTATATCTCTCCTGGGAAGCAAACCTAGAAGGTTTGCAATTTTGTTTTTCTTTTCAGGGGGCTATGAGAAGGGGGAAAATAACTAAGGACCTTTTGACCTTCCACAATATCCTTTGAGTTCAATCAAATGCATTTGGAAATCACTGGTATACTGGCCTTTCATTGGTGGATAATGAAACTAAATAAGCAGTCCAGACCTACATTTCTTTCTTCCCAATGATTCTGTCATGAAGCTTCTATTTAAATAGGTTATTGGGGATGAGACAATCCAGTTTAGGTCAATGGAAAATTTGCCATATTTGTCCTTCACTTAGAAAAGGGGCTTTGGACTGGATATTGCTGCACTGGGAGATCAGCAGCCCAGCTGTGATGTGTTATTTGGTTGCCCCAGAGCACATACTCAGCCCATCAGCCCAGAGCCTCAGTTTGTTAATGCCTGATCTCCATAGAGTAGTTCTGATGGACAGGGCCCAGCTAATGAGCAGTTCTAATGACCTACTCTCCAGGCAGAGCTCCTCAAGCAGAAGGCAACAACAAGTGCCAAAGTACAACTGAGTAGCCTGTCAACTAAAATTAGAGCACTAGAGCTTTAGGTCTCATAGTCAATTAGTCAGAAAGCTAATTGAGATGTCAGCATAACACTGATACATGAAACATTGACACAGCAGCTTGTTCAGAAGAAGTTTTAATAACTGTAGACCCTACTGGACAAGACAGGAATTACTCCAAGACCATCCCTCCAAAAAGCCTTTCAAACTTTCCCACATTAATGCATCTTTCCTGCACACTGACCACCATAAATTTAAGAGAGCAGCTTTGATGACTTCCTAGGACAAAGGAACTACTCTGCAGGGACTGACTTTACTCAGTGGGTGACAAGAACTTCCACTAAATTCACCAGTCCTCTAAATAATTTAATGTTTGATCCAAACTTACAAGAGTTACTTGGCAATGGGCTCACACATAGTTTGCACACTGTAAAAATACTGCATACAAGAACATTAGCTAGAGCCAAGCAGCCTTTCCAGCAGTACTTCACTCCTTTGCCTTTATAGAGCTGATTTAATCACTTGGTAATTCTAACATGAGAGCTCCAGCAGCCTAGTGCTGTTGTTCTTTCCTTGCCTGCATATCACTGTTGCAATACATCACTGTAATTACCTATTTATCTAAATGGATGGATATTGTAACTTCCAAATATAGTTTGCACAGGCAGTTCAGTGCTGCAGAAGAAAAAAAAAAGAGGTCTTGTTGTGGTGATCTATGAGCTGAAGTGTCTGATTTATTTTTAGTAAACCTCAGTATATTATCTTGCTGCTTTGGCCTCCCTTTATTAGCATTCCTCCAGGGAGCAGAGGGAGTACATATTCAAGGTTCCTTTCGCCATAACTACTGTAAAAAGGACACTCCACTGATTTAGGAAGAATCTCTGCTAGAGGTAGACTGTGACATATCTCAGTGAGGTATTGGAAAATCCTGGCTTTCCTCTGAAAATCATTTTCTTTAATGCCATAAACTATGCTGCCACAGTCCCAGATGCATCCATTTCCACCACACTTATTGTAAGTACTTCCAGTGCTGTGCAGCTTCAGGGCCCATCTGCAAACAGTACGACAGGAATAAATGTTCCATGAATCCTTCTCTCCTTACTTGCTCCAGATCAGCCTCACTGCTTTTCCTCCTCTCTGTTGTGTTTTTGTGGGGCAGTATGAAGAGTTCAGCAGAAGTAGGCAGCCCAGAGAACAGAGCTACCAGGATCTGTTCATCAGGAATACCAGTCACCTAGAAGAAAGTAAAAAGAGGTCTCTAGCTGCTATTTTGTTACTTATGTTTCCACTGGCTTTCAGAAATGGTGTTCCCATTAAATTGTTATTTTCCAGTTCCACTGTAGGTGTTGTGGTCCTAATGAGCTGTTCTGCCGATTTGGCGGGTCAGAAACGGAGCTTCTACTAAAGGTGCACTCTACTTCCTTTCTAGAAGTGAATGTAAACTTAATAACACCCCTGGGCCCAAAGACCTCAACCCAAAGTCCAAACCTAGCATGTCTCCAGATCTGAATGTTCTACATAGTCCTCCTTGCTGCAAAAGAATAACTGACCCAAAGTCAGATCCAGAGAGTTTGCCTCAGAGCAACCACTGGTAAATGTGCAGCTAACAGGGATAATATGAAGGAAAGTGCCTGCAATCACCTTCTGCTATCAGGTTACAGGGATCCACGTTGGCCATACATGAACAGCAATGTCCCCAGAGAGAGAATTCACTCCTGGGGCTGACCAGGAGGGCTATTCTGGGAGCTGCTCATTTTGCAGAGCTGCCTTCAGCAAGACCTACCCACTGAGGCTGCTTCCCTCTCCTCCCAAACCCAAGCCATGCATCCTCAGCAGGGCAGGAATCCTCCTTCCCTCAGAAATGCTCTGCTACTTGAGGTTCATTAGCTCCATCAGCTCTCTGGTCCTGTCCTACCTCAAACCCCATGGCCTCACTGCAGAGTTGAAATGTCCCAGTGGGGCAGCCCATTCACAGTTACAAGCTAATTAATTTTTTTTTTTTTTTTAATCCTGAAAGCTTGATTCTTTTACTAAAGTAAAGGGGAAGAACAATTAAAAAAAATAAACTTAGCATTTTTTTCAGGATGGAAAAACAACCAAGGAAACTCTTACAACCTGTGAATTTTGAGTGGGCTGCAGATGAGAAAAGCTGAGCAGGAATGTACTTTCCCAGTAAAAATAATCAGCCTCCATTTCTAACAGCTGTAGCTAAAGCAAAAAAACCCCAATGAAATACATTTTTGGCAGAATGCCAAGCCCACAAAACCTTGTCTAAATCTAGCTCCTAATTTCACACAAAACTAAAGTCCCTGACTATTTGATATCATAAGTTATTCTGTCCCCTTTCCTGAAAGAACTTGAGTACTAGTTTACATACTCTAATTAATCCCAAAGGAAGATACAGTACCTTCTAACTACGGAAGTTTCTCTTTATCCTGTATTTTATAGGTAGGTTTATTTTCCTTTTGAATCCTCATTTTTTGCCCCAGTTGGAAAGTGAGTAGAGCTTCAAAATGTTCACCAGTTGCTACACTTAACTGCATGTGAAACTCCTGACTATCAGGAAAAGATAAAAACATCTTCCTCATGTATCCAGAATACTGCAATGTCTGTCTTCTGGGATGAAGTGGATCAGCTGTTTAACAACACTCACTAATACTAACCAAATGTTTGGAATAGAAAACAGTACAAACTGTCATATCAACTTGGAAAAATAAGGATAATAATGATAGTATTACAATCTAGAATTTGCAAAATCCTCAGAGATGTTAAAAGCTGAAAAGCACACAGCAATATTAATAAAAGCAATTGTAATATTTCCACAAAATCAGCAATACAGATTGGCTCTGTAAAAGGATCCAGCATATTAAGAAGCTTTTTATTGATTTTTAATGACAGTGCCATCACTGCTGTGCTTACCCATTATTTTAAGCTAGCATGTCAAAAAAAGTGCATATTTTAACAGCCTAGTCAATGTTAGTACAGACAAGGAAACAGATGCTCACCTGTGCTAATGCTCTCTTGATGACTTTGCCAACATCTTGTCTCCATTCAGGGATGTCAGGGTTATGGTAATCCAAGTTGGGAGAAAATGACAGGAGCTGAGATTGGAAATATTCTGGAATAGAAAAAGTATTTATGAGAAGGTTAAATGGGCAGTGTTTAGGGTACAGACAAGGGTGCAGAAGACAACAGGAGGACCATAACTATCTTAAAGCAAGAGAGTGAGAAAAGGCTGAAGGAAGAAAAAGGCTGGCTAACACTAAGCAGGACAGAGAGCTCTCAAGGAAAGAATGCTTATAGTGGTACTTATAAAGGATGTTTTGATCTGTTGCCAATTTCTGGCTTTCCCCAGAGAAACAGAAGTGAGAATGAGAGAGGTGAGAGGATCCTTCATGAAGCCTTTGGGCTTTGTAATTTTGCCACTCAACTTCTTCAGATTCTGCTCACAAGAAGGTAAAAAGGTTGATCAACAAATAAGGCAGCACCTGGCTGAAATTTGGAAGGCCTGTCTGTGCAATTGCAGAGTGAACAATTGCTGTAAGTTATGTTTTCTGTTTACTCTCCTGGAGGGAAACCAGGAGTGGTTGATTCCCCAACAAAGGAAAATCTAGTGGTGGTAATGACTGGCTCATCAACCAATGGCTATTGACAAAACACTTTGAAGTTCTGTCCTGAATGAATGATTGCTGGGAGGAAGAAAAGCTTCCTAGATTTAAAATACAGATTTTAATTTTTCTCCAATTCCAACTCTCCCTGCTGGTTTCACCAAAGACCAAGTCTGGAGTACTTATGGCAGCGGTGCACAAGGGATTTGGGCCAGTGGGAGGCAAACATCCAGGATGGGAACCACACTCTTAAGATAGTTCTCAGAGTAAATGATTCTCCTTTCTGATTTTGGAGATGTTCTGTGCCTCACCTTGATGCAACTGATCTCAGACACTTCAAATAAGTACCATTAATCATTTGAAAGAAGGCACTAGTTTTAGATCAAGATAAACCTGCCAGAGTATAAATGAGGAAATCCACAGAAAAGCAGGGATGTGCCAGCACACCATTTATGTGGCATCTTTTGTAAGAACTGTTCTTTCTTTTTAGATGGTGCAATATATTTTTAAATAAAACAAGTATCAAAGAGGACAGGGAAAGTCTCTGAGGTTCTGGAGGTTTAACCCAAAGTCAGACATATCAAGTCTTTTACTTCTGACCCCTTAGTACCATGTCCACTTTATTCTTTGAGCAAATTCTTTTCTGTTAATTAATCTCAAATTAAGGATATACGTGAACAAATCTCCTCCACTGATAACACCAGAGCCTAGATTATGGCCTGGACACATGATCACTTGACTAGGACACAGATTAGGATACAAGTTTATCAGAGGACATGTTTGCTAAAGGCATCACTTGTTTATGTATTCAGACTTGAACTCATCATCAGACTGAAGGGCTGGAAGGACTCCTTCCTTAGACCAGGTCAGTCTGCAGCACAACACTGGATAGGACTATTTGGACTGGATCCAAGTGGGTTAATTGTTTTTTAATAGAACCCAAAACTCTGGATCTTCTAAACAGAATGGCAAAATTTCTTCCAAGGTGTTTAAAAACAGAGTGAGGAGCTCTCTGTGGGACCTACTGGGGCTAAAGATCAAGATCACCTGTGGGTATCACTCTCAAACATATTTGATTCAGGTTTATTCCAGAAACTAGTGAAAGGATGGACATTTCCAAGAAGTAAACACTGCATTTTACAGTGCTCAAAATTATGGAGTAGAAGGTTCCTAATATTTGATAACAGCAAGTCAAATTATTACTAAATCACATTAACAAATTATTAAAGACTATTGAATTTCATGGCCAGACAATCAATAAATATCAACTTAGCTGCTGTTAAATCTGAGTATACAGTGGGACATTTATTTGTATTTAATTACTGAAATAAGACACACACAGAGCAACTACACAGTGCTGAGCTTCAAAGTAGCCCAGTTATTTGAAACCCAGGTTTCTCAATAAAACTTGAAGTCCAAACAAAAGCTCGTTCTCAAATACTGAATGCCAA
Organism: Zonotrichia albicollis; assembly: GCF_047830755.1. Classification (NCBI taxonomy): domain Eukaryota; kingdom Metazoa; phylum Chordata; class Aves; order Passeriformes; family Passerellidae; genus Zonotrichia; species Zonotrichia albicollis. Next base: position 39,554,517 of record NC_133825.1, on the reverse strand, counting down.
AAACTGGATAAGGAAAACAAAGACTGGGCCAAGGTGGAAATTGTTCTAGAAGTCCTGGTCAAAGCTGCTGAGAGAGATCTTTCACCCAGGATTTATCAAGCCCCAAAGAGGGTAAGCTCTGCTGTCTGCCCAAGGGTGCTTTTTGAAGCCTGTGACACGCAGATGTGGCAAGAATAACAAAACCCATGGGCAAGTCCACTCAGACCTCCAGCTATGAGAGGAAAGATGGGCCATGATACCAACAACAGAGTAATTTCTGTTCTCTTCTCCAGAGCCCTCCTGACCCCTGTCATTTGTACATATAGATAGAGATACCAGTTGTATTCAGATCACCCTAATCATGCACTGTGATTATTTCTTTCCACAGCTGGGAAGATGAAGGAAGGCAGCCTGGTTCAAGTGTTTTTTATTTCTGGCAGTTCCCTGTCTGGGTGTACAAACAGATCAACAGGCACAGGAGACACCAGCCACCTTTTTAATGCTGAGGTTATAATTTTGGTTAGCTGCCCCATTCTATTCACTTCTGATTTTGTCGTCATGACACATCTGAGCTACTCTGTCATCAGAGATTCCTCCAGGCACTATCAAGTTCCTGGAGCTCATTCTGGATGAGCAATGACAGTCTGCCCTTCACCCCTGAGGTGTGACTGCAGACGGCTGAGGTACCATGCACTGCGATCTCCTTGGTGTCCTGGATGAGGCTGCTGCCCCCAGCAACCTGCACGGTGACAGTGTTCATCCCCTCCACAGTGAACGTGTACGAGATGCTGCTCTCCAAGGTGATGAGGGGCTGGAGGAGGCAAACACAAAGGACAAAATCAGGGTGAGATTAACACAGGATCTCAAGATGCACCTGATTTATCCATCAGGCAACACTGGCCCTGCTCCTTGATACAGGTGTGGTGCTGCCAGATTGCATATCCTGCTAAGGCCCAAACACCATCCTATGAGCAGTGTCCCACAGGCAGAGGTTTCTCTCATTTCAGTAAATGTTTCCTGAAATATTCTTCTATTGAACTGCATTGTATGGACTCCTCAGCAGAATACAGTCAGCAGTTGCAGAATTAATGCAGTAGAATGCAGCACTGCACACACACAGCCAGCTCAACTGCTAGATTTGCTGTACAAAACCCAACCTCAAATTGAAAATAAACCAAAGATGCAGATGCTTCTTCAAACAATCCATATTGTTCAGATTCAGGGCCAGCCTTTGCTTTTATGAGCACAAATCCATTTATCTCTCACAGAGCAACACAGCTCAGGTCAGAGTGAGGACATCCAGCATTGCCCTGTCCATGCTGTGAGTCTGTGAGCAAGCTGCAGCCACAAGCTGGCAAGCTATGCTAACCAGGCTGAAAGCATGGCACAATTCCTGCTGACAATGCTGACTGAATGTGGCTGTGCAAGGGATCCACCCTGGAGCAACACATGGGAAGGGCCCACTTTGAAGAAATCAATGGAAAACTGTCTCCCATGGGAGGGATTCCCTCCTGTAAGCAGGGAAAGAGTGGGAGGCCTCTTCCCCCTGAGGAAGCACTGGAAGAGACAACATGAGATTAACTGATCGCAGCCCCCTTTTTCTGTCTCCCTGCACTGCTGGCAAAGGAGGAGGCAGAGAATTCAGGAGTGAAAATGAGCCTGTGGAAAAAGGAGAGATGTGGGAAGGTATTTTAAGATTTGGATTAATTTCTTATTATCCTATTCTGATTTGATTGATAATAAATTGCACTAATATCATAAAGTCAAGGCTGTTTTGTTTTTAAAAAGTAATTAGTGGTGTTTCTCTGTCATTACTCTGACCTGATTTTGTTATATTTTATGTATCCTGCCCATGTGAGGAGGGGAGTGATAGAGTGGCTTTAGTGGGCAGCTGGTGTCTAAACAGGGTCAACCCACCACAAGTGAAAATCAAAGGTCCAGCCTTCACAGTGCCACTGATCTGACAGCAGCTGGTCTACAGAAATAACTCCTTATTTAGAGAAACAACAAAAATGGAAACAGTGATACTAATCTCCATTGCAAAAGCACACAGAGGTCTAAGAGCACAGATAAAGCCATTGTACCATTGCTGTTGTCCTTTCACTACACTTCCAGTTGATTTTCAAAGGAAAACTCCCAAATTTCACCTTTCAGCTCTCACACTTATCTCATCATGCTACCAGCCTGACTGCACTTCACAACAGTGGTCACAAAACCATTTTCATAGTCAAATCAAAATTTCCACCTGCACAGGCCAGACTGGCAAACACATTTCTCTCTCTCTCTACAACACCACCTTCCTTAGACCCCCTCATCCATGAGCTGAAAAGGCAGTAAAAAACAAAAAGTCTTATCACATGGCACACACAGTCCAAGGGCACCAGCTCATGCCAGCCCTGGAGGCCTAGCTAACATTTACTGAGATATACACAGACCCTGGAGAAGCTGAATGGGCCTCTATCAAACTGCAGGGATATCAGCAATCCTCCTGGAGGTTACAGGTTGTGGTTCTGTGCAAAGGCAGATAAGAGGATGCAGTCTGGCCTTTAAAATTACATTTTTTTCTTTTTGTATATGTGTATGCTGGACATTCCATTATCATGGATGATTTCACCTCCATCATGGAGTTTTAACATTCAGCCAACTCCTTAATTTTAATTCAAGAACCAAGACCTGGAAACTAACTCTAAATTAAATCAAGTAGTTTAAGGTTCATTTGCTCAAACCTATTAGACAGCTGGATACATCTGTTAAACTGGACCTGTGTTAATCCAGGCAAATTGGCCTTTGGGCATACTGCAAAAATCAGTACAGTAGAAATTTGGTACAGGAGTTTCAGCAGGGTGGGGAGAGCAGTAGAGGAGTCTCAGCCAGCTCATTTGTGCCTAAGACAACATTCTCCTGTGCCCCAGCACAGAGAGTGAGACTGCACAGTGACACAGACACATCTGGTTCTGCCTGGGATAGCTACAGGCTGAACAGGAAAAGAAGTTGCAATCCCTCAGTATGGATATAAAACTATCATCTAATAATACCAGTCACACTATTACACACCTCATCCTTTAATTCAGTGTCCCCATCTTTCACCTCTACACAGAACACCATAGTTTACTCATGAGTGGGCATAGAGAAGGATCAGACATGTACATTAAACATCCCAGGAGGAATTTTGATGTGATACAGACTGCTGTTCTGAAAAAAGGTGGTTGAAACAGTTATGTCTATGTCCCTTGCCATACTTCTGTCAGAGTTGCAGTACATTCCATGAGGTAGCTGGAGATAATGCTTTGCAAGACTGAACAGTGCTCTGGGTCTGAGATTCAGACACAGGTAAGTGGCACCACGTTTACTGTTCCATATTTCAGCAATGAGTACAATCATGCCAAGGTGTCAAAGGATCAGCTCCATGTTCAGCTATGTCCGAAGCACCCATCCCAAACACATCCACATCTGCTTGTACTCTGCTGCCTATGGGTCTGAGATTTAAACTAGAAGATGAAACAGTTCATATTTCCAACCCAGAAGCAAGCACTGTGAGAACTGCATGGAAATCTTCAGCAAACACCACTGCTTTGCATTACCTTTTCTAGATTGCTTTCTATTTCAAAAAATCTTTTTTAAGGTCCTATTCACAATCAACTTCTACAGTAAGGACAAAAACAATGGCAGGAAAACTCTACGCTGGAGGGTTTAAGCAGATGATCAAGTTACCAGTACCTAAATTATCTCTGATGCACTTTAATGGTTCTCCATGTGTGAGCACTGAGCCAAAAATATTAACTGTAACACGATTTTGAATCCCTGTATTTCAATGCAGTATAAAGTATGTGGAATTACCTGGTACTTGCAATGGACTGGATGTGCAAATGTGGGTGGTTGCCATAGTTCAGCTAGGGCACAGCAACTTGCCAAGTTACAGTAAATGGCTTTTGCTCCTGAGTTCTTCCACTGCCTCAACTATGCTTCCACAAAAATCAGTGAGTTCTTACAGTGAGCTTCCTAACTGGATGTAGAATCCCAGTAGAAGCAGCACTTACTGTTTTTATTTTGCTTCTATGACATTGTTGGCAGCTAGGGTAAGAGGTTAAAACTAAGCAGCTTTTCAGAGAGAAAACAAAATACTTGTGTGCCTATTTTTTATCTCAAGTTCCATATTTCATGTAAAATCCCCGTTTCTTTCTGCTGCAATCTCACCTCAGTGCACACCTTCAATTGCAAATGTAGACAGTGACATGACTTAAACTGCTTTTGTAAATAACAGCAGAAACTACACTGTGAAATTAACAGCTGTACATTTCACAGCTGTAAGAATGGAGAACAGTGCCTGTCTCACTCCTAAAGTCTACAATAAAAACTGTAGCTAATAGGCAATCCTGCTCTCTCCATTTGAAAGCATGATGCTAACCTGTGTTTTCACTTATTTTAACTACTGCTGAAAAAGCTCATTATAATACATACAGTGACAATACACATAATTTGAAAATTCACTACAAAGAAGTCTCATCCCCCTCTCTAAAACAGCCAGACTCTTCAGCTTGAAATTCTAGATACAGCTGTTTGTCTGAACACCAAGAGCTTTAAAGTACTGTGTTGGAATCCAGCATTATGTACTGCACACTGGCACATAATGGAAACCCCCTGGTTATGTGAACACCAGCCGTTTTTAAACACTGTGTTGAAAGCCAGCATTATTCCACATATAGTTCAGTTAAGTTGCAAGTGAACGCTGGTAATAACAGTGGTCTTCACATCTCAGTAAGGCTGATAACAACCAGATGGAGAAAGTAATGGCTCCTAAGAACAACACAACACAGAAGGAAACAAATTCACAAAGGTTGAAGTTCAAATAATGACAACCCTCTTCAGCCAAGTTAAATACTAAAACACAAAACAGAGAAAGGCAAGAAGTTTTTATTATGGCTGAGAGAGTTCCCTGACTGCTTTGACAAGCTCAGGAAGAAAAAATGAACCAAAGAGTGTCTGTACCTTGGTGCTGTTGCCAAACCACCAGAAGTAGGTAAGTGTGCCTGCCTGGCTGGGCCAAACTACTGCAGTAATGTTGACATCCTTATTTCTGATGGCAACAAAGGGAACACTCAGATGGACGTGCTCCACTGGACCTGTGGGAAGAGAGTTCATTATTAAAGGCTTTGAGTTAAATCCTCCCTGCACAGTTGTGAACAGCAAGGATCTTTCCTTTAAATAAATCAAAAGTCCTATGTCAGCAGTGACAGTCTAGTGACAGTCTATTTATATTTTAGAAATAAAAGAGAATTTCAGCAGTCAATGAAAACAGAAAAAGACAATCAGATTTAAAAACACTTTTCCCCCTGCTATTATGCACATTTTCCATAGTGCTAATTTTCAGAGAGTGGCAGCACTGTGTTTAGAAGAATTTTTTAAATGCATTTTGTAGAAAAACAATGAACTGGTTTTGCATTATGCAGTGAAATTGCTATTGAAAGCCAAAAGGGTAGGACACAAGAAAGGGATAGGACACAAATGAGAAAGAAGGTTTTTTCTTGAAAATATATCCACTGAGGTACTAAGATTTGTGGGAAAATAATTTTAGCCAAAATGGCTTAAATCTGGTTATATAAGAGTCATTTATAACTTTATTAAATACCCCAAACAGTATTTTAAAAGGTCTCCAAAATAAAAACTCATGATTTTGGAAATCCTTGGTATCTTTTTGATATAGGCCTGACCTTAGGAAGTCTTTGGGGAGTCAGTTGCCCCTGAAACTGAAAGAAAACCATCAGGAACCACTTGAAAGATGTGTGCATTGGCATAACAAAGCATGTAACTCTCAGAAGCACTTGATTCTGAAAGACTTAAATAACAAAATACCAATGCAAAGTTGTATCTAATAAATGCAAATGCCCAGAATAAATGCAGGGCATGAAGCCCTGAATTCAGAAGTCAGATCCTCTCTAGAAAAAACAACATGTGTAAAAAACACTGAGGTTTTGTTTGGTAGTTTGTTTAAAGCTTCTACTATCTCCATTGTTTTTCTTCTTGTTTATCTTTTGGTTTTGCTGGTGCTGAATTTCAGCTGGTAACTGCTGCCCATCAGACAGTGTTACTGTCTGGGCAGTACCTTTCAAACACAGCAAACTGACAGACTATCCCTGTGAGATGGAAAGGACAAAATAAGAAAAGTCATAATCTTTTCTTTTTTTGTTAGACATTCATTCTGGGAAGCAGGAAATTTGGTGATTTTAACTGAAACAATCTTCTTGTGTTACTTCTCAGCACAAAATGGGGACATTAATCAGTTCTCCATCTACTTGAATTACAAAGATTGTGGAAAGCAAGAGCTGTTCTTCTACCACTGGAACATAGAGCTCCAAGCACAAAAGGACCCTATTCTTACTTTTGGCACCTTAAAATTTGATCTTTTTTTTTTTTTCACTCTTTCCCAAGAGATCTCTATCAGCAATTCACTCTTGAACTCTGACCATAGGAAGTACTTTGGGTTTGCAAGAACAGCAGATTCCCCTAAATATTTTGTGACAGTGCATGGAAGAAGAAAAGCACTAATATCTTTGCTTCCTTTAAATTTCTAGTTAAGCTGCTTGTCAGCAGATTCCAGAAAGCTGAAAAGTTAACTGGCTGCTAATAAAGCTGCAGGGTAGAAAATTAATGTTGCTTGAGGCCAAGGAGCCTTCTCCTCTTTATTTTTTTTTAGCACAGGATCCTAGTACCAGAGTGATTGTATACTAAGAATGATTCTCAGGCATATTTTTCTGTACTTTTGGACTTCAAGGTCAAACCTCCTATATTAACCAGTACTTCCAAATATATTAAAAGTTTAGTACTGAGGTATCATCTTATTTCAGCATTAGCATGAATGTAAGTCCTTGCAAAATATTTCCCCAGAGATAATGATAATAAATTGGCTACCTAAGAATGCCATAAAAGTCAAAGGAGAGATCTGAAAGGTTGATGCAAAAAAAGGTGGAGCAGCAAAAGCAGGCCAAGGAACTGCATTGTTGCATTGTGCTTTAAAATCCTCACCATGAAAAAGTAGTTCCTTTGAGAAAAATCAGATAACCCATACAAATCTGGTTGTTATTACCAGGTAACCATCACTTTTGTCAGCTAATGGCCCAAGGTGAAGGAAAAAACAGTTAATGCTCTAATAACAGGTTGTTAAGTGCACCCATGATTGACTTTGAGGGAATTATGAGCATAATAAAAGCTTCAAGGAACATTTATTCCTTCATACAGGGAGCTGGAAATTAAAATCGAGAAAAAGTTCTTGAGTTTTGGAAATTTCTAATGTGCTTCCTTTCAGCAGAAAAGCTCAAGCAAAAGGCAGGATGTAAGACATTCTGACAGGTAAAGAGGGGAGGCAGACAAGGCTATGATCACCATTAGGGGCAAAATTGATGGGGTGCAGCTGAACACAGAAGATTTAATAGTCTAAGAGTAGATCACAGAACTGGGCTCTTTTTGGTCTCATCCTACATTCCACACTCTCTGCTCTCTCCTGTGGCTTTGGGAAGTTAACTCAGAGCTCTATATTTGAGTTTTCTCATGTGTCAGCTGGAGAGAAATTGCATTGATCTACCAAACAGGACAGAAACATCAGGGATGCACGTCAAACACATGAAATGTGAAGAACAGCACATTAGTCCTCAGTACATTCATATCTCAGGAAGCACGCTCAGCATAATGCTTCTCTTTCATTAAATTAGCTCTGTAAATGCTGAAATTCTGAATAAGTGACTCAAAATTTAGTAGTTTAATCTAATCCTCTTGGAATGAGACATGTATTGAAAATAGATATCTAGACTGTGTTTCATATGCTGCTTGGTCTCTGAGCCTTTCAGAAAACCCAATAGACATTTTTAACCTTTTCTCCATAACTCTCAGAACTGCAAATATACTTGTTTTAAAAAAATCCTTCCCTTTCCCTTCATTCAATAAAAGATGTTTAACAAGTTAGAGGAGTGCCTAGAAGCCCAAGCCTTTGGAAGAGCATGAGCTGCACATGTCTGTGGGTTTGCATCTATTCTTCGGCTCCACTGAAGCTGCAAGGACTTTGAGCGAGGTCAGATTTTGGCCCAAGGAATCTGGCAGGTGGAAGTACTCACAGACCACGTGCAGGAACAGGACAGCAGTGTCTGAGCCCAGGCTGTTCTCTGCAAATGCTGTCACCTGGAAGATTCCAGCACTCTTGTACACATGCCGGATGCCGTCCTCCACGGGGCTGAAATTGGCATAGGACACTGCAATGCCATCTCCAAAATCAAGCTGGATGTTTGTCCTTTGGAGATCACCCTGCAACAGGGAAGGCTGGAGTAGGAAACTGGACTGATATAAAAGGATTTATATTGCCCTCCATCCCACTTGCACGGATACAAAGGAGTAACTTCTCAAAAAAAGCCGAGCTTTGTTCTGTCATTCCCCAAGGTGGCCAGACACAGACAGCAAAAGACCAACACCTCATCCTAAGGCAGCTAAAACAGGTGACATGAATCATCTCTTGCAAATATCCTCCCCTGATTATACAGCGTTTAGAAGACCAGTTTCAGCTAGACATGAAGCTTCAGGATGGCTGAATTTATACAGGTTGAGTCCCATGTTGAGGACTGACAGATTTTTTTTGTCTAACGTCAGTCAACACAGAGACAGGGCCTGGATACACAGGAGAATGAAGCAGATGATGAGAAAATCTCTTCTAGGACTACTGTCAATGACAGTTATTAAATGAAGGAGGGAAAAACAGACAAGAAATTCCAGCACCACAGGTATTGTCTGGGGACAGAAGTTGCACTATTTTAGCTTAAATCATGCTTTAAATTACTGTAGTTGAACTGTAGAAGTGTCTGTTATTTCAGTTTCTTGGAGCCTTATTTTATACTTGCCCCAGCTGACTAATGTAACACAAAAAAAAAGCTAATTTCAACAAAGCTAAAGCCCACTGCAGTGATTTCACTAAACTGAAATAAAACTACAACTCAGATTAAATCTCTGTAGTTTTAGCTTTCTGCATATATATAAGATGTGTTGTGCCAAGTAATTTCCTTTCATCAAAGATCTGCACTGTATTCACTGGGGGTGAAGAAGATATCACTACATTTTGGAGATATTCCTAGCCCTGAAGGGCTGAAGTCAATCCCTACATATATTGAGGATGTGATCTGAAAGTTTAAAAACGAAAATTAAAATCTCTGCTCTTAAATTTGCCTTTTTTAATGGGAAATTCAGAAATATTTTACAGTTGTCTCATAAACCCCATTATAGCTGTAAATGCACAGGGAGAACATACAAAAAGCCAGAACACAATGAAGCAGGTCCCATATGTAGAAAATCAGGACCTTAGCAGCCCCCACTGAATTTATCCTCCTCATAGACTATACCTGCATGAAGAATCAGAGTGCAGGAAAGGTATTTTTCAGATGTCAATTTAATTTGAGTATATACTTGGGGTCTTCAGACACTCATACAGTCAGGATTATTGCATGTAGTTTTTGAAGTATTGGTATTTGATTATATAGGTTAGATCTCTCTTCCTCCTTGCTCCATCATTCCCCTGCCAGGGAGCCAGGGGAGTTTTGGCCACTGACTTGATCAGGGCACTGTTTTCACCTCTGCCCCACTTGGACATTAAAACTTCAGTATAAACCAAAGAGCAATCAGAAAGGACTAAAGTAGTGGTGACACTAAAACATACCTATTATATTGAGTAGTCAATAACATGCTTTAGACAGAGAGTTTTTAAAGTCATTCTAAAAAAGTCTCTAGCAGGAGCAAAATTACACTCTTGAGATATTCAGTTATTTGATAGAAGGCTCCCACAGCTTGTTAAACCTTTCAAAACCACTTCTCAAGGGAATGCACTAAGACCCCAAGTCCATCTCATATGGAAGATACTGAACAGAGGATAAAAATTTGATCTGGCCTGGATTCATCACTGATGACCTCAGGCTGAAATCTCTTGCACCAACCATGGCAGCTCATCTCCCTTGCCTGGCAATTCTCTTTTCTATTTCTTTCTTGCCTCTCCAATATGATTCTATCTGGAATGAGACCATTTCATGCAGAGAAGCAGGAACAGATTTGTCATGACTAAACAGTGGCAGAGGATCTTTTCACCCAATTATGAGCTGGGTCTTCATTGTAAAGGCTGCCCATCACACTAATCATGTTTTCTTTCTCCTTTCCATACCTCTGTATCCAGTACATAAAATACTAAACCAAGCATGTTAGTCCCACACAGAGATGTCAGATATTCTGGAGTTTATAAATATAAATGGAAATAGAAGGGAAACAAAGGCATTTCAAAAGGAAATAGAAATCATTGCTATCCATTTATATTAAAGAGGTGTGTTTTTTTGCTTTAAGCCCCATAAATAACGGAAAGGGAACAAGGCTGTCACCAAGATTGGCTCTGAGTATGGAAATCAGTGAACAGATGTGGTCAAGAACACAACTCCACAACAGCTATTTGGCAGTCTAGTATTTCTTTGTGATCAAAATCAAACTCAGATTTTAAAAAACGTCTAAAAAGGTTATCTCCTCATGTTCCCTTGCATGTATACAGTACAAATCTCAGTCCACCCCATATTTCTGAAAACACAGAAAAATCATCATTCTGCATTTATTCGTCTGTAGTCATCGCCGCACATGTATTATGAATATAATTGTAAAGAATCCTACTGAAGTTAATTCTATAAATCCTGAGAAATTCAGGTTTTGATTAACTATGATGAAGTCTTCATTTACCACTGAATGCCCAAAGATCAGTCACCTCCATATATTGAGGGTGTGCACTAGAAGTTAGGAAAGAGCTGCTGGCTCACCAGGGTGAGTCTGACACAGTTGAATGGACACCACACAGATGTACCCACAGGAGGGCTGGCCAGGCTGCTCTCTGGCTCAGAAAGGAAGTGTGAACATATGTGCTAAACTACCACCAGAAAAGAGACTGACCAGAAAAGGTGGAGAAAGCCAGGAATGAATCTGTATGGCAGCAAGGTAAGTAATAATTAAGACCTCTACAGAAATTATTTCTTCCAAGTCATAAAGAAATCCTTGGTCACAATTCTTCTCAGGTTCACACTAAAAGACTGGAATAGCTTTGTCCAAAATCTCAGTGTTCCTTTTCTTCTTGAAATTCTATTATTTTATGAAACAAACTCAACACACAACTTTCTGTGGAATAAACAGTTCACCTACAGAGACATTTTCCAAAGAGCCTCTTCCTTTAGAAAAAAACAAAAAAGGTTGTTTCAATGAAATGTTTTTCTAACTACCATTATTTCTCAACAACAGACATAAGAGTGAACGCCCTCACATATTTATTCAGCTGCCTCTTCAATCTCTAAATCCTTGCAAAGATTCCACTCTTCAGCTACCTTGACTGCTGCCTTATTCCCCATCTGTTTATCATTCTTCATACGCAGCAGTTCTGCTTGAGTTCCTTAATAAATTACTAGTTGACTCCTAATTTTTAGATTATATCTGTTCTTTTCTGAACTCCCACTCATAGTGTCTACACAAATTGTCTAACCATGTCAAGTCTGCAGAACAGAAAAGAAGCAGCAAGCAGACAAGAAATCCCTCTTGTATAAAAGCAGAGCATGCATGAACCCCTGAGGAAGTAGTAAAGAGGCCCTGTCAGATTAGTGTGGTCCCACTGAAATACTTAGCTACTATATGAGGATTTAATCTAGTGTGAGAATGTGTCTGTGTGTGGGTGGTCTGCCTCAGCTGTCTCCAGGTACTGCTCCAAAATAACATACACAGGGCAGAAAATGTGACAAAAACCAGCTGTTCTTCTCCAGCACCACCTCAGTCCCTGGCCAGAAGAGCCTCAGCATTTTGATGCTTTTGGCAGCAGCATGGCCTGGTGTCACTTATGCTACTGCTGGCTACAGAGGGAACTGTTCCAATAGAAAAATACAATAGATAAGGGCTGGGGCTAGAGATGCTTTGAGGAGAATCAATTCCTACTGCAAAATAACAATGTCCCTCATTGCTCCCCAAGAGAACATGTTCCCCACTGCTCTTGACCTTTCCCAGAAAAGCTGAAGTTAAAGCTTTGCATCCCAGATAAAGAATTTTGGATCACAGAAACACCACTTCTGTCTCATAAACTCCATAAACTGCAGTTTACTGGAAGCAGCAAGAAGTGAGTGGGGAAATAAATATTTGACCACATCTATCTTTCTTCAGCATTATCTTCACTGATAGACAAACAAGCAAACACCTTTGGTGTGACCCAATATGACCTGCTTGTATGCGTCACTATAGCCTTCAATAATCGAATTCCTTAAGTCTCATAAATCTCAGGACCATTCACCATTTCATTATTCCCCCTTGATTACTATTTTCCTCTCAGCAGCTGGAAAAGCAAAGGAAAAAATGCCAGTCCTGCCACACAGAGAAAGGTTTACTGAGACCACTAACATACCTCTTCCATGAGGATGATGAAGGTGGCGTTGTGCCCCTGCTCCATGACCAGCTTCCCATCAGAGGTGAGGATGTGCAATCCCCGAGGTGCTTTTCCAGGGCATTTCTCCATCTTGGCCATGTACTTCTCTCTCAAGCCATCTGTGCAGTTGTTAGACACAATCCTGCGGTACCTGGGGAACAGGAACAAAGGACATTTGGCTCAGACAGTGGGTGGAAAAGTTCCTTTGTTCTGTTTTTGTTTTGTCCCTCCACATTAATGCATGTGTTTTTTCAAAGGTTAACTACCTGCATGATCCCCTCACTGAAAGGAAGGCTCAAAGAAATTTAATGTTTTATTAAGTAGGAGAAAGCCAAACCAATCACAATTGAACCTTCTCCAGAGATTCCCAGCAGCATCACTGAGAAGAGACACATTGTTGGAGGTGAATTACTCTGCCTTACTAAAAGGCAGAGAATTCCTCGAACCCAAAGCCTGCAAGATTGCATCTTGCATCCCAGCTTTTTAATTATACCATTTATTAGGTCTTGTCTGCCTCTATTGGGCTAGAGGGCACTTGAAAAAATATGTCAAGGGCTTTGACCAGTTCAGTTTTAAAATGATTTGAGGTATGGGTTTTTCTCTAGGCTCTTCTTGGAAGATGTTGGCTAAACAGCAAAACTCAAGTCTCACAGCATTTCCTGCATGATAGTAGAACATTTGCAAAGTGATGCTGCCATAATAAACCAACACTTGCCATCTGTTCTGGGTTAGACCAGGAGAAACCAGCACATGAAGCCTGTCTGAAATGCAAGGCATTGTATGTACAAAGTGAAAATGGCAGAGGAAGAAAACATTAAAGAGACTAAAAATTGCTCATTTGAGCCTTCCTAGAAGCTGATATAAATAGAAGCGGTAAGATAGTAAGAGGTTCAATAAAATACAATGTGAAATACCTCAAACTTGTCCTTTTAAATGTTCAGCTGTCTCTCAGGCAGACCTTTTTGATTTGTGTTTTAATTTTGCAACAAAGGGGAGCTCCAAGTCTAGGCTCCAGGGATCACACATCACTTGATAGCAATGCAATATCTATGTGTCACTTATGTTAACGTGCTTCTCCCTCTCTCTGAGGAACAAGGCAATTTTCCATGGAGATGCTGTTGCAAACACCACCTCATGGATAAGACTGAAAAAGACCATAATGGGATGCAGAGAAAAAAAGAACTCTCCAGGTTCTCTTGTCTGCTGCAGTCACCAAAACCAGACAGATTGCAAGGTGCGCTTACCCAGTGCTGTTCCAGTAGTTCTGTCCAACGTTGCAATCCTTGGACAGGGAGGATGGGCTGAACCAGAAGGCTGGGATGCACTGGTTGTTGCTGTGCCTCTCATATCCATAGTCACTGTGGAGAGAAGTCATGAATCCACCACTGTAGCCTCCACTAGAGTTAGCCCAGAGTTTTAGGTGATGTCCCCAAAGCAGGTGTGTGTTGGTGGTTCTCTGCTGGGATGGCACAACACCATGGATTGGGCTCATCCAGAGACAAAGTGCTGGACTGGTATGAGATGCAGGAACACAATTCACTGAGGGCATTTGATCCCCACAGCAGCAGAACTACCAAACTTGCAGAGCACTGCAGGACTTGTGCTTCATTTGGCAACAAAACATGACAGAGATTCAGAAAGAGTATTGTATTGTTTGTTTCTATTTCTATCAATCTCTGACTTAAATGTCACTTTTTGGCTTCTTTTGGTTTGTTTTTTTTTTTTTTTTTTTTTTTTTTTTTGCAGCCTTTGCTTTTAGAATGAACCAGGCTAATTCTAAGATCTAATGTTACTTTTTCACAACAGTGGCTAGGAATATAAAACACTGGGAGCACTTCCTGAGCAACTAGCCACTGTATGTATATTTATCTATGTTAATGGACTCCCTGGCTAAGCTGTGACTTGCCCAAGAGGAAAAAAAACAGCTGATGTTTTTCCAACACTAAACTAAAACATAACCAGCTTTGCAGTCGGAGGATTACACGGTATTGTGTCCTACAGGGAAGGCAATCCAGGGTATTGATTCTTCCTTGGACCACCTAAGAATGGAAGTGTACACAACCACATCCAAAACTTCTTTTTACAGCTGCCTTTGTGTGCCAATACAATGATGAAAAAATAGGATTAATCCAAAGCTTTCCATAAGTTTTAATAGGGTCTGGATCAGGTTTCTATGTGTAGCCTTTATTGACAGGCTGGATTCAAAGGACAAATAAAAAGAGATTCTGGATTTTTGCCTGCAGCAAGTTAACAAATGCCAACATGCTAAACCTCTGTGAAAACACAGACACTACAGAAGGCAGTGTCTTGAAAGCATTCTGTACCCTTTAGGACACTCTGAGTTTTATCCTTCCCCTGTTCAGAGCCTGAACTGCCAAAAGAAAGTCTCTAGGAAGAGCTTTGGTGAGACAAAATTGTGCTATGTCCCCCATGGCCCAGGCTGCTACTGTTCTTTTTTGGAGGGCAAAAATTCTGTAAGCTACTTTAAATGGTTTGGAGATTCCCTAATGCTCTTTCTCTCAACATTCAATTTAATCATTCTCAGTGGGTCCGACCTGCACAGTCGAAAATGCCTGGCAGGGACTTTGTAATTAAAAATATTCAGGAGAAGCTGTACTTTGCCCCAAAGAAGAAAAGAGCTGCATAAATATTTAATAAAATTAAAGACAACATTGCTGTGTGCCCTCAAGGTTCTGTGCTTGTTCATTAACTTCTGGTAAATGTATATTAAAACCTCACATGCTGCCCACCTTCCCTCTCACAAGCCCCAGGGTTTGCATAAGTTAAGGAAATAATCAAGTCCAGCTGCTGTGCTGTCTTTCTCAGGAAAGCTATCTTGACAGAGTAAATAAAGAAGCAGTAGGAGGGAAAAGAAAGCTCAGTGAGCACTTTAATATCACTTATGAGATGCTTCTACCATTCTCTCTGTTAGAGAAAGGCCAGAATTTGCTTCTGGAAAGGACCGCAAGGGTTGGCAGGAGTCACCCCTGATCCTGACTCATATGGATTTCTTGAACTGGGGCATAATCATGATTTATGCCCCTGAATTTTAGATCAGCCTTTTATCTAACTGCAGGGAACAGCTCTGCAGCCATGAGGCAGACAGGGGCAAGGGCACTGTGACCAAATGGGAGGGAGCACAGCCCCCACAGTGTGTGCTGAAGGCCTTCTGCAGCTTTTTGTCCTATCCCCACAGCCCTCAAAGGCAGGTGTCATCACAGCAAGTGGCACGGGGTGCTCTACGCCCAGAACCAGCTCCAAACCTTCTCTCTGAGAAAGCAGAGGGCCCATCTGGCAGCACTTGCTGGTCACTGCACTCACACAGTCCTGGCTGCTGGGCCTCCTCCTTTCCCTGGCACCCACAGGACCTGCCCAGTTCAACCCAAGGCACAGAGCAGTCAGGGCTTTCAAGAACTGGCAACTGTGAGCCCAAGCAGAAGAGGCTGAGTGGACATTTTCCTTGAAAGGGAACGAGTTTTTCTTGGAAGAGCATAAAATGAAAGTAAGAGCTGTCCTTTCACCTGTCCTGTCCACCTCTCAGTGAGCAAAGGCACTTGTCAGCATCTCCCCTTCTCATACTGACATCCCAAGGGAGGCAGATGAATCTACAATATATTCTGGAATAACCTGTATCTTGCAAATGACTAAGCAAGTGTTTCATCCTTTAGAAATCACAGAGCACAAGATCATCCTTCCTCTCTGAAAAATCACTTTTAAAATTGTCAAGTTCAGTGCCCCACTTGCAGCACTGCCAGTATTTTCCTCAAATGGACTGTCTCACACATTCTTACAGTCAGCCCTGCTGAGTAGCATCAAAATTCACCATAAAGTTTCTTCTGATTCTCCATCACCAGCTGTAACAATTTTGCAACTGGAAGCTAGTGAACAATTCTGTTGGCAGTGCAGGCTCCGAAACAAAAGCCAGCTTGTTGTCCTCTAATTGCATTTCCTCTGCAGGACTGACAAGTTTAACAGCAATACCCTCTCATATTAGGGGAAAAGTTAATCAAAAATGATACTGAATGCTTGCAAGGAATCTGTCAAGTGATTGAAAAGGTGCATTCTGATGCAGACCCTTTTCAAGGCAGCATTTAAGGCAAATTCAGCTACCACAGTATATCACTTATAGCTTGGAAAAGACAGACTTCCCTGTGAAAATATAAAGCAGGTGAGGAAAAGACAGTGTAAGGGAAAAAAAAAAAAACAACAAAACCAAACAAATTCATTAGCATCTCTGGAGACTGGTGCTGGATTCACCCCAGAGGCCTATGCCAATGCCAAGGGCAGATACTGCAAAGCAAGACAGGTCATCCTGCAAGTTCCCATCATGAGAACAAAGGGGAAAGATCCCATGAGTCAAGATATGGAGTCTCAGATGTAATCTTGAAATGAGGAACAAATTAAATACCCTCCAGATCAGATGAAAATCTCTGTTCTATATCCCCAACTCTCTCTTAAAGACAAACTACTACAATATTCAAGAAAATACGCTGGTCAATATTTTTCTTAATTTTGCTGCATTTCACTATGTCCATGTCAAGAGAACTGTGAGCCTAAGTCCAAATAAATGTACAGATCTCATGCCTCACACCTCTTCAGAAAGTATTTGAAGGTACGTGAAGTGTTCAGGAATAACACCAACACCAGTCAGACACTAATCATGAGTAACCTACTATAAAGATTAAAATGTTTTCCCAGCTGATCAGCTTTCAGGGTATTTTGAATTCCATTTAAATGACATTCTGATCATTTAAGCTCAAATGTGACAGACATTGATAGTCTTAAATCTGAGAAATATTGCCTATCACAGGTGCTATGGAGGAATTCCTTGGGCAGAGATCCTGACATGCATTCTCTCATCTCCTATCTCTGATTGTCAAGCAATACCAAGCAGTGTCTCATTTCTCCCCTACTTTATTTTTAAGCTGCTTTCAAAGTGACCTTAAAGCAATTTGAAAATTATGGTCCCATTAAGTTAGAAACACCAATATTTATGCAAAACAAGTAGTTATATCTGACAAGGGTGGGCTGTACAGTCATGTCACAGAAGCCCTTTCAGAAATTTCTCAATAAAACATTGTTAAGAAGCAATAAACTGTTCCCATCTATTCAAAGGAATAATGATTAAAATGTGCATGTTTTGCTGGCTTTCCCCCTAGGAAGTCAATGACCTTGGGAGAGAAATACCTTCCCCTCTTCTGAAAGGAATATATTTTGGACCAGAAAAGTCCTGGCTGTCACTATTCTCGAATGACAGACATAAAATGTCCATCAGTACTTGCAATTATTTTGCTTTTGAATTCCAGGCTTGGATTTCTCATGGAAATGAACAAATATTTCCTGCAGATGAAGGGGAAGCCTCCTTCACTCAGCAGGTTTGGGGATCACATTTCTGCTATATTGTGTGATCACAGCGATAAAGCTGCAAGAGACTCACTTCTTCAGCAAGGTTTTCTGTCTGGGTGGTATTTTGGGACAAAAACTCAGCCCCTGCACAAGTCCCCAGGGTCACATACTCACCATTCAAAGTCTCCTTGGCCACAGACACACGGTTCAGACACCACAGTTTGGGAATAGTCCCGACCTAGGGAACACTGGGCTCCAGGCTTGCGTTTTTTATAGATCTTCCTCTCCCCCATGACACAAGGCTCCCCCTTCATTGGCCAAGGAACAAGAGGAGAAACACAGTTTTAGTGGCAGCTGGGTCTTAAATGAAGCATTCTTTTAAAAGACACAAAAGGCAATTAAGACAAACATTTATCTCTGGGAGGGTGGGGAGTTACAGTTCTGCTCTGTTCTGTAACTCACGTTGCAGTTTGCAAAGCTCTTTGTGGCTTTGCAAAACCAAAAGTCTCCTTGGGAGGACTCATGAGCACAGTGTGAAGAGCATTGAGTTGGGATGCCAATGACAACGTGCCCAAAATGCCTGGATGCCCAAGCCATCACACCCACTTATGTCACCTTTCAAAAGACATCCACCAATATCTAGTCCTACAAATTATCCTGAAAAGACAATAGGGGTGTAGGCCAGGGTTTCTTCCATATGTCAGATAAAGTCAATTTTGATGTGTGTTTCACTGGGCTTTTGGAATGCAAAGGTTTCCAAGAACACTACAGGGAGTAGCTAATCTAAAACAAACATTTGACATCTAGGTGAGTTGCTATAAACAGAATTTTCTATTTTGCAGAAGTATTTTGTTTGCATAGAAGTAAGAAAAAAGACAATACCTAATTGAAATACTTCTCTTCCCTATTAACAGTGATTCCCAAGATTGCTGCGTGGTTACATGTCTTCCCTTTTCTTTCATTAAAATTATTTTCATTTATTCAATTCTATGACTTCAGTTATCTTATCCTTGCCAAATTAATGTTCATTTCTCATTCATGGATTTCATTCAGGACTGTCACAGTGCCAATGGTTCTGGCTCTAGTTATGTTACCCTGCAGGGTGTGGGACATCATACTGGTAGTCAGTAACCCATAAGTAATCTGCAGAGGTCATTGACCTCTCAGTTATAGTTCCTTCAGGACCTAAATATATCCAGCATGACAATAAGCCAGTGTATGAAAAACAAAGCATGGATCCTTGAGTAGAAAGAAATAATGTGGTTTTCTCTGGCGTCTTTTATTCAAGAGCTTTTCAGATTCAAGGGTTTTACAGATATTCAAGAGTTTTACAGATACCTGCAGGACTTGCAGGATGAATAAATGTTTTTATTTTCATTTTTGAGTAGGGGAAATAAGAGGCAAACTGAAACAAAATTATTTTCATGAGTCAGTGACAGAGCTACAAAGAATTCAGTGTCATCTACAATTCAATCATAAGGTGTCATTTTACACTGCCCTAAGCATTGAGGCCAAAAAGATCCAGCTAGTGCAATGGATTTTATTCCTAAAAATAGAAGGTAATCTCCTGAGCTTGCCCATAGATGCCTGGCCCCATGTTTATTCATGCACATTTTTCAAGGGATGCAAAAAAAAAAAAAAAATCCATATGCTTTGATGTAAAGAACAACTGCATTCTCACTTGGAAACACAGAGCAGGGGAAAAGGAACCCCACTAATGTCCCCCTGGAGAGTGTGGATACCTGGTTGTGCAGATGCCAGGTCTGGTAGTCATCCTTGGTACACCTGCGGCTGAAGAGAGATTTGTAATCCACTTTGACCAGCTGCCACTCAGAACGGAGGCTGAAGTGCCCAAAAACTCTGAGCAGGGGACACAAAAGAAAAGAAAGAGTCAGCCAGGCTCATACCTCCAATACAGCAAATAACAACTCATGAATCTCAGCTGCAGAAACCAATACACAGTGTTGGAGCTTAATGCCAGAAAATGGTAATCAGTCATGAATAATATTTTCCTGTTCTTACAACATCCCAGGAGTGTTTAGCCTTTTCCTGACACTGGTACACAGCCTGTGTAGGAAGGTCTTCCCCTGACCCTAGCATCCAGCAAAATGGAACCCAAGTCTAATCACCCTTATTGCAATCTTTAGAGGACAGTACATGTTACTTTTTTATTATTCCAAGTCTTTCACTAATCTACATTTTTACCCAAGCCACTTATGTGATTAAAAGTTTTATTCTAATTATTCCAGACTAACAAAGAAAGAGGAAGAAAGACAAGATTCACAAATTTTCCTATGAAATCAAAAGAGAAGCAGAAAACAAGACTTCCCCACACTGACTGTAATTCAGATCCTGCTGTGTCGCCAGTGTGCTGCCATTATTTATTCTAGCTGATCTTGGTTTACACGGTAATCATACTGAGTTGTTTGCTTTGCTCTCCACTCACTCCTTCTCTAGCCTGCACCAAAATTGCTCTGCATTTTGCTGCTCTCCATGAAACAACAACCACCCAGGAATCAATCATGCTCTCCCCTGGAGACCTGCCTCAGCTCATGGGGATCAGGGAGACAATGGTGGGTGGGCAATATCTGAGGGTATGAAGTGGTGGGTTTGCTGTGGACACCTGTCTATATCTGCGTTCTGCCTCACAGAGGAGCTCCACTAAGCTGACAAGCAGGAAGGACACAATACAAGGAGAACCTGTGTGCTGTCATGAACAAGTGGCTCGGGTTAGGAGCGAGCAAGTGGTGAAGGACTCATCTGGTAGAATGGATTTATTAGGTAGATTGTTGCTGGCTGTCCAGAACCATTCTTAGTGTAGTCCTAATTCCAGGGTATCAAAAATAGGAAACACCACGGCATTCAGGCCATGCCACAGGAGGAGCTGCAATTCCTGTTCCTCTGCACAGAAGGCACACCCTGGACCAAGACAAACCCACAGAAACCAAAGCAGTATGGGGTGCCAGGGCACTTGGAGCAGGAGGGAGAAGGGAGGAATGGGAAGGAGCATGGTCGGGGGATGCAGAAAGCCTCCAGAACTGTACTCAGTAGGAGTTCCAACTGCAGTTCCCTTCTCCACTTTTCCTTGGCACTGGGTGTGTCCCATGTGCTTTCAGCTCATACAACCTTGTTTGTACTGCATGACTGAAACATCAGAAACATCAGTCCCTGCAAATCAGCAATGCAGCAAGCAGAAATCTTTTAGTCCAGCAGATTTACACCAGTATAGGATTTGGTGTTTATTACATGGAAAACACAGCAAAAGAAACATGACCAAAGAGAAACAGTGGCATAAACCCAGAAGAAAAGGCTGGAGAAATCCAACACTTTGCAAATCAATGCATCTAAAATGAAAATCTTTCTCCTCAGATTGTCCTTTAGCTAACTGTCCATCAGGAGGGCAACAGGTTTCTTTGTGGTTTACAAAAATACACCAGAATTACTTGATTTTTAAATCTATTTTTAAAAGCATTTAAACAATTCCTTCTGACATGGAAATTCTTCCATGATAATTAATGAAAAAAACCCAAGGTTTTCTAAGAGGAAAGCAACATATTGGCATTCCAAAAGCACAGAACATCAGATACTCTTTAATTAAATGATTTCAAAGAAGATCTTTTTGTGTAATTGCTATAACTTAGATGGAAACAATACTACACTAAATGGAATTAGAGGAGTGCTAACAGAGAGAGGTTTTCCTCTGTGCTGCAGAGGTTCTGGGTCAGCTGATTCCTAAAGTAGTAACTTCTCTACTCCATCCTCCCCTTGGTAACAAAAGCTCATTAAGGCTAATCAATCACAGTGGAAGAGACTTCTGAGATAAGAGCAGCAGAGAAGCCACCAAGCACCTGCACCCTGTGAGCCCTGTTCACCAATGCCAAATGCCACCAACAGCATGGCTTCATTGGCCAATGCCACAAGCATTGTGTGACAGCTCAAGATGAATTTGTTGTGCATTTGAAACTTCTATCAGTTTCTATAAGCAAATACAAGGAATGGAGGACAGTGCTATGTGATCTGTGGGGTTCCAAGGTTCTATCAAGCAGCTTTCCTTGGAAAGGGATGAAAGTCTTCATTGTTTGTGAAGGTTAAAAAGAGCTAAACAAACAATAACAGGGCACAAATCCCGACTGGACAAGACCAGGTGTTGCAGCTGAGCTCCACTTCCTCAGTTTTATGAATGACATCACTGGATGTTTTTCCATAGTGCTCAAGGTGCATGCACAGGGCCTCTCCCACCATATCTGTTTTGAAGTGGCCAGGTCCAATAGACGCTTGGGCAGACAGCAAAGAGCTACAACATTTTAAAACTCATAGTGTCCAGCTACCAATAAGTGCTTGGCACTAAATGTTCCAGTTTCTACATATTGGTTTCTATATCAAGAGCAAAGAAACAAAAGAAGTTCCAAGGAAAGAGATGCAAAAAGAGATTGGTGGGGTCTTATTTTTCCCTACTCAACCGGTGAGTGCTCACATCACTTTGAAGATCATCCAACTTATCTGATTCCCATGTGCCTTCATTTCCCATTTACTTTGGTCCCTAAATAAGGGAGGTGGATTTTTTTTAATAAACATAGCTAAAGTATCAAGATAATACAGGGAGAAAAGAAATATACTATAAATACTACAAATTTTGCTTCAATAACTTTACCTACCATGGTCTAACTGAAAGCTCTTAATTGCTTGTTGCAAGCATAGAAAACAAGAGAGATGGATTTTCAAGGTCCAGCTTTGAAAAGCCAACAAAGAAGGTATATTTTGATTCTTCCATGTAGGTAGTCTGATGTGGAAGTCCTTGAGAAGCAATAAATACAAGAGCCCAGATGGTATTTAAATGGAGTCAGTTTTCTGACTAAGCTCAATTTTAAAAAGGTTCTCCAGCCTAAGACACAGAATGGTAATTTACTGGCTTTAGACTGCATAGATTTCGTTCTATTCCTCTGAGTCACAATTCCACATAAAATCTTAGCTAATAGGACAGCATCTTCTCAACTGACTTTATGCATAGCTGACAGTGAAATCATTGCTAAGAAAACAGAAAATGCTTCCCAATCTTTTCTTTGGAGAAACAAGGCAAGGCTTTTATTGCCAGGGCTGGATATCATTAATTTGCAGAAAACTATTAGAAACATGGAAATCAATTCTGAAATGCTTACAGTTTCATGACAGAGTCATTTTAGAAATGATCATTGCTAATGCTGCTATAATTATATCTTTCATTAATTTTTTAAATACACAGTAGCTTACAAATGCAGTGTACACTGCCTGGATAACCTTGTACAGGAGCTCTTTAAAAGGCTTTTTACATTTATACAATGTTCTCTTTGCTTTTGCCTTATCATTCCTTGTATTGTTGATAGCTGTGCTTTTTATGTAATTCTATCCTGCTCATTCCCGCCAGGTCAACAGAAAGAATTGAGGGTCACAAGATAACTCACCTGCCTCTGGTCCATAGATTCAATCCCTGTTCCTGCTCATGGTGTGAGAAACAGACTTCCTCAAGTAACAGCTCCCACAGGAAAGGCATCAGCTGTATCCATGTGGATCTATCCCTGCTGGCAGTTTCAGATGAGCTGCCCAGCCAGCTATTAAAATGGAAATTCTCCTGCCTCAATCAAGTCTACTTCTGTAATTTCTGAAGTAGACTGGTAGGACACCATATGGAGCAAGCAAGCACTGAAGCTGCCTGCACTTGGCTGGTCTGGATAAAGAAGGAAGATTTTCCCTTCACCAGCCCTCCCAGCCCCTTTGTGTGTGACACCTGCTGACCTCAGATGTGTCCAGCACTGAGACAGAGGACTGGAGATGCCAAGGAAGGAAGAAGCTGATAACACCTAACAGCAAGAGTACCTTTCTTTCTGAGTCAGTTTTCCTTCACTGGACATTCACAAGGTGAGAGACATGAAAAGTTTGGGTGGTTTTATTGCTTCTCTCAATGTTCCTTAGGGACCTCTGAAGCCAGATTTTAACAAAATTAGGCCCCACAGAATAGACTGTAAGCATTTTTAATAACTAAAAATAAAATGAAAGCAAAAGGATATAATATATTTGGTAGACAGCATCTTTTGAGATGAACTACAGAAGCAGATGGATGGATCAACAGAAAAGTAAAGCCAGAACTAGAGAAAGAGAGCCAAACATATACTTTAATTGATAATACTGAGAGAAAAGCTAATTGCAGTGTCATCATAAATAGACTGTTTCATTTATAAAAGCCTGAAATCAACCTTGATTTTATTTCCTTTTATTTTAAAAGAAAAATGCTTGCAGAGAAGTGTCTTAGCAAGCAAAAAATGCCCAATAGTAAAATCACCCAAATTAGTGAATACTTCAGCTGACCTAAATCTGTGCTTTTGTTTAGAGAATGTAGAATGGAAGAAAGTCAAGTGAGATCACTATCTGATTTCAGTTAAAATCCTTCTTTACTTACATCTGTGCATCTAATAGGTAGTGCCAGAAGTAGAAATTTAATGGGCAAGAAGTGCTATGAAGCACAATCTGGAAGAATCAACTCCTGGCAGGAAAAGAAGCATGTGTTGGTCTGGGTTTTGTTTGTTTTTTGTTTGTTTTTTGTTTGTTTTTTGTTTGTTTTTTGGTTGTTTTTTGGTTGTTTGTTTGTTTGGAGTATTTTTGGTTTTGTGAGAGTTTATTTTGGTTTGGTTTGGTTCTTTTTTATTTTTCTAGTCCCTGGAGAGGAAGCTCTTCTCTCACTGAAACCAGAGAGAGTCCCAGATCTGGAGCAGTGAGCAGGAAATTCACCACAACTGAAGGTGCTCATTCTCATTCTGATGTCCAGCAGAGGAGCACATGTTGCTACTGCTGCAACCTTAACAGATATTGTCTCACTCATAATTGCCTTGATTCCTTTGGGATTTTTCCCCACAAGCCAGGCTACCCTGGTCCCCCATTTCCTGGGAGATGGTGAGCCTGTGCTAGAGTGGCTGGCTCAGTGAACACTTACAGAATGTCCTGGTATATAGATGTACCTCCTTAACTTGTTGATGTTCATAGCTTTTGAGTCAATGAAAGAAAATGCTGACAATTTCACACAAAGGAGAGGGCCTGTTATGAAATCTGGATCTGGATCCATCTCCGTGTAAGGAAGTTGCAGTAAAGTGAGACAAACTCCTGCATGCAGGCTGAGCTGACAGGGCCAAAGCCACACAAACAGCAATGGAACAGTTGCAAGTTGTGCTGGTGGGACCAGATTTTATGACTAGATGAACTATCTCTCCATGAATTAAATATAAATCATGACTTTAGAGAAAAACAAATGGGCTGTGTAATCTCCCATTTTTTTAAATTAGGATTTAGATGGAATTAGCATTAAAGGAGGTCACTAGTTACAAGGAAATTGGATAGAAAGGGACTGAGACAAGGAAGTAGAACTTAATTGAAAGCACAAATCAGCAATTAGGGAGAGCAGGGGAGGGAGAGCTACACTGTCTCATACCTGGCAAAAGGATGCAGGGAGTAAGAGACTGGAAACAAAGGAAACATAAAAAATGAAAGATGACACTGGAAAGGCAGGCAATTGCCAACAAAAAACATTGTCTAATTTTTTTCCTAAGCAATAAATACTGTTTCTAAGAGCCTCTTTGGAGCTTTTAATTCAGTTGCTTTTGGCTAACCTGTCAACTAGGAACAGTAGCCTGAGGGCAATGGGTGATGACTCAGGGCTGTGTACTTCTGTCTATGGACCAAAATAAGTAAGACAGCTATTTTGTTTTTGTTTTTTTTTTTTTTTTTTTCTAGAAAGAAGAGATGCATTTTCTTCCAAATAAAACTCACCATCCATTTGGATCTAGATTTTCAGTTGGTGCAAATTAATTCAATTTAGACCATCTAAATAGACCCTCTCAGGTATAAGGCCTTCCACTGATACTATTCAGAAGGAGAAAAAGCAACAGCAGTGAAACTATCAAGAATGTACCAATAGCAGACAGCAGCGTGCATCAGGAGAAATTTGTTCCAGAAACTCTTGGTCTGTATTCCATTTCCCAAGGAGAAGGGTCACACAAGAATTTCACGTAATTTCTCCTGCAAACTAAATCTGAGGGATGTGGTTCATTTCCCTGAAACTGAATGTCGTGACATCAAAGTTACCCACAAGAAAGAAATTCAAAGTGTTGGCCACCAGCGATCCATATTGAACCAGTCATGAAAAGCTGCACCACTGCCAGATTTCAGGTCAGGAGAGAGAGAGGAGACGGGGCAGGCAGAGTTTCTGTGAATTACAGATCAAAACCAAAACCTTGCAATAAAAATCCTACAGTACAATCATGGCAGATTCTTTCCCTCAGCTTTGGAAAACAGTCCTGGTATTATTCATCAGCTCAATGGGCACTTCCTTTATAGTGCTAGCAGAAGAGGAAAACCACTGCAAATGGCATGGTACAGCATGATCTTTCAGTTAGCAAGTAATGCCAAGTGCAATTCGTAAGTAATTTGCAGAACATGTAATTACAAAGCAGCCCTACAGTTTGGACTCAATTTCCCCTTTAGCTGCACAAACACTGCATAAGGCAATGGGGGAGACAGGAATTTTTGTTATTATTTTTTCAAATAGGAAATGCTATCAAAATAAGAACTTCCTGAATGACAAACTAAACCTTTTGAAATTTGGTCTCTAAAAAATTTATTACCAATGTTCTCAAACAACTTTACATGACAATTGCTTCAAAAGAAATTCCAGCAACATGAAAGAGAGTATGAGACACCTAGGAAGGGGGATGGGAAAGCATATTAATTTTTAATGCTGTTTTTCAGAAGAGTTCTTTCTTTTCTTCGAAGCACTCGTGAAAGACAACCAGTTTCTGACAGCCCTGAAACCTGAAGATGCTGCCATTCTTTTCTAGAAAAGATACAGGTAGCTGTCAGCAGTGTGAGTTTCATCCCCTGATGGGTCTGTGGTCTCAGCAGAGGCAAGGGCTGCTGCTTTGCCAGAAGCCACATAACACAACACATCCAATCATTTCAACCTTTCATCCTATGAATCAGCAGATTTCCAACCAAAAATGTCCAATACAAATGTGGAAGCCATTCCTTAGAATATGTAAGCTCCAAATGCATATGACAGGTGAAACACAGTGACGAACTTTGCCTGGATATCAGAGAAGAAGGCTCAGAAGAGGAAGCTCTGGAGAGCTGCTTTCCAACACTCATTCAGTTCAGTGATCAAAAATCTGTCAGAGTGAACTCTGCAGCCAACCCAACCCAGAAAAGCTGGTGTGCTGTGCCACCCTTTTCCTTGTGCAGGATCAGGGAGAGATTCAGCTGGAAAGGTGCTAAGGCAATGTAGTTTCTCAGTCCCCTGAGGGTTGGTGTGATTGGAGCACCAGAGTATTTCATGTCTTGCTCTCACAAAAAGGTGAAAGACTCAGGAATGTCTGTGTGCACAGCATCCTGCCCCTTCCTGTGCACCCTCCATCAGGCCTGGGTGCTTCATACAGCCCAGCCCAGCTGCAGGCAGGAGGACAGCACAGGGCCAAGATCCATCTGTCCTTACTTAGCAGCACAGGAAACAAAGAACACGAGCCTCTAGATGAGAATATCTGGATTGTATTGTCATCAGGTAAAACTTGCCCTTTTATCTAGGGAAACGAAATCATCTATCAGCCGGCTGCTCATTATGGCTCCTTCTGCAAGAGCTTCTTTCTTTTATTCACTTCAGCAAATTCCAGTCTCAATGAACACACCTTTCTCTAGTCCTCCTCCCTGCACATGCTCACCTCTCTATCCCCCTGTCTGTGCCTTATGGACATGACTGAGCATCTCCCTCCCCCAAAGAAATGGGAAGAATCTGCACAGTGGGATTCCCACCTGGGACTCTGGAGACCTGCATTACTGCCAAGCTCTCCCAATGACAGCCTGCTGAGTGTCTGACCATGGGTATGTCCTTTGTTCTCCCTCAACTTCCCTACTGGCAAAACACAGCTGATGATGTTGACTATTTTAGTATAATGTGTGATCTAGTGCCCATAAATAGCACTTGACTCCAGTGACAGTAATGTTTGCCCCAGAAAGTCAGAGATGGACAATACGTGCCACAGAGCACGATGCCTTCTCCGTGTGTTATGGCTTCTGCCAGGAATCTTCCAGGTACATGGTGCAACTGCTGGGAACTGCTCTTGGGTCACAGACATCCTTTTCCTAAAGCCAAATAAATCACATGGTGCTGTCTGAGAAAGATTACTCTAAGCAGATGTTCTCATCACCTGATTTGTCTTTCAGGTGCCACAGAAAGGCCTCAGCTCACTCTGCAAGTATTAACAGCACAATCAATATCGTGCTTCTTGTGGACTGTTTAGGTGAATTCATGCAGAGATCCAAAGGCTAAAAAGCAGAATACTCCTCTGGCAGAGAGGCAGATGGGAGGAGGAAGTGACACTGATTAATCTTGGGGTCGTTAATAATGTTTTTAAGTCTTGCAGACAAAGATAATGATATGGGTAATCAACTCTCTTACTCCAGGGTATGAACTGATCATCTGCTGGGATAAAATGGGAATTCCTATAACGCACATTTTCTTGTGCATTGTAAAGTCACTTGATGCCATTAGCAGATTGATCATTTTCTCACAAAGTCCAAGCTATTCATTACTTCCAGAAGGTTTTGAAATTAGATCAGATGATACAGGAATGCAGCTCACTGGCAAATGCCAATATCCTCTCAATCATTTTGGTGTCCTTACTTAATAATTGTACTTGGAATTTTTGTTCTCAGATCAAGTTCCAAATTTTACTTTTTTTTTTCTGTGTGCAGTCATTATTTTAACAGATTCACTTTAATTTCATGGATTCTATTATGAAGAGTCCTTATATAGGTTTGTGCACTGCAGTCTGCACAGTACTCTGAGTGAGGACAGAGAAACTGAACTCACAAGGACACATCAGAGCCTTGCAGGAAAATCCATAGACAATAGCAATGCCAGTTGCACCACAAACAAATATTGCACTGAACAGAAGAAGAAAAGGAAAACTGAAAAGTGAGATTAAACCACTGTAGGGACAACAATTAAAATGTAATGGTCTTTTCTAGTATCTAATGGTACCCATGCAATTTGGATAAACCAGGCTTTGAAATCTTCTCTCTGATCTTTAAAAAAACTCACAGTTCTGGTAGCCCTGAGAGAATGCACAGACTGGATGGACAGCCTTGGTTCCCAGAGGGTAAATAAGGACAAAGTTCAGAATCTTTCAGCACGACAACTCCCTGTCTCATTTTCTGCACTGGAAGCTGCAGGTTGGAGCTGGCTTTCTAGAGAATTGGTGAAATCTTTCTTCCAGAATTCCATCTTTGCCAAATTTCTGTGTGGCTCAGCAGCAAAGTGGGAGAAGATCTATGGGGTTTTTTTCAGACAGTTTTTTTCCTCTTTTTCTCACAGAGTGAAGTGAAAAGAGGCCAGACTGATGTCAGGAAAGTTTAAAGGAACCTGTGGGCCATGGGAATTGAGGAACACTGACTCTTTTCTTCATGCACGTTGTACAAGAGCCTTCAATTCCTTCAAGGAAAAACAGCCTCATGGTGTTTTGCCATCCACTCCCACTGTCTCTCATTCGCTGATGTTGCTGAGCAGAGGTGCTGGCTGTGGAGGGCAAAGCCACAAGGGGAGAGGTGCCACAAGGTGCCAGGGGAGCCACTCCCCTGGCACCAAGGGGAGAGCACAAGCTCCTCTGACCTCATCCCAGCAAAGGCACTGTTTTCTATCACTGTTCCACCCTGATTTTTCTCAGTAGGTGGCAAATCCATGGCTCCCTACCCCTAGGCAAAGGGGCAGAATGCTTCAAGGACACTGTGTCAGCTGGTAATTTTCTTTCCTGTATTAGCATTTAATGTAACAGCAAGACTTGAACAAAAGGCAGCGGATGTTGCCTTGCTTGAAGAGAAAAGATGATAATCACCTTATCAGAAAAAGACAGGAAAATTACTCCTGGCTCCCATGTAACTTTGAACTCAGTGGGAGCTTGGACCTGGGAGCTGTTGTCCTTTTCTCATACTCAGTTTGCTGAATCTCTGCTGATTGTGAATCAGAATCTGTCCACATTGCCTTCATACCTGTATCTGCTTTGCTGATCTCTCCCACAATCAGTGCTTCAGAATAAGAGTAACTCATGGAACTCCTGGCCACAGGATAAGGGGACTGCTAAAAACCTTTTCAAAGTATTTAGAAGGAAAACTCTCAAAAATAGGAAAACTCATTAATATCTTAGAAATACAAAGAATACCATGTTTGGCCAAGAAAATTCCTTATTTGTTAATCTCTATAAATGTGAGAAGTATATAAGATAAGCATATTTTAGTATAATTTAGTATAATACATACAGTTTTAGCATCCTGTACTTGCCATATTTGGAACATGGAACTGAAATAGAGGGACTTCTGGTTTGACACCAGTGTGGCCTGTGCTCTTAATATTTTTTTCCTCACCTCAAACCTCCCCTGGCACCCATCTCAACATTTCCAACATCTCTCAATTACTTATTCATTCTTCCTCACTCTTCTGCCACCCAGTGATGAATTGCCAGTAATTTTATGGGTCTCCTGGAAAGAAAGAGTTATTCCCATTTCATCTCTCATAAGGCTGCATGGCCACATAAACAAGAAGGTGCTGGAAAGGGCCAGGACTTGTACCCTATTCATTTAGAACCAGGAACATTTCCTAACACACATAGCCAAGGGCAGCAGTCACAGCAGTGTTGACAGACCAACTTTCAGTTCACTGCAAATATTAAAGCTCAATTATGCATACACACATGTATAGGGATCATTAAGTTCACATGCATAGAACTACACAGAAATTTATATACACACACACGTGGGTGTGTCTACATAAATATTTATTTATCAGTACAGAGGAACTTAATGATCCCCATCTGGAAATGAGTGTCTGCACACATACACACATAAGGAGTCTACTAAAATGATGCAGGGCTGTGAAGCAAAAAGGTTGTTCCTCTTAAAACAGGTTTGGAGAGATGCTTAGCACAGGAGATGAAGTGGCAGGGGTAGCAATGATAAGTCAGAGCTGGAACAGCATAAAGCCCTTCTCTGGACCCATGACAACATCTTGTCTCTGATTTGAATGGTACAAACTAGTTTGGATATACCACAACTGACTAGAAGGGGAATGCAGTGTGATTCCTTTTCTTTCTTTGACAGTGTCAGCCAAACAACACTCTGTGCCTGTGGCTTGTCAATCCAGAAATTTAGATCTGACCCATCAGAACATGACATCATTAAAAGATACACTAGTTAACAGTGAGAGGTACAGCACAGAATTTAAGAAAGTTTCAAAAAGGCTAGTGCATTTTAGGCATTCATATGAGAACATGTCTAAGCCACCACCCTTATGCATTTATTTTCCTGTGTGTTCTGCAGTCTTTTCCCCACACCTGCACCAAGCACCACAATGTGCTTTGGTACAAAGCTCTGCACTAAAGGAGCTGAACTGACTCTCTTGTCAGATGAGAGAGGTGTTAAAGCAACAACAAAAGGAACTGCAGATGATGATCAGCCAGGACTGGAGGAAGGACAGTGGATTTACTTTGGTTAGGCAGCATTCAAGGCAGACCAGCTCACACAGTCTCATGATACTTCCCTGTGCATCACAAAACCACGTTTTTAACTGAGCCCCCCCCAGCTTGTAAACAAATAATTAATTCTTGCAGCATTATAGTCATACAAAATTTAAAAATCATAGAATCATTTAGGTCGGAACAGACCTCTGCAAGACATCCTTGTCCAACACCCCACTAAAGCAGCTCCCAATTCAGACTATTCTTAGATATTCAGAATCTAATAAAGCCCCTTCATAAAGCAAATTACCGATGTTACCATACTGACAAGTTTTTTAGGAGTGTTTAGGACAAGCATACACAGCACAAAGCACAGAGGACTCAGAAAGCCTAGGATACTCATAAAATAAAGACAGATATGGAAAAAGCTAACTTACTAGCTATGAAATGGCACAAAATTGTGTGCTAAAAGGGTTGCTCCTTTCAGCAGCCCAGAGAGCCTCTCACAGCATGTGGCACAAAATGAAGGTTAGGAAAGTCATTCTACTGATATATTGATTTTAATAAAATAGTATTATGAAAATATTGTTAATAATGCAATATTTTAATAATAGTTGGAGTATAATGACTATGTATACACATTCCCCTCAGAATATTATTTTTTTTAAATGGGTGAACACAGAATACTTTGATGCTAATCTATGGAAGAAATTTTTTCTAAGAGGAATCAGCTGAGACCACTAGATGTAGTATTCTGCATTTTCAGGGATGAGAGACAAACTTTTAAAAGCCACTAACCTACCCAGTTTGGCAACACACAGATATGATCACAGCCTTTGTCTCTCTGCCTCAGTGCTGCTTGAAACCTAAGAGCTCTCACTGACCCCATTATCAGTTTGGGATGCAAATCCCAGACTGTTGTGCTCCTCCCATCAGCTTCTTGTAATCTTAGGGGTTTCTACCCACAAACATGAATTCCAAGCACCTCCAAACCACCATGTGTAATCTTTTTTCAGGGGTGGCAAATAGCAATAGAAATACATTGATTTCTTCTCAGCCAAAGCTTACACAAGCTCAGCATCACCCTACACTGCCCTTATAGAGGAGTTCACTAAAATTCTCATTGGGAGAAGCAGCTAAGTGGTTTGTATAGAAATGGTTTGCATACAGCTTTATAAATAGCCTGTTTCCTCCTTAGTTCCTTTCGTGGATCTAAATTTCTCAAAACATTCATTGCCAGTGTCATGTGAAATTTCCTTGTGTGGCTTTTACAGACTATTAAGAATGGTTTTTAAAACTGCTAATGATGACAGTAATAATAAAGACAATAACAATAACAATAGAAATGGCAATAATAATGGTAATATGCCTGCAAAGATTTCAAAAGAAAAAGTTCTCAACAAACCTAGTACACAATATTCAGGAAGATAACTCACTTCCTACATTCTCCACCAGAAGACTACAGAAATATAAATAACAATAACCTTAGATTTATAATGCATTTTTCATCTCAAAAGAAAACTGCATTGATTTATAAAGCAAATGACCTAAATCCAGAGCTAGTTGCAACTGATTAGCTCCACTGATTTCAATGAAGGTGCTGATGTGCACATTTATGTGAGTTCTGATCTATCTCTCTGCACATGTCTGTGCATGTGTCTGCACGTGTGTGCAGCAGGAAAGTGGCACACATTGCATAAAGAATTTCACAGAAAAACACCATATTAAACAACACAGAAAATTACACATTGTCATTGCATTTGCAGAAAAAATGCTCAGAGTGAAGAGACTTGCAGGTTCCAATCTTTAGGTGGGAACTGGCATATGTGTTTTCCCAACAGGATGCTCACAACAGTCTCCTGAAAAGGCTCACAGGTATATCATATGCTGTTCAGTTTTGCTCTTTGCAAAAACAGGGCAATGTTTGCAGATAGCAAAGCAAGAGATGCACAGATATATTCTTCTACAAAACAAGGACCTTGCTTTTTTGAAAAAAGGGAAAAAAAAAAAAAGAAGAATAAGTCAAAGCCAAGGCGTTGTTTTGGAATAAAGGAAAAGCGAGCAATGCCACTGGAACTGGCACCACCTCTACTCTGATAAAATCTCAGTAGCTGTCTGTGACAGACAGAGAGGCTGCCTTGTTGTGCTCCAGCACTGTTTGGGAATAAAGCAGAGGAGTGCTGCTGTGTAAAGTACAACCATAATTACTTAGCCTGTCCTTCCTAAGACAGTTTATCACAGGGGATATGGATGTGCTACACAGGAGTCAGCTATGCTTTCCTGAGCCCTCCAAGGCTACAGCACCAAACATTTCTTCTGCCATGGCATAGATGGCACAGAAGCCAGTTCAAATGACCATTTGTTAGAAGAGTAAAATATGATTTTCCCCCAGCTCCTCTCTTGCAGCTGAGCTCAACTTCAAGTCTAGGCACATGGTCACTTCTGTTTGTGTAAAGCTGATGTGGAGCTGGTTTTGAAAGGCATAACAACACAAATCACACAACACAGTTGGAATACATTCAAATCAGTAGCAGAAATGTCTAAGACACACAGCTATTACCCTGTTCCAACTTCCTCAGAAACTGATGGCACTCAGTTTCTCACTACTTGTGACACCAGCAATGAGCTCCACCCACACATTTATGCTGTATAAGTATGCAGATGGACTGAAGCCTAGAAGAAAATAAACTTGACCTGAATCTTTTTCTCTTGCAAGCAGTGAAAATGTGCAGGAACTTCAAGTGCGGATGAAGAAAAGCAGATTGACTGCAAGATGAAATTTATAATCAATGTCCTGCCCCTGAACTGGAGGTGTGCAACAGTGTGATCTGATGTGATTGACCAAAGGCACTTCTTCATGCCAGGGTAGGTATGCTTCACAGGCATGCCTCAGTCTAAGGCATCTTAACCACCTTGCTTTCTGATGTTTTTCAGAAAGCTGTTTCAGCCAGTTCAAAGGCACACAGGTAAGAAGGCATTTCTGAAACCAATGCAGTGCATCTTGTCCTTGCTTTGTTCAGAGCCCCAGAGCACAGTGCTCTGATCCGCTCTGTGCAAGAAGTCAGATGACTACTTAAAAATGCCTTTGAACCTAAAAACTTCCCTTTCCTGGTTGTTAAACTCAAGTCCTGGCCTGTTCTTGGGCCAACATCACTCCACTGGTTCCACCAGCCTTACCCCCAGCACCATCAGAGCCAGCCCAGGCCCTTCCTTCCATGGGATGGGTGAGCCATTCTACACCACAGAACAGGAAGGTTATTCTGAGCTCAGCTCTGCATATGCACAATGACAACACTTTTATCTTGAGCTAAAACTGGATGTACAATGGCCCACAATGCAAGCAACAAGGCTGGGGTATATTCCTACCCACCAGCAATCTCAAAAGACAGTCAAGTCACACAACTGGAACAAGCACAGAACTGGCACGAGGTACAGCCATACAGATCTCACTTCTGAAGAGCACAGCCATCCCTGGGCCTTCAGGTCCAAGGAATGCAATCTCAGCAGTAATTATGAGAAAGGATCTCTGGTTGTCACTACATGCAACCTAACCAAGGCTACACCTCTCTCCAGAGAAGCAGATCTATCTACTGCTCTGTGTGAACTCCCAGACCTCAGCTTGGGACCCTCCCTCCTTGCTATAGCTCTTAGCACTGCTGGAAAGAGCTTGGCTCCATCATCTCTTTGCCACATAATGCAAGAACATGCCACGCAGGCCTGTGGCCACCAGCAAAACCCACAAAACAGCACAATGCCTTCATGAAACTCTGCATGTTTCATGCAGCTGCACAATGCTGCATTGCACATCATGAGGTTACCATGAACTTGAGGATCTCCAAACACCCCTTCTGCCATCACAATTTAAAACTGGGGCTGCTATACTTACGTCATTATCTGGGTCTCTATGCCTGGGTCTACAAGGGATCCATCCACAAAAAGGGGTGTTGATGTGAAACTGTATTTAGTCCAGGATCTTCCCTCATCGAAACTCACCCTGGGATAGAAGCAGACAACATTTATACACATAAAAAGACTTACTCTAGAGCAAATGCAGCAATTAACTGTTGGCTTGCATTGGTCTGCAAGCAAATGCAGCTGGATTTACAGACAAGCACCAATCTTTGACATTTCCCAGCCCACTAAATTCATGTTCCTGATGTACTTTGAAAGATCAAAGCTTTAGAAAGCATAAATATTGGCAATAAGTGCATGTATATACTTTATGCAGCTGTACATCAGACCTCAAGGGATCAAGAGGCTATGCCAAGACCTGCTTCTGGGTCTGGAATAGCACCTGGCATGAAGCACCACTCAGAGCATAAGCAACCCTGGCCTGAATGCATGAAAATTGCTTTCACCACCACAGGACATTTTGACTCATCCCTGTATCAATGCCATATGGCATTAGCTACAATCTCTCTAGCCCTATGAGTACTTAAAGGCAGATTTAGCTTATTTGTGGGAGTGGGGAGCACTGAATGTGTGTGTGCACACAGGCATCTGAGCACCTGGATCTGTCTGGGAGGCTCTTGGTGGACACTGAATCCCCCCTGCTTCAAGCAGGTAGGACAATATCTGACACACCACCAAAGGACCAGGAGGCCACTGTAGTGTGTATTATAAACCATGGGTTACACCGACCTCAGATCTCTGGTGTGGAAAGCCAAGACTGGCAGTCACCATTCCCTAACTCTCTGCCCCTCATGTCACTCAGCAAGACACCTTCCCCTGTCTCAGAATGTACCTGTGCAAGAATAGGAACTTAACTTTACACCTAAGACAGAACTCTGGGAGCACAACTGCACACAGAAGGATTATCTTCCCTAAATCTATTTATTTAAATGCATGTATCTTCCCATACACCTGTGCATTTGTATGCGTTCTGCTTGCATGCTTATCTCTCCAAATAGCATTTCAACTTCTGGGGAACAGCATGCTTCATTAGCTTAGCTAAAGTTCTCTCAGCTTTTCAATTATCCGCCCCTCTTTTCTCCAGCATGAAACTTATTGTACAATGTCTCAGCCTGAGAACTAATGGATTTACATGTACCCTTTAATCTATTCCACTCCTGGCCATAAAACAGGTGCCTACTGAAGCAATATGAAGCAAATTCCAAAGCCCCTAAGGGTACAGTTTTGAAGGAAACCTGTAGGAACTTATTGATAACAAATCTAAATCACTCCTCATTTAATAGAGTGGGTGGGGCACTCAGAACTGCACACACCATTTCAGGAGACTTATTGTGAAAGGAGAGCATCTGAAATGAGCCTCTGCAAACAAAGGTGAACTGAGCTGTCAGCTCCTATGAAAAGTCAACCTGCGACCAAATCTTTCCCAATATGTAAGTACAGGCACTTGTAGTAACGTTCTTTTTATGCCTGAAGAGCCTTCAAAATTAAAGACACAATTAAAACACTTGCACCTGGCTTGAATAATGCAGTAACTAATGGTTAATACGTGACTTGTAACTTTTTCCTTAAGGGGCTCACCTTTCACTCTTCCAGAGCTCAACTTGCTGCAGTCTGATGCACCCACTGCCAGTGACACCCACCCTTGGCTAACACAAGCTTCTCCTTCCTTGACTGATCCTTGGTTTCATCTAAAGACTGGGACATGGTCCTGATGTCCTCTTTTCTGAGAGCACTTCAATTATAGCCATGACAACTGAGTTACCCATCAGAGGCTTCCAGTCACACCCCAACACATTCACAGCACAGACTGGA
The DNA here is from genome assembly GCF_047830755.1 of Zonotrichia albicollis. Classification (NCBI taxonomy): domain Eukaryota; kingdom Metazoa; phylum Chordata; class Aves; order Passeriformes; family Passerellidae; genus Zonotrichia; species Zonotrichia albicollis. Next base: position 39,517,503 of record NC_133825.1, on the reverse strand, counting down.
GTCTGCAGCTCATCCTTTGGTGTCTGCCTTGTTACTGCTCTCCTCTGTGTGTCCAGTTATGGAGCCAATACATCCCGTGGTTAACAGTCCACTATCACACTGTGAATAAAGCAGTCATTTCTTTGCTTCAGGTGGCAAAGAAATGGGCTCAAATGCAATATATTCAAACTTTTAAAGAAATCTATGTTGCATTCATCCCAGAGTTATCTGTCAGGTCAGAAACATTAAGTCCAGAAGCTTTTTATATTGAAAAAGTAGCTGTTAATGTCTTCAGGTACATCTGCAGAACATGAGCATGTAAATGGGTGAAGTCAACCTGTCTTGAGGTGTCCAGATTTGGAATGACTGCAGTTTCACTGGAGGATTTTGTACAATAATGACTCAGGTAGAGGAGCCCTTAACACCTCATCACTGCTGCCAAACACCATTGCTTTCTCTTTCTATTTGACTGAAGAGCACATTTCCTGTTCTGCATGCAAAGTAATAGACATGTAATAGGAACAAAGTAATAGACCATCAAGCTGAGAGACAATCCAATATTGTATACAGGAACACATCTTGTTTCTGAAATCTATTTCTAACTAATTCACTTCTAAACATTAGAAGCTGGGTGGGTCAGTCCCTTAGATATGCCCCTCTTTCAATCAAGCCCCTAGACTGAAGGTGGTACTAACACAGCCATTTTCTGTAAACAGTTTTAGTTATGAATTTCAGAATGTGTAACTGGTGCAGGAGTCAGAGGGGCAAGAGCTAAGAAGAGGATAATTTTGAGGGGTATCTTTAGTGCTTAGGCTGTTATAACCCCTTTATAGCAAAACAGTGTCTTCAACTGAGAAATCATTTTGCCCTATTTCACCTCCAACTCTAATCAGTTGCCACCACAGTATCTCTGGAAATTGATAGTCAAATACTAGAGGGGTTAGCAACATATCTCTGTTGTCCTTATCTACACCTACTGCCCTCTCCTCTCCCTCCCTTTATCTGTTTTACCAGATTAATGTTAAATTCTGTAAACAAAATGTAGAAACGAGAGACACATCCTCTCAGAAATACCTGAAGCCCAAAGGATAACTTAGCATATGTGTGTCTGTAGGAAAGAAATCCCACCTGGAGGCTCATAGTACCTTACCAGTGCAAAGAGTAATCCCATACATGTAGGTGACTATGTATGGAGCCATTATATTTATAAAATGGTGCAATAATCATAATATTCATCAAAGAAACCAAAATGAGGGTAAAACATAGATGACTTCACCTGCTCATTTTATAGACACTGGCACCCCCTCAAGGTAACAAGTTTCCTTACCACATGTGCCGGATGGGCACTGACGTGTGTTTCATGGCCACTAGTGCCCCTCCCCAGTCCAGAAACCAAACGTTGTACTCCTCCTCAAAGATCTGCAAACAAAGGAAGTACTGCATGAGTGCTCCATTCCCCTGGAAAGTAAAGAGTCAGAAGAACAGCAAAAGGCTCCGTGCCTTCCTTTTCTGTGCAAAACATACCTGTCTCCAGGAATTGCCACCATCAGAAGAGATGAATACGCCAACCTCCGTGTAGGAAAGTTCAGAGCCAATATTGCCTGCAACACAAGTGTCAGACATTCTTCTGTGGATGAACACACTAATGAAAATGTTAATTAAATTTCTGACATTTAATGCTGGAAAATTAGAAATTAAGATGGGTTGACACTCCCCTGTTACCATCACAGAATTCAACTAACCACATTATTGTGTCAATGCTATTTCAAAAAAGTCTGGCTCTGGGAGGCAGCGCAACTCAAGAAGGGTGTTTTCATCAGTGTTCAGGATATAGGAAATATCATACTGTCCATCTACCAAATTTTCTTTCCTGACACCAGCAGGAGTCACCAACTGTTTTAGATGAGGCTGTAAGGAAAACCTGATGTGGGCAACCATACAGAAGGTCAGTCTGTAGGGACATCCAGGTTCAAGAGGATAAATCTACTGTTTCAGTTCAAAGATCTTCTTAGCCCAGTATCTTATAATGAGTGGAAGTCCTCAAGAACTAGACACTGATTTAAAGGTAGCAGTGTAAGTTTTGTATCATTATATTTTAAACACCAAAATGGAAACTCCAAATTTTCAAACATGGATTTACAGATGGAGGCAAGGAAAGGGAGTAAAAAGGCAGTAATTTGGTTGTTATCACTTCATTCTGTCTTTCTGTGCAAAGCTGTTCCGATATTTCCTTCATTCCCTTCCTCTAATTTCAGCTGCATGCATTTAAACCTCACAAAATGTAACTCCCAAACAAGTCAAGAGGATTTAGCAGCTGTACAATTAGACAATAAAATATAATTCTTTCATTTGCAGGAATCTAATCTCTGTCCTGTACCAAGTGTCCAAGTTTCCAATCATTGCTGGAAATGCCTCTCTGTAAATGAAGTGTTTGAGCAGCAAACACTTGTGAGAAAAAATTGCAAAGCCTATCCTTGAATACATTCAGCAACACGGTAAGATGCTCCTGCTGTTGAGAAACTGGCTAGTGGAAACAGATGTGTATATTCCCAACAGGTAAGGTTTTTTTCATCTACAAAGCAGTAAGGCAGAAATTATATTCTGCCTTTTAAAGGTTAATTGTTAGACTGGGAAAGCATTCATCCCATGCACTGGCAGTTTGAAAAGAACCTAATTTACTAACAATTTAGATCAATGCCTAGAATCTCACAGCCCTGCTGCCTCTATTTGCTTCCTAAAAGGTTAAAAAAAAAAAAAAAAAGCTTTTGTAATTACAGCATCATGAGTAGGGTTTGTTCCTAAGCATCCATCTAGCAAGTGCAACCTGCCAGGAGTGATGACTCCACTTGGCTATGCATGGGGATATCTGGAGGTTTGAACCAAATTATCTCACTTCATTTGGCCTGGATCAGTGAACTGGAAATCACATGGCATTTCCCTTGTTGAGATATAAATGTCATGAAGGGAACCCGTCTCAGGTTCTGCCTTAGTCTGGCAAATACACTGAAGCACAGAAGGACATGAGAATGAAAATGGTTGGAGGAGGTAGTGTAAATTCATGCAGACAATATGCTAACTGCCCACACTTGCAGGCCACTGCTATGCTGAACAGGACCAAGGAGATAAACAGAGCCTTAGAAAGAACAGTTAAGCTATTCAGACATATTTGAGAGCTGGTAAGAGGCTCCATTTGAAAAGACAGGAACTGCCTCCATGGCTCAGAGGCTAGCTTTCAATAGCACCAGCCATTCAGGAAGCACTTTGTTAGCCAGCAGCTCCCACAGAGCTGAGGGTCGTTGGTAGCCCCATCCTTCCTGTGGATTAATTACGGTGGCTCTGCCAGTGCCACCATGAAGTATTGTAGCAGGCTGTCATTTAAACAACACAACCTGCCAAAGCACTGTTTTGCAGAACAGCCCACAACACCAATGGCCTGTGCAGTGTTGATTAAATGCTGCTTGTCTTGCAGCAGTGCAGAGTTAAAAGTAAGTGCCATGCACAAGACAGGCACCCAGGAAGCCCAGGCTTCACCTGACAGGCTTTGTGACAACCCTGTGCTTGCTACTTGAAAGGTGGGACTTACTGACACCCCCTAGGAGTGCAGCCCTTGGGTACCAATCTCCTGCGTGGGCCCTGCAGCAAAGAGGCAGACATGTCCAGTGGTTGTAACAACATGAGAGGATCAAGTAATGCCACTGGGTAATGGCACCCTGAAAGTGTGGGCTTAGATCTGCAAATGGGTCATTGTAGAGCAGCAAATACCTGAAATCTTTTTTGAACTTGGGGCCATATGCCTTCTCCTAGCCCAAAGCAAATGGGAGTTAATGTGAATTAGCTCAGCACTTGCTGAAACAGAGCTGAAAGGTTTTACACCAATGGTTAATACCTCATACACTCTCAGGCTCTCAGGAAGGTATGGGTGAGCAGTGAGAAGCACTGATGTTCTCACCTGTGGCCACCAGCAGCCCAGGAGCTGTCTCTTTGCTGGAAATGCTCCCTGAAGTGTACGGGTTCTCTGAGAGTTGCAGGCGCAAGTGCAGTGAGCAGAAGGGCTGTTGACAGAAAACAAACAAAAGGCAGAAGCTTCAATATTCATCCAATTAAATATCAGAGGAACCCTTGGTGACTGCACACAGATGCTCTGATCCTTCTGAAAATGACCCTTTGCTCTTAGCACACATAGGTCACATGTTCCTTTGATGGATAAGCAGGAACTCTGCACAACAAACAAGCATGTCTGCCCTTGTTTTAACAACAACCTGACTTAGAGCACTTTTCCCCAGCAATTTTCTTATTCTGACTTGAATTCTATTAAATACATCAAGAAAGATGGTCAGAATTTGCCCTTAAAACCTATGAAGCTATAGATAAAGAAACTTACTGAATTCATTTAACACACAGAAAGTCAAGAGAGAAAACATGGGGAGTTTTGTTAACCTAGTGACTACAATAAGCAGCTCTGAAGGAGTCAGTTGTGCCTTGGAAAAGATCTGCCACTCACCAGCTGGCAAAGTACAGGATTCCCTCTTAGATCAGTGTCCGGTGCCTGTAGCAAACGCCAGTCTCTGCCTTTGTTGTAGGTAATGAAAGTCTTGATCTGGTCATCCACCTTCCTGTTAGCCAGGAATATGCCTTTGATCCCTGCTACCTAGGAAAAAGGGAGAGAGATGAAAAAAAAATACATCGGAAGAACAGGCCAAAAGCAATGTCCATCTGAGCACTCCCAGGAGTGGAAAGCCTCTGTAAAAGCAAGGAAGGCATCTCAGTCAAATCTTAGAACATCAAATGGCACTAAAGGAATATCTTGCAAAGCTGAAAGGCCTTGTGTGGTTTCTCTCCTTGGAAGAAAAAGACAAGAATGGTCAAAGAGCAAATCCCTGGAAAACAGCCCACTTTTGGATTTCATTGAATTCTTGCAGATAGGCTGATGATGGGCTTGAAGGTGCAACATGCACCAGGTCACACTTGAGCTCTGTGAGCTTGAGGATGGGGTCTGTCCCACTTCCTCCACAGACTGCCAAAACAGGGGAGAAAGAAGATCACATCAGAAAAAGTGTGGAATCTTTTTGTGTACCAGAAAAAAAAAAAAATCAATACAAAAGATGGGAATCCTGAACATGCTGTGACACTGATGTTTTGCAAACTTGATTTCTTTGCTTTCCTTCCACATCCAAATTCTGACAAATCAAGCCAGTTGTTTCGAATGTTTTGATTTTTGTCAGCAGAATCCATTCCAGCAGAATATGGTCCTGTCAAAACATCCCCAAAAAGACTTCATGTTGAGTCTGGTCTCTGTTGCACAGCTGTGAAAGTGAGACAGGAAGAAGAAATTTTCTGCAAATCTGCAACTTCCTGGCAACTGTCAGGATGCAAATCCTTCTATTCTGAAGCCCCTGGAGTGATACTACTCTTTAAATGACTCTGTAAAAATTTATTAGCATTTAACAGTGAAAAGTCTATGATATACCAGCGGGGAGTATGTAGGTTTGCCCGGGAATGTGAGACAATGCATGTTAATTTCAGCTGGTTCATCACAGCAAAGAAATATAATTTTTCAGAGGCAGGAAAATATATTTTACCAGTAGAAGAAAAAACATAAACCCTGTCCTTCACACTAATCAATGTGTTATTTGTGAGTTTTCCCTCATTGACTTATATCACTTGGATTTTTATAAACAAATTGATTATGTTGTTAAATGAGCATTATTTTGGCTGAAATAATAAAATGTATAGTCATAACCTCTGCATGCAGCTGCAAGAACTTTCTCTGTTTAACAGCAGTAATCAGCCTACAACCATTTCTATTACTACTACTGATTAGTTGTTTGCTGCTGGCAAAGCACTGAGCCCTGCATCTCAGCAGATCTTCCATATAACAAATGATAACACACCAAAACCAGAATGCTCTGAAGAAACCAGGAGCTGGAACTGCTCTGAATGCACTGCTGCTGCTGGCCAAGGCTGACAGGCTTGGAAGAAGCATGAGGATGGAAGATAGTTTGGGGTAGAAGTTGTCCATCTGTCATCTCTGGGCAAGTGGCACCTACAAATTGTTGGTTGTAGTTTACAAACTGTTCAGTGCTCATGAAGGTGCAGTCCAGACTCCCTGCCTGTGAGCAGGTGTCTCTAGATGCCCAAGGAGAAAAAAAGTTGTGTTTAGTCTTTCTATGGATATCCACATTAGGATGATAATGGTTTTCCCTTTTGGAAATGACACATAGCTAACCAGTCATTGACTTGAACCCAACCAGTTGTTGCACCTGTAGCAGAATAACTGCATCTATTCCCACATGAGTCAACTCAGCATCAAGTCCAGGAAACGCCTCAGGGTGATCCTAAATCAAATGAAAATCCTGGGAGGTTGGTAAGAGATTTACACTTGCTTGAACTAGCAGGCCATTGCTGCTGCTTGCAGGGTGACCTTTACTGCATACCTCATAAAGGTCAATGACAATATTCCCCTCCAGTCCTCGGCTGCTTTTCACATTTTCCAAGGCCAGGGTGAAGTAGACCCCTCGGGTGTCGGAGATGTACAGGTTATAGGTGTCATTCTGGTTCCACTCTTGAACAGCTGCAAACACCTGATTCTCATCTGTGCTGATAATGTGCATGTCCTGTTAAAAGAAGACAAAAGGCCTGTTACTGAGGATCTCTGTATTTCTCTGCCCTTCGGGACATGTAGTAATTACCATGAATTATGAAAGAATGGAGATGGAGCATGAATTATAGGTATGTTTAACAACTTTCTGTTAGAGCAAGCCAATAAATTACCAGCATTGTGACTTTTCTGCATTTCCCTTTTTAAATAATCACCAGCTGGGCGAAGGGTTTTTGCTTTCTTCATTTTTGGTACCTTCAAGGAATTTCATCCAGTTTCATTTTTTATTTATAAATTGGTAAGTCAGTTTTATTACTCATGGAAGATTCACAGCCTTGGAGCCTGGAGTCTTCATATTCACTAAGCATCATATGGCACCAGGCTAAAAGCAGTGATAATTTTCATTCTCATGCTGGAATAATGGGCTTGTGCTTCCGAATGGCAAGGGATGGTATAAAAAAGACCTTGGAGTTCACATTTATTTGAAGGTGAGGTATAGGTATCAGTTTGAGCTACTGCTGATAGTGATTTTTAATAACATATTTTCCTATTGAGAGTTTATCTGAGATAATTATCCTGCAACATAGGGACTATCAAATAATGCACCCACTAACCTTTGTTGGATTTCTGCTGCTGACCAAGATAAAAAAAGTCTAACAAGGCTTTCCCCATTTAGTTTTTATATCAAAGAGATCTGATCATGTATTTTCTTGGTATTATTTTAAAACAGGTTCATGGAAATTACTTTCAGGGTGGTGATGAGTATTGGAGCACTTCATCCTTGCTACCATTGTTGAACAAACTGACACAGGTTCAGCTAGAAGCAAAATGACTGTGGTTATATGAGACTCCATTTATCTATTTGTACCTATTTAAATTTTCTCTAGAGGCCAAGAGGCCTTGATTAATTCCTTGCACTCTTTCTGCATCAAGCAATCATAATTCTGGAAGTCTCCCAAAGGATGGAGTGACCTGATTTCAGGAAAGAATATCTGGAGGAAGATCAGCTCAATATCCTCATCCTGCCTAGGAGGCATCTTAATCTTTTCTGTGAGGTATCTAGATGAAAAGTTAGGATTGATTAAATGGGACTATTTCTAATAGACCTAACATATCCTATCGGCATGAGATGGGGAGAAAAACCATTTGAGGGCCTAATTCTATCCCAGTGAGTACAATCAGTGGGAGATTTGCCATTTCCCTCAACAAAGAAAGACTAAATCAGGAGGCTTGTTCTTGCCCAGGAGCTGTAATTCCTTAAAGATTAAGGAGGTACCCAATCTATTCCAACAGTGTAAAAATAAAGCAAAATGCCCAACGACTTCCATCTGTTTTTACCAGTTGCAGTGGAAATATTGCATTACCCTGGTGCCAACCTCACACACGTACAACTCCAGCAGAGTTCATTAATCTGCACATGACAGATAGTTATTACTGTACAGCAAAAATATTCTAGTAACCAAGGGCAGCATAAACAATCCTCCTTTACATGGCTCAAAGACTTTTCCATGACACCTAGCCTTAAAGTACTTCTGATCTTTAAATTACAAAAGTACCCCTGATTTTATAGCATGCACCAATTCTAAACCAGGGCCACCAACAAATCTGTACTATAACAGGTAATTTTCCTAGTCCTGGTGGCAACAATATTTTTGATACAAAGATATCATTTGCCTTCTTAGCTACCTCAGGAGCTGCTGGCTCATGTTCAGCTGCTGTCAACCAACACCCCCAGGTCCTTTTCCCCCAGCCTCTAGCACTGTGTGGGGTTGTTGTGATCCAAGTAAAGGACCTGGCACTTCACTTTATGGAACCTCACATATGTGGCTTCCCAAGATATCACATGTCTATGTTCACAAATGGTGGACTCACCTTAGGAAGGGAGTATTTGGGTAATTTGATCTGTGCAAAGGGTTCCCGTCTGTATGACACATAGTAAGTTGCTCTTCCACCAGTTGTCACCTATGGAAACACCAAAGAAAGTCAGTGATGACCCTTCTGAGACACTCTGTGATGACACCTCTAAAAGTGCTTGACAAGCTTTCTTTCAGGTACATTTTCTATTGCAGGCACAGCTGTCCCTAAAGGCATCTGGGTAACTCCAAAGAAACCACAAACCTGAGAGGGATGAAGAATTATTTAAGCTGTGCTATTGAACCTTCCATTTTCACACTGGATTCAAATCCTGTGTGATTTTAACATCTCAGGAAAAAAGTGCTGAGTGGGAGGAAAAGGAGGATCTGGTTTCATCACATGGTCCAGCTCAGTTACCTTGGGCAAGTAATTTAAAGTCTCTGTGCTTCTGTTCTTCCCCTGTAAGTAGGAGATAATCCCTCTTTGCTGCTTCTCAGTCTTGTCTGCACTGTAAGTCCCTTGAGGCCAGGATTGTCTTCCAACAACCTTTTACAGTGACTAGCAGCAGAGATCCACACTAGCACACATTTACAGCACTGCTAACTGTAAATGCGCTCTTGGAAAGCTGGAGCTAAGCTCTGAGATGCCCTTTGTCACTATGAAACTGGTTTCTCTGAAATTATACTCTCTGAAAACGGATGTGCGTGGGGGGAACTGATAGACATCCAAATCTGCAGTTTTATGGACTGAATGAACTAAAGCCTATGCAAAAACGCCATGCATCAATGAGATCTAACACAGATAATTTGTAAAATATGGGCTCTAAAACCTGTCAGGAGTCACTTACTCTTGCTGTAGGTGTTCTTTCTGGCACCATCTCAGACCTGGCTAACACAAGGCTTACATCAGTGAATTTCCTACATTCTGATGGTTTGGCAGTCTTGCAGGTCTTAAGATAAAATAATGCACAAAGCACTTGTCTGTTGTACAGAATATCACTTGTTGGCTTCCAATAAAGCTAAGAGAAAGGTCCTAGATTCTCTCCTAGATATACTTCCTTTATCTGACAGTGATATTTGAGAATGAGCTTACATAGAACATTGCTACAGCATCAATTGTATTCTCAGCAATGATATCACCTCTAGATAGTGGCTTTCTCCCCTGGAGAAGCTGTCATTTGAAGGACACGCTATTATTGGTCATGAAATTTGATATCTAATCAACTCAAGGCTTTCCCATTGACAGTTTGAAAAACTGGAAAGAAAGGGAGGTTTAGAAGTAGGACCATCTTGTACACTAAGACTTCCCCTTCAGATTTTTTCCCATTTTTATTTGTAATGTCAACAAAACTGTATTTAGCACCCTCCAGAGAAAAAACAAAACCAGCCACTATTAAAGCACACACGGCATAAGGTCCTAAGAACGGCCTATATGACAGCAAATAAACTCTATACCGATAACATTTAGCTAAAGCCAAGGGCAAACACGAACAGGAAAATCTAAAGCAACTTGTCTGTGGACCCAGAACAAGCCAATAGAAGGGACAGGGAGAAAACAGCAGTCACTGGACTCTCACTTCATGGAAAGTGCACTGTGTACTGGCAGAGCAGTGACCATTTCTGGGTCCTGCTCTGAGTTGAATCACACAATGGTCTCGGTTGGGACCCTAAAGATCATCCAGTTCTTCCATGTATCTAATCTAATTCTACCTCTTTCAGTTCAAAGCCATTCCTCCTTGTCCTGACACTCCATGCCCTTGTCCAAAGTCCCTCTCCAGCTCTCTTATAGCCACTTTAGTTACTGGAAGGTGCCCTAATGTCTCCCTGCAGCCTCCTCTCCTGCAGGTTGAATAAGGTCAGTGAGTGCTACTTCTGAAAGATATATTTCCCATTTAATACTTTCACATCAAAATAAAATTTTCACAGGAGAGAACAGACTGTGCAGTTGATTCATACTGAGTCCAGCTGAAAGGCAAAATTCATGTTTGCAGTAATTTTATATCTCTCAACTCCACAAGCACTACTCAAAGGATTCCCACACTTCTAGATATTGTCTAAATAGCACAGGGAATATTTAAATATCCCCTTTCACTTTTAATATTTATGGCCTTCATTAGAAACCCCAAATTCTCAATTCTCACATGAACTGAATATGTCCAGTGACTACTTGCTAAGAACCCTGCATTCAATATCCACATCTTCTGATGGGCTGAGACATGGTCTTCAGCTTGTAGATGAGGACATGAATATTTGCACACTTTGTAAATGCTGTGATGACCAATTAAGACTGGGAACAGTCCAACAACCTTCCAGTTAATCCAGTGAAAACAGAGTGGCAAAAATATCAAGGGGTGATCAACTTCCACTTTCTGTGCCACAACAGGTTCTACTGCAAGTCTGCCACACTCAAAAGGTTTTAAACCATTATTTTGGCTTTATCCCACTGAAAACTGGTACCTGGAGGGGGTTTGTTTGAATTACTTGTTTGTTTGTTTGGCTTTTAAATGCAGAAAGTTAGGATTAAACACTGTTAATGTTTAGTATGCAATAGTTAAACTCCCTTCCAGGCTTCCACCTGGACTAGGTCACCTTGACAAGGTTTAGAAATAGAAATATTTGAGGTTTGTGGTCTTCCTGAGCCAGTTAGTACGAAGCCACCCACAATTCTGTTGGCAGGAGCTGTGTAAGCTTTTCCCAGCCAGGGTCTCATCTTCGCATGATTTACATGCACAGTTATAACAGTTCCAAAAAAATGATCAAGCCTCCAATAAAGTTTTGGCAAGCACCACGGTACAGAATGAATTTTGGAAGGCCCTACTTAATTTATTTTGATGAACTTTTCCTTTTCCTATGAGCAAATGCTCCAACACTGTAAATCCCAGAGATTATGGCAGTGTTTTGCCCTCCAATGCCTCCTTTCAGTTCACATTTGATGAATGTCACCCAATTATTTGCTGTGAGCTCATCTGTCATGCTCAGTACAGAATTAGCTGGGTTTGTCTTTTTCTTCCTCCATCGCTAATGACTGGATCATTAATCTGTTTTTCTGGATTTCTACTTTATGTGTTTAATTGGGCTTCTGGCCAGTAGAAATTATTCCCATGGACAAATGTGTTTGTCATTAAACACATCTGTCTTTCCTAACCTGTGTTCTTTTTTCCTCCCTCCACTCATGAGCTACTACTTTTCTTTAATGTTTCCACATTCAAGACAAAAGTCTCATCTAATTTATATCAGCTGGCACTTAAGAAGAAAACATGAGAAATTTCTCTTTGAAAGCCCTGAAAGTCTGGATATGCTGGCTCATTCCCCTTCCTGACCTGTAATGAGACAGAGTGCATCAATTGCATCAAACATAGAAGAAAACAAACACGCTCATAAGACTGTAGAAAATTACATAAAACTTGTCATGGAATCTATTTATCTCATTAATTTCTGTGACATGTCTAGGAACACACAAAGCCATTTCCCATGTTAATGATTGAATAAGATTATTTAAGAACAAGCTTTGCAGCTTGCTTCCTTTTATTTTTTTTTCTTTAGATTGAAGTTCATCTTAGGCAAAAACATCTGTTTATCTAAGAGTTTGGAAGGCAAGCAGAATGAGTTAAAAGGTCTCAGACTGTAAAGAAGCCCTAGATAATGTGAGGAATTGTAGATCACTCTGTATGAGGCTTCTTTATCATCTTCCTGGCTGGCTTACGCTGGGACTCATAATTTCCAATGTAAGGCAGATATTGATGGAACAGAGAGGAAATTAGTAAATCTCAGAAAGGCTCCTGTGCTAAGGAGGACCTCATCTGCCTCCTACTGCTCAAAGAATTTTCAGAAAAGTGAGCAAAAATTTCACAGAAACAAATTTTACACTTCTTGTTGATACTAAGTTCTTAATAGTTGATGTTATTTTCAATAAACCTCTCACTTGTTCTCCAAGGTGATTGCCCTGCTTGTGGAGTTCCCCTCCTTTCCAATAACATCAAATGAGCTGGTATGCGTGTTGTAGCAGCATCCTGTTCTCCACCTCCTTAGGGAGCCCTGGAATCCCTCTACATTGCTTTAACTTTACGTTCCCTTTCTCCTTCTTGCGAGCATAAAATCCCCCAAATCAAACTGTGGATTAAAGCACAGAAGAGTCATGGCAAGTTCAGCAGGCAGGCTGCTCCACTGACACCCTTACCACGGGATTTTGGGGTTCTTCAGAGACAGCCCTGCCTGACCCTGCACAGGTTTGTTGGTTTGAGGATTGAAAAGCTGTGCCTCCTCTCCCAAGCCTAACCACAATTCCAGTCACAAGAGGTTCAGAGAATGAGGAAGAACATGAACCTAGTGTAATGCTCTTCCTTCTTGACCCACCATGATCAACAAAAGCAATCTTCGAGATATTTCTGTGTAGTGAGGTTCTCCACTGCTTAGCATAAATTCCATCATGACAGGTACCATCCAGTCTGAATTATCTCCCTGTGCTTTTCATTAACATCATGCCTTCTGCACAGTCACTGAACAATTTGCAATTACCTGAGTGTGCTGTGGGATTTCTGTGCATAAAGCACCCTCAAGTTGTCTGGTAAATTCAGCAGGCTTAGAAAACATGACACTCTTTAGAGCATCACACCCATCAGAGAAAATCTGCTCTGACAAAGCAGCATTCATTATACTGGCCCAGTCCCTGTTCAGCTCCCTCTCCCCTCAGAGCAAAGATGACACAGCTAAAGGACAGAGTAATCTCAAGTATTGCATTTGTTTTAAAAGCAACTCCTGCAGAAAATGTGCAGTTACACCAAAACACAAGCCACATCCGAGCTGCAGGTGCACATCACCCACACAGAAATCAACTTATGAGAAGAGCATAATTGTACACATTAACCCTCCTTTTGATTTCAGAGGAAACATATGAGTTTGCCAAAGCAATACTTTACATCTTCAGCTGATCAATCAGACAGCTTGATGGGAGGGGAGAGAGTGATAAAAGAAAGTACATCACAAAATGCCCTAGAAAGAAAATCAATAAAAAATAAATAAATAAAGGAAAATGTTAATTTTTTTTTTTTTTTTTTTTATCAAGAGATGGTTAGGCTCAAGTTCCAAATGTGATATTTGGCACAGAAAAAATGAAACTGTGCTAGAAATGGATGAAAAGCACCCAGCAGTGAATAGGAAAGTAGCTAACTACTTACTGCCTGTCTTGCTTTAACAAGAGCTTTTAACTAGCACGTGGGATGCACTTTCTTTCATCTGTATGGATTAATTTCCCCCACTGGAGTGCTGTCCAGCATTTTAAATAGGAGCGAGAGGAGATCAGCTCTAGCAGGCATTATTCACCAGTAAAACAGGTGTAATCGTGTTCATCATTTAAACGTCTTCATCCTATTAGTTTCATAATAAGCTTTTAATGATTCCTTCAATAAAAGACTCAAAGACCAGCCCCTACAAGCTGGAGAGTGCTCCATTGTTCCGCCAAACCGTTTTCTCTACCATCGATCGCAAAGATAAAAATCAATCGTAGCTAAGCAGGGTGAAGTTAAAAATAAATTGCATGGATTGATTTCTGTTAAGACCTTTGGCTCCTAGTTAATGGAGGAAAAAATGGAGGAAAGAAATTTATATTTGAACATGGTGTATTTAGTTTCTATGAAAATAGAGAGACGGTTCTATACTGGGAAATGAACATTTAATTTCTCCCCACTATCCTGTTTCACTGCTGAGAAGTCTCACATTAATTAAAAAAAACAACAATCAAAAAAACCCCCAAAAAATAACAGCCACTTTGTTTATTCCTGGGGAAATTTGCCACTTATTTAAGTTTTTTAATTGATCATTTGATAACCAAGGTCAGGAATCCCTATGAATTAGCATCAACTCAGCTGTGGCTGCTGGTTGAAGTCTATTCACCTGATAAATTACTTCAATTCAGCAAATATGCTCATTTAGCCTATTCTTAAATACTCAATAAACTTGAAACATACACTCATGTCCTCCATAAGCACTTTCAAGTGCTCCTAAACAAGCACAGTTATAACCAGTAATAATATTAAACTACTTATCTGAGCTGGGCTTAGATATATGTAGCTTCTAGAATCAGGAAATTTTTCCCCCTCTATAACACCTCAAAGAGAAACGTCCCCCCACCTGAATTCTAATATTATAAACAGTAAGTATTTTTATTTCTACTGAGGCTGGGGAAAAAAAGGTTATTATAATTATATCCACCCTGATAAACCAGAAATTGATTCAAATAAAAAGAAAGTATATAAATGCCATTTTGATTCAAATTACTTCAGCTGAAATTTTTGCCTGGACTCTGATGAGCCACCAGGCATCCAAAAAAGGAAATATTATCCATTGGTTTTGTAAGACATTATCAGTGATTGTGGGTGAATACTGACATCTGCATATGTTTTAAGGAAACTTTTCTGATGCAAAAGAAGACTAAATGGTTCAACAGATTTTGGCAGAAATGTTTGTTCCTCAGAGCCAGAGGAGTTATTCAGATGTGCACTCTCAGACTCCCACTCAGCTGCACCACACAACAACCTCTGGAGAAATTCGGGATTTGCTCCTTTTCACTCTTGCCAGTGAGCAGGCTGAGAGGCTGCCCTGCTGTGCAACTCCCTGAATTAAGCAAAAGTCTTCCAAGTTCAAACTTACTTCAGAAGGTGAAGAAGAACCATATAAAAGATCAGAATCGCAGAAGAGCATTTTCACTTGAACTTTTCACTTTCTGTATGCAATTCCTACAATTCCTACAAGAACTGCAGCTGCATCTACACTGCTGCATGCACAGGATGTGAGTAACCACCATCCCTTGCTCCTAAATGGCAACACCACAGACCCCATCACAGCCAAGACCCTGTCTCTTTTCCCAGCTGCCCTCAAACTCTTTCCTTCCTTCATCGCATCAACCTCAAAACAAAGGGCCACCAAGAGAGCAACTTGGCTTTTTGAACATGGGATCATCATATGTCGCAGGACAACCTGAAGGAATATGGACTCAAGAGAAAGATGGGCAGTTCCCAGGAGACTGAATCACAAATGAAATGGCATAGAAAGAAGACATGAAGGAGAAGTAGAAGCAGGGGCCAATGAGAGACAAGACATTGAGTTTCAGCATGCAGCTAAACACCTTGATAAATCATGCCATGGGATGGAAAGGGGAAGTGGTACCCATGCTTCCATTCTTTAAAGGCCTTGGAAAGTGATAAGGCAGTGCTCCTCAGAATGCCTTTCTGATTAGTGGTGCAAAGCACTTCCCTTTTAAAATGGAAATGGGCCAGGATATGGAGCAAAACACCAATCCTTTCCAATTAAACTTTTCAGGGATCATTCCTTGTCTTTAAGGGATCACCAGTCAAAGAGAGATCTGAGAGGGTTCATCTCCAAAGGCATTTGTCTGGCTTGTATCACCCCCAAACCCAAACCAGGTATCATCTGCTAAGTCTGAGGAGTCTTCTATACCCAGTGGTGTTGTCACTGCTATGGAAAGTGCTGAATGTCCGAGCTACAACTCAGATCAACTTCAGCTCCTCTCCACTGGGATAGCAGAATCTGCAGCATCCTGGAGAAAAATAAAGACATAAAAAACTACCAAGACAGGTATTGATCACCCATCCACACACCTCTGCACTTACAGCCAGCTCAAATCAAAAAGGCCAAAGTAGCCCTGAGGGTCTCCAAGTGCTGACAGAGGCAGAAGTGTAAGAGAGGAACGGGGACAGCGATAACTGCATGCCAGACTAGGCTGGTATGATCTCTGGGGGGAAAGACACAAGCAGAAGGGTTTACACAACACAGTAAGATTAATAGGGGGATGGAAACATATTTATGAGACCTAGATCTACAGCTGGGGAAAAAAAGAGAAAAAACAGTTTTGAGAAGCCAAATCCTTTCTCATGTCCCTCAGGATCTTGTGAATATGCCTAAAATCTTATCTGTCCTTTTCTAACTCTGTCAGTTCCAACTCACAAAAAATACTGTCTCTCTGTAAATTTTGTCCCACTGAAATCCTTAGGTCACCAGCACTATAACAGTAGTAGTGCCATCAGTCCTCATGTTACACATTCTGAAGAGTTCCATCACAATTTCAGTCCATCTCCTGATACCCTGGCTGCTATGTGAAGACAGAGTCCTCACACGGGCCAGCACTGGGAATGTCTTCCCTCTCCACTAGCAGCCAGGCTCATCCAAGGTGGGAGTCCAGCCCCCCAGAAGAACCACTGAGCCACTGCACCTCTCACAGAACCTTTGGGCAGCCAGAACAGCTCCTTTAACTCAGCAGCACTTAGCTCTCCATGGCAGCTATGGGTCTGCCTGCAGGAATGCTGCTCTCTGCAAAAAGCACTGCCCCTCAGCAAAGCTGATTCCCAGGGAATGCACTGCCCTGTTCATGTCCCTTGGGACCCCTCAGACCCCCCAAAATAAGCAATTGGGAATTCTATGGCCCAGACTGTCCTCACTGCCTGAAATAAGTGGTGACATTTACTCATGCTTTCCCTCATTTTCAGTGGAAATTTTTGATCTGTTGACAAGGAAACACACAGATCATTCCTGATCCTCTCTTTATAGAGCCAAGCACCACTGATATTTGTTTACTTGTAGGAAAATAAAAAGGTTCTCTCCAAACAACACCATCTCACTCAAAATAGAATTTCCTGAAAAATAATCACAATTTTCATTAAAGCCTATTTAATTTTCAACACTTTTCAGCTGCCTGAGCAATTCCATTAGAAACCCTGATACAAGACTTGCTTGAAAAATACCTTTCCCAGAATTCCCTCTGTAATTTATTTTTTAACAAATAAATTCTCCAAAGTATCAGTACTCTAGATTCAACCCAAATGACCATCTCTGATCCCCGTGTCTTATAATGTAGGCTCTGCAGATGAGAGTACCGCAGCCGTTTAGGAAATTGTCAGGAAATCACATTTTTTAGGCAGTTGTAGCTTATGTTTGGACCTAAGTTTGGAAAGTGATATTGCTTCAGTAACAAGTGCTCACTGGAGCACAGCTATGTAATTGAACACCACAGAGATGGACATTAAATGGCAAAGTTGATCATCAAATTAGCTCCTTCTGCTATAGTACAGAAGTCCAGACATATTCCAAGGTTTTCTCACTAATAAATGACTTGTTTTGCAAGTTGTATGAATTTTAAGTATTATTCATGAAAGAAGATTATGGTTTTGGCTCCTGGTTACACCAGAGCAATATTGTGAAGTGAATGAAAATTTATACATGCAAGAGAGGGTAAGAGTTTTTCTTAATATATCAATTTATGCAGAATTATCCAATCCAATCCTAGTGACATGACAGGCATCCTTAAATAACTATTGATCAATCAAATAGAAAGTCAGCCAATAAATTCAGAGTGATCACCTACTGTTTTATTCATAATAATTCTTCCTAGTCTCTCTTAGTAGCTATATCTTTTGTCCCTCCACATTACCTTTTACATCTGTCCTCATGGGCTATGCAATTTATCTCTTTTGCCTGGCAACAAGTGCCAGTCTTTTCAAACTCTCTTCAACAGATAAAATTTTCAAGCATAAGATCATTCTAATTTTCTTTCTTTGTATTGTAATTCTGAAAGATCCTTTCAGAAGTGCTGCACAACAGGAATTGTTGATTTATAATGGCATTATAAAGTCTTCTGTTTTCTTCTTTCCCCTATCCATTATGGATCATAGTATCATGTTTGCTTTGAGTGCAGTTAAACAAGTTAATGCTGCTCAGGAATCTTACAGTGCTAGCCTGGTTATCATCTTGGTTAGAATGGATATTCACAAGTAAATAACTCTATGCAGATAATCTAAGACATTGATATCAATAGCTGGAATTCATCTTCCCTAATTTTACCTGTCAAAAATTTTGGGGTTTTCACTAAGCTCTACTTAGGTTCCTTCCAATATTAATGAGAAAGGCATACTCAAAGAGAGACCTAGCTCATGTTGAAATAGGTGAAATAAGAGATAAAGTGCCCCTGAAGGTTTCAATTGCTCTAATTTTAGAGGAACATTGACTACAGATTTAGAATAAAAATCTACTGGTTTAATGACAAAAGTCAAAAAAACCAAAAAAAACCAAGTTCCCCTCTCCACTCCAGGACATTAATTCTGATTTGTTCCAGAACAGACATATCAGAACACATGCACCAATGCTTTATGCAGCTATTAAACCTCACCAAGTTCTTAACATTTAATTTGATATTTATTTATTCATCTCTGTCTAATATTTAAAATTCTAAAGACCTGGCTCCTACACTTCTGTCCAAGATTACCCAGACTGAACAACACGTGTAAGACATTGCAAGCAGTCAATCTGACACATCCCATAATATGCAGCAATACCACATGGTTTGTGAGACTAATATATCCAGGACATATTAGCTATATATGTACCAAGCAAACACTCTGCATATCCCACTGACCATATCCTGGATTTAACACACCTTCAGCTCAGAGTGTGCTGGGAATCTGAAGTGCCTGCATGTCACTCGAGCTCTGAGTGGGCTCAATCCCTGCCCAGCATCTGCAGCCCCTTACAGCAGGCTGCTGGACAGGCAGAAACCTCTGCGTGGGCTCAATCCCTGCCCAGCATCTGCAGCCCCTTACAGCAGGCTGCTGGACAGGCAGAAACCTCTGCGTGGGCTCAATCCCTGCCCAGCATCTGCAGCCCCTTACAGCAGGCTGCTGGACAGGCAGAAACCTCTGCGTGGGCTCAATCCCTGCCCAGCATCTGCAGCCCCTTACAGCAGGCTGCTGGACAGGCAGAAACCTCTGCATGGGCTCAATCCCTGCCCAGCATCTGCAGCCCCTTACAGCAGGCTGCTGGACAGGCAGAAACCCTGCCAGTGTGACACAAAACACAGGGAAAGGGATAAACAGCCTGGGAATGGAGAC
Organism: Zonotrichia albicollis; assembly: GCF_047830755.1. NCBI lineage: Eukaryota > Metazoa > Chordata > Aves > Passeriformes > Passerellidae > Zonotrichia > Zonotrichia albicollis. The sequence goes on along the minus strand of NC_133825.1, from coordinate 39,498,181 downwards.
TCTCAAAAAGAGTCTCCCAAAGCAGCAGCAATGTTCTGTGTGTATATTTAACAGCTTTTTAAAGTGTGGGGATGTGATTTTCAATTCAAACACCCATTAAGCTATAATAAGACCTTGCTAAGAATAGTCAAGACACTTGAGTAGTACATATACATACATGCATGTGTTTGTACACACACACACACAGATTATTTTTTTTCACTTGAAGTTTTTAGAAGCTAATAGCCTGAGTGGCTTACTGCTGATTTGAGGCAGAGGAATATACACACCAGGCCCACGTCCTCACTGTGAAATCAAGATTCTAAACAGACTGGCCTTGTTTTAACACAGATGAGAGTTGTGGAGTGAGAAACATCTAAAAGGCCTCACGCTTAAAGAGTTGGATGTTCCACAACATCCTTAGCCACAGACATAAACCACTACACTAACAGAGTCTCTCTAAAATACTCCTTGGAGAGCAGAGCATTTATTGATTGGAAAGCCATTGCTTTTAGCCAAATCATTACTTACTAAGTAGCAAAAACTGAATTCACAGTGTTTTCTAGCAGTGGATCTCCACTGAGGCCAAAGGAAGCAGTAGCAGACTGGGTTTCACGGGGGATTGAGGGGACCTGTGGCTCCCACAGCAGTAGGTCATCTCCAGAGCAGCACACTTCCCTACTTTCAGAAGAAATCTGCCAACCTTGCTCAAATGCATGCAGTTTTCATACTGCAGCCCTCCCAGGCCACAGGGATCCAGTCTTCCACATAATCCCAGCACATACTTATCAGTCTTCCGTCTTATAAGAAAGTCTGACAATAAACACAGCAAATCTTTCTCATAATTTGGATATAGTCAAGAAAAATACTCAAGGAAATAAAGTAGGAGCTTAATATACCCCAGTCTTATTCAAAAAGGGAAGCATGTGTCTTTTTTGTACCACCTGAATCCAGTCTTAATCTCATTTTGTTCCCCCTGGTTCAGCACTGGAGGCAAGCATTTAACATCACCATGTCTGTAATTTCTGTATCTCCTGAGCTTCCTGCAATCTGGAATCACCACAGCCTGGCCCTCAGTCTTCCACCAAATGGTACATCTTCAGGAAATGTTCTTCCAGACAGTACTATTCATTCTCAGGCTTCCACAGACACAAAATTTAGAGAGATGGCCCTGTTCCATCCAGCCCATGTATTCTCAAAAAATCTCAAAACCACATAGTTTCTTACTCAATTTCTGACACTTTCTCCTCATCTCCAGAATCATCACCAACTGACAAATTTACAGACATCTTTCACTTTGAAGTTGCCCTGTAACAACTTTCCTCAATTTTTCTGCTATTTTACCTCCTACAACAAATTTTGGTTCACCCTATTAGCATTACTTGACTGTCAAATCAGCATAAATCTTTCCAATTGCTAAAATAATCATTCACACCTTTCCTTTGCTCTTCTCTGTTCTCCCCAGTTCATTTCTAGTTCCTTTGTATTTTACAATTAGCCATACCAATAGCAAGTTGTGAAATTCATGGACCCTTAATGAACAAATTTTAAAAATATATGATTCAAGGCAAGTGATAAGCAGGGAGATCAAGTGCTGTATCCCAGACTACAGAGCCAATGGGATGGACTCTTAAGAACTGGGGTCCCACATGCTTATCCTAAGAATATCCTAAGAATATACCCAAAATAAAAATCCCTTGTGCAGGCAGAATTCATGTCCCATTTGCAGGAAGCCAACGTACCTGGATGAAGATGTACTCATCCTGAACCACCAGGGAGCTGACGTCGATAGAGCGCGAGAAGGGCCCGCTCCTCTTGGTCTCGGAGCACTCCTGGATCCGACAGGTCAAATAGTGGGTGTCTGCAAGCGGAGCAGGGGAAACATCAGAAATGCCCAGGGAGGTAAACACCATCAGCAGCTCCAAAGAATGTCTTATCTCCAGCTAGGGAGATGTTATTTCAGGATCTGCCTCCAGCCTTTGACACGGCAATTGCTCTCTGAAGTTAGGAGTTCACCATACTTTGACACTGGCCATTCCCTTTTCTGTTGTGTAGACAACCCTCAGGAGACTGAAGTCCAAAACCCCCCCTCAATGGAGGGTACCAACCATAAATGCATCAGAAAGTTGCTGATGAGACCAAATAGAGCAGAAGCCACCCGGGTAGAATTCGCCAATTCCTACATCCTTCTGGAAATCATACCTCTGTCTTCCCTCTGAAATCTCCTAGCCTTGTTGACTGGTTTTAACTGTGGCAGTAAAACTCAAAAAGAAAAAAAAAAGCCCAAATCAAGACTATTAAATTTAACTTATTTTTCTGTGAAAATCAGAAGCATCTCTCAAAATTAAGTATTTATAGGCTAGGAACGAAAATGCCACGGCCATGAAATAGCCTGATTAGCTGAAGATTCCTTTAAGCAGATATATGCTCTGCAAGAAGCATCAAATGCTTCAGTCTGGAGAGAGGAACAGAAGACTATCACACTAATGGGATCCTGTCAGGCCTTGACATTGCTTGAGAGGAGGAACAGGACTGGGAGAAGAACAAGAAAACAACAGAAGGAAAAGGCAGATATACAGAAAGTTAGAACAAGAAGAGACGTGCTCACCTCTAGTAAGTTGAGAGAGGTTATAGGGGGTTAAGCATTATTTCACTCAGGCTAAGAAAAGGCCTCACGAAACAGAACAATGAATGCATTGTGTTTCTGGATGTGTGTAATCTAAATATGCCATCTCAGCTTTTCAACTGCTCTTCTGAAAACTGCAAATTAGGAAGAAAATAAAAATACTACTAAGATGACAGCTGGAGTGATAAAAAGGTCATATCTTTTGCACTCTGGCACTTTATAGGCCTCCTAGATTCAAATGCTTCTTTGCTTTTCTGCAGAGGGTGAGGACAGAACATCAATGAACTTAACAGCAAGTTTGTAAGGGCTGGGGTGAGCCTGGTGCAATGATTTTAGCTCACAACAGAACTTTCTGACATGGACCTTGTCAAACTGAGCTCAAAATGATAAAAGAGAAGTTTAAAAAGACAATCACTAGCCCAGCAAAGCTGCTTACAGGATTCTCCGTCACAAAAAAAACCTGCCTTGTCCTTGGTCTGTGTCCTTCCAGTTACAGCAATATGTGGGGCAGTGGAAAGCTTTGGGAGGCACAATTTAAATCCTCTGAGATTCAGCCAACTGCCTTCCCAAATTCTAAACCAACATTCATAGACTGATAGTTTCCTCCTTTATAGTCTTGTCCCAGCTACACTCTTAGAAATGCAAAAAGAATGCAAGTCAGAGTCATTAATAATTAGACTAATAATTACTAAAATATTTTTTCTAAAGGAGTCAGAAACCACAGCCAAGCTTTAATCTAATGAAGCTCCATGCCCAACTACCCAGTGAGTGAAGGCCCCTGTTTAAAGGCTGCAGACCTGGTTCTGGGTTGATGCACCAGGGATTCCAGGTTAATAAGGGCTGAGTCAGAGCAGTCACACAGGTCTGGTGCAGTAATGAAATCGCAGTCCCACTGAGGATGCTAAAGCAGCAGAAAATGTTGCTGGTGCCAGCTCGGAGTACTGGGCAGTGATTAAAGTGAATGGTGACAAACACCTAACATAGAGACGGTGCCAATAACCAGAGTATCAGAGCTGTGCTTTCTCCCAGCATAAAATTCCAGCAGCAGCAGCAGAGAGGTCAGACTTTCAGCTGGCATAAATTAAAGTTCTTCATCAACTGATATACACACACTTGGCCCAGAGCTGCTATTTAGCTCCTCAGTGTGGAACCTAAGCCAACCTTGCAGTGGATAAAAGCAACTTCTCAGAAAACAAGAGGGTCTTATGTGCTGCCATGCCATCCAAAGAGATCAACAGCGGTGACTTGCTCTTTGAGGTAGCTCTAAAATTAGGCAGAACAAGGAGGAGAGGTCAGGAGTTGTATTTTTAGAAGCTCATTCCCTCCAGTACGTTCTCCCACACAGTCGCCTGGATATTCTTATCCTTCCAAAAAGGGGATAATTTGCTGCTGCTGAGTGACAGAATGGGAAGAGGAATAAAAACCTGTCACAAATAAATGCAGATAAATCACAAGTCATGACAACGAGCTTCCTGCCTATTGGGAAATGTGTCATTTTGAGTGTGTTACACCAGCAATCAAATATACTCAAAGAATGGCACCTGATTAATATTCACAAGGAGATAGTGGTGGAGAAGGGGGGTAGCTCACTACCCACTTTCCATTTAGTCTCTTGTTTTATTTATTTTCATATATTTTACAATACAAGCCTATTAAAAAAACAAACACAGACACAAATAATATATCTTTAAACCTCTCTGCTTTAGGATACCAGATAAAGTTGTCTTGCTTTTTTCCTGCTTCTACAAAATTTTTTTTAAAATAGATTAAAAATCAGGTAAAAAATATAGCAGCATCCAGTTCTGTTCCCATTTGTGTGTAACTCGAAGCAAGAAACAATCTCAAGTCCCTGCTCAAGCTTCTAAAATGTGCTCATTCACAGAGCACATCTTTTCACATAGAAAGAGCAGGGTCTCTCAACAAAAGCCTCCATTAAGAGAGAAGAGGCCACCCTAACTTCCAGGCCATTGTCAGCCTCTCCTCCAGAATGAGGTAATTTTGCACTTTTGGGCAGCCACAAGGTAGAAGGACATTCACCCAGAGAGGCAGGTGACATGAGACTAAGCCATGCCTCCAAAGCCTTGCTTACCTTTTACTGGCAGTTGTATTGTGTAAGGAAGGTTGTTTCTATCTGGGCACTTCTTCCAATTTATATATTGTCCTATACAACACCAGAATTAAAGGGTTTGGGTGTTTTGGTTTTCAGGGTTCTTTTAGCGGGCTGGATTTTTTGTTACTTTTGGGATTTTTATAATGTTCCACTGCAAAAGGAGTTGAGAAGGGCTCCCTACTTTCTAGGCAGCATTAAAAATTTCTCATGCTTATGAGCAACCCCATCCACTTCCTCAACACATCTGTGAATGTGGCAATATGGGCATCAAGCAGCCTGGAGGGCTTCCTGCAGCTCCAATCCCAGCATCCATGCCTCCACACAAACCCTTCCCACCTCCCTCAGGATTAGGGAATGGTTTTCACAGATGTACAGCCATTTTCCAGCTGAGGAGTCTGAACCACCTCCTCATTGCTATTTAACACAGTCTTCCATCTTGAGATTCTGGAGTATATTTTTACCATTTTGCAGTGACAAAACGGAAACAATTTCTTGAGACTGGAAGGGACAAACTGGTGAAATAAGCCAAGCTACCAAGTTTCATCTTTTCCTGCCAGCCATGCCAGCTTTGGCAGGAAGCAGGAGCACAAGAGGCTCTCTCCCCAAAGATGTGGGTTCCTGAAGGGAGGCAGTGAAACAGACAAAGCTGTTGTGCTGCAGGCTGCAAAGGGCCAACCTGTGTGCAGGTGGCTGTGACTTAGACACGGGACAGAAAGTCCTGCCTCCCTCCTGGGATGGCTGGCCAGCATGGCTAACAGGGAAAAGGGCAGCTGACAAAGACAAGCTGCATTGGCAGATTGGCTCAGCTTAAATCAGGCCCTGGTATCAGGCAAGATTTAAAATCATAACATCGTGAAGGTTTCCATGAGAAGGAGAAAAACTCACTGGTCTCAATAATTTTTCCCCCAAAGAAAAAGACATGCAGACTCTCCAGGAATTAGTTACTCTGTTTTATCCTTTTGGTTAGCTTTTCTCCCCCTCTTTTTCCTATAATTCAAACCCTGTTTATTGCAGTGTATCTGTGAGTGGGGTGAAGATTAACTCACTGAACATCAGAAAGTTCAATAAATCCTTCGCAGGAATGCTGGTGGGTGCTTGTGTCAGTGTGATCATAACAGTCCCCTTGCATCCAGCCCTGTCCTTGCTGCTGCCTATTACAGTGGCAGAAGGCACAATGCCCAAGGCTCCTACATGTTTTTACAATTTAAAAATGCATGCCTCGATTATTATTCTGCTACAATGACTCTGCCAAGATGTCGAAAAAATGTGAAAAACTTCATCTGCTACAAAAGATGGGAACAGCTTGAGATAAGATAGGCACTGGAATTATCAGCATCTTGCAGTATTTAAGGAGACCAGGCACAGGGGCAGATGGGTTTTTCAGAGACACAACCATGACTGGACAGACAAAACCATGTGGCAAGATATCTTGAAGGACAGTCACCAGAGAGGTGAACAGGACTGCCAGCTCCCAGACCCATAAGCTTATTGATAGCCCTGACTCATCTATAGATGAATGAGATTCCAGCATGCCCCATCACCTGTTCCCAGCTCCAGAGCTCCTTTTAGGCTCCACTGTCTGAATTGGTATTAGATGGGTTCTTGAGTCCCATTAATGCCAAAAGGAAAAAAAAAATTAAAAATTTAAAAAATCATCAAAATCAGGAGTCTAGTTCTAAACAGCCCTTCAATTCCTTTCCCTCCCTTCTCCACTGCTTTTACTACTTTTTTTTTTTTCTTAAAAACATGGAGGCAAACAGAAGAAGAAGAAGCAAGAAAAATGCCCAGCCTAGGAGAATCATGTATGTTTCAAGCAGCCAGTGACATTGAAGGCATGGATTCTTCTATCTGAATTAAACTAAGCAATGGGAATACTTAAATCTATGTCTGCTAATGCATCACATAAGTGACTGAGCCACCAGATTGACCTAAAAGAGGCATTAGAGAAGCTTTTCTTCCTTCTGCATAATATCAAGGAAAACTTTCATCAGAAGCTTTCTGATCAAGAGGAAGTAACTGCAGAGCCCCATTTTCCAGCAGGTGTAAGTGCCTCAGCTGTTTCACTGAGCACAGGAAGGCCCAATTTGGTTGCAGAACTAACTGTGAGAAAAGTTCAGTGCCCCATTCCTGAGCACCCAGAGCTGAACAATGTCACACTGGGGAAGTCTACAGCTGTGAGGCTGTCATCTCTTTGTAACACAAACTAATATTGTTTCAAGCCTTAGAACCTCTGATTGGAGCAACACTGTTCTTTTGCGCTGTGCTGGGAGAGGGGTCCTTGGTACAGGCCAGCAGGGCCAGCACAGCCCCACAGATCTGCGATGGCAGCTGCACTGGGGCTGTTTTGCTGACAGCACTGGCCAAGCCTGGCTTCCAGTGAAACCCTCAACACCATCAGCTGCCAATTTCAAAATGCTGAATTTATATATTAAAACAAGAACAAAGAGCAAACCCCTGAGCAAACAAGACCTGAAGGAAGAGAGCTGACTTTAAGCTGGGGATACATCTTTCAAACATTTACATCCTTGACATATCCAATATTCAAATAGCTGGGTGAGCAAGTTTAAACTTAGTTTGAAAACAGACTCCATCAGCACTTTGCTTGCTTGCTTGGGATTTTTTTATTTGCATTTGACCACTTCTCCCATCATACCTGTGACAGTACACACTGCAGCAAAGGCACTGAAGATGCCTCCCTACCTTGTCCACCCACCTGTCGGCCTGTTTTGCTTTTTCCACATATTCAACAAACAGCTGTCACCCCTGAGCTGTTATTGCCTGGTTATTTATTCAGCTGCCATCACTAAATAGCAGTGGGAGGCCAGTGAATGATATTAGAACATCCACAACCTCAGAGAAGCCATCTTGACAGACAGAAGTTTGTTCACGCTTCTGGCCTACGCAGCACTTGACTAAAACAGAGAAAAGTTTGCAACCAACAAAAATGAGGCTTTTTTTTCCCCCAGAAATCCTTTAACTCCTTCATCCTATGCTGTTTTTCTATACTATCCCTGCACCAAAAAGGGACACTTGCTCCATTTCCTCACACTGGAGTAAAATTCCACACACGGAGCAGATGCATTACTATGCTGCAGTTCCTGTGAGAAATACCTAAAACACTTCAGAGAGAGTAAGTCAACTTACTTCTAATACCATGTCTTTGCTGGAAATTGACTGTAGGAATTCATTCCACTGCAAATGTGAATAGATTTATTTCAGTGAGGAGTTAGGATTTTTTTTTCCTATTTCCTGCTTCAGATCCAGGCACCTTTTCAAGCCTGTAATATGTTGGTATGGAACACTTATTCATACATTATGAGCAAAACTACAAAATACTTTCAATACAAGACAAAGGGGTATAGAGACATTCTGGCTGGAGGGCAAGTCTGACTGCAGGTAATTTCTCAGATTCTCAGGTACCACCTAGCTGTTCTGAGCACCTCTGGAAATGCACAGAGGTTCCATGGTACAGTGCTGGTAGCCCAGCGCTTTATGATTGATGTAAACTATGTGATACTGAAACAGCTAAACAGGGAACAGAATAGATGGGTTCCTAGCCCTCCACAGACACAAGCCCTACACCCACAACTTTCCCCTGCAAGTTCAGGATAAGAACATCACATCAAACCCCATGACCCACATCTCCCCTTCCAATTAAAATGTAAATGGGGAGGTAAAATGGATGAAGTGGATTCTCATTCCCACTCCATTCTTGGCTCAAAGCCCAGATTTCAGCACTGGCTGCAGGCACTCACGTCCATCAGCTGTCCGGGCTTCCATGTGCACAAGGTCAGGTTCTTTATCCAAACCAGCCACTGACCTGGGAGGAGAGAGACAGAGAGAGAAGGCAGTCAGTCAGCTGAAGGGCTGCAGTCAGACAGAGCTGGTGAAGGAACACAACGCCAGTTTAAACCTAGCTTGGGATACCTGGTATGTAGGTCTCCACCTTTAAACAACTCATCTCCTTTGTATTTCCACACAGACCATGCTCAGGGGCCCTACACCAACCTTCCCAGGCACAGGAGAGTGATCCTGCCTGTCCCTTGTCTACAAGATCAAGGCTACTATGACTGTTCTAGTGATAGCACAGAGGGCTGATCCCAAGACCCGGTAAAATCAGAGTTCTGGCTTAATGCTGAAGGAAAAACAAGGGCACAACTGCCTCATGCCTTCAGAAAGCAAATTAAAAGGAGGTTTCATTTGGCTGATTAGAGACATGAAAGACTACGTTTCCTGATTTGCCCCTGGTTTGCTGGGCAATCTTGTTATTCTTTACCTCCTTTTTCCCATCTTCAGAAGAACAACAGTGTTGCACATATGGTGTATTTCTGATTTTAAAAAGGTGAGAAAGTACTCATTATTCACACCATGATCCCATGCCATCCATGGTCCTTGACAATTAGGAAAAGAGGCAAAAGGAGTTTCTTTCATCTCACTAGCTGGAACTCAGGCACCCCAAGTCAAATCTTCCCATGCATTGTTATTTACTCCCTAAAAATATTTTTCAAAGGACATTAAAAAGATACTTTTCCTCCTGGGAGAGGGAAAGTCAAGCCCAGAACAGAAATGTTATTATTAGTGTCCTGGCTGATAAGAATCACTGAGAGATGAACATTAAGTCCTAGCAATGGCTGGCAGGGGGAAAAAAAATCCATAGATGTCCACGTGATTTATGGTGCTGCTTCTCCTGAGTTAACCAAAGGGTTAGATTAAAAAGGGACAATGACAAAAATCAGTTTCTAATTCGGTGGGAGTTGAATCTGATACAGTAGATTGTAAATAATAGATTCCCTCTGAGCCAGCCAACATTCAGAACTGCCTAATGTTCTGAAAACATTTTTATCACATTCTTTTGCCATTTTCATCCTTGAGGCATCAACAGCAAAAACAGTAAAAATAATAATAATAATAATAATTTTAAAAATACAGATGCTCTGATACATTTTTGTGAATCCCACAAAAAACACAGCAACTGAAGCAATGACAAACATATAAATGTGCTGGAGTTCAGCTCAGATCAGGCAGTGCTGCAAATGTCAAAATAACTACATTATGACCCACTGTGCAGGTAACTGAATCTGGCACTGCTTGTTAACGAGAGCACCACATCGATAGCAAGTCCATTCACAACACCCTGAATTGTGGCCAGAAGATACCAACACCACAAAACAAAGCAGCACAGGCAGGGCTTTCATCATTCCTCTCACAGTGAGAAACAGTCTGCTCCTTAATCGCTACCATCAGTTTCAGGGTGATCCCACAAGCAAGAAGGGCTGTCTGTTATTGGCAGGGATGCCAGAATGAGCCCGAGTTCCTGTGATCACACAGTTATTGGGATCAAAGCTTCCCAATATATGGACACGGTTAAAAGTGACAGTAGGATACACAGAAATCCCTTTAAACATCTGTGAAAAACATTACAGTGTTCTGCAGTATTAGTCCCCAATGTATATAGAAAGCAATCTTTCTAGTCCATAGCAGAGATTTCCTGCCTTTTCAAATGAGTAGCACTAACTGCTGTAATTTCTGTCATTCAGTAACCATCACCCTTGTCTATGACAAGCCAATAGAGACAGATGCACATGCTTACCCTCATATCTATTCATCACAACTTAATGAAACAGGGCAGTAATTCCAACACTTTGAGGTAAAGGTTGGGAACACTTTAGGCACTTGCCCTGCAGCTCTTACCAACAGGTTTCCTACTGAAATTCAGCCTTAAATGCACTCTCCTGGCATCCATCCTTCTGGAAGCCAGACACCAGGCTTCTACTCAGAGCCATTTTCTGGATCCTGACATCTGACAGTGTCAGATGGCTTCACCTGGCCCCCTGACATCCTCTGGGTCCCTCCCTTCCAGATGGAGAGGGCACTGTATCTCCCCCTGCAGCAATGGGGCAAAACTGGCCCAGGTAATAAAAGACATCAGTCTGCCACAGTACTATTCATTTTAAAAGGGACTTCAATTAGAAGAACCTAAGTATATCCTAACAAAATCCAGAATAACTCATTACCATTGTGCATTTGCATGCGTGAGCTCTGTGGATCTACTCATAATGCCTTTCAAGTGTGCACCAGGGAATGAGAGGGATCTCCTGAAACATGTCATTCTAGCTTGAAGTTCCTTTCCAGTGCCATCTACTTGTTCTCTTAATTAGTTTTGACAAGCCTAATGGTTCTTTTCAGAATAACAATGATGACAAAAAAGGACTAGCACACAGCACATTCCTAGTACTCCTCTGTTCACCAAATAGTGCACTACAAGTTGAAAAGCTCACAAAGTGTTCGGCAACACAAAAGCAAGACAGGCTGCTCTATCTGCCTGCAGATAAGGCTGGAAAGTGATGCACTGGTCTTCCTTCCTTCACCCAAACCAAGCTGCTTTCTTACACCAATGACTGATTGCAAAACAGACCCCCAATCAATGCAGTTTCTTCATACCTCACCTCATATCTGTTCCCACTGGCAAGGAACAGAGCTTTGTTTTGCATTGCTCTGTCTCTTGAATTCAGGTATTTTTAGTAAATGGTCTCTCATCATTTGTCTAGAGGAGCTTTACATGAAGAATGCAAAAAAAGTCAGCAGTGGAAAGAGCCAGATCCTGAAGCACAGCTGCAACACACACACAGACTCTAAATCTATTCTTTTATCCTGTTGTAATTCTCTACCTTTGAGAAATCACTACAACAACCTCACAAGTCTGGCAATACAGGAGCAGCAACAAAACAAGAAGAGACACATTCACAGCCTTGTATTTTCTTACACTCTGAAGAACATTTGGAGGCTGCACTGCCCAATATTATTTAAGCAACTAAATCACATTGAGGGGAGATGTCAGCATCCCCCTGACTTACACAACCACGTGTAGCCCACAGAGTGTGGTGGCTGGGAAAGGCTTTCATGGTGCTCTAGCTAAAAACCCTGTCCAGAAGCTTATAAAGACAAGAGAATTTAACACTCAGGAGCCTGAGGTCCTGACCCATGGTCACGCAGATCTGTGCATATAAACTCCAGACAGCAAAATTTAAACCAAGGTTCACAAAATGCACCTGTGTGTGCTGCTGTGATGGCCATGGGGAGTAAAATAAGGCACCCTCACTGTGAGGAACTGAGCTAAATCAACATCATCCACCATCCCTATTCATTAATCACCCCTGGCATGACAAAATGCTGAGAGCATGCAGGCAGAAGTGACAGGAAAGGTCAGTTTTTCCTGCTGACACTTTCCCCAACTGCTGCAAAAGCAGTTTTTAAAATGTGGAGCCTGCAGCCAGAATTGCAGCAGGCACAGGATAATTTTCCAATTAAGAATTCAAACTACCTCTGAATTCCATTAAAAGGAAGAATTGTTAGGTTTTTTGTATCTTCTGGTGCTGCTTTTCCTTTCTGTTTTCATGGTAGCTCTTGATTTTCACAAGATCCTTCCTCCCTTCTTTTCAGAAGAGAATTGTGTGCTCTTGAAGGATGGACATGATCCTGGCAAGATCCTTATCTCTATCCTGAGGGAAGAGCATTGTGCATGGATGCACATTTACTAGGCCACTCTGCTAATATTTAATCTCTGACTGGGAGGGAGACCAGCCACTAAGGGCAAGGAAAACACAATATCTGCACTTTAACTATTCCTGAAGTGTTTCCCTGTAGTTTCCAACTACAAGGTGTTACAGACTTCAAAATAAAGAATGCCAATACATGCAAAGAAAGGAAAAAAGAAAAACTGAGACTCTTCAGGTTACCTGCCTACTGCACACCCCAGCTCACTTTTTCTGCCAACTCTAATGCCTTTCCACGGAATAAACAATTCTTGCATTTTTTTCTACCCATTTTGCCTTACCCACCAGGCATTTAAAGATAAAAAGGATTGATATTTGTCTCCTCTACCATTTTAAATGAAAACAGCTGAGCAATTCCAACTGCCTCTGTTGATCCCTGCTCCCTAAACCATCAACTGAGAGTAAGAGATGCTCTATTCCTCTGTCTGCTGGACCCAAGAGTTCAGGAGGTTTGAGTGAGTATCACTGAATGTGAGCAACATTTTTGTTTAGGATTTACAACAAGATAAACGCAAAAATTCAGGTTACAGAAGTTAGCCTTTCAAACTTGAACTGGAACCTGCTGGACTGAGCTTTTTGCCAGAGGTGTGTCTAGTTTCTGACCAGTCAAAGTGGAATTCCCCTGCTTTGAAAACAAAGTCAAAACTTTTACAACAAATTTGACGCCCAAGATGCTGACTTGAAAATTCATTTTTGCAGATTAAGATGTCAGACTGAAGGCAATTGCCAATGTCCATGTAAAAAGACAGAGGAAACAGATGGATACTACCTAGCAGGATGTTGTGCACTAAATAAGGGCTAGAAACATCAAGGAAAAAGGCACATTTATTGTACAATAACATGTAAAGGAGGAAAAACTCCTCCTCTTGCTGCAGGAAACAGCTGTTAAATTAGTGGATGTTGCCAATTAGTCTGATGTAATTTTAATTCTATCCTGCTCCAGAAGTGAGTAACCACTTTTGTGTCGTACCAGGCAAGCAGTGCATATTTCTAACTCATCCAAGCAACACAAGAGCCATGCCCATGTGCATATTTGGAAGCAGGAACTAATTCATTCAATTCCCACTCAACTGACCTGGAGTTTTCCACATGGAACCCTTGCCCAATGACACATACCTATCCAACAGGCTTCTCCTCTCTCTGATACTGCATCACACATTTGTCTAGGTATCAATAACTGCAGTTGGCTTCAGGTGGAATCGCTACAAGGCGATTCATGTATGAGTTGGTCTGAAATCACCTCCAGCAGACATTAACTCTGGGCATCTAACAGATCTAACAGCATACACCCAAACCTGCACACAACCCTGGGCCAACCACCATAAACTACCATAGTTAAGAGCTACACAAATGTTGAACTGTTGGGACAAAGAATGTGTTTATTAAACACATAAATACAGCATCATTCAGTGTGGCTGAGCCGGGGGAGACGCTGCTGGATGTGTTAGGATGTGATGAGGTCTCTGAAGAATTACGGGCAAAACCTCCTTGCGCAGCATATTTCAAATGAAGCTTGGGAAAAAAGCTGGGCAGGAAGATACTGTAAGGAACTGTCTTAGCTAGGTCCCTGGAGCTTTCTACATCTTTTCCAGTGCTAATTTCCGTGATGCTGTAGTCCTGGACATCGGCAGAAGTAATTGTTGTGAGACTTAGCTTGCAAGATAAGGGAAAAAATTGCCAAGTGTTTATTCTCAGCTAATTTCTTTTCAGCAAAGCCAATCCTTTTTAAAATGGCCCCAATGAAGTTTAAGGAGGTTTTCTGCATGGTATCTCAAAAACAAGGTGTTCATGGCATCTGCTTCCATATATGCATTCATGCATGTGCCTCCCTGCATCTCATCCCCACTAATACCAAATGTGTAAACCTGTGCCTTCCCTGTAAGCTCAGGGGATCACAGGCCCCTGAACCACAAAGTTGCTACACACAGTTCTGTTATGCAAAAACCAGCTCAAGAAGAGGAAAGAGGTCCAAAGCAATCCTGTCCTTGAGGGGAAAACTGGCATTTAGGTTCAACCATGTCAACCACCACCAGAGAATCCATTAAAGGCAGCAGGCTCTGCTGCACAGAGAATCATTTCTTTCTCTTCTCAGTACATAAAAGAAGGTACTTTTTTATCACAGAAATTAACAGGGAATACCTTTAAAGTATATTTAGCAACGGCAAAACTGTTGTTGCTTAATATTTTTTTCTTTTCCCTTTATGCTAACACCAGAACCTATGCACAAATAAGGCTATATCTAGTTCTCATCCAGGCCATAAGTCATAGTCCTATAAAATCCTGTGGCATTTTTCCCAAACCTATACCATAAATCCCAAAAAATATAACCACATTCTCATGAAATATATTTGAAAAAATAATAAGTATATTTTTGGATTTTTGCATTTGCTTAAAATTAATTTAGTGCCTACTATATTATGAAGCCCAGTTAATTAATGTTTTCCCAATGCTTGGCTACCCCCCTTTGCAAGTCATGTACATGGGGAATAGCTATAGATTATTGCTGTGCTTTTTCATGAAACATTAATCAGCCCTGTTTTGGATCACTTTAGAAAAGCAAAGTACATGCTCAAAGACCCTTCAGCTCAGCCTGGCAGTCCTGTAACCAAAGATTTCACTGGGGTTAGCCCTCTCCTTCAAATGAAATGTTTGCAAGACTTGGAATATGCTTCCAAGTTTGTTTCCTAGCAGAAGTATCTTAAACATGACCCATTCAAGAAATATTTTACACCAAAATAAGGATTGTCAGATACTGTATGTTTAATTGGCCTCATTTGTACAAACGTTTTCCAGCTGTAAATATGACATGCCTGAAATGCTAAGGCTCAGTGATTCACCTATTAACAGAGGCCTAGGCACAATAAAAGACCTCCAAAAAGCTTCAGAGCAAGAGCATCATTTAATAAATGAATGCAGCAGTTGATGGATAAAAATAAAGCCTAAATTGTCCAAAGAGGGGATGTCAGTATGAAACTTGGCACAAACAATATGTATAGGATTTGCTGATGAGCCCCACATGCCTATGAGCATTGTACATTGTATTAATTAAGGAAGAATGAGTCTCTACATTCCCTGTTGCAGGATATTGTGAAGAATCACTCTGGGATAACATCTAATATTCTGGAAATGAATTTGTGGTTCATTTCATGCATTTTGGGGAAAAACAATATGAAAAAAAATAGATTTGTTTCACAAACCTTTTGTGACAGTTGTTTCTCTGCATTTCAGACACTAACCTGAAGAGAACAAATGGCTTATTTCCTTCTTTGACTTTTAGCCATCAGCCAGAAAAAGGAATAGGGAAAGAAAGGAATGAAGAACAAAGGTAGGGAGAAGAAATAGAGAGTAGAATGAACTACTCTGTTCTGGACCAGCAAACATAAATGCATCAATGTGTCTCCTTGCCCCCAAAAAATCACACTCAATTAGCTGCTGAGAGTGAGATGCTCATTTGTCTCAATACCACAGGAGGAAAAGACAAAGAAGCAGGAAACAAAAGGGATTGTGGCAGCAGACAGATATCTAAAGACAGGCTCTGCCTGTAGAAACAGCAAGTCTGTGTGGCTATGATTTGTAAAAGCAACAGTGTCATGAGGTCAGCAGATCACCAAGTGTCTCATGACAAGACAAGTTTGCATCCGAGACAGAAGCATCCTCACAGGCAGAATGGAGATTAATAAAAAGAGACACAGTCACATGCAGGTCTCTGTCAGTGAGAGAGCAACAGTGCAGCAGGAGAGACCAGAGAAACCAGAGATCTTTTATGGGTCCTTTGCTCCAATGTAGGTAGGTGGAGAAACAATAAGGAGACAACCCAGGGGGCTGAGCACTAGACACACTCCCAGCTCTTCACAACAGCAGCATCCCAAAGCATCCCCATCCCAAAATCATTGCCCTGGTCAAGTGAGAATGCTCAGGGCAGAATGCTGCAGTGGGAGTCATGTCAAGATGCAAAGGTGTATGGTCAAGCTGTAGGTAAATCAAGAGCTTCTCTTTGCGGGGTTCCTAATCTGTTGTTACAGAGGAGCAATAAAAGGAAAGAGAAGTACAAGGCCAAATGGAAAGTAATACTCAGCTGGTTTCTATCCTCAAGGCAAATTTCAAAGTGCCAGCACACTGTTCAAATCTAATGATTTGTAGAAAGAAAAAAAAAAAGAATTCTGGAGAAACTACTGCAGATCTAGAAATGGCTTTAGGGAGTCACTATTACAGATTTCCCCTAAAATCAATATTGTAGTGGAACATGTCTCCTTCACTCAAAGATTTTCAATCAAAACCTGAAAACCAAAAATACTGTGAGCAAAACCTAAGAATCTGTCTGTACCCTTCGGCCAAAAATGTGACAGAGTTTTTGGCTTGGTTTTCTCTATTTTTTCAATAAAAAGTAGGATTTTCTCCTATGTGAGAAAACTCAGATCTACTGAAATCAGCTCTGAAGTCTACAGGTATTTATTATTTCCTAAGTACTTGCTGGCAGACACAGGTGAGTATGTTTCTCTCTCAGACTCAGCTACAGAACTTCAGATATTCCACTACACATGGAAATGTTTCTGTCTCTCATTTTTATTGCCTTCTGCCCAATGGACAACAATTATCTTGCAAGATAATTACAGAGCTACGACAACCACGGCTATGTCCTATTCCAATTAACTCACTAACAAATAAGCAAGTGAAACAGCATCACTCACTGGCTTTTCATCCTTGTTCTCTATATGATCAGCAAGACACAAGTTACTGAATCAACATTATTTAAAAGAACCTGTAATGCAGCTAATAAAATGCTCCTTCATTCTGCTCTTACATTCTGATGTAGCTTCATGCTCACTGTGCTTAACAATAGCAAAATTAAACTCATCTCATTCTACAGAGGAGACTCAGGGGAATGCCAGGGAATGAAAGGATGGGAGTTTCATTTTCTTCTCTTGCAGAGAATGAATTCTGCCTCATATAACTGCTGATGAATTGTCATTTTAAGAGAGTTTGTTAATTTACAACAAGCAGAAGGCATAAAAACGGACCTCCTTATCTTTAATGGATGTTATTGAGCAACACAAATGGTTCACATTTAAATTAATGCAGAAATATCTTGTCTGTTTTGCCATGATAAGACTGTTCTTTTTGCACAGCATGGGCTCAACTTCTGTTAAATAAAACAACTGGTTTTGTTCAGCTTAATGCCAGGCAAATTTCCAAAGGTTCAGCAGCTGAAGTCAGTTCAGGGAAATGAACTGGAATTTACCTGGGTCCTTCAGGGATACGAACTTGAATTTACCTGGGTCCTGCCTGATTCTTTTTGAGAAAATCTCTCTGAAGAATTTTGAGCTATCTAGTTTCAAGTAAAAATGGTCCCTGCTAGTGCTGATGTACTCACTGAGGATAAATCCTCTATTAGATTACATCTTCCTCCACTGCAAGGATGCTTCCAGCCCCAGCTGCTGTAAAGAAACAAGAGCTGTATTTCTCAAAATCAACTGGGCCATTGGAGATGAGGTCTGGGGCAAAGGGAGGATGGATCCAGAAAAGATGCTCACTCCTGATGCCTGTAGGTTTTTGCCATTGAATGAAATAGCCAGAAAATGATGTCTGTAATCAGAGTATATGAAAAGGTAATTCCTAAATGTCTCAGAACAGTAGTGGTTTTAAAAGAATTTTCAAATGTTTATCAGTCATCTGAAAACAAGAGGGATTCTCTCCCACACTGAGAATGCATCCATTTTCCCAGAAATTGAGAGATGAGTATGATATAGAACAAAGATCAAAACCTAACCCAAATTCCCCATTAAAAAAAAAAAAAGAAAGTGGGAGACTATTCCTTGCTAGCCAGAATGCACAAAATATGATGCTACTTTCAGCCTGGCAGCCCGGCTTTTGATTAGCTTTGCCAAGCTATGACAGTATGGGAGATCCCCATATGCCTCAGAGGGAGGCATTATTCAATATATTAATTAGAGGGCTGGCTTTCATCAATGCTTCCTACAAAGAGTCACAAAGAATTACACTGGGACTGTTCCTGACAGGCTGGAATTAATTTGTGTCTGAGTTCACGTGCATCAGGAGAGCCAGGATGAAGTCAGGCCAGGCAGACTACGTGAGTCAGCAGTACAGCATTTCAGCTTCCAACACTGGCCTTTGAAACACATTGATGGGCTTTGGACTTATTTGTTTTGATGGGTTTTGATCTTATTTGTTACCTTCTTGCAGGAGAAGAACACAGATCCTCCCACCCTGCGCTCCTCAGACAGACAGAGCACTGGGACCCACTCCAGGGATCAATAGAAACTGGGAGAAATATTCAACAAACTCTTCCTTAAAGCATTCCTGCTCTTCCTTACTAGTGGTTCATCTAGTATGCTTCAGTCTCAGACACTCAGTCAAAGAGAGTGTGGGGTTTTAAAATTATCCAAGATCAGCAATGGAAGAGGTAAGAGAAGAGACTGGCTCCTGGGAGATAAAGAAACCTGGCAGCTGAGAGACCAAAATCCTTTGATTTTTGATGGCTGAAAACACTAACTGCAGTGCAACAGGTGACATGTATTTGTAGGCACTAGATTTAAGCCAAATGAGCAGAAATATTTTAGCCCTTACTTTTTAAGGCCTTAAGGAAAGAAATAACTTCCAGACACAGAACATTAAAGACATAAGTATGGCAAACATCACAAATTGTACTAAAATCACAACAAATCACAAATTCTAAAAGCTTGCTGATATCTATGTAAGGACATCCACCATTACATTAGTGAAGAGGGATAGTTCTTCCTTCTGCAAGATATGTTGTGTTTCTTAAGCAAAAAGCGGTCAGAGAGTAAAACAAGGTGGTTAGAAAGAGAAATCCTCCAAAGACAACTTATTCCAAAATTGCCCTTCCAAAGAATATACCTTTCATTGAAAGAACTCATTTTTGCTCTGATAGCAGCCAGAATTACAGAGGTGTATACATAATGTGACATTTTATCATGCAGCACTTTACTTAGGGTTCACTTATTATGTAGTTCATGGGTTTTAAAGGAGAATTTAAAGTACTTAAAATTATTTCCCTTCAAAATCACACAATCACACACAATCCTTCTAGTCAGAATGCTTTTAGTATGTTTTGCTTTTTTTTTTCCTCACTAAAAGAGGAAAGCCTAGGCAGCCTGATTAGCATGACATCCACAGGACTTCATAAAAATGTCAAACACTTATTTTCCTAGGAAAGCAGGCAGTAAGGACAGGGGCACCACACAATACTAAAGCATCCATCAGTTATAACTTAGAGCTTGCATTCATAGTACAAGAGATGAGTCGTAAAAAAATTCATTTGTGAGATAAAGTCATCAGCCATCAAAGCATAAATATACACCAAACCTCCAAATATCTTTGGGTTTAGTTCCAGGTAAACTAGAAAATAGTCTGTAATATTTCTCCAGTATTGTACTATGGGTTTTTTCCACCTTCTACAAAGATGCTTTTCTACATCCAACTATTTCTGTCGATCTCTCACCAATTTGTTCAAAAAGGAACATGGACTGAGCTCAGAAAGGGGAACAGTAGTCTGAACATTACACTGACCAGAGGCACTAATGGAACTCGTGGGGTCTGTGCAGTCCCTATAAAATAGTCCTGCAGCATTTCCCAGAGATAGAAAGTGAAGGATTTTCCTGTTCTTAGTGTCATTTAGGGTTTTATTCTCTTAGATACCCATAAAATCTATCACAATGTCCCTGGAAGAGCACTTACCAATCCATAGTTCAAAATCAGGATAGGATTATAATTAGGAAAAATTATCACACTCTTTGTTTCAGACCGCATTCTTTCCCTGCTTTAATTTTAAAATCATATATTGCAAAATGGAGTTTTAGTCAAATTTTAAGATTACTTAAAAAGACCATCCAAAAACTGTCAAATATTTCACAATATTCCTTCCTTTAATTTCTGAGAGAAATATTTTGATAATGTTGCCATGAATTCTAAAATACCTTTATTGCTTGGAACTTTTTCAACAAAAACAAACACTATTTCAGCCAATGAAAAGTATCCACCTCTATATCCAGGTTCCATTTATATCTCTGTCACTGAGTTACTGTGTAATCACAAGTTAGTCACCCACAACCTAACATTCGGAACCACTAAATACCTATAGTGCTTATGGCATTAATTACAGGCACACAAAATGAAATAAAATACCTAGTCTCAGAGTTTCACTTTGCCCATTTTTTACTGAAAAGGAAAACAAAATTAGGTTTATTATCACCATGGTGTTGTGGTCTTTAATTAACTAAATTGACCTTGCAAGGAAATCTTCCAATATATGCCAAGAATTTATGAGAAATACTTATCTCTCCTAAACTCTTATTACAGAGCTTGAGGCTAGAGTTTGAAAATGTTGTCCTCAGCTTAGTACAATTCATGGTCATGGTGGCTTGAGTAACACATTCCAGGTTTATGTTAGCTTTACTCTCCAGGAGAAAAACCTTCCCTGGGTGTTTTTGCCCACGGGGCATGGGAAGCAAGTCCCTTTCCAGAGCCAAATGAGTCATTAGCCCAAGGGAGGCTCCAGTAATAGGCACTGGCTAAGTGCCTTGGTGATGCTCGTAGGTGGCCAAACTGGAGTCATTCCTTTATCCATAGCTCCATGTATGGTATGGTTTTAATTCTGAAAAACTCTAATGTAGGATTATTTAAAAGCCAATTTGACATTTACAAGACTATGTTTTCCTAACACTAAACTTGGCAGTAAAAAACCAGGCGATGTTTCCCCAGCACTGTGCAATGACACCATCTGGCAGTTAATGATTAGTGGGATTTACAGGAGAGGCAGGCACATGTTTGACTAACCATCTCTTTGCTGACAAACTAGGCAAGTAAAGGTAATGTCAGCTGTATCCAAAGATCACTACTGGAACTGCTGCTGAAACAGTCTGGACCAAAATTGGCACTGGAATTGGGAAATCGCAGTGCCGTCACAATGAAGAAATAAAAACAGACACAAACATCTGTGTGAAGGTAGATACAAACCCAGACAATAACCTTTAGAAAAACTGAGGCAAACCACTTAACTTCTGCCAGATTACTCTCAGATATCCAAACTAACCGTCACTAAAGTCATCCTGAAATTCAGGCTGCAACTAAAAACAAATACACTGGCTGATACATTTTATCACCTTTTCTTACCCAAAATCACAAAAAAAGACTGAAAACCTTGCCCTTAAATGACAAAACTTGTTGTCTCATTCCTCAAACAACTGTGACAGAAAACTTTTAACTCCAAAGCAAAGCCTAAGTTAGTGGACACACAGCCTCTTTCCTTCTTTCAGTGAAAGTGTTCCCTTGTCACAATTTTTAACTCTCAGAGACCAAAGTGAGTGTGGCTGGCATTCACAGATGCAAAAAAGACCCATTCAAAATTAAAACATAAATCTGGTTGATTATCATGGAAAAGAAGGGGAAAATAATAAAATTCTGGGGAGATTTGTTGAGGGAATAAGTAAGGCATTTGAGAAGTGCTTGATACAACTAATTTTTCTACTTGCAAATAAAAATGCTGCTCCTTGAAGCCATGCTAGTGCATGTCCTATTTTCCTCCTCTCTCCTTTCCTGCCTTGTTGGTCTTATCTGTCCAACTTTCATCAATACTGTATATTTCAGTGGCTTTTACTGACTAGACTCTTGCTGCACACTGACTTCAGGTCTCCAAGTATCAGATGTACCAGAGGCATCAGAAATTCTGCACAGATTTCTCTCTCTCTTCCATGAAAATGGGTATTCCCCACTTTTCTGCTCCCAGGCTTTGAGAGCACGAGAAAAAAAAAGAGAAGGGGAATGTCTAGCTAACAGGCAAAAAAAAAAAAAAAAAAAAACCCCAAACAAAAAAAACTTAAAACAAACGAGCAAAAAAAAAATCCAACCAAAAAAAAAACCACCAAGGAAAATGGGTCCACATCCACCACTTCATATTCCTCAGTGATGACATAAGGTAGGAAACAGGAATGTGTTCTCCAAAAAAGAAAAGCCTGGTGGGGAGACCCTAAGAAAGGGTGTTGGTGTCCAAAGGAATATAGTGCTGTCCTCTGCTCAGGCTGGTGATCCTCATGTCTGCTCAGCAAACACAGCAGGGCCTCCAAAGACAGGTGGACAGAGGATATTCACAGCTGTTTAGCTGATTGAACAGAAAGCACAGGTCCCCTTGAAAAACTCTGTATTTGAAAGAATTAAGCCATAAGATGATAAAAGGATTTCATATGCCACTAAAGCATCTTTTCATTCTCTTGTACCCTCTGGTGCTCTTAATCTACTGCTGCAGCACGTCATATTACTCTATTTGAGTACTTCACCCACTACAGTCATCAAAGTGCTCTCCTATCCCAGTCTCACCTACAGGGTAACAAGGCAGAGTCAGCTGGAGCCCCACAAGGTGACAGGGAAAAGCTGTGATCCAGCAAAGTGCTTGGTGAACCCTCCAGTAACCAACCCATCCTGCCCACCTGCTTGATCCCATTGTGCTGCCACAGGAAAAGGCAGAGGTAGTAAAAAAAAATACTTAAGGACAACCCAAGTCCTACAAATCTTTATCAGGAGAGCAACAGTATTTAGTCAGCAGAACAGAGCATGTGTTATACAGGCGAGGAAGCTTCCCCAGCATTTCTACGGTACAAAATACGGGCTTTATTTTTTCATATCCTCCACATGGCAGCACAGGTGTCTAAGTTATAGTGATATAAAATGAACAGGGCCCAGAGGGAGGTGCAGAAATGTGTTCTGAAAGAAAAGAACATTGAGTAGGATTTTAACAAACTTTGCACCCATGCTGGTTTCAGTTATCTTGATTGATCTTGGAATTTCTGCATCACATTAGCGTAAATTCGCTATTTCCAGTCTTACAGGATCCTAAGTTATTAAAATCTGAGGCCAAGGCACGTGGGAGCCAAATCTGGATGCCTGTACACACATCAAGTAACACATTCTGTTCAAGCTCTGCCACTGTCATCAGTGGGTGTAGTTAACAAATGAATCACTACTACCAAAGTAGAGAACTCAAATCCTAGGTTTTTTTATAGCTGTGAGTGGCTCAGGGGTGAATCTCAGCTCATGCACAAACTTTGAGCGGGCTCAGGATCCCATGAGAGATGTCCCACGAACAGTTGGACATGTGGCATCCATAATGAATGAGAACACAAAACTACAAACCAGTGAGTAGCACCAACAGCTATGACTAAGGAAAGAAGATGAAAGCAAGAGCCAGGATACAATGCCACAAGTTGGGATTGGAGCTTAGGGCTTTGGTTTTGACCAGAGAGCCATCACAGATGCTGCTTGCTAGAGCTATACCAAAAAATGCACAGAGTGACTTGTGTGTCTGTGACTAACAGAGATATTGTGCTTACTCTGCTGAGGGAAAATTCACATCACAGTCTCTCAAGCTCTGAGGCAATCATTATTCTCTCCTGGTCTTAAGGTCTCTATGTGTGAGGTCTTCTCAGAGAAGGTATAATTATTCAGAAAGATCTCAGAGAGAAAAATAAGACCAACCTCTTCTTGTCAGGTTGACTGATCACATGAACTGGGTGAAGTTTTATAGTCTTCACAAGCCCATTCAAAGCAGCCTGAGAGATGAAAGTCATGTTTTGAAGGCAAACACATTCAGCAAAGCCTGGCCCAGATAAAGCCAGCTGCACTCCAATGAGATGGAAACAGTGCCATTTCATGAAGGATGCTTACCTGAGCCTCTGCTACTGAACAATGCAGAGCAGCACAAAAGAGCAGCTTATCTCATTTTGGCATCTCCTTATCATTACTATTTCAACTTTCATGGAAGTTTTAATTCAGAGTTTCAATGATGTAGTATTTGATAGACTGATGACAGGGACACAGGCAAGCTGAGAGCTGCAGCTGATACACCAGAGGGAAGGGAGGGCATCCAGAGAGAGACTGACAGACTTGTGAGGTGGGTCTGTGTGAACCTCATGGCTCCAGGAGAACTTACAGCACCTCTCAGTAGCTAAAGAGAGGGAGCTTTTACAAGAACATGTAGTAATAGGACAAGAGTAGTGGCTTTCAATTTAAAGATGGTAGTTTTAGAATAGGTAATGGGAATAACTTATTTATTGTGAGGCTGATGAGGCATTTGAACAGGTTGCCCAGAGGAGTCACAGATGTCCCATTTCTGGCAGTGCTCAAGGCCAGGCTGGATGAGGCTCTGAGCAAAATGGACTACTAGAGGGTGCCCTTGGCCTGGCAGGGAAGTTGGAATTAGATGGTTTTTAGGGTCCTTTCCAACCTGTACTATCTTATGATTCTCTGAGCTTAACATAGTGGCTTACATCCCTCTGAAACTTACAGCTATACCCACTTTTCTCTCTCTTTTGCAGTGCACTAAAAAGAAATCAACAAATTTCGGAGGCTAAAATGGTTTTTTGCATTTTTTTCTGTAAAGATCTTACAAGCCAGAACTTGCAAGTCATCACAGTTTGAAGCTTTAAAGGGAAAGAAAGGAAAAAGAGAAATAAATCAGCTAAGGCGAGTTATTATGTTCTACAATTTCAATACCTCTTATACCTGCACTATGGATTGTTTCAAATCCCTCCCACTCTGGGAAAAACCTAATTCACTCTCTTGGGAAGCTTATTCTCTGTGGGACTCTGCTGTTTCTGAGTGGAATAAAGACTTCTAAGTCTATGTCTTATGAGTTTTAACTGTAGAAGACTTGTACATTTCCTAAGAGAAAAAGGCACCTGAAACACACACATTATATAATGCATGGCTAAAAAACAGTGTTCAAACTATGCAGCAAAAGACAATGGAAAATGAGGTAGACTGTGGAAAACAATACACATTTGGGTGTCAAATGGACAAACAAGCAATTTCCATTAACCATTATTATATGGAAGCAGAAAATAAGGCACAACATCACAACCTGTCCTTTAAAAAGTTGTTCAGCTTTTCTTCCCAAGCCAGCTTAGCCTTTGCACCTTATCCTCCAAGAAAGCCTCTCCCCTAAGCTCACTTGTGTTATTTGAAGGATAGGTTACAATTATTCCAAGGACCAGCTATTCTCTGCTCTACAGAGGGATACACCTGGAGAGGATCTACACTCGCCTTTGTCAGAGCAGCCAGCATGAATAGTGAGATCAAAGGATTTTTGATAGTCAGGTCAATCATCCACCTGCCACCAGAACCAGGAGAGAAAAACAACTTCCTTTCCTACATTATGGAATTTTCCTCTGTCCCCTGCTCAGGATGGTGATCCTCATGTCTGCTCAGAAAACATAGGCAGGGACTCCAAAGACAGATGGACAGGGGATATTCACAGGTGTTTAGCTGATTGGACAGAAAACACAAGTCCCCTTGAGAAACTCTGTATTTGAAGAATTAAGGCAGTCTGTCAGTCTGTCTGTAACATGGACAGACAAAATTCTAGACCTTTGATACATTTTGCAGGTCTGTGTGACTTCGGAACCTTAAAACTTCTTTTCCTCAGTGTTTAAAACCTTCTCACACTGTCCAGATTCCTCATGGACACTAAGGGAAATCTCTAGACCTGATGCCAAAAGTGAATGTTTTAAATGTTGGGGTCTAAAGATGTTTAGGGAGATTTCCAGAAGAATGTAGATAATTTGTAATGAGGAGTCTATCTCCACTTCAATGTGTGGAAATACTAAAAATGCAGTCTATAGATATTTTGTGCCTGGATTCCAGGGGCTTTCAATGAGGTGCAAAAATTTCTACAAGAATTTGACTCTAAGATATATAGATACAGACATAGATATGTATCATGCTTTGTAATTGGGAGTACATTTTTAAGTTCTCTGAGTCCTTTTTATTTTTAACCATCCAAAATGTGACCCTCTGGTTCCTTAATATTACAATCTTTTTGGGTCTTAAGGACCAGATACTCTTTTTAGCTATGCACAGATTCCATAAATCAGCACTTCTACACATTCACACACACCCCATCATCTGGCATATAGTAAGTACAGCATTAAGAATCTGATTCGAGCCCCAAATCCTGAATTCAACTACAGAAGAACTACACTTTTCTTTTTCTCTCTAAAAGTCAATTCTTGAGCCTTCACATGGTGAAGAGAAGCTTGGAAAAGATGCATCTGAGATGGCTGAGCCTGGAGATAGGAACTAAATTTGTTTCATCATCTGATTTTAAGACAGTCTTCCAATCTGAGAGGTTGACACTTGGGAATTGAGAAGGAATTGAGTCACAAAGCAGATTTTTAGCAAACTGCAGATCTTGGGCTTTCACTAGTCACTATAATAAAACTGGCTTCTCAGAGAGTGATTTAAAGCAGAGTGAATCATCCCTTCTCACCAAGATTGCATAAGGAGACTGGTCAGAGTGGCTGGCTCTGCACAAAGACTGTGTTCTAGGCAAAGTAACTCTCTGAAGGGCTGAAAAACAGGAAGTCTGATGGTCACAGGTTTGTCACTGAGGCACTGGACAGCTCCTCTGTGTTACTCTAGGCAGGTGTACAAAGAAGAAGCAGGAGTTCTGCAATTATCAAAAGACTTGCACTTCTCTTTAAAAGACACCACATTTTATCAGACAAGAGGTGCAAACACGGAGACTATGGCATTGCAAGGTATGTTCTGTGGACTGAATTTATTCAGATAAAATATACAATCCCTTCAAGTTAGATGCCCTTCTCCCCTCCATGCCCCACCCAAAGCAAGCCAAGCCAGTGGCCCTAACTCACCAGTAAAACCTGTTTGGAGTGACCCGCTCGTGCATGAGCTGCCATTTTCTTCCAAAGTCCATGGAGCTGTACAGCTGGAAGACAGAGAGAGAGTGAGAAAGAATAAACTTTGAGGAAAAAGAAGGAAGACTGTTGCTGGATAAAGTATTAAAATCAGCTCAGATTAAAGAACATGAATGGATTGTTCACAATAATTATACACAATTAATGATCATCCTCACTGCCAGGGGAGGCTAATGTCTTCCCTTTACTGTTAAACTACATTGGACTTCAGAGAATCAAAAGCAGGTTGTCTCTTCCCAAACCTTGTCAAACAACTTTGTCCTTCCAAATTTCAGCTGTCAACACATTTACTTCGACTGCCATATAACAAAGCTGGCTCTTCTGGCTTTTTTTGCCTAATAGGAAGCAGGTGACATGTGAGTTCCTAGTATCAAATAGAATGAGAGTCAAATCAGATTAGTCAACATGACTCTGATGAGGTAGTGACTCTATCCTCAAGGTCATGCCATTACTTGTTTTTGTGGAATGAATCAGATCTCTTCTGTATTGAAAAGTAAATTGCTCCTAATTTATATTTTCTAATATTGAGAACGAGGTCTAAATTTTTAGATAAGTTAGAAATCAACCTGCTCATTAGTTAAACACCAAAGATAGTGACATGACTCTTCTTGGAAGCCAAATTTTCAATATAATGGTTTTTTTGAGTCTTTCTGGTTAAGAAACGACACGGCTGTAATGTAACCAAATTTCCACGCAAATCCACACTGAGTTTCAGACATATGTTGCTTCATATACATTCTGCTTAATACCGCAAATACCATTCTCCATGTAATTATTTTCTTACCCACAATGCATCCTCTCACAATCAAAACATATGTAAGCTCCTTTTCTCCAACTATGAGCAAATTTGGTTCTTCAGAGAAAAAAATATGCTTTGAGAAATAACTACTATGCTTTACCGCTAGATCACAGAGAACTAAATATCAGGCAGCATTTTGATCAGGATTTCAAATAAATTTCATCTGATATATATTCTGGCTTAACAAAACAAGGGTTGATTGCCAGCTAAGGAGGTAGATAAGGGAACTGAAAAAACTTCAATGTTTGTAATAGCCAAATTTGAGTCCCTAATGGGAAAATGATATCATTTGAGCACAAGATTCTGCATTGCATTTGATTTGAGTAACAGAATTTGCAAATTGGAGGCAGGTCCACGTTCAGATTGGAAGGGTTCACAACCTAGTGATATGTCCTGTGGCACCGTTGTGATGGATGGCTAAGAGTGACTGGGAAGATAAACTACATGTGCTCACACTGAATATTAACATTTCGTGAACAGGCAGCAGCCAAATCAGAGCTGGACCATAGATCAATTCAGAAAGATGATTGGAAAGGGCTGTTTGATCATTGTCCAAAGCCTGAGGCAGTTAATTAATTCTTGCTATGTTTGTACTCAACTACACAACCAAATCACTGTATAGTCAGCAAGAGAAAGTCAGAAACTGAAATTCAGACTCCATCAAGTACCTAATGCAACCGATATGTGTACAGACAAAAGAATCAGGCCTTTTCATTTTTGCCAACAGGAATGCCAGTCTGGCCAGGAACCGTTTAAGCTGCCAGTAAAACACATATGGAGGAAAGATATGGAAACAGGCATCCTTCAATCTTCACGTCAAAAAGGGCTCCAATTATGTAAACTTCAGCCAACACCACTAAGCTTGTAAGAAATATCAAGAAAGATTTTCTACCCCATGTTTTTCAGGAGATCAAATATTATCTGAATATTCTAATTTGGCCATATTTCTTTAGCACTGTCTCTAGATAGGGTAACATACTGCATTACAAGTCCACAACAGCCAGATTTCCTCTGCTTTTCAGGTGATTGTCTAAAAAAATATGATAGAGTCCTCTGCTCCAAAAGGAATTCTGTGTAGATATAAAATAAAGCAACAAAGCATCACTTGCCTTTTTTAATTAAAGGAGCCAGAAAAGAAAATTCCTTGTCCAAATTCAAGATTAGGCTTATGATGTCAGCATCAATATTAAGATAACTAATTCTCAGAACACACAGGTTTTTACAAACAATAACTGAGAATCCACACTCCAAATTCTACAGTGCTACAACTCTGCCCAGACTTCAGCACAGTTCCTGCCAGGAATATTCCTTGAGTCACTGGACATGATTTACACACACAAGGACCTCAGCACGGACTGAGTGGCATCAGTTGTGTCAAACACCTTGGTTATCCTTTGCATGTTTCCATTACAGGTGCAAGTCAGCCAGGCTTCAGGCAACTTAGTCCCAGTTAAGTCATGCTCACAAGCCAGTCCAAGTGGGTCTAGCACCCTGATTGTATTCTGCAATGGATTAACCATTTTCACCATGAGAGGAAAGGATTAACTACATACAGACATTTCCTTCGATTCCCTTTTATCTTTTGCCCCTGGCACTTCCTTTTCTTCTGCAGCAGCATAACAGCAGTAGCTACAGAAAGCTCAGTGACATGCAGCACAATCTCTTTCAACCACTCGTGTCTCCCAGTGTCTCTTTCAGGGACTATCCCACTCTGTATCAAGTTAAAAACCAGAGACCAGCTACTGGTCTTTCTTACTGGTTTTTTCTTTCTTTTCTCTTTTAAAGCTCAGACTGACTGATGTCAGAAGGATTAGGCTGAACTTGCAGCCTTGATGGGATTTCAGATAAAGAGGATATTATTCATTTCAATAATTTTTATTTATTGTTCACCTACTTACTCTGGGCATCCACTTCAAATTTTAACCTGATGACTGAGTCTTAAAGCTGTATGACAGAACAAATCCCTAAAAGGCCTCTCTGGCCCAGTTCAGTTTTATAATATTATTTACAGATGCAAATGCAAAGGTTAGTGTTGAATAAATAAATAAAACATACAATAAAGTGATTTCTAGTGTGCATTAAAATTGAATATATACATATACTTTTTGTTTATCTCCCTTCATGGGAGAAGACAAACTTTAGAAAAGAAAACAAATTTAGTGGCAAGTACAGCAGAATTCAATATAAATGAATTTGTCCTAAGGCTGAATACTAAGCAAAGGAAAAAAAATGATGTAGGTATGGTGCCAAGATTTTCCCATTTTAAAGCTCTCCTCTGGCTCCTAAGTGACAAGTAATCTCTGGCATTTCCACCTCCTGGAGCACTTCAACACAGTGGTTCAAGAGGGGTGGATTCTAGTACCATGGGGATGGTATTGCGAGGGAATGGCCCTTCTGCAACCTCCTCTGTTATCTGACTTACTCTGGTGACTGAAAAATTAAGGCCATTATGAGTCTTTACATTTGTCTGGGCTGGTCTTGTCTCTTGATGCAGCTAAAGAGTGGCATGCAGAGGATCTGACTCTGCCTCCACTCAGTAGTCTATAGTCAGACCTATCACTTACAACAGGAAAGGCTGCACCACCAAAAAGGTAAATGGCAAATATTTATCCAAACAGCATCACGATACTCCCCACTCAAGGACTAGCAAACACAGCTAGCACCAAACATATCACATCCACCAACACAGCCCTGCAGCTCACCAAGAACACAATCTGTGCAAGGAAAGACGTTGGCAGCCCCAGTGATACCCAACTTTGTTTCACTACAGGCCAGACCTTAACTCCTGCTTGTTTTGCTCAGCACAAATCTGAATCATAAGGATTTTAGGTACCACAGGCAGAATGCTTCGTCTTCAAACTCCAAGAACAGTGGCAACATTTTATTTCACACCAGCATTGTTTCCAAGCAAATTGGCAAGGCCCTTAAAGAAGGAGCTTTATCCCTGGTGTCAGATTCTGTGCCACAAACACAAGCCACATGCCAGAAACACATTCAGAATTACAGAACTGTAAAGAAAGGAGCTATAGGCACACAGTGCTGCAAGTGAAAAATGTTGTTGCAATTCTCCAGTACAAACTCTAAGGATGACACATCACATTTGCTGGCTTGGAAGATCTTGCTCAGGGTTGTGGGTAATTTGGTTTGGGTGCTTTGTTTATTTTGCCAAGGAGAGCTAGCAAAAAGAAAAAAAACGTTTTAAGTTTTCTGGAAAAGTAAAGTTTCTCAGAACAGATTAAAAAATTGGTCTGCTTCAACTCCAGTTAAGGAGAGAGTAGAGAAGAATGAGCAATGAAGGAAACACAGGGAGAGACTCAATCCCCTGATGTTAGTTATCCATGTCTGAGCTAGTCACCAAGGCTCATTTTTAGACAGGCAATACACATCTAAAACTGCTCATTGTTCAAGCCTTAGAATCTTTTGCCTCTACTGACACTAAAAAAGCCCACAGTGACTAGTGCAGAAAGAAACAACCCCACCAGACACATGATCAGGTTGAGATGGATTTCATGACCTGCTTGGGCTTCATGGGGGACGCACACAGAAGAATGAAGTTTGAAGGCAAGCCCAAGAAAGACCAAGCATACAATACCCTGGGTACACTCCATCTCTGCAAGAAGCATGTATAGATGTCACTAACAGAATGAAAAGAAAAAGAAAACAGACTAAAGAAATTCACAGAGCTTTGATATTTATAGACTTTCATGTATACACATGTAAGAAGGAAAATACATAAAAGGAACATACATACATACATGAAAGCCAGTAAGCAAATAAAATCAAATATTATTTCTTGCTATGAAATCAGGTCTATTGGCCTGAGAAAACATCTGGTGAGACACTCCATATTTTTCTTCCTGCCAGTCATCTAAACGTGCAAATGATGTCAGATGAAGTGAGAAAGATCAGCTGAACTACATGCATTTAGAGGAACAATTCATTTATTACACAAAAAACCATACTCTCTCCAGACAATATATGCAGCTGATGATGGAAAGATGCATTAAAAATAAATGCATCAGGGTGAGAGTGGGTCTAATGGGAATAACTTGGCAGCAGCTGACACATTATGGGAGAGGAGGGTCAGATTAGCCTGGCCGGCTTGGCCTCAGAAGAGCACAATCCCAAGCAGTAGCTCAGATTGCTTACATGAAAAGATGGCTCTGATCCCAGAAAAGCACAAAGCAAACTAGCACCTTCTCAGCCAGAGCTGGTGGGAAAAATCTACAAGATGTGTGGAGGGTTCCTGCCAAAAACTCAAACCAGGGCAGAAGATAAATAAAATTAGGCCAATATTTCTGTAGGAAATTGGACTGCATGCAAAGGATAACTCAGAAAATAAAGTCTGTTGCAGGGTCTTAAATTTTCTTTACAGAAGGACAAAATCCATTAGCACTAGTAAAAAATTAAAGGCTCAGAAAAAGTTGCAAATTCTCAGAAAACTCAAGGTGTATCTTTTCTCTACATTTCTGTGTTACAAATGAAATTGCAAAAGAAGAAGGGTGCCATCATTAATATTTCAGAAAGGTCATTCCTAGAAGGAAAATGAACTGGAGGAAAAATTCACAATACTTTTCAGTCTCTAGAGTACAGAACACATATGCCATGCCTGACAGCAGCCAGCTGAACGCAGGATAGATTCAGTACAGCCATGAAGACAGCTATTGGTACCCCAGGAACATATCCTACTTCTTTATCACTTCTTCCATCCTTGCTTTTTTGAGGACAGATGGATACCTCTCCCTTTCACTGCATCAGTGTAACGTTTAAACTGTGGGGTCTATGGAAACCCCTTTCTCAGGTTGTCCTGTTAGTCAGGACGTGGTACTTGCAGCACTGTAGGTACAGGACTCAGGTCTAAAATACTTCAGTTGTGCGGCTGAAACCAGGTCAGGAGCAACCCTTTCCACAGAAGTGGCTTTATTACCCACAGCAGAAAAGGCTGCATTCAAGGAAAAACTTGGGGTATTCCTCTCTTTCTTCTTTTCCACTATTCCCCTCAGTCTGGGCCTCAGTGAAACACCCCTGGAGTGTCAAGAGTCACCATTAGGAACAAAAGGCTAATGTCCCCTTCAAGCTGATAACCACCTCAAGGACTGTCTGTGCTTGTTCTTTCCAACTCCTCCAAGGGAGCTGTCTATCCTTGCCACCTTGCAAGGTAAGGCTCCAGTGATACTGAGATCTGAAACTTGGAAGTGCTTCTGGAGCCCTAAATAATGGAAAAAAAGAGCTTATCCTTTTCTTCTCTTGTCACAAGCTGCCTGGAAACCACAATTCAGGTAAGGCACCCTTGACAGCTCCACACTAAAGAAGCTAAAAATAAATCTTATGTCTCGAACCAAAAAGATTTGTGCAACAGCTTGTGGGGCTGAACTTAGTAGAAAGAAGTCTACCAGCACCAAATTTATGGTCTTTGTTTACACAGAGTAGTAACAACTAGTAATTGTAATGAAAACAAATGGACCAGTTTATCCCTTTACTTTGATTTCCTTTCCAGGTGATTAAAAGCTGCATCAAGAGACCTCATTGCAGCCCAAGGTTTTTGTCTAGCATTGTACAGCCAGATTGTCTTAGATATGGAAAGAGAATATGCCCAGACTGATTCATGTCTGAGATTCCTCAGAGCTACTCAGTTCCCTACAGATGTATCATAGATGGGACACTGAAAATAGACTATTTTGAAGACTGGTCAAGACAGAAATTAAATACTAATTACATTTTCGTCATCTGTCCCATACAGAGAGGAAAAAAAAATAGTAAAGGTTTCTGAAGGTGATAAGTTGGAATTTTTTTTGCATTTTAAGAAAAATATTACACAAGCTAATCAGTAAGACTAGGTCTTCAGGCAAAAGAATGTCTCTATCCCACCACGGTAAGACACTGGTCAGGGATCTTCTGAACAAACTGCTTTGGAAATGTCTGACTTCAGGATGTAATTGTACAGCTCAAACTGGTTTCTAATTAAGTCTTTCAGGTTACAACAATGCACTGATGTAACGTTTCATGGTTTCATAGTAGAAAAAATGCTTTCACTTTAAGGTCCACTTTAAATCTGATGCTGAAAGCAAGGCTTGGCTCTTTCTGCTTTGCCACTTCATCACCAAAAAAAGATAAAAGTAGATTAAACTAGTGAAAAAAAAAAGAGTTCAATTAAAAACCTTCACAATTCAATTTTTTGTAAGCCTTATTGGCACCAAGCACACTTAGCCAAAAATTTGGGATTTCTGCTAAGAGCAGACCATCTTTTGCTTTTCTACTCCATGACTGGTTTCCAGTGGAACAAGAAATCCAGATACAGCTGCAGCAGGAGCAATGTCACAAATGAGTATCACAAAGAGCTTAAGGTATGTTTTAGCCCTGGGTGAAAAACAGGCTCTCTTTTTTTTTTTTTTGTGCTTTTCCTCTACCTCCAGAAATGCTAGAGTGGTGAAGAAACAAGATGAAAAATATTGCTGCCATATTTTTTAGCTAAACTGAAAATCTGGAGAAAAAATATGTTCAATGTGGTCAATCAAAACACATTTCAATCACTGCTAAAGAATTTAGCAACCCGCAAAAGGTACTATAAATAGAAATGCCATTTTAAGGGAAGGCTAACTTTGCTGATTTCTTATTTATTCCATTCTCCATGACCTTTTAACCATTTCAAAATCACCTATAGAGTTTGAGGGAGGACTAAAGTAGAGAACAGGAACAAGGGAACAATACTGGGACCATGAAGAGATCAGAATGGGATGGAGATGGCAGAGCTGCCTGCTGCTACCAGAGGCTACAAAGTGCACCAGGAGTTATCTTTCCCTACCAGAATTTCTTCCTTTGGCATCCAATAGGCTCAGCCAGAGGCAGAGGGAGGTTTCAGGTTGTTCCTGTCCACAGAGGCTGCTTCACTCCTTTTCCCCTCAGATCAGCTCTTTAACATTCACAAAAGAGTGAATCACCTCTAATGGCTGCTGATTTTTCTGCCTCAAAGCCAGGCTGATCCCTTAGTCCAGTTTCTTCAACTTAAAAATCATTAGGCAGCGTTGGGTCTGAGGTCTGTGCTAATTGGATCCACCAACCACGTGGATGAAGCCAATGCTGCTGTGCAGGTCAGCCTGCACTGAGGAGCTCTGTGCCCTCCCAGCCCAACAGGAAAATGTTCTGTGCTCCTGGGGGCTTCACATTGCAGCCCTTCAGAAGTCCCTCCCTACACTCCATCAATGGTTATACTCCAGAAGTTTAACAATAAGGGGAAATAAATGTGAACCACACGTCTAATGGGAAGATTTTTCATTTAAATGTGCTTTATTGTGTGATATATGCCTTTAATTACAGTGCAAGCATCTGGGTACATTCATTGCTATTACAGACCAATCTTTCATGTTTATTGAGCATAAGACTACAAGGGACAAAGCAGCAGAGGCTGAGGCATTAGCCAAAGTGGGACATAAAGCTACAATCACATGCTTGGCTGTTCCTCTTCTCCTTCCTTTACAAACCCTGTGGCACTATTTGTAGGTTAACCTCTATATTATACAGACCAGGATTTAATGGCAGAGGGATATTTTCAGATTAGTGGAAGAAATAGATTTCACACCACCAAACCGCCTTCTAAACTTACATAAGATTTTTCTGATTTATTTATTCATGTGGAAAAAAAAAAACATTTCCGAAATTGTGTACATGGGCATTAATGAATAGGTTTTTAAACTGCATTTAAAACAGCATTTTTTTTGGAGATGCAGTCATTGTTCATGCAAAAAAAACTGCACACAGCTTGAAAGAAATATTAGTCTGGTTTCAAGCAGTATGTGTCATTTAGCCAAATTAAAGCAATGTATTCTGCCCTAGTTTAAATTGTATGTTATTTAACACACACACACACACACACATACCTGCCACCCAATGCAGTTTGCCATTTATCAGCATTTTCCCAGACAGGTATGGTTACTCAGTTTTTGTGACCCACCACCCTCAGACACTGAGCAGACACACACCTGAACTCATCCCACCCAGGTAAAAATGCTGTTCTCACTTGGGATCAGCCCTGACAGAGTGCACTTGCCCATTCCACTCAGTTCTCCTCTCACCAGCTGAAGAGCAGCAAACCTCTCAGGTCCTCAGCAGCTGCCCCCCACTCCTCAGAGTGCTGTGTTCCTTCACAAAGTCAGAGCTGTGTCACATCTCTTCTACTCCATTCCCCCCATAAGTGCACTGTGCCCCCTCAGCCTGAGGCTGTGGGTTCTGTCAGGGATTTATGGGGCAGAGCAGGCATCTATAGGCTGCCACCACACATCCCCTTTGGTCATGGATGTGCTCCAAATGCCATCCTGAAAGTCTTCTGGGGAACTACAGTAGATGAACAGATGCTGCTTAGGACATGTACACGTTCTGCACTGGGAGAAAGCCCACTCTGGACAGCTCTGGTCCACACATACAGCCTGTGCTCTATGCTGCCTGGGACAAAGGGCAAATACTGGACCAAACCAGCCCAGAGAAAAGCCACCTTAGTTCATGGGACTCTTATGTCCCCCAAAAGAGAACACAGAAGCTGGTCGTAGGACAACTCTTGCTATGAAATAAATTCTGTAAGCAAAAATTTTATAAAAACAAGGTAGAAAATTTCAATTTCTGATAGCATTGAAGATGTAGCTTCAGCAAATATTATCTCCTGCTCAAACACCCCAGATCTTGTACAATACATTATTTTTGGCCATCTCCCTTACCACGCACTTTTCATATCCTGTCCTATAATGAATGAAGAGGCTTCTGCAAGCTTGAATATATAATAAAGAAAGTTAGATTCCTTTCAGCTTCACTCTCCTACTCAACAGCCAGCTCTGGTCTCCATGAAGGGCCTCTGATATCTTGAAGACATTCTCCAGTAATACTCTTACTATAACTCTTAAAATCCAGTGGAGTAATTCAGTTCATCTCTAGCCAGCCAAATTTCTTTTTGACCAGATTCCCTGGATATCCATGCATTGAAAATAGGCTACAACTGAAGGGAAAGGCAGAGTCTGATTTTACAGGCATCCATCTCCACACATACACAGCCAAGCCAGAGATCACATGCAGGGCGGGAAGAGTAAGAGGTCTCATGGAAAACGAGAAATTCCTCCCTGCACCTCACAGAGATTCAGTTCATCCCAATCCAAGACTGTTTACTGGAGGAACCCAAATGAACAGCATCACTGTAAATACCAGCAACCATCAGGAACAATTTAGCTTGACAGCTGGAGCAGAAGCTGTCACTGCACTGAGGCATCACTGCCAGAAAAATCACCAAATGAGAAACTCACATGTTGCAGGGATCCCTCCAGGCTGCTGGGCAGGCACCATTTACACTGTCATCTTTGATTCATCCATCACCCAGCTCCTGCAATCAAGCTGTGTACCTTTGGAATAAATGAATCTGCAACTGCAGATCACACAAGAAAAAGAAAGCTCTTATCTAGCCTCTCTCAGTAGCTCTCTAGGTTTGTAAATATTCTATGGTGTCTATATTTAAGCCATTTATCCCATTTAATTGAAACTCTAGGTACCTTCCTACCATATGATGAAGTAGGGTGAAGAAAAAGCCTCTACAAAGCCCCAGAACTACACAAACTCAATTCCAGGCAACAACTAGAGTCAACAGCATCGCACCAAACTTGATTTAATGTAACTCTAATTTCTGGTATTAATCTAGGTTCACAGTGATGGTATAGTATAACTCATAGTGGAAGGCTGCAAAGGAAAAATAAAGCAGCTTTTTCCATGCTGTCACTAGAGAAAAGTACAACTCATCTAGCTAGGGAATATCAGACATAATTTTGCAGCAGAACTTTCAGACTTGTGACATTTCTGCCGCTGGGTATGTGTGCATAACTCTCACGGACTTGCACCAAGATCTGAGAAAATCAACTGGCCTGAAGCAAGTGCTGTGTTAGAGGACAAAACTAGAGTCCTGTTTTGGCAGCAAAACTTTTGATGACATTATTATTCTCTTACTATATGGCAGGAAAGTCCCCTTGGGTCCAGTATATTCTGCTAACATGTTATTTGTACGTGCTTTTATCTCTTGAACACTGCAAGTATAAAATGCAACAAGATCTATATTCAGACAGTTTATGATCACTGAACCTCTGGCAGAAATGAGTTGCCCAAGGTAGGAGGCTGTGGGAAGGATCCCATTTTCCTCCTTTTGTACTACAGAATCACAAGGATTTTCTATAAAGCTTTAAGCTTTGTTGTTTCTTTGATCAATTGTCTTCCTCTCAAAAATATCACCCTTCATTTTGGTGCCTCAGCTCCTCCTTTTATCATACCCACAATACTCCCAATGAACCAAAATTTTACTGCATCATGCCCTAACTTTCATTTTACAGCCTCCATAGCCCTATAAAAATCCACTGAACACAAAACTAAAGAATTTTATTACTCTGGAAGAACTTCTTGTAACTGTCACAAAACTTATGTGGGGCTTCTACTGCAAAACTTCAAACCTGCACACAGGTGTGTGCACACCCTACACAAACAGGTCACCATTCTTCCCCCAGACAACCAATAGGGACAGCCAGCTCAAATATGCACCAAAACACAACTGAAATGTGCAGCATTTGCAAGCATAAATAAAGATATGTGTCTTAGAAGCATAAATGCCCTGCAGAAGAACAGTACTGGAATCAGGACACTATGAAAATCTTGAGGGTTTTGTTCCATTTTTTTTTATGGTAAAATTTCTAATTCTATTAACTGTGAGGAGACATTTGAAAAACATGGTTTTCAACACTTCCTCAGTCCCAGAAGCACAAGAGACATATAAGAGAGGAAAACTGAAATTATTCACACACCTCTCTGACTTTTTCTCTACCAAAATCATTACTTTTAAAGAACCAATTCATTATTTCTAAACACTTGGGATTGAAGTTCCTGAGGTGCTAGACCAAAAATCCAGGAACTGGCCTTCTCTTTCACCACTGACACAACAGGCATAAAAAGCTGAATCATCCATGCCTAGTAAGGGGACAGAGGAGCTGCAGCGATTCTTCTGGCACCTTTATTCCCCAGAAAAATTGATTACATGAAGCTTCTATCTGAAGGGGAAAAAAAAAACAGTAGAAAAAATAAGAAAATTTTTTTAAAAAGTGAATTTTCATATGTCAATGTTGAACAGAAATAAGTAGTTGCCTTAACACAAGAAAGTGCTTTCACACAGGCTCTCTGCCCAGGGACTCTGCATCTCTCACCAGGCACATTTTAGGGGGGAAAAATCCCTGTGCACTGGGAGGCATAAACTACATCTGTCTTGTTTTATGTGAGAAAAGAAAACTGTACATGTTTTCAGGTCAGATCCTCCAGTGATGTTAATCAGGATTTCCCTGCTAAAATCAATGGACTCACACTGAATATCAGCTGCTACATGTGTGACTGCACACATCTTTTGGAAAGCACCTCAGGTATGCTATCAGATCAGAACATGGTCCATTTCCCCACTGAAAACAAGCACTGGAGACAGGGATAGTTTGTTGTGACTCAAAAAGGAGAGGCAAGAGCAACAGAGAGAAGCCTGCTTGCAAAGGGCAATCCAAGAAAAAACACACAAGCTTCTAGCATTACATAAACCTGTTTCACATAATAGACATAAAGTGATTCGAAATTAAATGTATTAACTTTTTAATAGACTGCAGTGCTACAACATAAAAGAAGGACCCTCTCTGCCTTGTGGCCCATTTACTACTACAGCACCTGCTGTAAATTCTCACGCAGGGTACCCCACCCCAACCACACTGGAAGTTCTGCCAGGACATATCAGCTCCTGCCTGCTGCCTTCTGGAGCTTCTCTGTCTTGGTCTCTCAGATATGCATCTCTCAACTGCATAAAAAGACTTTGATTTCAGGAAGCTGAAACACCCCTTCCTTAGGGGCAGAACAGAGAGCAAGGGCCAGCCTGCTATTTCCAGGCCTGCCATTCCTACTCCTGAGGGCAAGCTCCCAGTCCAGCACACAGAAATGCACCCCTGGAAGCACCCTCACAGACTGCCCCTCTCCTTGGGTGCTGGTGATGTGACAGACAGACACGTGCAGGGGCTTCTTTGGGGGGACAGGACTGTACCTTCAACCCTCAGCATCGTCCATCCGGCTGGCTGCCTCAAGGAAAAGAAAAACAAAAGGTTGCCAACTCCTTCTTTGCTTGCACATCATGTTTGCACTCTTCTCCAGGGTGAGGGTCATTAGAATCTGTAGGCATGATAACAGGAACTAGGAAACTAAATGCTTTTTGCTGTTTTGATCATATTGGAATCGTATCCCCTGTAATCCATTTTGCACACATCCAGACAGCAGGGTTGGTTTCAAGTCCTCTAATCTCAGGTAATATAGCAAATAGTTACATCTCAGCAAAGGAAATTACATCCTTGACACTCAGCAGAGGCCTCGTCAATACAAATGAGACCAAGGTACAATTTACCTCATCCTAAACGAGTCACTTCCATTTGCTTCCAGAAATCAATCAACACCATTCAGTAGATCCCCATCAACTACCATGTGAAGCCACGACACCCAATGTAGGCGTACATTGCAACATTTTAGATCTCTACAGTCAGGCAAAATAAATCATGCCCCTGGTGTTCTTATTCTTCAGCCTTTTTCACTCCTTCATTTTTATTTCCATCTGCTATATTTATAACCACTCTTCACCCCACTTAGGCTCCAGATAAAATCAATATACAGCCATGATTTAGCATGGCCAGGAATAAGCCACAGGATCCTTGCTCTGTTACACAATAAACTAGGTTGCTCCAGCAGAAGAGCACATTTAAGCATCAAATGTGTCTTGCTCCATTTATCTCTATATTTCCCTTTTCAAAGTAAAACCTGCTCATGAAGTGTCTATAACATAAATAACAAGCAATAGGAAAGTCTGTTCTAGCTAAATCAAGTTTCACAAGCCATTACTTTCTCTTTGCCATCACAAATCATCACAAGCCCAAAGTTCAGTATTTTGCCAGGACAAAATTCATTGGGCATTTCTGAAGTAGAGCCAAAGTTGCATAATTTAATTTCCCATCTCCTATTAAAACTGCCAGGCCTACCATAATAAGAATGATAAATGTAGAGTCATACGTCTTCTTTCTGACGGTAATGCCCATCAATACTTCAAATGCAAACAATTGTGACATCTGACTTTATAAAAATTACCTGGTGCACCAACAGCACTTAATTAAATTTTAAAAATGCTTTTGTTACGTTTAATGAATGATATATTATACTGCAATGAAACATGCAGCAATACAAATACTTCACAATGCCAACAATTAAGGCTCACTTCACTTACGGCAATTGACAACACAAGTGCTCCTCACTTCATTCAGCTTGTGCATTCCAAATGAACTGGTTAGCAAAAAGGGTGCTTCTTTGCTAATGAGTTTTGTAATCAAGGCATCTATTTTAATTTCAAATTGGCTAGATTGGGGGAAATTGCTGAACTAAATGACTGGTTCTAATTAGGATTATAAAAATATTCATCATGCTGCAGAATTAGCGCAAGGTCTTGATTTACTGACATTTGCATATAGCTTTAGTTTAGGAGTGGAAAAAACCTCCTGATAAATTGTCTTCCTTTTAATGAATTGAACAAACACTATATCTGTTTTAGTCGTCCTTTCATTTAAAGGCACTGATACATATTCATGATTTGTAAATGAAGTTAAGTGATTTCAATTCTTCAGTTCATTATCATATTGAAGAGGAGACTTCTGTAAATTGCTTTTAAGCATTCCCAATCTCAAGGGTTTGGTTCTTTATGTTTGGTTTGTGTTTTTCTAACTTTACTAACATTTCAGTTTATCTGTTTGATGGAACCCTGCCTGCCTGGGAGAGCTGCTGGCAGGTGGCTTGTCCAGCAACACAGACACATGATATGTTTGTAGAACCTGATGTTCTCAGAAGAGTATTCAAAAGGCAAAAAGATGAAAGGCTTATTTGTGGCTAAGTCATGGGAACAGGACTCTATCTGCATTCAGTTTCTGACTTTGTTATAGTTCTCAGTGGTAGTTAGGCAGTGAAACACTTTAATGACCTGTGCCTGAATACACTCGAGATGCTCAGGGGACACCACTTTCTCTGTCAGCCTCATGTTTAATTGCAAGCACTCTCAGGCAGGGATTGCTTCTTAATATGAGTGTGCAGTACAATGGACCAGTCAGCATGGTAGAGATTTCTATGAGCAGTTACTATAACATGGCTTGTATCAAACATGGAACACTGTGTGCTCCTTTACAGGTGGGCAATATACTCAGAATATTTCCTTCCTCAGTATGGTAGGCCTGTGGGACTAACTGTTATTGTGGCAGCTTCCTCAGTCTCTTTCCCTTTGGGGTGAAGAAAAGAATGCAGTAGGTGTGCCTCCAGCTTCACTCCATGGGGTGCTCAAATGTCAAGTCACTAGTGCAAGACAAATCTGAAAGCTGAGCATTGTATCCACAGGACTGGAATCACAGGCAGTGTGCCCTTCAGATATCAGTGAACTATGATGAGAAACTAGCCCTGGTGTGTTCTCTCTCATCATGGAATGAAATGGTGATTCTACCATGAGGATCCATGCAGGAGCAGAAAGAACTTACATTCCTTGTTAAAAGTAATGTTCACATCTTGTAAGAAAAGCTGTGTTTTATCCAAGAGGTGCAGTCTTGAGCTGTTGTTGATAAAAGGAGTAGTTACTCACACTTCTAACAACTTCTGACAACTACAATTACATTTAAATTCCAGGAGCAGAAGTGCTGCTGAGGAGCAGGTAACAGGTCTGGGTGCCTGCTGATTTATATCAAAACGAGATGTGAGGCAGACACCAGCCTGCCTCTCCTCATCAGCCCCATACCTCTGTTCCCAAGGAAAGAAAACCTACAGGCCTGGGCCAGAGTCACATCTCACTTCAGACATGCAGCAACTCTCACTGCTTGATTTCAGCGCATCTGCAGGAGCAGCTGCTATCCTGGAATCACATTTCCAGCATTAGGAGTTCCAACTCAAAGTACAATAGCCTGACCCAAACACAACACTGAAGCCCCCGTGTGCCTAAGTTTCCTTAGTGGGCACAAAATCTGAGACCAAGGAGCCCTTACTGGAGGCATTCAAGACAGGACTGGACTGGGTGCTAAACAATCACATCTAGGCTCCCTTTCCCATGAGGGCTGGACCAGATGATCTTTGGAGATCCCTTTCAAATTGGATTGTTCCATGTGTCTGTGAAAACAGCTCATCACAAAGAATCCCAGAGATGAATGACTGCTTGGAACAAGGTGCCCATATTGCTAGAATCAACTCCCCCTGGATTTCTCTGGCAGCACCCTGCCCAACTGCACATTGTCAAAAAAAGCCCCAGCCAAACAACCTCACCCTCAGCTGCCTTACTGCCCATGTCATACTGGGAGACTGGGCCTAAATTCCAGGGCAGCATTTTACCTGGAGCAGAGACACTGCCTCCATGGCTCTGGTTCTGTGTCTAGCACATTAGAAAAAATTAGAAAAAAACATTTTAAAAACCCCCTAACAAACTTTCCCACATATTCCCAGTCTTATCTGTGATTTTTTTTTTTTGATAAATTCAATAGTGTCTAGTCAAGATAGTCAAGGCTGTGACATGCACTGCATCCAATTTTCAGATGGTAACTTGCCACATCTCCCACACCAAAGGAATCTCTTCAGTCAGACCTGATACTGTCTGCCAGGTGCAACTTGGTGATACAGCAGAATGTTATCTTGCACCTCTTATTTATCACCTCATTCGAAGAGATAATGAGACACCCACTTTCTTTTGTTCACTTTCTGCTGAAGATTAAGCTCCATGGAGGGAGAAGCCACTGATTGCCAAACTTCTTGTTTATCCAATGTTCTCAAATTTGTAATGGGTAGCTGGGGAATTTAAATTGGTGTATTACTGAATCATTCTGCCTCTTACCTATTCCCAGCAGGCTTCAAATCACAGTTTGGTCTGTAAGGAAAAAGTGGGATTCTACCATGTTGTATACCTGTGGTTTCTTCTCTTAACAATGGTAATTTCTAATATTTTAAATACCCCACTCCCTATTAACTGATATTTTCTCTTTTAAACAAATTATCTTTTTAAATTATCTTTGAAACAAATATTTATGCAAGAGAGTTTTTGCATGTTTCTATGAAAGTTTCAACGTCATTCTGAGAGAAACTTCATGCAGCTGGAAAGTCCCTTCCATTTCTACCTCCAGACTCATCCATTCCCCACAGAGGAAGTTTTG
Source organism: Zonotrichia albicollis (assembly GCF_047830755.1). Taxonomy (NCBI): domain Eukaryota; kingdom Metazoa; phylum Chordata; class Aves; order Passeriformes; family Passerellidae; genus Zonotrichia; species Zonotrichia albicollis. The sequence continues at coordinate 39,454,135 of NC_133825.1, read as the reverse complement.
CCTATTGGGAATTAGTTGGTTTCTTGGATAAATGAGACAAATAATCAGACATTCAGCATATTAGCATCAGGAATGTAAGATAAATTCAAGATATTCCTCCCCAGTCACTGTGAATGGCAGCAATGAAATCTGTACCTTAAGCTTGTGTTGGGAGGCTTTAAGCTTTCGCAGCATTCCACAGAGCAGCTCCCCACACTTTCCAACAGGCAATATTCACCTTTTTCATATATTCCCCTTCCCACCACATTTTTATCCAAGGATTGTTTAAAATAGTTTCCTATGTATTTTCTGCAAATACCCACAAAAACTGGAGGCTGCAGGCCCATTTTCTGTTTTACACTGGGTGATATATCCAAGTGTCAGCATGGACACTCCCTGTGAGACCCAGTCTGACCTGCAGCAAATTGTCTGTAACATTTACACAGTGTCTACCTTCTGCCAAAGGCCACTTAAGAGGGCCATTAACAGAACCAACACGTGCACACATCAGATTGTGCAATTTTATCAATAAATTTGACACATACACACAAAGCTACTGGGAAGAGATCCAAGATTTTCAACTCACAAGATGCATTTAATATCCCAGGACCTGATAGCTATACAATATCACATGGCAGCTCAGGGGGGAATAGCAAACCCACACAGGTTTGCTTAAAGCCCTGTAAAAATTCCTCCAATTCCTTCAGCCTGTGCTTTATACTCTCTGAGAAGACATCAGGGTCTGTGAACTTGCTACATGCTCATGCCCACACACAGAGATTTCTTGGCTCAGCCCTGCTGCATTTATGAGATGATACAGGAGAGTTAGCAAAGCAGAGGAGGGTCCTAATTTGCTATGAAAATTAAGAACAGGAACGATATGCTCTGTTGACTCATACCAAGGAAGTATCCTCAACAATTCCTTGGATACTACTAAGAGAAAACAAATGGTGGTGACTGTGATTTAAATCAACAACATAACCAGCAGCCACACAGCAATGCATCTTTCAGAAAGCCTGCTGAACTCCATCTCACTTAGTCATCTTCTGGGAATTGCCCTGACCAGGAAAAAGCAGGACAATATCTATGTGGGAGTGGTAATAAAAGAATTGGTGACTGAACTGTTTTTATACTCAATTATTTCACTTGATGGAAGTGGTAATACTACAAAGTCTTTGGCTTTCTCGGTATGAAGCCATATTTCAGGGAACAGTTCTGTGGAGAAGAGATGGGCTCCTCCTCTTAAAGAAGATTGTAGAATATGGAATGGACCTTTTAAAACACCAACTTGGAAGGGACAATAATTCTGTTCAGAGGGCATTCAAAATGTGTTGGATTTTTTTAGTTGGTTGGTCATTTCTTTAATCAACTAGATAAATATCCTAACATTGTTGTCAGTTGTGGAGAAATTAGCTAAAAACAAGGAGGGATGTTTAGGTTAAAACAGTCATTAAAAAAAGGCTTGAATCACAGCCATGGAACTGAAGGTCAGAAGACGTTAGAGGAAAACTATTTATTGGGAAGATCCAAAACACTGACTATTTGTATTTCATTTTGAAATGTTAATATTGTTTTCTATTTTTATAAACAAAACAATTCAAAAATCTTTTGATCTAGGCAGTTACCAAATTCATTATTTGTAGGGATATGAACTGTCCCTATTTAATTTCATTTTACTGTGAGGAACAACATACTAAGCATAATGGATTTTCAGGTTCATCATTCTCATTAATTTCCAAGTTGACTACAGCTTGCTTAAAACAGTACATTATTATTATTTTTAATTGAAAGAAAACTAATAAGAAAAATATTAATCTGAAATACTTATTTTAATCTAAGATATTAAATTAATTTTTCCAACTTGTTTACACATTTATAGTTACAAGAGGATGGATTATATCTTCCCTTAATAGTTTCTGCTGCTGGGAGTCAAATCGTATGTACTTGATTTGTTTTCAGAATAACATTTGCATTTTTAAATCTGTCCCTAAAGTCATTAAAATAGAATTTAAGGGTCAAACACACTTCTAAAACTTAGAGAGGTGGGAAAATATGATGTCTCACTGTAGCAGTGTCTGCACTACAGAACAAACAGCAAGTCACCTTCCTTGTCACAGTATCAGTGGATGAATATTACCCGCAGGTTGCAGGCTAATGATAAACTTTCTATTTTATTGCCCTCTCATGCATCAAGTCAGAAGTATTTCAGAGCAGTTTTATCCCCAAAGAATGGACATATGAACTGAGAAAGCAAAAACTATTTGATACAGCTCCACCTGTTTTGTACCAGGCAACTTCATGCTGCTTTGCAGGAAAATGAGCACAAAAACAAAGGGCACAGGAGCAGAACTAGGCTGGAGTTGGACAATTAGCCCCTGCCAGTATGGCATCCCTTTGGATAGCCTCCTCACAGCTGTGAGCACCACTGCAGCCTCTCTAGACACTTATTTCAGAAGCTCTCGGTCACTCTTTTCTGGTAAGCAGCAGAGAGATGAAATGGGCATCGCCATTAGCACCGTCCCATAACCACATCTAGGAGAGAAGGCACAGTAGATCGGGAAGCTGTGAGATCCAGATCTGGCTTCTAGAGAAAAAGGAGAACAACCACTACAATCTTACAAAGATGCAAAAGACATGATGAATATTCTCAAGTATATGGGACTTAAATCCTAAAAGCCTCTTTATTCTTGCACTGGCCTAACCTGAGAAAAGCACAGGGCTGACTCTGGTTCCCACTCGACTGTGGCAGTGCCGCTGTTTCCAGACCTGCAGGAATGCATCACGCTGGCCTCTCAGAGACTCCAGCTGGGGATTTCCCATGGCACTGCTGTCACACTCCACGAGCACTGCCCATTACCTCAGCATCAGCCATGACTGCAGTGAAGCTGGTGATCCTGACTCACAGTGACAGCTCTTTCACAGCTCTTACTAACCCAAGACATGGCGCAGCACAATCTATACCTCAGTCATGTTAAGCAAACATTTCAGCTGAGAAAAGCACTGCTCCATGGCTCCATTCTAGGATCCACAATGAACCAGCACTTCAGGCCATCCTTCTGACCAGTGAAGGAAAGCATGAGTGGCCTTGAATGCAAAGGCAGACATAAAGGAAAAGCCTGAACTTGGCTTTGCTCCATTTCCACTTGACCAACAAGCCACAGACGAACTCATATTTGCTCTTACACTTTGAACAATTTAATTCGGTTTCTGGGATGAAATGCAAGCAGATTCAGGGTGTTTCTAGTTCTGTTCATTTTTCTTGTCTTTTTTCCTGGGCAGAAGACAGCAGCTGAGGTGTGCACACAGATGTATTTGTTTGAAAGAGCAGAAGCAAAAAAGCTCCTGGCCTGCTATTGCTGCACTGGATCAGGGGAGCATTAGTAGCAGCTCACAGTCAATCATGTGCCTCCCTTGTAGTTTGATTTATCCCTCCAATGACTAACATCACAAAAAGATTACAAAGCTTTGCAAGTAGAAGTACAGGGCTTCATCCCAACAGCAGATGCTCAGCACTCACTGCAGATGGATCTCTTTGCAAAGGCATGCACAGGATGTCTCATCTGGCTTCTCACATACATGACTGCCTCATCAGACGCCTGTTTCTTCCAAGCCTGTCTATATAAACACCAGGATCATGCAAATTATTACCTCCAGCTTAAAAGTAGCATCAAGACATTTTGTGACATCAAATAAATAGATTGGTCTTTCCAGCCTCTTTCAAAATCCCTGTTACACTGATCCTCTGATTGCAGAAAAATATTTGACATTTGACTAACTCCTTCATACAGTAAAGACTTGATACTATGAAAGGAGTGTGTTTACAATAGCTTTGTTCTTGCAAATGTCACTCAAGAATCATTAGTAGCACAGCAGCAAAACACCTGGTGCCTGCCACAGCATTCTTTTAGCAAGTGGCAAGCAGAGCAATAGGAAATTATTTGATTATATTCTCAGTAACTGGTTTGGTAAAATCTTGCACTAGCCTTCCAAAGGAAATTCTCAAATAGAGAGGCACAGCATTTTAGCTATATTGTTCCTGTAGCTGGGATGTGAGACTGACTAGTTTAGAAATCTTCCAGAATAACTGCAAAAATTGAAAATCCCACCCAGAACACACCCTCACATCTGACAAGTTACCATATGTGTTTGGTTTGTGTGGAAAGGTTTTCATAGCAGGGAGGGGGCTACAGGGGTTGCTTCCATGAAAAGTTACAAGAAGCTGTCCAAGAAAGCAAACACCAGCCAGCGCTGAGATGGACCCACTGCTGGCCCAGGTCACACCCATCAGTGACAGTGGTAGCCCCTCCGAGATAACTTAGTCATGAAGTGAGGGGAAGAAACAAATTGACAGCTTCAGCCAGGGAGGAGTGAGACTATATGAGAGAAAAAGCACTGCAAACACCAAGGTCAGAGCAAAAGGAGGGGAGGAGTGTCCCCGGTGCTGGAGCAGGGATTCCCCTGCAGCCCACAGTGAAGGCCATGGTGAGGCAGGCTGACCCCTTGACCCATGGCAGGACAGGTGATGGTGAGCCCACAGGAAACCCATACTGGAAGAGTCTGTTCCTGAAGCCTTCATCCCATGAAAGATCCACACTGGGGTAATTCATGAAGAACTGCAGCCTGTGGAAAGGACATTGGAAAAGTGTGTGGAGACCTGTCTCCTGTGGGAGGGGCACCATGCTGGAGCAGGGAAAGGGTATGAGGAGTCCTCCCTTGAGGAGGAAGAAGAGGCAGGGACAACATGTGATGAACTGACCACAGCCCCCATGTCCTGTCCCACTCTGCTGCTGGGATGCAGATAAAAGAGAAAATGGTGAGAAAAGTTGAGCCCAGGAAGAAGGGAGAAGTGGCAGAAAGGTACTTTAAGATTTAGTTTTTACTTCTCATTACTCTATTCTTATTTGATAGAGTAGGGTATAAAGGGATAAAGTAAAGTATAGTAGAGTATTGATAAGTAATAAATTCAATTAATTTCCCCAGTTGAATGTGATTTTCCTATGATGGTAATTGCTGAGTGAGCTCTCCCTGCCTTTATTTCGACCCACAGACCTTTGATTATATTTTCTGCCCCTGTCCAGCTGAGGTGAGGAGTGACCAAGTGGCCTTGATGGACACCTGGCATCTAGCCAGGGTTAGCCCACCACAGTGAGGAAAACTTAGTGGTTATTCAGCATGTTTTTGCTTTTCAGAGTCTTGGCATGACAGAAATATAAGAAGGGAAAGATAAAAGCTTGGCAAGTTTAAAACTTTGTAGAATTTATAACCTGACCATCCTGTCTATGTCTCAGCTTTGGGCTGTAGTGGGGACTGCTGCTCCAGACCCGAAGCACACATCTCCTCACCACAGCACTTGGCTACCACACTGCACCTGCTCTGCTCAGCACCTTTCACATCTGTTTAAGTGCAAACCTGCTAAGGACACAGTAACAGACTGGAGATGTCTTACTCACAGAGGGCACTACAAAGAGGCTTAAAAGTGGCACAGAGGAGTTTGTCATCTGTTGCTGCTCCCTGACCTCCAGTTTGCAAGCAGAATGAGCACCCCTCAAGGCTCAACATCCAGCTGTTACAGACCAGCTCAGCCTGAGTGCTCCATTCTCAGGGACAGCACAGAAATCACCGCCTACCAATCAATAGATTTTTAGAGCAGCTCCATGTGTCATGTCAAATCTCTAATTCTTTTCATCTTTCATAGTATCACCACTACTGAAGTTTCCACACCCATCATGATCACTCTAATACTCAGCTGCTTTTAGCAAACTGGCTTTGGAGTCACTGCATGGCTTTTGAGCACATTTAAACCTGCAAAGTGAGAACAGCAAAGCACACTATAAATTCTTCATCATCTCTGAGAGGGAGCAGTTCTAGACAATATCCCCTTCAACTCCTGGCTCAAAATCATTGAAACATTAAATCAATTGCTTACCTTTTGATCCAGACTGTAGGCCAAGATCCACTCCTCCTGCTTGGGGTGGAAGAGCAAGCTCTGGATATAGAAGTTCAAACGGTACTTCTGATAAGTAGCTCCTTCATCAGAGCTGATGAGGATGCTGCTCTCAACCTCTGGATCACTAAGAAGCATGATCTAAATAGAAAAATGGAAGGAAAGTGTTAATGAAAAAGTGAAAGTGAATATAATTTAAGAGTGAGGTCACACAGCACTGACTCCTATCAGATGTATTCAGAAGATCACTCAAGAGTATAACATCCCATAGAATTAGGATGGGTTTTTATTATTTCAGTTTCATTTCCTTTGGCAACTCATTTGCTGATTTGAGCAATTCTTTTTTTTTTTTCATTTTATCCAGATAAATTCAGAAAGATCAGTAAGAAAGAAAAATTTTATGTATCAACGTTGATTTTGCTTGGATATAGGAACTTCAGGCAGCGACACCAGGCTTTCCTGGACCATATCTGTCTACCACTTCTCTCACCCCATGTGGAATTCTCTCTCCAAAAGTAAGCAACAGAGCATTCCTGAGATTTAAGGCTCATTACCTGTCAGCTTGCAGTGCTGTGAATGAGAGCATCACCTCCATGGAAACAGAATGCCTTCCCAGATCAGCTGCTGGCAGCTGGGTATAGTTCACATGCACATGGGCAAACACTGACACCATTTCATATATCACACTCCCAATTTGTACAGTAAGAGACATTCATTCAGTCAGTGAAAACATAATTTTCCCCAAGCACAGGAAAGTGCACGACCTCAATTTTTACAGGGAGGAAAACACTTCTGAGTCTCTAATTTTAATTAGAAAATTATTATCAATATTTTAAAATGGGTTGATTCCACACTATCAGATGGCAAGTTCTACATAAACGTTAGCAGGAAAAATGTTGTGGAAACATTAATACCATCTTATTAACATCTGGAGAAAACGACTTCACATTAAAGCAAATACCAGCACCATAAAATAAAGGCAAACAGTGGGAAATAAATTAGAGCTGTTCTAAACACAGCAGGTTGTTGATACAGCAGCTGAATCAAATATAGAAACTGTCTTTCAGCAGGAAAACAGATCTAGGAATGGCCTTTTCTACCTCACTGCAGAATGAACAGCTAGCTGACATCCACCGCAGTTTTGGGTTTTTTCCACATTGACTTCTCTTATCCACCTTCACAGAGCTCCAACTTCAAGACTACAATAGGGAAATACATTAATTTTGACAGCAAAAATCAGTTTCAAGGAATGGTTAAACCCTTGGTATGTTAGGCCTTCATCAAGCAAAAAATTTCAGTGCTTGTTTAATCTTAAGTACCTCATTAGCTCCATGAAGTCACCAAGGGAAAGGGAATACAATGTAAATGGCTTCTGATCCTTTCCATTAAGGAATGAAAAGCTGAACTAGAAGTGAACGTTTTCCCAGAGTGAAGCCACCTGTATGAATCCAGCTTGATGTCAAAGGACCTTCAACAACCCTCACATCCATCCCTCACCAGCCCCAAAATCAATCCCTCGCCATTCCCACAGGAAGCCACAGGATAAATTCTGAAGTGCACTTGCATTGTGCCCTGGTGCCCGGTCTGGGGAACGCTTCTCGTTCCCCACCTGCAGATGATTTCCTGGGAATTAGCCTGAGAAGAGACCTCCAACATCTCCACTCTAAGGGATGTTTTGGTACATTCATTCTTTCTAATCTGACCAAAATATCAATTTCATTATGCCCCAGACAGTAAGAATTTTAAAAGTATTTGAAGATATTCCTTTCTTAGACTGCAAAGATATTTTTTACCCCTGTTCACCTAAAGCATATTGCCTATGTCAGAGAACTATAACATAGTTTAGTAAAAAACACTTGCTTATATGGAATGAAAAAAGGATGTAGGCCTGGCCATTTAAGAAGACAATCCAGAGAGATCTTATATTTAAAATAAAGGATACTTCAGGAATAAAAACATTTTCCACCTGATGTAATAGAGGATGACATAGTTAATAATGCTGTATATTAAAAGCTTACTGCTGGAGTTCTGTCCTCAAATAAGGAGCAAAAGTCTGCATGGACCTGAAGTGGTACACAAACAAAACATCCTCTCTGTCCTTTCACACATGATCTGCAGCACTTCAGTGGATAGTGCAAGAAATGGTCTTTGAAACAACAAAGGCAGTATTTCCACCAGATGGTCAACAAATCTGGCCCATTTGTTCTTCTGGATGCGTAACAGTGTTAGAAGATCAGATAATAAAACCACCAAGCTAGGAAAGGTGGAAGAACCTAACAACAGTCACATCTAGAGATGACATCACATAAATCATGCCCTGTGCCTTCACCCAATTTCCACATCCACTCTCCATTCTTCAAATGGAGAAATGAACACCCAAAATCTCTGCTGCCATCCATCCTCCCAGGAAAGGCTGGTCCTACACAGAGCAGGATGGAAAGGCAGGAGGCTCAATCACAGTGAAAAACAAAAGCTCACCACCACCCATGCAGCTCGGACCAGCACAGGTGTGTTACACGGCACACAGAGAAAGAAAAGTGACAGACTCTGGCTTTTCTTTTTTTATTGTTTCTACTTTTTCTTCTGGAAGCTATAGGGGGAGGGAACTTTCAGCCTTCTCATTATGGGACCAGGAGGAAGCATCTACCCCACTAGTGATTTAGATTAATCACTTTTCATTAAGAGACAATAAACAAACTCCAGCCAGAATGAGCATTTCTGCCAGCATCCTGTGTTGCCATTTATAATTGCCATAAGGAATAGCAAAGGAGAACCAGAGAGTTGTCAAATGTAATTTATAAGGGTTTAAGATCTAATCATTTTCTATAACATTAAATTAAATGGCAGCCTTTATTTAAATGAAGATTACATTTGGTCTTTCTACATTCTAGATTATTTATGTATACATCCATGTATAAAACGTTGCTTTTTTCTCTAGTTTAAGTGGAGAGGGGTAGGGCAGGCAGGACTGGTTACTGCCGAGGGTATATCCTTGAAAACATACTTTTCCTGACCTTCAAAATCCAGTGAACAATGAATGGCAAGCACCAGACAACAAAACAGGCTGAAAATCAGACTAAAATTCAGAGAGTTCCTTAGGAATGGATGCAGAGGAAGAGAGCTGTCTGGGACATGGTGCATCTCCTTTAAAGCAGGAGCTCTGGGACAGTGAGGACACAAACAGAGCTGTTCTGGATGAACTCCAGGTGGGCAGAACCCCAGACACCAGTGAGGCAGCACATGGAAAGATGATGGTATGGAGAGATCACCTTGCAAGAATTACCTACACTATATGGACTGAGATCTTCAGTACATGAGCAGGGAACATATCCAGCTCTGAGCACTTCAGTGGGATTCACCCCAGGGAATAAACAGCATGAGTTGCAGGCAGAAGAACAAGGAGGGCATGATGCATGTTACACCTGTGCCTGCCATATTGTGTTTGGTACAGAAACCACAGCAGTAGTTAAGAGTCACTCAGATTTGTTGGAGAGTGTGTAAGAACCCTTAAAGGAGCTCAAATGCAGAAGAAATTAGGAAGGAAAGTGGCACCATATTGCAGCACAAATCCGCTAAAAAAGTCATGCCCTCTGATGGGGCTAATATAATAAAAACTAGGGTAGGATTTGTAATTGAGAACGTGAGTTCCCACTAGCCAGATCAAAATACCAGGTAGGTCACTGGTTAATGCACACACCTTCCATGGTACTGCTTTCATATGGGTTATGGGCAGGTGGATGAGTTAAGATGGTGCCACATTTCTCTTTTTCTGTAGTCCGGCACAAAGAGAGCCATGATGTGGAATACAGAACTGTGCAGTAATGGGGCAGCACACCTCCCACAGGCACAATGCTACAACATGCCCAGACAGGCACGGGGATACACACGAGCACAGAAATCACAATGGAATGCGTTTTGTATGCAGCTGAATTAGTTAAAAAAACAGCCACTGGACCAAAAAAACCCAAAACAACATGCCACATAAGTGGCATTTTTATTAATATTAGCTTTCAATGAAGCCTTTTATTTTTCTCAACGAACATAAATTTTCACTGTAAATTACCAAAGCGCATCTCCCTAAATCAGCACAGACCAGTTTTATAGGTGCAATAATCTGTAGCAATAGTACCACTGAGCTACATTAGCAAAGAAACACCAGAGAGTTGTCAAATGAATAAGGAAGACAGGTTCAAATAAATGTCTTTTGTTCTGAGAAATAGATAGACAGCATCAAACTTTTGTGTACTGCCCCTGATGCTCCACTTTAATGCACTTTTCATACACTGTTCTTTTCAGAGGTCCTTGTCATATTCACCTATGTAAAAGGCTATTCTAAAAAAAACATAAACAAATAAACAAAGCAGTTAAAAAATAAACAAAACCAACAGGACACCTACAAACCACGCAAGCCTCCACAGCTTCAAAAGAAACTCAGTTCCTTAGCAAAATATTAGAATTTATTCTGTAGCACTGGATTATCCTCTCCTACAACTGAAAAGACAGTCTTGCCACAAACACTTCTACAAATACATAAAGTTGAAGTTTAGTGTTTACAAGTTCATGGAGATTTCCATATTGAATGTGCTCAGCTTAAAAGTGAAAAGGCTTTTTTGGGGTTTTTAGGCCTCCTTCCACAAGGCCCTCAATTCAAAAACACTTCAGATCCTTCCTAAAGCCTGGCCATACCTAAAACATCAATGAAAAAACAAATCAGATTATAAAAAAGAAAAATGTTTCATTTGATTTAAAACATCTGATGGGTTGTATTGTCCCATGTCTCCTTCCCAAAAAGCTTCAGAGTAGCTTTGAGTTTAAAAAGCCAAAACGTTTCAACAATTCATACTGAAAGGCCAATGCAAGTAGAAGATTTTTGCTTTGTTTAGATTTTTTATGTCCTTTACTCCTTTCAAAAATTTTGAGAAATCAAAATTCAGTGACATTTAAAGGCTTAAAGATGCAAAAGTTGTTTTCTTCCTTCAAAACACCAGTCCATCCCAAGTTAAATATGAACAGTTTGGAACTCTCTTATGGGAAGAGTAATTTTCTACATTGAAGCATTTTAGATTACATGTTTGACCACCTGAAATTTCTCACTGGCAAATACTTGATTATTCATTTCCCTCTCATTCCTTCTCTCTCCAACATAATAACTGCAATTACTTGCCCTGCAAGCTAAAAGATGCCCTCAGAGGTCTGATCACAACCCAAATCTCCTAGAACACATCTACACAGTATATCTAAAGCCCTTCCCAGCCATTCCCATGGAGGACAAGTGCAACTCATTGCAAAGAAAATCTCATCCTTTTTCACCCTCTTTCATCACTACATGCCATTTCAACTAAAAAAATTTCAGTTAAATTAAATCAGCCCAATTCCCTCTGAAACTAAAAAGTGCTAAGGTAACCACAAGTAACTGTCTGCTTACCAGCAAAAGTAACACCCATACAAATCAGCTGAGCTAAAGCTGTCTTTGAATGATTTACACTAGTTTAGAAAGAGGGTTTCTAGAAAGCACACCTTAACTTTATACAAACTTCCACTGACGTTCAGAGATGGCTAAGTACCTGCTCACTGCCCTGTAGATATGTTGATCTCTACAATAATCAGGGGGAAATGAAAGCAACCTCTGTTTTCTAGTCACCAAACATCTCAGTCAGACAGGAAAAACTGGGACATGTCACTGATAAAAATCTGCTCTAGGGAGAAATCCTGTGTATTTACATACAAGCAAAGAAATTCACTCCATCATTCAGGGATCAGCAGCTGTGACAAGAGGGACATCTGCTCTCTGGGAAGCCAAAAAAGACATCCATGAAGAGGGCAACAACTTTTATTTAATTACTTACTTTGTGAGCCAAAAGGAAAATGCTCATTGCAAACTTTTGTGTTACACAGTAGCCCAGATATGGGACTCCTTCTTCCTTCACATGCCTCAAAAACTTCCTTAATGTTAAGGATAACCCATGGGCATCAATCAAGCAGTAAAGGGGCATTGAGCTTTCATAAGAGACAAATTGTCTGGACCTACCCCATTTCAGTTTCTTGTAACTTCACTTCTTATTGCCCGAAATTTAACATTAATGGCAGATCTAATTAATGAATATAGCACCAGATCACCAACTCTAAGAACCATAGTGCTGTAATCTTAAAGGATGAAGTGCACTGCACTGACTTTATAGGGGTTTATGAAGCATGTGTTATAAAAGTACCTCAACCATAAGGCTTTTATACCTTGGCACTCACTTCAATACAATCCCATAAAACCCAAGCAATCTTTAAGTGTTAAAGGTGACTTTCACTACTGTATTTATTATTGGATAATGAAAAATGACTCAGACATCCATAGAAACTCAGCAATGAAATAAGAGTTTCCTGAGACTTTTGCATTGGGTCTGCATTATATGTACCGTGACCAAAGAACCCAATGGCTCTCTCAAGGCATTTTAGACACTTCACACTAACCTCCCTCCAGAACTTCCTTCCCATCAGGAATTCTTTGTAATTACAAAACAACTTCTACTCTGCAGAATCACATTGCTCGCCACAGAACTTTTCAGACATCAATAGCTGTTTCTGTTAGGATTCAACCCCTCTGGAGGACCTGTCCCATGGACTGCTGCAGCTGTGCCAGAAACTGAGAGCTCTCTAATCCACCAAACTGGTTTGAGAAGAGAGCAACCTCATTAAATCTGCAATTACCCACACATGGGTTCCCCATCTTTGCAGCACTGAGACAGAAAGGTCAGAGTACACGATGTTGTTCACGTGATACACAGGTTCATTGTTTCTGCAGAATGTTTTGTCTTTCGTAGAGGGTACATAAAAGAAGAGAAACATTATCAGAAATAAAATAATAAACTGTAACATGAAAAAATTTCTTTAACATAAAACAGCAGGGTTTTTGAAACAAAAATGAGCAGTGCTGGAGTGCATCAAATGAGTACCAGCATTACCTTGCCTTCTCTGAGGAGATGCACATCAGCCTACCACACTTGCTTACAGGCAATAATCCTGGTTAATCTTTTGTTGCCTTCTATTGTCTCTTATATCCAATTATACCCAGATTAAATTACAATTAACTGTTCATATTGGTACAAAATTGCAAGAGGCTTTTGGCACTTCAGCCATACCTGCCATAAATTGAAATACCAAAACAAAACACTTCAGAGAGTTCCAAGCTCATGCAATCCCTTCCCTGGGGAGAGGGCACTCCATTTTAATCACCACGTCCAGCACCTGTGCAAGAGCACAGATGCACCATGCAAGAAGCCCTGAGGATCAGGAGCAAATTAAGGTTAAATTGCATATAAAGTAAGAGCTCTTTAAGGAAAACCACTCTGCCATCCTCACTGGCAGGTGGGAAATGAAAATCTATCATGGCTGTAAGACTTAGGCAAAACTCTGAGCTGGGAAAAGAACACAGATACTCCAAGGCTGCCATCTGAACCTGCCCACAATGCCAAATCCCAGGCTGGATCCAATTTGCATGCACAAGAGTGAAGTAAACCATGATAACAGAACTAACAAAGCAGAGCATCTTATCTTTGTTTTGCTGCTGAGCAGGTCAGAACAACATGCCTCCCCTCGTTCTCTCGCCTTTTTGGCACTGGACACATGTACTTTTCACTTTTAATTACAAGGCACAGCAAGCATTTGCTTGTTAAATTTCAGGTGCCAGTGGGGATGGAAGCCATCCAAAAAGCATGTGCTTGACCTGGCAAAGAGTGACTGACTGGCAACAGCCAGCCACATGCTTGGCTGTAAAACCTTTTCATTGTCACAGCAAGGCACCCTTTATCCAAGGTTACTCCAGCCCATTATATTCTTGTTACAGCTGCACATTCTCCAGCTCCCCACAGATCAGGGGAGCAAAGTCCTCTGCCACGGTATTCCCACCTGCCTGGGGCCACTGCAGTGCTGCCCAGCTAATCTGCCAAAGGCTTTTCTGTGTCACAGCACATTCATGCAGAGTTCTGCTCCACAAACTGCCAAATGGGTGACAAGCATCACCACTGAATTTGTACATCCAGTTTGACCAGCACTTCTACTAATGGGTCTGAACCTTCCAGTAGAAGAAACCTCCACTGGTGATCTTAGGCACCAGCCAGAGCTTCCTCACAAATACAAAGCTTCTGAGCTATATTATTATATTGCTCTAGAGTCTGGTATTTGTGCATAGCATAGCTCTGCATGATGCCTTTTTACTCTTCTGGACTCTAGACAGGAAAGCCCCAGTTATTACAATATCTGACACATTGTTTTGTGGTCATCAGCTTTTTTTCTGATGACAGAGAACAGCTCTAATCCCAAACTGTCTTCACAGAAAGGGAAAAGCAGCATTCACTGTTATAATTATATGTTATTTGAGTAAATGCATGGTTGTGCTATTCTCCATACAACTACGAAGTAATTTTCACCATTATGGTAACTTCCCATGTAAGCAGAAATAGTTACAGAAAATAATGTTATCAGTAAGGAGAGGCTGTGTGCACCACAGCTGCTGGAACTGAGAACACCATTTATATAAAAACACTCCTCTGATTATAGGTCTCACTTGGGAGAACACTTCACATGTGGGTATGAGTTTACTCACAGTAGTTGCCCCATTACAAAAAACAAAAAGATGTGCATGGATAGTTACTCATGGGGGTAAACTTTTGCAGCCTGTATTCAGCAATCTATTTCATTTGAGGACAGTGGAGTGTTTCATGACTCTATAGAAAAATAAAAATCGTGTTATGTATCTCCCTTGAGGCCATTAAATCTGAATACAATTTTAAATGCATCATTGCTTCTGCTTTGCTTACCCACTTTATTTTTCTGCTTTTTTAGTCAGATTGCAGAGTGAACATAGACAACAGTCAGCTTTATCACTGTTCACATCCAGATGCTTATAATCTATCTCAATTTACTTACTTGGCATCTATTACTCATGTCCCTCACTGTCCCCAATGTACTTTTCTTCCTAACATCCCCCCACTTGAGGAAGCCAAGATGACAGGAGAAGGTCTATCCAATTTCTGGATGCAAGGCTGAGGCCTGAGTTACAAAACATGATGGCATGGCAGTGCTCTGCATGGCAGCACTCAGCTCTGAGCTCTCCACTGAGGCTGCAAGCTCTGCATGCCAACTTGGGTGCCAAAGATTCAGGTGCCAGATAGGTTCAGGACCTAGGTACAGGATTCCCAACCAGCACTTCACTGGCTTTGACATTTCCCATTATATTTAATAATTAGTTCCCAATGAAACAGCCCTTGCAGGTTTATGGCAGTAGTCTTGTCTGAGCAGGGGAGTGGCTGCCCCAGTGACAGAACCCAGTGGCTGCTACATCCTGTTCCAACTATTCCATCAGGGTCACAGGTACTTCACAGCCTGGGGAAAATCATGCACTTTCCTTTCTGTATCCCTTCATGCACATATGTGAGCTCTGTACGTTTCTGAAGAAGCAGTGAAAGATGAAACAGAACTGGAAGAGGGGATAAAAGTTTTATCTCCAACACAACCCTGACACTTTGTTTTTAGATTCAGTAGGCAAACATCAGAAAATTACCAAGCTTACTCCATTTTTCCATGGTTTTCCAGGTTCTGAGTGCTGCATTCCTTGTGTGCACCCCACTGCCTCTCAATCTCTGAGTACACCTGCTCCAGGAGTTTTGCTGCTTTCTTGCAGGCATTTTTAAGGATCATGTTGCTCTACCATGGGAAGAATCCAAGGGAGGAAAGTTATGAGCTTGTTTTGTCAGCAACAGAGAATTAAAATATTAGAGGGCTCACTGTAAAAGGCAGAACCAATCTCTCCTCAGAGACAGAAGGACTGGTCTAAGAGTTGATTGCCTAGATTTATAAGTAAACAACAGCCTGAGTTTTCCCTAACTGCATCTCTGGACCACTTAGAAAACCCCTGTCATTACTTTTGGAGTCCAGCAACATCTGTCTGTATACAATGAAAAAAAGACATCTTAGAACTGAGAGGTGAAGGGCAATGAACTCACACTAATGAACACAGAAGCCTCAAGCACTCCACAACACAGTGAAATAACTCTCTAAGATCTAGCCCTGCCAAGCTCCATGCTGAAGAAAACTGATTTTAACAGTCACAGAAGTGTTTCCAGGTTTCCCAGTGCTGCTTGAGATAAAATATTTTACACAGAATTGATAACACCAGAGCTGACATTACAGTTACACTGTAAGAGGCAGATGTGTGTATGCACCACAAACTGAGACTGTGGCCACGTGCCCTGCAGACTCTGGTAATCTAGGCTATTAAAATAAGAATTCACTCAGTAATGCTGAGCTTCTCTATTCTTCACTTCATAAAGGAATGAAATAAAAAGATATCTTGCCACTTATTATTGGGCTTGGGGTTGGCAGGGGGTGGGGGGAGGATTTTCCTCAAAGAGAAATAAATAAGTCTCGGTGAACCAACTCCTATCACTAAAGATCAAGGTCAGATCATTATATGGTCTTCAAAAGGACCCACCTTCCCCTTCTCTGAGAGCTGCTCTCCACCCATTCTATTATTTTTCCCTCCTTTTTAATAACAGGATATAGTGACTCACTGTTATTGATTGATTATCCTGCTGTCTGTGAAGCACCATGCCCCTCCTCGTTAATTCAAAATTACCTGATTTTTCATACTTCATAAATTAATATATTATTGGAGCTGCAGCAGTAAATGAGATGGCCATGTTTCAGAGTGTGGTAAGGAGACTGGAGAAGGGAAAAAAGTGTCATAAAATTGCCCTATACCAGAACCTGCAGCTGTGTTCACCCTGCTGACAGGCCATGTGGTTAATACAGGCAGCCCTGTACAAGGTGCTGCCTCCTGACAGACCCTCTCCTCCCTCTAACCAAGGCAAGGCACTCTGAAAGCTCACACAGGTCCACTCTGCCGCTTCATAAAAGCAATGCTCATGCTAGGTGACAAAATTGCAGCTTTATTTCAGTCGATATCATAACTCCTGATCCATCCTTAACACCCCCTGTCTAAACTGGAGCTAACTATCTCTGTTCTTCTGACAGCCAGCTCTGGGAACTCTACATCTGAATGTGGATGGCACCCCTGCAGTTTTACCCCATTCCTGGTCTTTATGACCTTGTAACATCCCTAAGTCTCCATGACTGGAGCAATACAAGGTGAAGCAGGCAGAGAGTGCAACAGGAGAGAGGGACTGAATTTTAGGAAGTCTGACAAAGCAGCCCTGTCACAGACGTGCACCAGGACGCTGCCAAGCTTATCACTCTTGCCTGGTAACTGTCCTTTTGCTGCAAAAATTGTTTACAATTTGGAATATAGAGGTACAAAGGTGCAAACTACAGATGAGTAATGGTACACAAAGACAACCCTATCTCAAGCTTTGTGATATATGAACTTCTTTTCCTTCACAAACACTGAAAGAATGGCTTTCATTGTAAATGGCACTTTCTATTTATACCTATTTTCTAACCCTCTTCCCTTCAGCCCCATTAAATAATGCCATATGGGAGTCTTTTGTTAATTATCTCAATTGCATTTATTTTTAGAAACAGCTGATGAGCAGTGTGTGTGGTTCAGTGGGTACAAGGATTTTTTTTTCTGTTTGTTTTTAAATGTATTTACTTCTTCAGAGAACTAACTGAAAAAAACCACCAGGAATCCCCAGTTTTCACATTCATGAATTCCAAGGGACAGTCTTCTCTGGAGGGCAACAAACACATTGCACCTGTTTAAGAAAGGGGAAAACTTTCACTGGGGGTCTCTCATAATTTTGAGTTCCAGTTCTGTATTGTCTGTGCTGGAAAATGGTCATCTCCCAGGCCACAGATGTTGCACAACCTCTGTTTTTCTCTATGATATCTGTGAAGCCAGAAATGGTAAACCAGCAAGCAAACAGACTTTGCTCCTTCTTTAGGGACATGATCCTCCAGGTCAGGTCAGGTTCCAGTGGGGCATCTGGCATGGGAGGCTCCACCATCCCTGACTGCAGGAGGGCAGAAAATTCTCACAAGAGCATCTTGAGTACAAAGATTCACAAGGAGGCACAATTTCCAAATATATTCGTAATAATAATTTAAAAAAACCAAAACACACACACACAAAAGACACAACAGAAAGAAACAACCACTAAAATACCAACTTAGACATACTGAAAAATATTTGAGAGTATTTGTGCCTTTATATCTCAATGTTTTCCAGGCACTGATCTTGAACCATGTTCAAAACACTAATAAACCAAGTCATCCAGCATCAGGAAACTATATACCTTAGGTAGGAAAGGTCAGAGAAACCTACTCTGAAAATGGCAGAACATACTGAACTTACTCTGACTTTGCTGAATTCAAACTAGAAAACAGAAAACACTCCAAAACAAGAAATTCCTAAAGTCCTCTTTCTGAAATACTACAAAATGTCTGTAATCCAGGATTTCTTTCACACAGCTGCAGGCGACTGTTCTGCAAACATTTACAAAAATGATCTCTTTTCTCAGGTGCCAAATTCAAGCTGAATTAATTGGACAAGTAGAGAGAATCCCATGTACAACAGCTCACAAGACTGCACCTTCTTAATAAAACACATCATGTCACACATCCTCTCACTCTTTCATAGATGTTGTGGGTGACCTTGAGGAAATCATCTTTGCAACACCAGTAAGTGAAGAAAAATATTACTTCTTCATTCACATTTTATTCCTCTATTTAAATTTTCAGTTCTGGAGACAGCGTGACTGTCCCTGAATTGTATTTACAAGAAGGATACACTGAGGTGTTATCCCCATCACAGCCACATTTGTACAACCCACTGGTGCAACCAGAGTAGGCAAACCTGAGCTCAGCTAAGCCAGGCACTGTGTTTCACAGCTTTCCTCTCTGCCCACAGCAACCCTGGACTGGGTGACATGGATTTTGGAGCTCTGAGAAACACAGGAACATCATATGCAGCTCAGTGGGTACAGAGAAGGAGTGCTCAGAGAATTTTACAGCAGCATTTGCAGGTCAGGTAGTTTAGTCCTTGTTAATGGCAGTGGCAAAACCAAGAGCTGTTTAGTGTCTGTATTCCATTAGGCTGAAGGGAAGGATTAGGGACAAAAGACAGTAGAAAGGGCTTCTTCCATCACTCCTGCCCTGCGGCTCTAACTCTGCCCCACTGCCTTTCAGTTATAAATACGTTCTCAGGTCACATCACCAAGTGCCAGTTTGCAGCACAGACCCTTGATCCCGGTGTCAGCACAATGAGGAAAAAGGGTCCAAGGAAACCTTCCATCTTCCTAAAGCCCAAATGGCTTTAGGATATTCCAGAGCTCAGTTCCTCACCAATAGCTTGGGATGCAGTCTAGGGAAAAAGCAGCAGATGATGAATGGGAGCTGTGGCTAAGCACGGCAGCTCAGTTCAGGTTGGGCTAGCAAGCCTCAGGTACGTGCTGGAATCTCTGCCTCATCAACCTATCACAGGTTTGATGAGTAAGGAGAAAACAAAATGCTACAGAATTCCCTTTGGGAGCATGTGAACTAAGAAATGAAGGCAAAACAAAAATAAGTTTGAATCATGGTTCTGCCCTGAGGCTCCAACCACAGCTGAGGAATTCCCTTTAGAGATACAGGAGGCCAGGACAGGTTTTGCTCTCAGTGACGGTCCAAGTGAGCAAGAAGAAATAAAGGGGAGGTCAAAGTGACTTGTGCTCATTTTGGGATCTCCAGTTTCTGTAAAGGAAGGTGTCACTCCCAATATTCTAGCTAGTCACCAGTCAAGTAAATGCATTCCTCTGCAATTACAGTATTACAGGCAATTAATTTCTTCCTTCATTAACACAAACAGCAACACAGTATTGCTCCCTGCCAGCTCATAAACAGTTGCTGCACTTCAGCCCCCAAGAAACTGCACAGACACAAACAAATCTAATTAGATTTATCTTTCAGAAATTCCTACTCTCTAAATACCTCTGAACATTTCTCCTGACGGCTAAGTTCAGAGGCATGGTGAGGTATGAGAGGCGCAGCATGACTTTGGCTTTTACAGCTTCAGTGATTTGTGCTGCCCCTCCATTTTGATTCTGTGACAACTAAGAAACTAGTCTGAAAAGCCATTTTCCCAAAGCTCTTCCACTGAGCACCATAACTTTATTCCTGCTTTATTCTGTTTGCAACTACTGTTCAAACAGCTTAGCTGGAAGGTCTACCTTTAAATAAAACCTAAAATACTTCAATTCTGGTATAAGGGGAAAATGGGGGGAGTCCTCATTTCATTCACTGCACCTGGGTGATACTTCTGTTCAGCATAAAAGGCTACAAACCTTTTAATTCTTCAAGTCATCACCTGCAACAATGATTGTAATACCTCAGGGGAAAAGCTAAAAACAACTGCAGCCAACTGAACTGCAAAGAAAATTCATGAAGGAAGGTATTTCTAAGACATCAGAACTGTCACCTCAGATCTTAAATGCAATCAGGGCCTCCAGTTTATCCACACCTTATCTGAGCAATACTCTATACAGAAAAATGGGTTTGATTTGTCGGAGTTGTTATTCTCTTCCTTTTTCCTCTCTTTCTTTTGCATTCTAACTCCATCGTCTCCACCTCCACAGTATTCCCAAGGGGAGAGATTAAAAGTTTCTCAGTGAGAACTGGATTTTCAACTAAACAATATCTTCACCAAGAATAAGCACTCTTTACAGAGTATTTCACAGGAAAATTAATACCTAAAATCTATGGTTCAACAATTCCTTGAGATTCAAAGTGGTACCTCTGTGCCTGAAAGGAGCAGTGCTTCAGATATATATGGGACTTCAATTCTCATCTTCTTTCTGCACCCTTTTGGAAGGGCTTTACATCCCTCTGTGAGGCATCAATTGTAAAATGAACCTTGTTATTGACAACCAAGAAGAAAGCAAATGTTCTCACAATAGGGGATCTTACCCAGCAGACCAGCTCATGCTAGAAAATATGGAATCACAGCATTTCAGCTCCAAGCAGTGACATTTTGAAGTGCAGCCAGTTAAGCAAAGAATCACAAGCTTAACTTTTTGTGGAAATTATTCAATTTTCTAACAGAATTTTTTCAGCAACCATAAAGAAAGAAGAGACTTGGGATAAAAAGAAACTGGAAATTTAAAAAGTCAAGAGAAATGTTTCTACTAAAATAGAAGAGACTTTTCCCTTAGTGTTTTGGAAGAAATAAACACTTTTAATTCCCAGACCACTGTGAAAATCTGCCTCTAGTAAAATGCAACTAACACCCAAAACAGAGCTTTAAATTAAAGGTCAGCAGGGAACTGAGATCTCAGCCCAGCAGAGAGTAAGCAGCTTTTTGTCATATCCCCAAAGACAAACAGGCTACAGGGTAGAAAAGCCAAAGCTAAGCATTTTGCTAATTTCAGCTTTTCAGAGCACTCAAACATCTGCTTTTTTAAATCCCATTTATCTGTAAGGAAGGGGTACTGCTAAACAAATACGAAAATTTCTCCGTTCTGAAGTTTACCACAAGTTACCTGCTTGTTGCAAGCTGTTTGGCAACCTGACAAAGCAGATGCTTCACATGTGGTCTTTCTCTCAGGCCAACAGCTGGGTGGGCAAGTGCACTGAAGGGGAAGATGTGCCCTGGAATACACTCTGCCCACTGGAACACCTCATGGGTTTGGAAGTGTCAACACTGCAGGCACTTGGCTTCTCACCAGACCCAAAACAGGAGCTCTCAGAAAGCCAGTCCCCAGCACTTCAGAGCTGTCTGACTGCTAAGGGCAAAGATCACCTGGAATTTCACAGCAGTAAGGAGAGCTCAATGCAGGTTTTCCTGATCCAAACACAAGTGCCTGTTGTGCAAGCGAGAGGAGAAACAGCCCAGCCACCTGCAGGAGAGCAGATCCGAGTCTGGCAGCTTCAGCTCCCGGCAGCAGAGGCTTTCCATACACTTGCAAAGCCTTGTGAAACCCTGAACTTGTTACTGCTTAGGGGAAGGGAACTAGCAGCGTGACAGCTCCAGGGAAAATGAAGCAGTCCTGGCTCACTGCAGGGAGTGTTTTGGCTGCCATGCAGCCAGAGTCTGCACATTCACAGTGGGCTGCAGAATGTGTGGCAGCTCCCTTATGTCAGCACCCAAGGTGGGGTCAGATCACCAAGCTGGCCCTGACCACTTGGAAGGATACCTCTCAGGCATCACAGATGGGGAAAAGAATTCCCAGCAGCTTCCTCTGGTATGTGCATGGTGTTACATTGATTTAATATAGCTGCAAATGTCAAATTGCACAAGGGCAAAGTGCATTTTTCCAGTGAACCACCTTCTGTGATTTCTAGGAAATGGACACACCCCATCCCAGCTCCAAGAGCAGCCATCAGCAGGTTGGGGAGCACCTGGAGCAGGCAGAAGCTCTAGGACCCAGATCTGCACCACAGCCAAAGCCAATTCAGCTCAGTCTTTGCCCTCTGCCTTGGTTAACTCTGTGCATGAGGAGGATGGGGTGGATATCACTCAGATATGTAAAAGACAGAAACAGCTACAGACTAAATCTGACCTCCAAGAAATAAAACACAGGTTGCCAAAAAAATTAAAATATTCCCACCAAAGTTTTTCAAAAAAAAAAAAATCAGAAACAAAAGCCTTTTCTTTTAAAAGAAGAAAGCAAAATGCCAGCTTTTAAATCCCTGTGCCTCATAATTGAGCCCAGGGTTATGCCACAATTCAGGTAAATGATGTTTATATAACTGGCATTTGGCTGAACACAATTCCTATTTAACAGCTGAAAAGAGGCATTTTGGGTCTTCAAAGAAATCTGACAGGTAATTCCCACTGTAGTTCTGCAGGGTAGCTGAGCAGTAATTATCCTTCTCACTAGTAAATCAATTAGGAACGAATGTATGGAAAGCTTTTCTCCTCCTCCAAGTAAGCGCTAATCCTCTGAGCGCTAATGAGCAGACAGGGCCAGCAGCAATGTGCAAACCCATCAGAAATCCACAGGAGCTACCAGGCAGGCAGGCTCCAACCAGTGCCTGGGAGCGAGTGCCTCAGGAGAAAACACCTTTCCTGGAGAGGAACTGGACACCTGCAGACCTTTCCTGGAGAGGTCTGCATGGCTCATGTGTGACACTGGCTCTTTGCATGTGAGTTATTGCTGATCCCTCCCTCCCACTTACTGCCTCAAGCAAAGACCTCTCCTGCAGCTCACAAGAGATCCCTGCTGCTCCTGCTCACAAGAAGATCCACTTCTGCTGCTGGAGGTGAACCACAAGGGACCTGGGCTCTTTCTGCTAGGACCCACCTATTGCTTTGTGATTCAATATTGGCAGCTGTCCTCAGGAGCTCAGCAAAACCATCCTGCTTACTCCCCATGCCACAAGAACAATATTCACCCAGAGAGGAGTGAGGGGACAATAAACCCAAAGCTGAATTTGACAAATTTCAGATGTTCTGGTCCAGTGACACCTTGTTCAGACATTTCTCAAGTGCTACATGAATGTCTGGAACTGCTTTGATGGTTAACAAAGCAGAGTTCAGACAGACCAGCTGTTTAAGCATGCACAGTAACAGTGCTTATATATTTAGAAGAGGTAGAAAGAATGGAAGCAAGTTGTTCCCACAGCAGCTAGCACTGACAGCTGGTTTCCTTTGAGTTTTCCTTATAGCTTGTCTCCACATTTCAGAAGATTTTTCAGAAGGGATAAGAAGGGCACAGATAGGCTCAAAAATCATTTCCTTGAGACAGAAAACCAAAAAAATTCTTTTAAATTTCTAATCTCAAGTAAGTAAACAGCAGGTAAAGATAGGCCTGTATGCCACTATATGATGAAATGTAGGTGGTTTTAATTTAAAAAAAAAAAAGACTGCTAATCTGTAAAGCTCAGTAGCCTGAGAAATTGCTGGAAGATAATAATATATCCTTGTACTCTGATTTGTGAGGGAGTCTTTACACCAGTGACGTAGGATTTGTAACTGAGCATATTGCCTGTGCTTTTGGGTGGGCAGAGTTGCTTTGGAAACAGTATGAAAAAGAATTAACTCTTCAGTGCCCCCCATGTTCGATACAAGATGAGTGTGAAGGTCAGGAAAACTCACTACAAAACATCTTAATTTGTTTTGCTTGGGGGAAAAAATAAAGTCAAGGTAGTTGTCATAATAGCTCAGGTCCTGCATCAGGAAAAATATAGGCCAAACTGTGACCACTGCATTCTTCCTCCTCCCTGTACATCCAAACACACTTAATAACCAGAGCTATGTCTGCCCTATGGTTGCATACACTGAAACAAATATCAGTCCCAAATATCTGTAGAGTGACCAGTGATGGAAAACACAACAGTCATAATAAGAACAGTACCAGGAGCGAGTTACTAGTTTGGAAATCTTTTGATGGAGACAGGATATGGCCAGTTTGGAAGTGATCAAGCCAAATATGCTGCACTGGGTCTCTACACTGGCCAAGCACCACTTCACTGTCAGCAATTAGCTTCGTGCTGCAGCCCTCCCACACTGATTTCTGTGGGTAGCTGAAAGCATCTTTGTCCCACTAGCTCCCCTGAATCAACACAGGCAATAATTTTAAAGCAAAAAGGCACTGAGCAGCAGTTCCTGGGCTGTGCTTGTGTGAGCCAGCTGCAGCCCTAATTGCATCACGTGGGAAGAGTGAGCAGGGGGTTGGAAAGCTGTGACCTCATCTTCTCTCCTACACAACCAAATCAAATTGTAGGGCTTCCACCCACTCTCACAGGCATATTCTGCTTTCAGCCCCCTTACATGATGCAACCAAAGAAAATGTCATTTACATCTTTACCTCCAAATGTGGGGAAAAGAGAGTCAAATGCAGAAATAAATGCCTCTTACTCAGTATTTCTAATAATGAGATACAAGGCAGGGAGATGCGTAATAGCCAAAGCTGCTGTAAGCAAGAAACCCAGAAATATTTGAGTGAGCTCTTTAAAGTTGTAACAGTCAGAAGCAAATAAAAGCAACCTTTTTATTTCTCCAGCAAATTCAGAGGGGAATTAAGTCCTTCATCACCATCACAAGTAAAGCAGGATCAGTTCTGTGGGATTCCATGGAATTGCACCAGTGCAACTTAGACAGTAAATTCAAGATCTTGTGAATTACCAACAGAGTTCACTTCAGGATCATAATTCCTCTCAGAATGCTGTCATTTTGTTTCTATAGCTACCAGTGCAATGGCTCTCCCTTACCTTCCTCTTGTTAGTGGGACTGACATACAGGTAGCTCAGCACAGTCTTCAGGCCTACTTTGTCATTTAGCTTTTCATAGGTAGTGCCATAGTCTGTTGACCTGGAGAAAAGAGGAGACAAAAAGAGTTTATGTGGTTATTAGAGCTCAGGGGAAGGGAATGACTGTGTGCACAGATGCTCCAAGTTACAGTTTGAGCATTATTATGCTTAAAAAACAAGATTTTATGTTTCATTAAGGGTGGTCAGCAGAAAAGAAGAGTCCTTAGGGGCAGTGTCTGTCTCTGCATTCATTAATTGTACATATTTGGGGAGCTGTGGTGATTCCATGCAGGTGGACTTTGGGGGTAGGCTCTGCCCTCATGTGCCAGTGTGGGACTGCAAATGGTATCTGCACATAAAAGGACACTGATATCAGCAGCACCCTTAGTACAAATTCTCTCTTCAGACAAATCCAACATAAGAATCCAAATTAAACCCAACAACAACAGGTTTTTTTTTAGGTAGGTTGATTTTTGACTTGAAGATGAGGATCCAAATGTGGATCAGAATTGTAACAGCTGAACTCATGTCTAGATAAAAATGTGCCTAAACTGGCATCTTGAGTCCTCAGTCACCCCCATCCTACTTTGTGCCAGGCATTTAATTTTTCTGAGTTACAGAGACAGATTCAGGCCCCTACACCAGCAAATCCCACCCAGAGGAGCAGATGATCTGGGGGTGGCATTACCCATTCGTGACTGGGGAAAAGGGCTGCTTCATCACAGAGGGTTTTCTGTGGTGTCCTCCTCCTTGTTTGTCGGCATGCTTGAAACCTCGCTGCCCTGCTTGTTTCTCTACTGCTTTCATACTTTGTTTTCCTAACAAACAAGATCTTTCCTACCAGAACAACCCAACAGCTGCATTGTACAGGATCCCACACCTGAAGAGTGCTCAGCACAAGCTGACTTTAGGAGAGAGAGAGAGGTGTCAGACCCTGCTGGAAAAGCCTCCCCACCCCATGTGGGGAGAGCCTGGCTCCCAGCCCAACCCAGCTTCTGTCACAGGGACAGAGCAAACAGCCCTCACCAGATGGACAAGCAAAGGTCCTCATAAAAACCTACCTGGACGTATCTACAATTTTATTAGGATGAGAATCCATGGCCCCTGCCCTCCTCTCTAATAATGCTTTTTACTGGACAGATGATCAGAGAACATGCAGCAATTCTGCACCTTTCCCAGTACTGATCTCCAGTAATTTGTTTTTGTAAGTTCAACAAGCCTCTAGAATTTGCAGCTTTATGGTTCTGCTTGAGACCAATCCTCTGCTCCTTTTCTGTCTGGCAGAGAAATGGCCCAAGCCACTTCTGGCATCACAATGAACTGGAGAAACTGAGCCATGCCAGAGCCTGCACCCAGCTCTGCTGCTTTCCTTGCTGCTAGTGGAGCCCAGGGTGACACAAGAGTGGCCAAAACCAGACAGCTGATTTCAGGCTTCCAAGTAGTAGGATTCATGAAGTCAAAATCTTGCTTTGTTACTGATGTGGCTGCAACACATTTCCTTCAGTGCATCCTTCAAGGACAATTTCTAAATACCTTTTCAAGTCCTTCTTTCCTTAAGTATGTTTAACCAGCCTTTCACCTTTGAATAATCACCAGCCAAGGTGCTTCAAGTCTCAAACAACTTCCTTGTGTTTTGGTTAACACTTTAATTTAAAAATAGAGCTAATACTAGCTCCATTTGCACTTACCACTCCTGTGTACTAATGCACAGTAGTATCACCTGCTGGGCTTCACACAGGTACCCCAAAGAATATGACAATAATGTATTTTCATAGAATTTTCCCACCCATAGTATCTGAAGCCCTTGTTTCACAATGTATCAATATCAAACAAACAAACAAAGAAATAATATCACCTTCCCTCTCCAGCCAATCTCAAAACTGAAGCAGCCTAAATAATGAAACTGAATAATCCAGGACAATTAATTCCAGTACATGAGACCTCCTATAAATGCAAATTAAACAGGTCAGGAATCCTCAGGAAACAGTAAGCTCTAAACAGAGGATAACAGACAGAGGGCAAGCAGAGGTAATTCCTTGATCTTACCCTTCCAACAGAACTGCAGCAATGAACAAGCCACTTTTGTGACTACACATGTACCAGCCACCAGGCAGTGAAAGAGATCACTGGTTTCAATCAGCATTAAAAGAGAACACAAATAACAGTTTAATATTCTGACAGAGCTACTTTGCGTTTGTTCTCTGAGTAATTTTAAGATCTCCCAAAATGCTTTCACACTTCTGAAGATGCAGGCTGGGTGCCCTAATGACTCTTTCTCATTAAACCATTTTCACTCATTGCATCTGCCCTTTCAAAGAAGAGCTAGAAAGGAAGTAGGATCATTATTTCGTTAGCTTCTCTGAGGCTTTCTTTATTATCCTGACAGTCTCCTCTGGCTTCACAGAAACATCTCAAAGGATATCACAATAATATACTGTATTTCCATGGCACTTTTTCTGGCCAAAAAATCTAAAGCTTGTGTCTTGTGCCAATCCATTCAGACTAACAAAGTCCCAAAAGCCAAACTGGGAAATACTATCTCTATTCTAGAGATGAAGAAGCTGAAAGCTTGCATAGGTAATGGATTATTTTTTCAAAAGCAGGCATCTACAATTAGGCATTTCAGCTTCTGCAACCATATAGTGTAGGGCCCAACTCTACCACCAAATCGCCTAATTAGAAAATGAGCATTAAAAAAAAAAAGTTGTCCACTAATTTTAGTTACCCAAGCCTGAACATTTAAAGAGATGTGACCTACAAGTAGAACAGAAAAGTTTTGAGTCAGCTCTTAATCTTAACATGAACCCTTCTCTTTACTAATTACTTCTAATTCCAAATGAACTAGCCATACATCCTTACAGTTGTTTGACAATACAAGCAGACTGGATACCATATCCTCTCCCATTCCTCTGGTCACAATATGATCCCCTTCCAAGCACATTACGAAAGTAGTGGAGGGGTGGAGGGGTAGAAATGTTGTGGTTACATCAAAATTTCAAAAGACTCGGTGATGTAAAACATGGTTTCCACGAGTCACACCCAAAAATCCAGCTTTAACTTCCTTTAGGCCTTTAATGGCAAACTGATCCTCCCTACCTGAAGGAGGGATCCACTCTACTGAAGTCATCCCTGGAATCTCATCATCTTGGTAAATTGTTTCTGCCTTCAGTCTCAGTTGATATTTGCATATTGCTTCTAACCACACACTCGTGAAACTGTATTTAACAAGGCTTTCATAAAATGCTCCTCAATACAGTGATGGGTGGAACAGAAACTCTTTCAATACAGGACTAGGAATGTTACAGTGGTTCTTCCCCTGACCTCAGCACTGGTGAGGCTGCACCTCGAGTGCTGTGCCCAGTTCTGGGCCTCTCACTCAAGAGTCATTGAGGGGCTGGAGCGAGTCCAGAGAAGGGCGGAGGAGCTGGGGAAGGGTCTGGAGCGCAAGCCCTGGGAGGAGTGGCTGAGGGAGCTGGGGCTATTCAGCCTGGAGAAAAGGAGACTCAGGGGAGACCTTATCACTCTCTACAAGTGCCTGAAAGGAGGGTGTAGTGAGCTGGGGGTCAGCCTCTTCTCCCAAGTGATAGAAAAAGAGGACATGGCCTCATGCTGTGTCATGGGAAGTTCAGGCTGGACATCAGGAGGAATTTCTTCACAGAAAGGCTGATTACACACTGGAACAGACTGCCTAGGGGGATGGTGGAGCCAGCATCCCTGGAGGTGCTCTAAAAGAGGCTGGGACTTGGTAACATGGTATTGTTGGCAAGGTGGTGTCGGGTCACAGGTTGAATGCTCTCAAAGGTCTGTTCCAACCTAATTGATTCTGTGATCTGGAATGGACTCTGGTCATATATAACAATCCTGCATAAACTCAGCCCATGTGTTTTGTCCCACATTTCTGTAATAATATGGGTTTGTGATGTTTAGTTCCCTGTTTCTGATGATGACCTTGAGGGTCTAGGCTGCATCAGACTTTTGCTCCTCACCAAATTCTGCATATTCCATTTGGAAAAGCGAGGTTTATAATTTAGTACTTTATGGGGATACTGCAAGTTCTCCCATAATGATATTCTGTTTTAAACAGTGGGGGGAAAAAACCATCTGCTTGATTCCATTGCCCTCCTGTGACAGGCTATGATGTGTTTAAACCATCACTGCAACCTCCTCCAGTCTGGCAGAGCAAGGTGCAAGGGATACACCCCGGCAAAGAAACTTGTCTATACAAAACCTTGTCAAAGTCAGAGCACCACAAGCTAACAAAATCCATCTTGTTTCTCTGAATCTGAGCCTGAGCTTCTCTGTGAATCCAACAAACTGGCCCGAGCCAGCAGACTTCATACTGTGGAAAGACCTTCTCAGTCAGAGATTTGAAGTAGAGGTGTGGAGAGGCAGAAAGAATGCCATGTGAATGGCTTTTGGAGTTCTCCTCCTCTGTGACACTTTCTATGTCAGGGCTCTGTCAGACAGAGAAAAGCAGGTTTGTTTGTTTGAAGTCTCAGCTATTCAACTATGGAGATAGCCTATAAAACATGTATCAGTCTCTCAGGAAAAAAAGAGCTGCAAATGCTGGCACTGAATGACTGGGATCAAAAATCAACCTCTTCCACCAACCCTTCTGTCAGAGGGTTTCTCCTCTGTGTGGAGAAGCAGCCATCATGCTTTTGATTTTAGATTTTCAGCCATTTTCTAAGCTTTTTCTAAAGCTGATGCATTCATCTTCAGTACAGAGTCCCACTACACATACCTGCAGCCCCACACTGAAAACTGTGCGAAGGCACAGATCTGCTTCAATGAGCAGAAGAATATCCCACCTCTCTGTGCACTTCAGAAAGCAACAGGAACATACCAGATTAATAATTGCTTCACTTCTGATGGTGAAGTGAACACTCACTGTCTGCGTGCAGTGTGCTTGTCTCTCCATACCCCACAAACAATTTCTTGCTTTTACTCATTGGCTAACTTTCTCCCACTTTGGCAGAAAAACAAAAACCCAAGAGGAGCAAAGTTTCTACAAGTTTCATGAAAATCAAGAGCCAGCAAAAGGAGAGCAATTGTGAGGGCTCTGAGAAGAGCAGCAGCATAAAAGTAAATCCCATGAAACACGAGAGGAGGCACATCTCTCTGGACATCCAGCAGCAGGAAAACATTCAAACACAGCTCACATATTAATACAGTGCAAAGAACTCAAGTGCACAACACAGGAACTCAGGCAGCCAGTCTTCCATCACTTGTGAAACATGTTTCCTTCTTTCCCTTCTCCTCCCTCCCCTCCCTGAGATAAAGGCCCTTCTGAAGCTATGACACACTGAGAAAAAGCCCCTCCTGAGTCAGAGTCCAGTGAGGCCGTGGTCAGAAAGATCCACTGTTACCACTGCAAGGCTGTCTGCTTCACCTGGGCACACACACAGACACTTTTGCTGACAAAATAAAATAAAATTCAAAACAAAACAAAACCAAGGAAAAACCCACACACGACAACAAAAAAAAAACACAAACAAACACCCCACAAATTAAAAAAGCTCAAACAAAACAAAAAACAACAGACAAAACAAAAATAATAGAAAAAATACAAGCAAACACCAACAAAAACTTTAAAAACAAAACCCAAAAAAACCCCAAAAACATTAACTAGATCATTGTAAAAGGATCTTTTAACCCCACAACCAGGACACCACAGGTACTGATAGCATCAAAAATTACATCAATGGAGGTAACAAAAAAGTCTAATTCTTGGTCCTTCCCTGTCTGGAGCTGACATAAGTCTGGATGTGGACATTTTATAACAAGTGTTCACAGAAGCCCTGTGGAGCTAAATCTACTCACTAACCAAGGAAGTTCCAACGTGTGTAGTCTGAATCAGCCAGGTAAGACAAAAAAACATTTGCTGAGAGCTTTTTTTTACCCAACCATGAGTTTAGTGACTGCAATAAATGTAAAACCAGAATATTTTACAATTACAAGCAGAAAGAACTGCCTCCCTTTATCTCCATCCTACTAAAGGGCCACAATGAAAGCCTGGGGAAGTGAACAGAATTCAAGCAAGTGGTGCTGCTTCCAGATGTAATGTCCCAGCCTACAGGAATATCACAGGCTTCCTAAATTGAAGATGATGCCTTTGCATGCAAGAGTCATCAGTGGGCTTTTAGTTCCATAAATCTGTCTAATCCCACAGGGAAGCTTCTGGCAACTTCTCTATCATATGGTAGTAAACACCATGCTCTGTGCTGTATGGAGAGGCTTCCTTTTGTTTTAACTGCTACCACTTAACAAGCACAAAACCATGGAGCCCCATGCTGCCATTTGTGATTTCACTGATTGTTGTCATATTCTCCACAGATTTTTTTTCTCTCTCAAGACTCCCTGTTTATTCAGGCCCTCCTTGCACAAGCTGTTCATGCCTCTGATCATTCTATGACTAGTTTTACTAGTCCAATTACATCTTTTGTCATGGATGCCTCAGGGACCAATCTTTAGCAATCTTCCTGCAATAAAAACCCAGCTATCCAAGTATATCAGCATAGACCTAGAGTATTTAACACAATCCAAATAAATCCACTTTCTGCCATCATACACAAGGCTTTACATTCTCAATGCTTCTGGAACCAAAATCCATCAGTTCTAGTGGACTTCCAGTTCCATAAAGTTTCAAAAGTATCTAAAACCAGAGATCCCACCGGGGAAAAAGATGCTCAAGCATTTTTGATTATCCTGGTTTTGATAATGTCTCTTGAAAAAATCCTTATTTTTACTTTTAGTTTGCATGTCATGTAAACAGCAGAATATCCACTTCATTTACTATCATGATCCCGGCACCCTCCCTCCACCCCTTTCTTTTTTGATTAATGGTGATTCCCATCACCAAACATCCAAAAGACTTGAAGATGACCTTTGCTGATAAATTTCCATCTACAACATAGAGTGGAGACTGGCAAGGAAAAATGAGCTGCCATGATATAGTAGTCATTGTGATTCACAGCTCAAAATGAAGGTAATAAAAGATAACTTGGAACACTGGCTTCTTCTGTATTTTTCTCCCTTTCTTCAGATTATTCCCTTTATATTTTTACAGGAAAGGTATCATCTTTTTTTTATTTCATTTGAGCCTTTGGGAGCACACTGGATGTCTCCAACATTTAACAAAAGGATACAGAATATTCCACCTCTGGATCTATGGCAAATAAAACACAGGAGCTGCAAATATCAGTCACATTTCTAGTGGCTGATTGCTTATCAGCATTTCATTTGATCACCATCACACAGGGCATCACACAGTCATTTCCTGGCAGAGATCACAACTCAGATGGGCATGAACAGTCTATAGAGATGCAGTTTTTGTGTATTAACCCTACAGGGATAACTTGAAAGCCACATGTTTGCATGGTGCTCGCACCTGTCCTGTAGGAACACAGTGATGCTTTAGATATCCCCAGCAATCACTGACCACCCAGATCATGACACAGGGTGCCTAAATAGCATTCACCATAAGAAAACAGGGTGTTCTTCCCCAATCCCTGCTCTTCTCTCCACACTTACCTTCATATACACCATTTCTGTGGAAAAGCTGTAGTTTCATATCTAAAATATTCTGTAGAACCACCTGAAGAAGCAAGACCCTCTTTTGAGACACAAAGAGGGAGGGCAAGGGGATTGCAGGAAATGGGTAGAAAGGCAGAAAAAGAGAAGGATGCTTGGCAAAGCAGAACCAGATCAACCAAAAAAAAGCCACCTTGAGCACCAGAGTGGCATTCCCTGCTCTGGGACATTTAGAGGCACTATACCTCAGCCACTGTGAAACACAGATTTTGCTAAAGGCAGCTCTGAAGCTGCCTCAACATTTTGTTTCTACCAAAAAATGGCAAGCTCTGCTCTGAAGCAGAAATAAACCCAGCCACACTGATGGATCCTCACCTGATGGTAGGCTAGAGCCTGTACTGTAAAAGCCCATAATAAAGAATCCTTTCAGAGAACCCAAGAACCTGATCAGAACAAGCAGGCCGCAGGTGTAGTGGTTACTCAGCCTTATTTTATACTCTGCTGCTGAATAATAAGCCCACAATAAGCAGACACTAAAGCAACAAAGGTTGGTGCCTCCTACTGTGAAATTGAAGTAATTCTAGTCCTCCATTTGTAAGATTCCATCTTCTCTCTACCATGGCCATTTATTTCATCTTAAATTCAGACACCTACAAACTAGGTATCTCTAGCTCACAAGCCTGTCCACATTTTCTTTTTGTACCTATAGACAGAAACTGTAAACTAAGAGGATGTTTTATTCACCCTAAAATAGATGAGGCTATATTGCCTTTTTAAGGTGTTTTCCACCCTTCAGTGTAAAAAGAGACCAAAACAACCAAGGCACAAGTAGCACAAAGCAAAGTGTGTCTCACCATAAATGGGTTAGAAAATTGCATGCACTGAGCTGGCAGTACAAATGACAGGGAAGGACCTCAGCCATCCTGACTGAGATCAAAAGTTCATGATTTATTATAATGTTCTAGTGCTCTACATTTTATGTGTTATTATTCTGGATCTGTATGAGAATTACTACTAGAAGCAGGTGCCAAATGGTATCAGGACTCCACTGTGACTTACACAATTTATCACCTTACAAAATGAAGAGAGCAGAGATAAGCAGAGAAGTATGATATGGATTTCCCAACAGTTGCTGGCAGCATAAAGAATATAAACAGAGACCTGATAAAATGTGAAATGGCTTCCCCTCAAAAGCTGGGATAAGCCCTTCCCTTCATTGCATGCTTGTTCCTGTTACACCACTGATAAACTGGTAATCCTGTGGCCAGGAAAGGCCGATGCCTGCTGGTAGAAATGGTATCTCACAGAACCTCATCAGATGAGATGCAGACACACCCCAAGACAGAGTTTAGCCACTTTGACTCAGGGGCAACCTGGAGCCTAGAGAGTCTGGCTTTCCAGGGGCTTCTGCTTTTGCTGCTCTGGTTGTTTCACTACTCTAAGTCTATGTAAAAGCATTACTTTACAGCTCTGAAGAACTACACTTCATCATTACTCATTTTCCATTCATACTGTCTATAAGATCTGACATATTTATCATGTTCTTGATTCTGATGTATTCTAATTTTCCAAAGAGGTGTTTCATGCATCCCTGATAAGGCAGCATATTGATTTGATTCCAAACACTTGACTGACTCAGCAAAGATGGCCTTATCAACACATATTCAAGAAATTTGGTCTAGAGGACACTTTAATAGCTTCAAAGATAAAAGACAGCTTTGATGACAAAGCCTCATTAATTAATCAGATATTAATTAGATAATTAATTAGAAACAAGGCCCTTCCCAGGCCCTTTTCTACTTTTATTACTATAGCTAAAAATGCTTCTCTAACGATTCTCTGAAGTAGCTAATCATTTTAATTTGCATTATTTTATAGCAAAAGGGAGTGCTTGGAATGTAAGATTTTGTAAAGCAGTTCTAGAAGCTCCATTTAACATCTCTGCCATTCTGTGCATATTTAAACTGGAACTTCCCTTAAATGTGTCTTGAACAAAATGTCAAGGGGAGACTGTGGAACTGCCCTTCTCTCAACTCTCTATTTTTGTGGTAGATGTGGATGAAACAAAATTCCTTCCAACCACTCAGAGAAGCACACTCTGGGTTATACAAACTGCCCTGAGAGGAGCTCACCATACCCTCCTTAAAGAGGGGGACAGGTGACTCAAATCTCAGTTTTCCATCTGGGGATGCACATGTGTGTCCTCTCATGCCCTCTGGGAAGGTGATTTACCAAAACTTGCTTCTGACACTGTCTGCCTCTTTTGGCATCAGTGGTAGGCAGTACTGTGGGGACATTTAGATGAACCTGAGTCATCTCTAAAATATCACAAGGCATGTTAATTTTTTCAAACCATCAGCAAATCTTTGCAAAACTGATGTAATTAAAAAAAGAGGACAGTATAAAGATAGCTTAGTCCAGTTATTTAGACACAGATATTAAAAATTGCAGACAATTCCCAAACCAACTTTTACAGTCAGCCTGCAGCTCCTTCCAGCCCCTACCTCAGCTGACCCCTCTCCCACAAGCCTTATGTCTACCCCTGCTTGTGACCCACAGAGGCTACTGTCCCCAGCAGCACACCCACACAATCTGAACATAAATACCACAGAATCCTGCCTGACCTCAGGCAAGGCTCCTCAGCACTCAGTTTCACATTAACTGAGCTTCCTGGGGAAAAACTGACTCTTGCTGTTCCCAAAAATAAAAAATCTGAAGCTCATGAGATGCAGCCACCTGAGACGGCTGGGGACTGGCAATGAAAGAACCTTCTAGACTTAGGAACACATCTTTACTATCAGTCACAACATGACTGAGAGCCTCTACATGCTACTTTTCCAGTACTAATAAGACAGCACCAGATCTCCGATTAGTTGAAATCAATATGGCCCTATCATGTACAAGTGAATGATTCATATTGGCAGATTTACACAAATTTACACAATAAATGTCAGGACTCACTATATCTGTGTATATCTATAAAAATAAAGATTCATAACAACATTACCAAGAGGATATAATGCATTTTGCAAGAATTTCACAATTTTGCTTTTGTGAGGATTATGCATTTCTGAAAATCCTCAAAGTTTAAACTTGAGTAAATAAGACAAAGCAATAGTGCAAATTTAGTTTTCTAAAGAAGAAAACAGAATTTTGAGCCATAAAAAACACAAGTCTCAGGCTAATATTACATTACTCTTGAAAGGTATTTTGTGGTGTTCATATTCCCACCAGAACAGACTTTGGCACAAGTTGTCTTTCAATATGAGAAATAAATATATAAAATATAAAATCAGCACATTCCTGAATCCTTCAAAGCTTATCCATTCCAATTACCACTGCAATATCCATGACAGGTCTGCAAACCCTCCCAGCCTTTTGGAGTAATTTTTGAGCATCACATAGCAGAGACATCATAATTCACTAGACAGAAGGAGCTTCCAGGCCAGATTATGCAGCTGACAATGCTCTTCTGTAGGCTGCACCACTTGCTTTGCAGGGTGACCTGGTTATACAACTGGATCCCTAGGCAAGAAGATAGGGTTGTTCTGAATGCTCCCAAATGACTCTGGCCATTCTCATCCAGACAGTTATATGACATTGTATTCTCTCCTAGTTCCTCAGAGTGAAGAATTTTGCATGAGAAATATAGGGACAGGGATATAAGTGCAAAAGTGAAAGACAGCTGTCACCCAGATTCTTGATTTGTGCAATAGTCAGATCAGCAGCTGCATCACACCTCTCCTAAATCCAGTGTTACACTGCAGGTAAGCATTTCACAGCAGCACTGGTTGAATGCGAGTTGTATTAATTCCCTGAGCATGAGCATTAACAGCCATGACTCCAGTTACCACATTTTCAAAATGCAGAGACTGGGGTCTAAGCTTGCATCAATACAGACTCTCCAAAAAGGCGAGCTTGCAGTTTACACTGAGTTTAATAAATTCCTGTGATCCATAGGGCAGGGGTCCCCCTCTTCCCCACCAAATGTTTGCCAGTTGTGGGCAGCTCAGAAAGCACGCAGCTGATCACTCCCACTCTGCCAATGCCCTAAGATCATCACTGCCTAATATCTTTCAAACCACCACACAGGCATAACTTACCCCAGAAAAGCCTCCTTTTCCTGCCATCTTTTGCACTCAGCCCACAGAAGCTCATCTAACACAAAACACTTTGCCTTTGGGAGAATAAACCTGTTGGAATCTTTTCAGACAGAAGATCAATAAAGTGGGAGCAGCTTGAAAAGTCAATCAGCATCAGCAAGTCCCCCAGGTGATGGCTGAGTGATTATCTTTTTAGCGAAGGCATAGTAAACAGAGCACAAGAAAATGCACATCCCTTCAAACTCACAGGGGAAGGTATCTGAGGCTGAGACACAAGGACAGAAAAGGAAGCACTGGAAGAGACCAATCATCTCTCCAGTTTGATAGGTTGACTCAAGAAATAGTGAGAAAGATCCAACTTAAAATTGCTCAAACTGAGAATTGGCTCCAGTACTACATTGCAGATATTTCCTCTAAGTGTTGAAGGAGGAATAATTTTGTTTAGAACCTGAAATACAAGGATAAATATCCCTATGCTCTTACTCCTAAGTAGTATGCTAAGAACATTTTTACCCATAAAGGCTTGACTTTTATCTAAATGAATTTTATGAAGAGCTAAGTACCCTGCATATAATCAATGGAAATAAAAGGAGAAAGCTGTCCATGATCCAAGTTCTTTTCCTAAACACTCCATGGATTTACTTTATGTCTTTGGATGTAAACATAGAAAGACCCAAACACAAACAGTCAACTTGCAGTCTCCAAGGTTCACTGAAGAAATAATTCTATTGTACTAAAGGTATCTTGGGAGACCTGCAGGGTTCCTACTCTGCCACAGGCTCCCTATGTGGTTTTTACACAGGAGGTCACATTTTGCTGCTGTTCCAGCCACCTAGGTTGAAGTATGGCACCTCCCAAAGGTTCACACAGAGGAAGACATTTCAAACTGTAAACTGAGATCCGCTTTTTTCTGTCTATGGCAGATGGATTGGGCTGTGTGAGGTCCTGTGCCCTTGCCGTGACAGAGCTCAGAGTCCATCCATGCAGATGTCTATCCAAGCATTCAAGTCTATGACTGTATATTTTGGGCCTTTAGCCATGCTTTCCACTCACACCTGGGTTCCATCAAACTCAGGATCAACCAACTGTTGTTCTTCGAGTTACTGACAGCACTGTCCACAGATCTATGTCTAAAAACAAAAAAATAAGACCCAATCTCAAAAAACTGTGAAGCATATCTAGCTTCACAGTTGTGCTCTAACCCAGCAGGACTAGAACGCCTGGAAGGTTTTAAAGCAGTGGCACTTAAATTCTTCCAGTGATGTTATTTAGACCAAAAAAGAAATGGACTTTTTTTACTTTTTTTTCTTCATTCTACTCAACCTGCTACTTCAAAAGCCAATGACAAAATGAAGCATGATATTACACTCCTGGAACGTACCATTAAGTCCCCCACGGATAATGTCAGCATAAAGGGTTGCCCGTCTTTTAGCAGGTAAATTGCAATAGCCTGTGATTAATTAGGAAATAGTGGCAACTCATCATTGCCCATTTCCTTATCCCTTTTAGCTGTCTTACCAGAAGGCACGTGGTTTGTTTTAACATCATCTTTAACATTCTGGAAATGAATCTTCCTGCAGGCTGAACAGGAATGCTCTGATAATAAACCCCCTACAGTAAACAGTTGTGTGATCAACCATCTGGTGCAGAGGCAGCTCTGCAGACTTGTCTGTGCACACCTCTGCAGGTTTTACTCTGAGGACAGTGGAGAAAATGAAATATGGGTACAAAAGTGGGAGATTCACATGTTGCCATGATTTCTAGCATAAGCATTTGGTCATGGCTGATAGGTCAGTTAGCAGTGCATGGACACCCTGAGCATAAGAACATGCAGGAAAAGTGGTTCATCTCTGCAGTTTATTCCAGAGAATCACAGCAGTGATGAGTGGCCAGTGGTTCAGAACAGATGAATTTTCTTATCCCACCTTTGTCCCTTCAAAGGGTTCCTGTAAGGGCATCTGGACAAGAAGCCTTCTTGATTCATAGCACTGCCTTGGGTATGCTGCAGATTGCTCATTTTCTAACATTAGGCCCTCAGCTATTATATGTCCAAAAGCAACTACTCATCCCATCCAAAACTGGAAGCCTCAATAAAGTACAGCATGTTCCTCAGAACATCCTGCATCATCCACTTTTAAATGAGCACCACAGTGAACCTGCATCACTTAGGCAGTTGGAAATAGAAACTGGTGAGAGGATCTCCCACTACAGGAAATCTACTAATCTTAACCAAGTTTCCCCCAGTTCATTTCCCCCCATCCCTCCCTCTCCCTATACCTCTTTAACCCCTCTAGTGTGTGCCCATATTAATCACAATCTATGCAGACAAAAAAACCTTCCCCCAGAGTCCATTTTAGACACAAATATTTATTTGTCCTTGACTCAGATACAAGAGAATAGGTCTGTGTTAACGAGCCACAATCATGGATCAATAAAGTTCATACTGAGCTTTAAGTGCAGTGATTACTAAAAGAGAACAGAGAAAGAGATATAACACCGTGTACATATGCATCATGTACTGTTACACAGCTGCTAAGCTTTAAAACAATGTGTTTGCAATAATCAAAGCAGTGTGGTGAAATAGCAGCTGTCTTTTCAAGCCAACTGTATAACAGGACATTGGGAGTGCTTTCTAAAGGGGTTATTTCTTTGTCCATACTTTATACAACTGATACTGAAAATAGAGAAAATAAATAATAATGAGGTTTTTGCTACAAGTAATTATTTTGCAAAGATTGTACTATAATAGCTCTAGTACACAAAGTTTTTCATGAATTATTTTCCCTTGCTCATGGATGAGGGCAAACGATAAACATGGGTTTCTTTAACCCCCACCTTCTCTCTCTTTTTATTTTTTTTACATCTCATTCTGTCACCACTTATCAGTGCCCCCGTAGCAAAAAAGGGGAAAATATTAAATGCATTTCCAGGAATTCTATCTCATCCTTAATGACACCATCAATAATTGCTGTCACAAGCTAATATCATAGTTGCAACCTTACAAGGAAGATAAAGAGGCAGGGTTTTTCACACCGAGGTTTCCAGACAGGCTCTAAATGGGATTTTGCTGCATGCTTTGAAATGCCTCCTGGATAGCTCAGTGGGAGCTGAAAACAGGTTCAATCCAGACAAGGGAGTGCTAAACTATGGTTGTCCCATGAACATCCCAGAATGATGATGGATCCAGAAAACAGGATGTAAATAAATATAGCAAATGCTGCCCTTACAGCAAGGCTTACACCTTTGGGCACCAGGATGCCCTCAGGCAGATGCTTCTTCATGCTGAAACAGATTCCAGTGATGCCCATTCAGCAGTACCCAGATGTCCTTAGGTCCCTGTGCCACAGTGCAGGTAAGACCTTGTCATCACAATAGGCACACCATTAAGAGAATTTAATCTCCAAGATGCTTTAAAAAAATAAAAAATTGAACACCTCCTAGTTGAAACCTCTTGCTGGTGAGCTGAGCAATGTCTCTTCAATATGGGCATCCTGGGGGCCTTGACACAACCTGCACCCCACGCAGACCTGCCTCACACCAGCAATCTGCAGAGGAGCAGTTCCTGAGGACTTCTTGTGAACATGCTGAAGGGAAGACACTGGCACATCAAACCAAGAACAGACCAGTTATTTGAGTGATTCTCTACACCCTCCTAAGTGCATCCAAGCATGTCCTTCAGTCCTTGAGCAGAGAGGGAGACAGGATTACAGCTGTCAGACTGAATTCCAGCTGGGAGGTAGCAACTCTAAAGCTCAGATATTTGGAGTCACTATGACTTCTCAGGCGACTGAATTATTAATTCCCAAATAGAATTTAGTATACTAATCAATAGAAAACAGAGGAGAGGGGAAAATCACCATTAATTTTGCACACTGGAATCTCCATGTAATTAATACTTAGTATGGCACGCTTGCACTTTTTGTTGCAACCCCTGAGAAAACTCCCATCAAGAGTGTGTTGCCAGACAGCTGTGTTGCCAGACAGCATTTTGTTTCTATTTCAGCAATGAAGACATTCCCTCTGCTTTTTCTTACTGCTGGCCAGCAAACCCAGTTCAGACATTCCCTCCTGAACAGTCTAGTGATGCAGACCCTCTCCCCAATTTAGCTAAAAACATCACCCTGCTTTTGTTTACTCTATGCCATCAGCCAAATACACCATTCAGTAAGAAGAGTCCAAAAATGAGTCATTAGTCATAGACTGAGGTGCTTCAGTATCATAAACACACTCTCAGACATAAGAAGTCTCTGAATCTGACAGAGGGAAATTGGAGTTTAAATGTTTTCTTTCCATGAAATACAATGATTTGGTTCACCTTTTGAAAAAGGTT
Organism: Zonotrichia albicollis; assembly: GCF_047830755.1. Lineage (NCBI taxonomy): Eukaryota > Metazoa > Chordata > Aves > Passeriformes > Passerellidae > Zonotrichia > Zonotrichia albicollis. Next base: position 39,413,073 of record NC_133825.1, on the reverse strand, counting down.
AGAAGATTACAGAAAATGGCAGAGTTAAGGTGACAGCAAAGTCTATACCATGGAACCCCTCAGTTCCATGCACTAAACCCCAGAGCACAGTTTCAGCAGTTTATAATTCTGGAGCTGTTTAGACCCCACCACACGACAGACTGGTCCAAGTCCATGCCAGTGCAGTCAGCTCCAGGAGTCAGAGCCTCTAAGCAAGAGTACCATCTCAGAAACAAGAAGTGATTTGCTCCAGACTGAGAGCTGTAAATTTTTTTTCCAATGTCAGTGTCTCACTCTAAGAAAGACAGAAAAAGTAGATCTTGTCATTCCAATATGAAAAGTGGAAAGGTACAGTACGATAATTTCAGTAAAAATAATTGCTTTGTGCCTACACAAGCTAAGATTTTCTGCACTGCATTACCTTCCCCAGACCAGTGTATATGCAATGCAAATCAACTTTTGAGCAGCATTTGTACTACAATAATAACTTGGAAGAACTTGTTTAATATCAGAAGACTTATTGGAGCAGATGAATGGCTCTGACATGATATCCATGGGATAGAAATTCAATTAAAAACTGCAAGTGGCACAGAAGTGCTAGTTATTGTTCAACATGTACCATGGGACCTTTGTTGAAATACAGCTATTAGCTGTACTGGTTGAGAAATTCTGGGATTTTTTAATGGCAATCTGTTAGCTTATATAAAGTTAAATTAATAAAAACATAGAATCACTCTCATGTTACAAGAACAGAGCAAAGCCAAGGACTAGTTGCATATTTTATGGCATTATGCCAAGGAAATTAGAGATGTCACAAATATAATAAAAATGAAAGATTGTCTGGCTCTAGTGCTGATGACATGCTGGTTTGACAAGGCATGCTGGTTTGCCCATCCTTACCTCCCCAGGATGTTAATAATTATTCCTAATCCTAGTATCTACATTCATGAAGTGTTCAGCCCTCAGTGGAGATAGACTTGCATGACAGAGTTACCCCCCTGCCTGTTAGCAGCCTCCCAAACTCATCTTCTCTTTTGTGGAGTTTGTTTTAACCCCAAGGAACAAGAATAAAAAGGATGGAAGGATGTTCTTTGTTTGTTTTTCAAGTTAGATGGAGGGCAGACCTCAGCGAGAAATAACTTCCTAAGCCCACCCAACTTTTGCCAAAGTCAGAAAGATGGGAAGGCAGGAATCCCTGGATGAAAGTTTGGTTTCCTGACATCATTTCTTACAGTGGACCGACAGCTAAACCCATGTTCTCAAATGTGTATCTATCTAATCTCTCCTGAGCAGAAAACATCAATTCTTAATCTCCTTTTCACTCCTTTTGTAGGAACATTGTTGTTGCTTATGTATGAGGAAGAACAATTATGAATTCCTTCCTGCAAATGGAATATCAATCTTTGTAAAAATACCCTTTTATGCATGGCAAAGTTTACCATCACAATGCTATTTTTCCTACCAAGAGCTAGATGCATCATGCCACTCAAAATTAACACCACCTTAACGCTCATCGGTAATCACACATGACAGCTGCCATTTTTTTTAAACCCCAAATGGAACTAGGGAACTCAAACTAGCCACTTGGATCTGTCTGGTTTGACCAAACTAGTTCAGGGAACACCTGTCTTGGACCAAACACATCCTAGTTACTGGCAGCAGACATGAGCAGAGTGCAAAGGGAAGTAGGAAATGGTGTGGGCACTCAGCAAGCAGCTCTTCTGCCTCCAGGGAACTAAGGGGTTATTCTGGTATACCAGACTGTTTTTTCATGAGGAATTGAAATTTTAGCAACCAGCCTTTGAATAGAGATTTCAGTTTCTCCCAACAGCTGTGTTTATAGGCTGTGCTGTGTAAACACAATGGCCTTTGCTCAAGGGAATGATCTACCAGAGGATGCCATGTTTCCCTGGGACAAGAACTCTGCAAGTCTACTGCCACATAAACACTGCACAGGTCAGAGGGCAGGGAGTTTGGGAGAATGAAAAGCTCTCTGCTCCCTGTCCTTCCACACAGCTCTGCAGATGGATTGTGCTGAGTGGGGAAGAATAAGCAGGTTACCAGACAGGCTTTCAAAGAGAGATCTCTGGAGGCACCAGAAATATTTGAGACAATCCATGGCAAAGGGCTACACCATGTTGAATTTGAGGGGATCTATTAAAACATCAGGGCAATACAAAGATCTTCCACATGTGGTTTTGTCAGCAGCCATGAAACCAGCCATGAGCACTTCCTCCTTTTTTCTTTTCCCTCTGTTTTAAGAGTTATTACCTCTGGCTGGAAACACACACTAGGATCATGAAAGCATCATGTCAACTCCTCTGCTTCAGTTTCCCACTAAAAAGAAATGAAGAGATGATCATGGAGATATCCAGTTCATCTTTGCAGAAAGCATTGCCGGAGCTTATTTTCATAAACAAAATAGCCAGTGTGACCAGCAAGACCAAATAAGCATAGAAAAAAAGAAAATAAAGCCACAAAACAACCACTTCCCTAGGTTACATTCAGATCTGCCTGATACAGGTACTTAGCTGAAGAATCATAAATTCCATTTCAAAAGCATAAAGAGCTATTTGACCATCTGCTGCCCAGGGTTGCCAGGAGATTGGTCTCTACATAAGCCACAAAGAGAAATCATCACACTTCCACTGCAGGTGAGTAACAGTGGAATCATCAGTGTGGCAGAAGAGTCTCACACTTTCACTGCAGCTCCAGGACCAGCCACAGCAGGAAGGTCTGCACAGCTGCCTGGGCATCCTCAATGTGCAGAATATCAGTGTGAGCACAGGCAAGCCAGCAGCCTGTTTGTCATCAAAAACCACCACCAACCACCCTCCACTTCTACCATGTCAGCTTGGCAGCATCCTAGCAAAGAAAAAGAGAAATCCCTTCCTCGCTCCTGCCACATGCTCACCTCACTTTCAATCCCCAAACACTGATAGAAAGGATTAAAGTGAGTGCTGCTTAAAATAAAATGGATATAGGATTCAAAACCAATTACCAAAGCATAATCTTGCTCAGATGGGCATGCTAAGAATAATTACTATCCATAAGATGAATGCTTGTTGGAGACACATTACAGAAGACTGCATAATTAAATATATCAACTGATCCTCATTTATCTACCGAGCAATTCACATTTAAAAGCTCACCTGCATGCACTTGGGCAAAAACCACTTGGGAGTTTTCATGGCAGTTGGAAGTTCAGGGAAAAGCAAAAACAGGAAAATAAAACAGCAGGAAAAGTAATCAGCTTGTCACCAGAAAAAAAATGCAGAGGGAACAGTAAAATCCTGCTCTGGGCATTATTTGCCCTTTAAAATAATAACCTTTGAGAGAAGTGAAAACATCTTTGATGTCAGCTTACACTTGGTCCAAAGAAAAAATTGTTTCCAGATGCAGAAGCAAAAGAGGGCACACTGCCAGGTGGGGCTTTCTCAAGATGCTCTCTGCAGGGTCTGTGGACTGGAGAAAGGCAACAAAGGCAACCAGTCACCACATTCCAACATTTCTCACATGGCACCAACCTTCCCCTGTCCACTCAGCCAAGGGACAGCTGACAAGTGACCCCCATCATGTGCCAGGCTCCATAAAGCCCTGCCAGCCCAGCTCCCAAAGCATGGCACCAAGCTCTTCCCCTGACATGTCACCCAAAGCTAATTATGCCCCAGCTCTTCTCTCCATAGAAAACTTTATTTATACAAATACTATTAGTAGCTGAACGGGACAAACATCTACTTCATCCCATAAATAAAATATTCATCTAACTTTTCCCTTAGTGAAAAAAAAAAAAACATAAAAAAAAGAGCTTTACAATTTGGAAGCCAGATGAATTTCTGTGGGTAATATTGCCTGTGCAGAAAAGAGGAATGTATAAAGGGAAAGATTTTCAAAGACACCTACCTAATACAGATGTCCAATTAAACTTAATGAGAGTTGATCTTCAGCTTAAGTATGCAGCATTGACGACCTAATCAAAACATACTAAATTTTCCTACATCTATCTTCTGAAACATCTTCCTTCTTAAAATCCATTTTACTTTGTCCCTGAGAGATTAATTTTCTCAGCATCACCTTCCCTAGAACCCTCTGATCTTGCATGTGAAACTCCAGCCAAGCAAACAACTTGAGCAATAAACACTGAACACTAAACATGCAAAAAACATACCATGTCAGTGGTAAAAACTGACAACCAGTAAAAGAAGAAGAGGCTGTCCTTTGAAAACTGTCAATAAAGGAAGTGTGACAGCATTGATTTCCTGCAGACAATAGCTGAAAAATAAGGTTTTCATGCATCCAGCCTGAGGTTTGGATACAGAGGTGAGACTCTGGGGGCTGTGTACAACAGATGGTTTTGAAAAGTCCACATTTAACTTTGTATAGAAAAAAATGCCAGTACAGACAAACTTGGTCCTTAAGATTCCTATGACATTTATTCTAATAATTCAACAGTTTCCATTTCCACAATATCTTAACCCAATTACTTAAACATTTCTTGAGTAAATGAGCACGACCATCTCCATATTGCCAATGTGAAAAATACAGAAACTTCTGTTTCATTCCTGAACTTGGTCCTACCTCAAGAGTTTCATCATTCTATACCAACTGCAAGAATTGGAATAATCTGAATGCCAGAGATGAGGCATTCAGACACCATTTCCAGTGAATTTGCTTTGAATTTGAACAACCAGTGTAAATAAATGGGCACTGAAACGTAAAGCTTTCCATGCTAAAGGTAGATCTTCAGCTTGTGGGAAAGCCTCCAGATCTCCCTCATAGAGGACTTTGAAAGCATCTGTAAAGGAGTTCTGAGCTACTGTACCCCAAAGAAGAATTGACCTTTCAATTCAACCACAAGGCAGGAGAACAGTCATAACGTCTTAAAAATTCAAACATGGCTCAAGTCTGTTACAAAACATTGATGCCACAAAAGAAGAAAAAAAAATAAGTATATTTGCAATATTGGTTTTTGACAGAAAGAAAAGCATCAGCACAATTTAATAAACACTCCATTGGACTCACTTTCTTTCCTACCTGAGCTCTGGTTAAATGACATTGTGTGAAGAATATTGTCTACATTTTGTCAGCAAAATGCATCTGAAACCATCTCTACCCTATGACACATTTCTTCTTCTAGACTGTTGGTACTTCAACACAAAAAAATCCAAAACCACTGAAAGCAAGCTTCTGTTTAATAAAAACCACCATCACCCTGACTCTTGTAGAACCAATGGCTTTTAAGAAAGAAACTACTAAAACACTTTCTTCCTAAAATCCATCTATATATAGCACTGAGAAAACTGTATTTACTCAAACAAATCTGAGTGAGATCTTAGCTATGCTGTGTTAGGGACCTCCAATGAATCCAGCAGATTTATTCTCAATTAAAAATCAGTTTTTAATCATATTGTGAAATGAATAACAAGAATTTGGACAAAATTCATAGAGTAAATAGAATTAAGTGTTCCATGGTGAAGCCTACTCTTTGTGGGTGAGATTAAAATAATTAGACATGCAATTTGGCAAAGAAAGGATGGAGAGCTATTAGTAATCATCAGAATGTGAAAGGTCTAGAAGCTTTATCCAATTCGTGTTGAATTCAGCCAGAAAAAAAAATAATCCTATTTACTACTTCAAAATGGATGCTAAAATTGAAACTAAAAAACCTGAAATATTAGACCAAATAAAATCCTGTAACTTGCAGAATCATCAGTAGTGCCTGTTGGAGATACTTCATCAAAATGTCTAGATGGACTAAGAAACTGAAACATCTCTGCCTTTTCAGATAGAAAATCCAAGTTTGGGGACAGCTCTGGCACTTAAAATATGGAATGGCTGCCAAACAAAGTGACAGAAATGTCACTGCTTAAAGACAACAAAATGTAATTGGTCATGCTAGACCCGTGCAGCAGAAAGAGAGCACAAACTTGCAGGACAGAGATTGTTCTCTGCAGAGCAATTTGTCAAGCAGGGCTCTCATTTGGGCCCTCCCTCAGCAGGCAGTACCAGGGACACCAGCCCCAGAATTCTCCTCCATTCCACAGCAATCAGCCACAAACAGCCCAGCCCCACTGTGTTATTTCAGCAAAGACAATGGAAGTGAGGGACATCCCACAATATCCTTCATAAAAAAGGGGACTCTAATGGAAAAATGTCATGTTTGCAGAATGTAAACAGAGATTTCATAGCACCGAGTCTTCATTTTTATCACATCAGATAGCTCTTTCTTTCTAAAGAGAACTCTGAGGAAAGATAAGTAAAGGTTGTTAAGTCCTGCTGCAGCTTTGGATTTATGATGGAAAACCATTTATTTTCCTAAACTACTTGCAACAAATGTTGCTAGGCAGAAAAAGCCAATAGAAACACTTGTAAATGGTCTATTGAGAGGCAGAAAAGTAGAAGGTGACAAATGCTGAAATGACCAGATGAGGTTTTAATTTTAAAACACTATAAACAACATAACAAGTATTTAATGGCAGGGAATCAAAGATGGCTTTTTCTCCTTAATGCAGGGGATCTGCAATCTCATACAAATAGAAACTGTGCTTCATTTTGTGCAGTGAGCATCTTTTCCCTGCGCCTGAAAATACATGAGAGAAGTAAATACTACAGTTGCAAGGCTAAAAAAATAGTCCACTATAGGAAGATAAACTAAAACCCATGTAAAAAAAGCTATTTTCAGGTAACTAATTACATGAAGAAATACAAGCCAGTTGTTCCAAAATGTGGAGTCATTTTTTTGTGGCAGAACAGTCAAGCCAAGATAATATCTTTAGAAAATACTGCATCAGTTCCTGCAGTAGAAAAGCTGCATGCTTTGTCTGTACTCTCCTGATCTTATAGCCACAGCAAACAAAATCCAACGTTATTCTGGTGTTCAGCACCTCCTATTTCAGAAGAACAAAGCCATAGAATTATGATATTTTTTTCTTTTGAGCCAAGAGGAACTTTTTCAGGGGAAACAATCAAGAAGGAGCTGAACACCTCACCCAATTTTCATGCTGCCCTTATTCCAGCCAAGGCACACAGGACCTTCACTTGCACTGTTATTCAGTGTACTGAGCACCTGCATTCCCAGCTGGTGATGAGGAGCTGAGGCACTGAGCTGTTTGATAACAGCTCCCAGGTGATGCAACACCTGATGGGGGCTGCACCCAGGCTGCAGAGGCACCCACAGAGCACAGGAGCCAACAGGCACCCAAGCAGGAATGGATTCAACAACACATCCAACAAAGGGATGCACCTCTGCTGGTGGGTCAGCCTTGTCCCCTCTGTCCAGCCTTGGGGCTGGCTGCATCCAAGATGCCTCCAACATGGAGTCTTAATAATCTGTCTTACAGCAGCACCAAGCTAAAGATTCTCCTTTCACTCAAGCACCAGCTACATCCAAGATCCACGGAGAACAGTCTCTGCCTGCCCCCTCCAGGGATACACTCATCAGCCATGAAGCCTTTGGCAGAGTTGAAAAGGAAGAATACCTTCTCAATCCTCAGTCTCAAGAAGAAAAATTCCCTTTCAAGGGTCTTTTAAGAGATTAAAAAAAAAAAAAAAGTCATCCACATGAATGAGCCAGTGCTTTATTTCATCCCCCTGAATTTTTTTGCCCTCAACTCTTTTTGCTAATAATTATAATGCCATGAAAGGGAAAGTGAGGAACAAAGAGCTCCAATGCCTGGGTTTCATCATCCAGGAATCATGGCTGCAATTTGAAATGTCACAGGTGCTGAGGCTCTCAGATATATAGCAAATCAGCCTGTTTTTCAGCATCACTGAATTTGGCCAACTCAGCCCAGAGTCCATTTGCTGCAGCATCAGAAATGAAATGCAGTTCTAGCAGCAATGCAAATCAGATCACATAATTGACAGACTATAAGTATTAGTAAAGAATGAGTATGTTTCCAGCCAAGAAGCAATACTTCAAACTGCACTGGGGACTCAATGTAGAAATTATTGAGTAAGATTCTCTGGACTGCACTATACAATTAGATTATTAGCATTACTTCTTCTCTGTGCTTTAATTCTATGAATCTGAGGACGTGCAGAGCTACACTTCTACAAAAAGCACCTTTCCGAGAATTTTCTTCCCACATTATAAACTGGAACATGAGAAATCTGAGGACATTGGATTTGTTGCCATTTGTCAAGAGAAGAGTTGCCCAAACAAATATTGGGATGATTAGAGTAGAAAAACCTGCTGCATTATGAAAACAACTGGTCTTTAAACAGGATGTGAGTACCTGCTTGGGGAAGTAGAGGGCTTTTCCATTCAGTCCACAGAAGAACAAAGAGCTAAAACTTGATAAACTCAGGCTAGGCAAGCATGGGTAAGAAGGTATTTTGTTCTATTTTGGGTGGGTTTTTTTAAAAACAGGGAGGGAAACTGTTCCAGCAGACTGTACTAATGGATAAGGTAAATTCTTCATTACTGCTGATTTTACAGTCAAGATAAGATGTTGTCCCAAGAGTTTTGCTCTTGATCAAGCAGATGTTAGATGAGGAAATAATCTCTGCTTAATGCCTACAACTGATTTTCTTTTCCTTCATGATCTTGCACAGTGTTTGAGTACAATGCTCCTTCTGCCTTTATAACCTAGAAATTTCTTAATAGTGCCACATCCATGAGTCACCAGTAACAGAGTTAATACTTTACAGCTTATCCCCATAGTTGCTTCTAGACAATTTTTTAGGATATTTTATTTAGGATTACAGCCAGTATTTCTGAGGAAGACTCTAGTGTCAAGATTCCTTCTGTAAAATGCCTCTTCCCATGATAAAATCCCACTCTATGTACAAGTAACTAATCATTTGGTAATTTTGCTCCATGAAGGAGGGTGACTCTCAGAAAGCAAAGCAACAGTCTGTATCACTGAACAAGGTCCTAAAACTCTCTTTATGTTTAGATCTCTCCTACCTGACCACCATGAGCTAAAAAAAAATCACTATCAAGGACTCCTTGCCTATATTCACCAATTCCCCTCGTACTGTATCTAAAAAATCATCCACTGCCTCACTTTACAAACACAACAGCATTTGCCTCAGCTCCATGCCGGTTTAACAAAAAGAAGTGAGATACTGAGCTGCTCAAGATCCCTCACATTTCAAAGACATCCTTTTGCTCTTCCACCAGCCATTCAGCCAGCACTGCTGGCTTGATCACAGCTGCTTTGACAGCACTCACATTTCCAGCATTGCTCCAGCATCAGCCAGCTGATTTTTGCACTCTGTGGTCTCCACTCTGTAATCAGTTGGAGAGGGCATCAAAGAGGTGAGATGAGAATTTTTCATGTTCTCGAGCCATCAGACCCAAGATCCTATCAAACTGCAAATCTGCACTGCAATATTTTGTTTGTTGATGGGACTGAAATCAGAACAGATGCTCTGTAGAGAGCATGGCCTCAGTGTCAAGTTAACACTTTTTATTCCATATTGTCCAATTTCCATGTTGGCTTCACTACCCCATTTACATAATATTCTAATAGACACATTTCAAGACAAGGTAGGATAGGTCATAAGATGCTGATAGGTCAAAAGTGTGCTGAATGCACTCAAGGAAAAATTATTTAACCTCTCAGCTCCTTCCATAGTCAGCTTCTAATATGAAGTCTGTTGTGCTGCTTTCCCCAAGGGATGTGGGGGAGAGGCTCTCCTATCACTGGAATACAGACATAGGGTTAAGAAAAATACACCAATGTCTGCCCTCCCTCCCAAAGGCGCAACTAACCAGAAGCAGAGATCTACCTCAAAAGCTAACATGTACCTTAAGTCTTTTAAAATGGACACTCCTCACCTTCCCAAGAAATCCATGCTCTGCTTTAAGGGTGTTTTTCCTAAAACCTGCCTCTGCACTGCTGCAAAATACTCAGTAACTGGAGAACAGGTATTGGGAGGCCAGGCGGGGGAGGGAATGATTATGCTGTATATATTTGCATACTTACAGGACTGCTGTAAGAACAAAGTGTCCAACTGTTTTTCCTTCACTGAGCTGCTGTAGCCTGGCACCTCTTTTCTAAAATTAGCTCCACTTACAGATGTTGCCATAGTATTTGTTGCCATACCAAGGCACACTACATAGGTGATGTCATTTGTCATACAGCAGAATGCCAAAGCTGTTTACCAGTTCTGAGCCTTGCTCATTTCTTAAAGCAAATCTGTCACCTCCAAAATTACCTGCACAGGCTATGGATTATTGGAGGTTTTGAGGGGAAATCCTGCCTGAGCTCTGCAGTTCAGCCTCTGCACCCAGGAGCCAGAGCTCTGCCCTGACACCCAGCTCTTGCCAACTTCTCCTGAGGTAGATGATTCCCACAGGGCTGCCCCAGGGTTAGCTCAGGGGATTTTCTCAGGCTAAGTACCTGATATATGAAGACATGTTTCTCTTCATTACTTTTACAAGACCTGACCCAAAGTCTCTGGAAAAATGCCTGGAAACACTCTGACTTCCTTAGAATCATAGAATAGTTTGGGTTGGAAGTGACCTTTAAAGGTCATCTAGTCAAATCTCCTCCAAATTTGGATACTACATTAGTGACCTACATCTAAAATAGGTTTCCTGTGCATATTTCCTCTCTCCAGATTAAATAATCGTTGTACAATCCATAGCCATGCTGAGATTTTTAATATTTCTACAACCAAGTTCCCTTGAAACTTCTGGGAAGGATCTGCATCTCAGACAGCAGTCAAGGAAATTCTGGGGGTCTGGATTGTTTGCTCTTGCACTCGTCGTTTTGTACTACTTCTGGAATCAGATGTATGATCAAGTACTTTTTAAACAATTCCCTTCACATTGGGCCAACTTTTTGCAAATGCTGGAACCAGAGCTGAATTTCTGACATGTTTTCTCCTTATCCCTACTCTCAAGACCCCTTGCAGATTTTTCCAAGAGCAAAGGCAAATTTATCTACACGTTCACATGTAGAGAAAAAATAATCAATATTGTTCTGACTTCAGTCAGCCCTGAAGGGTATTCTCAGATTTCTGCTGCACAAAATAGTTTACAGAAAACATCCAGCCTCTAAGACTCTAACCAGATTTTTTTTCTGGATCATTTGCCCACAATGAAAGCTCTCAGAGAATAAGCAGCAGGAGAGAGAGATAGATTACAAACACATTCCAAAATAATAACAACAATGCATTTTCCTTCTGCTGAACAGGCAGAGGCCCTGGGCCAAATTTCAAAGGGGAGTCAAATGCAACTCATGTTTTTCCTGGCCCTTTCACCTACACAAGTTGCTTTACTTTCACAGTATCCTGGATTCCCCTTACATTCCAACATGTTGTTAACAACTTGCCCATTCCATCCCTTGTGAATTAGCACACATTGCAGACTGTATCTTAAACAGTCAAAACACAGAATTATAAAAGGGAAGCAAGTGCAGACACCAGCCCGTCAGCCCTCATCACTCCACACATTCATTTTCTTTACAGAGATCTGGAAAATCTCCTTCACACACTGGACTGTAGCCACCATCCTTGCTTGCGTGGGCCACGCATAGCTGCACACCTTCCTGACCAGGCACAGTAACAGATGGTTTTACAAGAGGTGCTTGTTCCGACACTCAAGTTGGGAACAGCCAAACACTGCTATAAAACCACAGCCATTGTGTGCAGCACCAGCCCTGCTCCCTCTGCACTCTGAGCCAGCACAAGCAGCAAAGGCTCTGTACCTGAGTGTCTGAGAGAGCACAGAGCAATCATAACATTTAGATTAATAAGATTAAGGTCACTTTATGAAATACTTCTAAAGGGAAATCCTTTAGAATTTAGAATCCTTTGGTGCCTCCCCATCTTGTTTACAACTTCCTTACCCTGAGAACTATAATTCACGTGAAGAAAAATAAAACCAAGGAAAATTGTACCTTATGCTCCAGCTGTTCTTCGAAGAGCTTGTAAGTCATTACATGTTAACTGAAATTCATTGAAGTCATTAAATCCATTTTTCCCCAAAGCCAGCTCTCTCCCTGAACACCGTCTACTGTTGGAAATGGCAAGGAGAGACAGTGACAGGACCTATTTATGCCTGTTTGAAGGTGAGTCTATATTATCTGATTTTTAATTCCAATCTATCCACCACAATCAGGTACACCACACTGGTCCCTCAAACCACACGTTCCCAGCAGCCTGACCACTGTGGCACTGTCAAATTCCTTCTCTCCACTTACAAAGGCACCTTATGCTAACTTTAGAGCACCACTTTCCAAGATCAATGATAATTGACTGATTAAGTATGCCTAATGCTGCCAGAATGTGAGCTGATTGTGTAATGGTGCTAATTAGTAACTGCCAGAGCTCATTCCAATTATTAACCTTTATGAATGTCATTTTTGAAGATAACAGTTTGCAACACAGCTTACTGCAGCATTTGTAATGGTTTTTGTCACATGGGATGAGAAGGAGCACAGTGACCAATGAAGCTGAGATAAAACACAAGAAAGGAGTCCTAAGAACAAAGGATTCTGACTTGGCTTTCTGCAAGTGATACAGGGACGTTAACAATATCTGGAATATCTGGGCTAAGGAGTTCAAGAACCCACTTTTCCACAGGATCTGAGCTCCTCAAAAAAGCATGCCTCCAAAGCTTCCTAGCAGTGCAAGGAAACTTTGGTTTGCAAGCACTGCAAACCAATTCCAAATGTGCCAGAGGGACATGGCAAAGTGCCATGTGATGCTCTGGAACCAGACAGACTTCAGAAGAAGTTTGCTATTGCATACTGAGTAAAAGCACCATTCCCGTGTCTGCACAGGCACAACACTGATTCTTCTGATATGTTATGTGACAGAGGACATTTCATGACAAACCACACCATGCACCCTTCTTGGATCAGATTCAGCTAAACAACTAAGTTAGACCTCAGCCTCCTTAACCTCACCCTTATCTGTCACCTAAACAAAGCATTTGCACTGTCACTATTTAAAAGGTGCACTTTCAAAAAGGAAATATGGGCTCCTTGTAAGTCTCCCACCACAGATGGGCCATGTTCTTGTGCCCATCACTGTTAAAAAGCCATAGGAAAACAAACACATACAAACTCTTCAGGTGGTGTGACTAAAACCCCTCAGCCCCTACAATTAGGCAGTGTTGGTGCAGACCACTCTCCAATCCTCAGCAAGGCAAATGGTCCACTAGTCCCCCCTACCATATACTCTTCCAGAAAAGAAACCCCTGAGCTCTTCTTTTTTAGTTCCCTATGCCTTGTACAAAATAGAAAATGCACACTTGGGGGTAAAATGCTAAATGTTCTGTGGTAACTCTGTCTTCCTCATAGACATCTCTTTTATCTTTATTGGTTACACATAATAGAACCAATGGGATTTTAATCTTCCAGGGGACATTTACTCTTTACTTTGCTAAAGGCATGCTGAATGATGTACCATGGTCTAGTGCTTACTCTGTAGCTTAACTAGTCCATGGCAATATAACATTATATCTGAAACCTGACATTTGAACAGATGATCTTACTCCCCTGGTTTTCCTCAACCACACTTACAGCTGCAAGTAATCCAAAGACAGGACAAGGTTTCCCACAGAATGACTTTACAGAGACTTGTGTCTGGAGCACCTTATGGTCAAGCTTTTCTGTGATCCCTGAAGTAATTACACATGACCCAGAGGGATCATGCTTATGATTTTTCAAGGAAACTCATACACCCCTGTGTGGTGATGGATGTTGTGTGATCTTCCTGTTTCCACATCAAGACCTGGGACATATTACCTGTGTGTGAACTACTCTTTTCCAAGCTGATCTGACTTGTGCTCTGAACCTACTTCCTACTCATCACCCTCAGGACCAAAATTCACAACCAAGCTTCATTCTTAAAACGAGTGATTCCTACAATTTCTAACATTTCAGAGAAAGAGGTGCAAGAGGATCAATGTGCATTTCTCTTTCCATGGGGCTGATTACTCTTTGTACTCTTTTTGAGCTCGGATTCCCAAAGGCCAGAAGCCAGGCCCCAGTGATGGATTGCTCTTTCTTTCTGCGTACTTCTCCCCAGGCACCTTGGGAACTTCCAGGACTTTTTGTAAAAAGAGGGCCCTGCACTCCTGGCAGTAGTTACTCCAGACAGCTGGAGATTGCTGCATTTTGAATGCACCAGAACTCACCCAGGCCAGTTCACAGTGCATCTCTCAACCCTGCACAAACTACCGGATTTTGGGGTCAAGCTTGGCAGTAACAGCTGTAATAACAGCCCAGCCATCTTCCTGTTACCTGTCTCCTACTATCATCTTCCTCACAGATACTCTGAGCTGGCTACAAGATCCAGAAAACAACATGTAACAGTCCTGTTACAGAAGCCAAAGGATATTTTTGGATTTATCATCAACTCAACCTTTCCAATACACCACCAGATTTCTGCATGCCTGACTAGACCTGCAGGATGCTGAATGCCCAGCTGCTAGCCTGCTTCCAGATTCAGGCATCTGGACAGCAACCTTCAGGGAAAACTGGATATAACTGACTACTCATATTTATGGAGTCAATTTTCTAAAGTAACTGGCCTTCAAAGACCCAGAAACAAGGCCTGGAAATCTGGTTACAGAAAAGCCTCACTAGTCTTCTACAGTTTTTATTCAGAGGTGGAAATCCTAAATGTAAAAATGGACTAGCTTCCCATGATCCAGTAATTTACAAGAGCTTTCATTTTCACTTGGCCAGGCATATACTGTTAAAGAACCAGCTGACAGGTTTTACAGATGAAGTACATGTGGTAAGAAAATAAATCAAAAGCTGCCTTCCAGGCTGGGGAAATATAGCCCTTTGTAAATATTATTTGGAGAAGTGACCACTTCATACAGGCACTTTTAACTTCATTAGAAGCCTAATGAATCTACCATGGACATAATGAGAGAGACAGACCAGACTAAAAGAAAGATGGAAAGATTTCTTGCAAGTTTTTTAACAGCTTTTCTCCATCCTTATGATTATTTACAGCCATTATAAAATGGCAGTGCATTTGGGAGGAAAAAAAAAAGAAACAACCACAACATAATAAAACATCAATATAAACAGACACAACCATGTTGAAATACTAAAGTGATAAATTCTACAAGTTGCTGTACAAAGCATCCAAGATTTATGGCTTGATCTGAAGCCTAATTGGAAAGAACAGAAAAGCCAAGGGAGGAAGGAAATGGGATGAGAAAGGAAAAGAACAGCTTGGTTCAAGAGAAATCCTGTAAGGCAATGCAAAGCCTACCTTCAGTGTGGATAGGGGCACTGCAGCACGGGAGCAAGCACGAGGTGGCACCAACACAGAAATGTTCTGTGCAAGAACCTGGGGCTCCTTATGCAGGCCTGACTGCCCGGACAGTATGTGGCAGTATCAATCTCTGTCTGACTCATCAGAGCCAGGGAATTTCTGAGCCACAGATGCAGTCTTTGCATGTACTACAATCCTTGAAAGGTTTTGTGTCTGATTCTAGGAACCCACCTCAAACATGAACAAAACCAGCCTCCAGCAAGGAGATGCACAGATTAACATATTGTCCTAAGAACCACATTCTTCTACTGGTTCTGAACCTTAGATCAATGCTTCTTTATTCTTCTTGGAACCAAAGAATTGCTGAGGTTGGAAGGAATCTTTGGATCTCATCTAATCCAACCTCCTGCTCAAGCAGAGCCACCTCGAAGACATTTGCCCATGGTCAGTCCAGATGGCTTTTGAATATGTCCCAGGATGGACGCACCACAACCTCCTCAGACAACCTCAGCCAGTGTTCAATCACTTAGACTGTAAAAAATGTTTTCCATCACATTGAGAGGGAACATCCTGAGTTTCAGTTTGTGCCCATGCATTGTCTCTTGTCCTGTCAGTGGGCAGACACTTAGAAGAGCATGGCTCCATTTTCTTTACCCCCTGCTTTGAGGAATTTTCACACACTGATGCAATCCACCAGTCCCACTCCAGCCTTCCCTTCTCCAGACTAAAGAGCTCTCCCAGCCTTTCCTCCTATGAGATGTTCTACCCACTCACTTTAGTGTGACCCTGTCCACACCACATAACATTGTAAGATTTTAAACATACTCTTTTCTGGCCACCTCCTCTCCCAATCCTAGTAGATGAGACCTTAGTATGGAAACTCTTACGTAATTTATTAAGTTTTATTTTTCACTTATCTATTTGCATATTTATAAGCAAATTTAATGTGTGGTTTTCATTACTACTGGCACAGATTCCCATTGAATGCATTCCCTACTAATCTGTGCCAACGAAACTCCTCTGCACAGCAAAGAGTGATCAGAAAAAAGACATTAGTAAGGTCAAAACAAATTCATCTTTACGTGTGGCTTCCTGCAAAAAGTTTTGCAGTTGACATCCAGATCTCATTAGAATGTAAGATTAGATAACAAAAGGAGCAGCTCTTTAAGGAGAGCAGTGGAATTGCTGCTCCAAACGATAAAAGAAGCGATGGAGGAGCCAATTCCTGTTAACAGGTGCGGCTCTGCTGATGCAGCAACAGTCACAACACCCACAGGATCTGCAACAGCAGGTTCTTGGCTACAGACTCCCTCCTGAGTGCTGCCTTGCTTCTTCTAAACAAGTAGGCAAAGCACTACAAACACACTTTACCTGCCAGCCCTGACAAGATGACTTCGTAGGGACAGTGAGGCTTCAAAAGCACATTTGCTCTTGGCAAAGCTTCCTCTGACCTGCTCCACCAAAGCCCCAGAACTGAATGCCTGGGAACATCACCAGAGCTTGAAATTCATTGCTGATGAGATAGGATGTCTCCTTTCTTCAGGAACCATAATCAAAGAAATTCACCAATAAGGACAGAAAAGCTATAATAATTATAGCACATATTAGTTGAGAACACAGAGACAAGCATATTCTTCCAGCTTCCTAGAACACTTTTTTCCACAACAAATTTCATTAGTTCACACATTAGTTCACAAGCTCCTAATGCTTATAAATCTACACTGGAAATATCTTTTGGCATTAAATTCCCTACATTTCCTATTTTATTATCTAGTTTTCTGGAATGGAATGACTAGAGACCAGAACAGGTCTAAGTGTCCATTGACCCAGCTGAGCACCTAAAAGGACTAGCTTAAAATTAAATTATACCAAAGATATTTTTGATTGGGGTTTTTTTTTTTTTTGGGTTGTGTTTTTTGGGGTTTTTTTCAAGCTACAATTTCAAAGAGTACTTCCAGGTCAATGAAACACCTTTACTCAAAAAATGTGGTAACATCCAAGAGATACCAAGTGATGGAGATCCCACCTGTAATGCAGAAGACTCAAATCCCTTGTTTGAATAAGATGGTCACAGTAGACACACCAAATTACAAATATTTGTGTTACCTGTTAATCTGCCACAGAATATGCTTGGGAAATTATATGAAAGAGATAAAAGAGAGCATGATTTCTTTCCCCAGACCAGCCAGAGTCTGTCATCCAGTTCTCTGGACTTCAAGATCTCCAGATCCCAAACCCGCTAAAATACTGTGGAATATCACATCTCCAGCACAATCCCAGCAATTCCATTAGAATACTTAAAGCATGAAAGCTCTTTGCTGACAAACAGATAAAAAAAAGATGTTTCTGCAACTCTTATCCAAAACCTGTAGACTTGTCTGTTCCTTCGTTGTTATAAAACACCATTACGTTATTCAGCTACCAGCAGAAATATTCTCCATTAATTCACTGAGTCCCCTTTTGAAAGCCATTTATGCTTTTATTATTTCTGCCTCACAGCATCCTGTAGCAATGAGTTACACAATGTAATTACTTGAGGAATAAAAAGGCATTTCCCTTTATACTTATTCAGAGCAAGGGCTTGAACTTGGATCTTCCACACATAAGATTAGAATGAGTCTCTCCCTGGAGAGATTCTCAGTATCTCCTGTTGCAGCTCTTTTGTAGAATATAAATAATTCAGGAGAGATGGCTGGGGCTCTTACCTGAATTGTGGAAAATTAAAGCAAAACACAGCATGTTTTTTTTTCTCTGTACATTTTGTTTGGAATTCCACTTTCATCCCAAGAACATTTCCTCAAAAAGTTAGAAATTTGATAAATTGCCTTTTCTTTTTGCTTCGCTGTATTCAACCAGAAAACAAGATGTATCCAAAAGTTCCCAGGTCTACGTATTAAAAGGAGCATCCCAGTAGCCCAGTTTTAGCTGAGATCAACACATATGTACAAACACATAACCTCTCTAGCTATATTCAAAGTGCACGTTCCTCACCCAAACTCATCTGCAGCGTCCACTGTCAGTGACCAGCCCAGTCCTGTCACAGCCACACGTTTGAACATCAACAACTTTAGCCCTGTTTTCAAGCTGCAAAAGCTGTGTGAATGGGGCACAGAGTGGGGATGGGTAGCACAGGTCAGACAGGAGTTACCTGCACATGAAAATGTGAACACCTGTGCTCCCACCATGAACACCAAAATGAGGTTCTGGGGCAGAATGCAGACAAAGCCAAGATTTACCTCTTCATACATTCACAGGTATAAATAAATAAAGCATGGGCATTTATTTTTAAAATAGCAGACTATCCAAAACACCATTACAATCTGCAGTTCTGTTTTTATTTATTCTCTCCAATTCAGTAGGAATATCACCAAGGAATAGGCATGAGCAGATGCAGGGGGTAGCACATTAATAAATCAAAAGTGTCATTAAAATTTGTAAACTAGTATCTTCTGGGAAGTCTTGGCAATTAGTCTCAGAGCTTTCTTGGCAAACAAAAAATTAATAAATCCAAAAGGCCCCCTGTCTGATGACATTCCCACTCCCACAGAAAGGTCACTAATGAAGCAATTAAGAGACACAACAAATGGACCAGTCAGCAGGCTGGCTCACAAAAGACAAATGAGCTTCAGGAAACAAGAGGACTAAGACATCTTAATAAGCAAAGGTGGGATTTCAAACCACACGCCACCCCAAGACACATACAAAGGCTTTTAGATTCATTTGCTGGGATAATACTTTTCACATGATTTTGCAGTGGCCCCCTTGGTCTCCACCATCTCTGAGGCAACATTAACACAATTACAGCAAGGAACCACCAGAAAGAAAAGGTGTGAACATTATTATTCTCTTTCTGGAAAATCCTGTGGGATATAACAGGGCTAGGGAAACATTGGGAAGGAGACGAATGAAACTTCTCTACAGAAGTTGGACTTATTCTTAAAAAATAAAGTATTAAAAAAGGAAGTCTTATCTTCATTGCTATTACTGATTTTGCCTAATCCTAGAGCATAGCCCTGAATTTAAGATAAGCCTAATAATTTTTATTATTGGATGTTTAAAACAGTTTTAACTCACACTGTCCCTTTGCTGCAATGACAGCATCTCCTTCTAGCATTAGCTGCAAAGAATGTATGCTCTGGACAATGGAGCTGTGGTGCATTTGAGGAGGGATAAACCTGTGGTTAATTCTGTTCAACACCTTAAATTCTTTTTTTTTTTTTTTTTTATTTACCATGATTCATCCCATTCAGCTACACATAGCCCAAGCAAATCTGAACAATCCCTTCAGTATATTTCCTGACATCCACAATTAAATATTTGTTTAGATCACACTGTTAAACTAAGGGCCACCACTCTCATTTGACAGCAGCTGGGCCAATATGCAGTTACTGTGCAAGTCCCAAAGGGTTCCAGTATGGCTCCCATGCCAAGATGGCATCTATGGCATCTATGACTGCCAGCCAGGATGAACTGGATCAGGCTGACCTGGACCATCTACTGTGGGGAAACAACTAATCATCAAGAGTACTGGAGGTTAAGAACTGCATAATTCTGGGATTTTGCTGAAGGTGTGCTCTGATTACAACTCAGGGAGCTGGGAGCCTTGAGGAACAGCTCTCATCCCACACTGTAGTTATCTGCTGTGGTTCCCCATTATCTTGGCTCTTCAGCAAACATCGTCTGTACCTAACAGCTCTCAACTGTACCTAACAGCTCTCAACCACAAAGAGTTTCATAGCTGGCTCCCACAGCCTAAAAAACCTCACCATCATTAAGGTAAGTTATTTATACATTCTAGCCAAAAGCAACAGCAGAGATGCCAAACTTTTAGCTGCCCTGGTTTTCAAATCCAAGAGAGACCAGAGTGCCTGCACAAACAGCTGGTTCCTTCCCTCAACGCCCTGATGGTGGCTCACTGCAGATGCAAGAAACCCATCTCATCAGCACAGGATTTCTGCACTTTGCAGCATTATTAAAAAGTGCCAAAGAAGATGCAATAATGGGAAGCATTACTACTTTGAAAATCAGCTCCATTAATTTTACGCCTGAATACAATCATCCAGAAAATAGCACATATCGAAGATGCATGTCATCAGCATAAAAGTGGAAAATTATAAATGTAATCAAATTTGACAATACTGAGAGGAGATGTCAGCTGCTGGTCATGGAGACTGCATTTCAATACAGCAAACTCCAGGAAAACTGCAATGGCCCAGTGGAGCCAAACCTGTACTAAACAAGAGGTTGTGGCACAAACCAGAATTTACCATTCATACTGCAATCTAAATAATATATTGACACTGGGATAGAAACATTCTTAAGAAAGCTCTGTCATTACCTATTTCAGGTTTAGCTTGTTTCACAGGGGATGATATGGAAATTTGAGTCAAGCTTTTTGAATTTCCTGATCCCTGACTTCTTTACTCACCAGTCTTAGAAGCTGCACCATCTGGAGCAACCAGACCAAACCTCAGTTCCCAAAGGGAACTTCACAGAATTCACTGAATTACTGAGCTGGAAGAGACCTTAAAGATCATCAAGTCCAACCTGCACCCTAACACCTCAACTAAACCATGGCACTTAGTGCCACATCCAGTCTGTTTTTAAACACATCCAGGGATGGTGAATCCACCACCTCCCCAGGTAGACCATTCCAGAACTTTATCACTCTTTCCATGAAAAATGTTTTCCTAATATCCAATCTATGTTTCCCTTGGTGCAGCTTGAGACTGTGTCCTTTGGTTCTGTCAGCTGCTGCCTGGAAAAAGAGACCAACCCCCTTACCTGACCACAACCCACTTTCAGGGAGTTGTAGAGAGTGATAAGGTTCACATTCACCCTTTCCCACCTAGAGCAGCCCTGAGAAGCCAGCTCTATGTGCCACAAACAAACCTAGGACACAGAAATCAGCGTGAGATGGGAAATTTCTGCAGTGCTAGAGGTACACTGGCACATGCTGAGGGTCTCTGGGGACTGTGGGAGGCTTGAGAAGCAATTCCATGGGAGGAAACAATGCGAAGCCCTCCTGTATTTCAAACAGAGCTGAATGAAACAGCAGTGCACAACATGAGGCAGCCTGCAATCAAGCTGGGGGGTTTGCTCCTCTCTGCTCCAAACTAGGGCTGCAGCTGCTGCATTTTGCAGCTGCCTCTATTAAAAAAGCTGAAAAGGTTTTTTTCTAACTCAACAAAGAGACTGAGACAACAGACTAACCTCTTTAGGCACAGCAGCCACAAGAGTAAAAAAAAAAAACTTGGGGATTTTTGACTGCTGCCATGGAGACATAATTTCTTGGTTAATAAACAAGAAAAAAAATATATAAATTTCTTCATCAGCATTTTAGCCTCTTAAACAGAAATAGTTAGTCACAATTTTGGGTTAATGCATGGGCCAGCATTATGTACAATCAGGTAATTTAACCAGGAAAACAGCCAGAGGAGGGGAACTCCAGGGGACCCATCTGAGGTGGGTAAAATGGTAGCAGGGACTCAGAGCTGACACATGCAAGTGCTTGCACTTGGAAGAAAATCTAAACTGCTCCCCACTGCCCAATTAGCTGATGTGTTGCAGCCATGGCTGTGGCATTGATCACAAGTAGCTCCTTGCTCATGCCTCTCCTGTCTTCTGCATCACCCTATTGTCTCACTGTCTTCACCTGAGATTGAGAACTCCCTTGAGATGGAAGCTGTCTTTTTAGCTACTGAATCCAAATAAATAAAATAAATGAATACATTCCTGAATACTAAAGCAGGCAACAATGGAAAACCTTTCATTCCAGTTATCTTAGCAGAAAGAAACTGCTCAATACACACAGGCTGAAACAGTTGAAAACATTTTAAATACTACAATATCAACTTTAAATACTTATCCAGATTGTTCCCAAAACCCTACCTCAATACTGTACAGCTTAACAATTCCTGTGAAGAGCCTGGCACCTGCTCTTTAGGGAGAGAGTTCATATTTCATACAGATCACTCCTGTATGCTTACAGTTCCTCATGGACAATGAAGTTTGATGCAGGGATCCTGGCCTACAGAGAGTCAGGGAATTAGAGGTGCTCCAACAGAACTTCAAATCAAAATCATGTAAGTTTACAGATTTAAAGGGATTTTTTTTTCTTTCATTGATGGAGGTGTTAGTGGGGTGAAAAAAAATTATATGGAAAACATATGGCCATCCCTTAATTCATTTTTTTGTTTAAGGCAGGCAGGATTCTTTACTACACAGTTAGATAATTCACCAGGCAATGAGAACTGATGAAGGGTTTGCATGTCTAAAAGCTTAAATAATTTTAACAGTTATATTTGTTGACCTATGAAAAAGACATCTCTCCAGAAATTCATAAATAACTCACACCATCACAAGTATAGTAAAGTAACAATAAAGTAGCTTCCTTTCATAGGAGGAAAATTATCACCTCCACTCAACTCAGTGGGAAAAACAAAAATCTAAACCACAACTGACAAGTATCTCCTGTGATGAAGAAGAGATGTGGCATTCACAAGGAAGAGGGGGTGTGTGGGTGTGTGTTTTTTCCTTGAAGCTGGCTGCTTCAAGGCTGGCTGCTTCAGTAGCAATAAAGACCTTTTGTGTGATTGTTTGAGCCCCAGAAGCATGAATTCGGATATTAGAGCAATGTCTGTGTTCTTGCATTCAAATGCTGACTAGAATTTCCCGTCTAAGCTCATACCAGCCTGATATAGGAGCAGTTTTTAAATGCAACTTCTAATTCTCCTCTCTTCCTCTGTTGCTCTCACTCCCTTTTTTAATTACATTCAGTATGTTTTCCTATTGATTTACTTGTTTTTTGTATTTAGATGCAGGGATTAAAAATTCTTTTTATACGGCAATTCAGTTTTGTATTAAAAGAAGCCTCTCATGCTATAAACCCAGGGGGAACTGAGGAGGAGATTTTGATGCAGGGAGCAGGTGGAGGCAACATGGTATTTGGAGATTGCATTGCACTCTGCTCTATCTCAGCATCCTCTGCTGTGTAATTCATTGCTCTCTGCCACAAAAGCCACACTCCTCTCTTGTGAAGGCAACTGTATTTGCCAAGTGGTCAGGATAGATATCAACAACACTATGGCTCAGATGGGCAGGGCTCCTGGCTTAGTCATATTTCCATAACACAGGGAAAAAAAGCCAAACCCCTTGGAAATGTACAGATCATCTTCTGATACACAGTTGAAGTTGCATTCAGTTTGTGATCCATCTGGGGGCTCAAAGAGTCTACAAAAAATATCTAAAGAAAGCAAACCTCTTACCAGGAGGCTTACATTCATTCTGCAAAGACAAATCCTCCTTTAAAAATTTTCTGGGTCTCGAAAACGAAAAGGAAATATTGAAAAACACCAATTTAAATAATGGAAAGATTCAGGGACCTGAATGTGCAAATAGAACAGGAAATCCCAAGAAAAGGAGTATTTCTCTGGCTTATTTCATACACTTAGTATCTATTTGCATTTCTACAATGTCCTTTGCAGAGAAATTCATAGATGCTCTCCAAGATTCCACACTCCCCTGTCAAGTAAAACATGGCTTATTCTTGAATTTTCCAAGCAGAAAATAAGGTTTAGAGCCCAGGAGATCTACCTACTAGCTTTCTACCTACCCTGAGCTTTCCTCACAGACTTAGGAAAGAACCTGAGAAGTTCTAACTTCTCAACCTCTCTGCATCTCCAGGCCCCCACTGGCCCCTATTTCACTTGAGACCAGCTGCAGAAATGTTCCAGAACACACTCCCACAAAGCACTGAGTTTTCCCAGCTGACCAAGCGCTGGATGCTTTCAATTGTATTGATGATTAATTACATTTCTATCACTTTGGGAAGCCTCCAAAAGGGGTGCTGCTATTACCTTTCTGCAGAGCTCAGGTGATGCTGCAAGCTCAGGATAAAGACAAGGTTTGCCTGTTTGTTACATTATTTATGCAGGGCAGATTGTTTGGCAATTACATTTAAAGTACAATCACTGTGCCATTTGTACTTGCTATGTAAAGAGGCAAAAGTTTTTAAGGCATTAATACCTTGAAAAGTACCAGGGTAAGTGGAAATGACTGTTCTCTCTTATTAGCTCCATGGTTATTTATACTTTTGCAGATTACCATGGTGCAGTGCAATTAGGCTTCTTAAGTACTGTTCAAATTGAGAAGTTTCAAGAGCTCTACTGAATAATTAACCCTTAAATACATTTACAGGAATAAACCTTCAGCAAATGGCCAAAGCCTGCTCTTTCTTCACAGGCTTTTAAATCACCTGTGAGGAAAGAAGTACAAGAGACCATCTGACAGGAAGGGCTCACACCCAAGCCAAGGCTACAATGCACTGACCATTCCACCAACTACACCTTGAGCAGGTTTCACAATAGCTATAATACACCAGGTGAATCTAAAACAAAGCACTTGGTCTCACCACCCCTGGCTACCTTTTTTTCTTTTTTTTTTTTATTTAATGTACCTAAGGTAAAAAACTCCTGATAGCAATTCTGTCAAAGGCATACCACTCCACAGGCAGGATAAAACAATTTGGTGATTTCAAATATCAAGGAACTGACCTATTTATAGGGCTAAGTTTGGGGACTGAGGGGATTTTAAAATATTTCTTTATTTTAAATGCAGACACACACTTCCAAACACACAATCTGTCCAGAAGCATGTTTCCCCAGGGCGGGACAGTCCATCTCCCATGCCAGACTAGGAACATGGCAGCTATGGACACCATCCAAGTACATCCACAGTGGAGAAGACACTGTGGCACCTCCAGTCCTTCAGCAGCTGCTCTCCTTACAGCCCAACACATCCCAGTCACTACCAAGATGCCCATCTTAGCTCACCTCAGGGGTGAGGAACCGGGATCAGCTAAGATTATATCATACACTGTTTTATGCCTTCTCAGACACAGTTCTAGCAAGTGTGTACCCATCTATAGAGCCTGTTCTCATTGCCAGCCTCACAGCAGAGAGAGGAAGGAAGGGACTTGTTTAAGGACACTCAAAGGTGAGAAGGAAGCCAAGCTCCTCTGTGTGTCAGGAAGTGCCATTACACGATGAAACCCTCTTGTTTGCAGACCCCACTTCATTAAAGGAATGTGTCCTAATCTTGCATCCCTTTCCCAAAGAGCAGCTCCATTTGTCTCAGATTGTTTCCCAGCTCCTCCTGTGATGAGCTCAGACACTGCCCCATGCCCCCAGCCCGGGTCAGCCCCAGACACAGTGCTGTGATTTCCACGTTCCACCTACCTCCACAGTGAGCTCTCCGTAACACTCCCCAGGTTGAAGTCGTAGAGCTTGGTCAGAATGAGAATCACCTACAGAGGGGAAAGGGAGGGAGTGAGAGAGAAAGGGAAAAGAGGAGAAAGAAAAGGATGATGTTAGATTTTGTAACAATACAAAGGGCATCTGAAACCACCTAAAGGAGAGCTGAGCATTTATCCATTAAAGTTGCAGTATTATAGAATAAAGTAGGTTTAAAAAACAAAATGGGAAATCATTACCTTAGTGCATTGTATAACCAGTAACACTTATTTTAATCCCAAAATGTTTTGCATTTGAAATAAAACATGCCACCAGGAATTAATCAGACTTTGTGAGCTGACCTCTCTGCAACTATGATTATTCAAATTCAGGGATGGAATCAAAATGCACCCTTGTTAATTCAATAGTTCAATCTAAAATTACAGTCAATTTCTTTTGTCTCTCAACATTCTATCATTAATTATTCAGTCTCCACAGAAAGCACTGGCAAGTTTTTTATGTAGATCCCCATCCACCAAAACAGTCCATCTTGCCTACAGTCAGCTTTTTTTTCTCCATCTGCTGTCACTGACTCCAGAGCACGGGAATTCCTACATGCCATCACCTTCCCACAGTGGTAAGAGGGACATGGAGTGTGACATTTGCTTATGCACTGAGCAAGACAGACCTTCACATGGATCTTTAGTACCCAAGGACAGACAGAGGCTCCAGGACTCACTGACTTTCTGAAGAAAACACTCCTGAGTCATGCCCCTGCAAAACTGAGCTTGGGGGAGAGGGAGTTGAGCAGTACACAGAGGACCACAGAGGAATATACTTTCCCTCTGATCTACCTGGTGGTGTGACCTCAGATTTCACAGGTAAATGTAATCCTCCTAGCTACAAGCTACATTGCCCAATGTCCTTCTCTCCAGAAAGGCAATTGTGCATTCTGATAGCTTGGGAGCCTCTGTGCAAGCTCCCAGGCTCACGTGGGATGAGGGAATAGAGGGAAGGTAAGAGCATTTGAGAATCTGCTCCTTGCCTTTTTAGCATAACTAATGTCATACATTAGTTTTAAGAATCATTCCCTTGGATTCTACAGGACCAGCCTCAAGGAAGAGCTCCAGGGCACCTCTTCATTTTTGTTTTGCATCATTTTAACATTTCAGCATCATTTCCTCCTTGCAGGATTCAAGCACAGACCAGCTTCCCTCACATCTGCTCCAGCTGTGAGAGAGCAAAGTTTAAAGCTTTGCAGAAAAATGCCAAAGGATTAATCAATATCACAGCTGCTGCAGCACTCGTTTACTGTCAGCGTAATACCAGGAAAAAACCTGTTCAAATTGTGAGGGACCTTGGTACGTGACTATGCACTCAGTGCCCATCTTAATGACTTCAGAATAGATGTTCCAAGCATTCCTTCCTCTCCTGGATTCACTTTTACCACCCCCTATTGCATTTTTCCCTTTATTTCCCCATGCAGAGACCTTTAGGAAGAAGATAATAGCCAAGCTGCTTCTAGCAGGGTGTGAAAAGAAACCTGCCAGGCAGATTTGAGTCAGCATATGCAAGTCCATGTCAGCTGAAACCAACACTATCCTATGGGGAAATAAGGCTAACATCCTTTTTAATGCAGCCTAAACCCTGCACACACTTTCCCATACAAAGGGGGAAGAGCCAGCTGCAAGCTGCAGCAACCAAGGTTTGGAGGGTTTGTGTGCCTCCACCCCTTACACCCAGCAGGGCAGCCCTCTTCCAGCTAAAACCCAATGAGAATGACATTTTTAGGATGTTCCCAACAATCCCACAGGCACTCAGCCAGCACTCCTCTGAGGACTGTCTAGGAAGTCATGCACTATAGTACAAGCCCTGCCCTGCCTGGAATTACACCCCTCTTATTGCTCACAGCTGGAATGAGGTTTCACAAAGCTTTTGAGTTTCAAAGTCTAAGCACATTGAAACAGCTGAGTTCAGTGGATCCTGGATTTATTCCGAAACATTGTAAATAAAATCTCTGTGTCTTGATCAAATTTCAACAGATTCTACCTTATTTCTACCCTAAATTACAGTTACAACTAAAGGCAGCATCCATAATCTCCCAGCTCTTTGTGTCTCTCCCCAGATCTCTAATGCCCTATATTTTTGAATACATCACTTATATATTACCACCCTGCAAATCCCAGGATAACAACAGCTTTACAGAAGTGGGCTGAATGCTACTCAGCTTCTGGGTATAAATTCATAGTAAAAGCATATTGTTTAGTATGACTTTTCTGGATTTTTGCCTGGGATGACTAACATCCATCTCTATTTGGTGATGCATGGAAAGCACAAGCATCCCTTCAGCAGTGTCTTATACACAGTCCCAGGAAACAGGAGGAATTTCCTGGGACAGTGGCAACACCTACAGCAACCTGACCCTAAAATCACTCACCACATGAGCCCAGGACAGGCAACATTCCCACACCACTAACCCAGGCAGCTTCCACTCTGCTCTTTTGAGAAAAAACACCCCAGATTCAATAAAGACCACTCTTTAAGGGTTTGGGAGTCGGCAAACGAGAGAGGATCTGAGAGTCCGAACACACAACCTTCCCAAGAAAAGCTGCAAAAGCACTTTCCCCCTACACACTGCCACGAGCAACCTCAGCTGCTCAGGGAGCACCAAGGGGCTGAGACACAGACAAGGGCCTGAGAGGCAGGGCTGGATCCTGAGCTGCTTCACGGGCTGTGTTTGACTCAGCTCTGCAGAGGAAACATCAAACCCTTCCAGAGGATATTCTGAGGCACCAGCAGGCTGCCCCAGCCATGCTAAGAAGAAACACGAGGCAGGGGCAGATGTGGGAAAGCACCAGATTTTCTGACATTGTGTTGTTTGAATGCTTTAGTTGAAAAAGGAAGGAACAAAATAGAAGGAAGATTGGAGACATTTTACAAAACTGAATTCTGACAAGAAAAATTAAAAAGGGAAAGACCTTCCTTGACTCAGGCTGAGACATTTGATTCCAATTTCTGCTTTGTAGTCAAAGAAGCTCAGCTTGTTTTTGTGAACACTAACAAATTACTTTCTTTCCCATTACAGTGTAATTTTGCATGAAAATCTTGATGTTTTTCATTTTAAAAGTTGAATTCTACTGAAAACTGGAGATTTTACAATTAAGGCACTCTTTCAAAACAAAAACATTTTCTTCCCCTGAACTGAGAGAAATCTGGAATTGCCACCCCATAGAAAATGGGTGCTCTGGGGAAAAGAAATACAAATTTATTAAGTTCCAGGCAATTCAGAAACAGCAAAAACTTACACTTAAGCATTATTTAATCAAAATAAAGAAAACACCTTCATAGTGCCAAATTAAGCTGTCTCTATTCATCAAACCAAAATTAATTCCCAGTCAGCTCAATGTTAAATTGCATTTTGCTATGGGATCATACTTTTCACTTCAGGAAATGCAGCTCAGATATGAAATTTCCTCATCTCCTGCAGGCTAGGCTCCACACACTACACTGTGCTTCCCAGGACACCCCAGGGCAGGTGTCCCTTGGGACACCAAGCAGCTCAGCTGGTTGAGAATGAAAAAACAGGGAAAGAGTTTGCAGGACAGAATGTGGAAATAGGGAGGCTGAATTACAGCTCCCTTAAGGCAATACAATCCCTCCAGAAAATGCAATTTCAAGCTGAGCTTACACGAAACTTAATGACCTGAATAATTTAACAAATTGTTTTGGTTTTGTAGACAGAAATGGGAATGGAGAAAGGATAATCAGAAAAATATATTTTCTTTGGAAAGAAGTGCTGTTCCAGTTCTACAAGAATTTTCTTATGTGCTTTATTTTTCACACATGCATCACCAAATTGCATGTAGGCTGGGGTTGTTTTCACTGTCTACTAAATACCTTGTTTTAAGGCTTTTATAAAAAAATGCCAACACTTGTCAATCATTTACCTTCAATGGTCTATACTTCAATACAGATTAAGAGCCTCTGGCACAGAGGAATCCTGACACAATGCTCCATACATACTAAACCACTAAATCCAGATTTAATGTGATGGACCACTTCTTTAAATTAAGAGACAGCAAGTGTCCAAAACTGTCCCATTCAGTAGCCTTGAGTCTTAACACAACTTGGCTGGTATGAAAGCAGAAAAATTACAACAAGGAGCATTAGCCCACATTTCATTCCATCTCAAAAACACATCCCTGAAGGGATCCCTATTGTTCAGGCAATTATCAGGAATCTCCAAGCCCACAAATCACAAAAGTACTCAGAAGCTTTTCAGAGTGTTTGGTGATGTAACAATCTTCCATGCCAATAAAATTTTACTACGATGGAAAATTACTTCAGTTCATTAAACCCAGCTCTAGATCTTGCCAATTCTAAACTGGCAAAGTGCTTTGCATATACCCCAGAGTGGAATATATAATGCCTGTTTCCCACAAATTAAGAGTGCAAAGGCACTGCAGCTCCTTCAAGCAGGTTGGCAGTGAACTTCAGAACAAGTGAAAAGCACCACACCAAGGCTGTGTGGAGACCCTGCACTCCTGTGTGAGGGAACATTGACATTACAGACATGAGAGGGAAGAGCAACAGCCAAAGTAGGTGTCAGACAGACATGTGAAAGGCCAGCTCTGATTCACTTCATGAGACATCTCTTCTCTGAGTGATCCTGCTGTATCAGCACAGAGATTAACACAACTCATCAGTAGCCCTGTGCACATATTTGCCAAGTGTAATTAATAAAGAGTACAGGGATGAGCAGTAGGCAGCACAGAGCAGAGCAGAAAGAGGGCAGACAAATTTACATGTGCAAAATGAGAGCTCTCCACTCACTTGCTCTGGCATGCTGGGGTCTCTGTCTCCTGCCCACAGACATATTTCCATGATGCTTGCAACATTTTCTACCCTGCAAGCCAACCAAAGGAAGCTTGTCTGCAATTTCCATCTGCCATTCCCCAATCCATATGAGAGCTACAGCACCCAATAAGTAAATTTCAAATGTGAGCAACCACAGGATAGTGTGAACCAGTGTCAGTAAAAATGCTCACAGCCAAAGACAAATTGGCTTAAAATGCTCTGGGACTTAAAGACCGACAGCACTTATATTTATAGGTCCTTGATGTTTTCTTATTTGGGATTTTGTTTGTTTGTTTGTTTTGGGTTTCTTTTTTTGGTGGTGGTGGGTGGTTTTCAAGGCACAAGATTATTAACTAAAGCTGGACTGACTTGCAAGCACATGGACATGCACATTCATTAATTTCTAATGCACTCTTTCATGCAATCACTTCATTCAAAGCTAATTCTGTCAAAAGCCACCAATACCAGCCTAATTTTTCCCAAACAAACACTCAAGAGATGGAGAAAAGAAAATTTACATGTTCAATTTATATTTGTGTTTAAGTGGAAACTGTGGTAGGCTGACCCCAAGCAGGAACTAAGCACCAACCCAGAACTGACTCTGTCCCACCCCAGGTTGATGGAGGAGAAAACCAGAAAAGCAAAAGTGAAAAAAACCCTTGTAATTCCTGACAAAGACATTGCCATTAGTCAAGGAAAGGGAAGAAACTATAAATAAACAAACAAGTGATATAAGGGCATTGACTGTCCTCCCCAGCAGACCAATGTAAAATCAGTCTTAGAGCACAGTTACTATGGCTGAGGATGATGTTCCATGGAACACACCACCTTTCTGGCCTCCTCCTTGGCTGGGCAGAGTGAGAAACAGAAAACCTGACACTGTGAATCTCTGTTCAGCCACACCTAAAACACTGATGTGCTATCAGCACTGCTTTAAGCTAGAATTCCAAACACAGCGTGGCACAGGCTGCTCTGAGGAAGTTATTCCAGTACAAGTGTTTTCCTGGGTCAGGGTAGCATGATTCTCAGAAACAACCACTAAATAATCCTGGTCTCATCCAAATCTCTTCACACAAATACAGCCTCAAAAATCTATGTGTGCATGTGAGTGATCCCACTATGCAACATCACCATCCTCATTTCCACTGGAGGCCTGAGTGCAGTTGCCAATACCCAAGAGTGCCATCTCCAGTTGTGAGAAGCATATAGAACTATTACAAAGCTCCCAGGAGAGGAATTTAAATTCCACAGGTGTTAACAGATTCTGCAAGCATCACCACTATGAAACAAGGCAAGTAATAGCATCTTTGTTTTACTGATGAGGAGGCAAAGAGAGGTTAAGTGAAATTTTAAGTGTTTCTCTACATGGGAACACTCAGAAAGAAGATTCCAAATAAACTTTTAAGAGTTTGGTTCAATCCACTTTGCAAATACATATGAAAAGTCAAAGACTACTTTATTCTGAAAAAGTCAATTGAGGAATTCAGCATAGCTTAAATAATCCAATTCAGCACATTTTGATAATTTAAGGTAAGAGGCATCATCTGGAAGATAAAACACCAATCTGAGTTCAGCCAGAGTAAGAGAATGATTAGCGAAAAAGGAATACATACACCTTAAACACCAATCTCCCCTTTTTTCCCCAGTCTGGTGAGCATAGCTGAAGAAAACTTATCTCCAGATAGTAGGAATTAATGAATAGCACATCCTAAGACACAATAAAAAACCAGCAGAGGTGCTGACAACAAGCACAGGCCAAATCCTGCCCCTGGAAATCAGAGAAGCAGTTCTGTAAGAGTAAAGCTTTGCCAACTAAGCTTGCAGCAAAGGACTTTTCCTTACTTTTTTTTTCTTTTTTTTTTTTTCTTTCTTTTTTTTTTAATCTCTGGAGAGACAAAAATGATCTGTGGGTGGCTTCAGGCAGTGCAGACAAAAGAGCCCTCTGAAATTGAAAGAGACAAATCCCAAGATCACACACAGAAGCAAAACATGTTCCAGTGAACTTGTGATCTCCAAACAGCTGAGACTGTCAAATTTGTCCTCAAAACAAGAACCAGTAACTAAAAGGAGGATATTCGCCTTTAATCCTCCTTTGCCTGTGTTGCTTATCACTTTCCAGTGGGAAAACTGCCACAGCAGGCTCCTTCTGTCCCCTGCCCTCCTCCCTTTCAATATAAATCAGGCACCACAACGGGCTGGAGCCAGAGCAGAAGTCTTCCCACTGGCACAGCTGGAGACAGATCACATTATCTTCACAAAAGCACCTTCCAGATGTAAGAAGCAGTGTGAAATTCCAATTTACAGGACTTGCACTGAATGGACTGAATGAACAGAATCTGAGGTTGCAAAAAAAAAAAAAAAAAAAAAAAAACAAAAAACCCAAAAACCAAGAAACAAGACAACTAAAACCACTACAGTGCCTTGCAGAAAGGGTCAGATCTGGAAAGCCCAACTCTCTACCCCTGTCCCTTTACAAGCAAAAGCAGGGCAGGAATTTTGCGTGCTGGTTCCCTTGGATGCCTTGGCAATTCAAGGGCAAGCCCAGTCTGTCAAAGAAACAGCACACATCAGCTTCAACACAGAGAGACACCTCTTCCAGAGTCATGGATCTACCTTACTATCCTCTCACAAATCTAGAAAGTGTTCTTAATTGAATCTGACAGGGTCTTTCATGCTTTTAGTTTTAGGCATTTTTGTGCAGAGACTGTAATTTAGGATATGTTCAGAGATGCCTTGCACATACAAATCCTTGCTGTGGCAGTGAATGCAGCTGAATAACCCCACCAGCAAGGCAATGACTAATGACTCCAGGACTCAGAAAAGGAATTGGACTATAATGTTTTACAACAATGTGGGAAAAGAAGTCTGATTTTCCTCCTCCCAAGGCAGACATTCCAATTATCAACCAAAGGGAGGGTTTTCACAGCCACTAGCTGTATGGTGGCTGCAAGTCAGCCACGAGGCTCTTTCATCTCCACTACACATTAAAAATTGGGCAATATCTCTCATGCAACATTTTTTTCAAGAAAAATAAGAAATAAAATTGGGAAATTCCGCCTCAGTTTCAGCAAATAGATCTCCTGCATACCCACATGCTTATCTTTAGTGCACGCACACACACACACAAAAATTGTAACTCTGATTACAATTGTGCAAAACCTCCTTAATAAAGAAATAAATGAGAT
This sequence comes from Zonotrichia albicollis, assembly GCF_047830755.1. Taxonomy (NCBI): domain Eukaryota; kingdom Metazoa; phylum Chordata; class Aves; order Passeriformes; family Passerellidae; genus Zonotrichia; species Zonotrichia albicollis. Next base: position 39,379,622 of record NC_133825.1, on the reverse strand, counting down.
GCCTACAGCAGTCCTTAAAGAGCAGCTGGATCCTGTCCCAGAGGCTGCAGGAGAGTGCACACACTCGTGTGCATCTTGTCTATGTCTGTGTAATATAAAAGCAATTATCAGTCACACAGAATCAGGAGAGAGTGTCTGGAAAAGGTGTGGTAATTAGGAATAAACACACTGGAAGGGCGGGTGGACACACCAACACTCTCAGCAGCTTGTGAGTAGCATTAGTCAGAGAAGTCAGAGATAGAAAGTACTCCCCAGATTATTTGATCCACCCCCCTGACAAGGCACAGTTTTGCCCTACAGAATTTTCCCCAGCTTTTCAGGATGGTTTTTCTACACATAAATACACATTCCCACCAGAAAAGACATCTAGATTGCTTAAAGTAACAGAAGGCTGAGCTTTATCTCTGTGTAACTCAGTTTAACATAAATACAATCTCTCCTGTCAGGTAGTGATATGATTTAAGGGTCCCCTATCATACCTTATAAGAGGTGATAGCAAAGAACTCATTATTTATTTCTATTGATTCAGCAACCCACACTAGATCACATATCCCAGTTCTTCCCCCTTGCTAAGAAGCCCCCCTCTAAAGCCTTGGAAACTTTATCTTTTTTTCCCTTCTCTGTCTTCCTTTTAAAGCTGCTGTGTGCACACCTCCAAGTTCAAGAAGAAAATGAAAAAAGGCCCCAGATACTTTGCTGGCTCAGTTCTTATTCCAATTATCTCCTGATACCATCCACGAAGCAGCAGATTTTGTGCAGCAATTTATCTCTGTGGAGTCAGTCACATTTCTGCTGAAGGGCCATTTAAAGCTTCTGACATGGGGAGACCTGGAAAGAAGGAATGACTTGAACTCTAAGTATGGGTACACTACCATGAGAGGACATTTCTCAATTTAATTAAAAAAAAAAAAAGTAAGAGAACATAGACCTTTGAGATTATATCAAGTGCCAGGACAGAAAAGGGTTTTTCTTGAAGGCAGGAGTATCTGGTTCTATAAAAGAAGCTAAACTATATGGGGAATTTTGTGTCTGAGGCATTTCTGAAAGGAAGAGAATAAAAAAAAGTTCTCATAAAGGTAATTTTTCAAGAAAATTCAGGCAGCTTATAGCTGTTCCATTTTGGACTCCAGGTTCTACTCAGGAACTCTCACTCCTCTCACATATGCCCTCACACTCTCCCCTGCATATGTACATACATAAAAATTATCTTCTTCAGATTCCAATTATCATGTCAAACAGTTGTTATTGATCAGTGCATGGGCAAGAGATTCTCTCTCTCCCCAGGGATAGAAGATGGAGTAGATATCTGTTCAAGTCCACTCCAGCCCCATGCCTACAAAGGCTTACTGAATGTGAAAAAGCCTCACTGCTAGCACAGGAGAACCAGTCCAAGAGCTGGAGAATTACAGATGTTACCATGGAAGAAAACAAAGTACCTGTTGGGAGATAAATCCTTCCATCTGTTTTTAGTGGCCAGTTAAAATACCTCCTACTCCTGGAAATCCAAGCATCTTAGACTTTGGCTCATTTCCTTCCTCACAGCAGCCCAGGGAAAGAAGGATTGCTGCAGTTTGCCAAATGTCAAGTGCAGCACAGAGGGAAAAAGGGCAAAATGCACAAATTGTTCGAGTCACGGTTCTGCAACTATCAGCATCCAATAATCAGATTTTCCACCACACATGAGAACCCACTTTAAACAACTGTAACATCATTGTACAAATCCATTATGTAATCACAATGTCTTAAATATGCACACCTAGAGTACTTATAATTAAACAGGGAAGGTGACATATGAGAATCATCACAGGAAGAACAAGATAAAAATAAAAGTGATCATTTAGATTAAATGAGTAAGTATCACAGGCAGCTTGGGTCAGTCAGGCTGAGTGGGACACACAGAATAGGACAGTGCCTGAGGTAAGAGACAAGTACAAGTCAGGGCTCTTGACAGACAAAAGGTCAGAAGCAAGATTTTGAGTGCTAAATAGCTAATTAACATATTTTTACATTATTATAGATTTTTAAAAAATTAAATGATCTGATTATCCTATATATTAAGGTAATAAAAACGTGGTCTGTCCAATTAACTGCACTCTCCTGACCTTGAACTTCTGTTTATGCAGTCCTCATCTGCAGGCAACAAAATCTACTTTAAAACTCAGTGACTCAGCTTTGGTAAGGTCAGACTCGGCCCTAGCAGCTCCTTTTCCTACTCATATTCCTTTGAAATAATCTTTACTCATTATTTTAATCACCTTTATTATTTTTATTCTGTGTTTGTCAGGTGCACACATTTTATCATCATTGCAATGGCTGAATACTTGTACCATAAGTAGCTTTTTACTATTATTATTTGTCTTGTATCATTAAATAGTAAACCAAATTATTTTCATCTGTGAATTTTCATATGTTGCTGTGAAAACACACTCTGTCTGGGCAATTTCCTTTCTTTGCTCCTGTGCAGAGCAGCTCTTGCTCATGCCAAGCACCCCTGGAGCCAGGATGTTATCTCCTTTGGAGGACCTAACCAAACAGACTTAGATGAAATCTCTGTCACTAGGTATTTCCAGAATGTGAGCTGGGAATGATTCCTCTGTGTATATCCACCACATTGAGCCAGACATAACACCCTCCTCTGTCTCAGCACTAAAACTTTTAATACATTCCCCCCCACCCTGCTCTCAAAAGATTTTCCTGAGAAAGACTGGCACCAGCTCATGGTGGGGTGGGAGAAAGTAAAGGAATCTTTGAGGAGCCACAATACAATTGCAATTTTTAGTGTCAATCCAATAGCTCAAAGAGGGGGTAGAATGTGTTTAAGAAAAAAATCCATTCATCTGTTTTGACCTTAGTAAGAAAGAAAATGGGGTTTTCCCACTTTAGAAATATCTTGTGCTAATGCCTGCATGGGGAGATGTGGAGCAGCACAGTTGAAGCTGTCAAGGGCAATTTTTCTTACAGACTTAAGTGTTCTGTTACTTATTAAAAAAAAATAAAAAAGAAACTGAGAAAAATAGAGGAAATTGAATTCCAATCTCCTTTAATGCAACATTATGGTTGAGAATTTCAAGCTGTAAAAGTAGGAAACTCAGAAGTTCAGACTCTACATTATGTACATGGATTGTATAAGAGAAAATAGGCAAATCACCTTTGCAGAAATCCAAAGCTCTATCAACTTCTGGAATCCTTTTACAATTGGTTGAGGCCCAGAGACAGTTGGTCAGACACCTATTGGCTCCAGTCTGCAACCCTCACTTCAACAGAAAACTTTCAGAAGGCTTGACATTGTGAGATCTTTCTCCTTTGCTTACTTCGGGATCTAAAAAATTATTTCTATGGACCTGAAATATTCTTGCCCTCCAGGAGACAGAGAAATTGAAGCACATTCTTCATATCAAGCCACTGTCTTATAAGAATCTCCTATAAGAATCATGGTTATGACAGCTGAGACTGCTGGTATTTAAACTGGGACTACTTTTAAGATCAAGATCTAGGATGCCAGACTCTAAGAGATAGATCCTTTTTACTCATGTGTGACAAGGAAGGCTCAGTGCTTTGCTCTTCTATCACCTGCATCACCATCAGAAGGATATCCAGGACTCAAAATCTGGAGGTAGAAAAGAGGGAAGAGACAGAGTCTCATGTTCTCTGAAAATCCTTTGCAGTTTTGCAGAGTGTCCAGTTGCCCTTCAGGGAATTTCACATCCATGGGCTATAGGGTTATCTTGCACCTTGCATTGAGATATCAAAACCAGCCATCACTGCAGAAGGGCTCTAAAGAGCATCAATAGTCCCAATGACTATTCCTACATTGGAATGCTTTATGTGCTCTGCCAGAAATTTCTCAAAACTTCCAAAAATCATTCTTGCCCCTTGAGGAACATAAGAGGGAATGGCTGTGCAGTACAACAAAGTAAGAATGCAAACTGACTAAACAAGATCTGTAATGGCCACTCTGCCAGGTCTGTGAGAGTTTTCTTCTCCCCTTTACTGCCTCAAGAGTCCTGGATTACCATCAGAATAATCTCTTCTCCCTCACCAGTCACACCAAAGGGTCTTGTCCTTATCAGCACCATGAAGTCACGGGAGCAATATGTTTTTCATGAGAAAGGGTTGAGCTGGCAAAAGCTGAGAGCTCTGATCACCACCAGAGGCTGAAGCACAGTGGGGACCAGAGGGCTGATTCAAGTGGACAGTGTCAGTGTCACCTGTCAGTGTATCAATTCTGTACAGGTTCTCTCTCTTACCTTGCAGGGCGCTCACCTTTTCCTATGTGTGCATATCTTCTAGTACCTGTGGCAGACTAAAGAACAAATCCAAAGGCTCATTTTTGCCTCTGATGTTTTATGACTGTCCTTTCACTAAGATGATCATCTACCAACTATTTCTTATAAAACACCTCCCAAAACAGAAATATTTCTCGGGATCCTTTTTATATCAGGACAGACAGCAAGAGCTCCAAAGATAATCTTCAGTAAACCTAGTTATTGGAACAGCGTAACCTGTTGTAAATTCACATGTACAACACAGAAGAATGAAGATACTCCCCAGTCCAGCCTTTCAAATGGAAATTGATACAGATCTCTTTAGTAACTGCACCAGCACAAGACTGATTCCAACAGCTCCAAGCTCCTCACAACCCTCCTGCAGCCAGAGCAGCTCTCATTACAAAATTGATGCACTGAAAGAGGCACCAGGGGCTCAGCTTTAAACCAGGCTGTCAGAGCACCAGCGTCCTCCACTGCATCACAGAGCTCAAGTTATCTCTCATGGACTGTTGCGTTTTGGTTTTCCAGAAGCCCTAGCTCTTGGAGGCCAGAGGTTTTGTTGTTTCGTTTTAAGCCATTGACCAGCAATGCCTCAAAACAAAACAACAAAACCTCATTCTCTTGTTTTTACTTTTCCTTTTACACACATGCATACATTATATATTTATGTATTATATAATTTATATATAGATATATAGATATATATAATGATTTTTAATTATTTCCATTGCATTCTTTTCCCTCCTCTCCCTACCAAGAAAGAAGACAGTAAATTACTTCAGGCTGTTTTAGATGGCTCAGATTAGCAATGCCACAGTCAGAATAGCACAGAGTACTCCTGAACAGCTATTGCAAGCACTTGCAGATGCCATAAGTATACTGTATTTACATTCAAACATAAAGGAAAATAAAGCCAATTTGTTTCACAAACTTCTCAAGAACAGCTTTGCATTCACAGCACGTGCGGCATTCTTGATTAAACAAGAGATCTGCATGAACATAATAAACCTGACATTTTATTGGCCAAGCTCTATGAAAACAATTTAGAAGACATGGATTGCAATGTTAAGCAAACTGCAGCCCAGGTACAACACCCATGAATTATAGCAGTCTGACAATGACCTGGCCAGTTGTTTCTCACAGCCTTTAATAACAATCATCCACATCTTCACAGCACAATAGAAATTAGAGACGCAAGGAGCCTATTAGCTCATCCAGAAAAAACGGGATTGTTCCCCATGGGATAATTGCTAATATTCAGTCCAAAGTAGATTTAAAACTGTAAAACAAGGTAGCCTCTTTAGCAAGATTACTCAGCATGGCTGAAAAGTCAGTCCCATAAAGCTTCTTCTAGACAATAAATTTAAATGTTTCCTCTTCAAAAAGGTTTACAGCTAGTCCAATGAGCTTGGTCTCCTTTGGATTCCCTTCTAGTGAATAAAGAGAAGGAAGAGTTGGGAGACTGACCTTCCTGGGCCAACAGCCTTCACAAACAGCTCTCCTCCTACCCAGCTCCTCTGTCATCTCTCAACAGGGACATGTGGCAGTTCTAGTGCAAAATGCAGAACCTCACTGTGTCCTGTACTAGAGCAGGGCTCCTGACACAAGGCTGGGTCTAGGTAATGTCCTTGTTGCAAGCAGTGTCAGTCCTTGCTCTAAATACCAGGCTGAATTTCCACTGCTCACAAAGTCTCCATGCAGTGCTTCAGTCCCATGAAAAGTCCAGATTTAACTGAGAATTAATATGTGTATCAGAAGAGTTCAGATGTACCTGGGAGGTAGGAAATTAAAAGATTTGCAAACATAAGAATCATAGCAAGTCTACCACAATCCAGACTAAATCCAAAGCATTGCAGCAACAATCAAAACAGCATCTTGCTTTGAGCCCAGGAGAGTCAGTAATGTCACCAAGAGGAATTTGTGTGAAAAGGTGGAAACAACAGCATTTAGCACTAATTAAAATATCAATGGATCCCAAGTGATGAAACAAAAGTCTTCAGCCTGCACATGTTAGGTCATCTGATTATTATTAACAACCAATTTTTAAAAAGAATCATTAAGAAGGTGAAATTTTCCACGTGACAAAACAGAGTTGGAACTCAGGAGAAGGTGTCTTGTAACACCCAAACATTCCAAGAAAAGCCTTTGCAAACTCCAAATAACAGTCACTAGTGAATGGGTAATGACCCCCCTAAAAAACTTTGAGAAAGTTTGAGAAGTCTTCCATGCCAAAGACAATTGAAAAGAAAATGCACAAATCAAACTTCTTGGGTTTTGCATCTCTAACTTTATTTCCCTGAGAGGTTTCTTCTGAACTGCCTTCTAACAATCTTCCTCTGGTAAAACCTCTAGTAAAATATAACATGTCCATGAGACTGTCCATGTCCATGGGACTGAGACCCACTCTTACACACTACAAAATTCCCTGCTGTTAACTGAGGCATTGCTAATGTGATCACATTCTTCCTCTTAGTATAAGCATTTCATGAGTGCCCTAGCCTTTTTGCTAAAACAAGCCCTAACCTCTAATACCTTTGTTATATATAGACATTTACAAGCAGGATTTCAACCAGTCATCTGCATACACTCACTACATGAGCTCATTACATAAGAAGGTGGAATTATAAGACACACTTTGTCTGGAGCAATCCACAGCACCTTATGTGTCCCCAAATCATGCAAATCCCAAGACACTTCTCAACTCCTGTGAACAAACATCAGACCTTAACCACAAAAGTCAAAACAAAGAAGCATCCCACCAAAAAAAACTTTTAACATACCATAAGAAGACAGGAAAAGAAAAGTCAAGGGCATTGCCACTGTCCTCCAGCCTTGCACTAATGAGGGATCTGAGAAATTCCAAGATGATTGTCTGAAGTGAAACACCGAGAGCATGTCAGACACACCACATCTCTCTCCTCCACAGCTGAATGAGAAGACACTTTTTAAACATACACTTCCCCTATTCCACTCAGAAAAGTGACCATGTTACAGTGAAGAGTGATGCTTATGTATCTGACATGGTTCTATAAAATCCTTCAGGATGAAAATTGCAAAGAAGCATCAATTTATTATTTCTGCCACAAGAAAAATAATATAGTTTGAGGATGCAAGATAAAGTTCTTTTTCATCCAAAGAATTACCTGGCTTTTAAGAAAGGCAAAACACCTATAATGACAGAGGAAAATCTTTGGAAGTAGTACCAGAAAAAGACATTAGAAGTGGCAATCACCATGTCAGACACACTACACTGCAGGGGAAGGGAAGAATGACCAGATAATGAAATTACAGGGCATTGAAAATGTCAAAGAGCGACCATGCTCTACCATCATTCACAGGTTATATGAGGCATTAACATGCTGATATCCCATTCCAATGACAAAGATGGCAACAAGAACAGAAAATAGTCCAAAATGAATCTGTTGCTGAGACCAGGAATTTAATGAAACAGGGAGATGAGCAGAAAATTAATCTTACTTTCACTGTGCAGCCTTCAAACTGAAAGCTGCTGGCCCTGTTCAGGAACAGTAATAGCTCAGGAATGCATTATTTTACTTTTCTTATCTATGATCTCCCCAGACTTCTGAGTCATCATCACAAAAAATGGTATCAAGTCTTTCGAACAAGGACCAACATTATTGGCAGGCAGTAGCACTAAGGAATTTCCAGCAAGGTATAAAGGAGAAGAAAAAGTCCTTCATAATTAAGCTGATTCACCACTAAATCAAGGGCCCAGGGAGATTGGGATATTGCTGTACTTGGAGGAATTCAGAACTTGACTGGATGAGGATTGGAGCAGCTTTATCTAGCATCACTGCTTCAACCTTTGAAGCTGATCTGAGCAGGAGCTGGACCAAAAGATCTGCAGAGCCTCCCCCTGCAAACCCAATCTAAATGACTCTACAGCTGAGTTCTGCTCCCTTCAGATAGGAACACCGTTGATCAACATGAGAAGCACACACAACAGTAAAGCCAGAGGACCCTGTGTCCATCCTGTAACACACCTTCCTACCTTGCTTGAGATAGTTCATCACTATAAAAAAATCTTTTGCCCCTATTCCTCAAATAAAAAAAAAAAGTCACAGTAAATCAAAATGTAGAGTCTGTTTATGGAAACCCCCTTCTGGAGAGAGTCTAATAGGTCATAACACAGCTTGGGGCAGATGCAAATGAACTGTCAGAATCCAGAGAGCTCCATGTGGAGCCACCTCTACACATCCTCTCCACGTATGGCAACCCCACAGGGCAGAGCAGCACCACCCAAAGCAGCCAAGGTCATGCTGGGAGCACTTCCTCTGCAAAGTTAGATACAGCAGAAATTCTGCCCTGTACCCCAAACCCCCAGATTCTAATGCTCTTCCTAGGCCTGGTACAGAAATGGTCCTTTTTTCAGCCCAACCTAATAAACTCTTCTATTGGAAAGACTGAGAGCAAGACTGCTTCAAAAAGTTTGATAAGGTCAGTGCTAAAGAGTAGCTGATAAGGCTATCTGGCCTCCACAATGGAGCTTGAATTTTCTATTTCAGAATCTTATTTCAGAACAAAATTCACACAAATTTAAACAGGAACATGTCTTTGAAAAATAAAAGCAAAGTGAACAAAAAACCCATTCATTTAACTTAATGTGGAAAACATAAATAAAGCAGTTTCCTCATTCCATCAAGCCGACGCTAATTTAATTTCAGATCACTCAATTTGCTTTCCTGTAAACAAACAAATTGTTAAAAAGCAGGGGAAAATAAACCCTTGGAAACACTATCTCTTATCACATATAGTATGTGCCTCTTTCTCTCTGCTGGCCCATATCACATTTAATCCTACAGATTTCAAAGGCTTCTGGAATTCAGTCTGCTAAAGGTGTGTAATAAATGAGGCTTTGCAGAGTGCATTTGTTGAGTAAGCAGGAGTATCTGGACATCTGTGCACAGGGATGATTCACTGAGAGATGTGTGTAAGACAAAAGGCTCATCCTTACTTATTTCAAGGCCACATTTTCACCAGTTTATTGGCAGCCAATCTGCCAGACAACAAACTTAGCCAGACTGTGAATCAAAAATCTTTCCACCCACAAGACCATCATTCTTTTACTGCTACACGAGTGGTTTTTGCATCATGCCTAGAAAGCAAAGAGCACCTGCTGCTCGATTAAGGTGTGGAAAAGATCTATCACCTCACGGCATTCTTAAATACAACCATCTTGTTCATTACAAGGGCATAATATTCTTCTCTATTGACTGAGCAATAGTCATGGATCATGTGGCAAGAACCAGCCTTGGAGGTAGCTAGATGGATGCCCAGCCATTGCCATATGAGCAATGTCTTTTGGAGATCTATTGACAGACAGTACAGACCTTGGCAATGCCTTTGTGACTCCAAGCCCATCTGCCACAGCAGCAGAACAAATGAACAATAGCCAGCTTTGAACTGCAGCCTATACCCCTAATTATACCTGAAATGTCTCCTGGCAACATCCAGGACTGGCTGAGATAGCACTTACCTGTCAAAACACATTGGATACAACCAACTGCCTCTTTAGAACATAAAAGTGGTTTCACATTCCCTCTATTGCAACTCTGCCTCCTCTACAGAAGTTCTGCAATCTGGAGAACACACAGATTTTTCTGTGTGCCTTGCATTTACAGAGCCCAAGAAGTAGGCACCATGTCAGGAGAGAGTTCTGTGCTCAGACTGAAAAAGATGAGTTTGCTTTAAAGCCAGATCAGGCTTCTTTGTCACTGTGCACTTAAAAGTCATCAAGATGCACACAATTTAAGATTTTTCTGGGGCTTCCCCTAAGGAATGTAGCACCTAAAGTTGCAGTCTGACACTTCAAACATAAGTATAAAGAAAATACGGTGCACTGACAATTGAAAGCAGTTTCTAAAAGCTGTCACTAGAAGGGGAATGTGAAGTCCCCTCTGTCTTGTCCATATCTGATTTCTTACAGCTGTTTCCAGTCATCTTTTAAATGAACACCTGAGGTGCAGCCCCAGTCTGCTGCCAGCTAGTGCTGCCGTCCTGCGCAAAGCCCACTGGGGCTGCAGGGACTGACTGACTTCACAGGAACATCAGAGAGCAGTAACACAACATGGACATTGTGCAACTATAGATTTAGAAGGAGGAGAGATGGCAGAGTATGCCAAAAACAAGCAGAGCTGACAAAGAAGGGAGCATTTCACAGTGCACTGTCACTGTTTCAGCTTCATTACATTTGGACATCAGGAGCAAGCTTTGGCAACAGACACCTGAGCAGAACTGAGTTAAGCATCTTAGAGAGTTACCTGCAACAGCCACAAGCTGTCACAGCTCACACAAGTTAAGTACCTTTTACTTGCCCCAGCTACATGGTGACAAGATGAGTTGCCCTTCAAGCCTGGACTAGGATACTACTCTCCCAACAAAGTGGAAATACCAGGAGATGCAGTGGGCATCTAGGAATGCTACAGATGAGCAAGCACCAGTGGGAAGACAGAAATCAGAGCCCCATCTGACTCCATCTGCAGTCAGGCTGACCTCTCTCACTGCTCTGCCACCCCTTTCTGTGCTGACACAGCTCAGCTCCCCTACCCAGCTGGAAATTCACTCTTGCCTCTGCCCCCCACACAAGGACAGCCTCCATTTCTCCCCCTGCCAAACAGAGCTCGGTCCAATCCTCACTGCAGCTTTTCCTGCACAGCCTACTTACACTTGTTCACCTTATCATTCTTCCCACAGTCTGAAGTAAAGATGTAATCACCAGAGCTGCAGTGTTATCCCACAAAAATTACTTTTTCACAGGGAAAAGTGCAAAAATACAATTACTTGCTTTAGATACAGTGGCTTAGAGGGACCCAGTTTTGACGTGCTTCCTATTTTCCACAAAAAGGCTGAAAACTTGTACCTATATGTATAGCAATCAGAAAGTACTGGTACCCTTCCCTAAAGAAAACCCATGAAAAGGATGCCAGGCCTTATCTGACAGAATTATAAAGTATTTCTGTCTCAAAAGCCTGCATACAGTTGTATCAGAGTTCTTGTTATTTAGCAGGACTGAAGGAGAGGTCAAGCTGCACAATGATTCTCACAAATCAAGATTTTATTGACACTCACAGAGATGCAACTAGAACCAAAACATGCTGCCACTGCTGTAACAAATGACAAACCCGGAGAATCATTAAGGTTTGGAAGTGTAGAACAATTAAATTAGTGAGCTCTGGAGATGTTGTCTAACCAACCTCCATTCCCCAGGCGGGATGTAGTTCCTCTGAATCACTCCCAAGAGATATTTGCCTGGTCTGTTTTTAATGATCTCTGATACAAGAAAGGACTCCCAGGGAGCTATATCAGGCTTTACTCTCACAATAAGCTTTTTCATATGAACTAACTTTCTCTGTTTTGCTGTATTTTAAACATATGATTGCTCATCCAATGCTTCACAGACAAAAGTAAAAAAAAAAACCCAAACCTATTTACCTTAAACAGCTGTGTTTTCCATTCATTTTATAATCCCTCTTCAGTTTCCTCTTCTTTAGCTGAACAATTCCCATCCATTCAAGCTTTTCTTTTAAGCCAGGTTACCCTATGTTTGAGTATCTCCATTTTTCTCTGAGAGAGACTCTTAAAATGATCTTTATCTTTCTTTAAGTGACTTAGACTGGCCACAAAGCTACTGCTGAGGTCTTACTTGCACTGAGTGCACTGCAAGGATTACTTTGTGCATCTTGCAGGCTACGTATAATCCTGCTCATTGAAGCAGCAGAGGATTTTCTTTCTGGAAACACTCTGTGAGACCCATTCTCAGAGCACTGTGGAGAGGAGTTACTGCAGGAGAGATTGGCAGGAGTGGGAACAAGTTAGGGCAGGGGGAAAGCTGGAGTAAATGTTTCTGTATTTTCAGCCAGGCCAGAGAAGGTAAAGTTGTCAGGATTGCTGTGCAGAAGGAAAGTAACTTTTAGGAGATAATGGCTTCCCTTAGAAGAAAAGATGAACACACCTCTGGGATGGGACAAGGAATAGAACCAGTTTGGTACAAGCTGAGAGCATGAAGCAAGACAAGAGCACTCAGCATGAGTGAGAATCAAATGCAGTCTGGGTTTGTGCCCTAAGAACAGGGCAGGAACAAGTATTTCAGTATTACCTATCCTGAGACAGTGCCCTAAGGAAAACCAGAGCCAAGTACACTGCACACACAGCACAAAAGGGCCTGACCCCCAAGCCTCAAAGCAGGAAGCCCACTTCTCAGCATTCATGGTATTAAATAGGGTTCTGAAACCCCTTTCAAGTACAGTGAGGTTGGATTAGTGTCCGACCTTTGTTTCAGAAGTAAAAGATGATACAATAAAGTCTGCAGATCTAAGTGGCCCAAAAGAAAATGCAGAGCACACAGCAGAGAAGTTTAGGGGTTCACGTGCAAGCAAATGAGAGCCCAGCCTAGTCTCACCTTCCTTTTCTCCCTCCTCTAGACCAACCTGACTCCCTTCCAGTCCTTGAGAAATATTTTAGTGAACAAATTCAGTGCTACATAGTTGTACAGATATTTCAGCAATGGGATTAAAAGGGCCCCTGTCAAATATGCCACACATCAAGACTCACTGTCATTCTGTCCTCACTTAGAGGGGAAGCAAGAAGACAGGATGCAAGAGGAAAACACGGTCACTGGGCAAACAAAATAATCAAGGACAAGATGACAATGCTGGAGAAAGAACAAAGAAATAGCTGGATTATGCTTCAATATTTCAAGCTCTGAAAAGACCAAAGGAACTTTGTCATTAGCAGAGAAGACAGTTCTTCCTGATATACAGCCCTTACAAATCTGTGTGGTATAAATGCAATTTATGTGGCCTATAATGCAGTTAATTTATCCCTATAAAGGAAGGAGACAGTGTAACTTGCTAGACAGGTTCTGGTTCTTACCATCACTTGGGGTGATAAATTTAGCCCAAGTTTCTGTACCTGACTTTTCATTTCTAGGTAGCTTAAGCTACTCAGACACTAACCTTATTGTGACAGTGTCAGAAATGACACATATCTGGCCACATTTTTTTAATTGAGGTTCTCTTTTTTTTTCCCTCTTCTCTCTGGTGCCCACGGAAAGCATTAGCCTGACAAGAGTAGAGCACAAGCCATTTATTTTCTGTCACAACAGATATGCAGCACAGAACAAGTTGCCTATGCATCACTCCCTGCCAGTGTGCATCAGCCCTGGCTCAGGGGGGGACCCATCTCCAAGAGTAAGAGCACAAATCAATTTTGCATGACCATTCAGGGTCAGCCTCTCTGATGACACCATGTGCTTCTACCATTGTGCTGGTATGGTGTAGGTTCTGCCACATGGATGTCTGTACACTGGGAAACCCAAACTATGCATATCAGCTGATCTGAAACATCTCCTTACTTCCATTTTCACAGAAACTTTGTTTCCATCAGAAAACATCTGAAGCTGGTTTGTTTTTTGTTTTCTTTCCACATGGATGCTCGATCCACTCTTTCACCCCCCAGACTGCAGTTACCCAGGGCACTCAGGAGGGACACACAAGATAGACACACACAGAGAAGACGAAATCTTTCAACAGGAGAGGTAGACAAGAACTCATAACTTATGCTTTGATTTCCATGTATATTTCAGGGCTTTTTAAAGTTTTGGTTTATACAAGAATATTTGTGTTGCTGCTTTACAAATATGCACCCATCTGGTGGAAGATCCAAGGGCATATACAACTGCCTAACAGTATTTATTGTTGTTTTGAATACATATTTATTTACGTATCTGCTAAACAAGGCTGTTCAGAAGAAAACAAAAAAGCCATATTAGTAGACAAAAAAAAGACAAAAAAGGAAAGCAATATAAGAGAGGAATCCAAAGGAACAGTTCATAGCTGTTTTTCCAGTTTCTATGAAGTTAAAGTTCCAGTGCAGGTTTTGGTGGCATGTGGGTTGGTTTGATGGGTTTTTTTTGGAGGAAGCCTGTTCTCAGTTTAGTGGTTGGGCTTTTTCTTATGATAAAATATATAATGAAACTAGAAGATGGCATCACATAAATCTGTAATGGTAACAAGCCTGGGAAATGGTATCATTGTAACTGATTCTCAATACATACTTAAGAGCATAATTCCATAGGATACTTGCACTCTCTTCTTTTGCCCTGTGCTGCAACTTTCCCAAAAGCATGTAATAGCATAGCTGATGGTTTAGCAAAAGCCCCTGCTTTACCAGCTGGCTGAATTTTAACCTACAAAGAAGGCAATCACATCTGAAAGCATTAGGGATAAACTCCAATTTTCACTGTATGTAGCTTCAAGCAAAAGGAAATTGCAATCTCTGAGCAGCAAAAGGCCACAGTAAATAGAGGACACAAAACAGTTACTGAAGTTCTCATTTTTAACATCTGACTCTGCATGGAGCGTGCAGAACAGATTTACTAATAGACCAGGCTGCTCAAAGCCCTGAGGTTGGTGACTGCACCTGTGCATTAAATTCAGTGTATATGTGGCATTTATTTAGTGTCCTGGCTGTTAAGAAATGGCTTATAATAAAGGGAGTTCATCTGAAACCTTCCTGCATCTTTATGCATTTCTTTGCTTCATATCATGGAAAGGGATAAATCATACCTCATTTAACTGTGTGAGTTCGCCCAAAAGCTGCTGAGAGCAAGAGCATTTTTTCAGAACAGCACAGGCTGATGGGCAACAGGCAGCAGGACAACAGGTACTTTGCAAGAGCAGTCCCAGTCTGTGGGAAGTCCTGCAGGTTCCCTGTGGGCACACTAAGCTGTTTTTCCCCTCATTTACTTGGCCACAGCTTTATAACTTTACTTGGCTGTTGCTTTATAACTAATTTCTTCCCAGGCCCTGGCACTGTGAGTGGCTGTGGCTGTGCAATTACAGCTGATAAGAAGGTGCTGGTGTGACCCACAGTTTGTTGTAAGCAAGGGAGTAAGGGAAAAGTCCATCTCCCGTACCACAGCAGTGTCAGGTGTTACATGAATCCATTTTATACACACATGCACAACCTCTGCCTTCCAACGAGCCAAAGAAAGCATGAGTTGCTGAACTAATTGCTCTGACTGCTTCCAGATAATTTAATTTTACCTTGATTGTAATTAATTAATTTCAGCAGAAAATGGGTCCTCATTGACCAAAGCTGAGTCTGGTCTGTGATATATTTAATACAGCAGCTTCACCAGTCAGGTTTCTACCTGCAGTTAATAACAAGTATTGCTTAGCTGCCTACTGTGGGGTGAAAACAAGTTCCTCAGCCCTCCACACCAAGACTTGGTGTCATCCTGTCCTACTGACAACCAGGACAAACCCCTGACTACCAAGGGCCAGGAATGCAAGGTGACAGTGTCATTGACCACCCTTGCTCAACCAGATGTGTTTGCAATAGAGGAGATAAACTGGATCTTTCCAGCCTTCTGATTCTCTTTACGTTTTATCTCTGCTCAAAGCTTTGATATTTAGCCTAGATACAGCATTTTATCCTGGACTGCTTTGTTCTAACTTTTTGAATATAATGGACTACCAGTTCTTGGCTAATGGGTTGTCAAACTTCATTTAAATGTGCCATTCTTTCTTCCTCCAAACAGAGAGGAAAAAGAAAACTCCTCTTTCAAATTGCTACTTACAACACTCCACCAGAGTAAATCCTCTCCATCCCTATACAAAAGGATAAACACATGCCATCCTAACAGAGTTAGAGGGTTACTTCCTTGGCTAAAATAATCAGCTGTGTCCAAGATACCTGATGTCTTGCATCAGTTGTTTAAAAGCAGGCCTAGAATAAGGAGGGGATTACCAGTAAATATGACTCAGAACCACCCAAGTTCATGGCTGCTTCTGCCCTCCCTAACTGACATGATCTGCACCAGAATTTCAGTTTTATTACAGATTCAGAGCTATACTTTCTTCCTGGCAGTTAAAACAATCTTACTGGCTCTTCCATTGTCAGTGTTTGGTTGCACTTTCCAGTCTGACAAAAGTGGAATTAGCCAGCTCTTACCTTAATGTGGGCATAGGTGGCATCAGGAGGGTAGTACAAAGTTGTCATATACCAGGCAAAAATTTACCGCCACCATATGAGGTGGTACTCACCTACTAACGCTTCTCTTTGTGTAAGAAGCCACAAAACCTTCAATCAACAGACCACATGATAGCAAATCCTTCTAGAGCAGCCAGGCTTGAGTTAGACATGTATTGTTCTAATCCAGTGTTAATTACAACAGGTGGGGTACAGGGACTGGGACCAGGCTTATTCACCCCCACCAACCACACACATGTACTCAAGGCAAGTTTGTTCACAGATGGACAATTCAGAGCACAGGTTTCCATGCAATACATTATTTTACATCCTAGAGCAAGATATACCTACACTGTGAAAAAAAGTCCTGGATTCTGTCACATATTATCCAGTTAATCCATATCCCATCTAACTAAACAAATTGAGACCATGAACATTCATCTTTATTTGTATTCACAGAATATTCTGCATAGGCTTTATTTTTCCCTAACTATTCTGCATTTGCTTTACTAAAGCTACATGTATAGATGAGCAAGAAGTACCCAAATATTTCTATCCTATGCTACACAGAGCTTCCAACAGGATGAGTTCATGACTCAACAAATTATCTGGGTGTTTTTGCTAAAACTGTCACTTGTGAGTCATTACGGGTGCTTAATTGGTCATCTGCAAATTTCAGGGTTAACACCTCACTTAATGAACAAGCTTGTTCAAACCTCTGAAAATTATTCATTCTGGCTGCCTGAACTCCTGGGGAGACAGCTAATGCTTCAGTTCCCATTGTGACATTTTCTGTATAATCACAAAGGCTAGGAAGATGTGTATTTGTGTATGTGGGCAAGTGAATAAAAATGCACATAAAATGAGAAAGAGCTCAAGCACATACTCAGATTCAGGAAGAGGAGCTTTGTGTCAAATGATGGATGTGGAGGACCTTGACTATGAAGTGAACATTGTATCCAAGGTAATTCATTTCTTGTCAGGTTTTGTCCCCCAGAAGTATTAGTCAAGCATGAACTTTTAGAAGTATCTGCCACAGGCACAATTACCTGAATTCCAGCCACTGTAATATTAGACTAATAACAAGGGTAGCTCTCTTGCCAGTTTAACTAATGTAATAACCTTAGTATTTGCCTTCTGTAAACACAATATGGACTGGTTTCTCACTTAATTTGGCTTGCAGCATTGCTTCCTGACTTCTCCCACTCCCATGATCAAAAATGGATTTCTGCTCTTCCCCCCCCCACACACACTTTTTCTTTCTCTTTCTTTCTTTCTTTCTTTCTTTCTTTCTTTCTTTCTTTCTTTCTTTCTTTCTTTCTTTCTTCCTTCCTTCCTTCCTTCCTTCCTTCCTTCCTTCCTTCCTTCCTTCCTTCCTTCCTTCCTTCCTTCCTTCCTTCCTTCCTTCCTCTTCCTTCCTTACTGTATTTTACTTTTCTTTGTACAACTCATTTCTTAAGAAAGCCAGTTCTCTTCCTACACTCTTCTTTTAGAAAAGGTCAACATTTGGAGAACAGAAAGCTACAAATAATGAATAAGGAGCTGACAGGTAGATTAGAAAACCCTGAAGGAATAAACAGACCAGGCACTGGAAACAGCATTCAACACAAATCTCACCACCAAATTCCTAGCCTGCTCTAATGACAACATTTCACATCCTCTAGGCCAAAAGAGGACTGCTCCAGCTATTAACACACTAAAGGCCATGGGAGCTGGTGAAAAAACAGAAAGACAAATTTCCAGCTGTTCTTCAATCACATTGCCAAGGATGACTATAAAGATGTATCTCAGATCCCCCAGAATATCCCAGAGACCTGGATCTACCTGCAGCACCGGGTGTCACCCCCCCTTCTTTTTTCTAGTACTTCAACCTGTGAAAGGCAGGTGAGATGCCATCCTGTGTGTCAAGGAACCCAAAACACCAGGACACAATGGTCAGAAAAGAGCTGTAAGCAGCTCTAAAGCAGGAGGACACTGTGGGTAGTTGCAGGTGTTCCTGACACCACAAATAGGATGTAACCATTATGGAAAGTCTGCTGGCTCCTAATCCTTCTGCACAACACAACAGCAAGGAGAGATGCTATTCTGAACCAGAACACACAAAGTCTTTCTGCATGGAAGAGTCCACACCAGATCTGTTAGATGCCCTCTGTTGTTGCCAGCTGGAACTGTGGACATTCACCACCCTGAAAACCAGATCTTTTAGCACACATTTAACTGTCTCACAAACAAAATCATAGGTACATGCAAAGTAGTACAGCTAAATCACTCTGCAGACCTGCCTGCTGCTATAACCATTTGGCACAAGAAGAATGTATCCTTGGTTATAGATAATGGCAAAGAAGATAAAAAGAGTTGTTCTCTTGATCATACTCTTTTCTTTCTTCCTCTAGATCTCAGAGTGACCTTTGCAATTCAAACCATACCATGGTCATTAAAATAATAAAAGTATATTTTATTACTTCTACTTGTAAGAAAACTCAACCTGAACTCTACCTTAATGTCCATTTCTCCTTAATGTTTCATATCTTACTGAGCTTCTGAGGCCTTTTATCCTGCCATATGAGGCTGACCAGCCCCCATCTGTTCTCTTACAAGCAAACAGAATGAAGTTAATTTACCTGTCAAACTCTGCTGTGGTCAATGATATGTTAATGATGTGCATGGAGTTAAGTAATTCAGTATCCAAACAATAAGGTGACTCACTTATTAAACTATTCATTTTTCCTTTTCATGGAAGGAACTTGCTGTTCCTGAACATGCTCTTGTCCAGGTCAAGCGTGGGTGTGTGTGTGCCCAGGGAAGAGGTAGAGGAATGTATAATTTCCCAGTAAATATTTCACTGCAAGAAGAGCTTTGTAAATGCTCATGAAGGGGTAAGGTTAGGACCCTCTACCATTTTATTCCTCAAAGGTGGCAATACTGGAGTTTCACACACACATGTAAACAAAACAGCTGCTCCAGCAAACCTGTCATCCCATATACAGCCACCTGTCAACTGATATAAACCAGTTACTTCAGCAAAATAAAACCAAAGAGACTTACAGGTCATTACCAAAGATCTGTGCCAGCCAATCTTCTAAAGTTTGCTGATCTTAAGGAACAAGCAATTGGTAATCCCACATTACCAACAGAATTGCAAGCCCAAGATGACTGTGACCATGGAAGTGACACATCTCTCTGCAACCCAAAAACAGGGCCTGGGGCAGCACACTATTCAATTTGCCTTTACTACAAAATGCATAAAAATGTATAAAACACATTTTGCACAGCCAAAATGGGGGGTGCTCCCTCCTGACTTCACAGCCCTCACTGCTGGCAACCAGAAGAGGGGCAAATACTAAGCAAAACAGAGGCTTATTTTCCCTGAAAGTCTCAGTGAGCAAAACCTTAGCCCTAAGGAAAGGCTCTAAGCTCTGGACAAGCTTCCTCTTATGCTGTACCACATCACACTTCAACCTCCTAAATTAGGTGTCGTCTGTAGACCCAGATTCCTTTTTCCACAACGAGCAGGAGCCACTGCCACAGCCATTTTCTCTACCCACATATCTCTGGTAAAACCATCCATGCACCCAGTCCCAGAGGAAAGACTGCTGTGGAAAATCTGTGCCATAGGAGTCACTTGTTCAAAAGTGACTTCCAAAACTCAGTAAGTTTCCATTCTGGATCCTGCTTGGTGTCTTCAGCAAGAAGAGTGGAAGGGGTTTACTTCTTTCATGCTTGTAAAAGAACAAGGTAGCATCTTTCACACCTAGAGACAATTAAATCTTGTGTTCTCATTCCATTTCCACTCAGGAAAAAACAAATGGGTCTCATTAATATCAGAAAGCCAGCGTAAGAAGAGGCCCAACTCTGCATTATTTGCTAGTGTCAGGAGACATGAACAATTTACATCCCTTGAAACTGGGTCATGCACTGCTCTGCCACAACAAAAATTAGCTCATCTGTCCAAAAGACATTCAATGCTCATGAGGCCTAAAGTTGTTTACTTCTGCTCCAAGGGAGAATTAGGGGCCTTGATTCTGCTGTGATGAAAACTATAAAGTGGTCTTCAGCATGGTTTTAATACATGGATTATGATTGCATAGGGCTTATGATTGTTTACATTTTTGCCTTCCAGTGATGACCATAAAGCAGAGTGTTGTGCCCACGGAACAGCAGCACTGATTCAATGTGGCAGCAGGTCAGCAGGGGTGAGACAGAACACTTCTGGAAACTACACTCTTTGTGTGACCCCTCTCAAAACATCCCAGACAGCCACAGCCTGCAGTAAGCATGCTTTTGTTGTTCTAAAACATCAGCTTCATCCCATTTACTGGAAAAATAAATCCTGTCGGAAAGAGATACCAGCTATTCTCAAGAGAGCCTCAGCACAGTCTTTAGACACCTTTGCCCTTCTAGTTAATGGAGGAGAACTGAGTCACAAAGTCCCCAGGAAGTCTGTAGTCAAAGATTGTAGATGAGGCTGTTTGACTCTGTAGATAGGGTTCCCATCCTCAAAATGGGAAGTTTGACTAGATCTAAACAAAATGCAAACAGATAAAACTTTTTCTGGGCTCTCCAGACCCTATGGATGGCTGTTCAGTGGTGGGGGTACACAATACTCACTGTTTTCCAATCCAGAAACAGCTGTTTATGCAGCTGGATGGAATAAGTTCTTACTTCTTACAACATAGAAGAAATACAAACTCAGCTACCTTGAAGAAATGGGCTACAAAGAAGAACAAAGTAAATTACACTATGATAATAATTACTTCATCAATAATTAAAAATTATAATAATCAGACTGGGATGAGCCAAAGGAATACTTTAAACACCATTAGGCACAAGGAGAGGGGATTATACAAAGCAGACAAAATGCAGACCTAAATCTACTATCCCAGACTAAATTTGTGTTTGGGTTCAGTGGAAAGATAACAGAAGAAGCATCTGTCTTTTTTTTTTTTTTTGTGCTTGTTGTGATAGGAGCACACATCTTCTCTAAGTCACCAGCTCCCAAAAGAAACTATTTCTGTACCACCAAGGTGAACAACAACTTTCTCAAATGTGGAGCCACCAAAATATTATACAGGTCATATTGCAGGAGTGGGTTTGGGGGTTGGACTAGTTTGGGGTTTTTCTAGAATCCTCTAAAACAATTTTAAGAGCTGGCCTAAAGAGCTCTTCCAGCCCTGAGTCATCAGGCCATGGAACAATCCACATAAAGTACTTCATGCCATGTCTCAACACAGATGATTCTACACAGGTTTGTCAACAGAGGGGCAGTGGTGGGCTGCTAGTAGGCAAAATATGAGACAAGTAGGTTCTGAGTGTTTCCCAGTTCTCTGCAGAAGGCATTTCTTCACTCCTCTCCCCAGAAACTTTTCCCACTAATAAGGCTCAGAGACTTTTGTCGCAATGCCACAAATATGGCCCCAAGCACTCTGCCAGCAGAGTAAGCATCTACTAACAGCCAATACATCAGCTGCAGCTCAGAATTGTCCAGCAGCATTACTTCTTCACCATGCATTTTAATGTTCTATACCCTATACAATAATGCTACCTCTAAAGACAGACACAGTTCAGAATCCACGACTTGCAAACCTCAGCTGCTCTCCAGTCTCCAGCTTTAATAGAGTCCAGCAAGCCATTCTCCCCAGAGAAGCTAATGCAAGGAAAAATACTTGCTGGTCTTGGCAGTTCAAGCTGCAGCATTTTTGCTAAGGAGCAGAAGATCTAGAAAGTTAGCTACAAAGGGTTTTCAGAGACTTTGACTTTCAAGTCCCTTTTGGATATTAAGTTTCAAGACTCTCACAGTATCTAGGCCATTTCATTTTTTTCTTCTGAGTGCTGGATTTGCCTACACCAAGCTTACAGCCTGATGCTCCAGAACACAGCAAGAGGGAGGGGAGGAAAGTGCTTTGCAGCAATTGGCCTCCCCTTGTGTGATCAAAGCTAAGTAACTCAGTACAAGAGCATGGATTGTGAGCTGTACCTTGGTGAGCAATTACTCACACAAAAATAGCACTTCAAGACCCAGATAAAATAGTACTTCAGGATTGTCAGGTCTTTTGTTAAGATCATTGCCAAACACTACCCCCAGAAGATCCTACAACCTGAAAAAAATTAGGGACAATCTCTATTTTACAAGTTGAGAACTAAGCTTATGAGAGACCCCTGACTCTGCAAGGGAAAGCCAGTGCATGATATTCAATTTTAAATAAGTGTGGCAGCACCTCAAAGGACAGAACCTATTCTGGAATCATTGTATTCAACAAAGATGTTTTCACAAATAATTGCAGCTTCTTTGCAAGCCACCTCTGCTTTACCCTAAGCAACTTTCCTGAGGGCCCAGACATCCGGTTCACACATTCCAACTCCTATTCAAGCACTTGACAGCCACTGAAATTAAGCTGGCATCAGTCACCTAAATCTCCCCCTTGAAGGTGTGAGCCTACTGTCTTGCTCGGTGGCACAGAGGAAGTCTTGGCAAAACCAGGTTTTAGAGGAAAATCTTCTTTATCTCTCCTTAATGAAACCAGTCCTGAAACCCAATAAAAAGTTGATCCCTCCTCTTTATCACTTGTATTGCAGTTCCTCTCCAAATAATGCACTCAGACTGAGCAGTTCTTACCATTTATAACAATTCTAAGCAGACAAGCAGGTTATTCTGATACCTGGTACTAGTGTTATACTCCAAAAGCACCCCAACAGCATAGACTTCACAGTCATCAACAAACTTCACAGACTTCAGTAAACTCAAACTGATGCACTCTGTAGACAATTTGACACTATATTTAACCTTACCCACCCACTTTAAGATCAGGAATTTCTCTGTCTCCTGTTTCCCCTTCTCTTGAGTTGGAAAGATGCAGTTCTACAAATCTTTTCAGTCTAAAAACTTGCTAGAGCAAAGATGACCATGCCATCCAACTGGGGCTTCCTTTTTCTGATTGATATGGCACAGACAATTGTCCCTGCTGAAGCCTGACCAGTACCCAGAACCCTCTGCTAACAACCATGGCACATTTCATGTCTGCTGACATGATATTAAGGCCAGCCAAGTAACACACAGTCCTTTTACTCGGAATTTAAAAGAGTGAGAAATGAAACATAAGTGCCACAAGATACAGTAAGCACAGGGTTCATCATAATCCACATGATTTCAGGTAGATGTTTGTGTATTAAGACCACAGCAAGGACACATGCTCTAAATCACAGTCTAGAAAATGGATCCAAAAAAGGAAATCTTCAGCATTCAAAGTCACTCTTGACTTCAAAACAGAAGTCACCCTCTCCTAATTGCCACCACTTTCTCCTGTTTTAATGTAGCAGTTCCACTGCACCATGTTACAAAATAATTAGTCTTAACCCAGTTTAACACACAAAATCAAAGCAGAAACTTCTCAACTTTGATATCCACACTTCTATGCTAAATTGGGAGGGCTTGATTTTACAAAGCAACTTTACCACCCATGGGCAAGTCAGTATCACAGCACACACCATGCCAAGTGCACAAGCAAATGGTTTTGAGCAAATGTTTTCATCTGACGGTCTTCTGTAATATGCAGTCAGCCAGTTCTGTGCATGTAACTGCAGCAAACATACCTGACACATCAGTGAAAACTGACCCCATTAAATGGTCAGTATATTCAGAACAAGTCTAGGCTTTAAAAAGAGCTGGTTAATTTTACTGTCAATAACTGCAGCAGCTAAGATAACAGTAATCAAATGCCATGTCTCAGAATGAGAGCTAACTGCCTTCAGGGTCAAAAAGATATCTACTTCTTTGCCTCTGGATATCACTGAAGAACTACCATAGAGGATTATATGACTCAAACATAACACCCATTTATTGCTCAGTGCCATAAGCAGGAGAGTGCATTTAACAGGTAAAATGATCCAGTACAGCCAAATCTCTGCCACAACTCATTAACATCAACTTTTACTTGCTGCTCTCCCACTGTCTCCATCCTTCTCTGCAACATGATTTTGTTCTGCAGAAGGTCAAATTTTGTTTTCCTAGCTACCCTCCAACAAACACATGCAGAATTACTTAAGGGCACTTCAAACACACTTTGATAATTTTTTGTTTTAATTGGGCCAACTATCTATTATCAACATTAACACCGAGAGAATACTGAAAACTACAGCTAAAACACTGATTAGCTGCTGTTCAGGTCCTTAATTCCCTAGGAATAGCCAATAGACAGGCATTTCCAGCTTCCCTGCTGTGCCCCAGTGCAACAGAAGAGCTAGGCAAAGGGAAAATTAGGCAATTAATTTGTTCTTTAAAAAAAATGTAAACGGATAAAAAAAAAGTAGTTGGATAAATCATTTAGTACATTGGAAAACTAATAATAGTAGCCATAAGACAGGCACAGCAGAAGAAGCATCCCCTCCCTCCTGAAGCTGTGTGTTGCCCTCTGCTGTTCTCTGGGTCAGCTCCTGACACAGCTCAGTCAGTGCTCCTCACTCAGGTCCTTCTGTCCTCACTCATTGCCAGCCTTGAGCTGCAGCACAGCTCAGCCAAGACTGTACATATCCCTCTCTCATATACCTGTAAAAGAGATAAAATCTGGCACAGTTTTCCTAGTTTCATTTGCCAAGATATTGGTAAACTTTGAAATACTTGCCCACCCTTGCAAGGCTCCTAAGGATTGCTCATTTGTGGAGTAGTTGCGCACTTCAGCAAGGGAGTCAAACAACAAACTCCTTCTTCCTGGGCACAAAATCAGCTCAGGCTACATTAGACAGCTGTCATACATAATCAGCTGGTTTTCCTTGATGGGGGGACCCTGTGCTGTCCTGGTATCATGTTAATTAGCGACAAATATGCAGTTGGGGCAAGTCTGCTTCCAGCTGCAGAAAAAGCAGAGGACAGGTTGCAACACAGCTGAGAGGACAAGTCCAAGGACACACTTTGCTGTTTCCTCAAGCTGAAAGCAGCGACCAAGGTAAAATGGTCAATTCCAACCCCCTTAAGCCAGACATCATGGAGATGTCTTCATGCAAAGAGCTGGTGCATTACTGACACAATTCTCCCTGCAACAAAACACACACCTTTAGGAGAACTTAAGAGAATGCTAGCAATGTTTACCTGAGGGACCTTCAAGAAATTTTGCCCTACCTCAGCTCCCTAGATGCTCTTTTCCACAGTTGAAAGATCAGGATACCTGGCAGCTCACCCCACTTCTGATCTTTCAGTGATCTGTGCAAATACCAGTATGACACAAAATATTTTTGTCACAGAGTCTCCTCATCTATAACCCAGTGACCATGACACATAACAGCTGGTTTTGGACACCTGCAGAGAGATGAGAGGCTTAAAGCAAAAGTCAGGCTACAATATTTGTTGTGCTACTAGGGAAATAGAGACATTGAAAGGCATTTTCAAGCAAGTTTAGACATGAATATGAGAAAAATAATTAATTACTCTCAGCCTGCTCTTTTTGAGAAACCAGTTTTCAGTTCCAGACCAAACTCTCAGTCTGACCCCAAAGAGTCACTAAACATGAGCTGGCTCCTGGTAAAACATAAACATCCATTCTTGACCCACTGCTACAGTGGAAGGGGAGATGACCACAGGACTGTGCAACCACAAATCCAGAAAAACACCTTTGGTAACACACTGCAGCCAGGCTACAAACAAAAGCATGCTCCAGTCTAGGCCAGCCTCAGCACATGTCCTAGGACAGGTCCTAATCAAGAAGCTTCTAGATTTGTGTAGTGCTCACAAGGGGAATGATCTGTCACCTGCACCATGACCAGGCTGCTGGGGCACATGGGGGCTTGTGCTGCTCATTTCCATGCTAACAATATGAGAAAATGAAGCTTGAAAAGGTGGAGAGAAGAATGCTAAAGTTAAATCAGCTGGCATGACAGACTACAAAAAATGGCAGTGTGAGGTTGCTCTCACCTTAATAAAGACATTCTGATTCTATTTGCTCACTGCCATCAAGACAACCAGACTCATTCATTGCACAACCTCCTCCACCCTCCAGTCTTCACCACACACAGCCTGCTAATATCCACAGAGAAACAGCCACGCATTCATAGCTCAGAGAACTTCCAATTATGCACAGAAAACCTCAGGCCATGAGTCTGAATTAAGATTATATCCATTGCTTAATAACAATGACAAATTCATTCTGCCCCCAGAAAAAATATTTAGATGCAAACAAAAAGGGATGGAAGGAGGGAATGATGGATCTTCCATAGTAGCTCAGCAGACACAGATACAGCAGTCACAGGGCTTTCTTGGAGCACTTGCCTTTAGTGGTAAGAAAATGTAGATAGTAACCAGCAAGTGGGAAAACTCTCAATACCACCAGCAGGTTCTAGCTGGCTTTTATAAACAGACCCAAGCTGAAGCAACCAGGAGGATTAGACACAAAAGAGATTTCTTGTCCTGGAAGGACCAGCTGTTCTCATACCAGAAATCTGTGCAAGTAGCCCCTCTTATCATGAAAGGCCAGACTGTCCTGATCTTAGAGTCCAGTTCTCCTAATATCTTCCTGTGATAAAACCTCTGAACAGCAAGGCATTGAACTATACCTGCAACAAATTCTCAGCTTACAAAAGGCCTAAAACAGCTGTGCTGATTGAAAGGACTCCTTGTGCTTCCTGATGCCCAGACACCTTTCAGATACTGGACAGCTCCCTCATCCACTGACGTGCCACTGCCCACCTCAGCCTGTGACACAAATACAGCAAAAGCTGCAGACCACAAGGGATGAAGGGAGCAGGTCACTCCTCTCCATCCACCATCCAGCAATACAGCAGGAGGGCAGGAAACAAATCCCTCTGTGATTTTTCATGAGAATTCAAGAAGGGGTGTCAGGAAGGCAAGACATCAAGGTACAACAACAGGAGCCAGCTCACTCACCCTCCTCCAAATCTGGGACAGCTTTGGGGCTGTCCATAAAATACAGGTATACAATATCTGTGGTGCAAAGTGGGCATTCCTCCTGCTTACAGTTCTACAACATTATACTGAAAGCTAGTTTCCTTACGGAAATGACCAATTGTAAAAGTACAGTTGTTGTAATGTTTATTTTCTTCATTCATTTCTAGAAAACTGCTTTTATTTGTCATCCTTCTATAAACTGGGGCAGGGGGAAAGGATGAACAAGGGAAATATTTTTCTTCAAAAACTAATTTTACCTCAAACAAGGGGACAGCCATAAAGGAGAGAAGTTAGGAATCTAGAAGGAAGTCTGCTATAGACAGAGGGACTGAATCTTTTGTGTGGAAACCAGATCTCTTTTTTCCAGTTGAGAGAAAAAAACAAAACAAACCAAACCAACCTTATTTATCACTCAAAAAAAGGTCAGTGTTAGCCCTTCAGGCAAAGCTGCAGGTGTTATTTCCATATGCTTCATGTACCCTGAACTCCAGCTCTGGAAGCTTTCAACCTTTTGTATAAGAGCAAAGAGAAATCGTTAATATTTCATGTGTTGCTTCGCTTACTCGCAAGTTCCTTGGAAACTATTAAAGTGCAAGCGTAATAATGTCATCATTTACTTGTCATCTTCCACCTGCTCTTTGCAAAGAAAAGAAGAAAAGAATACCTGCACTTCTGCACTTCCATCCAAAGCCAGTGCAAACACTGTGCCCTATTCAATGAAAGACAAATTAAAGGTTCTTCCGGAGAGAGCTGGGGTAAAGAGGCAAGTATCCCAAATCACCTTCTGGATGTTCAAGAAAGTTTTTATAATTATCATTCTCTTCTGAAGGGGAGATAGTTTTCTGCCACAAGTAGTGCTGTTTCGATCTTCATCACCATCTTCTGAAGCAAGCACCTGTTCCTTAAGTTTCCAGGAATACTGCTCACCCAAAACTACCTTCAAAGCTGACATACAGAATTATCCAAAAGCACCATTTACACCTTCCACAGCTTAAAATACAACCTGTTCTAGAGTGAAATTAAGCTACTGTTTACACACAGCAGCAGCATGCTCATTTGAAAACTGTTGGAGGACTGGACTACTGCCAGGTAAATTTATCCTAAAAAAAGATGGTGCCTAGAAAGCAACAGTGTCCCACATCTTTTCCCTAGAAACACACAAATGACAAGGACTCCTGTGTGTCAAAGCCTTCCAAGTATCATCAGCAACTGCCTCTCATTAATAAAATGTTCTATTTCCTTCCTGGCCTGAGAAGGCCATTACCCAGCCTCATTCCTCTGCACAGAAGACTTTCTTTCCATTTTACCTTCAGTTCATTCACTGAGTTAATAGCTGATTGTTCCTGAACCAACACTGCCCTCTGTTTTCATTAGTCCTTCTTCCTCCCTACTATTTGTGACCTTAACACATTTAGAGAGAGCAAGCACTTCCCATCTCTGTCATCAATTCCACCAGTTTTACAAGCTTTTAGTCTCCACTCATGAGAGGGGATCTCTTTTCCCCAGTCATCTTACTAGCCCATCTCTGCCTGTCTTGTTTCATTTTCAATTCTTCTTCCTTGAGCATGGCTGACAAGAATTATACATAATTTTCTAGATGAGATCTTCCTAGTGCTTATAAATTATTGACAGGGGTTAGTTTTGCAAAAGGGAACAGACTTGCTCAAGTATTCAACACCAGCTCTCAAGCATTCAACAGCAGTGAAGCTACCTCCTTACCTGTGCTGGGGATTACATAACACCAGGAGGATGCTTGAATGAGGCTGGAAAGCAGACACTGACAGCAGCACTGGGCTGGCCAAGCCATAAAGGTCTGTATTAGTTGGGCTAACAGACCACTAGATTGGAAAACAAATCATCAAAAGCAGTGAGGGCAATGTAAGTTATTTCCTTCTCCCTGCACACACACATCAGAGACCTCTGGGAGATGCTGGGCTCCAGCACAACTCTGGCCCTTTCCAGGCACTGCTTTGCCCCGTTGTCAGAGCAGACCATGTTTGCTCCCCACCTTGTACACCCTGGTTTCAACAACCTGGTCCTGATGAGAGAAAAACCTGTTTCTCTGAGTGTTGTCATGGCTTCACAACTCAAATGAAGGTTCCTCAGCTCCTTCTGCAGCAAATGAAATACAGTGCTAACTAAGAAGATATAATCAAGGACAAATGCAGCATGTAAACCCAAATCTCTCTTTTGCAACCCAGAAAACAGGATCAATATTCTGCAAGGAGAATTCAATATATAGGAAGTTCAGATATACTCCAGAGATTTGTCCCAGAAGTCAGACTTCTCCAAGAGTAAACGATTGCTATGATTTTCCACCAACATAGTTTAGGATGGGAAATCTCTCTAGAAATCAGTGATTTAAAACAAAATATGCCTCGAAATCCTGTCCCTCCCATTTTTTCTCCTTTTCCAGACACTCCTGAAAGCAAAAGGATAAGAATAAAACTTATTCTGAAACTGAAAATATCCAAGATGTATAAAATATACCCTTACAAATATACACACAAAAGCTTGGCTAAAATTAAAGGTTCTAATTCCAGATGAGATAAAAGGGGGTTTAAAATGATTATGAAAAATAAGGAACGAAACTTAAAAAAAAGGGGGAAAGGAGCTAATTTCTTAACAAAACTAAGTATTTGACAAGGGACTTGCAGAATCTGAAGTGCAATAGTCAAATTGCTCCAGGTCTACCACAAATCCCACTCTAGCAGAAATTTTTTGGCCTCTGCTGATGTTTCAGAGTTCAGCAGATCCTGGAAACCCAGTTTTCTTGCAAATAAGGGGAGTATCACAGCAACTGCAGCCAGCTGGCTGGCAATACACAGACTCCGTACCATTGGGGAGTTTTAAGTTTTAAAAATTCAGCATCCCAATAGATAAAATGAATATAGGTCTTGCCAAGTGGCTGATGGCTTCCCTCAACCTGCCATTAGTTTGTTTTCCATAATGCACCACTGGCTCTTTCCTAGCATTCAGTAGCACCTCACCTGCCTCTCTCACAGCCTTTCCTACAGCACCAGGAGAAACCTGGAAACGCTGCCATACCCTCTTCACAAACATATGCACTGCATTTATCTGCCAAGGAGGCAGTGTGTGGCAGCATGTACTGCCTTAAGCTAAATGTCCTTGGTTTGTAAAGACTTCACAGATAGTGCAAAAGGGGCCTTTTAAAGGGAGCCACAAAAACCAGAACACAGACCTGGGGTTTAAGGCAGCAGTTTCCACACATGGGTTGTGTTTCCTTGATGTATGCTCCTAAGGGGGGAAACTATCCCTCAGTTTCACCTTTCAGTGGTGTCGTTTGACTTTGAGAATTCTTGGCAGCCAAATACCCACCATCTTTCTGGCTGCTGAGAACAAAACAAAGCAAACAACGTTTCAGCTTTACAGGCCCCAAGGCAGAGCACAGAGCATAGCTCACACCCTACACGGGCCATCTCCTGGCACAGCACAGCCCCAGAAAGCCACACAAACCCTTACCATTGCATTAAAATGCCACTGGCAGGTTACAGCCTCACATTCCTGGGCCTATAAACAACTCAGAGTAAAGAAGAAACTTCCCTGCAGTGTGTATCATCACACTGATGCCAAGCATTTTTCTGAAGCATCTGGTATTTGTCACAAGGTATGGGACTGCACACTTCATTCTTCTGATACCCCACCACAGTCCCCCATGGTGATGCCTCAGTTTCCAAGCATGAATCACTCAGAGGAGGCAGGGGATGCTCTTACAGGGATCAGCAGAGCGCGGCTTTGCCTCCAGAAGAGGGCACCAGCGCTGTATCCTCACCAGCATGAGGATGGCGAGAATACAGAGCTGCCTCCTCCCGGCCACACGTGCAGTGAGGGGCTCAGCCACACAAACGCACCCGGGTGACAACGCTGCCGGTGATGGATGAGGTGAGCAGGACCCATCTTCTTCCTACAGCTGTATCAGCTCTGCAGGGCTCACAGGAGCAAGCAGCACACTGTCACGTCTAAAGGGAGAGGCTCAAGGGCACAGCTGGAAAAGTGGATCTGCAGAACCAGAGGGTGCTGTGCTCACTTTAATGTCTGGCTGTAGACAGGCTATGCTAAAGATAGATGAAAAGCAAAATTTAACATAAACCAATGGAAAAGGCATCTAGGAACCAAGGTGTTTGGGCTACATACCCTTTGGCCCCATCACTGTTCTTCCTGTGCATATATTACCCTTTCCTTCCCTAGAGTGTGCTCATTTTTACTATTCAGGTCTTTTGAACAGAAATGGATTCCAACAAAAAAAAATTAATACAAGGATGGCCAAAAGCCAACTAAAGAATCCAATTTGCCCCATTCCTTTCACTTGTCTCTTGCCTATCCATCACCCCTGCAGCAATAAAGCTAAATTAGATAGTCTTTAGGCTGCTCCCAAACAGCCATTGTCACATTCAGCCCTGGTCACTCATGGCAGTGGGAAAAACTCCTTGGCTTCAGTCTCCTGGCAGGACAAGAAGCAAAATATGGAAGAAACTCTAACAACCAGACACTGCTCCTCTAAAAACAAATTACCTGGTCCCCTCCCAACAAGAGAGAAAGTAGAAGCATGTTCTCTCCAAGTCGTTTCTCTCCAGCAGGCTGACTTTGGGCTGGATTAATCAATAAGGTATGGCCAGGCAGTGCTAACAGCACTGCAGAGAACACTGCTTTGCACAGTGGTTAATTACTACAGAGAGTTTAATGAAGTTTAAAGAGACTGAAACCTTCTTCCTATCAATAAGGAGCAGGGTTTGTTACACGCCACCCTTATTCAATTAGAAGATGTGCTCACCAGGCTGCCTTCAGTCTCACCTTTGCATGCTAAGGAGCAGTGTATCAATCTACATCTTTGCCCAAATAAAGAGGCAGGAGCTACTGTCACCACAGCCACCTCCTGCCCTCCAGTGCACCCTGTGTGCGAAAAAAAGCCCCAGTGTTACA
Organism: Zonotrichia albicollis; assembly: GCF_047830755.1. Taxonomy (NCBI): domain Eukaryota; kingdom Metazoa; phylum Chordata; class Aves; order Passeriformes; family Passerellidae; genus Zonotrichia; species Zonotrichia albicollis. Next base: position 39,347,531 of record NC_133825.1, on the reverse strand, counting down.
CATGGATCTCTTTCCCCCTTTTCCAAAGAAATACAATGACTAACAAAAAAGCTAAAGGACTGACAGCCCTGGAGTCCAGTCACCACCAAGCAGCTCCATTCTAACAAACCCAGCTTCTCCTGCCATGGCCTGTCTGCATGTACAAGCCCAGGCCTAGAGAAGCAAATCCATAAAGGTTAGAGGGCTGTTCAGGACTGAACAGAATTTTTTCTTTCCTTCAATGAACACATTTGCATTTCAACCTGGATCTCCCTCTCTCTCTTTACCCTCCTGACTCAAGTATTATTCTTTGGACTACTGGGATAAAGTATTGAAATCAGTGTATCATTTGCTCACCCTGGCAGCACTCACCATCTAGACAGATAACAACATCCATCAGCACTGTCACAGATAAAGATCCCTTACTCCTGTTCCCACTGCAAAGCCTCATCTTCATCCTTGCCAAGAGTTTAAAATTTGGTGGAAAAATTAGCTTTTACCAAAACCAAGCATACAAGCTTTCAGAAAAGCAATGAAATGGGAAGTTTGGTGGGGATTTAAAGCCAATTTATTTCCCTTCAGTCCCATTACAGAAGTTGCAGAAGTAGGAAAAGCAAAGATGCAGGTTCAGATTGCTCCATTTACATTTCTATAGCTCGTACTCAGCTCTCATTACAAGAACCCAGCAGCAAGCTCACAATGTGGACTGATGCTTTTGATAACTGATGAAAATCACAAAGCAAGGGAGAGTCTGCATTTTTAAGTCCACTGCATAGCACTTGCTTATTTAGATCATATAAGGCATTGTTTGCTAAATACACAATTTCAGATCAAATTGCAGGGTATTTTTCTTTTGCCTATAGTCCAGGTTATTAAAGATATACAGGACTTGATGCTCTGCAACTTTCAAGGATCCAGAAATTTCCGGTACATTTTCATTTTGAAAGGAAAATATTATATTCTCTTATAGTTCCTTTCAGTTAGTCAAAATTTATTTCCTATGCAGCTACCTCAGGGGTAGCACAATGAAGTGGTTAAATTGCCAATAGAAACTATACATGAGAGCTGACAAAAAGGGGAAAAGAAAAAAAAGAAAGAAAATAGAAAAATAAGGAAGAAAAATTCCTGCTGTCTTTTGTGAAATAGAATAGGACAAAAAATTGGTGGGGAAAGAAATGTAATTCAAGAACCTCTGGGGTATGTTGCAAAGAGCAAGAAAGAAATTAAAAGCAATAAATAAATAGCTGACAATATCCCTTTTAAACCGCAAAAAAACAGGGTTTATATCTCCAAAGTGAACATTAACAATTGTTGTGTTGTCTGGATGGCTACAAAAACAGACAACCTTTGTGAATCTGGATCTCACATCATTATCCTTTCTCCCTTTCCTGCCACCCCAACAGTAATTTTTGAGCTAATTACAAGCCATGCCAGTAGAAGAATCTGGCCAAAGCAGATCTCAGGATTTACGTCCAGGTTCAGCGCTGGTCATTAGGAATCACACAACACACTGCCACTGTTTCCAAGATTAAAACTACAAGTTCCTCTTTGGCAGCACAGTGAGTCATCAGTGAGATAAAGCCCACAGCTGGCTGGAAGTTGATATGTGCTGCTCCTCAAAGCACAGAGACCTTCCACTTCACCACCTTGTCCTCTGTTCCAAGCCACCCAGCAATGGACACTTCCTGGGGCTGCAGCCAACACTTCCACCCTCTGCTGTGCCACTCTACCTCCTGCACAGCAGGAATTCTTTCACTGCAGACACCCCAGTTCCAACACCTCCATCACAGGCTTAACCTGGCAAGTGTGCCAGGGCCATCACTGCCTGCTCCTTGGAAGACCCCTCCTCTGGCATTCTCACCACCCACCCTCTGCCCTGTGCCAATCACTCCCTGAGCACAAAGCTGTGTTTTGCCTGCTTTCCACCCACAGCCTTGGGTTCTCTTCTATCCAGATTTGCAAAATACTCCTGTGAATGAGGCAAAGACCTGCAAGCTTCAGGCTCCCAACACAACCAGCCCCCACCATCCAGTTGTAAGAGCAAAGAACTGACCCCAAGGGGCCAAGAAAGAAGCCAAGGGCAGGGCAAACATCTGCTCCCTACTGCCCACTGTTTCTCAGCTGCCCAGGGCAAAGTGGTTCCTCAGACACTGAGGTTCCCATGTGGATTCCCTCAGCATGACAGGAGCTGCCATCCCAGTTCAAAGGTGTCTCTGCCTTCACTGGACAGCTTAGAAACTGAAACTTAAAAGGCTTTTCAACATCAAGGCCTCTATCTTTTTGAGCCAGCTGTAGGGCTTTTTACCCTTTCAGATTATGCAGCCACATCCCAAGTATAATGACCAAGCATGGTTGAAATCAGCTTATGCGAATTCAGACAAAATTTGAAAAAGAAAAAGAAAAAAAAAAAAAGGAAGTAGCAAAAAGAATAAGTGTACCTATAAATATAAAAATAAGTTATCTCCCTGGGAAAGTGCCAGACACAGGCTGATGTTCAAAAAACAACAGATCCTTCCCTGGCTTCTGTGTAGCACGCAGAGTCTGTGGACAACAGTTTATGCCCTGACCCAGCCACAGACCATTCTGAAGTACACAGAAGGTTACACCTTGCCAGTCAAATCAGTCAAGCCTCTCTCAGAGCCTTAACCTCAAGCACCAGAGCACAGGTCTCAAAACTGGGCACATGCATCTATTTGCACAGGTGTAAGTGCCACAGCTGCAACCCCAGCTGCTGAGGCAGCTTAATGCAGCAAAGGAACAGCACACACCTACAACTGCCTCTCCCAGCTGTCTCTCCCCCAAAAATCTCAAAAAGCCAGCAGATTTACAACTGCTTATCCATGAGTCATAGGCAGTGTACTCATCAGATTCAGAAAAGTTGGTTCAAGGGTCTTGTATTGAATGACCTCTGTTTTCCCTCTGGAAAATAAATATGCCAAGGAAGCCCAGGATGAAGAAAGCAAATCTCCTGGGATGCTGAAGGAAAATGATGGATAAGAAGCAGACAAATGTTATTTGGGAATGTGATTGTTTGCAACAGCATCATGCAGTCATTATCAAGTGGATTTCCTACACATTGGTTTTTCCTACATGACTTGTTATTAGTGGCTCTGTCTGGAAGGTTGGCCATTATACACGAATGTCTTCTAAAACTAGGACAGCCATGAAGTTCATACAGCTACAGTGCTGGCCACAAAATTATTTACACTGTCTGGGAAGCAAAATGTATTCCCAATGAGCTGCCCCCAGCAAAACCAAAGGTATCACAGCTTGTGACCAAAACAGAGACAGGGACATGCCGTCATGTAATCAGGAGCAGCAGGCTCTAATGAAGCCACATGCTGTCACTCCTTTTAGACTACAAATAAAGCTTAACCATTCTGCAGCAGAGGCAGAAAACAGAATAAACCTCTGGCCTCTATCACAAGGATATCAGATTGGCAAATGCTGAAGAACATGTCTACCTTTGAAATCTGTAGAGACAGGCCAGTTGAAACATTTCTTCTCCAAACATGAATCAGCCTTTTCCTTTCAACTGGCTGTAGAGAAGACAAAGAGCATTTCTGAAGCTCCAACTAATATCAAACACCAAGATCTTGGATTAACTAAAGTGCAGGGATTCCAAGGGCCTTTACCCAAGATACAGTCCATGGATGGTTCCTTAGGGCTTCTCTCAATTTGTTCATTACTTTGCCATTGTTTTTGAAGGGCTGTGCTCTATTTATGAAAACAAACAGGCAAATAATACACCCTTCTTCCAAGCTGTCTTTCAGTCATCCTTCGGACAGAAGAATTAATCAGAAAAAACAAGCACATGCTTACCCATAATTTCTTTTTTAGAGTACCCATAATTTCAATTTTCTAAAGTTGCACAGAGATTGGCCCCACTTTTATGGAGGTGAGAAGCAGAAAGAGGACAAGCCTCGTCATTATAGTTGGGATGTGGCTGCATAATCTGAAAGGGTTCAGCAGAGAAAGCCCTACAGTTGGCTCAATCCACACATGTGCAGAGCACTTTGCAGAGGCACAAGCTCATGTACCAAATGCACTTTGTCTGCAGTAGGCCAGGTGTGTATCTGTGTAAAAGAAATCTTTTCTGTATCACTCCACTGTGATCTCTCTATAGCAGCATCAACATAGACAAGCAGCTCCCAATTCTCCCATAACTAGGTCTCTGCACAGGACATGCACACCCAGAAACACAGAATCAGTCTTCTTAGAAGCCAGAAGTTCATGATGAAAGAAGGAGGGAACATCAAAGTTATGTCACTTGAATAGTAGGGGCCACAGCTGTAATGCAACCCTACTTTTGCATAGCAGCCAAGGCTCTAATATGCAGCATCTTTCATTTCTGCTCTCATATCTGTTCTTTGTTCATGGAACAAAGCCTGATCTACTTACAGATTTCTACTTATATAATAATGCTGAAGTGATGATGAGCTTTATTATTGTATTTATTATTAACCATGCGGACTAGAAAAGTCTCCACCATGAGTTCAGTTTACCAGGATGAGAATACATCAGCAGAAGTGAATCTATGTAGGCAGCAGAGGCTGGCAGAGAGGAGGAGGGATTCAGTGAGTCACCCACAGCACTTGTCTTGAGGCAAATTTCTGCTAGATCTCTACATCAGCTCTTTGGCTTTTCTCCGCCTAATCCCTAGGGTTAAGTGAGACCACACAGGCTACAGAAGGGATGAAACAACCCCTTTTGGCCCTTTCAGAAGACATAGTTAACATCACAGTCCAGACAGATTCCCAGGGACAGAAATCACACCAGTGTCTCCTGTTCCTCTTCTAGGATTCACCCACTGGCTAAGCCCTAGCACTGCTCAGCTTGTCTCTGGAAGCCTCACCTATCTATTCTCCTGGAACAGCACCTACTGGGGAACACCAGTTGCATGAGAGCAAACAAAGTTTTTAACATCATCAACACAAGGTCTGGGATTTATAATTACTGGGATACCAGAGGTGACTCTCTCACTTCCAGCAGAATATTCCAACCAACAGTTCCAATAGACACAGCCTAAGCTTCAAACATTTCAGCCTCCTCTTGCCCTCCTACATGAGATCACAGCCTGCAGAGACTCTAAATTCATCTGTGACCAGGGAGGACTTCATCCTCTGGGGTTCTTCTGAGCACAAGGCCTGCTTGGCTTGGTGAGGCACCCCTGATGCTTCTCCCACCAGCCCCACAAAGATCCTCTAAAACAAAGCACACTGAGAAAATGACAGAGGCAGAAAGTATCACAAAGAAAGAGAAGAGATGCTGCACCACAAACCTTTCAGATCCAAACCTAAAACCTTTATCAGGAATAAGAGAGACAACGGAGGAGGAGTCACCCAGGCAAGCCAGAAGAGAGTGGCAAAGGCTCTGTATGAACTCACTGGGAAGCTGTGCTCAAACACTTCCCCCTCTGTCTTCCCCCCTTATCAACCAGCAACATTTTGATTGTCTCATTTTAAATTTGAACTTCTTAAACAAATTACAACAAAGCTCATGTGAGGTTAATCATTCCCTGTTTCCTCTGGCATTCATTTTAATAGTACTAATTGCAATAAACACATTTAAAATTAATATGCATGTTATATGCATATATCAATTGCATTCTAATTTACCTTTGACTAACATCCACAGACTGAACGTGGTCTCAATAATAAAAAGCTCTGACATAGCTTAACCAACCTCTGCCTGCCAGACTGCCCCCACAGCGTTAGGAATCCATGACAGATGAGATAAATGAAAACATGCAAGCCACCAGCAGCAACCTGCAAGCTCAGCCTGTAACACAAGGTAAGGATGAGCCTTTTCTCCACGCTAAGCCATCTCCATTGCCTGTCATTTTGGAAAGGGGCTCACTCTTACAATTCCAGAGTACACTGACAAAGTATTTCAGATCTGTTTGGAAGCAGGGAGGATTTCATTTTCACTAACACAGTTGGTTTAGCCATTATCAGCCACCTCCCTCTTCACAGGACACAATTCCTTCTAAACATCCATCAGCAAGGCTCTGCCAAGCAGGGCCCTGACAAGGCACAACCCCAGTGGGACCAGCAGGAACCTTCAGCAGGTCAGAGACCAAGAAGCATTTTTGCCAATACCAGAGACAAATAGAATCAAGTCTATTGACTTGACATCCCATCTTTAGCTGGGATGCTGTAATTGCTAAGTGTGGGTGACCTGTCCCACAGTCAGTTTATAAATCAGTTAAACAGATCACAAATGAATAAAGAGGCACTGAGAGAAGAGCTGGAATTATTTCTGCAGCTCTTACACATTCCTTTCTCTGAGCTGTTTGTTCTGCCCCTCTGCCAGAGGACATGCTCATTACAGCAAAAATAAAGAGTGTTCCTGAAAACCACAGACATATCACAGATTGAAATATGTGGATATGTCCAAGATGTGAAACCCAACCAGTGCTGGATTTGCAGATGACGGCATACCTGCCACATCTCCTTCAGATCAGACTGCCAGGCTGAGTGAGGAGCAAATGAGAAGATCTCACACACCCTGCTCTCTGCTACAGGCATAACCCCACCCTGAAGGAAGGATGAGAGAGGAGCTCCTGGCTCTGGCAAACCCTGGTGTTGTCTCTCCTGAGTTCAGCAGCAGCACAGAGGGAGGATGAACATCATTCAGCACTGAACACTCACATGAGAGGTACCAAGTAAAAACAGGGGCATAACTTGACAGCTTCCCATCCATGCCTGTGTCTACAGTCAGACCTGCCCAGGCAGCAAAAGGGAAGGTTGAATACACTGTTGCTGAAGAATAGTTTTTACCAATCTTGATGAGCCATGAGAAAACCTACCTCAAGAGACTGCTAAAGATTTACTTCAGCAGCATTATCCTATCTCTCCAGACAACCTACAATCTGGCCCTGGTCTTACTCCAGCATCTTTTGGTGTAACCTTTCTTAAAAGACTTTCAATGAGCATACTTCCATCTAAAGATTCACAGAAAGAAAATTTATACAAATATTGGAGCACAGTTCTGTCCCATTGATCTGACCTCTGCTCCAGGACTTCAAACCCAACATTTGGACTTTTCCAGCTGGACACCCAACCAATGCCAAATGACCTATGAAGCTAATTCAAATTAACAGGCACACTAAATGCTTGTATGAAGGAGTTCATGAGTCAGCCGTGGACAAAGAATGAGTCATAGGAGATACATAGGAGATAATTTTGAAGAATGAGTAAACCTGAAAAAAATCCCAAATTGCCAATGAACAATATGCAAGTAGAAAAACATGTTCAATTTACAAAAAAAGTTAATTGCTATGAATTAGTCAGATGGCTCTAGTCACATAAACATATCTATTGTGGGCTGCTGTTGCAGTTTATATGTCACAGTTGAGCAATTTGAATCTCTATTAAAGGTGTCTCTGACTTTAACGAGAGTTACTGCAATGTATATCAACAACACAGAAAGACAATACCAGAAAGAAATCCAGTGCCACAAAAATGAAGCTGCCTTAGCTTCAACAACAGAGGTTGCTTTCCTGAGCACCCCTAGGTTCCAGCCCCACTGCAGGCCTCTCAGGGACAACTCACACTGGTCCATATCCCTCCCAGGGCTCCACAACACTGGAAAAACAGAATTGCTGATTCCCATTGACCAGGGTCCTCAAACTCACTATTAAATAAGAAAGGAGATGGGGAAGCCTAAGGACTTGGTCAGCTGAGAGAACACAGCCAGTCCTTCCTTTGCTCCTGCAGCTGCTGAAACACTCCATGTCCTCAGTCCATCCCTAATGATTATGGGAGATCACCCCCAACACCTTTCCACAGAGGAAAAAAAAAAAATAATTAATCTCTGCCCATTTAAGAAAATAGTTTGATCATACACTTTGCTCAGCCACCAAGTGACACCATCAATTCTATTCCTCAAGATCACATACTTCCATTTGCTTCACCAGAGACAAGTACCAGGACAGACCCAGCAGCACAGAGGCTCCTGCAGCCCTCCTATCAAACCTGCAAGCCTCCTGCCTACCTGAACCCAAAACTTCCCCAAGCACCTCCCTCCGAGCATGGAGTAGTATTTCAGAAGGTTCAACAAAGTCAGGCAACTTCTATAATTTAGTAAATATTTGCTATTTCTCTCTTCCTATTTCCAGGTCACGCATTAAAACTGACCCTTGACAGAAGCACAGCTTCTCTGCAGCACTAATGCTTTGGGGATGCATAAGGGCACAATCACACCCTGAAATCTCTCTGCAAATACCACTCTAGAGATTCTCACTGTGCTCACTCCCACCCTCTTCAAGGTAACTTACCATCCCCACAGACATTCCTGGGGACAAGTTCAGATTTAAGTTCCACTCACCCTCCCCACCTTTTTAGTTTTGATTTTGATCTTTTGATTGCCACCAATTCTTGACAACAACAGTCCCACAAACAGTGACATTACCACAATGAAGAAGAACAATACCCAGACATGGGGATTTCAAAAACCACAGGACTCTCCTAACACAGCTTTGCCACTCAAAGCATTTTAACATCATACTCCCCATTCCATGTTTCTGAGTCTTTTTACACCTAACCCTTCCTAAACCATGTCCTCTTAGAAGAAACCCAAGTCTTCTTAAAAGAAACACAAACTCAAATCATGAAGTAGATTATTTCAATTAGTTTTGTTAACACAGCTGAACAAAATGAAGCCTGGCTTCCAAATGTGCCCTTATGACCTTTATTTTCTTGTATGGTTTTTATCAGCCTGTACATATAAGGATGGATATGTGAGCAGGAAGGTACAGTTTTTTATTTTACTTTTAGTCATGTTTAGTGCTATACAGTTCATTCAATGGTAGTCAGTCTGCTGTCAAACAGTTGTAAAGGAAGTGTTTTAATTAACTAATTTCCTAAAGCTTCCAGTCACTGACCCCAGTTCTGCCAAGAATATTACCTGTCTCAGGATAAAGCACCTAGGTTTTATGAGCACCTGCAGCCACATCAGAATCAGGGCAACATCTCCCTGCAGGATGAAGTAAAATAAAGCTTTCAAATAATCCCTCTCTGCATGCCAGCACTGGCACCCATCTCCTAGGAGACTCACCAATTCATCTAGTATTGGACCCCATATTTATAACCAACCCTTAAATCCCAAATGAGTGACAAAGCAGTGAGCTGAAGGCTCCCATGATTCACTGGTAGGAAATGTAGTCAGCATTCAATAGCCCACGTCTGTTAATAACCCAACTAATGCATAATGCCAAATGGATCTGTTTCCACAGCACTGCTTTAAATACAGAACATTTAGTCAGTCTGGAAAGGACTTTATAGTTATTGACACACAGGAGGGAAGAGTATTTTTACCTTTTCAAACCAAGCTTTCCCACCTGACAGCCATACAGCTCTAAGTAAAACTAGGACTTGGTTCCAAGTCCAGCTAAAATAACAGCAGTAATATAACCCCTTGCCCAAGAAAGGTTGAGAAATAGATCCTCAGGAGGTTGGGAAAGCCAAAAAATACCTGAAAAGGCATAAAAAACCCCAAAAGGAAACTCATCAGCCCTATCAAACATGTCAAAAAAGTAGAAGCAGAAGCAAATCTGCAACCACCAAGCAGTTGGATAAACCCAGAGCAACACTCAGTGAAATCTAAAGAGCTGATCTGCACTTAAGCAGCTCTGACCTGCACAGCTGCTAAACTGTTACCCTCAAACTCCCCGGTGTTTTACTACTTTTCCTTACACTCTGTGCTGGATCATGACAGGCAGGCTGAGTAATGTAAAAAACTACCCATGGTGACCAGAAATTCAAGTAATGACCTCAAAATTACTTGTAAACAATTTTCATGAGTGCTCCAAGCTTCAAGTAAACACAGAACACAATGCAGCAGCATTTTGGCCCAAAAGACTCCAATCCTTCCAGCCTCCAATGAGACCTGAAGTGTCAGGAATGGTTTCCTTTTTCTCATTTCTCCATTCCCATCAGCCCCTGGCTACCTAGCACTAGGAGAATGCTACCTTTTGAGACACAGCATGCCCCCAGTCAGGGGGGAACACCAGGGCATTCTCATCCAGTTGAAAAAGCATTGCATCTATAGGCTATATAGCTCTATAAAAGCAGGCAGGAAGAATAAGTTTTGAAATATAATTACACCATAACTAGACAGCCCAAATGGCTGGTCAGTGCAGAAATAAACCAAGGGCTGGTTATGCAACCACCCTGATGCAGCACAGACCCAAGCTGCTGCCAGAAACAGTAGTCATATGCCACTTGACCACCCCCAGCTGTTCATTCCCACAGCAAACCTTGTGCCAACCCTGATAAAATGGGTGATGAATTCTGGGGGAGGAAAAGAGAGCTGAAAACTGCACAGACATTCTGGAGTCTCTGAGTCCTCCACCTGATGGATCAGCTCTTTGGCAGCGCTGGCCCAGGGGAGGCCACGGGAACAGGCTGCAGCACAGCCGAGCACAACAGCCTCAGCTGGCAGCACACACACAGTCAGATGGAACCACAGTGTGCCTACAGTCTTTTAACTCCTCCACTTAAGAAATGTTCCTGTCACAGAGCCTTCTACGAAATTGGTTGTAATATTCCTGAATGCACTCTTCTGCAGGATGGAAATGCTATTACTGTCATGTTACCACCCTGTAAAACCCAGCCCATGACAAAAAACCCAGCCCATGACAAAAAAACTCCCAGATAAACACTGGATTCAAAGAATCCAAGTTTTGCTGAAGCTTAGTAAATACATGGCTTGGAGACACTGCTAAATATAATGGAGTGAAAATGGGACAGCACTATTCATTCTGCTTTCAGGTTCTTTGCTGTAATGCATTACACATGTATTTGCCCAAACCAAAGTTATATGTGAAGGATTTCTGAAAGGGATTCAACATGGAATGTACAGCCAGACAAGCTGCTGGAAGAGCTAAGGTTAGAGAAAGTTCAAGTTATCAATAAATGGGAGGAGTTATAAAGCACAAGAAGCACTTAGAAACTTTTCAGTACCTAAATATTAGAGCTCTGTCAATAATTTTGCTTCCAAACATCTTTCTAATAGCATATTCCTTTGACCAAAAGCAAACATTTCTCTGTCCTTTTGATCTAAACATTTTGTTCTTATTCCAGACTTGAAAAACTGAAGTGGTTCCCCACAACTGAATACAAAAGAACACCTTTGCTAAATATTATTTTTAAGAAAACAACCATAAATAAAGCACACACAAAAAGAAAAAGAAATCACACACAAAAAAATAGAAAAGCTATGGCATTTCAAAGAAACTTTCATTTCTTCACACTTTCTTCCCCAAAATAATTCTAGTATAATTGGTCAAAGAATTTAAGAAAAAGATGTAAGAAGCAGCAAATAAACACATGGGAATAATGAATGGTTGGTGAAAGCAGTGTATATTTACCAATTCAGTCTTTTAAAGTCCCTCCTGCCTTGTAGAATAAGAGCTTCTTTTCAATGAGAAGAAAAAAAATGAAGTAAAAAACAGAACAACTCACAGAAAATTCTCCCTACCTGGCTCAAAAATCAACTGCAGGACAATACAAAGAGGAAAAAAGTCATAACCTCTTCACTGTAAGAAGGATTGCAAACCATAAAGTTTCCCACAGGTGTCTTTCTTTTTTTGAAATGATACAGATTAAAAATCAGAAATCCCAAGATCATACATGGCTGATGTCTCATCACCAAAACACTCAACTTCCCTGAGCAGCAAGGAGACAAAATCCATTTGCGATTCTTCTTTTTCCAAAGGAGGAATCTGAGTAGGAGGCAAGACCTGCTCCTGACTGCATAACAGCACAACAGCAAGAGAAACAATTGCTCATGAACATTCATGAACTAGTTTGGGTCCCTGGCTGCTCCTGTTCCAGGTTCAGAGCACAAGGCATCATACACTGCTATCCACACCGATGGAAGCATTCATTCCCTCAAAGCTTTGGATACCATGTGGAGAGTCAGAGGCTGCAAGACTTTAAAAAGTTTTCTGGGAGAAACAACCTCCCCATCTGGCATGAAATTAATTACTTTCCCTCATGCCTTACCATCTTCCTAAGGATTGGAGTGTGCAATCAGGAGTGTGCATGAAGGGCTGTGGGAGAATGGGACAGGGCAGGGAGTCATCAGCTCCTCAAAAAGGAACTCACCAACAATACAAAGTGAGCTGTGCTTGCAGGGATCTCATTTTCTGCAAAGAGGGATCAGATATGCTTGGACCCAACAGCCAAGTGGGAACCTGCTGCTGTAGCAATCAGTAGAATCACTGCAATCTCAAGCAATCTACAGGACTGAATAATCATCAAATAATCATCTTGTTAAGTTTCTACAAATCATTAATTCCATTAAGTGTCAAGGTTAACAAGGGTCCTGTCAATATCAATGGTTTGGCACAGAGGAATTCAATACTTAGAGATTCAACCAGCACTATTATTGAAACATGCAAGCAATAAGATTGTCTCTTTTTCACCCACTCCTACCACCAGGCAATCCCTACCCCACGTGCAAGCTGCAACTACAGCTGCTCAGAAGTTTCTGACAGATTTCCCCCAGAAAAGACACCAACTGAATGTGTTTTGCAGAAGCACATTCATTCAGCGAGCCTTCTGCTGAAACGTAAGCTCGCGGTGCTCGGCCAGCTGCCAGGAGAATTCAACTGTCATATGGCACAATGCAGAGTGCACGAGGCAGCTGAGTCCTCAGAGCTTGAACTGCTCAGGCTTCCAACATGCACAGCTCTCCAGGCAGGATCTCCATGAACTTTGCAAAACCCAACATGTTCAAACCATGAGAGAGTCACACCAACTCTGTGCAACCTCTAACCCTGTACCACCTGGGAAATGAATGTACAGCAAGTCCTCATGCAGCTTAAAAGCAGGGTTTCCCCAGAGCTCAGACTTTCACACAGTAATGCAAAAATAACCCTTCTGCAAAATTAGTATTAACAGTACCATAAAGGATATCAGTGCATTCCCTAGAAAGCTTTTTTAATCTCATGTTCATCTCCCCTTTATTAATCATGTTTATTCTCACAAAGCCTGAAGAAGCAAGTCTTCAGGCTGTTTACATCTGAGATTAAGCTGGCCGTAGTTGGAGCAAGTAGACAGACTCATAAGCAAGATATCTCATTCTAATGCAGAAATCTTCACAGCCAAAAATAAAGAGAAGATGAAATATCGAACAGTCCCATGATGGCAACAGAATGCTTCCTAAAACACTAAGGTTTTCTAACTTCCCTCAAAGCATCAGTTAGTTTAACAGTAATAAATGTAGACAATAAAATCCAGCTTTTAGGATTCCCAATCACCAAACTCCCCAAGCAAAACTAATTTCTTCTTTTCTTATTTTTCTGCAAACATGTTTTAGGTTGCAGTCCTTAGGAAGAGGCAGTACAGGACACTAGTGCACCAGCTGTCACATTCCAGAGGAAACAGCACTCCCATGATTTTTTCCCTACACCTAATGTTCAGCTAATAAACCACTTTCCAAACTTGAAGTCAAAGTACCATTCTCAACTTACCACCACAAGTTACCAAGAAGCAGCCACATCAAACTGATAAACTCATTTAAAGGAGTTTAGCAGGAATCCACAAGCAGTTCCTGTACTTTAGAGGCTGCCAGTGTTTGACAGCTCAGTTTGGAAAACACAAAGGAAAGTTGCGTAAATATTACACAGGTGTTAATTAGCCAGCACAAGAACCTGTTTGACTCCATGCTGAGTTAAAGCAAGGTTGCTCCAGCAAAAATCCTTTACCTTGACTCTGCTAAAGGAACAGTAACTCTTTAAATCACTCAAGTCTCGTTTTAAGATCACATCTTATAACCCTGGAAGTCTCAGCGTTCAATAATCAAACCCCTTGCTAAATCAAAGACTGGGAAAATTGTATTCCTCTGAATAAAAAGTATCATGAATCAGCAAGAACATAACAATACCACTATCTTCTAGAGCAGAGGAAATCAGAACTGTTTAAAGTAGCATCTCTGAGACTCTTTCATGCTAAGTATCTTCTCCTCTTGCAGCTCTTTGATCCCTGTGGGTACAGTAGAATCCAGTCACAGAGAAGTGCAAGACAATTGTAGGCAGTCACCAATTTGAGACAGCATTAATGTCATAAACCCCCTGCTACCAGCAAAGAAAGAAGTGTTCAGTACTTCCTAAAATTGGACAAGTCTGAGATCTTAGTTTTGCTTTATTTTTTTTCAACTTTCTGTTTGTCCAGGTCTCAACACCTCCTGTTCTGGCAGGGTTTAGGGCACCTCCCCACTCCCTCTGTGCTAACCTTCAGTTTGCCAGTTTTGGGGGAGCTCTGCACTTGGTTATGGCTTCTCAAGGGAGATGAGGCACTGTCATGCCACAGGCTGAAGTGGCACTAACAGCACACTGAATACAGGGCTCTACACTGCTCCACACAACAATCTTTCTTAGCTGAAGTTGGTTTTGAACCAAAAGTTGACTGAGAACTTTTGCTCCAACTGGCAGATCTTGATGCTGTCCCAATATCCAGAAGATGACAGCCATCAGGTATGAGATTTTTGCAACCTGTCTGTATCCTCTTTTAAGAAATCCTGTTCCCAGAATAACCTTCCCTGGCATTCCAGCATTCTTCCACCAAGCACAGCAGCCAGGCCAGCCAGCAAGCCACCAACAAGCAGGTGTTATTCTCCACTGTGCCTTGCTCTTGGCACACTACCCTGCTCAGATCCTATGATATACAAGTCCAGATTCTCCTCAGAGCAAGAATTCCACTAAGACAAAAGACTGATTTGAGGATGGATCATGAGCCTCTCATAAGGATGGCTGTTTAAAGGAAAGAATTTGATTCACTGGATGTCAACTCTTCTAAAATTATCTCACTACTCCTGTTGGAAATTACTCCAAGTTTAAAAATTTTTATGTAAGTTTAGTCAAGGGTTTTGTTCACCTTTGCCCAGAGGAAGGAAAATTGAAGCTTCTCCTCCAAGGATTACTTCACCATTTGAGGCCTGATGAAGTTAACATCTCAACAAACTGGGAGTAGCTCAGAAGACGCACAAAAGATAATGACCATCAATGAACATCAACTCCAAACCTCAGCCCTGACACCTGGTCTGGGAAAAGAGAGATAAGATAATGAGAACCTAATTAACATTGAAGGCAAAGGGATTTATAACCAATAGGAAACCAAATACTGAGATTTAACTTGGGACCAGTGAACATTGAACCAATGAATTCCTATGGGTTTTGACTGTATAAATACCTGAAAACTCTAGAAAAAAATAACATGTGATGGAATGACTTTCTCTGCACAACCTGAGCAATGTGTGGATGAAATTATTTCTGTTGCACATCCTGGCCAGAATAAAGTAATGCCTTGATTCTCTAACACTAAAAATGCTGTTGAAGAGTTTTTGTTTTTCCCAGTTTCAGTGACAATGCCACAGAAACACAGGGAAGGCCACTCTAAGTCAGCACAAGGGTCCATTTAACCCACAGTTCTGCTTTGCCACAGCGGTCACTTCCAATACCTAAGGCAGAATGAGGTCAAGGTAAGTATACATTAACCCTAATATTCTCACAGTATGTGGTAATTTTTCATCTTAAGGGATTCTTTGAGTTTTTACTCATGACTGAGTCTACAAAAGACCAGCATGATAATTTACTATGGGTGAGCAAAAAATCACAGAGTTTCACCCTGCAGTGGCTTTGTTTTCAAGGCCACAAATGCCATGAGGTTTCCTTGGCTCTTTTGCAATCCCTAAAAGACAGCTGGCTTATTACATTGTCTCCAGCAAGTAAAGTGGAGGCTTGCAGTCTTACAAGAGTCTTTGTTCTCTGTCCCCATCCTGTCCAAAGCAGATAATGAAAAAACATTGTACATCTGCATAGATCTGGCATGCCATCTATCTGCAAAAAGCACTGCTGGCTGTCTGGATCACATCTGTTTAAAGATCCATTTGAGCTTTTCCATCTATCTGGTGCTTTGAAATCATGGGGTACAGACAAGCCAATTATGAACAATTAAGTTACCACACATAAGAAATTACTGTTTCTCAGATGAGCAGAGGTAATTGGCCATATGCAAACTCACAGCCTAGTCCCAATGGCCAAGAAAATTGGTTTAACTTGTATTTTCTTGTAACACATTTTGCTACCTGTTTGCAAGGGAGTAAAAGAACAACCATAATCAACTAGCGCAGCTCAGGGCATCAGCTTTTATCTGCTTTTTAAGAAGGTACACACAAGTAGCCTGTTCATTCCTATGGTGAAACCTTTAGAGATTGTCTATGTTACTCAACTTTACCTCAGCAAACAAATCACACTTCACAAACAAAACCAGTTTCATTTGAAATAGAAGCAAATTGCTATTTAAGTAAAAACATAGAGAAAAAAATGCAACAGGGAAAAAACAGATTTACTTGCTACTTGTTCCTCCTCTAGGTAATTAATTCAGAAGCATATCTTAAACTATGCATATTCTTTCAAAAACACAGAAATTGAGCCTATGAATTACTTTAGTTTTATGTCAAAATAGACTTACAGCTTCTCTTGCTTGCAGTAAATTACCTGGGGAAAAAAAATCACATTATTGAGGAAAATTACTACAAAACAACCACAGTAGACTGGCTACAAGATGAGATAGGAGCAGGTGGGAACATCCTCAGAAATAGCAGAGTCACATAATTTGAGGGTCAGCTCTAATCCCAGGAGGGTAAATGGGTCACAGCAAAACATGAGAAGAACCAACTCTACAGAATTTATCACTCAGTAACATCCCGCCTTTGGTGCACATTAATCAGGCTGTGAGGAGAGCCAGGGAGGAGGCAGACAGGCACATGTGGTTGCTATGGAGTTAAAGGCTTGAAGGAGATACATGGAAACAGCACAACTGCATAGAGCACAGTTAACTCTTAAACTGCCTTAAACTCTTAAACAGCTCCCTGGCCAGCATGAATATCCATCTTAAGAGAATTCTCTTAAATACCCAAGAGTGCCCATGAAGACTCAAAGTCCAACCAAAATCCACCAAGGCAGAGTAGTTGCCCCACATTAAAAACCAGAGTGCTGGACAAGGAGAGAGGACCATGCTTTGCAGCACACAATCTCTGCTGTCTTTGTAGTTTAATACTTTGATCTGTCACACACCAGAGAGCAAAACTAACTGTTAGAGATCTATGCAGAGAATTAGTTACCCCAGACAAAAAGTAGGGGTAAAAAAAAATTTTAAATCATCATAAAATTTAATACATCCATGGTTCTGAAAAGTTAGAAGTGTGCTGAAGTCCTAAGAAGCCCAAACAGATCCCTTCCCCAAGAGCACACATCTTTAAGGGTTTGGACTTTTTCTGCCCCATGGCATCATTCAGCACTGCTTGAAAAAGCCACCACATGCTGATGTGAGTGCACAAAACTCACATATAGGCAAGGATTGGGATGAGGCTGGCACAGGACATGCTTCTTGCACAGACTAAACAAGGAAGAACTTCTTGGAAGACAATTTCCTGAAGTAAATGTTTTAGGGATGGGAAAAGGGTTCTGGGAGACTAGGGAAGGAAATGAGGTAAAAATCCTGAAGAAAAACACATTGGAGCTGATGACTGCAGTAACAAAGCACATTTCATGGATAATCCAACCAGCTACTTCCAGATCACGAGAAGCTGCTGCACATCCAACTCCCTGCAGAGTTTCCTAGCAGGGGCTGTCTGTGTGTGTGTGTATATATATACATATATGTAGATAATCAGCAAAGTTTCTATTTTCTCCTCCTACTTAAGGGAGTCTTTTAGTGAGCAACCTCCTACACTGCTATTTTTACCTGCTCCTAATCAGTGTGTTCTTAAACATTGAGAGACTCTGAGAAGAGCAGTTCAACTCCTCCAGTGCACAGCCCACAATACACTGAGTAATATCTGAGTGGCAGCTCTTTTCCCATCACCCAGGAGAAAAGAATTTTTTTCTTCTTTTATGTTTTGTAGAGCACTAGGAAGAGCTGGTGGTCAAGGCCTGGGGGATCTCATTCACAGAATGCTGAGCTTGAACTAAAGGTTCTTTGAGCAGAGATCATTAGCACCACAAGAAGTCAAGTAGAGAGGACTGGATCCAAAGTCAGACTTTTCAACTACTGATGTAGTAAATAGTAATACTGAAAATAACCCAAAAAGCTGGGCAAACTCTTTTACTGCAATATTTTCTCCTCTCCTTTTTATCTCCTTTCATCATAAAGTTTTCAGTTTTCACTTTCAATGAATCATCATTGCCAGACCCAAAAATGTCTGATCTCAGCCTCAAAGTAGGCATTAACCTGTGGACATAATTCCCAAAAGACCAGGGTGCCTCAGTCCTTCCAAGGAGTCCCTGAGATTTATGATAACAAGACGCCCAAGAACAAGGAGATGGCACCAAATCCTGATGCCAGCTGACAGCTCACTAATGAGTGAGCTGCACTCTCAGCTCCTCTAAAGGTCTTTTTCAGATGGCTGTTTATTTAAGAGGGGCCATTTTCAAAGCCCAGCACTGCAGAGGTGGTGTGTCTGCATGGGCTGTGGTGACACCCTCTGTGCCAGCACAAACCCTGATCATTCTTTGTCTCTCCTCATCCATTCGTGCAGCCTTGCTCTGAAAGCAGATGCTGAATTCTTTCTGGACTTTCAAGAGCAAATAGATCTTCCTTTGAAATAATCATTAATTCATCTGATTCAGCAAGTCATTTCCTCTCTTGCAGCAGCATTTAATTAAAAAAAAAAATCCACTAAGGCCAAAACTACCAGAGGCAAGGCTCCAGCTGAAACTTAATGGAGAATCAGCTCCAGTGCCCCAAAATGCAGCCACACTAAGAGTCTATAAAGACAGTGCCAATTACTTCAGAAATGTTGCCAGCAAGACTGACTGGTCACAAGCACCATGTTTGGGGAAAATGGTATCTTGGGCTGCACAAGAGTGTTCTAAGCAAATCTCAGCTTCCTGTCAACACGTACATTTAAACCTCTGACATTTTAAAAGTTGACCCTATGGATTGATTGTAGGCAGTTCAATATAAGAATTCAGCACATGATACTTGATATTTAAACTTCCTATTTCAGATTATAAATGTTGACAGATTTATCTATGGCTGCAGTTGTCTGGAAAGTATCTGTCCTCCTATTTCAAGTTTCAACCTTTTCCCTTTTTCTGTAAATATTTATCAAGCAATTTTTAAAGTTGCTCAAAATATTTAAAATATTTTTTCTAGCACTGAACAAAAACAAACAATCAAAGCAATTTCCTAATTTCCATTTCCTAATATTTTTCATAGAGTACTTTGTCATAAAGTCCTTTGATTAAAGCTGAAACTTTTCAAGAAATTTTCAATTTTCTTGGAGAATTGATTGAAAACTGTGTCAATAGTAATTCTGTAATCACTCTCCTCTCCCATGAGTCTTATACAGACTCATGATATTGATTTTATTCTCACTTTAAAAGTAGAAGTACATGCAGTTGAAATCTTTAAGTGAAAGTTCTTACTCAATTTAACATTTGTCATAAAACTAGTAAACAGCTACATATTAAAAAATTTAAAAATTTTTAGCAGGGCTAACATTTGTCAATGACGTCACTTAGACGTGAAAAAAATATTTTTTTGAAAACAAAATCGCCTCAGACAATATATTAATAAAGCATTTTGAAAGATTTTCATTCTGCTTTCCTCTATTTTCTTTCTTCTTCCAGCTGCAAACAGAGTACAAGTGATTTTGGGGAAAATACTGTGGTATAAATTTTTAATACACAGTTTCCTGACAAAATATTAACTCTCCTTATTGCAGTTTACTTCCTATGAGCATCAACAGCAGTAATCATTAGAACATGACCAAGGAAGCCCAAGATCACCCAGGGCTCTCTTCCCTGGAACAAAACAGAGACAGTAGTTTGTATTCTTCAAATTCTCCACAGACTGTAGTGTGGGGGCTTGAATACATGTTGTATTGTAAGATCTGTGTGTGTGTCTGGGTTACTCCAAACGAGCTGCAGCTGCAGGGTCCTTAGTTGGGCAACAGCTGTGGCTCGTGAGGGTAACTGAGATAAATAGGGGTGGGTCGAGAGCCCAAGAGGAACCCCTGAGAAGAGTGCTGCAGAGAAAGGAGAAGAGCCAGAGAGCTGGGACTGCAGCAAAGATTACAACAATTGGTGACCCCGTGTGAAGACGAACGTGCAGCCAAACATCGAGAAAGAGAAGGTATGGAATTCCCCCGGACAGCCGAGAGCTGTGGCAGCCGAGAGCTGGGACTATGGAATAGCAGCCAGTGAGCTGGGACTTTGGAATATCAGCCTGAGAGCTGGGACTTTGGTGTGGCAGCCAGAGAGCTGGGACTGTAAAAGATAGGACAGCCGAGAGCTGTGGCAGCCTGAGAGCTGGGACTGTAGAACATAATATGGCCTTTGAATTAAGGAGCTGTAGCAGCAGAAAGCTGCAAGAATATGGCCTTTAAGGAAAAGAGCCTTGGAACATCTAAGGACAGCCGAGAGCTGTGGCAGCCTGAGAGCTGGGACTGTATAGGGTTATGTATATATTCTATGGTTACATCTAAGACAGCCGAGAGCTGTGGCAGCCTGAGAGCTGGAACTGTATGTATATTGTTATTGCGAAATTGTTAAAAGAAAAGGGGGAAATGTGGGGGCTTGAATACATGTTGTATTGTAAGATCTGTGTGTGTGTCTGGGTTACTCCAAACGAGCTGCAGCTGCAGGGTCCTTAGTTGGGCAACAGCTGTGGCTCGTGAGGGTAACTGAGATAAATAGGGGTGGGTCGAGAGCCCAAGAGGAACCCCTGAGAAGAGTGCTGCAGAGAAAGGAGAAGAGCCAGAGAGCTGGGACTGCAGCAAAGATTACAACACTGTAGTCCATTAGGATTTATTTAAGTAAGAGTAGGATGACACCACTGAAAGAGAATGTGTAACTCAGAGGGGAACAGCAGCATGGGTCACACTGCAGTGACCACTACTCTGGAGCTGCTTCATCCCCTGACTCAGGGCTTGCTGCAGCTCTACCACACGCCAAGGGAACTGCACAGGGACATAGCCATCCCCCAGCACCCGATCCAGACCAGGCTCAGCTGAATACACACAAAGAACTGGATGGTGCTTTCTCCTCTTCCCAAGAAATTCATGCCTGCAAGCAGACCATTTTCTCTTCACAATCTAAGCAGGGAAAACTAGAAAGCAAGAATCACTTTGTTTCAGTCACATTCAGAGTAATGTGCATATCAATATGTAAAACAAACAAGACATTTTCTGGAAATTCAGAAAAAATGGGTGGATGATATCTTTGCTGAGACAATCACCACATAAATGCATTTCACAGCCTCAGACTACAATGCAAGTGACAGCTAAAGAAAGATAAGTCAGCTCATGTTTATTTTTTCAGGCAGCAGGGCTTCAGACCAAGCCTTGGGTGGTCACAATTACATCACAGTATCTTGCAATAGTAAGCAAAATCTGTCTTCTAGCATGTGGAAGCAGGCTGCCAATTTCTGGTGGCAAAAGGTAAGCAACAAACACCAGAAACAAGTGTGCAAATAAGCAAGAAGGAAGCTTCTGCTCTCTGGAGCAGTTATAGGAGTCAAGAATGGTATGTTCACTCAGCACATCATCTCCTTGGATCCCTCTATTTACATTCAAGACAGATTAAATACAATTACTATGTTTCTATGAAACCTAATTAATCTATTTATTGCCATCACTTTTCTCTGACAGCCCCCTGCACAGAAGTGAAAGTTTGTTTACTATGAAGTTTTGCCTGTTTGAGCTGAAGTGGTTTTCTTCCTCACAACAGATTATCAAGCTCTGCAAAGCCAATGAGACAAATCCAAGTATCTGTGTCCTTCCTCTGTGCAGGCACTGGGGCATATGTCTGATACCATCAGAGAAACTTCTCTGAGGTTAAACAGGGCATGACTTTCAATATTTCTCCCATGATAATGTGTAGTGAAAGAAGTTCAGTACTTTGGAGTGGATTTTGATGGCTCACTGCCAATGTAGTTAATAGGAGCAAGCTGAGAGGACCATGGCCTCACCATGGAGGAACATTTATCCCTGTAGACCAAAGGTACATCACAGAACCACATTCCCCCCCCCAGACATGAAAGCTCTCTGGGAAAGACATTGGCCCAAAAATTGCTGACATGGGGAGTCCTGATCTGGACACTACTTTCTGTAGCACTGCTTGACTCATTCCTCACTGTCATCTGGCCTCCCTGCTCCCGTCTTCCAGCTTGGCTCCCAAGTGCTTCATCTCCCTGAACCACCCAACCACTACTAAGACTCCAGCTTCCTCTTCTTCCCTTCTTCCCTTACATCCCCCCTTGTCTCACCAGAAGGTGGCAGATAATTGCCAGAGATCATTAGGACAGGCAGGAAATTGTACTTTCTTTCTGGGCTAAATACCCAAAGGAGCCTGAAGCCATCTCTAGCCCTCCAGTGCTTTCCTTTCCTGTGCACAGCTTTGAGGCAGGACTGTTCTAAGCTGTCTGAATCATCGCTTAACCCTCTAAAGAACTTGCCTCCTCTCACCCCTGCAGCATTCTAGCAGCCCCACTCAAATCCCCCAGCGATGCAGGGCATCCTCTCACCAGCAGCCAGGGAGCCCAGCTGAGTGCATTGATTGTTCCCTAGACGCTGATTTGAGGCTGATCCACTAATCAGACACAAGGAACCCCTCGGGAAGCTCCCAGGAGCCATCCTTGGAATAAAGCCTGCAATTTTCCTTCACACCAGCTCCCCAGGCCATGGCTATAGACAGCACAGCAGAGACAGGGCAGGAGCCTGCATTAAAAAGATGTGGATGGCAGGAGTCACAGGATGCCACTGCCACCTACCCCATCCTTTTGGGGAGTTGGGGGTGACTCAGCAATAGCCAGAACTCTGTGTTATTACCAACACCTTTCCAGCTACAGATGCTCCTGCACAGCACCAGGAGTGCTGCCTTGGGAAAAGTTAACTCCATCCCAGCCAGACCCAATACACCATCTCTGGCTGCAGACTCACAATTAGACCTTTCAGTGTACCTCAGGATACACCCAAATATGCAGAAAGTCTTCTTTTGGATAGACATCTTCAACTGGAAAATTAAATAAACTGGGAAGAGGAGGAAAACACACTGATAATAAACTGATTATCTGATGGTTGCTGATAATAAACAAGCATGTGTTGCAAGCTTTCACCAGATCCCTGGCAACCAAAAATGTTACACAAGAGAGCAAGGGGCAACTGGACATGTGGCCTAACTGGATGCTTCTAGAGCAATAGCTTTAGGTGGATAAGCAAACTCTTTGGTGTATTCCCACATCTTCACCATCCTGTACTGGTATTACAGACTCCAGATAAAATCCAGGGAGACTTCAGACAATTTGTATTCAATTCAAAGGAAACAGTGGAAAAACAAGAGACCAGATCAAGAGAGACCTTTACCTTCATGTCACTCTTGCTCTTCATTTTTTATTCCCATATTAGAAAGTAAGACAAGTTAAGGCCTATTTATTGGTCCAGAGACCACTTGGAACATCAGGGTCTATCTCCATCTGGATGAATTTCCTTTCTCCCCAAGACAAGGGGCCAAAAGCAAACATTCTTGGGCTACCCAATCCCCTAAACCAGGTCTGAGTTTGTCTGAAAATGTTCCTTGGCATGGGACACAGCAATGCTGAGGGACACCAATGGCCAAACCATCACACTATCACATCAGGCCAAGCATCCAGGAGCAAGGAACATCCAGGAACATCCTGGACACCCTGTGAAATGAAACAGGTAAGGCACAACTCCCCTAAGGTGGGCACTGGGGTCCCACAGACAGAATTTGCCATCATTCACGGGGCCAGCACCACAAGTTGATTGGAGAAGAGTCACTGGCTGGAAGCCCAAGCTCTGACAGATTAGTGTCTGTCCTAGAGGCAGCAAATCTGATCCACAGAGATTAAAAGTGCTCTGCCTATCCTTCTCTGTCAATAAGCTCAGGGATGGATGAGATGTACAGAGCAGCCCCTGGCAGCAGGGGAGGTGGCAGTGGACGAGGCTGTTTTGCTAAAGCAGCAGTGATGTCCTCAGCCCTGTGCCTGCCTTCCACACACACCTTTCCTTTTCACTGCAGGCTTTCCATACAAGAAATCTCTTTGCAAACAGACCTGGTGCTGGCAGAAAGAAATAATCTTTGACACATTTCCTGGGGGTGCTTTGATAATGAAAAAAAAGAGTTCAACAGTGGCAACACCTGACTGGCCTTCCTGCTTTCTTTTTATCATTTTAATTATCTTTTTAGAAACTGTCTGAAAAAAACACCAAAATAAAAGCAAAACAATGGCGAAATATCAGTCTTCAGATAAAAGCAATTTTGAAATCTGATGCTTATGTAGCTCTGTAGGCACAGTGGATATTAATAATTCAACAAAATATTATAGTCATTACTATATTTGGCAGTATCACAACAGTGCGTTTTAGCAGAATTTCTCTCCAAATCTCATTGCAACAGCCATTAATAAATAAAATGCAATTCACTGCATTAAATGTGTTGTTTAAAGGCTAAATATTTCATCAGAACTAATTCATTTTAAATAATCAGACTAGGACTCTCCTCCCAGCACCAGGACAAATCTCGGCTCTGTACACTTTCTACACTTGGAAATGAAATTATGTTTCAAAAAGCAAACCACAAATTGAATTCAACTGGAACATCTACGCAGCAGCTCTTGGACTGCAACCCACTGCAGACAGACAGGGTCACATTCAAACAGGCCACAGGTTTCACAACTTTGTTATGCTGTTTTTGCCACCCAAGTAAATTAGGACTGAAAAAATACAGTAGAACTGTTTGCATTTACTGCCTGCCTTGAACAGTGGCCAGGATCTGATTCCCTGGGGGAAGGAGAAAGAAAGGCACGTTGGTCCAGACCTCAGCTGCCAATAGCTATAGATAACAGTGCTTATCCAGGGCTTCCCACCAGTCCCTCCCCCAAGACTTTGCAAACAAGGTCAGGTTTGACCTCTCACAGGTGGGAAAACTGAGGCACAGAGGGAAACAACTTGTCAGTGGTTGATATAAAGCCTGAAGGTTGAGTTCCCACACATTTGTCCATCCTACATGAAAGCTCTACCCCTAAGGCACTCATGACTTCATTTCAGTTCCAACTTTCTGCTGGCAAGTGCTACTTTCCCCTCCCCCCCATAGTTTTTCTTGTATCTCAGGAATGAGACCAAGTAATTTAGATCTGAAGTGTAACTCCCCCTTCATTCTCAAACACACCCAGCCTCCCCAGCCATAAATTGATGAGTTTCTAAATCAGGATGAAGAAGAGGGAATTTGATTTTAGTTTCCATCAACTGCTATCATTAGCAAAAATATGTTAAGAAACCCATATTACAAATTAAATAAATGACAACCAAAACTAAAAAAACCCAGACAAAGGGACAAACAAAAATCATATGTGTATTTCAGCTTGAAGCTTTCAGCTTAAAAATGTCTTCAAAAAGAAAAAAGCAAACCAAAAAAACCCCAACAAACTAACAAACACAACCAAAAAACTCTCTAAACTGTAATTTTCTGGCCACCTCCAGAACAGTGTGTGAGTATCCACCCTGCTGACTTACCAGCTGACGTCAGCAAGGTAATTCCTGTAATTAACACAAAACAACATGACCTTACAAGCAGGTCCTGCATCAGACACCATAATCTTGATTTTTACCCACAGAGATCACTGCTTTCCTCCAACAAGAGCACATAAACCTGCAACCTTCTTTTCACTGACTTTATACCAAGACAGCATAGCACAAAAAGTCACAGGAGCAGTATCTTCAAGTGTGACTTTCTACAGTAAAATAGCAATTTAGTAAGGGCAGCATATTTGGTATCTTCTAAATTGTGCTGAGTTTGCTTTCATAACTACATAATAAATATTTTGTTTTAACCTTTTAAAATAAAAGTATCACCTTTCCATTAAAAAAATTCTTTCAACAATTCCTTAAAATTTAGGGAGATGTGGTTTTTATTTTGTTGGTTGGTTGTGATTGGTTTTGTTTGTCTTTTTTAAACCAGAATGCAAGTCAGTGCTTGGTCCAAGTCAAAACCTGGGGAGACCTATCAGGGTGATGATGGGTGGCATTAAACCCAAATTATTTCCCTTTTGCCAACCAGCCTACACACTCTCAAAAACAGCAAGGCAAGCAGTCAGTTATTTACAGAGCTCTCTGTACTGCATATTCTTGATTCCAGAGAGGTGCCAGATACAATTCACTGCCAAATACAGCTGTGCCACAGAGCAGTGTGACATTGGGAATAGATGGACTTTTGGTCTCGTCCAGCACATCTGATCTTATGATCCTGGGCACATATCCAAACCCCATTAAAGTCAATAGAAATGCAAAGAATTCACTGGCTTTGAGTCAGACCTTATATGACAGTGGACAAGAACAGCTAGAGATATTTAACCTGTCAAGGAGAAGAGTTAATGGGAGCTTGCTGTAATAAATACACCACCTTTACTGCACTGCCTGTTTGTGCTTTAAGTCATTCATCCTCAAGTGCTAAGGAGCCTTAACTCCTGAGCCAAAACCCAGAATATTTCTCTCAGCTTTCATCAAGGCCCTATAAAGCACTTCTGCCCCAGTCAGACAAGTCAGCAGGACCTGAGCTAGAGGGGAACCTAAACCCAGGACCAGTGAAGGACCAGCACAGCTAGAGAGGTCACAGCCAACAATGGAATTGTGAAACTGATTCAGAGCTGTGGCAATAAGCAAAGTAGTAAGAGAATATGCCACACCACAAGCCAGAGTGGCCTCTACCAAGGCAGTAAAGAAGCTTCATTTTTGTTTGATGTGCTGTTTGGACACTGCTTGGTGGAACTTAGCAAGTGAAGCCCTCATCATCACTCAAAGCTACTTCTAAAGGGCTGCATTCCTGGATTGCTCCTGGTGTCTCTCCAGGAGACACCTCTGCTTCACCAGGCAGCTTGATGGCTTCTGACACTTGGTAATTTATCACTGTGTTAATGCACTCCTGGTTGGTGTCTGTTATGAAACACAGGTAGAAGCACAGTCTTGCAGATGGAAGAGGCTTTCAAATTCCATCCTGTCCAAGCCTGCCAGCTGCCAGAGAAGGGGAAGGCACGTGGGTCTAATTCTCATCTTACTGACATTTCATCAGTGTATCAGCATTGACTTTGAAGGTATTACTGTTGCCCTACTCAGCATCGTGAAGATGAAAAATATGCCCTTGAAATAAAACATGCTGCTCTGCAGGAGCTCCTGCTTCATCAAGCTAAGGTCCTTATCAAGGTTTTATTGCAATAGCAAGGATTTAAACCAAGCACAGCAGTTTTATTAAAGAGAGGGAACAAAAGACAAACCAAAGGGTTCCAGTGACAAGTTACTCCAAGCAGAAGTGAGAGATCCAGAACACCATTTCCAATCTGGCAAAGAGATCACTCACAGCACTTGGTCTGTCTGGCCAAGTCTGTGTACTCTTTATCTACCCAGCCAAAAAAAAAAAAAAATTTCCTCATAGCAGCTGTTTCTAAAACAAGCACAGAAGAGGCTGGCAGCCCCAGCTCATGGGTACAGCATAGCACAATGATTACAAGTCTGGTTTGCTAGTTTATTACAAACAGTTCCCTCCCTCCAACTTCCATTTGGGCAGGTATTGGTGACGTCTCAAAACATTTACCCAGGGAAGATATTTAGTGAAACAGTGCACTGAGAGCTCACAGTGGCACAAAAGACTTTGAGAGACACTGTGCACTAGGAAGGGATACCTGTCTTCTCCCAGAACAAGGCCAACAGCATTTAGGATACAGTCTAACTCTGAGATTTTTATTCTAAATATTCCAAAAGAACAGAGACTTGGCAATTTCCAGCTTGGCAATTCTCGCCCTCCAGTGTCCAAATCACTGGTAGGCAATTAACACAATTAACATTACTGTTTTTATTGCTAAAGCACATGCTAGTGCTCTTGAACATCCAAGATTCTCAACAATGCAAGAAAGAAAGAGACTTGACCACACTACAGCAGTACCTGAGTCTTCCTTCCTTAAGTCACAGATTTAGTCATGTTCCCCACAATCAGATAAGTCATTTTCACTGTCCCAAGTTCAGGACAATAGAAAAGAAAATACAAGACAAATGGGAGGGGAAAAAAAGTCACGGGCACAATTATAAGGAGGTACATAAAGACACTTAAAGACCAACACTGGCAAAGGTAAGGCTGCACACAGAACTATTCACATTTGGGTCCTGCCCACACTAGCAGAAATCAAGCTCTACTGAGCTTGATTCAACATCAGCATAAAATCACCATAAACCTGAGTGAATTTTAGAACACTAACATGGGCTGAACAGTACCCCTTGAAAGGCTAATTTGCATTTACTGACATCCTTCCTCTTCCTTCAGTTAATGGCAGGACAGGCCATTTAGTCAGTGGTCTAAAGCTTTAGCTCACAAGACAGCAATTTATGCACCCTGGCAGGTGAAAATGACCCATTCAGCCTAAACAAGAAGGAGAAAAGCCTCCTGACAGCATTTCTCTGCCCAGTTCTTGTCTGAGACAACTCCAACTATCATCCAGCCATGGCACTTCTAACCTGAACTGACCGTGTCCCAGACTCCTGGGAGTCAGATCCCCTGACTTTGAATAATCACTTTCCTCCCTCTCCCCCGGCAGGATTTAGGCACAAAACAGTACATCATCCAAACACTATTTAAGTTCCCAGTGGCTGTGCATGCCTTGCTCAGGGGACTGATTTTTTTTCCTCTGGTGCTAATTCCATCTCTTAGGTTCATTTTCTGTCCATGCCCTGGGCAGGAGCTGCCATAGCAGAAGGATGCCCAAGGAAAATGCATTAGGACAAGTCAGGCACAAGCATGCCCCTGGAGGCAGAGAATTTAAATAAAGAATGAACCTGAAAAAGCTACCAGCATCCCTGTAGCCAGCACTGTTAAGAAAAATTCACCACAGGGGACAATCACAGGAGCAAAACACCTTCTGGCCCCATATTCAGGAGAGAGAAAGCAGGCACAAAACTGACCAGTGTGCCACCCCAGGGACAGGCAGAGGCTGGTGTCAAAAAGTCAGAAGCAACAGAAAAGGCCACATCTGCCCCATCACAACTGATCATCTATGTTCTGTAGAAACAAGCTGGCAGGGAATGCCCATGCTGCCTCCTCTTCAGGGAATTCACTTTCCATATATGCAGGCAAAAACAAATGGCAAGGTTCTGCCTTCTGTGTCATGTACATCATCCTTTAAAGACACAAAATTTGTGCCAGGCGCTGTACATACAGCTGGGTAGGGAGAAAGCCTCCCCTGTTCCAAATGTTCATCATTAAACACAGTTTTCTACTTCTCTCTTAAAACCATAAAACTCCACTGGGACTTTTTCCCAAAGAGAAAAAAAATGCTTTCAGCTCAAGACAGAAAAGATTGAAAGGACAGAGTCCAACTAACTGCCAGCTCTTTTCTACCTTACCACCATTTCCTCCCATCTCCTGATCAGTGACATCTGCAGATGAGAGCAGAGCAGAGCTGAACCCAGGGAGGACACATGCTTTAGGAGAGTTCCAAATTTCCAAATCCAGCACACCAACAACCATGCTCAGCCTAAGGAACCTGATGTGTAACTAAGGGTTCCAAACCCAGCTGTGACAGGCACAGAGAAACCTTCACTCTCACTCATACCAAAGCCTGTCCAAGCCACTGCCACCGTGCAAAGGCCACAGAAAAGGAACGAGGAGGAAGGGACCTGCAGTACCATATAATAGCATCAGAGCCCACAAGTTACAGTGGGGGGCATAGAGAGGGAACAGAGGAAAAGCAGGAAAAATCAGACTATGGCCCCAAATCATCCCTGGCTACATGACATGTAGGTTTTTTCTCATTATGTACTTACATACAAATTCTGTAGTTATCAGGTCACATATCCTTACTCACACATAAATGTAGGCATAGCATCCCCTACATTTCAAAACCAATTTTTTTTAAACAATATAGTGATTATAAAAGATGTAAAAAAGCCCAGGAAGATCCACTCTGTCCCCTCCCATTCTACTTTGAGGTGTTCCCATGCAGCTGATTTTGACAAACACAGGTAACAGCAGGCTTAGTTTTGCTAAACCTGTTAGGTACCAAGGGCAACAAATGTTACAGCAAACTCTCTCAGGGAAAAATGTGCAGCATTAGACAACGTGTTTCCCCACGAGGTGTGAAACTGAACACTTTCACACATATATTGACTCACTCCTGTGTTCTGACAGGTTCGATGGATCAGCTCTAGCCTCTCACCCTGTCTCCTCCAGGATGAGCACACGAGAACTCTGGCTCATTCCAGCCTGTCTGAGAACAGCATTCACTGGGCAGCGACTTTCATTACTGTTAAACTTTGTCTTTGGGAAAGAAAATGAGAATCTCCTACAGAAGACACAGCATTCTCAAATGATTCAATATTTTATCATCTAACATTTGATCTCATTCTGCAGAGTTAGACCTGCCTAGTTCCCCTTTCTGGGGGTCATTTTTCCATCTCCCCAAACCAGTTTATTGCCTGTTTCCAGGAGCACTACAGAAAGCACAAATAAATAATTTTTTTAAAAGCCAGAGAAAGCTGAGAGCCATAAGAACAAAACCTCAGTGTAACTGAGAAAGGCAGGCTTTGTTACTTGCAGTATGTGAGGTGGAACAAGTAATGCAGATAATCTGAAATTAATTAAAGGGAAAGGCGGGTACATTGAACCTGCCCACAAAGAAATGCTGTATAAGCAGACTGAGAATGCTACACTACCAGCAATTGTGCCTTTTGATTAAAGGAACGGAGTTTCCAGGCAGGACAGCAAAAACCAACATGAACACTTAATTAAGAAAATTAAGGACTCCTCAGTGCTGATGCTGTAGCTGTGGTTTAGGTGCCTTGAAAAAGAAACCATTTCTGCTTTGGATCAACAGACCATGCTATGTGTAAGCTACCACTGGAGGGATAACTTGGAATCATATAACTTGCACAGCCTGCTCTCCTCCAGTGCCCAAGGATGCACATCTGAACTCAACCCATAAGTTTCTCTCTGCCCTGAAAGTCAGCAGGAGCTCTGTACCAAGACTTCTGCTCCATTAACCCCTCACTGGGGTCCTCCACCAAATCCCCAGGAGAGGCTCAACCCATTTCAGGAGCCAACCACCAGCACCACTGAAGATGTACCAGCAGTACCCATGTGACAGACTGATGCAGTGTCAAAGCAGTTGCTTCCAGCATCCCAGTTCTTCAGCCCATCACTGACCTTTTTTTTTTTTTTTTTTTTTTTTTGCAGCTGCTCAGTCCTAGCTTTTATTAAATCCCAAACATACATTTTAGTCCCAAAGAGATCAGCTAGTGCAACCATGTGCAACCATGCTTCCTGGTAAGAATTCCAATTCTTTCTATCCCTCCACATCCACAAGAAAAGAAAGGATGAACACAAACCCGAAGATTTGTGCAACACCCTTCAGCTTGGTCAAAAAGTTAGAGTGCCAAGTGGCAGGAACCTGCAAGGGCAAGCGCGTCCTCTGCGGATCAGGCACAGGGAGAGAAGTGAAGGAGCCCAGCTCTCCTGCCCTCCCCCGCGGAGAGGGAGCAGATGGGCGGGGAGGTGGCTCTGTCAGCAGCGCCCCGAGCGGCGGGACAACAGCGGGGCAGGGGAGAGGAGGAGGTGGAGGGTGCAGCCAGGAGCGGCCGCGCTGCTTTCCCGGGCTGCACGGTGCGAACACAGCCTCGCCCACAGTAGCAGCGCCGCCGGCAGCTGCAGAGCCATGCCGGAGGTTGTACAGGCACGATTCAGGCTGGAGGGGACGGAGCAGATGAGAGACCCTGGCACAGGGAAAACCTCCTCCAGGGAAAAGCCTGGCAGCGCAAAGGGAGCCAGCATCACTGCACGGGATGGCGGAACGCTGCACCACGGCCGAGTGCCTGGCAGGACTCTTCTCTTCCCTCCCTGGCAGAGGGAATCCCAGGCAGCGGGAGTTTCCCAGAGCCTGTGACTCCGAGCGGGTGTCCATACCCACATTTCAGCAGCCTCTGCCCTCCCAGCACGCAGTCCGGGCTCCGGCAGCGCTCGCTCCCTTTCTCAGAGGCCCACGCTCCCTCTAGCGCCCGGCTTCGCTTCCCTCAGGCCGGCAGCCCGCGCCCTTCCCTCGGCCTGCGCCCGGGGGCCCATCCGCAGCACGCCCGGCTAATTAAAACCGGTGCTGTTTGGGGCACGCAGGCTCTGTGGTGCCCTGCAGAGCTGCATGCCTGGCGATTTTGTCGCATGTTGGAATAAAAAGGGGAAAAAACACCGTGACAATCTCAGTGTCAGGGCTGTGCCACTCGTTTCAATGGGAGAGCAATCAGGTCTCCTTCAGCACTGACAGGGAGGAACAAAAGTGAGATTTGATCACTCAGCATCCATCATTTCTTACTTTTATTGCATGCTGCGACTCCACTGGTTATGAAGGCTGGAAACTGACCCTAAAGTTTCCATGGCAGATTATTTATCAAATATGTTTACACCCACACAGACACATTTTACAATCATGCAGCAAATTTTCTTCAGTTGCCTCAGTCTCATAATACCCCATAAAGGCAGGAAAGGAAACTTCCATGCTCTCCCTTTTGCATGCAGAAAATATTAACAACAATGGTGCAGCCTGAACATGAGGAGAAGTTAGGTTTTAGGAAATTTTTTACTTTGGATTCCTACACAGAGTTTAAGCAAACCAGGAAGCTTGTATGCAAAGGCGTAACTGCAGCAAAGTATATTTCAGCTAAGGGATATTCCAGCTTAAAATTCCTGCTGGGCTCCACCAACTATGTCACCAGAGCAGTGTCCAACATGGCTTGCAGTGTGGGTCAAACTCCCACAGAGTAACAAACTCTCCCAGCCAAACAAGAGACAGTGAAAGGCTGTGCACAAGAGAGGAAAAAACTCATCTACCCACAATCCTGTGGCTGTAATTCAGAAAACGTGAAGGGCCCACAGGTCTCCTTGTTGTACTGTTCCATTTTTCCTCACCTCTGTATTCATTTCTCAATCTTATTTTCCACTGTTTTAGGATCCTTCAGGTTGAATTCTCCAATAGAGTAAAATAGCCTAGATCAATCTTGTATCAATTTAAACTGAGGATCCAAACAAATACTTTCCTGCTTTGGGGAATTTCTGCAATTTTAGAATTCAGTGCTTCACAAGGAACATGTCGTTTAATTTACTGTCTCAACTGAGGTGGGTTGGATTCGACACATTCAAACACAGATTCTCAATGGAAGATAACCTGATTCTCAATGGAAGATAACCTTGGCCAGAGCCCAACCAAACCCAAGCATTAACTCCACAACTGACAGGTCCCCTGCAATGTCCTCAAAGCAGCCCCAACCATGAGGCCTGGCCCTCAATTCTGGAATGAATCTGGAATTGTGTGCGAGTGCTGACTGATGTAAGCATGTACTGCTCTCTGTTCTACCCACAGACATCCACAGAGCTCAAGGAGCATGATACTACAAGTATGACTTGAGTCAATTCTTGACTGTTTGCAAGACCGGATTCCAGTATTCTTCAGTGCAAGTAACACCAAAGATCTTTGCCCTTAACCTGTGCTTTTCCCATTAGACAACACTGGTCTCCTAAGTCTTATAGAATCCCTACTACAAACACAGCTGTAAATTTGGAAACTCTCAGAAAGTTTCATCTCCCTACAGCCTTGCCTTCAAGAAAATATTTGTTTCATCTCACCTCCCTTTTGAGAAAAATCTCTCCTGCCTAACATAAATTATCTGCTCAAACCCCCTTTCAAAAGACTTCATCGTCTAATTGAATGAATGTTTTCCATTATAAAAAAAAATAATTAAAGAATCACATAGCTGTTTCTGTTTGCATTTAATCCACTTTGAAAGCTTAGCCACAAGTCCTAGGGCATCATGGCAAAGTCTGAGTACTGAGGTCTGAAGAGAAGCTGCTGATAGGCACCTCAGACAGGAGCAGTTCTGTTACTGAGCTTGGAACTACAAGAACATCAATAGTTTGCTGTGCCAGACAGGGAAACGGCCCAGGGAACCTGCCAGTTTCCTGAGATCCACAAACAGTACCCAGGTCCAAACATCAAACTGACTTTGCAATAAAACCAGTCTGGAGAGAAACAACACAAAAAGTATTTTCCAGATGCCTTCTCCCTGGTCTACTAACTCAACACAACCACAAAAGTAGTTGCCACGTTGATTTCATTTTTACTTCCAATCTTCTATTTAAACATTAATTAAAAATGGATTGGCAAAGTACTGGAGAAGGACTTTAGTAGCAAGCTACATTAATAAAGGTAGAGGAAAAACAGAGATGCATAAAGACATTTTGCCAGAGTTGGCCTACCTTCAATGGCAACAAGACCATAGCATACTCAAAAGCTATTTGAGAACAAAACAGTCTAGAATAGAAATTAAAATATCTGCCAAAGGCAGCGCAATTAATGTGGTTGCTCTCTCACCATTTTTGCATTCTAGGAGTAAACATTTTAGACTGAAATCCAGCTGGACTTTTGGAGCAGTTGCCCGTGGCTGACAACTAAATACAGCTTTGCCTGCCTAAAGATTTCCCTTCCTCCCTTCCAAGCATAGCAGTTTATTTGGAATTGCAAATAGTGCCCATCACACACCGCATTGCAAGGCATCTTAACGAAAAACTACCTGGCACAGAATGATCCCATTGGCCTCCCCAGCTTGTAATGCTCCATGGGAGTGAGTAATGTCTCAGCATCCAACCACCAGTACATTAGCAGATCACACCAGAACCCTGCCAAAAGCATTCAGAGGAATCATTCCCGGAAGAGACAGGCTTCACTGGGAGAACTTGCACAACCTGCTTGTCACTGCCAGCCCCCAGAGCTTGACAGGGCAAAGAAAAAGGATTGGTGGTAGTAGGAGGTAAAGAAAATCCATCCAGAGCAGAGTGGTTCCCAACAGATCATCATCTTTACATGAGTATTGAAAATCCCCAAAAACCTTCTGGTACCTTGCTGCAGCACTTCTTTTGAGAAGAAACTTTTCCTAATGTCCAGTATGACATATGTTGAGGCTGTTAACAAATATTAATCCCTCTTCAACCAAAAAGATAAGCTGCATCTTCTAACTCTACTTGCAATGTCTGTAAGTTACTGCAGCATTATTAGCCTCCTCTTTATTATCTTGTCCCAAAGGCATCTCATATTGGAGTGAATCTTGAAGCCACATTAACTCTAGAAATGACAGTCACAGGCCAACTGGACAAAACAGTGCAGCATGGCTGCCAAGACAAAACCAGACCCCAGTCCAGTGTCTGACCAGCTCTCATCCTGACTTTCCCAGTTTTCAGGGCCTGGATCATGCTGTAAGCATCCATGCAACTGCATGGTTTGCACAAGCAGCAGCTGCATCATTGAAGCACACCAGACTTCCACTGGTTTATCTTCTGCACTGTTGTACTACAATGAGATAAAAAAATTGCATTGCTGACATTTTTCATGTAGTATGATAAATCCAGCCCCTAGGATATAGAGGAACTTGGTCTGGCTGCAGCAACCTGCAATATACACATGCCTGAGACAAATGCCCTCTCCTGCTCTTACTGGGGCATTATAGTGCATTTCTCATCTTTATTCCAGAAGTTTGGGAGAATTTATGCTAGAATTTGGGAGATGTCTCTGTCCATGACAATGGGGATTGAGACTAGATCATCTTTAAGATTCCTTCCAACCCTTAATATTCAATGTTTTTGTGGAGTTTGCCCTCTGGTTACTAAAAAACGCAAAAGCATATATACATGGGATAGCTAAAGCATGCAGTGATCATAGCTGCAGCATCTCCACAGATAGTGGATTGAAAATGCCTTCCAGAGAAAGCTAGAAATGTGCATCTTTTCTTCTCATATGGAAAAAATCAATGCCAGCCACAATGCCACAGAATTTGTGGTAATTGCATCACGGAAAAAGCATGAACAAAATTAAGTACTTTCTATAAACAGCTGCTTTCATCAGAGGGACAGCTCTGAAACGTAACAAAAACAGTTCCCATTTTCCATTCCACCAGTGATCACACCAGGACAGCAATCCTAGTAACTGTGTATTATTCACTGTAGCTTCTTGGAATCTCTTGGAAAACCTACTATCAAGAAATGAGATAGTGAGATTTAAAACTGTAAGAGCATTAAAGGTGCCGCTATCTTTTTTTGCACATCCTTATTCTAGAAATCAGGGAGAGAGGAAGGAGGAAAAGATCCTATGAGGAATCAGATCATCTTCACAAGGAGGTTGGAGAGAGCATCTGATGAGCAGAACAAGGAAAAATTTCATGCACTAACATAAACATCTAGAGAGGGAAAACAAGTCTAGACTCAAAACTGTTCACTGAATTTGTACACAGCATATGTGTTCAGAGAGGAATGCTTTTGGAAAAAGAATGGTTTGCAGATCTTTTGGGAATAACAGTATTTTTCACTAAAAATTCTCCTTTCTTTAGAAAAGCCTTGGCAAGAAAACATTTTATCTGATCTCTCCAAGGTCCCTCAAGAGCTTCATGACCTTGCTCAATAAATGCTTCTATTAGGGCAGATTGATACTTGAAGCCCAAATAGAAGTCTGCTTTTTCCAATATCAGACCAACTGAATTAAACCAAGTGCCCTCCATAAGAACATAGAGAACACAAACCTCACTTCTACACAGACTAGCATTTTTGTATTTTCTTAACGATTTTCACTTCAAGATCCTCAGGTATTGTACAAAGCAGAAATGAATTCTGCTCCACACCACCACTTTGTGGTAGCTGAGTAGTACTATCCTCGTTTAACATGGAAGAGGAGATCCAGAGAGGTTAATTGTCTTTCCTAAGGTCACAGAAAAAGCCTGTGGGCAGGACAAAGCAGAGAACCCAAATTCCCTGATCTCACCAGCTTTTTGCCTTTATCATAATCCTGACCTCACTAGCTGCCAATACAGAAAACAAAAGTTTGTTGCCTGGAAGGGATTATGTTTTAGTAAGTGAAATTGTGATTTCAGGGATGCGTGAGAAAAGGGGGATAGGAGATTCACAGACACTTGCTTTTAAAATAAAAATAATTAAGAAGCAGAGGGTTTTAGCATTATAGGTAACAAGATGTCCAGCAGCTGCAAAGACCTCCCTTTTGTGGAGTGTCTGCAGATCTTCTTTACAAATCCATGCAGTTTTCAGGAATACCCCACCACTAATGCACAAAACTTGACTGATCATGTTTTTAATAACACAAAAGTGACAAAAACTGAGCTTTTGAAGTATGTTCAAGTAACAGAATTGGTAAAAGCAAGCTGTTTGCCTCTTTACTGCTTTGGGAGCCTGAATACAATAACACACAGACACATCCTACCTACTCTACCAGGTCAACTGACATAATCATAACATGAGTTAATATCTATTGTCCATTTCCAACACACTTTCCTGCTGCTTTACATCTCCTGTGACCTAAGAAAATTTATGCTTTGTGATGTGGGGCTGGGGACCAATGTGGCTGGCAAAAGAAGCCAAACTGTTTACTTGAGTGACCTTGGGCAAATTGCTTCATGTTCCTGTGCCATGGACACATCAACAGTACAATTAGGTTAAAACTGAGCTGCAGCAGAAAAACAAGTATTGGATTCAGCCTTATCTGTTAATTAATGAAAGAACCCAGGTTCAAGCATATAACTTTCCCTCTACACAGTTAAAAAAAATCCAATTAATTACTAAATGCAGTATGTTTTCTGAAAAAGACAGGAGACAAAAAGACTCAGAATGCTAGACCTCATATTAGGAAAATCACAAAAAGATAACATTAGTATTTATTTTCACTCTTGCTTCCCCTTCCTACAAACACCACCCTGGCAATAAACACCAGTCTTTTGCTTTAGCTTGTGCTTTTGAGTTGGAAGCTTTCAATGCATGGTATCCTGAGGTGCAAAATCCTAATGGCATGCCATGAACAATCAAGATATTTTCTTTCATTACCCTTCTCAGTCACTTAAAGAAGAAGGAATCTAGTTATTTAAATAGCATGTTTCTGTGAAAGAAACTGAGGAGAGTGAATTTTGTGAAAATCACTTTCTGAGCTGTGCTTTAGAAAAAAAAATAACCTTTCTTTCCCCTGCAAATGCCTACAGAATGAGTTTTCATTGCTACTTTAAGCAAAAATACTCAAAATTATTGGAAATCCATGCTGGGAAGGCATGGGGGAGGCATTTAAGCTTCTTTTACTCAACGCCCCTTGATTCAGCATCAAAATGAAACAAGAGAGGGCATATAGGTTGTTTTCTTCAGTACATGGCATGTTATGTTAAAAATAAATAGTTCTAGAGACAAGTGTAGTGTTGAAATATACCATACAGCTGTTTTCTCTTCAATGTTTGCTTTCATCTTTAATGAGAGTGAAATTCATGTCTGGCAAACACAACTGCCTTTAAAAATTGGTTAAATCAAAGTAACATCTACATTGCTGTCAGAATTATTGCCTAAGTAGCAATAAATTGACAAAAAAAATCAAGTAAAAAAATAGTTGAATTGCACATTAGAACCTATAGCTGATGCACAGATAGAGACACAGATAAGTAGGTAGACAATTTGCTTTTTCATGGCTAGTAAGTTCCATGAAGAATGTATCTGAAAATGCAACCAATCTGCTTTATGCTGTTAATTGCTTTATATTCATTTCCAATAGTGGCAAAACAATAAGAGAGGCATTTTCAAGGCAGTGACAAGTTATAATAATCAGAATAATGGGAATATTGTCATCAGACATAAAGGTTTCCCAGAGTCTTTTAAATTACATCTGTTCCCACACTACATGAGAGTAGGAATGGTATTTCTGATACCAAGTCAAAAGAAACTTCAAGTTTTGTCCACAGCCACCTGCCGGGCGTTGCAGAGCGGGCGTGAGGGAGGGTCCTGCACTATCATGGCACAACGTGTGGGCTTTTGGGACGTGCCCTCCACACACGCACACACACAGTCCCACAGGCTTCCAGGGACACCTCCGAGACTCGTTATTATTGACTTCGGGGAAAAGGCCCGAGATGACACGGATTTTTTTACAAACTTTCCACTCTGCTCGCACTACGTGCTTCCCCTCAAAGCTCCTTGGCGTGCTGCGGGGCTTTCCACCCCTTAATGAATTAATGGGATCTCTCTTGCCTCCAGCACTCACAGCGGGGCACTGGAGGGCTTTTCCACCAGCCCTGTGCATCAAACATGCCAGGCAGGGAGGCAGCGAAGCATGCTACGGTGTTTATTACATACAGGGAGACTGAGAGTGGGGGTCCCCAGGGCAGCGGCACACGGGACACGCGGGAGCGCAGAGCAGAGCGCTGGGGCCAGCCCGGCCCTCCGGGGCGCTGCCCGGGATCACGGCTCTGCCTCCTGGGGCGGGGGCAGAACCGTGCTCCCACTCGCCTTCACCTTTCCCCAGGAAAACTTTTCTCCTGCGGACATAGCTCCGTGCCCCACTCCCGCTGGCCATAAGGGCACGGTGCCCGCCCAGCACCCCTCTCCTCCCCGCAGCCCCGTCCCGCAGCTGTCCCGGCTCCCTCCCCGCCAAGCGCCGCCGGACCGGACCGGGTGGGGTCTGCTCGGGTGTGCAGGGCGGTACTCACGCTGCTGTTGTGTCCGGACCAGTGCACCATGGCTTGGTTGTGCGCCGCATCCCCGGTGAGCGCGAAGGTGGTGCTGCTCAACCTCGGCTCCTCGGCCCCTCGCGGCCGCGCCGCTCTCCCATCCTCCGGGGGCGCGCGGGGCTGAGCGCGGCCGCCGCGCTGCCCCTCGGCCGCGGGCACTCCCCGGACGCCGCCGGCCGGCAGCGCCCGGCGCCCCTCGGTGCTCCGGCGGGTCCGCGGCGCCGCCGGGCCCCGGCTCCCGGGCGCGCCGCCTCCCGCCCCCGCCGCGCGGAGCGCCGCTCCCCGCGGCCCCGCTTGGCCCCCCGGCTCCGCGCCCGGCACCGGCTCCGCGGCGGCCGCCGCCCCGAGCGAGCCCCGCGCTCGGCCGCCCGGCCAGCTCCGTAATCCTCGCGGCGGCGGCGGCGGTCGCTGCTCCTGCCTAAGGCGAGACGAGGAGGACGGCCAGGAGGGCGATGGAGATGAGCAGGATCTGCAAGTTATTTCGGCGCCGGTGCAACACCAAGAGAGAAGTAAGAACCATGTCCAGGCGAGAAAAATGGTGTGGCAGGTCGGAAAGCAGTTGGTCCCCTTCTCCATGCCTTTGCGGAGCGAGTCGGGGGGCTTGCAGAGGGAGGGGGGATGAGGCGCTGCGTTTAGGGCTTTTTTTTTTTTTTTTTTTAGGAAGAAAGGGGCCGGATTCTAATTATAATATTTATTATTTGCAAAAGGCGCCTCTTTCTCTGGCTCTTCTTCTTTCTCTTCTTCGCTTTTCTCTTGACTCTTTCTCAGCCTCTGAGACGATGACCAGGAAAAAAAAAAAAAAAAAAAAAAGGAAAGAAGGGGGGGAAAAGGAAAAAAACTCTCCCCGGTAGTTGGATTCTGTTCCTTACTGTTGCTGGATAATTTTTTTTTTCAAAAGTGCTTTTCAGTGAAACTGTTCACGTTCAAGGATTTGATCAAGTGAGAGGGTACCACCACACGGGGGGAGGAGCCCCGAGCCTTGCCAAGC
Source organism: Zonotrichia albicollis (assembly GCF_047830755.1). NCBI lineage: Eukaryota > Metazoa > Chordata > Aves > Passeriformes > Passerellidae > Zonotrichia > Zonotrichia albicollis. The sequence goes on along the minus strand of NC_133825.1, from coordinate 39,306,979 downwards.
CGCCGCCGCCGCTGAAATACACCGCCGAGTCACCCGCCGCGCCGCGCCGCGCCGCCGGGGGCCGGGAGCGGGGCCGGGGGCGGGAGCGGGACACCGCGCTGCACCGAATCAGCTGGAGCATCACCCAGCCTTCTCTCCTGATTTGGTATGTGTGCTCCTGGCCGAGAGAAAGCAGCCGTCATTCCCCGCTTCTCCTGATGTGTTTGTACATAGACAAGTGTTTACAGCGCTGTGGGTGCTCCTCGCCCTGTGTGTGTGCGCGTACATGTACGCACAAAGGCTGGATGCCAGCCACGAGTACGGGGGCACGAGGGAACGCAGCTGGGATGAGCGGCTCTTGGGTGCCTCCCGTGTGTGAGAGCGCACCCACGGACCCGGCCATCCAGCAGCATCCCTCCAGAGTCGGCTCCGTGCGTGTGGATGTGCCCGTCTTAAGCGCAGCCTCCCGGCCGCGGGAACTCGCGCGTGTGCGTGGGAATCCCAGCAGCCTTGCCACCGTCCAGCAAGGGAGATTATTTGTGTGGGGCCAATAACGAAGAAAGGGCAGTGTCTGCAGGCAGCTCCCTGCAGCAGCATCTCGGGACTGTGTCGGGAGAAGGAGCCAGGGGGATGTGTTTCTTTAGGTCACGGCACCGCAGCGCTCCCGCTCCCGTCGCACGGATGCAGTCCCCCTGGCCAGGACACCTGTTTTCTGCTGGCAAAGCTCAAGAAGCCTTTGCAGCTTCAGCCCCTGGACAAGGTGTGAGTAATGGCAGGCTGTGAATGGGAGAGGGAGGCTGCTGCCGCCTCCCGCGGCTGCGGGGCGTCCCTGTGGGTCACCCTTGGCATCGCCATTTGTGCCAGTGCCACGTCCCTCCGGACCGATTCATTGCAGCAACACGTCGGCACTTTCTCTTCGGATCAAACCCACGGTCGACCTTCTCCCGTTCTCCTCCTCCCTTTGAAAAGCGTCGATAATTAGCGATTTTTTAATCGTCCCACCCTCCTACTTCCCGCATCAGCCATTCTTTGCCGTCCAAAGACGGATCCACCAACTACACGGCTCTCCCCTCGGTCTGCCCCCTCCCCATCGCCAGGCCGGCTGCGGGGGCGGCTCAGCACTTTCTCCCGCCTATCGCGGGTCTCCCAGCCCGGCAGGGAGCGGGGGACAGAGGCAGGACCGGAGCTGGCACTGCCCGCACCGGGGAGCGGGGAGGTTTCTGGCTTGGTCAGCGCCTGCTGCAGAGCGCCTGGCCCGGGCTGGGGGGTCCGTGCAGCCCGGCTGCCGCAGGGGAGCGAGCGGAGAGCCGGAGGAGGAAAGAGGGGCTGCACACAGCGCTGCCTGTTGCGAACGGGGGGAGCGGTCGCTAAAGGGCTGTCCTGCAGGAGTGGGAAGCGGGGCCGGGTGGCAGCCGGTGCGCACAGAACAGCGCTGACAGCCTCGAGAAGGCGGCGGGGGCCGTACCCACAAACGCGGACCCTTATTAGCCTTAATTCCCAACGCAGAGAGGGAAAGTGGGAGGTGGGGGTAGGGGAAGCGAATCTCCCACTCCCAACGCAACGGATGGTATTCCTGGCTTGGAATCGGCTCCTTTTATACTGTGCTGCCAAAATGTTTAGATGACATTTTATTTGTGTGGGAGCAGTGACGTGGGCCTGAGCCAGAGCTGCTCCGCAGAACCTCAGGGAAGGGGATTTCACAAATTGCACACACTTGTGGCAGGGGCTACCCTGCATGCACAGGGACACACCAGCCCTGAGACCGCACACTACTGCTGCTTGTAAGCAACCAGCAGGGTGTGGGGAACAGGAAGGAGCCCACTGCCCCTCAAACCCGACTGCTGCAGGAATAGAGTTCCCAGCTGTGTGGCATCAGCAGCACACATGCCACCCCAGTGTCTTGCCATTGCTGTGCACTGTGAAGAGAGGCATTGCCCACCTAATGCCATCCTCTAGCAGTGAGGCTGCAGCTGTGACAGGCAGAACTTGTTCTTAAATTATAATCAAAGTTTCTGCAGTCCGTCTGGACCCAGCAGCAGCTCACTGCTGCTCCTGAAGGTCTCTGCACATCCAGAATCCCAGGCACCACATTGTAAAAACTACTGTGGTGCTAGCAATTGCCACTACTTAGCCAGTCCCCTGCAGTGCAGTCCACCCAGTCCCATTTATCTCTCAGCCTTGCTGGACACTGCTTTGGATCTAGTCCTTGTCCAGATCCTGACCAGTCACTCCTTTGTGCAGCAGCATCCTTGGCCAAAGCCCACCCAGACCAAGACAGGACTTGTGGGCACATCTCATTTCACAAATCCTGCCAGCACAAAACATTTCTTTGTGTCCACCACATCACTCTTTGTCACCACAAGAGCCCAGCTGTGCTGGACATGGCACAGAATGTGATGGTGAACACTTGCATGCAGCCTAACACTTTATTTGGGACAGTACTTTCACCATTCCAATAGCAGGTGTTTTCCACCCTGCAGACTGAAGAGCCATTCCTTGCAATCACCTCTGTGAGTGTCATCCTCACCTGCCACACTCGGGGATAGTCCCAGACATTCAGTGCTGATTATATCACTGAGATTACCCCAAGCCCTAATTTCTCAGACAAACACCCACAGAAAGCTGTGGTCTTTCTGAAGCAAATTCTAAAATGCCTTCATCAGTGCCTGCTTATTGCTGTTAGATAACAGGATGCACAGCTGGGGAAGTCCCACTGATGATGTGGGACTGTATACTAGAATCTTCCCACTCTGCCTCAGCAGCCGTGCTCTCAAGTATCTTTCCTTCTCTAGAAAACAAAGGTAATGTGAGCAACACCCCCATCTCCTGCACGATTCGCGAACTGCGTGCCCATGGCCAGCGCACAGAAAAAGGGGCTTTTCCAGTTTGTACCATCTCTGTTGCAGGAATAACAGATTTGCTTCAAAACCTGGCCTCTTGCATGACAGAGTGACAGTGAGGATGTCATCTGACAACCCCAGATTTGCACAGTCTATATCCAAGAATAGAAATGGAATAGTTCAACGCAGTATCCATTACAGGCTGTTTTAATCCCTGATCTAATCCATTATGATCTGCTTTAATCCCCACCCAGCTGCAAACATCCATTCAAAGAAGCAGGGGTTGGTGTTATATTCTGTTGGACCATGTTGAGTTTTAATTGATGCAGAGAAAACCATATGCCCTAACACCAGGCAATGCAGAGGATTTCTAAGTAAGTAAGTAAATGCTCCGGAAGGCAAATTGTGGCACAAATACAAAGTAGCAGAACATTCCTATAACAGAGGGGGAGCTGAGTTCAGTTAAGGAGAGAAAAGCAATTGGGGGAGTTATGTTTGTTTGGAGGGGGTGATTTGGATGGAAGAAGACTAATGACACTATCTAAAGAAAGAAGCAAATAGAGCCTGGCTATTGCCAAAGCCTTCAAAAGCAGCATTGATTATTTGGATTTTACTTTTTTTTCCCTCTTTCCTATTATATGAATTTCATGTGGGAAAAAAAAATTATGAAATGTTAAATTCTATCACACATATCAATAACTTCATCATCCCTGCCTCTGCTGTTGATTGTAGACCTGCTGCCCAGTACCCCAACCCTTCTGTTTTGCCCAGCTCTGCCTGTCATTGCTCCATGTCCCTCTCCTCCTGAAGGATTGCACACACACAGACCATGTCTCCCAGTCACTATCCCCCCAGGAAATTTCTGAATGGGAGCTGGATCGTGAAAGAAAGGAGGAAGGGTTGGGTAAGAGATCGTAAGAAGAAAATTTAGAGAGGGGGGGAAAGAAATTAATGTCCCAGCTACACTACGCTCTTTTCACACACTCACACCCTCCCCTGAAGGTCTCCTGCACTACTCAAGCCCTCCCAAAGGAGTAAATCCCGCACATACTAAAAGAAAAATCAATGCTTGCTCCAGTTAACTTTAACCTATTTATTATGTGTGAGACCAGTCACTGGAAAACAAAGCAGCTCTCTGATAATGCTGTCTTGTTTACCAAGGAAAAGCCTGAATCTACCTAAACAAAAATCATTAAAAGCTGAAGTATCCCTGTACCCTCAGACAAAGTGTCACCTGCAGGCAGGGTCTCCACCATTTTTGCTGGTGCAGTACTACCCCATTGTGGGACAGATTTTTTCTGAGCACAGCCAGGCAGGGTGTGCAGCAGACAGTCTGACTGAAGCACAGCAGGCCCGTGGCACTGACAGACCTGCTGCAAAGCTCCTGAACAGGGGCTGCAGAAAACTGCAGATGCTGCAAGAGGGAGTCTGGTTTCTGCACTGAGTGATGAAGTGGGAGTCCAGCAGCCCAGTACAGCAGCCAGAAACACAGGTACCACATAGCAGCACACCAAGGGAGGTGTTTCACACAGCCTGGATCAAGGGACAGTGGCAGGACACTTGATCTCAGCTCATTTTGGAATAGGGTCCTCACAAAGTGGATCCCCTCACTCCATCACAGCACCAGTCTCTCATCTGCACCACTGACAGTGCCCCAGAGCAGGAGAGGGAGCCACAGGCCACACTGGGACTGCAGCAGGTTGGGGCTTAGCAGAGTGAAGAACCCCTTCTGAGAATCTGCCTCAGGCTCCCCAGCATGTCATGTCAGGTTTGCTGACCAACTGGACTGCATCCCTCCTTTTGATTTTATCTCTCTGCACACCGTATCTGTGGGAGACAGAAGAGCCCCTTTCCTTCAGGGATGCTCAGAGAGCTGCACTCTCTTCAGCCACTGATAAGGCTGCCCAAAAGGTGCACAACCTGCACAGTGCAGGTAAGAGACTCAGCAAGACACAGAGCAGGCAGGGGTGTTTTCAATTTTCTGGGGAAATTCAGCAGGTTTTAAATCATGTTTCTAGTTAATGTTGGGCTTTATTGTTCATCTTAAAGCCAAGATAAGAAAATCCCCTTCTGCTGATAATCAGCATCATCAGGAATGCCAAAGAGCTTATCAGAATGGAATGAGCGCACAGATTTGCAGCATACACAAAGATAAATTGTGCAGCACACAAGTTCATGGTGTTGAATTCACTGTATATTGAAGATTCCATATATTTTTATCTTAGAGATTCCAGTCAGAAATACAGGATCCCCCATCTCCCAGATTTCAAATCATTTAGGATCACAGTGAGATACTGGACTTTCAGAAGCATTTGCCAAGTTTTTGAAAATATGCTCCTTAGCATTACTTAGAGAGCTCTGGATCAGAACATTTAAACCTTCAGCCCCTCTTTGTCTTCTGAATTCAATGAGCTCATCTAAAAGCTGGGTCCAACTATGCCACATATTATGAAGAGAGGAGGAATAATGGCTTAAGATGTTACAATATCTAAGAATACTCTATGAGTACTAAGATACCCCATTTGCAGAAAGGCTGATTAAAACCAGAAATGTGGCTACTGTTCATTAGATCATTGATTCAGGAAGACTAAATGACCCTCATCTCTCTTCCTGTCCCAAGGTTTGTCTCAGAGTTGCAGGTTCCCTGAAGAAAAGGAATCTTCCTTACTGTTAGAAATGTTGTGCACCTGTCATCAGCTTTTCATTTCTGGTTGTTAATGAAGCCTCATGCCTAAGAGGGTTTAGGATTGGCTTTACAGCCACCAAAAGGGAGAGCACGAATGCTGCCTTGCTGTGCAAAGACAATCTTTGTGAACATGGAGCCTCCCCTATGCTTGTTCCATTCCTGCAGAAACAAGACAGAAAAATGACAAAGTGCCTTTCCCATCCCACAGACACACTGGGAAAATGAGGCAGACATGGTCAGTGACACAGCAACAGTTCTCTCTTTCTGACTCTGTTCCCTCCCCAGTTGCCTTTTTCCTATTTTTTATCTTCTTCCAGACAAATCTTTCCTTTTTCTACTCTTCCCTTCCCCTAAGTTTGAGATAGACTTAGAAGGGGAAGGAGCTGGTATTGTTTCTCCTCTATTGAAGCTAAAAAGTGATTTCTCTGTGTGTGAGTGCACAAAGGCAGAATTTTCTTAGCAAGCTGGAGAGAAACAAGTCTGGCAGCAACCCCAGCTTTGATGGTGGGACTTCACAGGAGGATGTTGAACCTGCAACAGCTTGGTGCTCTTTTCTCTTCCACAACAAACACCATCTCTTAAGATTCTCACCTATGGCTATTTCCTTCCCTTCTTTTAAGAAGAACCCCAAACAAGAGAGAAATTGAACTACAGCACAGAGGAAAGACTTTATACTAGTCAACATGAAGGGAAGCTTGTATACTTAGCACAGAAGAAACAAATCAAGAAGGAAATAAAGAAAAATAATGCAAAACTACAGCAGTAGGTAGCTGGCTGTAGGCAGGTGTTTCTTACCAAGCCAGTCCTGGCAGTCCCCAGATATCCTGTGCACTGAATCAGCAATAACTAACTCCTAAAAGGAGTCAGGTTAAATCAAATATCATGTAAACAGAGATTGAAACATTCCAAAGGGGGGAGTCTCAGGCAAATATGTGCTCCCAGCACCTCTAAGACATGAAGTAGGAGAGAATTAAGTGGCAGCTTTTACTGCCTTTGCTAGACTGTCTTGGCCAATAGCTTCAACTCACAGGGGACCAAGTGAAGTTTCACACCACCAAAGGAAATTAGGAAAGATAACACCATCCCCACAAAGAGAATAATGCATGCAGTGCAATGAATTCTGGCCGGCAAAGGCCAGGCATCACAGCTCTATGTATTTCCATGATAAAAATGCCAATTACTAAATTAATAATGATTTAAACTTTAGCAATGCCTAGAGTTCCTGTCAGGCTCCAGGAAAAGGCCTGCAAATGCAACAAGGAGACAATCCCCTCTCTGAAGTTTAGGTTATGACTTGAAAGCAGGAAACTTGTGTATTATTTTCAAGACAGACTGAAAATGAAAACAGTTAAGGAGATTGATCTTCACAAAATAAAAATGTACTGGGGCAAATCAGGGAGTTTGTCTTGGAAAGGAGGAGGAAAAACCTGCACAGGGATTTATTGCAATGCAAAATCTGTCACAGGGGAGGGGTGGAGTGGCCAAAAACCTGAAAGGTTTGGGAAGGCTCAAGGGAACTTCTTCCCTTGAAAGACCACCTGACCGCAACATTTATTACTCCAACACAGAGTGTATTTATTCTGTGTTCTACCAAGTGATTTAAAAGCTTCCTTATTTTCTTGATGGTTTGAATCTATTCCTTAACTTTGTTGCAGATGTCCAGGTTCCAGTGCAGTACAGCAGAGACCACCCTTGTCTTTTCTCCCTTTTCTGAATCTGCCCAACACCTGGCAATTTCAGGAGCAATCTCAAGAGGGTTAAAATTCAGGGACACAAATGAAAATGCAATTAATAAGTCTGCCACATAAAAGATCCTGATGCTCATGATGCAATCTGCAAAGGGTGAACGTTTTTCTTTGGGCTTCCTGTGCTCTGCGGCTGCGATAACGCACGGCAATATCGTTAGCATTGATTTGCCGCAAGGTGCGTGTTCTACATCTGCAAGCTACCAGGGGAAATGGAGGGAGGCTCTCTCCTTGAAAGGCTGCAATTACTTAATTATCCAAGGAAAATGACATGCAGATTTAACAGCACAGGGAAGGGTTAGGACTCACTTCCCCCATTCCCAAAGAATACAGAACAACGCTTCTCTGCTACGTGATCTCCATGCAAAGCTAATGCTCCTGGTTTGGTATTATTAATTACCCAGCTCCTATTCACTGGAATTCAGAGGTGTTGATACTTCACATCACCCCCAGCTATGCTTGCAATTCATAAATCATACTGAGAGGAGTTGCCAGGAGAGGAGAGGAAATACTAAAGGAAACTTGCAAGCATCTCTGAATAGGCAGCTGCTGCTCAAAGAGGCTGCATCCTCTGCACAGAGTCAGATGTAAACCAGGATTAGAGCTACAAGACAGCAAGAGACATGCCAAAAGTGGGCAGGCAAGACAAAGAAACAATGCTCTCAGACAGAAAAGGTAAAGGAAAGCAGATGGCCCTGGGGATTAACCTTTCATCTTCACATCCACAGGCTAGATCAGATGGTCTGATAAAAGCTCAAAGGCTCTATTATGATTAACAATCTGGAAGAGGTTGACTGTAGTCCAAACAGAGAGAAAGGTGGCAGTTCTAATGCTCAAACCAGCACTGATTTCCATTCCCCTGGGATTTAAAACCTCTCTCCCAGTTTATCATTTGTAAAATAGATCTGAAACTGCCTCACAAGATCAAAGGTAAAGTTTTGTACAGGGTTTTGGCCATCCCACACCTCCTACCTCTTTATACAGATATATATTCCATGGGAAGTGTCCATTCCCCTGTTCATCATAGTGGCTGTGCTGAAACTATTGTGTCCTTTTCAAGGAATTGAGAAAGGTAAGTGTGATACCCAAGGGATTTCTCTCTTAGGCAGTTAAGAGACTGATGACCACATCTTGCTATTGACCCCACTCAGTTGCCCTCTGGCTGGCACCAGAACAACATGAAATCAGATGTGGATGAAAAAAATAGGTGGGAAGCGTCTGAACCCAGATTTATCCCTATCTGTGAATCTCTCCATTCACAGGGTTTCCTTTTTGGGTTGGTTTTTCCTTCCCTTTCCAAAAATCATTTCAAAGTTACAAGTATTTGATCCTTGAAAGTAAGGTTTGTTGGAAAGGAATAGCAGCTTCTCGTAGGGCTCACAAGGTACCTCGAGGAAAAAGAGAAACTTAAAGGCACACAAGGCCTTCATTTGGCCTCTCAGGTTCAGTTTTCTTATTTTGAGGGAAGGAAAGGATCTCCTTCTCTTTCCTCCTTTCTGCACTTTGATCCAGAGAAACTAAAGATCTTAGGTTGTTTTGTTCTTTCTCCATTGTTCTTTCTCCATTCTTTCTCTCTTTCCTCACACTGCACCTCTTCAATACTTTTTCAGCCCTGGGAGCTTGACAATGTGGCAAAAGAAACAATGAAAGTAACACAGAAACAGAAAAATAAATCAGCTGGAAGTTACTCATTCCAGTATTCTATAATATACTGAAGGGGAAAAGGGGCAAAACAGGGTTAAATATCATCCTCAAAGACCACTGATATGAAATTCTGAAATACTGAGATTACTGGTCTCAGTGAAAACCACAGAAAAGAGAGGCAAAAAAATTACAAATACCTTTACAGAGGTAATATTCTCTTTAAATGTTTAAATTTTTCTTAAAAGATTTTTTAAACAAGGTTTTTTATTAAATGAAACCCTGAATTAATGAGTAAATTTTAGAAATAGCAGGTTTAGCCTGACACTTTGCTTTCCACAAGTGGATTTCTCATTACTACCATAATAGCATTTTTATGTTGCAATTAACTTTTCTTCTCCCAGACTGAAGAGAATATTTCTTATTCTTCCTGCTAGACTTTCCTCCCTATTATCTTCATCACTGCATTACCAGCACAGGAGATTCAGAAGTACTTTAAGCTGGCAACTAAAGAGGTTTTCCTGCTTAGGTCTGTCATTGAGGCCCACCTTTATCACAGAAGTAGACACAGGAGGGAGCTCAAGCAACCCCATTCACATGGAGGTTATGTGTCTTCCTGCAGCAGCTGAAGTGATTTTATACCTCTAATTCTCAAATCAGGGTTCCTTTAGGTCTTGGACTTAGATCTCCACACCTGCCAGAATAGAAGTCTCCTTTTTTTAGATAGCAAAACAACTGATACGTGCTCCCTGCATACCAGAAAAAGAAAAATCTGTAGCAGCTCTGACTGAGCTGAGACCAGAGGGATGAAATCTTTGCTCACCAGATTTGGCAGTTGCAGATGTGGCTGCACACACACTTGGAATTTAACAATGCTCTTAGCACTGCTGGCTGAACCCTCAGCTGCCTTTTCTGTTTGTTCTTGCTTGTCTACTTCTTTCCCCTTGCTAGACCTCACAAAGAAAACCCTAGGAGTTTCTCTTCTTTTGCCTCCTCCTATTCTGCCTAAGCAAAAGACATCTCCTGGGGAACAGGGAGCAGGAATTCCTTCTCTTCAGAGAATTTCTTTATTTGTGCAACGACCAAGGCAAATCTCTTGAAAGTAATGTTCATTTACTCTTTATATTCCTTTCTACTACAGATTTCATCCCCCTTATTTTTTCTCCCTTTCCCATTGCCCTTAATAGGAATATTTCATGGAATCATGAAATGGTTTGGAAGGGAGGAGACCTTTGAAGGTCACCTGATTCCAACCTGCCTGCCATGGGCAGGGACACTTTCCATTAGACCAGGTTGCTCAGAGTTCCATCCAACCTGGCCTGAGCACTTCCAATTATGAGGCATCCACAGCTTCCCTGGGGAACCTTGCCTGTGTCTCACCAACTTTCATCATAAAAAAAAATATTCTTTATGCTCTATATGAAATAGCCTCTTTCAGTTTAAAACCAATGTCCTTTGTCCTGTCATGACAGGTCCTGGTAACAAGTCTCTCCTGTCCTATAAATCCCTTTATGTACTGAAAGGCTGCAGTAAGGCTTTCCTGAAGCCTTCCCTTCTCCAGGATGAACAAACCCAGCTCTTTCAGCCCTTCCTCAAAGGAGAGATGCTCCAGCCCTCTGATCACTTTTGTGGCCATTCTCTGGACTTGCTCCAACAGATCCATGCCTTTCCTGGGCTGGGTGCTCCAGAGCTGGACACCATACACCAGGAGGGCTCTCAGAGAGCAGAAACAAATGGGCAGATTAACCTCTCTTGACCTGCTGGCCATGTTCCTTTGATGCAGGTTGGCTTTCTGGGCTGCAAGCATACATTACCATCTCATATCCAGTTTTTCAGCACCAAAATAAAAATATTTGAAAGTGTCTCTTTAACCCAAGTTCACAATTCTCATTAAAAATGAAGCAGTGCATGAGAATTCAAAATAAATTCTTGCAGGCACCTAAAATGAATTCACTAAAGGGAGAATCTACAGCCATAGCCCTCAGCAACTATTGTCACCTGTTTCACCATCACACACACGAGGTCAGGGAGCCCTGGAGGCAGCTGACACAATTAAATGAAGATTTGGATCAAATCATCTCGAAGTCAAACAACTGTGAGCAGACACCAAGATTAAATGTTTGCTCATTTGCCAAAATATGGCCAAAAATAATTTTATTTTGGCACATATTTCTATAAAGAATAGAACAGGCACTGACAATGTGGTCTATTATTCTAGGTTTTCCTGCTTTCTCTAACATCAGCAGTGTCAGATAAATTCTGGAGAGAAAGATAGTTTTGTTCTACCTTTTTCAAAAGAGGTTTTGGAGGATGTGATTATTTACTGTGTTTCTTTGTAGTCCTCACACTATGAAACCCAGCTTAGGCATTAGCTTTGCACACCAAAGCAGTAGTGATCTGTAATAGTTGCAGCATCAAGAAAGAACCTGGATGCATTAGAAGAGCCCAGCAGAAATCACATGTCCAAGAGAAATTCGTTAGATGTGAGGAAGATTATTGACTTTTATCTTCTTCCTTATTTCCCTAATTTCTGCTGCTCATGATGGATGCAGGGATGTGATTATTAGCAACATTTTTGCTGGGATGCACTGGCTGCTGCTATTTGTCCTCTTTCCAGTTAAACCCATACAGAAGTTCCCAGCTGCTGCATTATCTTTCAGGCTTCTCATAATTTGCAAGGAGAGATCATTCTTCATTTGAGGGGAGAAACAACGGGCTTGATTTAATTTTTCATTTCTCCATTTCCCTTGTATCTAGAGGCCCAGTTTTCTAAAAGGCCTGTTTTTTCTGCATTGAGATGGTGTGTTTTACATCCCTGAAGAGAGCAGACATTCCACATTACCATCTGAGCACACTCAGTGGGGTATTGGAGTGCAGAATTCTCAATCTGTTCCTCTGCCTCATTCATTACTGAGCAAATACCTCCACAATGAACCAGCAAGTTGGCAACCCCATCTGCTCTGAATACACCCTGCCATTAGAGGAACCAACAGAATGTGTATGGCATTCTTGTCCCCTTCTTCCAGCACATCCCAGAGGGCTTTGCAAACTACATAAGTCTTGAATGGGCATGCAGGTTATACATTGATTTTTTTCAAATGACTCAAAGGATTTAAAGTTAGAACAGGCTCAGCTAGGCAACTATGATAGTGTCAATGGCAAACTTAGCTAAAGAACCCAGAAATCTTCATGCTGTTCTGCCTTCTGGTCAGGTCTTCTGCACCTTAAATTCATTTCACTCACTGCTCTGAGCAGAGGTCTGACACTTGTTTTTGACAGGGACTGCATTTCACCTCTAAAGGGAGTTTCTCCTTATTTGTATGCTTCCTTTCCCAATTCTACTGCCTCAGAAGTCTCATTCTGTCCCATACCTGCATATTGGCTTTCCACAGCCCTCCTCATCTTGCATGGTGCATTGATCTGTTCTTGCTGAGACTGAAGGACACAGGTGCCTGCAGGAGTAGCATTTATGCTGGTTTGCATAGCAATGATTATAAAGAAAGTACAATCAGCAATTCCTTTGCAATATCTCCCAAGAGAAGCAATATTAAAGCCTAGATTGTTACAATACTCTGACTAACAAAAGGGTTTCATCCTGGAAACATCTTTTTAAAATATCTAGGCACTGCTACTTAAATACAAGCTCCAGTCCTAACCTGGAGACACTGAAGACTCAAACACCCAGGATACAGTGTGAAAATAAAGCCATTTCATGACCACACAGTTCCCTGCCACACAAAGCCACCTCCAGCCTCTGCTCACCCTTGTTCACAGAGAGAAGTTCACTTCTCTCTTGCAGAGACAGCACATCCAGACACGCAAACCCCTGAAAAACCCAGCAGGGACTGCTGCACTCTGCTGCCTTGCAGGATGCTCAGGGCACCTGCCCTGGCCTCCCTGATTGTCACAAGAGCCACAAGGGAAGAGCAGTTCTCTCACAGCCACAACAGCAGGGATATATCTGCCACCTGACTTCAACTCTTTTCTTTCTTACAGGGAAGAGATAATGCAAGGGACCCTGAGGAAGGTGAAGAAGGAGGTGCAAAGAGGAGGTATGTCTTTATTGGAGATCAGAAGCATGAAACTGCTCATTTGGTGCTTCTTTCCTTTTCTTTTCCTTCCCCAAGATTTTCTTTTAAACAGAATTCTCAGATGATGTCTACTTTTTCCTAGCTATTTTTTGTTTGTCTGTTTTGTTTCTCTAGAAGAGGAAATAAAGCTGTATATTTTCACCTAACTATATTAGTTATTGAGTGTTTTGCACTGTTTTTAGCAGAAAGGCTAAATGTTTATTAGAAAATATTTTGACAAAGGAGAAAACTAATTTCCAGCTAGGTCTAACTGTAGGAAAGGTGAGTATGGCTCACTGAGCCTGTAACTGTATCAAAGGTTTAAAAAGTGCCAATTTAAAATCTAATCCCAGCACCCTTGCATGAGTGGTCCTATTAAATGGAGAACAAATTTACTTTTTTGCCTTCAGATTTATACTGATTGTCAATATAAGCAAATGAGAATGAAAGAAATTCAGAACCACAGCCTGTTCCAAGCTGCACCACTTCAAAGAAACTCTCCAGGAGTCAAAGGATGTGCTTTTAATTAGCACTGGAAACACAGAGTTGAATCAAGAAGATATAGTTTTTAAGTTAACGAAGGTGGTATCATTTATACACTACAGCATCTCTGAATCATACAATACATTTCAAAGACAAAAGTTAGGATGCCTCCCTCATTATGCACTCATGGTAACTGCTAGGTATGCACTCACCTTCCTTTGATTACTGAGGTTCAATCAAAAAACTTCTCATGGTCACTCTACCTGAACATTGCATTTTGTAAGTATCCCTGCATCTTGGTGATGTCTGTGTGCAAGCATCAAAAAGTGATTGCTCAAATCTCAATATTCCACCACTTGTGATATTTCCAAAGTAAACAACTCTTCCTCCATTGGGAAATAATATCTAGGCTAAAATAAAATTGTGAAATACTAAAAGAAATCTAGCCTCCTCCATATTAATCTTAAAACATTTATGATAGATCAAGGCATTGAATTTCCAGATCTAATGAGACTTTTGTGCTCTGAGGTAACTCCTCAATTTATAAGGGAGGAGAGTAGGTTTCACTACTCCTTCGACACCTGGCTCAGAAAATCCTTCTCATATTGTGTAATTGCAAAAATGGAAGCCAAATTATTTTTTGTCTGATCCTGTCTATGCTAAATCTGCTTAAATCCCCTGTAAAGCCTCCTTAGTATGGACATAAATTACAATCACTCTATGACACCCTAAGCAATGAACAGGAAACTGGTCTGTGTGAAAATAAAACCTGCTGAGTGACTATCTCTTGTGAAAATCTGCTTTTGATGACAAGAAGAGATAGAACAGGACAGAAATTGTCTCTGAGTCTTAGAAAATGTGTGGCAGAACAAGATTGCTGACAGCATTTTATTGAAGTTAAAGTAAGCCTAGCTTTCACATGATACAATCCACAAAAAAGGTGGTCAGTGTTAGAGCACATCTTCTATCCATATTTCTGGTCAAGTTGGTTTCTTACAATATTGAGGTAAGACCAGTGAAACCCAGAGCAGTAAGCACAGAGTCATGTTTTAAACAGACCAACAGTTCCACTTGAGGATAAGATCCCACTACGCATGTGCTTTTCGTCCTTGAGATCACAAGTTAAATAAGATCAGGGTCAGTCTGTCTGCAATCCTTGTACTTATTCCAGCCAACTTTCACATTGCTCCTGCAAACCAGCCCACATCTCAGTTTAGCAGCCCTCAGACTAAAAAGAGAGGTTCATCCCTCCACAGTCACTCTCTCCCAACCACACTGCCCCCAGTAACTGCTCTAAGCATTTCCAGATTTCTTCTTATTTCCTGTTTCCCCATTGGTTTCAATCCTGCATCACAAATTCACAAAGCTCCTCTTGAGTTAACCTCAGAAAAAGGATCTTAGCCCAAAATGGGGTTTTCAACAGTTCTTGGCAGTGGCCTAAATTCAATTTCTTTGAGCAACTGTGACAAAATTTTACCAAAAGCTTTCTTAGGCATATCAGATAACCCCACTCCAACTCTGTATCGGCATTTTTCGCTGCACTGCACTTTGCCATCTTCTTTGCACTACAAATGACATGTATATTACAAATAATAGGCAGACTGAAATCCTACACCATTTCTTTGAGCCCTTTTTCTCCCCCCCACCAAAATACAGAGACAGCTGAAGAGCACAAAGATATTTATTCTCTCAGAAAGAGTGCTTTTATTGAGTAATGCTGGCTTGGCACAGGAGCTCTGATTAACTCCTATCATGTTAAGTCACGTTGTTTGCAAATTGCCTCCATTTCCCTCCCTCAGCCTCTTCACCAAAAAACCCCAAGAACATCCCACATATTCAAGAAAAAATTGTAGTATCAGTAAAGGAAAAAATTGGAGAAGCTTCATTCTCACTTTTTGAAGGGCACATGTATCTTCAGAGGCAGAGACAGTAAGGTTTTCATAATGTTTGCCGACCTGAAAAAAAATGCTGTATTTCCAAAAGTGTGAAGGAATTCTGTTCCATTAATTCATTTGCATTTCATCCCCCATAAGATTAGGAACATAACCCTTTCTGTCTCTCCCCTGTCAGCTGACATTCCACATCATAGCTATGCTGAGGCCACTGTCATGCCCCATTAAGCATTAGAGGGCTTTGCTCAGCCAATACAAGTATTTAAAAACTCCCTAGAAAACACATTAATCAAGTGGATTTGCAGTTGTGTAAAATCAAAGTTTTTAAATGTACCATATTTAGTACGCAATGGACTGTCAAGCACCTCCAGCATGCCAAATTGCCAGAGCTCATTGCATCTCCTGGCTTATGAAAAACATGTAGAAGCACAGAACAGCCCTTTTGATATGCCTACTTTTTCCATATTTTTGTTTCCTTAAAAAAAAAATCAAAGCTAAATTCTAAATATAGAAGCAACAGACAAAATTTAGCACAGAACATAACCTCAGCAGGATCATAAAGCCCATGTCAGATCACAGTGTGACTTATTCACCTGTGTAAGAATACTAATATATATATTCACATGCCCCATAAAATTTATGGCTCTCATTTTAAAACAAAGGTGACAAATACTTGTGCAATTTAGAAAATGGACCACTTTTCATGATTTAGCAGAGACACACACAGCATACTGTGTTCCAATTACAAACTAAATGGCATGCATTCACTGGCAAATGGGAAACAGAAAATTATTTGCTTTGAATGTGTTGAATCATGAGAGAGAATTTGAAGTGGCACAGCACAGAAAATGTCTCCAGTATGCATTTAATCCACACAGATCAATGCTTGAGGCTTCACACATGAATTAGTGACCAGCACAACATCAAATACTCCTGTCCCGTGCCACAATAATAGCATTACACAGCTCAACAATAAAACATTCACCCATTCATTCACCACTGGTTGCTCTGTGTTTGCTGCTGATGGAAGCTCCCCAGAAAGATCTGTCACTTCTGAACTCATGTGTGTAATGTGCAGGGCACGGCCTCACCTTCAATGTAAATGGCTGAGGCCAATTTAAAAGTCACATGAGAAAGATGGATAAAAATTCAGTTTAATGCTGGGAAGACTTGCAGTGGTTTTCCAGGGCATGCCTCTTTTTTCTCCTTTTACCCTCATGTGGCATTGGAACAGCCCTGGGCAAGAGGCAGCAGAGCCAGGCTGTGTTGGGGGGTGTTTAAGGCAATAACACAGGAAAGGCACTGGGACCAGCATCTGTCCTTGGGGAATCAAGAGCTACCAGAACACTGTTCCTGATTCATTTCTGGCTTACATTGCCCTAACTCCATGACCTGTGAGAGAGTTGTAGCTAAATAAAAGCTCCACTAAACTCAAGGCAGTTACTCAAAATTTACTCCAGGACCTGAGCCTATCAAGGCACATTCAAAGTGTGTGTAGGTAAGAATAACATATGTGATTATAGGAAAGGCAAACACAGCAAAATAGGGACTTAATAAGGTGAATAATGAAGAGAAAGCAGCACTCAAGTTGTTGTTCATACCCTTCTACTTCCATGCAAATGAAACAAACCTGAATGCTTGCCTGAGCATGAGGGTAAAGAATGCCATTCATCACATTTACTCCTCATCCAGCACCAGCTCCACAGGTTATCTTCCTGAAATGAGGTTTACAAAGGTGCTGAAACAAATAGAATATGTATCCTGCAGTGGTGTTTCGAACAGGAAAATGTGTGGCCATCAGCAAGGGAGATAGTTTAGCAAATCCAAACCCCTGCAAATAGGAAAAAACATGCATGGAGTCTTCTAGAAGAAAAAAGTAAAACAGTACATTTTTAAAAATCCCTGCAGAGTCAGGAAGAGGCTGGAATAATTCCACTGTCTTTTCTTGTCTCATCTGAGCTGAGTACAAGAAGGGCCTGAGGCAGAGCTACCAGCCAGGAGCACACCTCAGGAACACAAACCTGAGGAGGGATGCTGCAGAGGTGGACAGCTTGTGGAGATGTGGGACGTCCCCACAGCAGCAGTGCAGTGTAACCCCCAGGTGTGAGGGAGAGAGATTGCTTACTGGACTGATGAGAACAGGCACACACACAAGATAATTTGGGGGTGTTATTTAGTTCCACGTCTCCTTTAACTGACATCACTCTGGAGTTTGGAATCTGACAAATGAGATTGAGCTATCCAGGACTTGTACTCATGATTTTACCCCCAAGTAAAGATATCAGCAGCCTTATAGGAAAAGACATTCCCTCCTCCACCAAAGCTCTAAACAGTGCATCATTCTGAGGTAGAAGAATAATGTCATAGTGGTAAGAATTAAACCATACATGATCCCAAAAGGTGAAAAATTCAGCTTTGTATTATACATACCATATGTATACAGTAAGGGTGATCCATGTAATCCTTCAAATGCCAGTCTCTCCCAAGTTCTGAAAACCAAGTCCTAGACCTGCCTACATATTTTGACAGAAATGGCAAATCTCAGGAAAAAAACAAACAAGTCAAACCAAACAAAACAAAAAAATTTTTTTAAAAAATCAAGGGGGCAAGCTCAGTGCAAACTCAAGAAAGCCTCAGTCTTTTCCCTAGACTGCACTTTTCATTCATTTTGTCTTACAGCACAGTACAAATTGCTGAGCTAAAGAATCTCCTGATTTCAAACATAAAAGCACAGAGTAACAAGGCCATGGTCTGAAGGATCACTGCTTTGCCTTTCTCATAGCCAGACAATCCTTGCTCTGTTCTGCACAGAGAAGGAAACTGTCCACCCTGTTCACACCACATCCTCCGGGACAGATGAGCACCCAACATACCGAAGTGGCTTCCCCCAATACACTCCCTGAATTTTTAGTTATTTAAAAAGAACAACAGCAAACAAAAGCTCAATTGTGAGTACATCCTGAACTTAAAATCATCTAGCAAAGACCTTCCTTCATTCCCTGCTGTAGCTTTTTTTATCGCTGCCAGCTACACCGCAGTGCCCTAGGGTAAGTCACAAAATTCTCCATTCTTTTGAGACGGGAATAGTTCAGCTTAGAGAAGGAGCCATTGTCCACGTGAGGAGATACATGTACCTGATGTCAGCACTGGGTTTGGGAAATAGCAAACCAAACTGAGAGAGAAGAAGAGGGAGAACTTCATTGTAATACAAATGCACCCACATCAACAGGATTTGGTTTAGTACTCTGGCAAGAACTCCTTACAGAGATACTGAAAATGCACTTAAAGATCACACCACACCTGGGACTCTGTGATATTGGATGTGATGCAGAGGCTGTCACTGCCAAGAATTGTTTTCATACTAAGCAGACCGTATAAAGAGTAGGAAGAGAAATGAATAATTTGTAGCCATCAAACCAGCACTGTCTTAAAAGAGCTGGAGAGCAAATGCAGATTTTATATTGTGCACAGAAGGCACAGCAGGTATCAGACGCACTGCAAGCTACCTGAGAGCCTGTCTCATGCATCCATGCCTAAAGAGCTCATACAGGCACATCAAGTTAAGAATAAGCATTACACATCACAGTCTTCACAGAATCATCTGGGGTTGTTGTGGCTGAAGTGCAGGACCTGGCAGTTCACCTGACTGAACCTCATACAGCTGGCATTTCAATCCAGCATGTCCAAATCCCATGGCCTTCCTACTCCCCAGCAGGTCAGCACTCCTGCCCAACTCAGTGCTGTCTGTAAACTTGGTAAGTCTGCCCTCAATTCCCTCCTCCAGACCATTGAAAAGGACCTGAAACAGGCCTGGCCCCAGCACTGAGCCCTGGAGAACACCAGTCAGCCTGGCTGCACACAGGGTGCAGCACCATCCCCACCATACAGACAGGATTTTACCCAGTGAGGTGAATTCCCACCCCATCCATCTGCAGACAGTTTCTCCAGAAGACAGGGTCAAATGCTTTACTAAAACACAGGCAGACACATCCTCAGCCTTTCCATCATACCCTAGGCAGATCAGGAGACAGGAGAGCAAGTTGGTCAAGCAGGACCTGAGTGTCCCAACCCCACCCTGGCTGGGGCTGATCCCGTGGCTGTCCCATATGTGCTGGGTGATGTCACTGCTCCATAACATTGCCCAGCTCTGAGGCCAGGGTCAGCAATGCTCCTTTCCATTAGTCCATCTGTCTGATACCAGCCCACAGAGAACTAGAGTTAAACTCTCTCCTCAGGCCAGAAAGAGAGATTAATTCCCAGCCACCCAAACACAACACAACACTCCAGTCTTAAATGCTCAGCTCTTACAGACTGATTTCTGATCTGACTTCAGTGCTGTCAGGATTGTGGTGGGAGCATCGCACTTCTCAGTTTGACCCCTTGACAGTGATCCCTGAAGCACAATCAGAGCAATCAGGCAAAATGAGGAGCGCACATTGTGACGGCAGGGTATGTGATTAGCTTTGAATCTCCATGCCAGGTCTAAGTCAGCAGCTCTCAGTGCTTGTGGTAGCAGGGAAGGCAGATTGTAGCAGCAGCAGGATGGGGATGCTGGGCTGGCTTTCCACCATAAGAACTATTCCTGTAATAGCATTTTCAGAAACTGCATCTTAGGAGGATGTTATAGCCTCCTTAGTAAGGAGGGAAAGGGAATATGGCAAGAACCAAGTAAGCCTACTCACATGTTCAAAGGCAGAGAGTTACAGTCTATAGCTCTGATACTAAATGGCAACTCCAAGCCTCCAGCTGCCTTCCCTTGCCAGAAGTTAGCAGGCATGTGCTATAAGCATGCACCTCTGTGGCTTGCTGTCAGGCATCACCAAGGGCTGGAGAGATGGTGGATCTACAAAGAAAGCAGAGACAGTGGCACCAGGGTTTATGTCACCTCCCTCCCTTTTCCAGGGTTAAGGACTAACATTACAGTCTGCCAAAAAGTCCAAAAGAGGAAATTTAATAATTTATGTAATTATTAATGATTTTAATTATTATTTCTATTAGATTTTGCTGATAATTGTCATACAGTTTAAAAGTGGTTGTGGATCAAGTCAAGGGTAAATGCACACAATTTCCTCTGTGCCAGCCAGCCTTCTCCACTTCCAAAGATTCCCATGCTGCAAGCATCTCTCTCCATCACAGCTGCCACAAAACCACAGCCAGACGGGGCTGGGACAGCAGCAGAAGGCAGGAGACTCTACAAGCACCATTTTCCTTTCCCCATCTGGGAGACTACTCAGATTTCAGGCTCTGTTGTGGCTTCTCATCTTCCCCAGCAGGCTCTGGTAGCTGCTGCTCAGGGCTCCCTGCACTTCATGCTTCCTGCTAACTCACACTGTGCTGTTACTTGCAGAAGCTAGATTGCCACATTTTCACCTTTTGGTATGAAATTTTGGTTAAAAATAGAGCTAGTTTGGGGGAAAAGTATTTTCAAAATTTTAAATAAAATCATATTATCATATTACTTCAAATTTGTAAAAATCAGCAGGCACTTGGCTTTTTCCATGAAGAAGATTCAAAACTAAACTATGCATGTTTAATAATGGCAATTATTTTACAAGCTTTTCTAAGCACTACCATTTTTCCCCCACTTCTTGTTGTCTGCTCCTATTTATGCAGAGACTTGAAAAAGCATGTAAGTTGCTCATTCCTCCCAGTCCTGTCAGAGGGTTTGAAAGAACATATTTTTCATAAGATAATAAGGACTTACTTAAAAAGCTTTTATGAAAAGCAGCATTGTGTTTATGCTTTTTAGAAGCAACTAAAAAATTTCACAAGCAAATCTGAAGTCAATAACCATTCAGCAAAAAGTTTTCCTTCAGAGAACTTCAACTAGCAGTCCCTGAAGTCTGACAGTCAGGATGCTGCATGGATTTGGATCTGTATTAACTCAAAAGCACCCAAGTTACTCCCCTGTTCACATCTTTATTACTATATCATACATAACTAGAAACTCAGGATTGGTGTTGAGGCAATTTGACAACACATGCTCACCTTAAGAAGCTTTCTATTCTAGAAGGTGTAGCAGGGGCTACACTTTATTGCACCTCAATGTCAATCTTCCTCAACAATTACCAGAATAACTTTTTCAGCTTTTTTTCCCACCCACAACTGACACTGATATTTTTTCCCACTGAAAAATAAAACCCTCATTGCCATGGGAATTTACTAGTAAATTCCCATAAGGCACAGTCTTACTCTGCCTTTCCACTTTCAAAATTAAACTTAAAAAGTGACAGAAATTGGCCAAGGGCAAGAATGAAAAAATCATAGTGAGTGCACTGAAGGATCACAGTCAAAGCAAGCTGTTAAAGACTAATAAGAATTGTGTCTTTAAGGCAGGATCTAATCAGAAGAAAAGACAGAGCATGTTGTATTAGTTGTTCAGCAGATGACACCAACAAAACGCAGGAATGGGGGCGAAAACAGCTTTGTAATACATGAGGTGCCTTCCTTCCAGTAAGAGAGAGCTGTTAGACCATTACAAGAACTCTGCTGGGATAAAGCAGACAGTTCTGTCACCTACAGTCACAAAGAGTTACGAAGATCAGAAGCAGTGTGAAACAGGGCTAACAGTATGATCAGGAAGAGAAAAAAGTCATCCTACAAGTGGAACTTCGATTATAAAAAGCGAAATCGAATGTGATCATTCTCCATGTAAATCTTCAGTAAATATCACTAAGGAAAGAATTAACATGAAGTAGCATTTTAGCTGGGGAACATACAATGATTTCTAATCACAAGTGTTGGACTATCAAACAGCTTTTTGGTAGAGTGATTCCTAGCTGGTTTTAAAGTGAGTTTAATCAGTGAATAGAACAGTTAATGTTTTTGACAGCATAGACCTGGACTTCTTGACACAGAAGATTCATTTCACAAATTTTCTTTCATGTTTCTGAACTCCTAAAGAACTAAATGAATCCATGTTTCCATCTGCTAGGTTGAAACATTCGTCCAACAACAATACTCTTCCAACATTTATCATTGTCGCCTGTTCATTAAGCACTGGATATGGAATTACAGCTCTACCAAAGAAAGAACATATCTAGGCTCTTCCCATCTAACAGAACACTCTTTCATCCTGTTATGTAAGTTTTCCTCTTCCCAAAGGATCTCAAAACACTTAAATGCCGTGCACTGGTTTACTGTACACAGAGATTTACCAATTTTAGCATGCAGCTCCTCTGGGGTGATACGTGTCAGCTGCTTTAACAGCCCACAACAGACACACAGAGCAGACGAGAGCATGTCCTGAACACTCAGAGCAGATTCTCTGGGAAACAGGCTGGAACTACACTAAACTTGGACTCTGGCCAGGACTTCATGTCTAACACTTCCAAATGGTCCCACAATATCTCTGAAGCAACAGGGAAGTTTGTTTTAGGCTATATCCAAATGAGGCTCTCGAGTGCAGACATCAGGATGGCACATAAGTGGCCTATAAGAAAATTGATAAATTAGCATTAGGACCAAGGACCACTGTGAGGCAGGATAAGGATATTTTTCCCAATTTACAAATGGCAAACCAAAGCTCATTGTACCTGAGTAATTTCTACACAGTAGCAAAAGAAGTGAGTGGTGGATCAAACCCCAGTTTACACCCCAGTTGTTCTTCCTTTAGCTGTTCTTGAAGCCATCCATTGCTGCAAAGAATAAATATGACGTTTATTTATGGAAGGGGAAAAACTCCCATGCTTATAAAGTGTCTCTCCTCAAAGCCCCAGACTAATTTCTTGGGTTTCAGCAACTCCTATTGCACCATTTCTAGTATCTGAAGGTTGCGGGTACCCTGTCCTTTCAGGAAAGCTGCCTCCATATGTTAACTTCCATGACAGCCTTGACACTCATTTGTCTATGTACCACATAGACAGTAGATTTATTTTTAGTCCAAGCTCTGCCACCAAAAGTACTGAATCCATTTTGTCCTTCGCAACAGCTAAAAATAATTTGCAGTTCCATGGTTTTACCCATCAAAAGAGCTCCCTACACTGCACAAACTGATACACCAGGGGGGTCTATCAAACAGATCTGCTCCATGACAACAATGTATATGGACTGTGACTGAAATCTCCCCATGGTCTCAAAAGTGGAGTGCTATTTTCAACCTTGTTTTAGAGCTGGGGTAAAAGAAATCAAAGAAATTTGCTGCAGAACAGGGCATTGAATTTAAATTACTTAGTTCACATGCGAAACTTCTAAGCAGTAGACCAGTCTTCCATTTACCATTAAAAAAAAAAGAATAGAAGAGATCACAATGTGATCAGGTGACAATATCATACTTCTCTAAACTGCATATTTCTTAAACTAGAAGCTTCAGATATTGGAAACATTGATGTCCCCCCATGTCCTTTTATAGCCTAATTCCTCCTCTTTCCTCTACTCTAGTTCCAAACTTTGCTGCATTTGAAAATGTCATTATTCACATGGTGACACATCCCAGCCATGCAGTAGGGTGGCAGCTGAGTCACCTCCCTGCTGTGACGAGGTGTAATGGTGACACAACTGCACAATCCTTTTTTGGGCACTTTGTGTTGGAGGTTGCTCTATACAAAGGCTAGGTGGGAGGAACAAATCAGGGTGGAAGAACTCCACACACACAAAGAGAAAGGAGGGATTGGAGGTAGCCCTGGCAATCAAATTACATCTTCAAGCTAAAGGACGCGTAGAGAACCAGGCACAGCCTGAAAGACCAGGAATGAGTCAGAGACTCCTTTGGGTTGACATTTGGCTGATATCTACTGAAGGCTCTGAACTAAAGCATCTCTTGAAGCATCCATGTCTCTCCACAGACTTTGTGGAGATACTGGGATGTAGCATTACGTCTTTGGCTTTGATGCCAGCTTAAAATGTTTCTCTCCTTCTCCCACCAATTCTGTGTCTTCCAGTTCATGAGGAGGTTCACCTTCCTCTCAGGCCAGCTAGTAAGGCTGTTTGTGGGGTTCTCCTGGAAACTGAAAAAGTAAATTATCCTAATTTAAAATGTCCTATTTGTCAGGGGAAAAGGGCCAGAAATCCCCTCATCCAGCTTTGCTGTTTAAGACAATGGACCAGCACCACAGATCACCTAAAACTCCCAAACCTTATTCTGTTTGACTATGCCCTCATACCCATGTCAGAGAATGTTTTACAAGGCAGATGATCAGACAGCACCCACAGAAATAACTACTGCCTAAAGGGCAAGGGAAAAGCACTGAAAAATCAGACTGTTCAATCTAAGTCGGTCTTTGATGGGTAAGTGGGGAAAAAAGTCCTTCCAAACAGGTGACACCACATAATCCCAAGTGCACAATTTTGCCTTGAGTCCTTGGAGGCCAAATTCCCATCCTTTATGTATGAGAGAGAAGCTGAACTTGTGGTGCTGAACATCCAGAAAAACAGCTTATTTACATCCTTACCCCAAGGAATAAATTTGCTCATGAAGGTTGGCCTCAGCAGGATTGCAGATCAGCTACATACATCATCTTCTCTCTCTAATGCTCAGAAGCCTGGCAGTTGTGTTTGCTAGGTTTGAAATCATGGTTTTGTGCAAAACATTGTCCAGTGTGGCACCTGGTTAACCAAGGAAACAAACCTGGAACTGACCACCAAACCAGAACCTGCCTGCACATTTTTCTGTGCCTCCTTTCTCTGAATTAGGAAGTGCATTATGCCAGGTTGCATTATAATGTCCTGGAAAAATTTGCTGCAAACTTCTAGAAAAACTTTAATTCATTTTCGGGCTGCACCATGAAAGATGTATTTTCTGCCACCAATTGGTCCACCAAAATACCAGACCTTTTATCAGACCAATTTACCACTAATAGAGAAACAGAATAGCTACAAGCAATGCTAGAGCATGACTGACAACTAAGGACAGGATGCTTTCTCTGTTCTCTTAGTGTTCTCCACTTAAATATAGGCCCACTTTGACTTCATGATGACCTGAAGACCCCTATCAGATGGAACTGCAGGTCAGTTATTCTCCTCTTCTATGCTCTACTTCAAGTCAGCTCAGGACCAATTTCAAATGCTTTTAAAAGTAAACTCTGTACAGGAATCCTTTATCGACACTTTCTTGCAACTGGAGTTGAGCAATTCTTCCTGTGGAGGCCACACTAAATGTCTGCAATGGGTTTGACCTCACAGGATACATCCCTGATGCAGTCTTTGTCCAGTTTACTCTCTGGGGGACAAGAGGGGAATAGAAAAAAGTATAAGAGCAAAAATGAGAATTCAGTGCATTGTAGAGTGTTCTCCCTGGTGTAATTGTCTTGGCTGCACAAAAGTAGAAAGTACCTATTTCTGGGGCTTCTGTAAGAATCTCAGCTTAACAGCTGACCCTTACATACAGCCTAGTTACAAAAAAAGGTGATCCATCATTCACACATCACTTCCTCACCTTTGGCTGAAGTAACTGGAAAGGGATCAATGATAAAGATAAAACCTGAAAAATCAGATGTATTCCCAAAGGGGCTAGGAGTTTTTTACTTTTATTTAAAAAGCTTTGAGAAATGTTAACGGTAAGTCAATATAGACAGGGAAAGAAATGCAGCTAGGCTACCCCTTGCTCCCAGGAGCAGGCAGATAAGGAAAGAGCACAACACTCACACAGCAAAAGGAGATCTGCAAAGTTAATGCCTCTCTCAAGCCTGCAGCAGGCCAGAGTGTTACTGTGAACCCAGCATGCTGTGCAAGCTGCACTAAACTGGCTAAGAGTAGTCACTTTATTCTGCACTTATCAGAACCTTTGGCACTGCTTATCCTTTTTTCAGCTGGGATAGAGTTAATTTTATTCCTATTAGCTGGTACAGTGCTGTGTTTTGGATTTAGGATGAGAATAATGTTGATAACATGGTGATGTTTTAGCACTTACACTTTTCAGATGCTTTGCTGCCTGGCCAGTGAGCAGGCTGGGGGTTCACAAGAAGCTGGGAGGGGGCACAACCAGGACAGCTGACCCAGCTGGACAGAGGGATGTTCCAGCTCATATGGCAGTGTGCTGAACAATAAATCTGGGGGGAATTGGCTGAGGGTGGCAGCCTGCAGGCTACATGAGAGATTGCATGGCAGGAGAGGGACACAGTGGATTCCCAGCCTTGCACCATCCCAGCCAAACCTTGAGCACCCAACTCAAGGCTCTAAGTTTACTATGAGACAAATAGAAAACAGCTGCATGCTCACCCCTAGGAGCTGTGCACTGTGCTGCCTCTCTCCCAAAACCTTCTGTCCAAGGCTGCAGCAGATGAAGGTTCAAACCCTGCCATGATGCTTGGTGGAGCTGCTGGCCACTGACACAAAGGACTCCTGCACGTGTTGGGGGAAGATGATGCTACGCCCTGTGGTGCCTTCTTCATGTGGACAAGAATTACTGAAGTCTCAGAAGTCCCAGCAGCACCTGCTGGAGGACAAAGATTCTTTACATTTCAAATTTCTGCCTAATGTCACCCCCAGCCCTCAGAAATAAATCTTTAATGTTTATAGCCCTATAACTATCCCTTTTAAAAGGCTTCTTCATTTTCTGGTCTTTTTGTGTCACATACCTAATCAAATGTGGTAAATTTATTCTATAGTTCCTTCTACACATTCTCTCCCTCCTCAAGATTATTTTCAAATGAATTTTTTTCCAGCATCTGCTCCTTCCTGTTTCTGTACCACTGCTGTAAATGGGATTTTTCTTCTGGCCATCAAAAGAAGCAAAATAGGGCTTCCTAAGATAGTTTTCTGGCTGATTACACAGCAGCAGTGCAGTAGTCATGAGCAATAGATAAGTAGCTTTAACACATCATAGTTTTGCTTCTTTGGGCTGTAGAACAACATAAATATGATAATGCACCCTGCTCTGAGCCCTGCAGAGCTCCACAGCAGCCTCTGCTCTCAGCTGCAAAGGGGAGCACACACCTCTGTGGGAAGGGCTCCTGCTCTGCCCCCACATCTGCAGCTGTGCACAGGCACCAGCACAACAGCACAAGAGCCTCACAACTCCCCTGATGTGCCCTGGGCCACCCCTGAACCACGTGGGGCCAGCATGGGACATGGTGACAGCTGGAGATGTCCCTCAGGGAGTGATGCAGCCATTGGGTGGGGAAGTAACACAGTCCAGGTCCTCTGAAGAGGACTGGCCATGAGGAAAAATGAAGAACAGTCTTTAGCTGTCCATTTCAGCCACAGGTCCCATCCAGATCATACCTGAACGAACCCACTCACTGCTTTCTTTTTTCTAAAAAAGCAAACAAAACAAAATATTTAAAAAAAAAACCCTCTGGTGTTCCCATGTGCTCATATTTAGGTAGCAAACAAGCAAGAAGCTGGAAAATCTCAGTCAAGTAAAAAACTTTTGCAAAGGGGTTCAGGCAGGCAGTACTATGTGGGGGCCTGAATATATGTTGTATTGTAACACCTGTGTGGTTCTGAGTTGCTCCAAACGAGCTGCAGCTGCAGGGTCCTTAGCTGGGCAGCAGCTGTAGCTCGTGAAGGCAACTGAGATAAATAGGGGTGGGTCAAGAGCCCAAGAGGAGCCCCTGAGAAGATAGAAAGGACTGTGCTGCAGAGAAAGGAGAAGAGCCCCAGCAGAGAGGGAAGAACAACATTGCAGCGAAGATTACAACAGTACTTAGAGAACAATTTCCTGAACACTGGCTGACAGCACAGAGACACTCAGTTTTATGCATTGCAAAATTACAGTCTGTAGCAAACTACAGTCCTGGCCAAAGGAGCAGAGATAGAAAGAAGGATGAAGAGACACCCAGGAGGATGGAAAGTCACAGAGTTTCAGTGAAAGCAGAGCCCTGGACTGCTTTTGGAAGGTTCAAATATCTGCTGTAGAATATTTCATATGATAACATTACATATATGTTATGTGTTTGGAGATATGTATTTCTTTTCTACATGCCCATTATGGAATTGTCATGAAATAAAACATTTCTCAGTAAGTAATTCTTCTGCAGAATAATTTACAGTTATGTACACAAGTCATCTACTAAACTACAGTTGTATTTAGACTTCCATTTCTGAGCTAGTTCATAAGATTTTCATGTAGTAGCACAATTTTGCTTGTATTTCTGAGACTGCAGGCAAATGTTTAAATATTTTACAAATAGAAAAACATTTTGAATGAATTTTTTAAGCCAAGATGGTACATTTCTATTCCTATTTGATTTGAGGAGTTTCATACAGTTAAAGAATGCCCAAGCTGGGACTTGAACCGAGAAACCAATGGCTCTTCAGTTTTTACAAGTAGAGACTGATTCTGCATTGAATGCATGAAATGACTCTTCAACTTCTGGTTAAACTCAACTAAATTATAAAAATGCTTCCATTATCATTATATATTCCATATTCCCTTACTAGTTGCTTTCCAGCTTCCCAAAATTCTCAGTATATCCTGAGACAAACCTGAGCAATTCAGTGGTGCAAACCATATCTGAATGAGAACTGGAGCCTTCATGGGGTGCCTGAAAGGAAGGAGCCAGCTAGAAGACATTAAACTATTTTCTATATAGATTTCTCATCCATGTCCTTTACCTGATGAATGGCTGCACAAGTCTGAATTAGGAGTTTCCTTGAAAACACAATCCAAAACTAACAAATTGACAGGTAGTTATAGAATGAAAAATATACCCTAGAAAATGGATCGAGTTGAAGCTCCTCAAAATGTACAAGGCAATAAAGCAGGAGTAGAACTGCTAAGTCAGGTCAAGCTCCACACAATGTTTGAAATAACCCAGGTAGAAACTTTGTATAGATTACTGAAGTAGACAAAAAGAAAGTCTTTGAGGTTTAGAGTCTTCAACTCCTACATTTCCTACTGTTTCCTCAGCTCCTTGCCAGAAAGAATCCTCTCAAAAGATGATGTTGCCCTTATTCTGAAGCTCTTTGAGCACATTCAGTTTTTGCATGGATACAGAATTTTAGGAAAGACCTTGAGGTCTTCTGTGTTTGCTAGTACTTTGCCATACAAATAAATTGGGTATTTAGTACCAGAAGTCTATGGCAATGAACTGAACTCTTTGTGGATGTGTGGTGGGAAGGAAGAGTGGATCTTTTGTCATCCTTGAGGAGCACAAGATTTATTGTGCTTTATTTCTGGTCTCTGAGACCCCTCCTGGAGCACTGTATCCAGCCCTGGAGCACTCAGCACAGACATGGAGCAAGTCCAGAGAAGGACCACAAAAATGATCAGAGGGCTGGAACACCTCCCTTGTAAAGACACAGAGCTGCATCTGTTCAGCCTGCAGAACAGAAGGCTTTAGAGGTCCTTTCTTACCCAAACATTTCTGTGGCTCTATGAGAAGCAAGCATTAAGATTCAAAATATGATGAACAAAAAGAAAAGGATACACAAGTCTGTCAGCCTGCTATAGAATTCTCCTCTGCTGTCCCAAACATTTTTACTTTCAAGAACCAACTTTGATAGAATAATTTCTTTGTTTCTTATATGCTTCCTTGCAAACATTAAAATCAATCATGCCCAGAAACCATCAGACCCAAATAGGAGAGGATTATGCAACAGCATGTCACCAGTGAATCAATATTGTCTGACCAGGCCATGTGCTTGTCAAGGTCACATTGATTTCTTTAATGACCTTCCTGGCAGATCCATCCACGCTGCAGTGGTTCCAGGTGTACACTCACCTCACTGCTGGCCAGTCTGCAGGATGCTTTTCCATCCCAAGTTTCCATTCTTTATCTGAAGCACCATTGCCCTCCATATGTCATGCCCAACTCCAGCAAAACCCAGTGCTGCAGTGCCTCCTGCTTCCTCTGGCTGGACACACTCAGATGCTGAGACACCCCATCAAACCCCCTGTTCTGAAAGCATCAGGGGCTACATGTGCTTAGCACACTAAAACCACGCCATCCTTCATGGGAAACTGAAAACTATCAAATCTCTAGGGTATGAGCATAAAAATTTCATCTTTGGCCATCAAGCAGTGGTCCTTATTATCCACTGAGTACACACCAGGAATTGTAATGGGAGCAACGTAACAGGATTGTTCACCACTGTGACTGTCATCTTTTACTTTTAAGCAGAGAATTGTTAAAACTTGTCTTCCTCATCTTTTACAGCATGACACTATGAGGTGCATTGAAGAAAAACAGCTCAGAATATAATTAGATATCAAGGGCAATAAGCAGAAAGTTCTATATTTATTACCAGATGTTAGTGGCAAGTTGCAATGCAAACATGTAGCCTGGCAGCAAAGCCCAGGCCCAGCAAGAGTTGAGAATGAGAGCCAATTCTCACAGGAGTGTTATGTCCCAGGCTGAAGAGTGGTGTCAGATATTCCAGCAGTTTCTTTACCAAATAAAGCCACAGAGCCAAATCAGGGTGCAACAGGAGTGAGAATGTTATTTCTAGGCAGAGCACAGACTGGTGGCAGGCAGAAGAACTCCATGTGCCAAGCAAAACCAGTTAGCCAACTGTCTCTGCTCTTTGAGTGTGAACATGTTGCTTTTCTTCTGCTTGGATGATTCTTAATTTTTTTTTTATTTTTAATTTTAATGAATTCTGTCCCTAACCCTAGGGTAAAGCAGCCCAATTCTCAGTGCTGCTAATAAAACAACTCCCATTAAACACAACATTTAATAAAGAAAAAAAGCAGTCACATAGGTAAAATCAGGAAAAAAATAGCTGGAGGAGAAGTCTGTGATAGGAAATTTGGAGCAATCAGAGAGCAAAAATCTGGCTGCTTATCCTGCCAGATAAAGATACCTGAGGAAAGCAATTAGCTAGTTCCCCTGGTTAACACCTGATTAACAGTTGTATCCCTACAAAGCAAAGATGAAACAATTGAAAGTCTCTTCATTACAAAATAACACAGATGGGGAGAAAAAGAACTTTCAAAATTATGAGTAGTTAACACAAGTTTTAGCTCATTTCCCAACTGGGTGAGCAGGGAATGGAAAAATACTGAGAATTTGGAGAAACAGTTCTCAGGATAAGACAAACGTGAAGTCCCTTTCTTCCCCCATATAAGAACCCCAAGAACCAAACATGGACTTTTTTTTCAACAACTGTTCAAAACCCATGAGCTGGTTATGTCCACAGCCTGTTCCATCTTGGGGGTTACCTGTAAAGTAACCATATAGGTATTCATTAAATTCTCATAATGACATCTGGTGATGAAGCACAAGCACCTCTTAAAAAACTATGAAGACCAAATTTTTGGAAGATGCTGGCCCACACTTTCATTAGATCCACCAAACATTGGGAGCAGTTTATAATTACACCAACACCAGGGCTCTTGTCATGTACCCAGGGCCTCAGTTGACTGAACAAACTTCTTAGACCATAACAAAGCCATGTCTGTAAAGGAAGGGAGCAATCATGTGAGTAATTAAACACATTTCCACTAGTTCCATCTCCTAGCTTTCCACCATTTCAAGCAATACTGATTTCAGAAGCAAAGTCCATGCTGTCTGCTGCACTACTATGAGGGCAGAAGGTCAGTCCAACAGTTCAGTTAAACCCTCTGGCAGAGAAGGAACCTCTCAATCAATCAATCAATCAGTATTGAGAGCTCACCTTTTTTTAACTCTCAAGTTATAGCAGCGCTGCAACATATTTTGCTTTTAGCAAAGTGAACTGAGTTTGAGTGCTTAATTCAAAGTAAACCAGTAAAATCACACCGACAAATCTGCTCCCACATACGTCTCCTGGGACAACAGCCAGGGTTGACTTTCATGTCATCCCAGCAAGCACAACCCCTGAGGAATTCAGCTTAATTTATTCTAACACCTCTGCAGAAAATGCATTGCAGCAACCCAAACATGGGGCAAAGGCAGCTACAGTAAACCTCAGTATCTCCACTCTCAGTGCACAGCACAATATCTATATGTCTGGAGAAGAAAACTTCTTATTTTGGAAGGTAATCTCAGCAGCAAATCTATCTCCAGGCAGTACAGTTTAATGGTATTAATTCACAGATCTATATGCCCTCTGACATGTTCATTACAATTTGGAAATCCCTTCAGGAGTTCCTGCCCCTTCCACTCATCCTATTTTCTTTTTTTTTTTCATTAACTAGTTATTTTCAAACCAGTTTCACGGACCAGAGGAGGCTTCAGAGACATGAACCTCCTCAAAGAGTTTCACTATAAGTAGTTTGATTAGAAAGATTGCCCCAAATTAATGTCTCTTCCTGGGGAATGCTTTTCTGTTAGACATCAGAAAATTCAGCACTTTCCCTCCCTCCCAGTCTTACAGATGGGAGACAAAAAGACAACAGCCATGCTAGAAAGCAGTCTTCACACATTTTAATATTCCTGGTGCAACTTCTTGAAAGTTAAGACAAATTCCAAGATAGTGACCTCAAAGGTGTAACTTCAGCCTGAGGTTTGGTTACAGAACCAAAGGAGGACACACAAAAACACACTTGAGCTTCTCAAAGAGACCTACTTGGTTTGTGAGTCTAGAAGGAAAGTGGGCAGCTATCATTGCACTTTTGCTTCCAAGGGCATTGCAGACATGAATTTACAGCTTGGGGTTTTGGCTTGCTTTGCTCTTGGGGTTAGGGTGCTGGGTTTGTTCTAGATGGTGGGGTGATAGAGGGTTGTTTTGTTTTAAAAGCTTCATCCTCCAGAGAAAGAAGCTTCTGGGGGATGCCAGGTTGGCAATTTATGCAGCAGGTAACAGGAAAGCTGCACATAATTTAGACAAAAAAGAAAGGTGCACAAAACTCAGACAGTTTTAATTGAATGTATTTAAAAACAGCAAGGCAACATCTTGCATCAAAAGCCCTCTGTGGCTTACAGCTGGCGCCAGCTCTGCCATTGATCTCTCAAGGGTTTGTGGGCTTCACTTCTCCTTAGTGAATCTCTCTTTCTTATGGATAAGACAGAAAACAGGAGCCAAAGCTGTTTGCTGACACAAATAGGGGCACGATCCCAGTTATTAGCCCAGTCAAGGACTTGAGAGATCAGGTTTCTCCTCCTTGCTGTAACATTGGCTTCTTGTAAACAAATCACAAGGGCCAGGTTCACAGTACTCCCTCCAGCACTGAAAAACAATCTTAGAGTTGTAGTGTGGCATCTAAAATCAAAACAATGATGAATGATGAGCTACTGAAGGGCTTAAATTAAATATTGTCCCTGTCTTTCCACTGACAGGCAGTTAGGAGTTTTCAAGCTAATCCCTCTGCTATAGTGCAAGATACTGATGGACTTGAGTATATAGTGATTGAAACCAGGAGTACAGAGAGAAACAACTCTGTGAGAAACAAATTACTTAATGTTCCAGGAAATTTATTATAACAAGCCTTAGTTCTCAACTAATGTTTCCTTTATATTAAAAAGGGCAATTAGCACAATTATCCCTGTGTGGGATGATGACTGTGGGCAAAATTAGAGAAAACTGGGAAGTTATATTCTTCACATTCCAGCAGAAGTTAGTACAGAATTTATAGGATGGAATGCAATTGGCATGTGCAAAATGTACTCCACAATGATTCCCCACACAACACAGCCTGCAGCCCTGTGTACAGCCTAAGAGGGATGAGATGAAGGTGGGAGCAGCTGGAGACACGGCAGCCAGGCTCTGCTGTAACCCTTGCAGGGATGGGAAGTCATGGTACCACGTAGCTGATAAATCACACAGCAGCTGTCAACCAAAGGAGACAGGAGATGTCTCGCTGCTGAACCAGCATCTGTGGCAAAATGGCTCTCTGCAGATGAGCTTGGTGCACCCACACCTCCAGCCCAAAGCTACCTGCCTCCAAGGTACAACCACTCCTCACTCAGTGTGTGCGCTCTGCTTCACTGAGTATATTTTTCAGACCAAAGCAAGAGACTTTTACACCAATCAGAAACAAAGGTATGTATGAATGGAGTCACTCAGGCTCCACCTAAAAGGAAAGAAATAGCATAATGGTGAATTAAGGAAGGAGACAAGTCAGGGAAGACTCCGCTGTAACTTCTGAGATCAGTCAGTGGGCTTCAACTGTCCTCTCTCCACAGGGACTCCTGCTGGGTAAGAATTGCATTTGGTGCACACTGAATGATTATTTGAGCAGCTTTCATTGGTGATTTGAGCTTGGCTGTTATTATTTTAAATGCAGCTGCCAGCAGCAGACATGGTCACCTGAAAGCAGAGATATCCAGGAGAGGGGGGGGGGGGGGGGGGGGGGTCTCTTCCTAAATTATAGTAAAGGACTCAACTCTCTTACACTGTTGGTACATGGCCCTGATCAAGTTAGTCAGGCCACACATGGATATAGCAGATTTTTCAGTGGAGTCCCCATAACAGACACCAACAGACTGGTCAGGCACAAGAGATAAATCACATTTTATTTGATATCTTTGCTGTGGACATTAACCACTAGCAAACTATAGACAAGCCATGAACAGCACAGGCCCAGTAAAAATATGAACACTGTTTGTTACAGCTGGCTACACACACCTCTGGAGAGGGTCCTATTGATCTGATGGAGAGGAAGATAATGTTTTAATAACCATTTAGTTAAAAGAAATTGCTAATGAGCTGTTTACAAATGGAAACTTTAAGCATTACTCAATTGAAATCTTTCTGTCCAATTTTAGAGCAGAGAGACCTCTGTAATGAGTGCTATCAGCTAGCAAAACACAAAATTAAAAATCTGAAAGAGTATTCTCTTTTTCATTAGAGTTGGGAGAAATTTATGGTATTCTATTTGCACATATCATTATTGATTTAGTACCTGTTACACTGCCCAGGAATTTTATGTAAAATAGGTCAAACAAGAAATCCAGCAGATTATTTCTACAGACTTCTGGAAGTAGCACAGGGTATACTCATTTGAAGATTGTGTCTATCCATTAATCACAAATTAACAATAAAAACCAGTCCAAACTGGTCCTCCATGCACAGCTGTTCTCAGTCTATTTGGAGCATTTCTCCTAAACACAACAGAAATGGTTATGCATATCAGAAGGAGCTAACTCACGTTGGAGAAAGTATTTCAAAGTTCCCAGAAAATCAAACCAATCAAGCCCACCAGGTCATACATAAAATCAGCTCTGTGGCTTTACTGTAGATGTGGTAAGTAGCAAAACAAGGCTGAGGAAACCAAGTGTTTTAACTGAAGGTGTTTTAGCCAGGTCTGGTTAACTTGATAAGTGAGGGATTAAGGGCAAGCAGAATCTCAACCAAACCATCCACAACCAACAGGTGCTGAGGCCTTCAACTAACAAAGAAACTTTTAATCCCTTGGAAGTGATGAGAAGAGTGCACCATAGCACGGTCTAAGGACCACTTCCACAGAAATTCCACCAGAACAAAGATCTTTATTTCTATAGTATGAGCTGCCTCATCCTGTGGGTCACACACCAGCACAGCCCACTGCAAATCACAGGGAGATGTTTATGCCTGAATTAAAACCCTTACTGTGTAGGAGGCAGGCAGAATCTGGACCAGTACCCTTTATCATTTATTAACTTCACTCAACCTCATGACCTATTTCTGTCATTCAAGACAGAACAGCCAGACATAGTCTTTCCATCAATCAGTGCCAAACAAGTGGTAAAAATATTGCTTGTCTGTTTCCAAACATCTTTTTTTTATTATTATTATAGATCTGTTGAGTTAGAGGAAATGCCAGACTACAAATACATAGCATATTCATCAAAAATTCCCACCTTTATCTTGTTTTTTTCTTCCACTGCTGTTAAGAAAAAAGAAAATCCTTGTTGAAAAATTTATACTGGAAGAATTTAGCATTGGAGGAAAATAGCCATGTCAGCTCACAACAGAAAGAACTATTCAGAATGGGAGAATTTCTTGCATTGTACCCCCTTCTTCACTCCAGAGCTGCCTGATTTAACAGCTTCTGAAAGCAGCAGGGAATTTGCTGCTTTAAATTGCTTTCCATGTGCTCCTGTGGATCACTCCTACACATGCTCAGCTGAGCAGAGGTGAAACCTGTCCCAAGGGAAGGTGGCTCCAGCCTTGAAATAGGGCAATTATGCTGCAGAGTCGCCTTCAGCAGAAGATTGAGTGAGGCTTCCCAAGAGCACCAAGGTCATTGTGTTATATCAGATCTGCCCATTAAAGAGGGGTCAGTGTTATTTTCAGAGCAGAACTTGCTCTGGTGAAGAGGTTCACAGGGTTCTGTGTGAAATGACCATGTTTGGAGTATTCATCAGGCCAGAAATGCCCTCAGATGAGTGGGCTGTATCCTGCAGTCACACATCAGATGGACCCAGAGGCTCTCAAGGAGTTACAGCTGTTTGGGATATGCCCCTTGTAAGCTGCCCAAGGCCACCCTGATCCTGCACACAGAGCTGCAATGAGCACCCCAGCAGGAGCAGGGAGAGGATTTCAGCCTTTCCTCAAACTCATGGCTCTCAATTCCACAAGGGTGAGCACAACAAGGGGAACCCAGCCAGGCAACTCTGCTACTGTCAGATGGGCAGCTGGGGCCCAGTCTCTCTCAGACACTGTACAGCCATCTACAGTCTTTGGTAATTTTTTCATTCACAAATAGCTACATTTTCTTGGGTATTTTAAATCCTTTTCAGCACTGTCCTTCTGCAGCCATGAGAGGACTCCCTTTCCAAGACAGGGATGAAGAGTTTAATACATCTCAATAAATTTATTCCTCTCCTGAGCAAAGCTGTCAGAATTCAATGAGCTGTCAGCAACAGCTCTAACTGTATAATTTTATCTCTAGGGTCCTTCACAGCTCATATGACAATGGATATCTGTCCCACATTTTTCTGGTGACCACAGCATTCAGCACACTGAGACAAAAAGCAAGGGTACAGAAAAAAAATGGATGAGACAGAGTATTTTGATTGTGAAGAGAAAAATGTTAGTTATATGCTGCCTAAACAAAAAGCCTTAAAAATAAATTCATTTTCTACTTCCCAAAGTCCAAACAGGGCTATATTTGAGATCCTCTGTCTCACTGACACCTTTTCTGATTTGTAAGTGCTCATATCACTTTCCAGGGGAATGGTTCCCAGCCTACTACCTTTTGGGTAGAAGGAGGAAAAAATGAAACTTCCATTTTAGTGAAAGATAAAGAAATTATGACTCTCAAACAGACAGACTGTTTACTCAGGCATAAAGGGCATGGGAGGTTCTTCAAGTTAATATGTATTTCAAAAGAAAGGGACTTTTGGGGTGGACCAACGGAAAGAAAGGCTGCCCTACATTCACTGGATAAATGCAATTATATCAGGAAAGTTTAGTTGCACCAGTTATTTTTTTCACCTAACCTAAACAATTCCTAAGGCCTCAGATACTGACTAAACAGTCAGTGTTCCCTAAAATCAGGAACTAGCAATCCACATACAGACCAACCTGAAATAAGCATTTTATGAGACTTACAGGACTCAAGTTGGCCTAGCTAAACCCCTGTAGCACATGTAATTTTGGTTTAATGAAATTTTAAAATGGAATTTCCCCTACCTCTTTCAGAGAAAATGTTTAAATCACTGATCTCAATGTCTCTACCAAGAAATGAGATATTTAATTCCTGATGAGCATCAGCCCAGTTCATTTAAAAAAATAAAGCAAAAGGGCAGGTAAAACAACATACAGTAAAAGGAGGCTACCCAGCAGGTCACTGATGATGGGATTTTCTAAGATGCTAATGAAGATATATTTAAATTCTACGGGAATTTGGCACTTTAACCTTGAGGCAAAATTTGCTTAGTGAGTTACAAAGACTTTTAACTGCCACGGCCAGCCTTATTGAGTTATGCCAAGCTGACAAGTGTCAGCACAGCTTCCTAAAGCCAGCAGCATCCCAACCCTCACATATTGCCAAGGGCTCCTTTCAGGTTTGCTTTAGTCTGACAGAGACCCCTCCAGTTCTGAGCAGAAATACCCAGGTTCCATTCCTCCACCAACATGAGTTCCCATCTGAGCAGGAAAATGTAGTAAAGAGGGAAAATTATTTGCCAACATTTTTACAGCTTTTTTAAATGTTTTCCCCTTTCCAGTTAGAAGTCATATTAATTCTATAAAACCTCAGGCTCTGAACAGTGAAAATGAAACAGAGGAGCCCAGAAAGCTCCTCTGGAACCTGGCTGAAGAGCTGTCCAATTGCATGCCCAGCACTGCATGATGAGGGGGGGAAGGCAGGGATGGCACAGGAGAGTCAGTGCGGCTGTGCCGTCAGTCAGCCACCAAGGGGCCAGCCCTCAGCCTCACTGCTCTGATCAAGCAGCGTCTCTGCCTCACATCTGGCAGAGTGGGAAGAACACAGCAGCACAAATGTTTGATTATCCTTCTTAAAACATCCAGTTCAAACTCCAACCTTGTTCCGTACAGACACATTTCAGGGGCACATCCTCCCATTACCAGGAGCAAAGGAAACAGAGCTTTGAATGTGACCAAAAATAAATTGTCTGTCAGAGAGGGAGAGATCATTATAGCTTTTCAAAAAAACAAGACATTAGGGACTTTGTTTCACTCCATTTGATGTCTGGTATTTGATGTCAACACTTCAGAAACAAAACAACTAAAGTTGTTTGAATTTGGTTTCTTTCTTTATAGAATTCATTTCTTTGTCTTGCAGTCAGTGGCATTATGATGGTCTCAACAATTAGAGGTAACAAAGTGTGTCTCTATTGCCATAAATACTTTGCAAAGACAGGAAAAGTAGAGTACTTTATGCTTTGTAGAAGCTGTAAGTATTGGGTGAAAAGAGACCCAGGGATTTCTGTGCCAAAGACTATTTCCAACAGCTTGTGTGTTTCCTGTGCATTGTCCAATTCTTTGAATGTCAAAAGTCCCACACCGTTTTGTTAAAAAAAAAACATGCCATGCACTACTAATTGAACAAATCAATACACAGAGAAGGCCACAAAGGGAATTAAATGTTTTTGACACATACAAGCAGTTGTTTTCAATGTGCATAAGAGGAAAAACCCTGCTTGCCCTTTATGCCTTAATTAAGACAACCTCAGGAACATGGGGTGAAAGACCTTTCCTCTGCACCCTCCTCACCATTCTGCTCTTAGCTCCCTGCTGTTTGGCCATTAGTGACAGTCAGAAGTCTGTGCACACAAAAAAGTCACTGCAGTCTCTAAGAGGGGATCCAAACACCAGAGGGGCTCCCACCAAGCTCCAGAACAGCCTCAGAAATCCATGAAAGGAAATCTGTGGTGGACTGTTGCCATAACAGGGGCTGCATATAAAGTGCATTTGTAGGGTCCAATCACATGAGCTATCTAAAGTCTTTGGTAATTTTTCATTTACAAATATCTACATTTTCTTGGGTATTTTAAATCCTTTTTCTCCAGAAAGGCCTTCCAAGGACATTCTTACAAAACTTTTACAGTCAAGAGTCTGACAAAGACAGCAATTTCAGCAGAAATCTTTCTCCAGAAGCTTCTTCTGGGCTGATGAGCACCCATGAAATAGCCTCAGACAGCTTGCTTTGCAAGCACTCTAAGGAGCTCCATGGAAGCCTGGCTGTTGAAGCCACTGAGATTTACCCTTTCCCAGAGATATACGAATCTCTGCAGAGAGATTCACTGCAATGCAAAGAGGAGCAACCTCCCCTTTCTGGCTGCTGGGCTCTGTCTAGCAGCTCTTGGTGCAGTGCTTCCCTGCCCTGCTTGTGCCTCCCTGAGGTCAGGCCATGAAGGGCTGTCCCTGGGAACTGCTGTGGTGGCAAACAGCAGAGAGGCTCTGTGATGCACTCTGGGATCTGCATCTGGTTTCTCATCCCCCAGTAGAACCATTTGCAGAGATTCATATTCCCTATGCACGGCACTGGCTTAGATTAATACTTTGGAGGCCTCAGCCTGCTTTCCTCATTAAATGTAACTCTTAAAAGCAATCTAGTGTGGACTGACAAGAAGCCATTTCAGTCCTCCAAGGACTTTCATCCTTATCTTTTGTTTACTGCCCTCTCTGAGATCCTCAAACTTGGATGGAAAGGGAAAGTAGACATAAGACAAGTTACAGCAACCATAGACTGAGCTCAGTTAAGGCATTTCTGTCTATCCCTACAGCTAGACAGATAGTATATGATTTACTGCCAGTCAGAAAATGAGATCAAGAGACCTGAAGCCTGTGAAGCGGCATATGAGCAAATCAAGATACATTATGGAAACCATTTGTGCCACCAGCTGTGGCACAAAACTAGAGCAAGGTAAGAACAAGATGAAATCTTCCTCCCAGGCTTCAGATTTGGGGTCTATAGGAGGATGTTTAGAGCTCAGCCCTGCCTTCACTACTGGTGTAAGTTTTATTTGATCTTCAAACACCTGTAGAGCTTTACCTGCAAAAGAAGAGACTCTGCACCCATCAAATTCTGGAGTGTGTTGCTGGCATGTCTGCACACACAGTACTCCTTAGGGCCCTGACTCTTGTCTTATAAGCTGCTTGCACTTCCAATCAAAGGGCCTGTGGGTGCCAGGCGCTCTTGAATCAGTTCAGAAGGGACCTAATCCTCTTTACACCTTCCCAAAAGTCAGACCCTGATGTGCTTCCTTTTAAGGACAGAATTAATTCATTACTCAACTCACACCAGTAACACCAGCATTTCCACATCCTTTCTCTCTTTGTTCCTCAGGCAATCCTATTGCTTGCTGAAGTTCAGCTAGATTATGACTCTCTAGTTGAAAGCAACAAAGTTTTTTTCCTGTCCTAAATGAAATTTGATCCTGAAGAGACCCAGAGGGAGAATTGACAGAACTTGTTTTGTGGTAATTTCTCACCACTATTCTGATGGAGCACAGTTATCTACCAACGGCAGATTTTGCTCCAAGGAAGCAGTATAGAATATTTATGGCTGTGGTCAAGATCCGAGCTCAAATCTCTAGTTTCTATCCAAAGATCTGAGACACCAAGAATGATTTCAATTCGCAACATGCTAGGAGACTACAGAAAGAAAGCTTAAGCAACTGGTCAAGAAATTCAGTCGAAAAACCATTTACACTTGTTCTCACTCCTGGAAGACACCAAAGAAGAAACAATCCTGTTGGCCTGATGGAGTTCATG
This sequence comes from Zonotrichia albicollis, assembly GCF_047830755.1. Lineage (NCBI taxonomy): Eukaryota > Metazoa > Chordata > Aves > Passeriformes > Passerellidae > Zonotrichia > Zonotrichia albicollis. The sequence goes on along the minus strand of NC_133825.1, from coordinate 39,265,735 downwards.
GTATCTATTAAGCAGCTGGTTGTTCTGTCACTTAATTTATGCAACCATTTGGTGTCATGATCTCAGAGTGAAATCATAAAATACCCCTTGTGCTTTTCATTTTTATGATTTCAGAGAATAACAGTCCCAATTTCACTTTTAACTCCCTGCATTTTCATGACTATGAGTAACAGAAAATCTCATATACCTCATGTTCACAAGAGCCTTGGGCTGAGAATGCTGGCCTGGAAATCCTTAAGAGTAACTCAAACTGACTTTTTCAAACAAAGATTTTTTAAGTGTGAATTCTTCCCTCTGTCCACACATATTGTGCAAAGTTCTTCTCAGGAAATGAAACAATAATCGTTTTCCAGCATAGTCAAAACTACTAGGATGCCAATATTAGCTGACAGAAAGGATCAAACTGCCTTGAGAAGTATGATGAGTTAACTCAGCTACTCTAAATATGTAAGCATTTTCATCTCTGCCTCTGCAATTAAAAATTAGCACTTAGATTTAGCATCTTCAGAGTGGTCTAAAATTAAGCCCTAATAACTCATACAAATTAAAAACTAGGCATGAGTTCAACAGTGCAATGTATCGTGTCTTCTGTAGAGGTCAGCTCATTAACACCCCAACATTACATGGTGAGACCTTCCCATCACACAAGTGAGTAAAACATCATTGAGCAGAAGTTCCAAACATTCCAATGCTTTCACATCCCAGGACAGAGTATGAAATGAGATATAATCAAAGAATTGCAGAAGATGCAGTTAGCAAATGACCTTGTCTGATCTATTTCTATACCCTCAGGAATGACCACTTTGATCTAAACCAATCCAATAGATCTTAGTTTTTCTTAAGGGTGATATAAATCATGTCTTTCAAATTGTTTAAAAACACATCTGCTTCCAAAGCTTTGGGAGTGAAAAGTTAGGTCAGTTCTTTAATGAACTGCTCCTTCTGTAAGATTTCCAACTTTTTATACTTTTGGTGAAGGCGGACATCTTAAAACAAGTTTACTTCAGCCTTACAGGCTCTGGTCAAACACTCTGCAATGATGATTTCTGCCTATTTCACACATCTCCTTCCAACACAAATATATCCAGAGAGTTCTCTGTACAGAAAGCTTTGGAATTTTCCAGAAGTGCAGTGGGATAAAGAAACTACCTAATCAAATCCAACCAGAAAATGTCTGCAGCTTCACTCTTAGCTGCTTCTAGCAGCACTGGAGGTTCTGGAGGTTATTTAATGGCTTCTAAACCAGCTATTCAGTAGGAGAAATGAATTGCACTGGAGACACAGTTCTCTGATTGAGAGCCAAAAGTCAAGATCATTAATCCTGATAATCAAAACAGCAGTGCACTAATTGAAAGAAGCAGGGTATAAGCCTTCTTCTCCCAAACAGATTTTAACCCTCTGAACCACAGCTGACATAAATTTCCTGATTCTGATTTGCTGTTTCATTCCCTTGACTCCAAAAGTGAAGCTGTGTGGTGGAGCCACTGCTGTATTAAACACTATCAGATTGACATCAGTTCATGTAGAGTGTATTTTGGGGGAGGGGAAAGGAAAAATCATGCAAAACACAGAAGAGCCTCAAAAAATTTTTGTAGGAAAAAAATTGCATCTTTAGTGGGGACAATTTTACACAAACCAGAGAGAGGAAAATAAAACTCAGCATTTAAAAACAATTTCTGGAGCAAGCAAGCCTTCAATTTTCTCAAAATCTGCAAATTTCTCTGAATCTTAGCACTTCTCAGGTTGCATTTTAATGTTCAGTTTTTCATTGGCTATAGTTAGTACATCCATCTGCAAAATGCTGCAGGATTACTTGAGAGGAAAAGCTTATGCATATGAAATAATTTTTATGTATGTACTTATAAAAGAGTAGTTCTAAAGTCACTTCCAGCATGCCAATTCTGTTTCTTCTTATATTAATCTAATGTTTAAAAAATCTGCAGTTCCATGATCACGAATTAATTTCTATGTGCTCAAACTTTAGAAATACATATATACTTTGTTGAAAATGTTATATTTAGACATAATCATAAGCTTCAGAGTTCCAAAAAGCTGCTTTGGGAAGAAATGCTTCAACTGATTTGGGAGCTTGAAGCACTACTACCCACCCTTGTTATCTGCCATGGTGAATGTAATTAGATCTTTTCTCAAAAAGAATGCCACACATAAAGTCATCCATTAAAGGTAACAGAAAGAGACTTGAGCAAAACTTAGATTCCTTTTCCCTTGATAAACACAGAGTGCCCTTTCCAAGCTGATTTCAACAGCAGGAGACATCTAAAGGCTGAGTAACACACTGCAAGCAAACAAGTAATTCCATTCAACAGCCCATTTCTTGGACACGGTGCAGTGAGTCTGCTTCAGATTGTTAGACCAGAGTTACATTCCTAAACATGGTGGGATTTTCAGGCACTCAGAACAATCAATACACCTTTCAATACACCTTTTGATATCAAAATTCCCAATTTGGGGAGTTAGTTGAAAGAAACCTGATGCCAGCTCTTAAGTCTGATTCTATTTGTTTCACTCCAACTTTTGTTAAATCTAGAAATATTGATGTGTCTAAAGGGAAACTATATTTTAAAGATTTAGTAATTATTAAAATAGAAGAAGCTCATACAGGCATCTGATTGATTACATTTCTGAAGTACTGTAAACATCCATGGAAACTCATCATAAAATGGGTGAGATTATCCAGCACAGTTTAGACTGCAAAGAAAGGAGATTAAAATGAATTGGGGTTTTTGTTTGCTTGTTTTTTAATCCAGCACTCAAGGACAGTCCACTGCAACTCAGCTGATGTGCTGTAGCTCAGCACAGTGACTGGAATAAGGGTCCATTCCTTGCAATCATCACAAGGGTTGTAAAGTCAGAATGTTGGAGCAATCCTTGTATCATCAGCATTGTACCTGCACCAGGCAGCTGGAAATCTAGCCTCAGTCCTACAGAGCTGGACCCAAAAATACAGTCCTACAAACATCCCAAGGCTGGTAATTTCCATGGGTGGAATGACTGCCAGGTACTTCAGCAGCAGCTTCTGTTCCACATCCCTCAGATGTTTGCACACAACCCACATGAAATAACAGAGGACATGACCACCATTCATCTCCAAACTATATAAATATCAGCAGTGGTTCATAAGACAGTAAATCCTGGGTCCAGACATCCTGTGAAGTGCAGTGTCCCAATTCTGATAGTCCACTGCCATTGACCCAATAACCAACTTTTCATTAAAGTAAGCAATGTGCATAGTGCTCTTCCCTGCAAGAAGAAAGGGAAGGTGAACAGCATCCCTCTGCTCCTCTGCATTTTGCTGCTGGCTAATTATTCATTTGCTATTTATCAGCTAATTACACATGTGCCTTGGCATTTGAAGACTTAGGGGCATACTTTATTTAATGGCTAGTAATTACACATACCTCCTCTGATCCCTGTGCTCTAATAGGAAGGTTTTTCTGGTTTTGTCCTTGTGCTGTTAGGTCTAGAGGTTAAATACCCCAGGACAGATGGCTATCCTGTTCCACACAGAAGCAGGTTTATACTTTATGTGATGATACAGGGTTCCCCAATAATTATGTGTTAATGCAACAAATTATTTCCTTCAGAGCTCAGTGTTGATCTGTCCATTCACGTGTAGGTGAAAAATTACCGAGGTGCAAAAGGTAACATGAAGAGCAATTCACTGCTAATTTTTCCCTGGGAACAGTCCAATACACAGGCCTTGCTCTTCAGCTCAACATCTGCACAACCCACTGCTGCAGCTGCCTGCCTTGGTGTGCAACACCACTGGAATGCCCCTGTGAGACAGGGTCTGAGCCTCAAAATAGATCTGTGTAGAAAAGACAAACAGATATAGCAAGATGCAAAGAATTCTTTGAAATTTGGCACAGATGGTTGAATAGCACAGCTGGAAGGAATGAGACTTCAGGTAGGATTGCTGCCAGAGATGGGAAATATTGACAGTAGTTACAGTTGTGGAGAAAGGGTTTTGCATTTGTTGCCATCAGTGTTGTGAGGATTATGCTCAGGTAATTGCCTAGGAGCCTTAACTGTGGGTCATTTCATCATGAGAATGCTGAGAAAAATGAGGTAGATTAGCTACAGGCAGGGAGGCAGCACACATGAAGGGTTCCTTACATTTCCAAATGGATATAACTGTCCTGGAAGTTTTAAACCCCTGCCACTCATTCGTCTAACATAAGGCCACTTTATGTTTGAAAGAGGGCACTCACATGAGTTTGGAGACTAATTTATTCCAATAGTTGATAACCTGTACCTTGCATGAGTTGTGTTCTCTAGACAAACTGTGTCCCAGCCATTTATTACTAAAGAACCTTTAAAGTTTCCAGGCTCCAGACACAACAGAAAGGTATTTACATATGCCTTCAAACAAGAAGGAACTTCAAGGATTGTGATATCCAAATCAAACACTTGCATCTCTAACCCCTCTTCAGAGTTAGGCTTCTGAACACCTCTGATTTTGGCAATGGATTAACTCTAGAGCAGAGCAGAAACTTGAACCTACCACTCCTATCCCAGCTCAGCTGGTAGCCAAATCATTTGCCCATCTGTGATCTGCACTAGCTGAATCAATCAACTCACATGAAAGGCAAATGATCTCTTAAGCTTCTTATAATAGAATCATTTCTCTTTCTCACCTTAGGTAAATAGCCTCTTGGAAACCATCCTAAGTCAGCAAGACTGAAGCAGCATCTGATATAATAAGTTAATACTTCCAGCCTAAGAATTCAGAGAAAAAAAAAATTAGAAGAAGAAAAAAGTGGCTTTCACAAGTAATGGGATCAAGCTGATAGGTCCAGTGATGGTGCATTGTACTCATGGATATAATCAAATACTGCAGAGGGTTGTAAGTCCAATAAAAACTTTTGTTCTGCATCTGTACTGTTTCTTCATTTAAGCATGCATCAGTTCTACTGAAAATGCTTGTCCCTATTCATAAGCACATTTACCTGTTCCTGCTATTAAATCAGTGGCATCCATGTCACCTGAGACCAGCCAAGCTTACAAATTCACCTTCTTTGGGAAAGGAAATGACTATTTTAACAGAAAGCCATGAGAGGCCAGACTGGAGATCCTGTGAGGGACAGACAAATGAGATTTAATGTGGTCTCTTGATTCCCAGAGTTAGCTGTCCAGGGAGCTCTGCTCTGAAGAAACAAGCAGAAACACAGAATCATTTAGGTTGGAAAGACCTTTAAGATCAAATACAGCTGTAAAACTAACACAGTCCAGACCACCACCAAACCACATCTTCCAAATATCTCAAAGCTGGTGAGCCACTTTCCTGGGCAACGTTTTCCAGTGCTCCATACCCTTTCTGTGAAGAAACTTCCCCTAATATCCAATCTAGATTTCACCTGTGCAATGCACAGGTTGCTTCTTCTCATCCTATCATTTACAGGTAGTAGCAGAGGAGAAGCCTCAAACACATTTTCTGAAAATACATTTTCTGATACAGCCTATTAAGGAGAGGAGCAGACAACAATTAAAGCAAAGCTGTAATACACCAGCTTTAGTTTATCAGCTTTGGTATTGGATCCCAATAATGAGCAGAGATGTTTCACTGTAGCTCAAAGCCCACAGTGAAGGAAAAATCAATTTCTGGTTGAGATTATAAAGGCTCCTATTCTGATTTTCCTTACTTGGTGTCTAACATTGGAATTTTTCCCTACTTTAAACGATGCTATGAGAAATAAGAACACAGGAAAAAAGGGAAGCTATAAATGCATATATTTGGGGGAATAACAATAGAAAAAGAGAAGGAGTCCTTCACTTCATGGCAGCAGTGCTTGCTTGAAGCTCAAAAACAGAAACATCAAGTCCTGTTCCAGATCTCTTGCTCAAGAAACAGTGGCAAGAAGAGAATTATCCAGAGAGAAGCAAGTGGATGAGTCTTTTCTGGATAAATAGCAGAAGTATCACTTTCTCTGAGGATATTGGGTTACTGAAAACAGTGCAGCATGAAACAGAATCTAGGTTCTTTCTGATGGTGATGAGTCTGTTTTAAAAGATCAGGTAAGTAGTGAGAATTTAGATTTGATTCCAATATGGAGAAGCTGTTAAGAACTGAAAGGTAGAAAGCACTGCAGATGAAAGTGATCATTAGAGAGCAGAGGAAGGGAAAGAGTCCAGGAGAATGAGGACAATGGACTAAAAAAAAAAATCATCAGTCTTGAACACACTCAGAACTGTGAGGGATGATCTCTTGGGAAGATAATCTAAGGTAGGGAGGAATGCAGAGGATCTGGTAGTGCTGAAAGGGACTGTACAAAAAGCACAATAGCAGCCTATCCTGATACAGAGCAAAGCTAGTGAACATAGCTTGAAACCAATATGGTTACATTAGGAGCACATTAAAGGCTGAACAATCAAAAAGCAACTGTATAGAAAGTGGGAACAAGGACAAGCATCTCGAAGTATAAGGGACTAGCATAAGCAGGCAGGGATAAATCAGGAAGGCTAAGGCACAAGTTGAATTACAACTAACAAGGACATAAAGGCAACAAAGGAGGCTCTATAAATACATTAAAAGAAGAGAGGAAAGAAAAGCATAAGACCATCAGTTAATGGAGATGAACAAATCTGATGTTGTTGAGAGTGGAATGTTATCTCTGCAACAGCCTGCAGAAAAACAGGTTACTTGTGACCCAACACTTAACACAAACATAATAAGAGAGGTGGACAGAATAGGGAACAAGTTGCAAACTGCTTAAATGAGTTAGGTCTTGCTTGCCCAGGGATATTAAAACATGGTAAATTCAGGTGTGAATTTATCTCTGAGCACCAACCACCAGTGCTGCACATCTGCATCCACAGAATAAGTGGGCAGATGTATTGTTCCAGAAGCTTGTTGGTGTCTGACCTTGGCAAGGAGGTGGGGATAATGAAGCACCCAGAATATTTCTGGGGATAAGAAAAAGTACATTTTCCTCAAAGGCAAATTTCAGCATTCTGAAGAGGATTTTTTTTAACCAATTCCTTGAATCTGTTCATCTGAGAAGTGTGAAAAGTTACCAGTTACCAGTTCAGTGCAATTGGGTAATTCCAGCTTTGCTCTGCCATTTTCCATGGAGGCCAGCCTTCAAAAAGCTATAGAAACAGTTCCTGTTGTCAGAAACACAACTCCTTGGTGCTATCAGATGTGCTACCCAGCAGTTTCTGCTGCTAAGTCAAGGTACAGCAACCTCTTACACTCCATCTTGGAATCTGTCCTGGCTGGCCAGGATGTCTCCCTGCCTACCATCCTCCATATGGCATAGACCAGATGAAGTGTGTGCTCTCAGGACTCCAAGTTTTAACTGTCCTCTATTAATAACACAGATTCTTCTTTCTACAACACAAAGTGACTCCACAGCATTTTCTGGTAAGGGAAATTATAGCTTGGCATCTGTTCTTTTCACTGCCAGAACCAGATTGCTCATCTTATTATATCTTACAAAATTGCTCAAGACCTGCAAGGAGAAAATGGATTTTCAATATGGCCTTTTTTGTTTTAATAGGCATGCTTAAGATCATGAAAAGCACTGTGCCACTTCCAAACACACCACAGAGCTTTTGCAAGGACAGACATCATAAGGGCATTAGGAAATAAAACTGAGGAGCTTCAAAACATAACATCCCAACACTGATACCAAGATCATCTGTCTGATTAAAAAGCTCTGTGCAGCACTGTCACATTTCAGCTCAGCTGGGAGCAAATTTACCTTTTAACCCTGGCTGGTGAGTGAGCACAGCAGAAAACATCTCAGGACAAAAAAAAAAAAGGACATTTTGTAGCTATTCCCTTCTCCTGCAATCTCTTCATTTACAGGTGAACTGAACTCCCACAGCTGGAATTTCTAACTGAGACACAAAGAAACTTTTAAGAACATGACACAATAGCACAGGTTCAGAAAAGGAGGCACCCTGGCAGTTAGGATTTATATTCCTATTCACTATCACCCATGTTAGGGAATAGAAGGACCACACAGCCAGGAAGAGCTGTGTATCTGCATTCAACTGTGCTCTCTGCTGAATAGAGGTTGCATTAAATCAATAGGGAAGATAATTCTTGACTTTCATCCTGCTGCCACACCTTCCCAGCATGATAAAGCTGACAACAACTTGCTGGGTTACACATGGCTTTCCTAAGCCTCACATGGATCCACAACAGAAATAAAACTCCAAGGGATCAGGATCTGTGGAAAACAGCATACCCTTGCAGGTAGTGTGTCTTCTACAAAATCTTCACAGAACAAGTGAATGTCTCCATTCCAAGAAGCCATTTGAATTTCTTTACAGGGTAGTCCAGCTGTTGAGTTTGCCAAATGTCATCCAGAGAGTAGGGAATATTAATAAATAGCCATTATCCAGATGGTGCTCACACCATTTGCTTGTATGTCACGTGCCATTGCCCCTGCACCACAAACCTACAAAGCCCCCAGCTGCCCATGTCCCTGGAGCAGTTCCAAGAGGCAGCGCCCGCACAAATTTCAGCATTATGAAGACTTTTTGTTAATCCATTTCCTTGAATCTGTTCACCCGAGAAGTGTGAAAAGGGCCCCACAGTTATCAGTTCAGTGCAATTGGGTAATTCCAGCTTTGCTCTGCCATTTTCCATGGAGGCCAGCCTTCAAAAAGATATAGAAACAGTTCCTATAGTCAGAAATCTCCTTTCAGTATGAAGTTTGTGCTCTTCACAACAATGATTTTGAGATTAGTCTGAACTACAGACAGACGATCAGTTCCACTCTACTGCCATTCCTTTCTGGTAATTTACAATTGGGTAATATGGAACAGTACTAAATAATGTGAACACCAAAATAATGAAAGATAATACATAAGGGGGTTATAGGAGCTGCAGCTCCAAGTGGTATTTGCCAAAGTTGTTTTGGCCAATTTAAAATCAGTGAATGCACTCTGCATTTCAAGGGAACAGACACCTGTAAGGAGTTTGAGAAAAGCAGCCATTGAAATTGAGCTAAGAGAAAGGCTATGACTGAGCTGAGTTCAGGAACATAAAAAACACTGGGACCAAGTCCAACCAAGGCTCAGTCTGTGCAACCTCACACAGGGTTAGAGGGACTGATGATGCTCAGTTTACCAAACCTGAAGACTCTGAAAAGAAATCATGAAATCCAGAGATCACCCCTATCAAATGAGGAAGTGTTCATTGAATGCCCTGAGAACTCCATTTAAACCTTAAAAAAAGAAAAAAATTACCACCACCTACAGTCATTAAAACTATTTTAAAAAGTCAAATTTTGATTGCAGAAATGTAATCTGGAAACAGTCTATGAATCTGAATTATGGTGAGTCATGCATATTTTATTTCCCTCTTCAAATGTAAATGAATGCCTAATGTATTTAAAGTTTCATCTATTGCCAGGTTGTTTTACCAGCAGATGTACAAAAGGAAAGATGACAAGGAGGCCAGAAACAAGACAGTTTCTCAGTACTTGAAATCCTGAGTGTAGAACACAGTAGACATAGCCATGGTCCACATGTCCTAAATGGTACAGAAAAAGACAAAGAAAAGAGTGAACAGTCAAGGAGAATGGAAGGGAAAAAAAAAAATCTTCAATGTTACTGGGATGAAATGGGTTAGGTGGAAGTCACAGCTGTGCCTAGCCAGAACCACCTTATTGTTCTCAATGGATCAGCAGGTTCTGGTCTCTTGAGTATCTAAACAATCCTGAAGTTTCCTCCAATGCTCAGGAAGTAATTTCCAGGAACCAACAATACCAAAATACAGCCATCATGCCCTCTCTCTTTCCCTGATCATGTATGTGATTTCTCTGTGGGACATCTGGGAAGTTAGGCAGCACAGGAAACTTAGAAGGTGGAAAACACACAAGGAAGGTAAAAGGATGATTTCAAAACTTGCTATGTGATTTGCCTCACTAGATAGCCCAGACCCATGAAATGTGGTGCAAAAACCATCTGTCAGCCTATTTGTGCTCTGGAGAAGCCCCAAGGAGCCTGCAGAGAGGGCAAGGTGGCACAGACCAGCCTACAGATGTAAAAGAGACAATAAACTGCCACAGCTTTGAAAGAATAGCCAGGTCTTTAAAAAATATCCTATCCAAGAGACAGAAACAACTCATGGCCCTATAGGGAAAGCAAAAAGCAAGTTTTGGTTTGGCAAGCTCTGAGCCCCAGACCCATTCTATCTCCAAGAGCACCAAAGCTTTATCAAGACCAAGAGGTCTGGAAAAGGACCAAATCATTAAAAGTGAATGAGTATTTCCAGTAACATATTCCTTTCACCTAGTTTATTCCTAATGACTAGAAGCTGCTGCTTACAGAACAGTAGGCATGAGAGACGGAAGGAAACCAAAGGACCAATTAGGTCATTAATCCATCAAATTGATAGGAGGTTAGTTCCTAGAGTAAATTTCTTACTTTTCCATCCACTTTACTTTTAAAAAGCCCCAGCAATGGAGAGTTTATCCATTCTCTCAAGGAAATCACCCACAGCTTGTTAAATATCTCTCATCAGGCCAATTTCTATTCTTTCCAGCTTATAGTTTCCCTTTTTCTTAATTTTATGTTGCTGCTCTCAGCAACCTTTTGTAAGCCATTCTCCAGCACACATTCAGCAAGTGCACATGCATCCTTCTTTATCCTCTAGCCACATAAACTCCATTGAGTAATTTCATCCTTTTCAAATGCATTTTTTTCCAGTCCTTTAGATTCAGAAAAAAAGTGGTGGCTTCCTTTGGCATATTTTCCCCCCTGAACTTCCCTTCCAGCTGACTCTATGTTCTACTGTCCCACTGGATTAAAAAAAAATAATTCTACATTTATCTACTAAAAGTAGTAAGACAAGAAGACACAAATGATTATGGACTCATATCAAGGGCACCCAAGTCATTCCAGAGGGGTAATATAACACAGACAATTTTCTTCTTTCATGAGACAATGGGATGGAAGATTGGCTAGCTGTTCACTCCTCTCTCAGTAAGAGGTGTTGTTCAAATGCAGATTTACCTGCCTAGCAGAAGGATCAGGCCAACCTCTGGCACAGAGTAAAAAGGGAAGCATGAACACAAAAAACACTCCCAGGCAAGCACATTCCCTACTGACACCATTACATCCATCCATGGCAGAGATATGGATCTCAAAGCACCACTCCTCCCTCTAGGTCAAGTCTCAACCTCCCCATGGGCTGCAATTAGAGCAGCTGCACTAATTGCTTGTGGGACAGCTGGCTGTAGTCAAGGTCAAGGCTGCCCTTTGCTAGATGCCAAAAATCTCAGCTGAAGACTGGCTACACACTGGAAGGGACAGAATCCCTTCAGTCTGAGGGCTAGAAATCAGAGGGGTCACACACCACAGAGCTCCAAAATGGAACAAACTGTTCTAACAAGATGGTTTTGATTAAGCAGGAAATAAAGATTAATTTCTTAGTGCAGCATCAAACGGAGTTGCCGCCTGTAATTACAGGCAGAGGATGCCACAGCCAGCACAGCCTCTGGGTATCCCCCGGCAGAGATTCCCAGGGGAGACAGTTCTTCTCAAGGGAATTGCCTCTGGACTTGCCCAAGCAGAAATACTGCAAAACACACTACACAGTAGTCCAGCCGCACTGAGAGAAGAGGCTTGAGCAGATTTCTATCTGATGGCTAGGGGAGCACAGCCACATGGGCAATTCCCTGCAGCCCCATTGACTTACAAGGGAGTGACATTCACCAGACAGAGCACACCTGGGCAAGGATGAGCTCTTGTCTGTGCTTGTCCACTGCAGGCCACTTTGTTCAACTGGAAGGGAGAGAAAACAGACGCTTTCATGGGACTGGAGAGCCACAGACTGCTAGGAGAGTCCAGAGGTGGTTCAGCTTCAGGGAGTGTCTGAGCTTTCAACAGATAAACAACATTCTCTGCTCCTAGTTGAGAACAGGAGTTGAGGATCATAAGCAAGAGGAAACTGGTCCTGACAACCCCAGCTCTGTCTCCTCACATGAGTGGAGGAGATCTCATTAATGAATTTTTACTCCACACCATCATAATCTCTCTTGACTTTCAATGGCTTTGAGCAACAACCTCACACCTTGAAGAGCCTGATAAACTCAACTTTAAACTGATTATTGAAATATCCAAGCTGTTCATGCAATGAGTGCCAGCTGAAGCTGCACTCTCTTCACTGCTTAATCTTCACTTACAGTGACAGAATTCATTTGTTCTTTCCCACTGCACTCCTTATACCCAATTGTGCATTCCCAAACCCTCACACATACCCCTCTTCCCACCTCCAATGAGCACACTGCTTACAGGATTTCTGGAAATAGCTCATTTAAGGGAGAGCTTATTTGTTTCAAGCAATGAACAAAGGAGAAAAAGCAAAAAGAACAACTCAATTACTGTTTAGTTGAGGATAAAACCAGAACAGCTTTGATAACTTTATGTGCAGCAGCAACAGAACTTCATATTTAATTATTTTCCACTTCCTCTTCTGAATTCCTAAGCAATATTAAGTAACATCAGCTCTCCACACTGCCAGAAGCAATTGCATTTAGAAGTAAGATGTCCCAACATAACTTGAAGAAGAAGCTATAAACACCAAGATGCAGCTACCACACCCAGCAAAGGGAATGGAGCTCTCTCACCACCCTGCCACCACCTATGGCTTCAAGCAATCCATGGACTTACCTAAGCCTTAAGGCCTCATCTGAGCGAGAAATCCCCACACCTCTGCCACAAGTCCTTTCTCTAAGCTGCCTCCAGCTCCCTTCATTCTCCTCCAGACAAGAGACAGAGGGAAGAGGAACTCAGAGTTCTCTATCCAGAAGCATCCTCCACATTGCTAACCTCTTGCTCCTCCTCCCCATTGCAGATTTGAAGGTTCTTTTCCTCTGCAGCTGTTCCCACTCTCTCCTGAGGGCCCCAGAAGCAAGGGCAGACAGCTGCAGCTTTCTGCAGAAAAGGTCACTTGCTGATTGCTTGCCAGGTGAGGGACAGTGTCCATCCCCCTGAGGAGGGCAGATATTATCTCCTCTGTGTGACATTTGCACAGTGCTTTGGAACACAGCTATGTAAATGGACAGCAATCAGGGATGTTGTTCAAATCCTGCAAACCCATCCAGAGCCAAGCGGGCAATGCATTCAAGTATCTAGAGCTGTGTACTTAACAATCAGAAATGAAGTACAGGGCCTGTAAGCAAGTCCAGGTTTACCCAGATCTATGACCAACCCTTCACCACAGTTTTGCTAAAAAGCAAAATTCTCTCCAAAGAGAAAAAAATTCAAAACATTTGAAGAGATCATGTGACACTGCATTTGTCATTGCCATGGCCAGGAAATTATCCAACCCATCAAACAGCATGGGCAGCCTTTGCAGGTGGGTCAGTGAAAGCCTGGGGCACAGACCAGCAGCTACAGCAGAGGTCAGACAGCCCTGTGGTGTGGGCACTGGGGCCAGCAGAAACTGTCAACACACATGGATTTGAGGACACCACTTGGCAAAGTGTCATTTTCTACTTCTCTTCCACTGAAGCCATGGGAACACCAGCACTGCAACAGTCCCCCACCTTCCCTAGCCCAATTAAGTCCCAGATAAAAGATTTGGCACTGGTGATTTACCCAACCCCCCTATGCAGTGCAATCATGTTTAGAAACACCACGAGTCCTGAATTCCAACTATTGAGTCTTCTTATGTTTTTGCCTGACAGATCAAAAGCTTTTTGCACATTTTCTGTTATGTAACACGATCCACTGGCCTAAGACATTTGCCTTTATTAATAAAATACCCTGCAACAATACCCTGAAAGTCACAGGTAAAAAGTGCTGGCACTCCACAGGGCAATAGATGTGAAATACTCCGGTACTTTAGTCCAGGGCTTTCCAAGCAGCTCCCTGTTTAATGAGTCCATCACCAGGTTTAATGACCTGCCAGAGCTTTAGAAACACTCTTCCCTCCTCATCAATGATTCACATGCAGTCTTAAAGCTGTGCACAGATTAAAGAGGCTGCTGCTCTCCCACCTCGCTTCAACCCAAAGTGGTTTTAAATATTTCATCTCACCACAGAACTCTTCTGTACACATCCCAAAGGTGCTCTGAGAAGCTCTCACCAGGAGCTCAGCATTACCTGGCAGAGGGCCTGCTGGCACCACAAGAAAGCTGTCACTGCCAGCCATGCCCACATCCTATATTTACTTTCTTCAGTGAGTCCTGCATGACCCCAGCTGCCAAGAGTGGGGATGGGATTTTCTGAGGTAGTTGATGCTTTTTATAGAGAAACAGATGCAAGGCCTGATTGCAGGGACAGAACGAAGTAATACCTGATCTGTAATTACTGGGGTCAGCAGGAGCTTTCCTTTGACTCCAAGGGAAATGGAGGCATGACCCTCTTCTTCTCAGCTCTGAGGGGATTCAGAGGGCATCCAAAAACACTGGCTGGATCTTGCACTTCCCAGGAGAGCATGTCAAGGATTAGCAGTCTAATAGGATACCCCTAACACCCTGTAGCTCTCACTGTGAGGCCACCCTGATGTGAGAAGTCTCATGGTCCAAGCTGCCACAGAGAATTCCCCCTCCCTCCCCACACAAAGCAAGGCTCTGCCCTGTGGTGCAGTCCTCATAAACACTTTGCTGGTCCCAAGGAAAGGAGAGCCAAATAGCACAGGGAAAAGTGTAAAAAGACCTCTAGCCAACCCCCAGCTTTGCCACCAATGGCAGGAATTTGATGATACAACTCCAAGCCACCACTTTGCCTTCTCCCAGATGGAAATGATACCAGCAGCTCCCACAATCCAAGCCTCTGCCAGCTTAGTGGCCCATGGCTAGCAGCCACAGTCTCCACATGCCTGTAGGCATTCACAACACAGGAAAGGTTCCTCAGAAGATCACCCTGGGGTCCTCTGGATAATTCCTGACCTTTGGGTTTTCATTTAAATCAACTTAAATCTTCAGAACCTCCATGGCACAGAAGAGCCTGCCCCCCTACAGAAAAAACTCCCTTTCCAGCATCTGCCCATGGTCAGCAATGTGGATGAGGAACCAGATGATTCCCCTACACTGCCAGGGACAGTACAAGCATGTAGTCCTTGGTCACATAATTTCTTTGGCCTCATTTCTTCTTTCATTCCATAATGGAAAATGTGGGGAAAAAATCCCTCAAGGGATGAAGGGAGTCACAATAGTCCACAGCAGACATGGCCAAATCATGAAAAATGTTGTTTGTTGGCACACTCAGAATATGAAGCCTTGAGTTCTCCTGTGTAATTCAGCCTTTATAAGGAAAGAGTGATGACCTCTGTAGGCCTGCAAAGGGTAGACTTGACTGAGAGAAAATACAAAGATCCCTTTACTTAGTGCAAAACCAAACAAAAGTGAGCAATAAAGCACTGCAGAAAACAAGCAGGCAAGCACTTGTGTTTTATCTTCAGTCAATACCTTTTCAGCATGGCTGATCTCTGAAATCTGATTTCATGTAGTTCTGCAAACCCATACCCCCTGGGAAGCTTGCACTGCTCTAGCCAAGCATTAGCTCTCACTTCATTTGTCCACACAATCTCTACACAGCTGTCATCTTGACATCCAAGCAAGCTTAAACAAAAACACAATCTCTCCATAAAGCACACCTCTCTTCTCAAATAGCTGCTGCTCTCAGATGTCCCTTTCCATGAAATCCATCACCAAACCACTTTGCCTTCCTCAGTGAAGGGAGGACATTTAGAGAAGAGAGCTCTGTAGTACATCACAGTCTCAATTTGCTGTGGCTCATTGCCTCCTTCTTGCTCACTCTATTCCCTCCTGGAAGTGAGAGGGCCATGGCATGGGTTCCTGGCCAGAGTCACTGCAGCAGCCATGGAGAGATTCATTGTACATCCTCTCTGTACAACAAAGCCATCAAGGAAAGGATGTGGCAAGAGAGAGCACTCAGTTAAAGGGCTGTGTGATGAACAACTGGACCTTGAAGTGGATGAAGGAACCAGGTGATAAGGCAAGGAAATATCTACTGCCTTAATGTCAATTCACTTCCCCCTTCTTGTCTAATGACTCAGGGCTTTCAATGAAAGGAACTGCTCAATGCAGTCCAACCCATGCCCAGGAACCACTGGTGCTCCCCATCACCTCTGTCAGCTCCAGCTGTCTTACTCTGCTCAGCACAGGGTGAATGTCCATGGTTCTGCAAAACCCCTGTGCAGAAATCCTTGCAGTTTAACCACAGCACCAAAGCATCACACCAGAGGAAAAAATGCAGGTGCTGGGCTGTTTCCAACCTGCCTTCCTTCCACTCAGCTGTCTCCAGAGCAGCTCAGCCAGAGCTACACAACAGCCCTCCCAATGAGCTCCTCACTGGAGGAGTGGTGCCAACACCTGGGTACCCCACTAAGCCACCAGGGCTCCTGAGCAAAGAGCCATCAGGCACACACCGTGCTACCAAAAACCCTACACATTCAGGAAGTTTGAATCATGTAGAAATCAAGATTTATCAAATTCCAATCATCTCCATCCCCAGCAGAAGCTGGGTGGCCTTAAAGAAATTTTATCAGGTTTGAACTTATCCCAGGTTATATAAAATTGCTGCAGTAGACTCAAAGATGTGAAACATGGGTATGAGAGTGCAATTATGTTAGAGTTGATTGCATTTAGGAGTTAAGGTTAGTGGAACCAAACTCAAGCTGGTGTGAATCATCACAGTTCCACTGGAGGGAACAGTTACATTATTTACTCCGGATGAAAATCTGTTTCACTAAGTTGAACAGAACAAGAAAAGGGCTATAAACAGAATCAGACTTATAAAACAGTAAACCACAATTTTCTGTCCTTAAAATAAGTCTCTCTCCAACACTAGATTTCAAAACTGGGGCCATGTCAGGTGAAAGGCAAGGCCCTCCATTGCTGACTTACACACACAAAAAGGATATAACCTGATGGCACCTGGCAGGTATAACTCACTTGCCACATCAGGAAGCAGAGCTCATAGATGGGCAGGCCCAGCTGCCCCTCAGTAACCTGAGAACATTGTTTAAATATTTTTTTCCAGATGCAAAGCCAGCTCTGTGGATTGCAGCACAGGTGTTGGATTTTGGAGCCTGAGCCTCAATGTTTGCTTCTACTACAGCTATTCCTCAGCAAAGCTTTCAAGCTGTTCTGAACCAGTCAGCCTTCAGGACTACCTTGCACCTATACCAATGAATACCTATGCATAAAACATCCTCAGCTGAGGACAGGGACTGGTGCACATGGCATTGGGTTCCTCTCCCCTGGAGATGCTCTCTTATCTTCCTGCTCTTCCTCTTTGCATTGAATCACTGGAAACTCCCTTAGGTCTCTGCCATAGGGAACCAGGATCAAAAACAGACCTGCAGCTCCTTTTTTTTGATGCCCGGCTCTGCCATATCCTGCTTTCTCCCAGCCCAGGTGGAGAAAACTCCTGAGAGCTCTGTTTTCTGAGCAAGCAGCATGCTGCAGGTGGCTTGGTGCACTGCAGGGTGTTGGATAGACCTGGCAACACCAGCAGTCAGAGGTGACCTCTCACACTAAATTTCTGGTTGGGGTAACAGACAAGCTTTTGAGCACTTTACCCCTTGTCACATCACTCCACCTACAAAAGGTTCAGACTATTTCAGTCAGCTGATGGAGAATTACAAAATGAGGGTAAGCACTCTGACTTTACAGTGCCCTGTAATGCCAGAAATTTACACCGACCTTGGTGGCCCCAGAACATTGAACCACGTAATGAACAGCTCCCCACCAGCCTCCATCCCCTGCAACAGGGCCAGACTTTGCACACTGGAGCATTAAATCAGCAATCCTCTGCTTCTCTGGCATCACCATGGGACTCTGCTGCTCAGGTTTCCCTGCCACAGGAGTTTGATTCACAGTAGAGGCTTTTCAGCTATGGCTGTGGGAAGCTGATCTACATATTAATATAATAACCCTTTACAATTCAATAAGATGAGAAGTGGAAAAATATGACAAAGAAAAGATGAAGCCCTCTGCAGATGTTGTCCTCACATATGGTGTCCCATATGGTTGTATTTCAGTGCAGCTTGGTTTTATAAGATCTCTCTCCAGAGGGTAACCCCAGCCCCATTCCCTACTGTGATCAAGAGATTGATTAAGAAACAGGTAACACTGCAAGCCACTTTGTCACTGCTGATAGAAGTGCTGAACAGCCACTGCTAAATTACAGCTATCAATCTCCCAGCCTGTACATGGATCCATTAATTTTTTCTTCCATTACCCACAGAGACAGATGCTTCCTGTTTTCTTGACATAAGCCGTGTGGATCTCTTGCCCATCTGGCTTCTGTGTGTTGCTATAATGGTAGCTTTCCCCCAGTCATGTTACAATTCCTAACAGCCTCCACAAGGAGACAACATTATCCCTTGGCATTTCTAAAGGATAACTCTCTAATCATCCAAAATTTGTTAATTCACCCTGGAATTCCTGGATTATGTTATGATGTACTCTTAGCCCAGATATAGAGGGGGTGTGTAAGGATGGGAAACTGGTACCAGTGGCATGACTTGCCAAACATCATAGTAGGGATCATCATCATCATCTACAGTGATAAAGCAGACACACAAGCAAAAACCTGAAAGTTTGCTTTCCCATCAGCACATAAGGATAAGAGACAGCATTCCATGACCTGCTTGCTTAGGGAAAGAGGAGTTCCCATGCACAATGTATGGCTGCAGCTACAGCCGGGCCCAAGGATGATGACACTTCTTTACAGTCATGCAGTGTTGGAGATTTTTTTAGAAATGGCTTAGAAGGCAGCTGTGAGGAGCAAGTTCTCACAGCCTGTTTCTGTAAACAGTAGAAGTTCTCAGGTTGTTTTTAATTACAAGTAAAAGTGACAAACATGAAGGCCTTGAGAACCTTGCATACCAGAGTTCTCAGGCAGCTTTCTCATAACAAGTAGATATTCTATCTTTAGCTGTTTTGGGAAAGTAAAAGCAAGTTTTGAGAACACAAATCTTGGTATTGGAAACATAAGGAGGGGTTGGTGTGTTATCTCTGACCTATTGTGACTCGGGTTTGCAATATGCATGAACTTAATTAACACAGTTATAAAAAGTGACTGAGTCAATAAACGGAGTCAGATGCTGAATCAACAAGGATGGGTCTCTCCCTTCACTTCAACAATGCAGGACACCAGTGGGATCTTGACAGGGGAGAAGAGCAGCAGCAAAGGGTGAAGCCACAGCCACACTGGCAGGGCCACCACCAGCAGCCTGCCAGATTCCACAAGATCTGACCTGTTCCCTGCACCCACAGAGAGCTCCAGTGTTTCTGCAGGGAGAGGAAGCCCCTCAGCACGAATTCCATCAACAAAACTGGAGCTCTCTCCAGCTAGCAGATATAGAAAGGAGCTGGCTTGGGGATTCCCATTTCAAGTTCACACCTGGCCCATAACCTGTGAGGGGAAGATGGCCATAGATGTTAGATTAGAGCAATTCTACAGATGATCTCTCCTGAGCATCAGCTTCTCCAGGCAAAGAGAAATGGGTAGCTTCGATGGTAGCAGTTCCTTTTTCATTACTCACTTCCATGTCATTATACCAATAAGATCCTGTCTCTCCAGGGTGTTTTCCTCTAGTGATTAAAGATTTGAGCCTTCGACCTTGTGCCTTATCTACACTACAAACATACACTATAACCACCTAGAAACTTGCTGCCTTTCATCCCTTATTCTTAATAAAATTGCCAGCAGACCTATTGCAACAGAATAATGAAGCTAAGCAATTGCATTCAGCTCAGTAAATCTAGGAGCAGTGCCTGTTAAAAATAAATAGAATTAGATTTAAAAAACTCTCACAACTAATTGCGGAAATGTGGAGTATTATGAAAATATCCCATCAGTTCAGCCAGAGTTCAAAAACTTCTCACTCTGCTGTTTCAGCTGTTGAAAGGACAAAGTGTGAGGAAAGATGAGAGAACGGACTTGCACATATCTGGAAGAAGAGGAGATGTCAGGACATATCCACACACAGTGTGTGCCTGAGGGAGCTGCTGCAGGAGCTGCAGACAGCATGGCCTCTGGCATGAGATGCTCAGGAAGGGAAGGAATGGTGCTCAGAAGCAGGTGCTTTGGCAGGGTGTTGGGGAGAAGGCAGCCCTGCACCTGGCTTTCAAATTTGGTGACACTTCATTTCAGCTGACATCAATAATCTGCAGTTTGTGTTGTGTTAGTGGTGCAATTGGGCATTTCTGGCATGAAGCACAAGGCAGATCCTCTTCCAAGGCAAGGCACATGGGCAGGATGTAACAGCAAGGCACAGGGCAAGCACTGCATGTGCAGGGACTCCTGACACTGCTCTGCTGAGCAGCCACATGAGGGCTATCCTGGTCCAGATGCCCAGTCTGGAGGTGCTGAAGGTACAGCCCTTTCCAGCATTGCCTGTGCATGGAGCCTGTGGTAACCACATTTCCACCTCTGGGTGCATCCTGTGGGTCTGGACAGGCCCACAGAAGGTCTCACCTGCAAGATCACTCACAGACATCTGTCAGGGCTCATGACACTGCCCCTTACAGGCTGGGCAGAGACTGTTGCAAGATTTAAAGCCACAGAAATTGCTCCAGTCCCCAGCACGTTGAAGGAGAAAGCAAGAGCCATGGCCTTCCCCATATCCAATTCCTCCTCGTGAACAACGAGGTCACTTGGGGAAAACTCCCAAATCACCCTTGGATTAACAACAAGTACAATGAATCTCTTCTGCCTCTAGACCTCCCTGGATCTCAGGGGAGAGATCCAGAAACCTCCAGCAGTTGCCACTACCCCAAAGAACTTTCTCCAGCTGCCAAGTCACTTGCAACTGGATCTAGACCTGGGTCTGACTTCCTGGGAGAAATTGCTGCTGCAGGTGTGAGCTGCTGCCCTGCCCTTCCACCAAGAAAGGCAATGCATGTTCCAAATAGACAGAGAACAAGAAAAGGGAGCTCCATCTCCACAGTGCCCTGCACAGTAAGTGCTGTAATTTATAGCACATAAATACTGTACCTATACTGCTGCGTTTTGCAGACATTATCATCTCAAAGGGTAGGTAGGAGGTGAGAAAACAGCTTGTAACAACTGTAGCTTAGACAGCTGCTTTCTTTGCCACGTCTAATGCTGTTTAGGGAAGTAAAATAGGTCTACCCGGCAGTGCCTCTGCCTCTGCTAGGATACACTGCAGCTCCATGTGGAGCTTCTGCTGAATAATTAGGTTCAAGGCAGAATCATGTAAGCAATCTTGTAGAGGCTTTCTGGGAGAAGGACAAAACCATTCCTAACTCCAAGCCCATTCCTTTCTCAGAAGAGACCACACTGTCCTCATGCTGGGCTTTGGCACTGAGTCTAACACTGTCTGTGTGTCCCAGCCACTGTGGCTGAGAATCTGTGGGCAGGATTATCCTCCCACAATGCCAGGTATCACAGCCAATGGCACCTTTCAAGACTACTTTAAAAAGGTTTTTTCCCACACCAAAAAAAGTTAGTCCTAGTCTTCCTACCCCTCCTCCTTTCTTCCCCAACCTGATTATTGGCCACCTGTCCTTCTGCCCCCATGTCCTTGTGTCAGACAAGAGCCAGTTCAGCTCACTGATCTGACAGAATATGCTTCCTTTATTCTATCCTGGGGGAAAACTTTTGGCCAAGTTTGTTTTTTGTGACAATTTCATGAGTTAAATTGTCTCAGCAGGAGCTGACTACCAGAATCAAAGTTGACAATAGCTCTACCAGTAAAGATACGTAAATGGAAAGTGAAAAAAATCAGGATCACAAAGACATTGGATCAGCTCAGCTGCACTACTGAACCACACCCTCCATTAAACATGGCACATCTCATTTTACACTTCTTTAAATTAGACAAATAGGTGGTTTCTCTCCTAAAGTCCTAAAGGATATAAGAAATCACATTTTCACTGGTCTAGTTTATTCTAGTTGCTGGACATCTTGGCTCTACTGGCCAAAGGAGTAGCTTTTTCTCATTTGTGCTTGGAGTTTGCCTTGAGGAAGTTTGGCAGGATGCAGCTATGACATCTGCAATGGTAACAGCATGGGAAAGGACTGCCAAGGTGATCCTGTGTTAGCAAATGGAATCACACTGCACTTATGCAGCCTTAAGGAAGCCATAACATGACCCAGGACTTTAAGCACATAGAAAAATGGAGGAGACACAATGTCTGGTTCTGGAAGCCTCTGAGATCACCAGAAGCACAGCATGGCAGTGAAGAGAGTGGATCACTCTTTGCTCATCCTGCTCCTGTGCCGGTGTTTGTGCTGTGACAGCACAGGGCTGTCACAGATCCCTGCTCTGACCCAGCAGAGCCATCAGCTCTGGCCCAGACCCTGCAGACACAACCCCACAGAGGCCAGGAGCCCTTCTTGGCTCCTCCCTTCTTCTGCTTTGAGCTCTCAGAGCAAGGAAAGCTTTGCTTTTCCCTTTAGGGATGTTAGGCCAAGAGTTCCCAGCACTGATGGTTTGTCTGAGCAGCACAGAATTGCCATGGTTACAGCCTTGTTTGTGGACTTAGGGAGAACAGCAGGATCCATGGAGTCAAACTCAAAAGCTCGCTTGAACATCAGAGAGATTCAACTGGGGATGAGTCAACATCAGAAGGAAAATAAATTGCTTCTCCCACCACCCAACATGCCAAAAGGGACAGTTAGGAAAAACATCATTGCATCAGGGCTTTGAGAAATTTGAGCTCAATCCCTTTCATTAAAAGGCATAGGGAAATAACTAACCTTTATCACTGCAACTCAGTGCCCTTTCTCCTCAAGGGCAAAGTTTAATTATTCTTTCAGAAGTGCAAACTCCTTCAAGCAATTCTCTTTGCTCCTTATTTTGTTTCAGCCAGAAGTTGTGAGGTTCTAAATGTTGTAAGGTTCTAAATCTCTGCTTCCAGCAGCACTGATGGAGGCTGTGAGAGGAGTTCAAGGCAGAGCTCAGCCTGGCAGACACATCTCACCTGTGTCAGCTTCCCCCTCACAAGTGTGATATGGCAGAGTACCACAGACCTTGCAGGTGCAGAAGGTGAGAAGGGCAGCTGTGTCCTGACTGCCCCTATGGGTGGTGCTGTCCCTCCTAAGAGCTCCATTCACCCATGAGAGGCCACCACTCTCAGCCCAGACACATCCTGAGGCCAGAGCCCGTACCTGTGCTACCCCCTCATACCTGCAGCATGAGCAGGTACCACCAGGTCCTCAGGCATGGAACACCCTTGCTTCTGGTAGCAATTCCCATTGTGATTCACTTGGCCATGCATCCATAGTGCAGCTGTACAGCTCTGCCAAAACTCAGCACCAAACACCCAGCAGCACAGCTGGTCCAATGGCACTGTGCTGGAAATCTGGCCACAACTGCAGGGACAGTGCAAAATGCTGCTGTATGAACAGTGTGACATGCTGGATGACACGTTACAAGTGACATTGCAATCCATGGCCTCAAGGGATCCTTCCCACCAGGCTCAGACAGCACCAGGCTGGGGCTGTAAACCAGATTATGACCACAAACTTCTGTATTTACAGGAAAACACCCTCCCACACCTCAACACAAGCTGGTTTCATCACTCAGACCCCTTGGAAAGCATCTAGAAAACAGCAGGAGCCCACCACTGTCACTTCTAGAGGTCACTGTCCATGAACATGACCACATGAGCTCATTTTTAAGGCTTCTTCCAGCACAAGATGGTAAGAAGCAGGCTCACTCCTGCCATTTCATTGGGCAGAGAAGCAGTCTGAGCATGCAGAAGAGCAAGGGAGCAAGGGAAGAGCCTTCCCTGGTGCAATGTGCCTGACCAGCACAGTGTGACCAGCACTGCACCCTCTGTCATATCCTGTGATTCTTTGAAACCTGCTTGACCCCACTGAGGCAGGAGCAGGATAACAACTTAGAAGCTCAGAAGGAGATTTCTGCTGATGTGAATACCCATTCCCCAGGAAATCAGTGTATTTACAGCCCCAATTTAAACTGCTACAAGCACTATCACTAAAAACATATTTGCATTATTATCACTGCACTGAGCAGTTAATTGCTGAACAAATATTTGTGCTGCCCACATTCATCACAAGGGCTGCTGCTGCCTCTGGGTGAACTTACTCAAAATCTGATGTGTTTTCCCAAGACTGGAAGTCTTAAAGGGGATGTCTCTATTTTAATGCTCTGAGAAACACTGATCTAAAATTCCTTTCCACTGAAGTGGATCCAGAGCAACAGGGGACCGTTTGCTTCAGAGGAAAAGCATGATGGGGCAAGGCTTCCCAGGCTCCATTTTTGGGCCAAGAAGTCAGGCTGAACTTACCTTTCCTCTTGTCATCCCATTGTGATTTATTTAGATTTATCACCAGTCCTTCCTACTCCCCTCTCTCTTTCTCTCCACTTTCTTTTTTAATTAGGCCACTGAGGCCTTGTTTTTAGAAACCGTCTGGATCCCAACAGAAGCTTTTAAGTCTCAGACATCAAATGGCAGGCAGTTTACTATAGTTAATTATGGTAATTTTTGCTTAGTAGTAGCTTCCCTCTGAAGAGCCAAAACTACTTAGAAAAAGCCCCAGCCTCAGGCATGAATTTCTAAGAACATATTTTTTGTCATACATTATTTTACAAAGTTAAGTAGCAGCAGAAAGTTAAAATCCAGAAGGGAAAAAAGAGCTGACAAAAAGAATAAACTTTTGGGGGCCATACACACGAGCAGACAATATTTGCCTTTTGCAGGCACTGCTGGCTGAGCTGTCTCCCACAGTGGCCCAGTGACTGTGTTCAGCTGGAAAGGCTGCTCTGAACTGCACAGAAGGACAGGCAGCTCTCCAGCCAGTCCCAGAGCAGAGAAGACACAAAGATATCCTAAAAATTCTCATGAGCTGGATCTCTGAGTGAGGCATGCTGTGTGTGCAGTGTGGGTACCTGGCTATCCCAAGCAGCCAGGCCCACAGGGATGCCCCCCTTGGATGCAGAGCATTGTGTGTCCCACTGCAGGACATCCCATGCAGCCACAGGCCAGGGAGATCCCAGCAAAAACAGCAAACTCCTTCCAAGCACTTTTGTAGGGAGATCATGTGCAGCAACAGGGCTTTTAAAGCACCCTGACAAAAGCAGACCCTGCCTCTTAGCATGGATTCAGCCTGTGGGTGAGAACATATTGCATGTTCAAAATTACTATAACTATGGCGCTCACAAAAACATCTACTACAAAGAGGATGGAGTTGATTCATGCAGGGATGCAGGGTTCTTGCACAAGGAAAAGAGACACAAGCCAAACAATGAGGAATTAAGAGCCACTTTCCCAATGTCTTGACAAACCATCACCTCACTGCCTGCAGATTACTCAGCCTTACATGAGCTAAATACCTTGACTTATACCCCTGCTTTTTCTTTTGCCAATCAAGAATATCAACCTCTATTTGTTTTCCAGGATTCTGTTCTAGGTTCCCATAGGGAAAAAAAAAACTTTTTGAAGAGAAGTTTGCCACCTGGAGAGGAAAGGAAAACAGAAGGAGGACTGACAGTTTGCCTTTGATTTCTATGGCTACAGAGTCTGGCCAGATAATCTGGGCTTTAATACATAGATTCTTTCTTTTATGAAGGGTCTGAAAAGGTGGTGTTTTTATCAATTACCAAAATAGGTAATCATCAGGTCTGCTTTGCTACTGATGAGTTTGTTTCATCTTCAGACTCTTTTAGGCAGTTTAGCATTTCATCTGGGAATCTAGAAACCACTGGGAGCAGTTCAAGTCAAGCTTTCAAATATCTATATTTGATGGGTTCAGAGGTATGCAAAAGAATGTAAAATACAAGTTCAGAGCTTCCTGCATAGCCGATCTCATCACTGGAAGAAAGGAGGAGGGGGAAATATATGTGTATTCCAATTTAATCAAAAACAAGTATCCAAGCAATCACTATGGTCCTTTCCAGAAGTTCTCATTCTGTGGATGCTGCAGCTGTTTGTTTGCCAAGTGGTTTGAACAGCTTAATCATTGTTTAGTGTAAAAGAAAGTAATTGATTTTTGAATTTACACTGAGACATTACACAGCACTGAGAAGCACTGCCTAGATTTCCAAAAACATCTTTTAAAAGAGTTTGTCTTTTTCAGCAAAGTAGATCTGGGTGTCTGCCTACTTTCAGACAATGAAATTCTGGCTCTCATCAAGCTTCTTTCTATGCAAACATGACTAGATTTCTGATCAAATATATCTGCTTCTTTAGGCCAAACCTAATGAACAAGAAAGTTAGATGGCCCCCATGGTCCCTTCCAGCCCTATTCTGCACAGCTCTGGAGTAAACACTGGGGCTGTTTTTCCTTTCACCGTTCCTTCCTTGAATGCCAGGATCAGTCTAGAGGGCCACCAAGCAGTGGACAAGAATTTGGCACTGGGGCTCAGAGCTCCATCAGAGCCCCTCAGTGCCCAGGTGGTTTCACAGCCTCCTGCCCCTCCAGGCCATGGTTACAGCCTGAGGGCCCATGCCAAGCACTGGAGCCTGTGGGACAATGGACAGGCCTGTGCTTTATGGGTTTGTGGCACTGCAGAGAAAAGGAGCAGTGGAAAAGATGCCAGCTGGCGGGGATAAGGCTGGAGAGCTCCATTTCCCAGGCCACACAGCCCCACTGCCCAAGCTGAGACCTTTTCTTTCAGCAGTCAGGGGCTGTGACATTTCCCTTCTGTGACAATTAGGGAGAGCAGCCAGCCCTGCAAGAAAACATAAGGACAGCTCCTGGAACAGCAGCAGTGGTAGGACCAGCTGAGGTAGAGGGAAAACAACCATATCTCCATGGCAAACTGCAAAATCCATCTAAGCCCCAGGAGCAAAGCCCAAGGATCATTTGTTTGTGATCCCTCATGCCTCCCAGCCAGCTCTGCTTTCCCAGGACAGAGCCTGTCTCCTGTCACACTCCTTTACAACAGATTTTTGGAGTCCTAAACACCCCAGCCCCAACAAAAAAAAAAAACCAACAATAAAAAGGCCAAACCTTACAGGTAAGCACAACAATCAAAATTACAAGAAAAGTTTCACTTCATTAACTTTCACTGCATTATCCATGTAGTGAGCATGGGGTTTCAACAAAGGAGCAGTGGGAAAACCTCAGGTAGCCTAAAAATTCCCCTTGGAGAAACCCACAGGGCTCAGCTATCCAGATACACTCACTTCTGTAAATTCATACAGGATGAGAGTAATTCCTGCAGCACCAATTGTCACGTTACACTTCAATTCTTCCACGTCAGAATTAGAAGATTAGAGGACATAAAAAAACACCCACAACATGCTAATACCTATCTCTTAAATAGATCAAGGTACTTTATAAAGAATAGCTCAAAGAGAGTGATAACAAGGCCCAGGCCTGTGCTGAACATCAGTGGAGAAATCTCAAAGCACTGTGTGCAGACACTTCTGCTCTGAGGTCAGCATGCACAATGGGAATTTCAGTTTCCTCTCCCAGTTCTTGCTTCCCAAACTCTGCAGTGCACATCCAAGAGCAGCTGATGCAACAACACCTGACTGGAACTTTGTTCACCCTCCTCACAACCTGCCCCACTCCTGCCTGTGCCTTTAATACCCAGCACACAAAAGATGACAAGACTTGGCCATTGCCTTCTGAGTTGTCATCAAAAATCCTCCTCTCTCATTAACCAGGCCCCTCCTTGACACCACTGCCACTGCCAGCCAGGGCATGGCTTTCCTCTTTCTGAGTAACCCAAACTGAAAGAGCTGCTCCTGTTTTCCACAGCTGAGACAAATCATATGGCAAGTCAGGGCAAGATTTCCCTTTCTCTATCCTTTCAGCAATGCCATCACATTCTTTCTAACTACAATATGCTCTTTGGGTCCAGGGAGAAGGAATTCCATGTGTCCCAGTTCATAACATGCATTGGGGCTGGGGACAGAATGACAGAAGTAATGTCACTATAGTGGTGAAATCAGTGTTTTGTTGGAATGTGCCTGTCCCCACTTCACACTGTTCTGCAAGGCCTTGGCAAAGGACACCTAAAAGCCCCTGGGTTTGTGTCATTTGTCCTGAAGCTGAAATCATTTGTCCAGAGAGCAAAGGAGAGCCCTCTTCTTCTGGAACAAACAAACAAAAGAGAAACAAAAATAACCCCAACAGAGCAAGGGAAGAGAAAAGGGTTTAAATGCATGGAAAAGTGAGCCACTTACCTCATCTCTCCCTGCTCAGCATCTGTTCAGTCCAATCCTCCAACCCTCCCACACAGGTACAAAGGGGTCACCTGTTCCTCTGTCCATCAGCAGCCAAAATCTTGCCCCAAGATTGACCTCAACACAGCAGCTAACAGCATCACACAGCTCTGTCCCAGGAAAGCAAGTCTGTGAAGGGAAGCTCTTCACTGCCAAACACAGTGAGCTAGAGGCACCAATTTCACTGTCTGTTTCAGTATTGTTGCCTTTCCAGCAGCTGCCTCAGCTCTGTCTGGGGTTGGGCTCCCCCCACCCCACACCTGGTAATAGTGCTGCTTTCATGGCCAGATCTGATCATTGCTGGACAGAGCAACCCCAACAAGAGCTTGATTAATTAAGAGCACTAAACTGATTCTGTGCTCTTCTTTGGCTTGTTAAGAATTTGAGTTCAAAGGATTTCCACTGCCAAGAAATCAATTAGAGTGGTTGCAGGAGATACAGAGGAGAAAGATGCGGGCAGACACGCTGATTAAAAAGGTTCCCATCCCACGGTTGTGTTTCCACCTGCCAGCTCTCCTGCCTATGCCATAGTCCCAAAGGAAGATTCTTTACAGTTTTTCTAAGTCCAATTCATAGAAATTCAGCCTGAGGAGTTTGGAGCCCATTTTGTGGCTGCATTTGCTCAGACTGGGGGATTTTTCATGTGTCAGGTCAGAGAGAGCTCAGGGGAGCCCTTCCTTCAGGGCTGGGGCAGCCACGTGAAAAGCCACATGGTAAAGGAAAGGGAAAGCATTTCCTCATCCACAGAGCCCTTTAAACTCTCAGAACTTTTGGACAATAGTGACTGATGCCCTGCTTGGGTTACTGGCTGCCCTGAAACCCATTCTGTCTCCACTGGCTGTGACTGTGGCACAAAGCCTCCCTATGGAGGTTGTGCATTCCCCACCTTTTCCACCAGCAATTGCCACCTGAGGACCCCTCTCATGCCACCTGGTGCCACACCCTAGCTTCTGATGAAAACCATGGGCCCAAGCAGGTTACAGAGCATCAGTAGGGCTTTCCCTTTGGGAACACCAGCTCTGTGCTGTGTCCCATCCCTCAAAGCACCATTGCAGAGCAGCCAGTCCTTCTGCCTGCTCCCCCAGTGCTGCCTGCAGGGATTCCCCCCATCTCACAGCTGGTTGCACCAAGTCTGGTGCAAGAGCAAATCAGTGTTGGTCAAATCACTTGAACTTTCCAATGATCTGTCAAATTATGCTGATAGCATCTCACTAAGTCACAGTAAGGCTTAGTTAATTATTTTAATGTACAGGAAGATTTCTAGATATTTGTTATAGACACAGACATAGGCAAACTGTATTACATGAGTGCCAGCCCTTGACTGAGTTCATCTCAGGGTCTCTAGCAACAGGCACAGGGTTAGCAAGTGGGAAAGTACCAAAAGTTATCAGTGGACAGATGGCAAAGCCTCCCCAGCCTCACAGTTCCTGTCCTGTATTTGTGAAGTCCCCTGTCCATTTCTAATCACTGCCCAGCCTACAAGCAAGAGCTTCCTGTATCAAAGCAGCAAGATGAGCTCCTGCCTAATTAAAATTAACCAATTATGTTGTGCAACAGCTTATTCATTTTGATATGCACAACTAAATAATTATTGCAGGTGTATGCAAAAGAAGCTCTAGCTTAATAGGCTGCCTATTTTGTTTGTTTTTGACCAGAACAATTGCCTATGAAGAAAAATCAGAGCGCTTTAGGCAGTTGTTATTGTTAAAAAACACAGTTTGGGGGAGAAAGGAATTTGCAGTGGAAAAAAGAACTCTCATTTGAATAACAAAACAATTTTTGTTGATTTCATTGTTGTTTATGAGCTATTTAAACCCAGGGGTGGGTAGAAAAGGAGAAATAGGAGGAATTTACTGACAAACATGTTTTAAACAGATAGCACCAATGATGAAAATCCCATTTTGAGTTTGAGCAGTGAGTAGCACATCATACAGTTTCTAGGAAGGAAATTTAAGAGAACCCAATGAGACATGAAAACATTGTAACAAGTGGTGTGTATTTTTCAAAATAAACACAATATTTCCTCCCCTTTGAGCTCTTACATCTTTTAATTTATTCAGCCAAACTTGCCATCAGTACTGTTATAAAGGTTTGGAGAGCAAGATGGCATTTAGCTTCCTCCCCTCCACTCATGGTGAGCAGTTTGCAGTGCTGGAAGAAGCAGTGGGGCTGGAGAAGCACAGCAGGACAGGAGGCAGCAGTGCCTGCACACCACGGAGACCTCTGAGCTGGACATCAGCCCTGTAACTAAAGTACCTGGGAATAAATAACACTCAGGCACTGTTCACACATCTCAGAGCAGTTTGCTGCACTACCATGAATCTGTTGCTTAAAATCTGTTCTGGTTCAACCATTGCTTTTTGCTCCACTGTAAGAGTTCACTTAAGTGATTTTTACTCCCTCTATGTGAAATAGCTTTGAGACCAGTTCTATTTCAATATTTTGGCTAAATATAAAACATCTGCAGTTTAACAGCACAATATTCATAGCATGAAACGAGCTGGGCACCTGGTCACAGGTTTCTCTCCAGAGCATCTCCTCATACACAGCAAGGAAGAGACCAGTGTCACCTCCATCACCTGTACATGCAGTTGGCCATGGATTCAATGGTGAGAAAGCACAAGGCAAAACACCACAGATGTTGTGGCATTTTACATGGAAATGTGTGCACACAGAGGTCTTTGAATTTCAAAAGTTTCTCACAGTTTTAGAAAAATAAATGTGCCTTTTCTGCTCTGAGGAGTTAGTCATGCTTGCTTTTATGTTGTGGGTTTTTTCTGGCTTTGGGGTTTTGGTTGGTATTTTTTTAACTAATAAAATTACTTTTTGAGACATTTCACAAGATATGTTCGCAACATTTAAATTACAAAGACCTATCATCCTTGACAGGGATATTCAACATGTTTTGATATAAAAAACTAAAGGAAAAAAGGAAGATAATTCTTTATATAAAAAGGGGAAAATGTATTTCAGATAATTGCTTCACAAGTGATGACTTGTTATAAATGGATCAGTGCCTTCCTGCAAAGAAACACCCAAAGATACTCCTAATTAGCAGTAAGCTAATTACCACAAAGCCTCCCATGTTCAGCAGTGACATGCTAAATAATCACCCCCGCTCGCAATTTCTGCAGCTTCACAAAAGCCAGAGGTGGGAAGGAGGAAGGAGCAGGGAGAGGAGTCCCCGCCTCCCATCCTGGGAGCTGCAGCTCCCACTGCTCCAAGCAGCCCTGGCAGGAGCTGGCACCTTCCCTCCCTTCCTTCCCAGCTCCATCCCCTCACCCTCACTATCTGTGCCCACCACTGCTCTTTGCTCACACCTGTGCACCCTGGTTTGCCCTGTGCTGGTTTGATTTGCTGTAGGTCTGGCTATTCCAGCAGCACAAGGGAGCCAGAGCCTTCCCTTAAAAGCTTTTCGACCCTGCCCATCAATGAGGCTCAAGGTGCCCACAATGAGACAAGGGCATTGCTTCTTGCACACAGGTGTTTTAGCCAAGGGAAAAGAAGAAATAGAGCATTTGCTGTGCAATATTTGAAAGTTGTTTTGAGTTGGCTGTTTGGTTTTTTCCTAAAGAAGTTCCCAAAGACGCCAGCAAACAAAAAACAAAAATTATTTTCTTTCCATTTTCAAATACTGAGGTATTTCAAGATATCCCCATTATCCCCTATCTTAATCTCCACAACTCGCAAGAGAGAAAACAAGGTGATGAAAAAGACAGGAAATGAACCTGAAAAAGCTGTAAAAGTCAAAATGTTTGAATCTCAACTTTTACTATGCTTTTTTTTTTTTTTTTTTAGATAGAAACAAACTAGATTTAACTTTGTTAAAAAACAGCAGGAAATGTTAAAAACCATTCAGTGGAGAAAAAAGCTGCATCATGGCTCTTTCCTCTGCTCAAGCTCAGTTTCAGCATTTCTCCTTCTCACCACCTTTGGCTCTTGAGTCTCCCAGCTCAGGGCTGTGCAGGCAGAGCTTCTGGCTGTGCAGGGCTCTCCTGACCTGACTCCCTGATGTGAAGCAGCATTGTCAGGAGGTTCCCCAAATCACAATTCTCCTGGGGAATCTCAGACTCTCCAGCACAAGGCCCCAGCTCTCTTCACAGAGAGCAGCAGGCACAACTTTCCCAGGCATTTTCCTGGGGAAGGCTGTGAGAGCTCAGAGAAGGGAATGATAAACAATTCTTATCTGTATTTGTTGCTCCTGTTGTTGTGCACATGTGGAATGTGTTATGGAGATTGTTTACCAAAGGGAGTTTCTTAACTGGGCTCTGGTGTTGGTGTTTGGATTCATTGACCAATTGGATCCACGTGTGTGTGTGTGTTGGACTGCCTGGCAAGGGTGATGGGTTTTTCCTTAGTAATCTAGTGTAGCAGTAGGGCAGAGTAGCATAGTGTAATACAGTATAGCTTAATGAAGCATTTGTTCAGCTTTCTGCAATCATGGAGTCAGTGCACACCATTCCCCACTCAGGGTTCACTGCCACAGCCCCAGCACATGGCACCAACCATGGCCTTGGCCCAGCTCCATGGGGCTGGAGCTCCAGGAGCCCCTGCTGCTCCCAGGGGTGCTGCAGGCCCTGACCCTGGCCCTGCTGCTCCCAGGGGTGCTGCAGGCCCTGGCCCTGCTGCAGAGCCTGGGGCTGCTGTGGGGATGGCAGCTGCAGGGTGAGCTGCCCCAGAGGCTGATTCACAGGCAGACCTGGATTTAGCCTCTCTGAATCACCCTGCAGAGGAGATGGCTGCTCTCTGACTACAAAAGGAACTGGAAAGATTAGCAGCAAGTTTTCCTGTGAGTCCTCATCCCCAGTGTCTCACAAAGTTTGCTTCAGGGCTTAACCCACACAGCCCAAATCTTAAACTGTCACTGCAAGGCCTACCAAGCAAAGAGAACAAAAATAGCTGGGACAGAGCAGAGTAGCAGGAACCACTTTTTCTTGTGCTACACACCATCCCAGATAAAACATCATCAAAATTCAGCCCTAAAAGCCACCTGTGTTCCCTGCCTGGGGACCAGGCTGAGCCCAGGGCTCCATTTGAAGCTCAAGGACAAGCTCATGACCCAGACATGCAGCAGCTTCCAGAGGCAGGGAGTGATCCCACAGCCTTCAGTCAGCTTCGCACCCACCTAACAATCCACAAAAAGTCATGGATCACTTGTCTTGCTGCTTTTTGAAAATGATCTTGAGCAATTATTAAATCATGGAGACAAACTTAGAAGGGAGAAAAAGGCTCCCAGACTCCAGCTCTCAGAACAGCCTCACGCACACAGAACATCTCCTTGCCAAAAGGAAAAAGCTTGATAAGGGTGTTAACAACTGGGACAGGGGCCCAGGAGAGCTTTCTGTGCTTCTGTTTTATTTCCTGGAAATTTGCTAAGGGGTTCTCTTGGGCTGATAAACTTCAAGGACAGGGTCTACAAGCTCACACTGTGGGCCAGTCTGCCTGCGCCCCACCTTGTTTGCATCCTCCTCCACAATCATTTAAGCTTGGCACTTTTGAAAGAAGTGCTGGAGGAAATCTGCTCTCTGCCCTCACCAGAGCCATGCAGCTGCCGAGATCCCTGCCCCACAAAGCTTCTGCTCATCTACAGCAGACACATCCAGAGGGAAAGGGGCTCTGCTCCTTAGGGATGGGCAGCTCAGTCCTCTCAATCCCCCTGCATTCCTATGGGCCAGGAAAATGCCACAAGGCTGCTCAAGGCTGATGTGGGAACACAGCCTTGTTCTCTGCCCAGAGCAGAACAAGGAGAAACACAGGAGCTACACAGTGGTCCACAGGGAGCCAGAATTCCCCATCCATGACAGCATTTACCCACTTGTAGCACCATGCAGGATCAGGGCTCTGCTGTGCAATGAAAGCACGACACAGACTCTGACACCATGCTGTCTCCATCAGGGTAAGGGCAGGTTTTATTGATCTGAGATGCATTGGTTGACAGCTGATTGACAGCTGCAAATCTAAGCCCAGAAGTGAAGTTTTTGGGGTCCCTCTCCATGCCTTGTGTCTGTGTGTGCTCTTTGTTTGTCACACTGAGAAACAATGGGCAGCTATTGCTATCACATAAGTGCCACTGAACTAAACTAATTCCATTCAGAAGCTGTGCCACAGGCTCCACTACATGACCTGAAACAATCCCATGCATCAAATCCCACTGCTTTTACCATCTTTACTTCTTGCAAGTGATTGGAGGTGTAAATCAATCTGAAAAAGTGAATGTTTTGCAGATCAGACACTGCTCGTTGCAGAACGTTACAGCTCCTAAATTATTAATATTAAAAAATGAGGTGTCCCAGAGCTGCTCATTCCTGGAGGAGGGAGAGTAGGAGGGGGGTAAGAAGAAAGTATTGTGCTGTTACAGGTTATTTTTATCCAATGTTTCTATGCTTCTGTCATTAGCTAATTGATGACACAGCCTGTTTAATATTATGTCTGCCTTTGTTATTTATAGCTCACCAATTACTGTAGTATCTAGGTGCTACTAACAAGGCTGCTCTCAGATGAATTTGGATGCTCATGAGTGGATTCTTTGTCACAAGAAGTGAAATTCCCATGAAGTTCAATGCTTCATACTAGCCAAGGATTTATTGGCCAGCCCAGTTAATCATGGATGGTGATGCTGGATCCAGTCCATTGCACAGTGCAACAGCAGCCACCCCAGGAACCCTCAGCATTTCTGCTGCACCTGTCACCAGGGGTGTCTGAGACAATTCTGCAGTGAGACACCTCTGGGTATCATCATTTCCTTGAGCAGACCCTGGAGCACTCACACCACACTTTCAGATATTTGATCCAAATGCAAAATCCCTGAGAGTGGGAGAGAAGGGGGGTCAATTTCCAGGCAGATTTCCAAGCTCCATACCTCCCAAGTATCAATGAGATCTTTTTAGTGGAATTCACAGCACCGAGCCATGGCATCATCAGCTGTGTGAGGTTTTGCACTTGTGGCAGATGGCACTGACCTTTGGGCAGTGCTGCTGAGAGAGAAGTGGCACTATGCACACTCAGAGCAACATCTGAATGTCAAAAGTGTTCTCAGCTCTGACAGACAGACACCAAACAGCTCAGTTCGACCTCTGTCCAGAACCTCTCATTGCTACAGTATTAGCAGAGGAAAAAAATTTGTTTCAGATATTATTTTGTCTTTCTACCACCTACCCTACAGCTTCCATGTGATGATCACACATTCACAGGCCCAAGGACACCATGTTCACGGAGCTTCCTGTTTGAGGTGCAGATCCCTTAGGCCACCAGCAGGTCCTGTTGGTTTGTGGGACTCAGTAACGCAAGGATTTAACAAATAAAAGCCCATCAGGAACAATCCCCAGACCAGAGCCTGCCTTCTTCCAAGTCCTACAGGTGGCATGCACAGGAGTGGCTACCTGCAGTAAAATGGCAATTTTCTGTAACTGTAAACAATGTCAGTGCCTATGTATTTCATTCCTGCTTTTACTGAGTAAATCTGAGAAATAATGAAACATGTGGAGAACATTTGAACTTTCATTGTACTGGGTAAAAGCTATATAACATTAACAAATCAAAAAGCATTACTTCCCAAATAGCAAAATGCCAGGCCATTTACATTAGCCATGCTCAGATTCCTGCTGTGATTGGTGTGTAATTGTCCATCAGCAAGGAACAATCTCTCAAAATTAGTGCTTGTCACAGAGCTCCAGACTGCCTAGAGCTGCACTTATCAGGGCTTATAGCCTGAAATGCACAAAAATCTGCTTTTAACCCCAAATGAAAGAGCAGCCTTTCTGGTGCATCTTCTCTGTAGCTGCCCCCTGCCTCATTTTCATTTCTCTTTCATGAGACAAAGTAGTTTGGCCTTAAAAATATATATCAAAAATTTAAAAATCTTTCTTTCACAGATTTGGCATGTTGTGAAACAGCTTCATGTGACCCCTGCAAGATTGCTGCCCCATGAGATCCATGGGGCCTCCAGGAGCTTGTGCATCCCACTGCAGCATTATATCACAGTACAAAGCTGCAGATGTGTCACAGACAACTTTTATGAAAAATCCTTTCTTTAGGATTTTTTTTTCCTGAAGCTGAGAGGCCTCAGGAACAAAATGTAAACAATGGTTATCTGCTGCTGTGGAATTCAACAGGTGGATATGTGATTGGCCCATGTAGGATGTTTGTAATTAATGGCCAATCACAGGCAGCTGGCTCAGACAGAGAGCCGAGCCATAAATCTTTGTTATTCCTTTTCTATTCTTAGGATTTCTTCAGAAGGCTAGCTTTCTTCTATTCTTTTAGTATAGTTTTAATGTAATATATATCATAAAATAATAAATCAAGCCTTCTGAACCATGGAGTCAGATCCTCATCTCTTCCCTCATCCAAGAGCCCCTGTGAGCACCATCACACAGACACTGTAGGGAAGGACAAGGCATGAGACAGCACTGAGGCTCAGCTGAAGGGGACATTCCCTTCCCACCCCCAAGCCAGCTCCTCAGGACACTCCGTGTCCCAAAGCTTGGTCTGGCCAGGACCTCCCCCATGAGCAGCAAACACTACAGCACCAAGGCATTGGCTGCTCCTACTCCTTCCCCCCCACTTCTAGCCAGAAATTCTGTCACGGAGCTGGGAGCACCTCGCTGTTGCAAGTTTTGTTAAAATAAGCACTTGAGGAGTTTCAGTTTCAAGAAGCTGACACATTCTGCCAAAATGCATTTAGTTAGAAAACTCCCAACCAGCTGTGATAGCATTCAAAATTTCTTTGAATTTTCTATTTCATTCATAAAGACTGTCAGTATTTTTAAGTTGGAAAGTGACTGAGAAAAGTTTATATGCCTCCAACGTTGCTTCCTTTAGTGGCAGCTCCCCAGCAGGAAAAACAATAGCCTTAATTTTAAAAGGGAAGGGGAAAGGCTGAAGAAACATCAATGGAAAAGATTAGGTGGACTGCTGAGAAAAAGAGCACAATTAGTTCCTGTCAACACCCAAATTATTTCTGTGGGATCTTCAAGCTAAAGCAGTGATGGAACAACAGTATCAGTCTGTGGACAACATCGCTTTGTCCTTCTTCATAGTCCAGCACATAGCCAGTGGCATAGCCTTGTCTCCAGAATTTTCCCCCCTCTGAGGTTGCTCTGTTTCATGCCTTGTTTTCCCTGGCTCTTATTCCCCTTTAAGCTTTCCTGGTCTTTAAGAGCACACAAACATGTATGGGGCTCTTCAGAAGCCTCCCACAAGCACCCAGAATAAACTAATCTCTAGCAATTAAATGGAGGCATTTTGCTGCTCTCACTTGGTTGCAGAAGGAAGCAGAGGAGTGGTTCTGCTTTCTCTGTGTACTCAAATCACAGAAACAACAATTATCAGCAGAGGAATTGGCACAATAGATCAAAATAGGAGCCCAAGTAGCCTCTACCCAGACAGACTTTTCAGGCAGAGCAAATCAAAGTAAAGGGCAAGGTCCTGGAGAAGTATTTGCTTTAGCAGCTCAGTCTTAATCCATCAGCAGCTCTCTCCAGGGCACATTGGAGAATAAAGCCAGGAGAGCTGGGTCCCTCTCAGAGCTCTCCCCCCAGCAGGGCACACAGAGTCACATCCTCTGAGCACTTGGGGCTGGGCACAGGGCAGGACTGAGGGCACATCCCTGGCACCACACAGGGAGCAGCCTCTGACCCAGACATTGAGGGAAGAGCAGCAGCTGTCCAGGAAGCAGCAATTTTCCCTCCTAGCACACAGCCCTGCCTCAGCCTGCCACAACCACAGCTCATGCCCAGGATGAGCCCCTTGAACACCAAAAAGGGCAGCTCAGGCACTGACCCTGCTGGAGCAGAGGGATCAGCACCTGCCCTGAGCCTGGGAAAAGGCAGATCTGCATCAGTCCCCCCTGTTTGTGCATGGTGCAGAGGGGAGAAAAGCCTGGAGCACCTGGCGACAGCACAAGTCATGCCTGAGTGTCTCTCAGTCCTGCTGCAGCCCTGGTTTCAGGGTGCTCCTGCAGCCTTCCACAAGCCATTCTCCAGGATGTGCCATCTCCACAGCAGCCTCAGCAAGGGACTGAGCATCTCCTGTGTTGCAACCTTTTACCACATTGGGCAAAGAAGGATCCTGCCATGGCTGCAGTGACCAGTGCACCCAAACTGTGCACAGCAGCCTCAGGATAAAGCTGATGATCTTCCTGGGCTCAGGGGGCTTTGTTTACAAAGCACTGTCCATCCCCTCTATCCAAATCATGCTTCCAAGTGGGCATGCAGGGCAGGACATGAGAAAGGACAGCCCAGCTGCACCAGACTAGGAGAAGGAGAAGAAGAAAACAACAGAGCACTACAGGTTTTACTTCAGTCTGATAGGGCTAAATAATCCCCTTGAGCTGGATCAGACAATTTGGAGGAACTGCACAGTGATGTGCTGGCACACCTTGGCACTGTGCTAGAGGATGGATGGAGAAGAGCTCCCCCATGGGTGGTACAAGGCTGCTCCCCACCATTCACCCCAGCTCCTTGACATTTTCTGTCTCAGGCAGCACACTGGGCAGGTTGCCCACCCCTCACACTGCAGCACCCTCACTCCCTGCTCCTTGGCCAGCACCTTCTGCTCTGGAGGTGACACCAGTGCCAGTCTGCAGAGAGGAGCTGACACCAGCACCAGCATCCTGCCCTGCCTGCAGCTCCTTTGCTCTACACCTTGCACAGCCCAGACAACCCAGTACAGCAATGGAAGCTGAGCTAGATAAATGGCCAGGCTTTTTCTCAGGATTAATCACCCTTAGATGTGTTGCATGAGTCTGCCACAGCCTCCACGGCTGGTGAGGTATTTGCTGTCTCAACTCATTGGGAGTCAGGAAAATGAAGCAGCTGCGTGAGGTATCCCATTACTTAGACAGTTTGTACTGAACCTCAAGTACCTCACAGGGAGACAGCCAAGGATTCATCCTTCTGTTTTAACAGTGCTGCCCCTCGTCACAGTGTAGGAGTCTGAAAAATTACAACAAAAATCCTCTACAAAGACAGTAAAAGTGTCCATTACTGCCCTATGCAAATTCATTTTCCAGTGGAGAAGCCCTCAATACATTCATAATTTTATTTTTTTTAATGTGACCTTTAGCTATAAAACAGCTTTTTCCCAGGGTTATGTCAGCATCATGTCCAATTCCTTGCACAGATATTCCATTCAAGGGATGCACAGGGTTGGCGCAGAGGCAGGGGAGGTTAACTCTGCTAAATTCATCACACAGAGAAGCTGAAGGAGACAGGGCTGAGACAGACAAAGCCCCAAGGATATTCAGTGCAGTGCCTGGGTGTTCATCTCGCTTATGAGAGGGGAGAGCCGGCAAAGCTGCAGGACTGCAGTTCTTGGAAGAGGTCACTCCTTCCCTGCCCTGGGGCTCTCTGGGGATGCTGGAGCAGCAGGAATTCAAGAATGGAGATGCTGAACTGAGTGCAACCTCTCAAACTTTTCTAATCTCCCTCAGTGCAGTTTGCCCTGCTCTGAGCTGTTGAGCTTGGAAGGGGAGAGGCCAGAGAGGAGGCTGCAGGTTTGAATTCCAGACCAAAGAGGTTTAATGCAAACTTCAAACAAACCCGTCACTGTCACATCCACCACCAGTCTGCATTTCATCCACCAGTAGGGGAAAAAAAAGCAATAAAAAACTTTCAGCTTGAGAGAGGCTTCCAGAAACCCCCCAAGAAACAACTCCAGTAGGAATGGACCTCCAAGTCCACCCCTGGCCAGGGGCACCTGACACAAGAAATCCTGAAGAGCTGGTGCACAACCAGCCCCCAGCCACAGGGCTGAGCCAGCCCTACCTTGTGGGGGCCAGTGAAATTCAGCCCCTTACAGCAGCACTCTGCAGCCACACCACAAAGGCACAAAGCCATTTCCTACTGCTTAAACACCTCTTCATCTCATCTCTTTCCCTGCTGCTCTTACACCCTCTGCCCTCTCCTCCCCCACCTCACACCATCTCCTTTTCTCTCTTCCCCTCAAACCTGCAGCTTCCACACAATACATTTTGGTGGATATTAAGGATAAAAGAACCAGAAAACAAGAGTGTGAGTCCTGCTCCAAAGGGAAGAAACAAAACCAGCCTCCCTACCCTTACAGGGAGAGCAGAGGGGTGCATGCAGCCCCTGGAAGCAGGGCTTCCACAGCAACTTACACTGCATAGAAGTACAGCAATCACATTATTGGCTAAAAATTTGTGTTCACTTTCAGAACAGATAATCACTGCTGCCAGCCCCACTTATCTCCCCACAAATCACATGTTAATGGCAATGCAGCAGCTCAGCCCACCAAAACCTTCGTTGGGGTGGTGTCTGCAAGGGAGGCAGAGGAAGCAATAGAGGAGGAGGTGGGGGCCCAAGGCCAGGACCCCTCTGTGCATGCAGAGCTGCTCGTGCTGCAGGCCCTGGCACCCCATTGCTGCTCCTCCAGGCTCCCACAGCTCTGCCCTTCCCCTCTCTTTCACTAAACTCTCCACATCTGGGCCTGAGCCACCCTCACAGAACCCACACAGCCCACTGGGATCTGTCTCAGTAGACAGGATCCAAACACTTTTGCCATCTGCTTTACAACTGGTGCCAGGCTGAGCTTGTGTCAAGCACCCAGATCCAGAGTGGAAGGTCACAAGCCCAAGGCTGATGCAGTTACCCCTATGTGCTGAGTACTCCAGGGAATCTTGGCAGCACACATTGTGAGGCATCCTGTCTTTTAAATATGTGCTGTGCATGGGTTCATCACCAACACAATCATCTTCTAAGTATTTATGTCATTTGCTACAGCCCTCCTCAATAAATCAGACTGCAGCATCAACATCAAACCATAAGGGAAGATCATTTTGTACAGAAAAGCAGTGCTTTAAAATTGCTTATGACTGCTGTATTAAATAAAATAATAAAAATAAAAACTACTCATAGTTCCAAAACAGTGATGACTTTGACTTTAAAAATGATTTAGATATTAAAGAAAAATAATATCCCCAGAGGGGATAATTTCAAAAATGCAACAACATAAAATAAAAATTAGGCAGAGGATGGGAAAATACATCTTCAGCTTTGTAGATCAGAGCTTTCCCATCCTGAACACACAGTATTGTTGAGGAGCAGCCTGTTGGCATATCTGTACTGTTATCCTTGCATTCTTAACACACTTTTGGTTAAATTAAGAAAAGTGACATTCAGAATAAAAGCGTGTTTTGCCCCTGCCTGAGCAGTCAGGGAGGAGAAATTCTGTCAGCAGCAACATGCTGCAGTCATTTCTCACCCAAGGGTAATGTGGCCCTGGGTGCCTTGAAGTCTCCTGTTGTCACCACTGATCCCCAGGCAAGAATCAGGGAAAGAGGCACTCCAGAACCAGGGGAGAGCCTGGCCTGGCCGCTCTCATGTGAGAGAGTTCAGGACTCACTGATGTCCTTTCCCTAATGATAAAAATGTGATGCTGCTCACTTCAAGAATCATCGCCTCTGCTATTTCCCCATACCATAACATCTGGCACATGTA
The DNA here is from genome assembly GCF_047830755.1 of Zonotrichia albicollis. NCBI lineage: Eukaryota > Metazoa > Chordata > Aves > Passeriformes > Passerellidae > Zonotrichia > Zonotrichia albicollis. The sequence goes on along the minus strand of NC_133825.1, from coordinate 39,224,148 downwards.
GTGCCACTTGGAATGAAGGATGGGGAGAGAACACTCTAGGAGAGGATCACAGCATTGGTGTAACAGTAAGAAAGACAAGAGGTGCAAAAAGGCAAACTCAATCCTACCTGCAGTGAATCTGCCCCAGGATGACAGAGCAGATCCAGGAGGAGGCTCCAGCATCCAAAGTCCCATCTCCCACACAGCTCCTTTACAGCAGCAGAGGGGCCTCCTGGCACAGAGGCCATGTGGATGGAGGTGCTCTCCACAGAAATCCCATAAGCCAGAGCCCTCACCAGCCCCTGGTGCTCTCACAGGGAAGGGCAATGATCCTCTTCTCACCCAACTCTTAAAGCAGAGTCTTTAGAGCCCATCTGGGCACTTCAGACTTGCCTGAGCCCAGGGAAAGTCTGTCCTGGTGGCTCAGTCACTGCCCATGATCAGTTCACTCTCCCTAGTGCATGCTCTCCTGAGCATCATCTTAAATCTCTGAGACTATGAGGTCCTTGCAGGCCAGGCTGCTCTTCGCTGAACACTTGGCCCGCATCTCACACATGGGATAAGACTGCAGCCCCAGCACAAAAAAAAGATGCTCCAATCTCCACACTGCACTAAACCTGCTGTGCACTTCATTACCCCTTCTTCTCCCCCAACAAAGATCCCTACTTAATTTTCCCACATGGAATGCAATCATTACACTCTCACATTGCACCATAAATAAGGAACACGGTTTTGTACTGGAAACCAAACTGGGCTAAGCAGAGATGGGCAGACTCTGGCAGTGCCTCGGCAGGGCTGCAGGCTCTGGGCTTGCAGGCACCAGCCCAAGACATGTGAGCATCCCAGGGCTCCCCCTGCCACCACCTGTCCCCAGAACATGCTGCTGCCAACACTGCCATCAAATCCAGCTCTTGCACAGGTACAGGCACAGAGCCCTCCCCGCCTAAGGCTGGCTTTACCAAGCACAGCCTTACATAAGCTTACATAAGGGGTAAATCAGGAGCAATCACACTACACCAGGTGCCCACCCAGCAATGGCAGTAGCCCCCAGCAGCCAAGGTCAGCCCTCGTGGCTCCAGCTGAGCTGCTCAGGACCTGGTGAAATGGTGACCAGGACATCCCTCACTGGCAGAACCCTTCCAGCACCACCACGAGGGGCTCGAGAAAGGAGCAGGAGCAGCCAAGAGCCCCAGCAGGCCCCACAGACCAAGGCAGAGCTGACCGTGGCTCCACACAGCTCACACGCACACGGTTGGGTAAAAACAGCACCAGGCTGTGTCACAGGCACAGCCCTGCCTCCTCTCCAGCAGAACTGGACAAGCAGCAAGGAAGCAGAGGAGGAAAGCTGCTTAAAAAACCCAAAGCTGCTGCACCAGGGAAGCACAAAGAGGGGAGGGAGAGGAGGGTGTTGTTACAGCAGTATTCAGAGGAAGAGTTTGTGAAGTTCCCAGAAAGGAGACTTGGGGATCTGAGACAAAGAAAGATGTTAAGATTATGCATATGTTCCTCTTGTGTCTCCCAGGAGTCTCCAGCTTTGCATCCCAAATTATTCCAGTTCTTCATTAGTCTCTCTCTATCCCCTGCCCACCAAGCAAGCCAAAATGTCATCCAGTTGTCAAAAGCTAGCACATATACACTGCAAAAATGTTTGCTCCCTCATGCTCAGTCCCTGTGCCAGAAAGACTCACTGCACCTTTCCTTCTCATTCCTTATTTTAATTTCCCCAACTGACACCTTTTGGAGGGGGCATTGTTACTTCTGCACAGCCGGGCTCCATGCATTCCCTCCTGGAAACAAACTGGGCCTTCAAAAAACTCCCCACCAAAACCTAGGAACTCCTCCCACATGGTGCTCACCATCCGAGGAAACAGGCTTGGCTTGGAGAACAACATCCCAAACTCACCAAGGAATAATTCAAACCCTTCAGTACAGAGCTCTGGCCCTGGGTCAGCACAAACACATGGTTTATGTTTTTAGTGCTTCTGTGGAGCAAGAAGACTAATGTGCACCCACCCAGCACAGAGATCTTCCATCACAGGGGAGCAGGGCAGCTCACACCCATTGCGGCAAGGACACCCTTCCCCAGAATTCCCAGCAGAAAAGCTCACTCAGCCCTGGAGGAAGCATCAGCCATGAGGAAGGAGCAGCAGAGCTGCTGAAGGCATTCCTGAGACAGCCCAGGCCCCTGTGGCAGCCACACCAGCATGTAGTCCTTGCAGAGGAGAGGCAGCTTCTGCCACCCCTGAGCTCTGCAAGCAAAGCAGGAAAGCCTGGCAAGGTGGGACCAAAGGGGCTTTGGCAACTGATCTGCACAGTAAATTAGGTTTAAAGGAGGGGGGTGGCATAAAAGGACCATAAATGCTCCACAGTGATTGATGCACAGCCCTGAGCTGTGGTTACAATCCCGTGATGCAGACAGCTCCATTAATCACCACTGCACCCACTAAACCCTGCTCTAGTTCTGGGAGCAGTTTCCCTGGAAAATGGCTCATGTTTCTAGGATTGACAGGTCTTCTACTTTTTGGTTTCTTCTCTAACTCCTTTTTTTTTTTTTTCTTTAAATAAGCAATAAACTTATCAAAATCCTGATGTTTTCTTACGGCCTCAGCCCTTCTCACCTTCCATGATGCCCTTCTCCCCAAGGGGCTTTCAGTCTCTCCCACTCTAAAAATAATTCTAGAGAAATTACAGAGGAGTTGTACTCCATCTGTCTCTAAAGTGGGGTTTGTGCTCATATGGTTTGTCAGTGACATTCCATTGCCACAATTACCACTGCTATTTTATCCCTCTCTGCCTGTAATGCTGATGAGAGAGCAGCAAACTGTGCTGGGTTTTAAGCTGAATAAGTCACTTAAATACATTTATACCCCCAGATCACAACATAAAGCATAAATCTAAGCATCTATCATGCGCTCACTTGATATGAATGCTCACCATGGTATCAGGCAAAGCAATCTCAAGAAAAGCACAGGATGATTTGAGCTGCAGCTGCCTGCAAGTATTTGACAAGGGTATTAGATGAAAAAAATTCAAGAAAGGGATGAAGCATCTCACCTAGACATGGCTTTTGCTGGGCTGATTCCAGAGGGAAAGCAGGGACTTTAAAAACTTCTTGGTAAATTTGCAGCTATGCTTGTAATATTCTGAACCAGCAAGGGATTGCCCAAGGCTTGGCACTGAAACTGGGTTCTTTTCTTGACATATCAAAGAGAAAAATTGCCCAGAGCCAGGACGCTTGGTATGGGGGACCTGGCTCAGGTTCTGCCTGCAAAGCACCTCCCAGCTCCCCTCCACTGCCCTGTCTGTGCAGCAGGGCTGAGGGCCTCTCCTCATCACTGCTAGGAGATAATTGGGATGATGTTTGGATTCTGCACACCTGAAACTTCTTTGAGGGACTCTGCCTTAGGGAAGAAATACCTTGTGCTTCCAGCTGCCTGTCCCAGATGTGATGCAGTGTCTGACCAGGGTTGTTTTGATGCTGGCCCCTCTCCTTATAGTCTCCATCTGGACTGTGCAGAGAAAGGTGAAATACTGTTACAGACCTCACCATGTCTGGTTCTAGGTAAGAGCCTTTGTCCCAGCAGGCAATTAACACAACACCTTTATTCCAAATTCCCTTCTCCCTCAGCTTGAGTCCAACACTAAAACAAGGAAGATGTGAGCCATGGTGTGAAAGTTTTGTTGCCTTTCTCTTCCTTGCAGGTGCTGAGAGAGAAGAGGGATGAAGGTACCACACTGTCAAGTTGGAGACAACACTTCAGCCTCTCATCCACCGAGGATCTCTGCTCCCAAAGCTTGTCTGTTCCCTGAGCAACATTCTGCCAGCAGCACATCACTGTATGGGCTGAGCTTGAAACTTAGGCATTTCCTCATGGAAGCATTGTGCAGCAATACTTTGTTTTTCTTTTTTTCCAAAAAAGCTGCTCCACTGGCTTCACAGCAAAGCTGGCCTGTCCTGCTGAGCTGGGGAAGAGGGCAGGAGAGGGGCACTCTGCAAAGTGGCCCAAAAACCCTGCCCAGTTCACCTAGGGGAATTTGTCCATGCATGCACCAGGCTGGGGGCAGAGGTGACAGAAGAAATCTGATTTATCTGATATCAGGAGGCAGGATTGTGTCACAGACCCCAATGCTCCTTTGCACTGTAATCAGGTGAATTTTAGCTGAATATATGACACAAAAATCTCAAGTTACCTCAACTCCAGAAAAAAAAAGGAAAAAAATCTCAGTGACCTGTCTTGCCCATGGTGCTCACAGAGCACCAAAGATGGTCACTGCATCCTGCTTTGCTTCTTCTCTAAAATCCATCTCCAACCCAGGCAGGGCAGGTGCCTGGATAAAGGCAGAGGCCAGTCCTGGGGTACACAGTGAATTCCATCACTCTTTCCCCAGGCAGACCTGGGGCTGTTTGGATGCATCAGCTCAAGAACCAGAGGCAGCCAGGGGCAAAGTGGGTGCAGCCCAGGGACACAGGATGGTGTGAGGAAACCAGAACTGGCAGCACATGGGACAAAAGAAAGTGAAGAAAGGAAGGTCCCAGCTGCAAAACTTGATCAAAGCCCAGCAGAAATCTGCAGGCTGCCAGTGAAGGGAACAGGCAGGGGAGAGGCAGTGGGGGAAAGAGGGCTCTGGAGTTGGTTGCCAGCTTGCACTAAAGAAGATAAGAAAGAAAAAAATCAGTTATCCCTCAGTCTGAAGTAAATTACAAGACACATCCCTCAAGAGCACAAGGTGAAGCTCTTGATCAGACAAGCAGTGCTGGCATGTAATTCCCCTTGATATAAGCTGATTTGAATTTTAGTGCTCGTGAAGGGTGCATGACTGACAGCTCTGGAAGCTGCAGGCATCTGTTCCTGGGCAGGAGCAGAGCACACAGCCCTGGGCACCAGCATCCCCATGGCAGCTCTGCTGCTGCTGGAGCTGCAGGGACAGGCAGCACATCTGGGGAAGGAGGACAGAGCTCATCCCTTGCTCCATGCAGCCCTTGTGCACCCCACCAGGGCTGGGCACATGGGGCCTCTTGGTGCCTTGTGAACATGAGCATTTTCCTCATATTACACAAAATTTCAAGTTAGCCATGGAAAAGAAAATATCTCCTGAGGTCATGGATCCCATTCTTCTGTTGTCATTATATTGCAAAGGTTTCACATTGCTGTCTCCTTAGCGCCAGAGTTTCACACCTCCTTGATGTTGCTCATAGGCAGCTCCTCAGAGCCCTGGCTCTTCCCTTTTTCTTACAGCGGGCAACTGGAGTCAGTTGGTTGACTGACTCACTCATGTTGAACTGCTCACTCATGTTCAACTTGCCATCAATCAGGACCCCCAGGTCCCTTTCCACAGTGCTGCTCCTCAAATTTTCATTCCCCAGTCTATACACACAACCCCATCCCAAGTGCAGAATCTGGCACGTGCCCTTGTTAAAAATCATGCAGTTGATGATTCCCCGTCTCTCTGATTTGTCAGGGTCTCCCTGGCCTGGGAATGGTTTACATACCATCAACATTCAATATCAATGGTGAAATACAGAAAACAAACAAAATAAAAGGAGACTTGGATTCACTAAGCCCACACCATTTTAAAAGCAAAGTAGAAATTGGATCTGCTTAGATGCAAATGAAATACCCTAAACCCTCACTCCTGTACCCAGGCAGAAATCTGTTGAGTTCTGTAACCAAAGTTCACTTAATTGCTCACTTCTTCCAGTTAATGCACATCACTCCTCTTCTGTGCTGCATACCAATTGAAACAGCTTCTCTGCAACAAGGACAACAGAATCCATTCTGAAACCAAGCCACAACAGAGTTTCTCTGAGGAATTTTGAAGGTAACTTTGGCAAGAGAAGCTAACTAGCAAAGCTGCTGCAAATTCAGGAGTGCTGGAAGCATCAGGAGTTAGCAAATAGCTCACCACTGAGCAAATAAATCAATGCAGGGCTGTTAAAAAAGTCTGGTCCAAGACATTTCAGGTCTGCTTGTCTTTTTCCTCTACAGCACCTGAATCAGCAAGGGACTTGGCAATTTCTGAAGACTTGTGTACACTCAGTTAAAATAACACTCCAGTGATGAGTTTTCCTAACTGGCCAAGAGGGAATACCTCTGAACAATAGCACAGAAATTGCACAGGAGGAGGTAGCTCAACTGGGGGCTCAGAAGCAAAAATATTTATTTCCCAGGTAACTCCCAGAGTTTGCCCTGTCATTCAACACCATCATGAGGTTCTGAACATCCTTCATCAAAGGGGGCTGCAGAGAGGCACAATCTTTACAGAGCAAAACTAAACCCTTCCGAGGATTTTACCAAATTTATGAGTTACCACCCTTTGGGTATTTGCTCATAGCCTGCCCTGACTGCAAAGTAAAACAATCTTACTTAAACTGCTGCTTTGGGCACCTTTTCATTTGAAGTGAGCAACATGGTTTAAGCAAATACATTTTACTCTGCAACTGGGGACAGCTCAGTACCTGTGGTCAGTCCCTGCAGCTCAGCTGCCACAGAATAGCTTCTGGCGTGATCACATGAATGTCAAAGCAATCCTAGAAAACTGCTTTTGGCAGAAGCTGGGCACAGAATTCTATATTTTTTTTATTTATTCTTTCAACAAAATACACATCTTTCCTCCAGAAACACTCTGTTCTTAGGATAGAATTTCAAGCTGTTCATGGGGAGGGAAGACAGGAGGTCATGTTGATCAGTGTCTATATTTTTTGTAGGAAAGAATGGTTAATCAGCAACTTCCCAGGGTGATGCCAAATATACCACTCCTTTAGTACTTTTGCTTTTATCATCCTATGGCTCTCAATAAGTCTGAGCTATCACTGCATTTTGCCACTTCACAAACATGCTTTGTTTCTACAGGGACACTTGGAAAATTAAGAGGGATCAACAAAAGTTGCAAATACATACTTCACTTGAAGTGTATTCAAACCCCATGTAGAGATTCTCATTTCAGATTAAAATGGCTTTAAATTACTGCTTAGTCTTCTGCCAAGAAAGAGCCCTGAGAAATGGCTCTTGCTGTGAAGCACTGTGAAGTTTAAATCAGTTTAGACTGGCTGAAATCGTAGTTTTTATATCCACTTCACACCTGGGCATATTAAAGTGCTCACCACCAGAAAGGGAAGCTCCTGGCCACCATGGAAGGAAACTCAGATCTGTCAAGATCATTTTTCAAATATAACATCCTTCAAAACAGTGTTTGCACTTTTTTTTTTTTCTTCCTGAGTCTTGGGTAAGCTGAAGATCTCACCACAAAAAAAACTCCAAACCAACAACAAAAAAATCCAACCCACAACTAACAACAAAACCACCACCACCACAAAGAAGCCAGCTTATCTGAGACTCTATACACCTATGATGAGGTTTATAGGTTTTTAAACCAACTGAGGTCTGCAGAGGGACTAAAAGTTTCAGTAAACCTTCACAGCTGCTCCACTTCAGGAGAAAGGAAGCTGAAGGGTCAGGCTTAGAGGGGCAGGCAGCTGCTTTGACCTCAGCCATTGCAGTGTGTCCTACAGGTCCTGCCCTGCTCTCTCACACCCACAGATGCTACAGACACAGATTCAGCTCCCCTTTGGGAAACAGGGCTCTCAGACAAGTCCAGGGGATGTGATCCTGACATCTTTCTGTATGCTGAACAGCACAAGTTACTGATCTGTGTGGGGCTGCTTACAAAGCACCCAAGTAGGGAAGAAGAGAAAGAGCATCAAAATCAAGTGTCTGCTTTTGGAAATGCACTAAACACACTAAAAATACACTCTGCTAGAGGAGATGGCACAACAGCTAAACCACCAGCAAGGAAAATAATACTCAATTGCTGAAGTGCCTAAATACAAATATACATGATTTAGAGACCCTAATTTGGGTAAAGATAGTTGGGATGGGCCATTTTTCAGGAAGAGGCAGTAACATTTCAGAGATGGCAGGCACTGCTTTTGCTGCCCAGCTTCTCTTTTTGACTCCCCTGGTACCTCTGCCCTCTGTCAAGCTCACATGGGCAACAGGAAATAAGACAAGGGGATCTCTTTCTCTGCTCTACCTTGCAACTTGTTTAGGATACAGCAGTGTCACACTAAACAAAGGTACAAAGCAGCAACCTGAGACCTGGCACTGTGGACTCACACAGTAAGTGACAACCCACCTGCAGGCAGTGCTCAGGGCCATGCTGCTGGATGCCTCTGCAGCAGCTCCTTGTTTGAAAGCTTTGGGAGAAAAACTTTTCACCTTCTTCACCTGAGCTTTCTACACCCACAGATTCCTTTTCTGGCAGTGCAATCCATCCCTCTTCATCCTGTGGGCAGCCTGGTCTTGGTCAGCGCTGAAGTTGTTTGTGTTGGGGCACAGCAGGCACCAGTGGTTCCCTGAAGGACAGGACAGCCCAAGGAGCTCAGCTGCAGGTTTGAGCTGGTTCAATGTGCCCAGGGGGAGCTGGGCAGGGCCCTCCAGCCCCACCAGTGCCCCAGGGACCAGCACCTGCTGCTCCCCTCACAGCAAAGCCTCTGCTCAGTGATGCTGGTAAAAGTCTGCACGTGCCAAGTTCTCAGCCCCTCTCCTGTCTCCCCAGCCCAGCCTGGGTTTGTAGATCTCAGCAAAACAGAGTCTGAGCTGTGCCCTGGTTTTCAAAGAGTTCCCAGATTTACAGCAGCAGAACATGTTACTGGGTGTGTGAATCTGCTGCTCCAGATTCACAAAACAAGGGTAAATTAAGGACTGGATTCTTGCGCTGTGCCTTTCATAGCTGACAGGTGATCCCAGAAGGGTCATGGTCCCACATCTGAACTTGATAGCTCAGTGTACAATGTCTTTTTTGTGTCCTGCTCATGCAATACACTGAACACAGACCTGCCAAACAAGATCAGACAGAGCCTAATTTTGATGTGAAATTACTTAAAACAATATCTACATACTGCAAGAGCTTTGAAAGTGAACAATATTACATACTTAGCTCACGAAGAAAGGCTCCGGGATAGATTTACTGTGCAAGCTCCAATCCAAAGCAATTAAAGTGAAGAAAGATTTTCTCTAACTTAAGTGCCATGGATCATAGCCCTTCACCTCCATCTTTTCACATATCTTTACAGGAACAAGAAGTTAAAGATATACTCGCTACATCTTGCACAGACTGGAATTCAATTAACATTTTTCTGCAACAAAACTTAGAGAAGCACTTCAGAGCTGCTGCTCACAATGCAGAAGCAAGTGAACAAATGATATTCTCATTAGCGCTCTGCCTTTCCCTGCTGTGCAAGCCAAATCCTTGAACACTAAAAGCACCTCAGCATCAGCTGGGCTCACAGACATCCAGAGCAATTTTTCAAGCTCCCTGACTTTTATAGACCGGGGGGAAGGGATTTGGTGTGCTTTAATCCGTTCTATTATATGAACTCAGAAATGGTTTTCACTCTCTAGAACTATAAATTAAACTGGCTGCAGTTATTTTATTCCTGATTATGCTGAAAGTTACTGGCAATAATTTGATGACTATATTTTCTTGTCTTTATTTTTTTCTTCTTTTCCAAATTAACCTGTGAATTTAGTTTCTGTGGTAGTAAGTAAATAATGCAATAAAACTGAAGATAGTAGCCAACACATTCACATCTTGATGCCTGAAATTGTGGATGAACAAGTAACAGCTTCTTTACGTTGCAGGTGAAATTTACTGTATTCAATTCTCAGCTCTTTAGGCTGCAAGAACATGTTGTACAAGAAAACCACATTATTTTGCAGTACCCTACATTTTTTTTTTTTAATCTAGAAGACTAGCCACCTTTTCAATGTAAGTGAATATACCTTTTCAAGTCTTTAGACAAATACCATCCCAACCATTTTAAAGACAGGAAAAACTTAGGTCAAGAATAATTTACAGAAAAGCTTTTTACTTGTGCTGTACAAGCTATTATTAAGTACAACTAAAGATAGAAAAGTATCCATTTTACTACTGCACTCCTAAAAATATATGAAAGTAGGGAAAAAATTCCATCTGCGTGGCTTCCTCTCCTTTCTCCTGACCACTGAGACAATTTGTCTTCTAAAGCCTGGTAACAAACAGAGAAAAAATGAGACTGCACTGGTGAGGCCACTCCTCAAATGCTGTGTCCATTTCTGGGTCCCTCACCCCAAGAAAGACATTGAGGGTCTGGAGTATGTTCAGAGAAGGGTAATGGAGATGGGGAAGGTCTAGAGAGTCCTATAATGAGCTGCTGAAGGAGCTGAGGGGGCTCAGCCTGAAGAAAAGAACACTCAGGAGTGACTTTACCATTCTATAACTACCTTAAAGGAGTTGTACCTGACAGAAGCTGAAGCTTGGCCTCTTCTCCCAGGTAACAAGTGACAGGCCAAGAGGACATGGCCTCAAGCTGTGCCATGGGAGGCTCAGGTTGGACACCAGGAAGAATTTCTTCATGGAAAGGGTGGTTAAGCATTGGAACAGGCTGCCCAGGGAGGTGGTGGAGTCAACATCTGCTCAAGAAATCACAGGACATTACACTTAGTTCCCTGGTTTAAATCGACATGCTGGTGTTCAGCCAAAGGTGGGACTGGAAGATCTTTTCCAGCCTGAATGATTCTGTGATTCTGTGGGAGATGGACACAGACTCAGATTATCTCTGGATGAGTTAGGGGGCACACTGTACATTTTGGAGTGTAATACATCAGCGGCTTCTCTACAAAGTGATAGGGTTCTTGGAGTCCAACTGTGCCTCTAGTCCATGGGAATTAATAAATGTGTCTTTGATGATTTATTTCAATACAAATTACTTGCCAGTGTAAGCACAGCAGAATCCAGCTTCAGGCAGGATACTTGGTACCTTAGAAAATACCAACTTCTAAAAGCTTTAGTAAAACCTACTTGGGATTCCATCAGACTCAAGTGCCCATGTCAGTTATTGTCAATTATTCCATCTATAAGGACATGTCAGATACACAAAAGACACTATTCTGACAGCAGGCCTGCCCCAAAATGATAAGTTTAGCATAATGCACTTGACAATGAGAAAAGCAATAATAGCTATTTTGGGGACAAAAGAAAAATACAATGGATCTGATGACTAAGTGTTCTGGTCCCCAGTGTAAAAGCAAAGTAGATCCCTGTCGTATTTAACTTGATTCTTTTGAATTAAACACTTCCATTAAAGTTTCCCACAGTAGCTTTAATATTTAATTATGTATTCCACCAAAGAAAAGAACAAAATCTTTGCAAAGGGTTTTTTTGGGCTTTTTTTTCTGGATGTGAAATATTTATCAGCATATCTCTTTGGACAAGTATTTTTATCCCCCAGGCAGGGAAAAAAAAAAACTTCCACGATCAAATCGGTTTCAAAACATTTTATTTTACAGCTTGAAAGTTTTCTATACTTCAGCACCTCATGCCGTGACTTTGTTATTTCACTTGTTAATGAATGGTAATTAAATCTCTTTTGGCTGAAAAGGTTGGAGGGCTCCTGCTGTATTACAAAAACAATTTCTGAAAGTTACAAAAATGCCCAAATGTCTAGAAATTAAAGCATAAAGTTTGCCATGTTTTGAGTCCAAGTTTTAATCGCTCAGAAGGGTTTGTGAGGGAGAACAGCACGTCCCAGTGAGTGTGCACAGCCCCCCCAGATTGAACAGACATAATTATGTCACTTTGTATCTACCAGAGTAAACACAATCGTGCTCTTAATAATCTACATTGTGGCCACAAACTTCCTTGATCTTCCTAACAACTGTAGCTAACACTGCATAAACCCTATAATACACTACCTACACAGAGAACTGCTACATATGTACATCTAAGTAAAGACTTGTTAATTTTGCATTTGCTCAGCAGGGCTTGAAACATCAGCCTATTAATTTTTCTTCTTTTCTGTATTCTCATTTCTTTCAGGTGCTTTGAGCAGAAGATAAATGGAGTGCGTGCTTACAACTGAGGTAGATAAAAGAGAAATAACTACATATTAAGGCATTTTGTGGCATTACAGTGCTAAATAGAGACACAATATTGAAGAAGAAATATCTCCACTATCCATTTACATCCGTGCAAGTGTCTGCTGGTATCAAATGGGCAGATTTGGTACACAGATTGTAAAAAGAACTATGTTAATTCCAATATAAAATGTAAAATATATAAATGCAATATAAAATGTAATTCCAGTGTAAAAATGTGTTTGATTACATGCAATATACCATTTTTTCCTGAAGGTGATACAGTGATTTCAGCAGATTTTGAATCTCTTTTAAAATTACAGTTTCTCAAACAAGAAACTGGGAGCAGGAATGCAACTAGATGAGTGCATTCCTAGACTGCAATTTTAGGAATGGGTTTGCTTGAAGGAAACCTCACCCCTAACGTGAAGTGAGGAACATCAGTCTTGAGGGGTGGTAATTTTGTCCTCATATAAATGCCGGATGGCTCCTTCTCCCTTTAAATAGAAACAAAGAAACAGAAAATTCATATTTCATTCTGCAGCGCAGAGATGTTTACAAAGTAAGGAAATCTGCGTCCTCCAGAGTTTCTTTGATGCAACCACGTTATCAAGAGATCATTTAAAAAGTGTTGATTAAAGCCTGTTAGGCTAAACCTCCAAGACTAGGTGTCTGGATCTAATTACAAAACCACTGATGGAGTTTGGAATTATTAAAAATTAGAAATAAATGAGCTTTCTTTGTGCTATTCCCTAAAATGGTCAGAGCACCTCATTAGAGCAAGTATGTACATGAGCTCCATGACTTCAGATTTCTAATCACCATCCTGTTCTAGCTGGAATATGCCTGTTTTCAAACAAACAGCCACATTCATCAAAGGCACAATGGGGAGGGTTTTTTCCTTTGCTGAATTTTAATGAATATATAGTGTTATCTGTCTTCACATTTTACCAAAATTCCAGCGATAATTGCCCTGTCTGTGACATTTGCAGAAAGTCAGCAGTGTGCTGTGGGTGCACTGACAGCCCCAGGGAGCTGCTCCATCTGAGAACCCAGGAGGTCTTGACTTTGATGGCCTCAAGAGGAGGGAACGAGGGTTAGCTGGTTCCACTCTCCCAAAGCTGGGGAGGTAAGCAGAGCACTACAAAGACAAAAGGCAAAATTCCAACCTCACTGCAATATACCTGGATGCTTCAGAGAGAGGTCCTGAGATACTTAAGATTAACCAAGTGAAGCTTTATGAACTTCTAGTTTATCATAGGAGCAGAAGGCTTTACGAAGAAGGTCAGTACATTACTTTATTTCACAGTCACTGACACTGAAAAACAAATGTGAGTGCAACCACACTTGTACAAAACCTAGCCTTCTCACATGAGTATCTTTTCTCAGTCCCCACCAAGGGAAAAGAAAACACTTCTGTAATTACTTTTCTATTTGCCCCTAAATAATTGTCAGGATAGGAAAAAGCTCAGAGAAACAGTGTCAGATTCTAGTTATGCATCCTTTTCCAAACTTGACCCATATAGAAGTAGGAGAATAGCCAAAAGATGGCACAGATGAACTTTACAACGAAAACCATTTATAACTGCTTTTAATTGTATCAGTGTAGCTCTAATGGATATGCCAGCTGACAGGAATAACACTCTGTATTTAGATGGCTTATCCCATCTCACTATTTGGTTTCTAAGTCTGGGGAGAGAAAATGATCCAGAATCCATGCTCATTTTTTCCTCGTGCTCCCATGGAGACAACAAACAGATGTGCTCATCAGTATGGAAAATTCTATGCAACTGAATACTATAATATATTATGCAGAAGTAATGTGCAACCAGCCACGTGCAAAAGCTCCCAGTTACTACTGACATCCCTCAGTGCAGTTATTTACATATACAGGACTGCTGGATTAGGTCTCTGGTGTGGATTTAAGCTTCATATTTTCTCACAAATCCTTATCAAGATCAAAATGGGATCCGGGTGCTAGAAGCAACCAGGAAAATAGTGATGCAGAAAGGGTTCATGGAGCTGAAGTTAAAAATAGGAAGATATAGAACAAGACAACTTACACAACTGGGAAAAAGCAACATTCAGAATCAGAGAGCTGAAAAAGAGGATTTTAAATTCACAACCAAAATCTTAAACACTGAATTTTCATTTTTAACACAAAACAAAGCTAAATTCCCACTGTTACTATATTCCTTCAGCATCACATGCAAAGCTGCATTTATTCAATACCACGATGTTAAACCACAACTCAAAGCTATCTTGTACAAATCAATAAAAGCTTTAGATGATAACTTTGTGTAAGGTTATCCAAGAGTATTAATTCTCTTTCATACCAGGGTAGTCAATAATGTTGTTAATGCTATTGTCCTGACAGGATCCTCTTTTTATTAGCAAAACCAGCTACATTTATTTCAGACATGATGTTAACATTAGCCAGCAAGACAGAGAATCAAGTCAGTGGTTTTCTGTCAGCTGGGATTTAGAGATATCTGAGATTGTATGAATCAAATGGCCTTGGCTCTCTGGCCAGCATCCACACAGCAGGCACAGGTTCTGCTCAGCCCCGCCTGAGGCAGCAGGGGTGTGGGATGGCTGGATGGCAGGGATGAGGACTCCTTGGGGAAGAACCTGACTGCACAACAGGTTCTCTGTGCTGCAGAAAGCCAGCAATGTGACCTGCACACCTGGGAGGCTGGAGAAGGAGGGCTGAACAAGGTTGTTGTCCCTTACCAACAAAAAGCACAGCCTAGAGACAGCAGAATTTGCAGTTACCCAGGACTGGCATGCCCAGTTATGCCTCTGGGTTCTTCACAGCAGGATGCAGTCCAAGAGGCTTGACTGGGGTACAAAGCAATGAGGGGCAGAGGAGAGCAAAGCCCAGCACCACCCCTCAGCTGTCACAAGATGGGAGAGGTGCAAGCCAGGGCTGGCAGCACAGTGCTGGTGCCTTCTGAAGCTCTGCTGGGGACCGCAAGATGATGCCAGCCTGCAGAAGCTCCACTATACCTGGATGTGCTTCCAAAACCCAGATGTCACAGAGACACTAATGCTCATCAGACTACAGGCATGACTGCCCAAAAGAACAACCTGAAAAGCTGACCCAATAGCAGGTATTTATCCTGACCCTATAGACAGTGTATCCAGCACTAAATGACTTTTAATATGAAATTTCTTTCGCTGTATAGCATGGCCCTGTTCAGCTACCATCAACTCACACAGTATTTTTTATTTTAAAGCAATTATGTCCTTAACAAGTGGAGTTTTTATGAGAGGAATTAATTTTAGGTGAGATATAACAACAAAATGTGGGTGAGCTTCTCCTCATTTTATGAACAGAAAGAGACATGATGCCAGAGTCTGAAATGGAAACACCAAATCTACTGTGAAGGAGACATTTAGCTGCTGCAAATGGATTATCAGGCTACTATGGTAGCCTCACATATTGATCCTAAAGCTCCAGAAAGGCCATTAGCACTGCACAATTGCTGCTAATTCCAAACATTAAGGTAACATTATGCAATTTGCAGATGGACAAAAGTCACTGTTTATCACTGATTATTTTGCTAATTTAGTCATCAAATCATTTGTTGTCTGAAATTAAGGAAGACTTAATAAAGGCAGCTTTGAATTCTATTCAGAAACGGTACAGAACCATTGGCTTTAGTGTGTGAGGAAGGCACCAGCTGAGGATGGAAATGAGTGGAAAGACAAAAGGCTTTCTGTGCATACAGAAAAACTTGGTAACAGATCACATCATCTGACTGCAGAAATCTAAGAAACCTCTTGTTAAAGTTAAAGCCCACCCTCAGCAGGTTTTCAGATGATGAGCTGAATGGGGCAGGTGACTCACCTGAGGGATGGGATGCCATCCAGAGGGACCTGGACAAGCCCAAGAAGTGAGCCCATGGGAATCTATTGAGGTTCCACAAGAACAAGTGTGGGGTGCTGCACCTGAGGCAGGGCAGGCCCTGCATCAATCCAGGCTGGGGCATGAGCAGATGGGGAGCAGCCCTGCCCAGAAGGACTTGGGAGTGCTGTGGGTGAGAGGCTGGACATGAGCCAGCCATATGCACTCACAGCCCAGAAATCCTGCTGCAACAGGACAAGGGATAAGGGGTTTTTACTAAAGGAGGGTAGATTTAGACTAGATATAGGAAGGAAATTTTCTGTTATGAGGCTGGTGAAACACTGGCCCAAGTTGCCCCAGAGACGTGGTAGATGCCCCATCCCAGAAATATTCAAGGTAAGGCTGGGGCTCTGAGCACCTCATCTGGATGGAGATGTCCCTGCTCATTGCAGGGGGATTGGACTAGATGGCCTTTAAATGCCCCTTCCAACCCAAACTGTTCTATAATTCTATGCTTTGATGTCAGAGACAAGACACTAATCTGTGTTCTCTGGGCATCATCTCACTGGTATGAATAATTTAACTGGACTGCAGAACGTGTTCAGCAACATCTCTGATGGATGTTCTTGTCCTGGCCATAGATCATGGTAAATCCAGACCAGACTGAAGGAACATGAAGGATAACATTCAGAAAAATTAGGCAACAAAACTGTATCACCTCAGTCAAATTTGGCCACATTCTGATCCAAAGGGTCTAAAACAAAAATCTAGCTTATGCAGAAAGTTGTGCAGACAAAAGTGTTGTTTTCCCATACTTCTTCTGTTGCTCCTTGCGTTTCTGAGACAGATATTTCTTTTTCATTTCCAGAAGCTCATTGTTAAGTCTTTCAATTTCATGTTTGTATTCTTTGCTCTGTGTTTCACACATAGTCAGTTCTGAAGACAAAACCTAATAAACAAAACACAAACAGCAGAAACAGGAGATATTGCTTCACTTACACATAAGTACTTTTACAAGCACTTCCTCTTTTTATATTTCATGATGTAAGACATGATCATTTTCTACCAGAATTCTTTTTCCCACTTGATGTTTCATTTCATCTCACCTCCATTCACCTAAAAACATCTTACAAAATAAAGGTTATACCATTTAACTATAATACAACATGTAAAATATGCTCCAAGCTTTACGGGAATGGCATTAATAGCTACATTAGCTCTTAATTTCTGGGACATAAAGCTGGGCAAAAATCCAAAGTTAAGGTCTTAATAAATCAGGGAATTATTTTATAATAATGGGGTTTATTCACAGGGATGCATTGCTAAGTGGAGTAATTCAAACCACACAGGCAAAGTAGTACCAGGCACTGCAAATATTAATACAAAGCCACTTATATGTGAATCAGTAAAATTTTGAAAAAGGAGGAACATGCATAGTGCACCTTCTTTCTTTCAAAAGGGTAATAGCTTGACCTGGCACCCCAAAATGCATGCATGCCATCATGCTACAGCATGCTGTGTCTGAAATGCAAAGCAGCAATTGACTGCATTAAGGACAAATAAGGACCGTATGGAGAACTTCAAATCACGTTCAGTTTAGCTAAACCCTGGCTTCTATTTTACATTTTCTACATTGTTTTTCTTCTCCATGGAAAGCTAAGATTTGCATAACAGCCTCTTTGTTTCCTAAGGGCCCATCTGCTCCTGCATTTTTTTCCTCATGGTTAGTATAGACGTGATTATGATGCAGTGAACAGGAGATGATGACTTCTACAGAGAGAGGAACTGCAGAAGTAGATGAACTCCTGGGGAGATGATCTCTCATGCAGGCAAGAATAGGAGAAGATCAGCTTATTCATAGAATATCATTGAATTCTATCACAGAATCACTTTTTAATATTATGCTTTTTAAATGTCCTACAAGATTCTTTTGGAAGCAGGAACTCCTCCCTCCAACTGACAAGGGGTTAGAACAGGTTCCTCCTGTCATCTCCAAAAGATCTGGAAATCTAAATATACATGTACACATGGCAAGAGAAAAAACAGTAACTTAAGACTGGATTCTCAGTATATTCTCACTGGTTTGTTAAAAAGAAAAAAAAATGGCTTTGATCTGCTTCTTAAAGATATTAACAGTTTAAGATAAAGGGAAGGAGAATAAGCTGAATGAAAAGCTGACAGTATCCCAGAATGCCCATGCAAAATACATATGTACAGCATTGTGCTGCTAACTCATATTGTAACAAGATTTTTGCTCTATTTTAATTTAAAAAGTAGAACAATGTGCAAAACAAAAGTTTGTTTGCTGCTCTGTGTTGACCCTTGAGGAGATGCAGCAATAACCCTGCTTTCCTGGGTTATCAGCTCACTGAGCACCTCCCTGCAGCCCCTCCCCAGGGACAGCGGGCACCTCTTACCTTGATCTGCTTGCCCTTCTCGCGGAGGACGTTCCGGTACTGCTGCAGCTGCTCCGCGGCCTCGGGCCCGGGCTGCCGGGCCAGCACGTGCCTCAGCTCCACATACAGCTTCTCCTTTTCCTAACCAAGGGACAACACGAGGAGCTCTGATTAAACTACTACAGCAGCAGCACAGCCTGAGAGGAAATCAACTGCACTGAAAATTGCAACTCAGTCAGGAAGGTATTTGGAGAAACAAATCTGCCTGTGTGTCAGGCTTTCCTCACTAGCCATAAGGTATTTAAAGTTGTTGTGATAGCAATGGGAGAGCTCATTAAGATAAACATCCAGCTACTTCAAACTATGAATGAAATGCTCTTAAAGACCATCACCAGCAAGCTCTCTACCTCAGCACTTACTAGAAGAGTATCCAGGGCTGGGAAATTAATCACTAGAAACTGTGCTTATTGTAATCTTTCCTTTTCTGAGTCACACTGCCTTACATTAAGGATCACAGCTTCACCCAACAGGATGTGAGCTGGCTATAGAAATGTCAGCAAAGGACTGTACAAAAGAGTTACTTCTTCCAAAGAAAATCCTGCAAAGCACATGTACACACACACAGATATTTATATATATATAACCTTTCAGTTTAACTGCAGGGGCTCTGGGAAAGCAATTATAAACAGCAACAATTATGACTAGCACAATTACCAAGTAATTTTTGTCATGTGTCTCTTCGTCCTTTATGTTGGAACAGTAATACTTGTGGGAGTTGGATATTGCCATGCCTGAAAAGAAACCATACCATGGACCCACTTACATCTTTCTGTACTGCAATGCTGCTTTCAACTGTGTTTTGAGAGTCTACTTGTTTTTAGTCTGAGGAATAAAGCTCTGAAAAAAGCCACCTTCATAGTTTTGCACATTACAATAGTTTTACTATCTACCCTGGAAAACAAAAATTCTTAAATAATATAATTTGGTAAGATCCCATCCTTTTCTGGTACAATGAAAACTGGAAATAAACAGGAGACTAGCAGACAAAAGATTAAACTGAGGAAGACAGAAATGCCAAGAAGAAGGCAGGATAGGTGATTATTTACACTGGATTTGCAAAGCCCTTTTTAACCGTCTTTCTTATAAGGTCTCTGTACAACTCTTACCACAGAATTTGTCTGTTGATGTGGGAAATGCTGCCATCACACCATCTAAAATTGCTACATTTGTGCTTTCTCAGTGGTTGAGCCAGGGTTTTCAGAAGTGGTTTGCTATTTTGAAGATGTAAAACTTTAGGTGTCCAGTCTTCAAGAACATAAAGAGTGTAGAACTTTTAGACCTCATCATTTTCTGAAAACTATGAACTACAATGATCACAAGTTGGGACACCAAAATGGAATCACTTCAAATCATGCCTTACTTTTGCAAGCATTGTCCTTAAACTCTGCAGATTACTGAAGAAGAGTTCCCTATAAATGAAATTGTTCACAGTTTATCTCTGGAAAAATCAAAACCTCCTGAGACTCATACTGAGGTTTGCATAGCAGCAAATACTAAATTGAGAATTCAGTTTGAGTAAAGAGTTAAGTATTCCACATCATAGTGTTATTCCCACTACCAGCTTTTCTTACTTCTGAGGAAGTAAGATTTTACTGCAACGTAAAAACAACTGCAGAAGAAAAATCCACCTTATCAAAATCTGGCCAGTCTATATTAACATTTCAACCCTGAACATATCATATATTTGTATTTTGTAATAGTGTAATGGTAACTTGGATAAATATGGGGCAATTGATAGACTGAAGGTCTTAAGTGCAATTGTTTTCCAATTTTTTTCTCTCCCTACCCTCTACAGTGGCCAACCAAGCTCTTCAAACTTTGTGCAATGGTGTGTATAATAACCTCATTTAGAGACAAAGCATGCAATTCTATTGTAAGGAGAATCTATTTTATGCAGCAGAGACTCGTTAGGTGTCCAATGTATATTGTATCCATAATCCAACAGAGGCAGAACCAGATGTCTTATAATGCATATCTTGTCCTTCCTTGCTGAGCACTGTCCATCTCTTTTACATCTAGTCAATTAATTTGTCACTGAGTTAGAAACACCATATGTCAGCAAAACATTAAAAGAAAACCCTGGATACTTCTTTCCTATTCAGCAGAACTTTGTGTTCACAGGTTGGCATTTCTTTAATTTCTGAAATTTTACTGCAGGATCCAAAAAATTAAATTAAAAATAAATTAATTAATTTAAAAACACCACCACAAGAGTAAATCTATGAGTCACAAGGTGCATGTGTAGGTACTTCCATCTCTCAACATAACAAAACAGAAATGATCAAGAAAAAATATCAGCACAAATTCATAAAGAAAAACTTTGTTTTCTGTAATAGATTAA
The DNA here is from genome assembly GCF_047830755.1 of Zonotrichia albicollis. Taxonomy (NCBI): domain Eukaryota; kingdom Metazoa; phylum Chordata; class Aves; order Passeriformes; family Passerellidae; genus Zonotrichia; species Zonotrichia albicollis. The sequence continues at coordinate 39,203,628 of NC_133825.1, read as the reverse complement.
GTCTATCCATTATGACTGGGTTTCTTTGGCTCATCCCAAACTGCCTCCCCTCACATTACCCTCCATCCTCACACCAGGCTGCCATCACAACACACATCTTAGCACAGCTGTGAGGTTTTGAGATCAAGGAACTTGGAGTCACAAACACACTGCGAGGCACAACTCTTCTTCTTGAGGTGAGGGAAGATCAAATCTCTGCAAACCCAGGCTGCTAAGAGTAATGCACCTGTGTTCAGATCAGGTCTAGGCCACTAACAAAGCTTTTTATGGGATCCTTCCACCATGAAATTCCCCTGAAATTCAGCAGATGCTTGACTGTAGGACTGAGCCCATAACTTCAACAAGCTTCACTGGTCTATGACACAAACTAAGCCAAGATGATGGTGGAGAGGTGATGGCACATTCATTTTGGGTATGTAGGACATGTTGGGACATTCAGGCCGAGGATTACAGTTAAATTTCAGGCATTTTAAAGATAATTTAGGACCTTTGTGAACACCTGCTGTAAAAATTCTGCAAATAAAATTGCATATTATTTTTAGAATAACCCTTCCTGTCTTAGATTTGTTTCCTAGGGAATCTCTGAGGAGCTCACAGATCTGTCTGTAGGCCCAGCCATTACAGTAATTTTCTTCATCCTTAAGTCTCTCAACCATTAATTTGGAGAGGGAGGGTGGAGAAGTAAGTGGTGCTTTCCCCTAAATTTAACTAGGTGCTGTCTCAGCCATATTCTGTAGTTCTCCTGGTCTGCTTGCTCTACAGAAAATTGAGACAAAATTCTTTTCTTCTGCAGAAGACTGGCTAGCATTTGGCAAACTTCAGTTGATTGTCCAGGATTAGGTAGTGTTGAGTTGCCTCCATCTTCAGAAGAAGAATCACTTTTGCCAGCAAAGCCTTACTTCAATAGAAGTTGTTGCTGCTGACCAGCACAGCACCATTTGCTTTTCCGTGTGAGAAGGACCATCAGTACCATCAGACACATTCCCAAAGTGGCAGCAAGGCATTCACAGCCATTGACAGGGAATGGGAAGCATTCACCAGTCCCAGGCTGGAATAGAGCTCTAAAGATGTGTTCCCATTTTGTGTCATCCTGTCCCCCACCATGACACCAGGAAATGGCAGAAGACTGCTAACTAACTAACATCTTGTTAGTTAGCCCAGGGTTTTCCTCTGGACCAGAGATGATGGATGACCATACTTTTAATGAAGATGATTTCACAGCAGAAATAGGCCCTGCAGTCCCAGCTTCCTCATTTTTATCTTTCCAAATAGATAATTCAACAAATTTACCTGGCAAAGCAGTACCCCAAGAGCCCTCTTCACCAGACCCACAGAAATCCTATTACGCACCAAAAGCTTTCTACCACATGAATTACTAAAAAAATAGAAAAAAACAAAACAAAACCAAAAAAGGCAAAAAAACCCTACAAAAAAGTCCAAAAGACTTTGCACCATGGTAAATTTAATTTATGCCAGTTCTTGTCTCCAGCAACTGGGCTAAAGAAAAAACTCAACAAGATAAAGATGTAGTGCAGAAGTGTGCGATGTAGTGTATGGCAGCAGTCCCTAAAACATTCACCCTAAATAAAAATTCTTATTTTAATTAGTAAGGTGGAGAAAGCAATACAGTAACCATGCAAGCACTCTATAATTCCTCATGGCTTTGGTGGGGATAACAAGTCAGTCAGCGTGCCACAGGGGGTTTCTTGTTTATTGGCACTATAACCAAAATGTCAGGACTATGCAGAACTCCAGAGGAATTTTGTTTATGATGCCATGCAGCAGCAGAGCATCCTTAGGGGTGGTGATTCCTCTTCATGAGTCTTAAACAGGACACAGAAATCTGGATTAAATACATACACAGACATACATATCTAGTCATAGTCATTTTCACTGTATAAGCCCTACATTTATTTGTTGTTGTGTACACCTAGCAGTAGCTTTTGGCTCAGTACATCTATCTTTAAAAGTTTTATGAGGTAAAGAAAAAAATTAACATATGGTGACCTTCAGAAATTTTATAATAACAGAAGAAAGTTGCCTCCAGCACTATGAGAAATGTGCAGTATAAACTTTCTCTGTAAACACTTTCCAAAAGCTCCTGCTCTTTGCTGTCTATTCCACATCCATCAGCAAACACCCTTGCAAGGGTGCACTTCCCTAGAACAGCTCCTGTTTTCATTATCACCTAGACACTTCTTAATCTCACCACTGTGAGGGTTTTTATTGGATACATTAATTAAGTTTGAAAGAGGACACTGAGGCCCTTTCACAGTGAGGCAACACTAACACTGTGTTAGATGTTTTGGGTTTTCCTGTAAAAACCATCACTTGAAGGGAAAGGCTGAGATAGTCTCACCTTTGGTGAAATCTGCACCACCCAAACTTGTCCTATAACTTATTTCTCCAGTTGATAATAATATTTCTCAAGAGCAATTCTGTTTTCTTTGGCACAAAGCAAACTGAACCAAATTGACTGGCATTTTCAAAACAGCTTAATGAGAGAGGAAAGAAACCTCGAAACAAAGAAAGCACCTTGTAAGGTCTCCACTCATGGCTGCTTTTTGCAACAGCAAGAGCTGAATGCTGCAGCATCACCATCTTCCAGGAACAACAAAGTATGAACATTTCCACCTGGAGTGCAGCTGCAACTTATTTTTACTATTATTATTGCTAAGAACTGTTACTATTAGATCTTCCCTAATAAGGGTGTAGGAAAACAGTATTTTTCCCAATGAACAAATAAATACACATATTCCTTTCAACTTCTGAACTCTGAGACAAGAGGTTAAGTAAGAATCCATCCACAGAAAATGGCATGGATGTGTCTTGCTGAAATAACAGCTACAGTACCCTTTTTGCTATTGACATTACACAAGAGTTTATAAAATCATTAATTAGAGTAGCTCATTTAATCACAGTGTTTCTACTTTGCACTGCAGAAGATTATCAATTAATTATCTCCTATATCTGTGAGCAGAAATACACACACATGAAAGTGAGCTGTTCCTTGAAGGTGAGAATTACCCCTGACATGATATGGATTGATGTAAATATTCCAACAATTTTCACAGTGCCTGCAACTTGACAGCTGGGTTGAAGAGAGCTCTAAGCAAACCTTTGTTTTGCATTCTAGAAGCAGTTTATCTTGAAGTGACCTGGAGGAGATGAGGGGTCAATACAAATCTGATCAACAAGGTTCCTAAATATTCTAAGTGAATAAGTCTACAAAGCAAATGATGGGGAACCTTTTACTGTATAATAATTACTTCATGCAGAGTTCTAAGAAAAAAACCAAAGTAAGTCTCTTCTTCAGATCTAGACCATTTGACTTAAAAACTTCAGTATTTTATTGTCAGAGTAACAGAATGCATTTCAGCTATTCAATAGCAATTTAGATTTTTAAAATTTTTGATGAATCAAAGAATTATTACAGCTCTGTTGATAATGATTAGCTGTTCCTGCAGGTGACAGCTTGGGATGAGAATTCCCAGTAGACCCAGCTTCTGTTCTCACTTCAGACTGATCTGGCAGATGACCTTGAAGGGTCAGAGAGATTGCAGAGCTCCTTCTAGAAGTATCTATTTTTAAGTTAAGCATCTATATCTCTTTAGTCACCTGCTTGACTTAGATCTTTAGATTTCCATGAAAGATGAGAACACTTTGCTTCAAGTCCTTTGGTGTTCTGGAATTGCTACCTCTGAACAGCTGTCTCAAAGTCAAGCCACCACTTAAATCTACAATACCTGTCTAACAAGGCAGTAAAGCCTACATACATCCTTTTGACAGGACAGCAGAGTTCCCCTGCATACATCAAGTACCTCAGAGAAGAAAGACTAGTCTCCTGTTACACTTTGGAACCTATTAAGAAATAACAGTACATCTAAGAAATACACACAGCAATTCTGAAATCATGAATGTTTTAATGCATGGCTTCCTTCAGGCTCACTGTAATTAGAGCTGAGCCTCTGCTATTCTTCAAGGAGTTCTCTTTCAGCTCCCCTTGCCTGCTTCTTAAAATTCAAAGAAACAGAAACGGTACTAAAGGATGGGGAAAGACAGTGAATCTTAATGTCCATGTAAAGACAACTGCTGTGCTCAAGTGTCCCATCCCCTGTTTAAGATTACAGCTGTATCTGCTTAGACAGGCATGGGAAGCCTTGAGCTCTGAGCCCCCAAGAAGAGGTGCAGCACTTGGCTGACTGATGCACCCCACTGGGCAGAGACTCTCCCTACTGAGGTTCATGGCTCCTGTGCACTCAGCAGCACATTTCTGGCTATCTCAACAGATGAGTGGAGAAATGGGGTTCTTTCTACATCTGATTGTGCCCTCCTATGTCCCATTTTAAGCCACCCTTCTAAAAAAAACCCAACCAGCCACAGTGACTCTGCCTACCTTCCTCCAACAGCTGCAAAAGAGCCTTAGCTGCAGCATCTTTCTGCATGTGTTCCCTCAACAATAGCACCATTCACAGTAAGAACAAAAATAAGAGAACTGGAATAGAACAAAATTAGTCTGTCCCTGCGGAATTACTTTTTTTTTTTGTGGGATTTTGCTGTTGTTACAACTGTCATACAAGATAATAATCCATCACTGAGTGGGATGCTGTAGATTGTCCTATCTTGCTGCTGAGGGAAGAGCAAACACCCCTTATCTTAACACAAGAACACCTGCCAAAGGGTGAATACTAAAGATATACCTCTAGCTCTGGGCCACACTATAGAATATGGGCTTGTGAATGTTTTGCTACATTGCTGCTGCACTCCTGCAGTAATTCAGCTTCTCTAGCAGATTCTGGATGGCTGACAGTCAGTATCGGATTGCCACAGCACTGCAAAGTCTGTGTGCTGCAATGTATTCAGTCAGCACAGCAAGTCATTTATTTTCCCTTAACAAGATAACTGGTTGATTAATATACTTTACCCTGGGGTGCACAGCAGATTTATTTCCTTCTCAGATACATGCTGAACACAGGAATGAGGAGTAAACAAGGTTGTTTTCAGTTGTTATTTGCTGGAACAATTCCTGAACTTTTTATCCAAGCTTTTTTCTAGCAAACTAACGTTGAAGTTAAGAACAATTCTGACTAAGAACTTTAGGATTGGGTCATTTCACAAAATATTTTTAGTCCAATGATACAAGGTATCTGTGCTCAGGATTCTGGGTTCAGATCAAACATACTGTATTTGAATAAAACACTTTGGTGATCACTGTTTCTGTTTTGCTGATGCAGATTACAGATGACAGTGCTGTGTCTTAGGTTCTTACATGGCATCCTTGCCTCAGTAAATGAATGGTATTAAATCTTTATTGTACACAAGCTGAAGAACTGCTTCCAGCCAGGGCAGTGATCCTCTAGTCATTCTACAAGAGTTCTGGACACAAAGAGTTATTACATGAATTGCCAAGGTTCACTAACACTCCTTGAAGACACACAGGAATGAAACTCAGTCTCCCAGTCCCCCAGGACCACCTTGCTGGTGGCTGTGTCAATACTCCTGCTCCTTGCTTTTCAGAAATAGCAGGCCTGGACTACAGCAGGAGGTTACAAATGTGCAATAAAACTCACAATAAGCCACAGTGTACTTGAAGACAACAATCTCTTCCGACATGCTAAACTTTGTGGACTTGGGGGTAGATGTATTAGAATGCAGGACACAAAACTATGCTTGACACTCATCTATGAAGGATAGTATTTATGTAATTAAAACAAACTTGCATGATGAGGAGGGGTGACATCTGATGACCCACGAGAGTTCTCTTTCAAGCTCAAACTCAAGTAAATACATCAATTATCTTAAAAAACTTGTAAGACAGATTCAGCATTCATGTGTACTTGCCACCTATAAACCTTAAGGGATTTTTACTCTGCCTGCAACTGCCTCAGCTTTGTAAATAACCTCTGAATATTTCTGACCAAAACATCATTAGGTGAGCTAAAAATGGTGCAGATCCCCAGAAGTTATTTTCTCAAATAAACTTACACCTTGCTTCTGTCCAGAACCATTTATCATGGGAAATATATTTTGTTTATGAGGGTGGGGTAGTTTCACAAAGAGTCAGTAAAAATTATCTCTTCCACTAGGGAAACTGTTTGCCAGAAGTATTTTGTTTGTTCACTAGGTAATCTGCTTTGCTTCCCATTTCTCAGCGCCAGAAATATTTGCACTATTTTTATTGGAAAATTATTTTCTCACCCTAAAGAGCAGCCAATTATCTCCACCTGATGACATTAAAGTGATCAGCATACTTCCTACCCATTTTTTCAAACCCCTGTTTAAACAAACATACCAAAAAAAATACTATTTTTCTGGGAAGACTTTATTCTTTTCCACTTGAATTGCAACATATGTGGGAGGAGGGAAAGAATCTAAATGTCAGTGTGTTTTTAAGAGCAGTTTATCATGCTGTAAATTTCTATAGCGTAGAACATCTTCTAATTCTAGATGGACTGAGATTAGAAGGTCTAAAATAAACTAATGCACCAAGAAGTGTATTGGAAATATGCAGAAATACAAAATCAACTCCTTTCTGAAGAGAGCTAGGGCAACAACTGAACATTCCTCAGATATCTATTGAATTATTAAAGCTCACACAAAACTTTCAGGTAGATATGTAGACCTTCAAGACACCTTCACACAGATGACTCATAACTTTCATGTTTTTGAGATATGATTCCTCACTACACCATCAAAGGACTGCATATGAGCCCCGGTAAATTGCACCAAGATTTAACACAATTATCCTACAATTGGCTTAATGTGAGTGGTTCTGCCCTGCTCACAGAACCCTGCTGGCTACACAACCAATTTTTAAAAAAATTAAATAATTAAATTAATTGGGAAAAAATTATCCACGTTAGAACAAAAGACACTAGAGATATTCTAATTGCATGGAAAAATCATCATGCCAGGTATAAAACCACTGAAAGATATTATTCCTTCAATTTAAAACCAATATTAAATACAAAACATCTCTACTTAGAGTCAAAGGTAAAATCTTCACTCAAAGTCGTAGTTTAGCAATGAACCCTTCAAACACAAGAAAAGGAAAACAAAAGAATACCACAAGAAGGAAAGAATGTAAGAGTAGTCCTAGAGTGACTTGATGCATTAGGTACCTCCATATGTCACTTCATATCGCATTGGAGATTCCAGTTCAAATAAATTTCAAGGTATTGGACTGAAATTATTTTGATGGCACTAATTCAGTAGACTGTTATGCATCATAATATTGAGCTGGTAATGAGATATTTTTTATCCATCACAAGTTAGAACTGGGTTGCAGCCAGAGTTCATGGGCACACATTATTTTTTCATTTGAAAAAAGAACAGAGCTTGTCTTTGGAGTCTAAATCAAGGCTATTCTTACTGTGTGCCTTTGACACATCCACCTAATTCTGCATGACACTGGGGAAGTAAACTTTTTCTTTATGATTCATACCCAGCTGAAAGCCAAAAAGTAAATGTTAGGCCTGAGTCCTCATGGTATTTTCCATTTCTATATTTCAATGCAAATCCCTTGAAATTCCAGTCACCAACTTAGAACTGGAGTCATATCCTCAAACCTCACACTCCACCCGGTACTGTTTTCTCTCTCTTGTTCCCTTAAGGTATACAGCAGCACTTAAGTTTTTATAAGGACAGGAGAGCATTTGTCTGCCTTCCCCCCCGCCCCCCCCACCCTCCCAGAACCATTTGATCAGTGGCTAGAAGTTTTGGCAGCTTAGGTTTCTCAGCCAGAATCATAGAATACCCTGTTGAAAGTAAATCTCAAGATTCATATGGTCCAATCTTTCTTTCATTCCCATTTGCTTATATTGGTGACCATCTATGAGAGCAAACAGGAAATTTGTTGTCCCTTTAATGAGACCAGTCATGCAAGGACTTTGGGATTAGCTCTTAAATTGACACCTTTTAAATCTCTGAATCATAGAAAAGAAGGTTTTAAGGGGACCTCAAGGATCATCTGGTCCAGCCTTTCTCAGCAAAAGCACCACCCTGACAAGATGACCCAGTGACCTGGCCAATGGATTATTGCCATGCCTTCCAAATGTTCTCATTGTTAACAGCTTTCATCTTGTGTCCAATCAGAATTCCACAGGAGTAACCTGCACCTATGACCCCCATCTTTGCCATGTGATTCCTTGTAAAAAGAAAATCTCCACCTCCTTTTTAACCACCCTTTAAATACTGGTTATAAGGTTTCCCCTCAGCCTTGTTTTCTCAAAGCCAAACAAATCCAGTAGTTTCAGTCCTTCCTCCTATGGCAAGCTTCCCAATCCTTTGATTATCTTTGTGGCCCTCTTTTGGACCCACTCCAGCCTGTCCATCTTTTTCTATATAGCAGGCACCAAAATTGAGCACAGATTCTATGTGTGGCCTGACAGGTGCTGAATAGAGTGGAATAACCTCTGCTAGTGATGCCCTTGTTGACATAACCCAGCACCCTGTTGTCCTCCTTTCCCGCAGCAGCAGAATGTTCACCCATACTGAGCTTGCTGTCCACCAGCATGCCCAGATCTCTTTACAGAGAGCTGCTACCCTAGCAGGTAGATCCCAGCAAGTCCTGCACTCCTGCATTGAATTTCCCAGCTGTAGGACCTTACATTTGTCCTTGCTGAACTTCCCTCTTTTAAAGCATTGTTGCTATTTCACTTCTCCTAACAGTGGGCCAATATTTCTGTCTGTTTCTGCTTGTTGTTTACATACCTGAAGAGCTCTTTCTTGTGTTTTTTCACAACACTGGCCAATTTCAGTTCAGTTAGTGGTGCAATTCCTTTGTGCTGATCTGTTTATACCAGCTACTGCCTATGCAATTAGATGCAATTTTAGTGGCAGGAAATTATTCTGCCATTCAAGAGCTGCTATAAGCTAAATCAGAAAAGTGACTTTTTTGCTGGTAGAAATGGGGCTTTTAAGCATAAAAAAGGCCTAGAGCTCAATATACTTACCCTTTTAATTGAGGGCTGAGAGAACTGCTAGCTTGAGCTGCAAGATAGGGTATTAATCCAGTGCTTCCAGAGGAACTCAAATCCTCCAGGAAACAGAGATAGAAAAGCACCAAGTCCTACTACACTATAAAAAGCTAAAAAGAAAATTTCCCTTTTCATTTTTGGATGGAAAATCCCTTCAAAAGGCTGACTTCACATATAAATGAAAAAGGAGCAGTAAAGAAAGGATTGCATTTTGGTAGTGGATTTTGCAGTTCACCTGTAAGTTTCAGTGCACACAAAGCACTATCCCAAGCTACCTCTGGGAAATCTCTCTAAAGACAAGATGACAGAGGAACAATAATGGGCAGGTCAAAGGAGACTTTTAGGGATTCTACAGTCATTAGTTCCCTGAAGTGAATTGCAGTTATTTTTTTATGAAAATAGACAATTTTGCCAAAAAATCCTCAGCTTGGACTCTATACCCTACCTGTAATATGCAAGGAGTTTATACTCTCATATCCAAGTAGAATCTACACTCAGCACTAAAAACAAATAAATGCCAAATTTGAGAGGGTAAAATAAATCTCAGCCATTTTGAAGATACAAAGATAACATCTAAGATAAAACTCATCTGGCCTTAATAATACCAAATAATACCAAAATAAAGGTAGGGGATAGGAGAGTATTCTCTCAGTTTTCCTAGCAGATTGTCAGATGTCTTACTCAGCATTTCAGCACACATTTCTCTTATGTGGAAGCTACTTGAGCACTGAGAGGAGTGAAGAACTTAGCAGCAGCATGCTTCATGAAACTTCCAAGCTAGGGAAAGAAGTGATTTTCAGAAGGACTAGGCTTCCATAAAGTGGGCTGAAAAAAATCTCATGAGATTAAAAAAAACCATAAAAAATTACATAATGAATGGGGGGGAAATGCATAACAAATACAGGGAAGCAAATTCCCAAGCTCCTTCATTTCTTGAGAGAAAACTTTGTTTTCAATAGCTGCCAACCTGCATAAACCCACATGGTAACACACTGTTCTAAAGTAGATTTCTTTATGAAACTATAGTACCAGCTCTAAGAAATAAAGATGGTTATGTATATGTTCAGACACTATAGCAACGAGCACCTCAAACTGGATAGAACAGCTCTACTACCAACTTAGCACAAATAAAATAAAACATCTGCCTATTTTGAGTGTTTCGCTACTGAATTGAGTCATGTCTCTAATATATTCATTCACACACCAGAAAAATAATGGAAATTATTTTATTCCATTTTACTTGATGTGAAGTATGCAAAAGCTAAGTAGCCTGCCAAGGTCACAGAGAAAGTCTCTCGCTCTCCCCTCCCTGTATCTCACAATACCTGAAAGGGAACAGGGCTGGAGATAGCAGCATCCCTTCAATTCCTCCTACTCTCTGTCACTGGGACAGTCAGTTCTCTGGAGGGATTGAAACTTAGCTCCAAACTTGGCTCAATGCAAGGACATGTGGGTGCTATCTGGCTGTAATCTCTGAGTCACATACATGAGCTAATCAGGCCTTTTGCCCTTGCACTCTTTGAACTATGAGCTCAAGAACAGCAGCACAGCATCACATCCTGACTGCCCAATCCTGGGCTTTCCTTGCTGACAACTTCAAACAATACATATGTACAGAAAAACAATGTTTTCACTACTACATGCAAGGCTTAACTAAGACATTTGCCTTTGCCTCCCTGAACAAATAATCTAGATTGCACGTTCTTTTACATTTATATTTTACATTTATGAACAATCTTCTGAGATGACTGACAAAAGAGGTAACTGACATATAATGTGAATCTTTATGCTGTTATCCATTCCAAGACATGCAGCTGAATAAAATTCTGCTCAGTCAGACATAAAATCAAATTAGAGGAGTTCGCTCTGAAGAGAAAGAACTAAATTTGAAACAAATAAAGCGGTGCATAATTCACTTTTAATGGGATAAGTTTCTAAAAGCACACTAATCATAATCCTAACAAGGTAATACTTTCCATTGTGAGTTTACCACATCACTGCTCAGTACACAGCAGAACAGAGCTTCAGTCACATGAGGGATTTGCCCCACATGCAAAGTGAGCAACTGTATTTTTGCAGTCAGGATTTGCAGAACACTCCTGTTTATTAATAATTAATTAATAATTAATTAATTACAACACATCATTCATCCCACATGTGTTCACAAAGACCTTCACCCATCCTTGAGATCTCCTTGATAGCACACAACGTATTGCTCTGCAAATCTCTGTAATATTACTCAACAGTTTAGAAAACAACCAAAAACATGCTCTATCTTGACTGCACAAATTCAGAAAGAAGGTAACAACTCAGACAGGAAAACTGGATATCCCTGAAATAACATTTTCTATGTTTGGAAAAAACACCATTGATTTTTATTGACCATAAGTATTCAAAACCTTGTGTTTGGATCTGATTTTTAAAACAGCATTTTCCATCAGCACAGCAGCTCACAACTGTGAGAATGCCTGAATTAAAAGAGAAACTATGACCACCTGCTTTGCAGCTCCTCTTCAAAGAAGCATCCCTGGATGACCATATTTATTTGGTATATAAGAGCTGATTCCTTATAACCCAAGATGCTGTGGTGACAGGGCACAGATAAATCAGAAACAAGAAAAGACTTCAGTAATTTCTCTAACAGAGGAAATCTTTTTACACCTTTATTAAAATGTTCAACTCTGAAAAGCTGTTCTAGCAAAACCCAACATTCAGCACGCTGCACATTCTCTATCTCTCAGCATCTGTCTGATCCAAAAAATGCGCCCTGATGACTGGTTAAGAGAGATTAAGATGAATTTTTGCATGAGATTTTAGAGTCAAACTGGGTTTTTCCCGTATTGTCAGCAATCTAAATTTTCTGACTGAAACACAGCAAATCACTTTTTTAATCACATAGCATGGATTGTAGCTTGCTTCTACATCTGCCTCAGTTTTAAAGAAATGACAGGTTAGAAACAATGAAAAAGCTAATAAAAAGGATATGATCAAATGCACATCAGGAACAGGTAAAGTAAGCAGATGGTTTTCCACATGAATCTATATACTGTGATCCTTACTTAGTGAAAATTTCCATTTATATATCCAGCTGAAACCTTGCTCCCTGCACTTTTATTTAAAAGACCATTTACCAAAAAGTAAAACAAGAAGATAGACCTACAGTGCATACAATACAAATGGAATTATTTTTTCCTTATAAAAACATTACAGCTCTGCATGAGTATGCAGCAGGGTGAATCCCTACAAATCAAACTGTAGGTTGCTGACACTGGGCTCAACCATTTCTTCACATGGGTTATTTCTAAACTCCAAAGGTATTTTTAATACTCAGTATTCAACACACAAGGTTTTTTGTACTCTATTTTATTAACACCCTGATGTGAGGGAATTTATGCTACACAATACTTACATTAGACACAGATAGATACAAGCTTCACCTTGACCAAGTATCCAGTTTGCTAGCATGTTGGCCACACACACATGAAAAAAGATTATGTATGGCAAGCAAGAGATTAAGGTAATTTTAAAGCTGACACACCCAGTGGCTATGCCCTTGTTACAGGGCAAGATGTGAATGAAGATGACTGGGTAGGAGGAAGTGTGACTTATGCAAGCAAACATAACACAGGGAGAGCAGGGGTTCTCTGACCTAATACGTTTGTGTCCCTCAGTCTGCAGGCTCCAGCTCTGAGTATGGGGGATGTTCTGCCAAGTAGGCACAGGCCAGTCACCAGCAATTCCCCCACTCCTGCAAATGAGCAGTGACTGGACTGAGCTGAGCTGACTTCAGGAGAGACCCATATTAAAAAGATGCTGAATGCCTTTAAGCATGAAGGGCTTACCAGGACTTAAAAAATAAATAAATAAATAAATAAAAGAGAGAGATGAATTCCCTCAACATACAAATTATACCTGAGGGAACAAAATTAAAAATTCCTGAAATTTGAGCTAAATTACTGCTATTTCCCATAGTTCTAAAGTTCAGTCAGGATCAAATCCTACACTATCTTTCAAATACTTCACTTCAAATACACTTCAAATATTTCAAACTGCCCAGAAGGTGGTCTTGTGAAGCCACCGTTCTCACGTGTGAAACTCTGCTTTCTCCAGAAAGCTGATGTTATTGTCCTGCTTATTTCCTTCTGCTAGAAGTGTTCCTTGGGCTGGGTCCTTCACCACAGCAGTTTGGAACTTGGTAACATCAGTTCAGTAAGTTATTAGCAAGGGTTTTGTATTGGTGAGTATCAGGGTGTGATTTTAGAGATGCTACCATCATACCAAGGACAACCAGTCCAAAGAATAATGAAATGCCTTGTATCAGATTATCCAGACACTCAGCAGAAGCAGCTCTGCCAGCACCCTTAATTTGTGGTAATTGTGCCAGTAAGCTAATTAGTAGCACTTAAAGCCCCTAAAGGGAACAAGCTGGGGTTGTTCTCCATCTCTGGTTACCTCCTCATATCCACACCCTCCTATGAAAGAGCCCTATTTCAGTCATGGTGGAGGACTCAAAACCCTAGAAAAACAGGAAAGAGCTCAGAAATATGGACGTTAAATCCCTGAACAAAATGAGGAGCATAGTATTTTTGGCCTTCACTATTATTTCTCCAAGGGAAACCTTCATTTCAGCATTATTACACAGGAAATTGGTGCCTGAATTAAGAACACAAAGGAACTCATTAGCAATTCTAGCTATAATAATTAGATTTTATATAGCCAAACCCTGTCTTAAAGCTAGAAAAATAATAAAAACATCATAGTGTTGCCATAGAAGGACTATTGCAGAGACAGAAAGATTATACCAGTGGCTAGTACAGTAATGTAAGCTCAAATACCTACTATTTCAAAGATTTTCTTGTGCAGGCAACTTAATACCTCTATATCTCAGTTCTTCAGCTGAAAATAACAGCAAAATGGGAGCATTCTAAGGATAAGGCCAGATATGCAATAGAGACGATCTAAAATCTAACAGAATTTGTTTTGTGCATGGGTAAGGCACAGTAAATTTGGAGCTATTTTTTGCTACATTTAAGCTAACTATTTCACTGACAGCATTTCAGTGCTATGCAACAAAGATCACATTTTTCCAAGCAGAGGAATAATACACATAAATTACATTCGAATGAAATTTCAGATCAATGTTTTCCCATGAAACAATAAATAGAGACAAACCCTGTTTTGATAAGATCTGCTGAGCTTCTCCTCCAGACAAAGGGAGATTCAGGTCACATTTTACTCCCCAGTGAGTGATACCCCACACAGATATACAAGACTATTAGGGTATTTAAGATGTTAAAATCACACCTAGAGCTGCTAATCTATAGCTAACCCTACAGTCACCAGAGAGACCAGATCAATACCTCTGGATAAAGCTAGGACTCTCTGAAGTCCTCCTCTGTTATTTTTGATAAAAATGCTTGCACTATAGGAATACAGTCTTCCCTTCATTCTACAGAATAAATCTTAATGTTATCACTGGGGTTAAGGGACATCTGATAGAGTTCAAAAAAAGATAAGCTATCAGAAAATTTTGGTTTTTTTGCAAAGTTCAGCAAAAAAACCTCAAAATCAAACATGCCCCAGCCAGCAGCATATCTAAATCACAAAAACTCTTTAGGATTCCTCCTGGCAAAAGCCAAGTTAAGCACAAATGGAATCAATCATGAATTTTCCTTCACGTTCAGGTCACTGCATACTTGTTTAAAACGACACAGAAAAACTTTTCAAATAGTCTAAGTCTGACCTGAAGACTAATCTCTGACATGAATAAACTAAAGTCAACCTTTAATTGTATTTTCCAGGGCTGACCAGGTATCAGTAACCAGAATATAAAAATCAACTATCTGATGCTGTTTGTTCTCTTCCAGTGAGTCAGTGCTGCCATCTAAAGCTACCTAAAGGGCATGCAAAAGAAATCCAAAGTCTGCATCAAAGTAACATTCAGGAAGCACGTCAGTAGACAAAGTAAATCAAATATATGAATGAGATGCAACAAAATAACGATGCTGCAGTACCTGAAGGAGAAATTCTTTCTCTATCACTTCATTTGTCTTGCTGATAAGTCGCTTCTGTAGTCTCTGAACTTTCAGAATAAGCTCATAGGTAGAGGGGTCACTGGCCTAGGAAAGAGCAAAGGAGTCTCAAAAATGATATATGATAACAAGTTACTGTTCCTTTTTTGCAAATGAAAACTATAATATCTCAGTGTTCAAAAGTAACAAGTGTAAAAGGGGGGCTAGGGGAAGATGCATTCAGCTGGTTTTTTTTTAAATTGCATGTTCACAAGCAGTCCCGGAACTTAATGTATCTATTTTAGCACCAACTGGAACTGTCCACTGACAAAGTAAGAGCAGTGCAAGTATCTTCTGCTGTTCAAGAACTTCAAACAGTGTCAACTTAGTTTTTAAGGAGAAGATTTTTCTATTGAATAAAGTACTAACTGCAATTCAGTCTTGAAGCAGGTGGAGAATTTAAGAGGAATTGGCGGGTACTCTGATGAATTATTATGGGGTTCTAAAGTGTCCATACATGTGAAATCCCATTCTTCAATGGAATTAAATGCTTAATTTAATGCTTAAAATGGTGACAGAATGTTTGCACTGTAGTGTTGCCTTCTACCTACACAGCCCATAAGAACAGGAGCTAGTAGATGTCTGTCTCTCCATCCCTTCCTTTTCATTCTTTTGGCACAGATTGAATCTGGAGAAAGCTGTAAGGAGCAAAGAAATAATTCCTCCTCCTTCTCAGGAGGAGCCAGTAGAGCTTAATTTCCCAGTACTTTGTGTCTTCTTGTTGGATCTTTCAGTGAAGGACAAACTCTGCCTGCAACTTTTCCTCACTCAGGGTCTCATATCAGCTCTCTCCCATCTGGCTTTTCCCCTCTCATGGGGTGCCTCACAAGGATTAAACTCACACTGCAGTAAAGGCTCCAATAAAGTCCTGCTCTCTTATATTCACTTGGGCTTATAAGGAACTCTGCATCTTATTGTTCTTAATCTTTTGTCTGATTTTATCTAAATTGACTAATCAATTCAAGCATAACTAGGACACTGACACAGATACACATGCAGTGCTTTCAACACAAAATCATCTCCTGAGAAACCAGGCTAAAAAGTAGACCAGTCCTCATGATCCACTCAGTCCTTGATTTTTTTATAGCACTGCCCAAGCATGGTGCCAATTTGTGACTACTGTAGTGATATGAGAGTGTTTGTTCATTAGGAATTGAACCAAAACCCCATCAGGATTATTTCATACAGATCTTGCCATCTGCTGGCCTTTCTGTGTTCCAAATACAAACCAGTTACCTAGAATGGAAAGACATGATTTCCCCATTACTAGTCTTCATACATTCATTTTCCCATCACTGGATGTTTTGACTGGCCTGATTTTTCTTTGTTACAAGGTGCTGCTAGAGTTTGTACCTAGATGTGTTTAACCTACTTCAGCATTCTGCATTTTATCTCCCTTCCATGAGAAAAGCTAATCACACCATCCACCTTTAAGCTCAGCATGGAAAGATCAGAAATTCACTATCATACTAGTAAGCACAGTCAAAATATTCAGCTCTGCTTCTGCAGGGACAGAGCACATTATCACTCAATATTAGAGAAGCTAAGCAATCCAGGCTGGCATCAGATCAGAGATCCATGCAACTGAGGAATGTCAGATGGCACTGACTTACATCAAAAATATCCAGTGATGCCAACTGATGTTCATATATTTCATCTATGCTTGATGGATTTTTTATTTTTCCCCTTCACTTGGCAGGTTCAAATCATGTGAAAACTTAGATTTGCTGTTTATGTAAAGCAGTTGAACTCACATTACCTGGAATTACTATCTTTGTGAGTCCACCACTGTTTATGTGGAGGACTCTCTCTGTTTTTTCTCAGATGTAATTTACCTTCTGACTTCATATCCGTTCATTCTTCAATCTACCTATTCTATTAACCCTTCATTTACTCGTTTTCTTCCCATATACATTCCCATATATATCTCCCTGCTCAGTGAGAGTAGGATTGTATCTTTCCCCTATCATCTTATTTCTCACCATCCATGTTAAGGAATCACCCCCTTCTAAATTTGCCTAATGCATTCTTATTCTCTTTAGCACTTCACTGTCTCTTTACAAATCCCCCTGCAATTTTTCATTGAGAAAGTGCCACAAAAATAGCACTGATTGCATTGTGCAAGGAAAGCATTCAGCAGGTAAGGATTCCATTGGTACTATGGAAATTTCATTCTGCCCAATCCCTCCACATCATTTGCATAACAGTAAATGAAATAGGCATTTGCTAGGTCACTGATGTGATAATAGGGGCTTTGGGAACACAAAATCCTCACACATCACCTCTAATTTTCTCCATCTGTGAACTTGCAAGGGCTTCTGCAGTTCTTCTTCCAAAATTTTGCACCGAGTCTGCTCCCTTAACAGTTCCTTCTGCATGTGATTAAACTCCCATCTGAAGACCAGCATAAAATAAAAAGAAAAAACACACCAAAAATACTTCAACATGACCAAGGCACTAACGTGGGCATTAACAAATCATTCTCCCATGCACTATGATGCACAGGAAGCACCAAATGGAAAGCACAAAGAAGCACTCTGCCACTACAGCAATACTGTGGTGGCAAACGTATCGACGCAATACCACTGAACAGGTGGAACCATAAAATAACACACATGGACCTCTTCACTTGTTCATTAAGAATGGCTCAGAAAAGAGGCTCCCAGGGAATCTACTCCACAGACTACTGGAACTCACTCTTCACATCTTCCCATGTACATTGAGGCCAGAAGGACAGTTAGTTTATAAACCTACAAATCAGTCATGGATCATATCCAGTTACTCCAGTGTTGAATCTAACAGCTTGTGTTTGAAAGGTTTTAAATCTACATGGCTCACACAATCCATCAAATAAAACACACTCCAGGACCTAAGCATGATGGACACCGTTCCTAAGAGAACTGAGCTTTGATTTCTTTTATTACATCTCCTCAAGGAATTTCAGAGGTGACTTGCTGAATTTAAAATTAACTGAGCACTACCAAGATTCCTCAACAACTAGGCTTTTATGGTGGTGATAGGGGGTTTAAGGGCAGGAAAAAAAGGCATATTTTGTAATTATCTGACCCTTATCACTTTAGTGGTGGGATCCTCTAAATTCTCCAATGTCAAAAGGGGGTGAAAGATTGTGATGTGCCTCCTCCACCACTGAATCTTTTCCTACTAAACTCAGAATTGCATTTAGCTCACTAGAGAGAAAAAGGTCTTTTTTTAACTGTGAGGTTGGACAAGGTTATGGAAGAGGGAAAAAACCTCACATTTCCAATTGGCAAATCGGGAAAGCTAATTAGCAGCACAAGTGATAAATGAAATCTTTTCGACAGGCAGTTTTCATGATGGTTTTGGACTTCATTAAAGTATGAGATTGCTGCTGCAGTTAGCAAGAATTGATCCACCCATCATGGCATGCAGCACACTACACTTCAATACTATCACTGGGTTTCAATACAGTAACAGACTCAGCTGAATGCATTTGGGCAGCAAGTTCAAATTCCATTCCTATCTGCAGTCAGTCAATGAAAACTGCAATTGCTAATGCTGTGTGCCCAGTTCTCCTTTCTGTTTCACCAAATCAAACTGGCATAATTCCACTGGAGTCAATGGGACTGACCATGGACTGAAGTTAATTTGTTCTGCTGAAAGCCACAGAACCACACTGATAAAGTAAAGATCTCACCCAAAACGTTCAATAGCTACACCGAATTGGTACAGTGGTTATCTGCTAAAACATAACTGCCTATCCTTGCAAATCAAGACTGGTTCTGAGAAAATACCCAGAGTTTCCCATCAGGAAAGAATACACCCCAAATATATGAGGGGTAAACAAGAAAGGAAGCATTAAGCTGGAAAAGGAGGAGATAAATCAGGTTTGGGCTATTAAATTGCTCTTTTAAAGAAACAAAACCTTCAGTGAAAATTTAACTAAAGCTTTCTCAGAGATCATAAGATTTGCATCTAAATCTAGGAGAGAGCTCTGAAAACAGGATTTTGTTCTGAATATGTCAAGTGTCTCCCATATTCAGTGGATTGCTTAACCAAAAGGAGTTCCACTAATCTAGGCCTTGCACCACTATACCACTTAGGAGCTCACTGGACTGTGAACACATTTTCTGATGCTGTCAGGTTTATTCTGTAGGCAGTAACTCACAGTACAAGGGGAAATACGGAAACTATTTCAACTTGAGCCAAGATCTCTTCTTTCCTTATTATGATATTTCAATTTTCCTAATTGTTGGTAAATTGTTTAATGAATTTAATCCAGTCTGGGTTTGAGGTCAAACAAAAAAAAAAAAAAAAACCACCTTTCTCCAAGATTGATACAAGTCTTTATTATGTATACACCATATTTTGTGTCTCAAACACAAAACCATGGCTGCAGTCACTATGGAAATGTATTCCACTGGGTTTCCTACCTGAGCTCCTGCACGTTAGTCACACTCTTGCCAAGTATTCTTGGCAACTTTAGCCAAGATCTCTTCTTTCCTTATTATGATATTTCAATTTTCCTATTTGTTGGTAAATTGCTTAATTAATTTAAATCAGTCTGGGTTTGAGGTCAAACCAAAAAAAAACCTTCTCCAAGGTTGATACAAGTCTCTACTGTCTCAAACACAAAACCATGGCTGCAGTCACTATGGAAATGTATTCCACTGGGTTTCCTACCTGAGCTCCTGCACATTAGCCACACTCTTGCCAAGTATTCCCTTCTCACGCCGAAGTTTTTTGATCTCCAGCTTGAGAATCCTCATTTCCTCCGCCCGCTGCCGGTACTCGTTCTCGCCGCGGTTCAGGACGGACTGCTGGATTTTGATCTTCTCGTAGAGCAGCGCCACCTCGTCATTGCGGCGAATCAGCTGCGTCACCAGGGCGTGTCTCTCACCGACCACCTGTGGGCACCGAGCAAAGCCATCAACTCACACTTCCTTCACACAGTCCCAGAGTATCGTGGCTATGCTTGGATCAGTCAAAATCATAGACATTAAGAGGTTTCACTGCTATTAATTAAAGAAAGATGGCAAGAACCTAATGATTTCCCCTACAAGGGTTTGATCACCTGAAGAGTACAAACTGCAGATTTTGTTCACTTCAATATCTTAACATTTTGGTTTTAATGGCATTAGAAAGCTTTAGTACTCCCAAATTCACAGTAGCTAAAAATCTTCATCTTAAAATACACTGGACAAATGAAGGAACAGAATGCAGGGTCTTTGAAAACTCAAATTAGGGATTCCAACCTTGTCAAATTCTCTCTTTTGCTTCATTCTCTCTACCTCAGCTTCAGCAATGACGTTTAGGAGTCTTTTCTCTTCTGCCTCCTGATTTTCAATATAGGCTTTGACTTCCTGAGCCTCTTTTGTCATCTTAAGCAGTTCTGCCTGATGGATATAAAGAATACAGGTGAACAACTGTTAAATAATAACTTCCCATTATAGAAACCTACAAATAAGAGTTGCTTACAAATATTTCATACATTATTTTACCTTCCTGAGAGGTACACATTTTGTTAGTTTTTGAGAACTGATCACCAAGACAAGCAAGCATGAAGACACATAAAGAAATAATATAAATACTACTTTAATGTAATTGTCTTATACACAATAGAAATTTGAAAGTATTTTTATCTATGACAATTGTTCAAGTTGTAATTCAGGGATACCTCTTTTTTTTTTTAATTTTACTACACATATTTAGAAAGCTTTTTAGTGGAGTTGCTATTCATAGTCAGTCTGGGATGTGAGAAAGAACAGTTCACCTTGCTGATAAGGGCAACAATCTCTGCTGTATAGTAAAAAGCAGCATCAACTCAAGAAAGGCTTCAGACTGGAGTAAAAGGATTGGTGGCAACCAGGAAAGGTTGCAAGATTTAAGAGCCACAGCACTTTGTTTAGTGGATGTGTTAAATGAGGAAGACTGTGAAAAGAGGGACTGTTCTGAAGCAAGGAGGAGCAATACACTGCTACAGCAACTGCCCAGCACCAATACAAACTAACACTGGAATTTGGCCAGTCATTCTATCCCACTGTCACAAAACTTGCAATTTAAGGCATGTATGTAGATAAAAATAACAGGGTCTTCCTGGATTATTAGAAGTTTTTATCACTGCTAGGTAATTAGAGCCAAGGTGGAACTAGCTGACCACAGTTCATTTTCATAGCTTTGAAAACTTTCAAGCCTCAACTCAAAGACCTTACCACAACTCTGACTCTTATAAAGAATGATGTTCAAAATAAGCATCATCCAATGCTGAAAGATTGAGCCTGTGATGAAGGGTGCACCCGCAAAAACATTGATTTAAGACAAACAGTTCCATCATAATAATAAAACAGCTCATTCCATTCATATTTTCTTTAATAAAATTCTCATTTTCCTCTATGTGTAAGACATAGCTCTCTTAGTCAGTGTCAGATATTCATCTGCTGAATAAAAATGCAAGTCACTTCATGCTGAAATTCAATAAACACTGTACAAAAGCAGCCCACAAATGTAAAACTGCTCTTGTGTTCACCATTGCAGATATTTTTTTAATAGATCACAAATCTATGGTCCTCTTATGTCAGAAAAACATGAATTGTAAACAAGAAGTGGCATTAGATGTGGTCAGCAAACATTCATATAAACAAATCTCACTAGAACGCACTCAGTTTAAATAAATCTGAGCTGTCTTGTATAGTAAGGAACATAAATACTTAAAGCCACACAAGGCTTTTCAGTTAGATTAAATATGCCCAGAACCACAGTACGAGGGTCTCTGTACATCAGGTAAAAGGAAATTAATAAACACAGTCACTGTGTAAGCAGAAAAATGGTCACGTCTGAAACTGCTGTAAATCAGCACAGCTCACCTGAAGTCAGTTCGAGAATTTGTAAGAACTGAAGAACAGTCAGCAAGAAAAAATAACATGTATGGGACCTACACCAATATCTCAAACCAAACTCAAACTAAATCCTTGTTTAGACTCTGAAGTATTAGTGCAAGTGATATTTTTATTGGTATGCTCTACTAGACGAAGGAGAAAAGCAGGAGTTTTGTAAAAGTTATAACTGGGACTGAACACAGAATACTGAAATAAAAAGTCAGATTTTATATTCAGATTTCCAGAAAAAATATGCATAAACACCTACAAAATTATATTAATCACTTGACTTGCCAGCAGCTCCAATTTTGAGGGCCACTGATTTTTTTTTTTTCAATATTCAGATCCTTTGTCTAACAACTCTAATCTGCAGCCATGCATGAAGGCCAACTGAAGCCAAAAGATGTCATTGAACTGGCTTTAATAGAGCTTGGATTTACCGTGATTACATATTTTTAAGGCCTTTATGCCATCTGAGGTGAGCATGTCTGTATAACCTCATTCCTATGAATCCCGGTCCTCCGTGATTTAGCACATTCTTTAAGCTTATTTCCCAGGAACAGCTTTCTTACTTCCTTCACATCAGTGCAAACAGGACAAATTGATGCTGGCTTACAACTCAAATAATTGGGTTCTTTTGTGCCTGTGACAATCAGCTGCCTCTGAATTCTCTTCTAGTTTAGCACTCAGCAGTGACACTCAGGTAGAAGACCACAATGCCCTGAAGCAAGTCAGTAATGTCATGTCAGTGTATGGACAAACCTGCTGGTGAATAACTGAGTGGGTAAACCATGCAGCAATCATGTTTGTCAAAGAAATGGCAGACAGTTCTGAGGTGATGAGACAGAACTGGGGACTGGCTGAGGCTGAAAGCTGCTCACAGGGAATGAGATGCTGTTTGACTTCTCCATCACTGATAGAACATCTCTGAGACAGACCAGGTACAAGAATACAAATTCATCACTCTTTTACAAAGCCATATTGACATCTTGTCATAACCCTATGTGCTGATAGAGGCTGAAAATTCTAGGAGTCATAGCAGCTAAGCAATAAACTGACAAAAGAAAATATTGTGAAAAGTGAACTTTCGTTTTTTGGGGGTATTGTTTGCATTTTTCCTGGTATTTTTTTTTTCCTAGTGCTTAGTGAAGATTAAAAATAAACTCCTGTGAACACAACTCCATAAATCTTTTCAGAATACAGCAAACTGGGTTGAGATACCACCACAAATCTAATAGCTTATCCAAGGATGGGCTGCAGCAGCACTGAGAAGAGCCACCTGAGCATCAAGCTTAGATTTCCTTTGATTTAAGGCAGAATCTTGATGCTTTATACCACAGTATTAAAATAACTTTCTCTGCAGAGGGACCTACTAAAAGGCACTGCCTAACTCCCAAAAGGCTAATGCTTGCTAGTTACTTAGAAATACAACATTGTGCAATATAATGGGATTTGCACTTAAAAACAGTAGAAAGAAAAAGTCCTTAAAAAGTTGAGTTATAAGGGTCTACATTAAAAAGTTTGCTAGAATCAGTTTATACACAAAATCAACATCTCTACAAGCAAAGTGGAACTTTTTAGTAAAAAATGTTCAGTCACCAAGAGATTTAAAGCTTCCAACAGACAATTCCAGACTCTTATTATTATTACTATGGGCAGAGATGAAATTTGTCAGAAAGACAGATTTCTGCAACTATTATCTCTAAAGGGTGCTGAGATCTTGTGCTTCAAGTACAGAATAGCCTATTAAAATGCAGCAAAACAACTACCACAGATCAGAACACAGTGCAGTCTGGGAAATCATGGAGTCACCCTTTGAAAGAAAGTATCTGTGTCAAGGGTCTTACTTTCATCCACTCTTTCTCATCCTCTGACTGCTGGAATTTCACTTGTACTTTCTCGAGGGCTATATCCTTTTCTTTGACCTCCTCTTTCAGCTGATCCACCTGGCGTGTGGAATTTTTCAGTTTTATCATCATTTCTGCCATCTCATCCTAATGGAATAGGAAGTGTGATCACAGAGAGGGTTAAAGCAAGAGGTTGTTTGTGATGTGGAGTTCAGGCTATTTAGATGTTGGAAAATGTAGCAACGGTGCATGAAACTAGATCTGTTGTACCTACTATAAGACATCACTTTTTAATCCAATAGAACAAAACAGTTTCATTAAACAACAGTTTTTTGTTTAAGCCAGCATGACATTGCAATTAAAAAAAAACCTTTTAAAGATACACTGACAAAAATAACGACCATCAATCATGAGTTTAATAAGACATTTAATTTAAAGTGCTGGACACACAAGAAGAACTAGCAGTAAATCCAAATCACTAAGATTCTGATCATATCCATCTGTTTTCATGCTTCTAATAACATGCTTTTCCAATAAGGTCATGCATAGTTGAGCACAAATCTTTGCAGAGAAGCTCATTTTGTGCAAACAAACATAGCCGCAGAAAGATACCAATACATGCTAGTTTGCACAGAGGTGCAAAGTTCAAAAGAGGGCTCAGTCTTTGAGAAGGTTCTGTGAAAATATTTAGCACATACTTTATGCTCAAATACAGAGCAAAAATGTTGGTAGCACTGAAGAGAGATTCAGGTCAGTAGGAATATTTCTAACAGCACAAAGGTGCCTGCCTGTACAAAATTAGCATTTCAGCTCAGCACAGTGACAGCACATGGTATGCCATGAAATGGAAGCTAACAGAGTCAATGACTACACAGACATATTCTTCTGGATGTAATGAAAGCAGCTTTAGAGGCTATTACTCCTCTGCCAGAACCTACCATCTCACAAGGAAGACATCATCATCTCTCATATGGATACACCCTCTTCCAGGGCCAAACCAGGGTAGCTCAAAGCTCCTTCAGCACTATCCACCATAGGTGTGGATTTACTCGACAAATGAGGGATTTTTACCTGCATGAAGTGCTTAATGTACCTAAGCAAGACATTGAGTCATGGCAATCTTCACCCAAGCAGCACAGAGAGAGGACTGATTAGTAGTGATATGTTACTAGGCCCAGCTGTTTGCACATTCAGCCACTTCCATGAAAGCAATAGTTATTAAAAACTGTCTTTGGTACACAGTCTATAAATCTCGTTGGTGTTGTAAAAGATGACAGATTTAGCATATAGAGCCCAGACACACCTAAATACATTATTAATTCTTTATTTAATGCAGAACAGTAAGAATGCACAATTTTGCAAACTGGTCTCCTAATCAACTCAAATAAATGAACTCCTAACACCAAAGAAAGCCCCAGGATGAAAGCATCAGCTATTTATATCATAATAACAGCCTGCCAGGATGCCTTTTCCATTCTAATCACTTGAATGTTATGGTACTCTGGAGACCACTGGCAAGGTGGGCATAAGATCATTTCACATTAGGCAATCCAAAAATATTTGCATCCAGCTTTATCCAAACAGGCTTGTGCAAATTTTACTTCCCAAAATGCGAAAGAATTTGCCATAATGTTTAAAACAACCATCCTTTATGTGTTTGTTTTTTTTTTTCTTTCATGACTGGATGACCCGTTACTGAACACGGAACAGCTATTTTTCTCATTGCTAAACATAACACTGCCTTGGCCAAAAGATCTTTTGTAGTCCGCTATTTTCTCACACAGGACTTGCTAAAAGAGTTTGGTAGCATGACAAGCAAGCTATTAAAGTCTAAATATTGGCCTCTAACAACTGGAACTGTGAACAGCAAAGTGTTACCACCACGTAACATTCAAAACCCAAAGACCAAAAGGCTGCTCCATTTCTAACTCGGCAGACAGATGCCTGTTCTTTATAAATAACCAAATTTATTTAGTGTTTTAAGAAAAAAAACTAGGAAAAAATCAGCATTGTCATTTTTCAACCTTATTTCTCCTGACAGACTGTTTGGGAGCCACAAGAATCCCAACACTCAATCCACCAGATGAGAGGCTGACTAAGGTCAAGTAAAACATCCCACATAAATAGCAAAATGGTGCATTCCTCATAAAATTCAGCACACAGCTTGTTAAGAACTTTGACAGTTTCTTCCCATGTGCTTCTCAAACAAAACACCTACCTTTCCAAACCTAAGTATAAATTTGTAATTTACTATATATTTTATGTCCATATTTTATGTCCAAGTGTATAAATACTTATTTGGAAATAACCCAAGGCTTAAAATGACAGCTATCCAGGGCCCCAATATCTGCCAATTACAATAGGATTTGTGTAGTATTTTAGATCTTTACATCAGAATAACAGAATATATCCTTAAGTGCTCTGTTCTCTTCTTCTAGTATTGTTAGTGAGATCCCCAAGGAGGAAATATGAATGGAAAGAATCATCTCCTGAGGAAAATGACACTCTCTGAAAGAAACCAGCAAGGTGGAAGCATTTGGTTCTCATCAGAAGACCCCACTTCAGCTGTGAAAGTGTTTCTCTGCTTCCTAAATCATTATTCACAGTAATGTGCATACTCATTCAGGACTAAGGAGGCAATCTTATTCCCCTCATACCCTATTTCACATACATGCATACAACTCCTAAAGGGATAAAACAGACTGGAGGCAGGATGGCTTTATGAGTCTGTGGCTCCAGTGTACCACGATTTTACGCATGGTTTGCAGCGGGGATATTTCCACATGATGACTGAGGACTCCTATTTTCAGCCCAAATACAAATGGTGTAGATAAAACTTCAGGGACCTAAAAAATTCATTTCCTCAAAACCCACAGGAATGCAGAAACCACTTCTGCCATTGAGCCACTAAGCTTCCCTTTAACAAATTAAAATTAAACTAAAAAAAAAAAAAAAACCAAAAAAACAACAGCAGAGAGAGAAGCACAAGGAAAAATGTATCCTTCTACCTTAGCTTCAATCAGATTTTTACTGTACAGGGTCCTCTCTGTTCTCAGACTTTCACAAACAGCTTTTTGCTGTTTTAATTTAAGTCCTTGCCCTTCTATTTCCTTCTCATAGTTGCAGATCTGAATTTGATGCATTTCAAGATCTTTCATGTGATTGAGAATCTGGAGCAAAAGGAAAGGAAAGAAATTAACATGATTAAACCATCATCACAAGATTAGAAGGATGGAACAACGTTTGTGATTTGAAAATGACAAGTTTAAATCCCTGGGATAAGCAGTTTTAACTACAGATGAAAATTGCTCCAGTTGAAATACAAGTTTAACCTTTCTGACTTGTTTATGTGGGACAAAACTGTATTTTAATCTGATACCTAGTTTCACTCAAGACTCAAACTTATAGAGGAGCACATATTTAACACCAAGCTACTGAAAGAAAATATTGCCACAGATTGGTTGCAATACAATCAACATAAACAGTTTCCATCAAGAATAGACTCCATTCATTTATGAAGCAAGTCGTCTAGATTTTGGATGTTGTTTTGGATGTCAGCTGTATGATAAGATAAATTAACACACATGTTTTTCCAGAAGCCCTGCATGTGCATTCTACATTCTAACAACCCAATTTTTTTAATGAACATGTGACCACAGAGTTGATGATTACAAAATAGATACAATTACTATAATAAGAAAGTCACTTAATGTAACTTACACTTGGTCTAAATAAGTAGGTAAGGTAGGTAAGGCCTAACTTACACTTGGTCTGAATAAGTAGGTAATCGCCATTATTTGCTTCTATGAAAGATTAGAAATAATTATGTGAAGATTAGCTAAGGAGAATGGAGTATTGTAGACTATAGAAAGAGGATGATCACATGCAGTATCAATAAACAAAACCACAAAATTTTACAGACACCTTTATTAAGCAGTTACATAAGCATAACATAATTAAGTTATCATAACAAATAATAATTGCTATGTTACAGGGGCAAAAATACAAATAGTTACTAATCATTATGAGGAGATTCTAAACATTTTAATTTAAAAATAGTTTTTAAAAATTTATTTTTGATTTTTCTCCTGCTATACAAAGCTGAAAACAGCAGCACTCAAGGAAGCAGCATTCATACAGAATTCAGCATCACAAAAAAATAAGAAATAAAAACAATACTAAGGAGCACACACATCAAAAACATGGTTTACCAGGTTCACTACCCAGGAGGAGAAAACAATGCCATTCTTAAAGCTAGGGGAAAAAATGAGGCATTAAAAAAAAGCTGAGGAATCACACAGACAAAATCCAGGAGAGGAGTCAAGGTCCAGATGCAGTTCATATCCTGTTCTCCTGACTCCACTTTTGAAAGTAGAGTTTTGGGCTAAAATACATGCTTGCACATCAAAGGAGAAGAAAAAAACAAATGTTTACATCAAATAGTCAATAACTGCAAAGTTCGTAGTTTACAGCATTGTCTCTTCCTCAGCAGTAAAGTCTTGGGGAGGCCTAACTACGGGACAGGAGCTTAAATAATTAAATATTCCACCAGGTACCTCCAACCAACTTCGAAGATGGGGGACAGCTAAATATCAAAAAATTTATTACAGAAGCAGGAATAAAATTCCAGCACATTGTAGCTGACTTCAGGTGATCCCCGGAACTGCTTACAATGCAATACAAAAACACAATCCCACTTTATAACCTACTCCTGTCTTTTCCTTTGCTGTTTAAACAATCTGCCAATAGTAATAGCACAGAAAAGAAATCAATAAGGCATGTTTTCTATCTGCACTATGGTGATAATAGGCTGCAGCAAGTTTTGAAAGTAGGTCACTGCATTTATAAGCATTTTACTTGTTTCTGATACAATATAAGTGCAGTAAGATTGTGGACAAAGTTTTCTGAGTTGTGCTCACAGGCTAGATGCTGATTTTGCTTTTTCAGGAATGATTAAACTCAAATAATTCTTTCTTATAAATACAGAAAAGATACATGCAGTGTGTCACAACACAGCCCCATGGGAGGCTGAGCATGCTCAATTCCTGTTTAGTCAATAGGCACACTACACCTCTCAGATTTGGCAATGAGGGCACAAAGCTAAGCAAAAAGGATTTGGGATTCATCGTTTTTCCTCTATCCTCATAGCTCTATTACTTGTACACTTCACTATCATCTACAACTGGTTATCTGTTTAGTTCTATAAACCTACTCAATATGTCAGTAGTGGTGCAGTCCTTACTTGCTTATCCTTTTTTGACCACTCCAGGAAGTGCTGCCATGGCCTTAGTGATATGTCTATTGAAGAATAGGTTTGCCAAAAGATGATGTGAATTTAAAAAAGGAAACTTATCTTTTCATTTTCCTGGATAGGTTGTTAACTGCACACTCAGCATTTTAAGAGGGTTTATTTGAAAAAAGCCAACATATTAAAAACTGGTTTTGGGACTCCTCAGAAAACACAGCCAAAGAACAGTTCAGATGGAACTGGAAGGTATCAGTGAAAATTTCACTACCTCCTTTTCAGCAGCCTAAACCTCGCACAGAGAAACCAGTATTTTATAATTTAAGAATTTCAATTCAAAAAGGAAAAAAAATCTGCTAAAAGTTGTATCCAATAATACAGGCTACATAACAAAGAGCAAGAAACAGATGTTGTTACTTACTTGTGCTGGTTAATCTAGAAGTAAGACTTTTCAACAAGTGGCAGTGACTTGAAAATAAGCAGTCAGCCAAGGCAATAGTTAGAGGATGAAATCATGCACAAACTCTCACCCTAAAAATATTTTACTGTTGTGTATATGATTTTGTTGACTCTGTTTATCAGCTAATAGTAAATTATTGTTGTTACAGTATACAGAGTATTACCATACAATTTCAGAAAGCTTTAAGCATTTGCCCTAACAGAGTAACACCATACCACACCAGAAGGCTTCAGGCGTCTGCCCATACAGAGTAACATCCCATCACTTCAGAAGGCTGCTCCTCTTGTTCTTCAGCCAAATCTTTTTCACCCTCGTGTTCATGCACTGCCCCTGTGTGCCCTCTGCTCCCTTTGGTGGTTGCTCAGTGCCCCTGGGCACTCCCTGGCTCGTTGCTGTCAGTGCTGCTCACCTGCTGCTCACAGCTGTGCCCACTGGGGATGGGGCTGTGCCACAGCCTCGCTCCCAATCCCCACACACTCTGTGATGTGGTAAATGATGATTTTGAAAGATGAATTCTGCAGCTTTGTAGAGTATGTGCTGCTATAAATAGCCAGGCAGCTTTTGGAGCCAGAATAGCTACATCTCTTAGCTACATCTCTTTTTCAGCTCTTATGCAATTCCGAAGGTGGGGTGCAACTTCCTGCAAAACCAGGTTGGTAGCAAAAGGTGAGAGAAGAGCACGGACTGGCCATAGCCTTACTACCATCAGTAGCTCATTCCCCACCAGCTGTGAAATGACTTCTGTAGTTTTGACACAGCTTCTCAAGTCTGAATAGGTCAAACAGTGAACCTAAATATTACCTATTTACATAACAATCCTGATCCTATGTTGTCCTACCCTGCATTTGGACTGAAGGACAAGACTGCTCTCACATACCCCCGTGCTCAAAACTGTTCTTACTGCTCTTCACCTATAAGCAGAGTCAGGAACTGCCCCTTTGGTGATCCAAGGAAGCCTGCCAGTCCTTTGGAAAGCTGCAGTCACTGCAGGCATCATTATACAAACAGCTCTAGTGTCATAAGCCATTTACTGAGCCTCTGTCTTATAAGAAATGATAGAAAATTTACACCCAAAGTGGCAGGGGGAGAAAAGAAAAAGTAAGCAAACAAACATTTGTCATTCTCACCCTCAAAATACTATGGGCAGCCCCAAATAGAATTAAAAGAAAGAGCCTTGTAGTTCTGAGTGTTATGAATTACTCTCTGGCCCTAGCTTACAATGTTCTTAACTCATATCTACACTGTTAGAAATGTACTATGAGGGAAAGAAGGAAAATATGACTTTGCAACAAAGACAAATCTCATTTTTGTGGAATATTATTTACAAGGAAATGACAAGAGGTATTCCAGGCAATGGAGCATACACCATTCTAACATGATTTAAAAGCCCCTGGTCAAATGAAGTTGGAAGGATAATTTTACTGTGAAAAGATAGCAAATAATTTTTGAGTTGAAACTGCTTGGAAGCTAATCCCAGTAAATCAATGAGCTCCTTGGAGGGCTCTCCAATGTGACACTCAGCAATTAATGGAACATGTTAAAAACATGTTCCTGATTTTACTTCATCAGTAATAAAGTTATACATAATAATGGGCAGCAGGAAACACGGATTTTATGCCTCTGCAGCTGCTCCTGGAAAACTTGTTTTACAATCTATTTTGAACATGCTGAGCTGTTTTCACATACGAAGTAAGCCTTCAAAATGTTAAGTACCTTACAAATATGTTGAGCACTGTTAGGTCTCCCTGGCCTGGATTTTAGGACAATGGTCATTTGCAAGATAAGATCCTTTGCAGATAGGGCAATCAAGGTGTAATTTCCAAGTGCATATGAGTTTCAATTGTGGGACTCATGTATAAGAAGTCAAGAGGCCTTGGTTGGAACTCCAGTAATGGCAATACATGGCTGGACTCCAAGTCTCTCACAGAATTACCAAGTTTCTCTTCCATTGATAAGGTTTCCCTAGAGAGAGCTGAAGCAGTAGCAGACAACATGCACTGACAGCAAGAAATATTTGTACATTGTATTGAAGACCACCAATCCAAGCTTTCTCCCACTGTCATGTTAGGAAAATTAATGTATCATGTTCACAGTTCTGCGAGTAAGACAGGAAAGAACCCCTTGCACAAAGAGCTGTTCCTACCTTCTCTTTCAGCTCACTCAATTCCTTGATGAAACTCTCTCTCTCCTTCTCCAATTGGTAAATAATCTTTCTTTGTTTCTGAGCTTCTATTTTACAATCTTGGATTTCTGTCTCCAAGTTCTGTTTTGACTGTTCATGGAACTTCATCAAATCGATCTGCTTCTGATTAGCATTTGCAGCCTTGATCAAGTTCTAAAGGGAACAAAAATTAATGAGTCTTGAGCTGAAAATGCAACACTGTTACCACCATGACAAAAGCATGCCATTGTCAAAGCGGATTATGGACTTTTCAATGTTATCATTCCTTATCTAATTTGTTCAGTTGAAATACTTGAACCTTAAATCTGATTTGAAAAAAAAAAACCAAAATCTCTAGCACAGCTGCTGAATAGAGCTTTTTCTGATTTCGTTAAAACACTAGTGTCTGCATTACAAAAAATAAAATTGACAGGATTGTTTACAAGTGGATATAACTAATGACTGGAAAATCCTTACCAGCTTAAAGGCATTTTGATTGTAAAGCATGCCAACAGTCAGTAACATTAAAGCCAAATACATTTCTTTCTCATGTCTTCAATACAAAGTTCAAGCTTGAAATTAACCAAGCTTACTTTAAAATTACTTTAAAATTTTGCATAAAGATTAAACAGAAAACATCAACATATAATCTTTACAAAATCAGCTTCCTGGTCCCACTTTCAAATTTCCTTCCCTATACAAAACAAATATTTTTAAGCTGGCAAATCAGAGCCTCTGCTAGATTCAAGACACAGGACAGTAAATCTACACCAAATAAAGCTCGTCAGAAATCATCTTTTAGCACTGAATTTAGTAGATAACATTTCAGGTCTGCCCATAAACCTGAGATGCTATACTGCAGTACAAGAACCTTGGGCTGATGGGAAAACAATGAGAAATCAGATCTAACAGCAAGGATTACTACTCAACCAACCTGCTAAGCTGCTGCAAGTGTATCAACACTCTGGTTGTCTTCTCTTAGCAAACACCCAGTTTGCCTAGATTAGTACCAAACTTCATAAGATACAGAGTAAAAGATCTGTGTAAAAACAGATATAGCAAACTTTCCGGATACCAAATAATGGGTTTGCAGTTTGAAGTCCCTGATGGTTTATACATTAAAACTTGGAAATCTTCTGTGTTTTTATGGATACTAGCATTATTTCAGTGCACAGAAAAGTAGTTTGTACAGCTGCTTAAGGAAATCTGAAGGCTTTAACTTACATTATGAATTCTACATTTCTGTGTTGATGTGAATGTTTAAGCTACAGGCATTTAATTCTCAAGCTGTGAGGCTTATCAATATGACCAAAGCAAACTCACCTGGTTTAGCATATCCCTTTCCCTCACAAGCCCATCTATGGCTCTCCTGTCAGTATCTGCCTGCTTTTTGCCTGTCTCCAACTCTAGAGAAAACGAGAAAAGACAGTGAATTCTCTGTTCAAATTGCACAGCTGTTAAAAATGCAGATGTCCACAATTTAGTGAACTTTTTTTAAAGTCTCGACATTACATAACCAGTTCAAGTAGTTTTGAACAGGTTTTACAACCCTATGTATTAGCTGATGTTAATGCTTATTGGGTACCTAGAATAACTTGAAAGAACTCAGAAAACAGATCCACCTATCTCTTTGGTACCTACCTTTCTCCAGTCTGATTATTTGATTTTTTAGCAGGCTTTTTTCATTTTCTGCATCAACTTTTTGTTCCTCTGCAGTGCGCAGCTTATTCTGGAGAACATCTCTCATTTTGCTCAGCTTTGAAATTTCGAGGCTCATATGAGCAGATTCATCCTCTATCTCCTACAGAATAGCAACAGGGAAAGGGGAGAGAAAGCATCCACAGAAAGAGGGAAGAAAATGCTTTTTTTATTCGGTGTACACTTACTCCATGAAACTCAGTAAGAAAACATGTAAGTGCTGTGGGTCAGCTGCAGAAAGATAATTAGCTAACTGAAAAATATTTAATATAATTTAAACAAAGCCAGCTTGGGAAATGAAAATGATAATCAAATCTTACACTTTAGGGCTAAAGATGATCAACAAAGATCCTCGAGCTGCAAACTTCACACAGCAATACCCAATTAGTCCAGTAGATTAAAGACAGGCAGATCTATTTTAATTTGAAGTACTAGGCACAGTGATTGTGATGAGAAAGAGATCTGTAGTGTGGTCTGATTGCATGTCCCTAAATAGCAGGTATGTATTATCCTCATCTCTTTCATAACCTATGGCTTTAAAGAAAAGGCAAAATCCAGAGTCTGTCTCATTTACCATCCAATAGAGGAAAAAATAATCAATCAAAATACTGCATGACTGGTTACTGGGAAACAACCAATAATCACAACAGCAATCAGTCTTTTTCCTTTTAAGAAGCATAACTGTGTACAATTCAGTGTCACTGCGAGGTTTTACAGTCACCACAGACTACACTTACAGCCTCAGAGACTGATTCTGTGGGAAGGGGAATCCTGCTATGAAGCATCCTCTGGGAGAATGGGAATCTCCTCAGTTCTCGCTGACAATAAGCTTCAAGAGGTTTAAGAGTAGTTTGACAATTCACATTGCCCAGCACACAGCACACTGCAGGATGGTATTCCAGGCACGATCCCTACACAACCTGCAGCCCAAATCATGACTAGGGCTCTTAACCTTTAGCAGCTGGCTTAACTGCTAACTGGGCAGTATCTTCTATTTTTTTTTTGTTCCCAGAAGTTCTTGAGCATTACTCTGAAAGTTCCATCAACTTTTCCTGAAATCAGGATAAGATCATAGAAACAAAATCCTCTGACACTCTAAAGTCCCAGATTTAAGTCATATTTGTAAAGTTTTAAATAATGATGGCATTGGTAATGATAAAACTGGATAATCTGGAAAAGACAGTAATTTGTTTTTCAAATAAGTAAGAAAAATAACCTTCAGCTTGACTAATAAAATACAGCAGAAAGAAACCTCCTATCATCCTCCATTAAGGATCCAAATCAGAACCATCAGTTGTGAACTGAGCTTTTAATCTATCAGGGGTTACTTTCTATCAGACTAACAAGCAAACAAGCTTTTTATTTAGGTGAATTAGTTATACACAGTAAAACTCAAGAAGATCATTTTCTACCTGAATTTTCTAATGTTTATTGTTTTAACCCCAATGGTGACACAAAATGCAAGATTTGGTAAATAGCATTATAGCACCCAGCATCTATACATTGCTCTTCGTCAA
Source organism: Zonotrichia albicollis (assembly GCF_047830755.1). Classification (NCBI taxonomy): domain Eukaryota; kingdom Metazoa; phylum Chordata; class Aves; order Passeriformes; family Passerellidae; genus Zonotrichia; species Zonotrichia albicollis. Next base: position 39,168,797 of record NC_133825.1, on the reverse strand, counting down.
GTGCTCTCAAAATACCCTAATAAGAATATGCAGGAATCCTTTAATTGCTCCTCAACAGAAACTCATCTGCTTCTGAGTTGTATAAAATTACTGTTGAGTAATGTGAAGTCAGGCAACAAAACCATTTAGATCTGAAAGTAAACACCATCTTGCTTATTTATATTAACTTTCTCAATCAATACTGGGGGGAAGAAATTTTAGTGTTGAAAGCAATTCCTTTCAGTGGAAACTATCCAGGACACCATTATTATAATTTATAACCATTTTTCAATGGATTTTGACAAAATTCAAATTACATTAATCATTGTAAAAAAATCATTCCTCTTATCTGAAGGTCTCAGGATTGAAAAGAGTCCCCATGTTTGTGACCACCCATCCTTTATGAACAGAGTGTTTAACATTTTGGTTCATGTGTTTTATGAAATAACTCCTCCAGGAGAACAGGTGCTACCATGTCAGAGGAGAGGGCTGGAGACTACCTGCCATAGAAAGAATGGCATCCAGCATCAGCAGATCTATTCCTAAAAACTACTCATGTTTCCTCCAAAACTACCTGTGGGGAACTATCAGGACAAGAACTGAAGTCATCCCTGTCCCAAGTGGTAAGATTTCATTGGAATTATACAGCTGGTAGGATGAACCTTCTGGAACTTACTTTCAGTTGTGCTGTCTTCTTACCAATGTCCTTCATCACATCATCAAGCATTGCAGTCTGCTGCTCATTGTCTTGTGAGAGCTTTTGATATTTCATCTTCAATTGCTCAAGTTCCTTACCAGCTTTTTCATTCAAGGTCTGTTAGATTAAAGAACAATCCTATCAATTTTCTAAATCTCATTACAACACCTATGTACACCTGAAGACCAAACCTTCCTGCTACCCAGGAAACAAAAGCTGCTACAGATTGTTGTCTGCTTAAAAACTAGCACTCACTGTTGATGAAATTACTAATATTACTAAATATGATACATGGTCATAATGACATGGAAAAATCATAATGTCTAATGAACAACAGATCCAGTGCAAATTTTTTTCTGGAAGCTTAGCAGGTGTTTATTGCAGGTGGTAAATAGATATTTTACCTCTTGTTAGGCATCTGGCAACCATCACATAATACAGCTTGCTACATACAATTACTGAAAATGAGTATGAGATTCAAATCACTTCAATCAGCAGAGGGCAGGGAAGCTCTGTTTTATGAGCAAGCATCCTACATCAATGTGCTGATAACATTTCTCTGGGTACATGGTTTGCTGAGACCAGGACAAAAGCATTCTGCTCTTTAATTTGTCTTCAGTTAAACATATGGAATAGTGGTTTTGTGGCTTCTATACAGAACATATATTTCAATACTGGAGCTACCAGATTTATCTTCTGCTGGATGGAAATTTCCTTGCAGGTATTACATATATAAATGAGGAAACAGCCATCACATTTTTCACTCCTGATGAAGTCATTATACATTGCTCCTTAAAAACACTAAAGAAGGAGAAGTAGAACCTAGTGTAAAAATAAGGAATACTCCTTTTTATATTGCAAATGTCAGGATAACACTGTTTCAGGCAATCCTTTATTGAGTCTTGAACAGGGGTGGGATAAAGCTTACAGCAGCTGTAGCCAGCCATTTTCAATGTCATGCAAGAAAGGGTGTTTCATTAGAAATTTTTTATAAAATAAGAATAAGAATAAAAGAATAGCAGGTATCACAGCAACTATTCAACTGAGACAATAACCTGATGAAATTGCAGTAGCTGTGTTACCTTCTTTTGAAGATTTCTACCCTGACCCTTGCAGAGTTGGATAGCCTGTGTTTTGGACAGACTTCAAGCAAAAGACCATTTAGGGCATTCACAGACACCTTCAAGCCAGCACAGGCAAGGAAGACAATGCAGAAGTCTGGTTAATTAGCCCACACACAGCACTTTATGTGAACTCATATTTTCCAGGACAGTTTGGATAATTGAATGTCCCTAAAATCTACACTTTGAAAGCCTGGAAAAGATTATAAAAAGGAGGAAGAATGGAACAGAACCAGTATACACAACGTGATTGCCATGGCAGATGATGGAGCTGCCCTCAAAAGCTGCATCAAATCAGTGATATTCAGAAAATTAATCTAGTCTTCTCTCTATCTCTTTTCTGAGTACTTTAGTAAGACTTTGTGTTGACTAAAAATTGGCACAGACCTCTACCTTCTCAAACTCAGGGACCAGAAGGGAAGAAAAAGCTATAAAAGTTATAAATTTACAAGATACACACAACTCACAAGGAAGTTTCCCTAGAGGTAGGACTGGTTTACAGTGATGAGATCTCCCCTGCCATTTACTGAAATTGCTTCTCTGAGAGTTTCTCAAAGTCAGGGGAAACGGACTGAAAACCTGAAAATTCACACACTTGCAGAACACTATGTTAGGACGTGTCCAGATAATGTTTTTAGAAACAGAATGAGGAAATCAATCAAAAAGGTTTATGAAGACAGTTCCTTGCCCTTTCATAGGCTTGAGAGGCAGATAAAAGTTATTTTTAAAAAGAAGAAAGAAGGGATGGAGGTAAAATTATTTTACCAATGCCACTAGACACAATCAATAGCAAAGCTGGCAATATAGTCAGAAGTCCAACCTGGCAGTCTCCTGCTCCTATAGATCATCCATGTTCTTCACAGATTGTGTCTCATTTGCTGTGATTTTTCAAGATGAACAATATCATTGTGATCCACTACTGACTTCTGTGAGAAATCTATCTGAAATTTGTCAGCAAGCTTTACATATTTGTTAGTAAAGTAATATTTATATAAAACTAAGTGTTTATTAAAATTTAATAACTTACTCTCCCTCCCTCTCTTTTCAGAAAATTCCATTTTCTTCTTAATTACAGATTTTACTCTAATCTTAGACCTGATAAACAGCAGTGTGCCACGTACCCTACCTTCTGCTCTTTAAGATTATTTTCTATTTTCAGTTGTTCCTCTTTGTCATCCTCTATTTGTTGCTGTAACTTCTGGACCTCAGCTTGCTTCTTATCAATTTCAGCTTGAAGATTTTTCAGCTCAGTCTCCACTTTTTCTTTCTTTCGCATCTCTCGTAACTCCTCGGTTTGACGCAGCTGGATGTCTTGCTGAAGCTATAATAATAGAGAAGAAAACAATTTTAAATTCTGCTGCCTTTTACTCAGGAAAACAAGTCCTCTCACCTCTCTGATTCTCCTTGATTTTAAAAACAAGAGCTTCTATATTACTGCAACCATCATTGTATGCCAGATCTTCTCAGAAGTAATTACGTTTTCTAATGATTGAACAAAAAATTATTCTGCATGAGGGCCCTATTTATTGTTGACAAAAATTTGTTAAACACCAGTCAGTTCAACTAGACAGAAGTACAGTCTGATACAGTCCAAACATAAAAGCATTCCTCTGGAGATGCAGTGGTATAAATGTCTTTACTGTTATAAGTTACTTGCAAAGTGGTACTTTCTGAATGCAGCATTAAAATTAATTGGGGCTTGATGCTGTATTGCAAGGAATTTTCTTTTTATTATTCTCTCTGACTAGCAGAAACACTTATTACATTGATATTAAAGGAAAGAGAGAGATGTTAGAACCAGTGTTCATTTTCTCAACTGCTCTCAATCTTTCTACTCTCAAAGTTCCTATGTGAGAACTTTGAAAGAGGAAATTTTTCTCATATTTAATAAACTTTTTTGTGAGTCCTGCACTCTCACTCCACAAAAATTTGATGGAGCAGAATCAGCAGAGAGGAGACACAGGGGGCTGATCCATATGGAAATATTCAGTTCAGCCAGGGACCAGCAATTGAAAGATGTTCTTTGCCTAAGGATTCCTCCCCCTCTGAGCCCACAGATGAAAAGTTGCCAGAACTAACTGGGTCTTCAACAAGATCTTCAAAGAGACATTGTCATTTAAGCAGTCTGAAGTGGAGAATAATTTCATACTGGAAGAATGGGAGGTGATTACAAATGCTGTAACAATTCTGTAAAATTAAGGGTTGATGAAGTGAGTATAAGAAGATTAAGGCTGCCAAGATTCAACAAGTTTTGACTCTTTTCTCTCATGCCCACAATGCTGTCAGAAAAACAAAGATTTTATATTCTCTTCTTGTACATTACCAGTCATCTTCTTTATAAATAGCAACAATTTCTGTGCATGAAACCTAGACTGATCATTACTTTCCTATTTGTGATTTATAAAAAACTGAAAGCCAAATGCTCCTTCTACCTCTTGTCTGTTCGTTTAAGTGTGATTTTCTACTCTTCCTTTCTCCAAGTGTCTTGCTCCAGCCTCGATTTATATTCTGCTTTAATTCTTTAATTTCTCATTATTATGCTTATATATTTGATATATGAGTTCTATATGCCATGTTTCATCTTTTTCTACCTTCCATTCAGTGGCTATTCCTCTGATCCTCAGCCTTGTCTATCTCTAGCTGCTGTATACATTTCAAGAAAGCCATACATATTGATCACAAAGAACAACTGTCTATTCAGATGGTCAGAAATATAGAAAGCCTAACTTCATGTAAAGCTGAGATGGAGTATGACTGCTCTCTACAGACAATTGTGTGGTGGAAAAATTAAGTGGAAAAACAGTAAACCAGAATCAGAGTAAAGAAGTAAGTAAGAAGTACCTAACTATGGAAAAAGCAAAAATCTGGAAAAGGCTTCCCATAGAGGAGAGAAAATAACTTCATTATTTTTAAGCCAGATTTTGATACGTTCTTAACAATGACGGTGTCTCACAACATGGCAACCACTGCCAACAGCAAGGGACCAAGAACCTCCATTCCAGGTTTATGTTCTAAGTGTCTCTTTTGAGGCATAAGGATTTACAATACAGAAAACATCCCATTTCTTCAGCATTAAAGATGATTCCAATTCACGAAAAACAACCTTGGCCTCAATGGGGTATTGGGAAGCTGTGGAAGCAGCTGGTACATGACAATACACTTTGCAAAGAATATAGCCTAAAACACAGAAAAATATTAAAGTCATTCACGGCAAAGTCCGCTCAGAGCACTCCTGGAAATGTTTAAGATGCAAAACAGCAAGTAGCATTCTAATCACTGGAGATCAATTGTAAGTGTGGAGAAAGGCTCAGGGCAAAGCCTAAAATCACCATCTGGTGATCAGTACAGACCTGCAGAACAGTTTGCTCTGCCTCATTTTTTTCCTTTTCTGTTTCCTGCTGCTGCTCCGTGATTGCAGTGAGATCTTGACGTAACTCCACAATTTCTGACAACAATCGGTCTCGCTCTTCTGTTACCGTTTCTTGAAGTTTTAGCAAATCCTCAACACTGGAAGCAAGGAAATAATAGTCAAGCAGTGTCACAGGCCATTTCTGTTCTTCCTCCTATGCCAGACAAAGACTTTTGTGAGAAAGAGGAGTTGAAAAAAATTTTTTTTCATTTTAAACTCCTCTGTATGAAGGCTGATGGTCAACCGAATTATATACTTTTATCTACTGTGAACAGAGTCACCATCAGCCAAGTCAAAACTCTTTCCTGTTGTATCACATCCTCATGAGTCTGAATAAACCTTCCATTTCCCAGAAAGGTAACAGGGAAAAAAATTTCCTCTTTTGTTCCCACTGCAAAATTAGTTAGGGACCAAAAATGTTACACTATTGTAACCTGTCTCTCTGCACCTCACCTGACTGGACACCTAACTAGGTTATGTCATACAGTCACATAATGTAAAAATAAAAACTGACTCTGTTTTGACACATTTACAACATGAAAGGAAGTCCAAGCGTGGGTTCAAGCTCTATCTTAAAAGCAGTCTAATTTTCTAAAATATTATTAGGTTTTCAAGGCTGAAATCTGCCAAGGAGTGAGTCTCATGGCCTTGTCACTGGACAGGGTATTTAAGCGTGGAACTGAGGGCAATACAGAGGGAACTTCAAGAAGAAATTGTAAGCCAGCAGCAGCCTGCGCAGAGCTGGAAACAGGAGTGAGATGTTAGCAAAGTAACAGCTCCTGGCTCTTACAGGAAAATGCAAAAAGCTAGGGAGACAAGACTTTAAGGAGAGCTATACTAGGGGGAGGTTGCATGACCAAGGTTTTAGATCCAAGGAAAGCAAACAGGTCTAGAGCATGTCAAGGACAAAAGGTGAAGGATTTGTCAAGGACCCAGGTGGTTTATGTGCTGGCCCATTCCTTGGAGGGGGAAGTGCCTGAGCGCACTGAAGTTTTTGCCGCCTGGAAACACAGAGTGCAGAGGCAAGCATGTCCCATACATATCCTGCATGCATATTATAAATAAATACCTTAAACAGTATTAAAATTTCAAGCCATAATCAGGCAGGCCAATGACCAGCAATTTCAGTAGGAAGTGCACAGGCCATAGGGTCAAAACACTTAATAATATCTTTGAGTTTAACTTAATGTTACAGCATAAGCAGTCTCTGAGGACCTGATACTACAAACAGTAGGTTCTGGAGAGCTTCTGAGCAGCTCCAGAGGATGATTATTATGTTCACAATGCAGTGGCTTAGAGGCTCCATCTCAGACTAGGTCCCTCTATGTGTGTTTGGTTAAAAAAACCAAAACATAATCTTGAAAGTGGATAAAATACAAACAAGAACACAGACAGTGTTAAAGCCTTATAACAAAGCTAGGAACAGAAGAGAAATCAAGTGTCCTGCCTTCCTGATTTATCTACTTGACCTTGCTGCTGTGAAATGTAAAAATGTTGACAGGATCCTATTCTCAAAGTATGTTGAAGAGTTTGTCAGATAAAACAATATGACACATACTGAGAAAGTGCATAGGAATCATTTTATTTGATCTTTTAGCTTAATCCAATACTGAATGAACTCAGTCAGTGCCTGATTCTGTTACTTACTCACTGCATAAACACACAGACAAATAAATGTGTATTCATGAGAAAAGTAAAAGACAGAAAAGATCTATGTTTTCAACAGTGTCTACATGACTAAACAAGGTACAGAATGATAGAAAATCAGATCAGGCTTTCCCTCTGCCTGAGGAAAACTTACTTGTAATCCTGTCCAGCTCTTTCCTTCATTAAATCATTTAGGTGTGAAATTTCCATTTTTAGTGAGTCAATTGTTTCCTTCGTTTTCTCTTCCCTTTCATGGGCTTTATCCACCATTTTCCAGGCCCTTTCAAGCTCCTAGGAATGAAATGGAAAATAATTTACATAAATTAAATTGTGTTTAAAAATAACCACAAATTAGAAATTAATTGCCTTGCACTTTACTTAGTTGAGAAAATAGATTTTTGTGCCTTTTCATGATTAGGTTCACAACAGTCCCCTCCACTTGGTATCTATTGTTTTGGCTGAGGGCATGGACTTTGTGAGGCTTTGATAACACGAGTACCACCAATATCAGTAAAAATTTACTGACTATTCAGTGTCCACAAAGGTATCATCTACTTAAATCACTCATGTCTGTAAAATTCCTATTAGGACAATGAGCATCCAATCTGATTTGGATGAGGAAAAGATGTTATACAAATTTTCTTCCTCTTTGTTCATTTTCATCGGTGAGGACTTAGTGTAATTTGATTTCAACTAATTTTTCAGCTAATGCTCAATTCTTATGCCAAATTTTAGCACATGGAGATACTTAAATGACAGAGTTAAGTGCCTCTCACAAGCCTAGGGTTTGATACCCACAAACAGGATAAGGGAGGAGGATTCACTTCATTTTATAACTTCCTCTGCATCTCTCTCCCTTGAATCAGATCCTTATGATCTGATTCAAAATCAAGGTTTATTCCTTGCTAGGTTCAAATAAAGCTCCTACCATTTCTGGAATCCTGTGCTAAAAAAAAAAAGTCTAAATTCAGCAAGTGACTGGACTGGAAGGAAAGTTCCTGAAGTCTCAGTAAATGATGAAGACACTACTTTTACACTAGAAGTCCCTGAGCTTCAAATCACAGCATGATGCTCTTTTCTCAGCTGGCCCCCAGCAGAGGTCTGGACTTCATCAACTTGTACAGATTTAGACCCCAAACGTGGCTGTGCAGTTCTACATTAGCTCTAGGGTCTCCCCAAGGACAGCCAAATAGAAGCATCATCATATCAGGCCATAATATCCCTTTCAACTCCTACTTGCATCATATGAAATTGTGGCAGGAAAAAACTACTTTAGAAGCCATCTCCACAAGGAAGAAAAGAAAAAAAAATAATTTATATCAAATTGTTTACAAAAATTCTTTATTGTAATTGACATCTCTGTTTGTTCCTAAAAAAAAAAATACCAATCTATTTAATGTTAAACTCTAAATTATGACACCTATGTTATGTTATATTGTTAATATACTTATGGAAACCTTACAAATCAAATCTATGTAATATTTAGCTTTTTAATGCCTAAAATAAAAATTCAAACTATAGAACTAGCAGAAGTAACAGGGTACCAGATTTTGCTGAATGATAACACAAAGTATAACATCTGTAGCCTCTTCAAAATGCAGAGGGAATACATTTCCATTTTATTTATTCAACTAGCTCAGCATATCCAAATTTGAGAAACCATCTGGAACATAAAGATCAGGAGTTTTTGCTCTTCCTTTTTATCCACACATACTAATAAAGAGGTAAACAATGAGCTTTCCTTGCTCAGAAATTCTGAAATTACAGTCAATTAAACTCACTACCTACAAACAGTATTTTCATTACTTAATAAATTACTTAGTTCAAAATTTAGCCTGAAAAATATGATTTTTCAATTATGTATCAAGCATTTTTAACCAGCTTTATATATAAAATCAATTTTTATGTCATACATTTTAAGTTCTAATCTCCATTCAATGCAGCAATGATCATACATAAAGCATCAAGCATTATCTAACAAATTATAAGTTTCTCATTCATTAATATCTCACACAAAGAAGCTAAATTCTGAAATTTAAATAAATGCATGTTGGGCTGAAATAATTGCACAAAGACACAGTGTACATATTGACTAGCAGAAAAACATAAAATATAACTGCAAATAAACATGTTTCAGATTTGTCAACCAGTAAGAGGCAACCACCCTTTCTCTAGAAAAAATGCAAATTGAAAATAAGATTAAAGCTGATTACTTACATCAGAGCTTCCTGCTGGCTGATTAGACTGTGATTAAAATTGGTGAATTAAATCATTACGATTGGAGCTTTGCGGAATAGGACTGGGGAATAAAATCAATGAGTCTCTGAAAGGTTTCAGAGTCTTTTGTTCTGATGAGTATTTGCAAAAGTGATCTCTTTTGTCAATAAGACCATTCAGATAAGCACTGATTTCAGGTCATCCTAAGCTCTGTTTTTTGAACTTTATCTTTGGCCTGTAAAAACTTGTATTGAATTTGTATTGATAATACCAATTTTTATCAATAAAGTAAGAAGACAGGGGGGATGGCCATGCTAATAAGCAAAATCTAAATAAGAATTTTCTACAGACTTCAGCATCAGCAAAACTGAGCTTCATTGTAGCTGCTCATTGGTTGTGTCTTCTGCTGTAAGAGCAGATCAATAGATCTGTTATTTTCAGAAGTAAAAAGGAGCAAAATTTTGATGATGGAAGTCTTCATAGAGGAAATATTCACATTATTATTCAGTGTGAAAGATTGCAGCATGTCAGCAACACGGGGTGATTGCAGTACAAGATAGGCAGGTAATGCATGGCAGTCTGCTGCATAATTAAAGGGAGTACCCTGAATGTTTGCTGTTAGAATAATTCAAAAATCTCTGGAGAAGTACTGAACACTGGAACTTGTGAAGCAGAACTTATGAAGTGTGACTGCTTTACTTTGCTTCCATTAAATACCCCAAAAGATCACATCAGTTTCATTGCTCAGAAATTGAGAATTAATGAAACGTTTTCTTATTATATTGGATTGATACGCCTGGAAATTGAAAATTTGGCAATTTCAAGCAGGGCAGTACAAGCTCCTATAAATTCCTCTTCTAGAGTACTTCCAGTGCAGACTCATGGATCAGTGTCTCTAGCCATGAAAAATAGAATTGAATTTCCTTCATGATTAGCTTGGCCCTTTGCTGCTTTGATATTACTGTAAAACAGCAGATTGTTGTGTCCTGTTTATTAAAACTACAAAACAGATCCTTTAACTGCCACCTGACAGTTAGCAGCTATTGATTATCACTGACCCACCTCCTACCAGCCACAGATCTGTGTGCTTAACCCCTGCCCTAAACAAACTCTACTGATTACAAACAGGCTTCACACAGAGAAAAAATTTTCTTCTGCAACTTTTATTTCTTACCCTAATGACCCATCAAGTCATCAAGAAGTAGGACCTTAATTTGGAGCAACTATTCCATTTTTACAGCAACTGTTCCATTTTTACAAGAACAGCCCCATCAGGATTCTTTTATGGTTTATAAATAATTAAACTGTGGGACAGATTTTTTGTTTAATTTAGCACTAAAGAATTTCATCTTGGCTACTTTAGCACTTGAACTTCCTTCAACACTTAGCTTGGATACATGGGAAACAAACTGTTTGGATGTTAAGAAAATTGTAGTGAAAAACTACAACCCTTCTAGAATTTTCCTTCAGAAGGAAGAATAATATGGAATATAAAGGGTTCACCAAGCAAAGCCTCAAACAAGACATGAATATTTTAAACAATATTAAGATAATTCCTGAACCTTTAAGAGGACTAATTCTCATAACCAAATTTAAAAAGTATCAGCTGTATACTTGACTCACAATGCACCACTAGAAATGAAATGTCACATGTTGTGCACTGCACATCATTTCTAGCAGGATCATATTGTCAAGCAGCTTTTTCACTAGAAAATCACTTAATGGGTTCAATAGTAGGCAGTATGCTTCAGTCATATTCTGCTTGAGCTTAAAATTAGCTGCTGAAATTGGAAAGGCTCTATTTTCCCAACATTTCCACTCCTCAGTTTTATGACGTTGCCGAGATGTCTCCTCAGTTTGGGAATGTCTGGAAGGACCACCACTCCTACTGTTCACACACAGAGTATTGCCATGTGATAGCAAAAAGGAAATGGTAAGGATCACCATGGTTCCTGATGTTCATCTACCAGGTTTTGATTAGCAGCAGTGAAAATCAACAAGATTTTCCATGCTTTTCTTCCTCCTTGAAGAGGCTTTGGGCATGGGTTTGCAAGCCGCAGCCACAGGACGACAGTGCTGCTATTTATATTTACTCTGAATTTATTTTCTTCATAATTCTAAGGACAAGACATTCCATTTCAAAGAACTTCTATTTCTGTAGTGCTCAAAAATCGCTCTGGATTGCTACACTGACTTTATTTTACTGGAACAAAACACTTTATTGTAAGGCATGGAGGTTTCCCAAATAAGTGCTAAATTAAAGCCTATCTAGGTATCACAAAGCTAAGTTTTTAAACCATCAGAATGAAGAAGTTCCACATACAGTCTTATGATCCCTTGGCAGCTTTAGGTTTCTGACAGTGAAAATTCACTGTAAGCCTCAAAACATCAACTGTTTTTAAGGAGCCAAGCACTTTGATTTGACAGAGTTTAAATCAATAATAACAAACAACACATCAGAGTAAATTGGTGAAATCACACTGAAATGCTATATAGGATTCCTTTTCAAAAGCACTGTGAAACATTTATTTATATAAGTTGTCACTTCCCTGGCCTAAAATCCATACTTCAAAAAAAGTAGGTTTTTGTAATGTTCTGGCAATAGTTAACATCCAAGCAATCCTTCAAAAGTTATAATGAATCAAAAACAGTACATTAAGTTGAAAATGTGCCATTTTACAGAGGGAAAGCTTAAATAAAAACTATTAGTAAGGACTTGAAAGCTGACGGAGTTGGTTTAGTGCAAACACAGAAATTGACTAAAACCTGTAAATATACCAGAAAACCTGTAAATAAACACAGAAATTGACTAAAACCTGTAAATATACCAGGCTGAGCAAACAAAGCAAAGCAGAGGTTAAACTACTGGAGATGCCACCTCTATCCTTAATCCTCAAGCTAGCTCTCTACATAAAATCAAGTGTTCTTTCAGGTGCTTTTCTTATTACCACATTTTTCATTAACAATTTCAGATCATACTTCATTCTATTCAAAACTTTACCGACTTCAATGATGATATAGTCTCCTCATCATCATGAGTGATTTTGGTGAGCACAGCTACTTTGGATGACTTCTCCACAAGCTCAGCATTCAGCTTCCTGCATTTCTCCATGAGATGATGTTCATTTTCACGAGACTTCTTCATAATAGCAAGAAGCTTCTCATATTCGACACGGAATTTTTCCAGAGCTTCATCCCTACTCAGTATACTGATGAATTCTTCGGAGTCTTTTTCCAGGGCTTCAAAGGCACTTTCTTCCACATATGGTTTGTCAGACTCTTCCTGAGTGAAATAATAAACAGGAAGAATTTAACATCTCACTTATGACCCCAGAACACAAAAAAGTAATATACTGAGTGCATAAAAGCTACTGAGAAATCATGACAAAATTTTCTGTAATAACAGTTCTTTTGCTAGCACATATTATGCATCTTGTAGGCTATTTTTCAAACACATTTCTCCTAATTTTACTGAAATAACTTGTGCTTTACCAGCCAGAGTTCTTATAATTGAGTCCCACAACTGCTTTAAAGACAAGTCTATAAAATACCATAATTGTGATAGTGTTTGAATAATGCATCAATCACTGAGGAAACCCAGTATTTTAGCCCTAATTCTGCCCAGTTCTCTACCCTCTAAAGTCTGATTAGTTCATGATTTCTATCCAGATAGTGCCAGAGACATGCAGACAAGCACGTCTCAAAGCTCCACTGATGCCAACACAATCCAGTCCTCCCTCTGTGGGAAATGCTACTGTTAAACCTTCCACAGAAGATATTTTTCATCTAGCTCAGTTCTGATGCCAAATCCTTGCAAATGCACCTCTGAGGTGTTCTCACTAGGATAGGGAAGCAGCTCTCTTGTCAGCAGGAAGACCTCAAGGGCAACTTTAATGCTGCAGCCCATGCTCTGGCCGGCATCAAAGAACAGTCTGAGCTGTGAGCTCAAATTTAGTGCATCCCTCCTTCAAACCTGCTCTAGGACTCACAGCTTTCTTCTTATATCATCCTCTCCAAAGCACAGAATCACAAAATGGTTTGGGTTGGAAGGGGCTGTGAAGATCATCTCATTCCAACTCCGTGCCATGGACCCTCCACTAGACCACGTTGCTCAGAGCTCCATCCAACCGTCCCTGAACACTTCCAGGAATTGGCCATATGCAACTTCTCTGGGCAACCTGCGCCAGTTTCTCGCCACTCTCACTGTAAACAATTTTTTCCTAATATCTAATCTAAATGTACTCAGTTTGAATCTGCTCTCCTCTGTCCTGTCCTGTCCCCCATTACATGCTCTTGTGAAAAGTCCCTCTCCAGCTCTCTTGTAGGCTCCCTTCTGTAGTTCAGTCTTGATCTTGTTCATGTTTGTGATTGTAAATAGACTTAAAAGATGAGCAGTAATGAGGGGGGAGGCAGATCATGCCCAGGATCTTATATGTAGCAGCTACTCCTAAAATATAGGAGTTAGTAGTGCCTGGGTACAGGTACAGGACCTAACTGAGCTCCGCTCACACAGGTGACACATAAATGTGGTATATGGCTACAGATGATACACGGGTGATGTTGTTGGGCTTATCCTGAGGTGCAGCCCTCGTCCCGTCCAGGGGACAGGCAGGGACGGGAGGGGCAGGTCACAGGTTACCTCAGCCATGCTGCCGTGGGGTGGAGGCGGCGGGCTCGGTGCAGAGAGTCGGTGTCGGTGTCAGTGTCAGTGCCGGTGCTGGGGCGGTGCCGGTGCCGGCGGCGGTGCCGGTGCCGCGGGCAGGGGCGGTGCCGGTGCCGATGCCGATGCCGGGGCAGTGGCGGTGGCAGCCCGGGCCCGCGGCGGTGCCGAGGCCGCCGCTCGCAGCCAAGGCCGCTGTGGTATCGTAGCAACGGCGGCGGCTGCGGGCGGGGCCGCGCCAGGCCCAGGGCACCGTCAGACACCGGCCCGGCGGCGGCCGCCTTCAGGGATGGGCCGGTCACCCCGCTGCCGGAGTGTGTGTGTCCATCTTGCTGCTGAAGATCGGCTGTCGGGGATTCTAACCAAAGACACCGAGGAATGTTTCCCCTCTGGCCCAAAGGGCTCCCGGAGCAGAGCGGCTGAGCACGGCCGGCAGGGTGGGCCAGCTGGGTCACAGAATTGTTAGGGTTGGACACCTCTGGTGATCAGGCACAGAATTGTTAGGGTGGGACACCTCTGGTGATCACCCAGTCCAACCGCCCTGCCAAGGCAGGGACACCCAGACGCAGGAGTGTCTCCAGGTGGGTTTTGAATGTTTCCACAGAGGGAGACCTCACGACCTGCCTGAGCAGCCTCTTCCAGTGTTTTGCCACTCTCAATGTAAAGAATTTCTTCCTCGTGTTGAAGTGGAACACCTCGTGGTTTTGTTTATGGCCATTGCTCCTCATCCTGTCGCTGGGCACCACTGAAAAGAGCCTGGCACCATCCTATTGGCACCTGCCTTTGAGACATTTATATGCATTGATAAGATCTCTCAGTGTTCTCTCTTCTCTCAGACTGAACAGGCCCAGCTCCTGCAGTCTCTCATCATGCAAGAGATGCTCCAGACTCATCATCATCTTTGTGGTCTCCACTGGACCCTTTCCAGTAGCTCCTTGTCTTTCTTGTACTGAGTCCACCCAAGGCAGGGTCCTGTGGAAGGCAATAAACAGGGATTTGTGCAGTTTGGGGGAAAAAATCATAGAACCACAGAATAGATTGGGTAGGAAGGGACCTTAAAGATCATCTCATTTCCATGCGCACTGCCATAGGCAAGGACACCTTTCCACTATCCCAGGTTTCTTGAGCTCCATCCAGCTTGGGCTGGAACACTTCCAGAGACAGGCCATCCACAACTTATCTGGGCAACCTGTTTCAGTGCCTCATCACCCTCACAGTAAAGAATTTCTTACCAAAATCAAATCTAAATCTACCTTCCTTCAGCTAAAGGCCATTTCCCCTTGTCCTCTCGCTACATGGCATTTGGAGCCTGACTTCTGCCATATCATCGTACCTAACTATTCACAGTAGCCTGTCTGTGCATGTGGCTGCTTTGGCACAATCCATGGTGCAGGAAAAGGAGAGGCAGGACAGCAGCTCAAGGATCAGCTGCTGCTGTTCTCTCCACTCCCAGCTCACCCCTGAAATGGTGGGGTTTATCTCTCTAAGCACACAAATTGTTCCATCTGATAGGGCTTTTTAGAGCATGGAATGTACTGTACCATGTATACACTCGCTAGCAGCGTGCATGTTGGTTACGACCTTAAAGTACCACTTGAAACAAATAATGATGACAGAAAACTTTCTCTCTTGCTGGTTTAATGAAGCCTGAATTGTAGCACTTCATTTTACTGATTACGTGGCAAAATAGGCAGTTTCAAATGGATGCTTTCAAATGATCTGATTTTACCATTAGAACTGGAGAATAATACTCATTTTATAATGTATTCTTTTTATGTGTGACTTAATTTACAAAATACCCTATACACTGAAACATTCAAACATTTCAATGCACACTTCTAATAAAAAAAATCAATAAAGTTCCTTTTCTAAGTTTTGTACTCCCTTTTTTCCTCATTTTCTTTTGTACTGATGTTTCTTACATAATAAGATTACAAGGAAGATGATTATGATAAATTCCTTGATTCTAGGATTTCAGTACTCAAGAGGACCAAACTTCTAGATCTTTAACACAAAACAATGCACATGTAATGAAATATCAAATTATACAATTACAATTTTGTGAGCAAAATACTGCTGGAAGAAAGGGACATGCTCAGAATTTAAAAAAATATATTATATTATATTATAAACAAAAAAGGCCCTCCAATTTACATCTCGAATATATAATTTTGATATTTTTATACTGTTTTTTATGTTTTTAAAAACAAAACATGAGTGGAAGGGAGATGGTCACCTTTGGGCTTCAGGTTCATGCTTGTGCTTGAAGGAAACAGTATAAATGTGTTTAAAAATTATACCCATGTATTAAGATATTTCCATGAGCGTCCTGGTCTGGTTGAAAAGGTCCCTGTTCACTGCTGGATTAGATGACCTTTAAAGGCCCCTCCCAACCCAAACTATTCCATGATTCTACTCTTATGTTTTTCAAATTCCTCATGAGTGTGTCCTCTGAGACTCTGTAAGTGTGACTGTATACACTGGTCTTCATGACAACTTCCATTTGAGCTAAATTCACCCAAATTCTGCAAGTTCACCCTCATGGCAGCTGCATCTCTAACTGCAGTGCAGAGATAGTGGGGTGAATATTTTGCATGGTAACTCATGCAAAAGCCCATTTTATTTTAAAGCCTTAAAACATCACAACCGGGACACAAATCAGTGCGACTGTGAAGACCCAAATATTCACATTTAATTAATTCTGGAATAAACTATATTGACAACAAGAGAATGCCTCAACAGCTTCATAAACCAGGAGCTGCACTAACACTCAAAAGGACACCTGAGTTTCTGAACTTAGCAAGAATTTACTTTTTTTTTCTCAGGACCAGCCACTTAAAATTCTCTGTGCTTGAGATTCATCAGTGAAGTGTAAATAACCACATCTGCCCTCCTGCAATGCTGCTGTGACTGTCATGGCTATAAATGATGCACTCATGTCATAGAGAGAACCTCTGGACAAGGTGGAGGTCTTCAAGTGGGATCACATTTTAACTCTCCCTCTTAAGATGATCACATGTCCCCCTCTGCAAAAGCCTTTCTGCTAATAAAAGCAAAAATCTCCAGTGGACACAGAAGAAAAAAATACCCTTAATAAAAACAAATAAATCTCCATTAATAGCAAGGACAAGCCAGACCTAGAAAGTTTCAGTTCATTGAAAAAATTGCTATTTATTTCCCTGAATGTCTTTGTTCAAGATGCACATGCACTTTATGGTAAATGAGAAGAATCACTTGTCTCACCAGCCGCATAAAAGAGAGTTTTGCATCAGTGGACTGTGTTGATGTGCATGAAGAAAGGGTTAATAGAGAAAAAATGTTTGCTCACTGATTTATTCGAGGTCACAACCCTTGTGCAGTTAATTTAAGACATGTTTTAAACTGCGGTAGCAGGAAAATGATAAGCCATTTCTTCCTGAATGTAAGGATTTATGGGCTGCTGCAGAGATATAGAATAATAAAGTAAAATCACATCATAAGATGACCCAGGAGTATGTCAGCCATTTGGGGCAGGGACCATGACAGAACGTGTCGTCTCAAAAGTGTGAAAGGAGCCTTGTGAGGAGAGGATGAGGTGCTGAAGGAAAGCACGGGGGCTGGGGTGGCTCCTCCAGCCCCGCAGCTGTCGGGAGGCAGCAGCACCGCACCACGGCCGTGCCCCCTGATTTGACCCCGGACCCCAAACATGGACTGCAAACACCCCGAAACACCCGGGATGGAACGCGGGGTGAACACGTGTCCATGCATGAGGCTCTGCTTCTCAATTCGGTTTTGCTCCTTTACTCAGATAAAATCATCAATGGGAAATTGCCACTAAGGAAAGCAAAATTTATCTACCTAATATTAAATTATTGTTTGACGTTGATTACAAATATGTTACATAAATATTACTTAATCTAACTGCAAGTCTTGTAATTTGCCCAGCAGGATGGAAATCCAGCAGAGTCTCATGGTCCCAAAAAGCAGAGATGCTTCAGGCACTGTCAGTGGGCTGACATCCTGGGACGTACCCTGCAAACCAGATTGCCCTCTCAGAGTTTCATCAGTCTTGCAGTATTAAAAGGAACAAAAGTAACTGAAATGCTTCTGACTGAAAAGGCTCCTTTTGCTCCAGTGACAAGGAAATGCTATATAGTCCTCAATTACTTAATTATCTAACTGATGTTTTTACTATATTCTTTTTTAATGTCCTCTCCACCTGTTATTTTCAAACTTAATGATAGTTTTATAACAAGAACGGTTGTTCAGTTTAAATTGGATTGAGACTTTCTACTTTGTTCATAAAGATGATGCAATAGATCTCAAATAACAGTAACCTTTGATCATGTTTGGCACTAGAGTTGAGCTAACGATCTCAAGAGAGGAAACATTACCATTTTCATAAGAAGCTAAATCATAGCAATGCTTGAATTAATAGAAACATCCAAATAAAGACCTTGGTTAGTTTTGAGAAGCTAAAGCTGACAAGTGGTCTGTGTACAATGTACAATTACATGTTCTACCTGAAAAATAAAATAGATGAAAATAAAATTAATTCAATAATCCTGAAACTAAGTTGAACTTGCTATTCCCCAGTATGTTTTGAAACTGCAGAACAGTTTTCCATCCCAGTTTTTCCTCCCAGTTCTGAAACTGGGATTACTATGGCATGTTAGAAAATTCCTCTCTTGTACCCTCCTCCAAACTAAACACAGGAATTCTCCAAGACTGCTGGATGAAAGCAATGCTCTGCAGATCCCCATCACCATCACTGCCCACTGTGGGCTCCTACCATCACCAGTGTTATGGTTTATGCTATGAGTCCAGCCTTCAGCTTTAGAGAGTGAGATGGGGGAACTTTTCTTCCTATAATATGTGAAGGAATAGTCTGATAGAAGTAACCCCTCCCATCCTGTTGCCCAGCATCATTAATCACTGGAGAGGCTATAAAGGAAAACCTGTAAGACTTTTAAATACACTTGGGCCTGCAGAGCTCTTAGGTTTTTTCAGTCAATGATTTGCATTACCTGCTTACCAGTTCTGACCCATGGCTGTCTTCCCAATCAGGAACATTTGGGTCTATTTAAAAATGAGTTTCAAATATGTAAGGAGTCATCATGTGCTCATTAGCTTTCCAACAGCCTTTTGGTTCCAGCAGCAGAATCCAGGCCCTAATATCATATTCCTGTTGCACTCACATTTTATTCTCCAGCCTTTTAATTCTCAGCCACCAAGCCTTTCCCTAGATGAAAAGTGTGTCAGGCATCTTTCACTATTTGACACCTGACTCCTCTGGAAGGAAGAGGCTATTAGAAAAAATCTTAATACCTGGAGAAGGGTGGAGAAATCACAGAAATTTAAGATGTTTATAAGGTCAGCTGTACAGGGTAGATGAGGACACCACATGGTGAGCTGCAAGGAGGTGATCCCATCTCCCTGCACATGTCCTTGCATGACATGCAGGAGTTGTGAAATGTCCATGGGTGGGAGTCCCCCACTCCCTTCTCCCCTTGACCTGCTCCTGCTATGCCTGCTAAATCACCATCCTGCTGCAGTCTCCTTCAGGCTTACACAAGGGTGGGCTCCAGCAAGGCCTGACAAGTGCAAGATTATCACTCCTGCTTCTCTCTGTGAAGTGTTAATGTAATCCCCCTGTGTACTCCAGGCTCGAAGTTGTCTCCAGCATTCTTTGATTTTTTTATTTACTGTTTCTAATAGTTTAAGTAAATATTGATGGTTTTGTAATGAATTAGAAATACCAGTGGAAAGACTAAATTCTCAATCATCTAACATATCTCAAAGCAGCTGGGAAAGATACCTAAAATTTGAGTCTCAGCCGAAATCCTGCTCTTGTCCTGCACCTGTTGATGGCATCTTACTATTTTAGAAATAGTATTATTATGTCTAATTTCTGCTGCAGTAGTGGCCACGTCACAGAGCCACAGTTAAGTCTCAGTGTGTGAAGAACTATGGTACTGTTACTCCACTGCTTGCAGCTTCAGGTCCTGCCCAGCATGTGAGTAAGGTTAGCGGAGCTTGGCTCATTATCAAATAAATTACTACCTTTAGCAAGATAATGATCTCAAGCCTTCTGCAGTGCAGCAATACTCAAACAATGAATCATGTCCTAGAGTTGTCAGTTGCTTCTAGCTTTCCCTCTTTCAGACTGCTGAACTGCATCAAAAGCCCCCTAACACAAATCAAATGAATGTGTCTTGGTTTGAGTTTTCCATTTATGTGTATTGAATTGTTATAATAATTTTATACCATCTTAGGTGGCACAGAAAGTAGATCCTGAATCTAGGATAGTGGGTATGTAATATAATCTGCTGAGATGTGAGTCTTCCTGTGAAAAATGTTCAGGTCTTTTCCCTGTATCCCTGAGAAATTTTGCAGATACATATAAATTATAGCCACAGTAACCCATAGTGATTTGTATTGTCCAATGTGTATATCCATACAGATACGCATTCAGAATCAGTAATTTCCTCCTTATTGGGCTTTATGTGGGTGATATTCAATAGACGTTTTCCTCTGGGTGAGGTGATGAATAGCTGTGATCCAGGCAAAGGAGCTGCTTTCTCTCCTCCTGCTGCTCTGAAGTTCCCAGGGGAAATAAACAATGCATCAGACAGGCTGGGTCCTGCAGCAGGGAAGCAGGGAGATTCCAGTACTGCTCTTGCTAAAGATATTTCCATAGATTAGGGCATATGAGGAAGGAATGTACTTGTAACACCCAGGTTGCTAATAAAACTGAATAAACTTGATTTGGACACTGAGGAAATAATGCCTGTATACACAATTAGAATCACAAACTCTTGGAACAACATTAAAACTGTTACTTAATTCAACAAGCATTTCAGGAAATACTAAGAACAGGATGACTTAACAGTCCCAGTTATCACTCATGAGCTAGCCAGCTTCAGAACAAATCTGTTCCACCACATTTGCCTGGTTCCTTTATAATAGCACAAAGTCTTAGTGCAACATAAAACACAGACTGTCACCCACCACTGCACATGTCCACCATCTGAGCTTAAAAAAAATCAAAGCAGTGGTGGTGGTGAACCTGCAACATGCCAGAGCAGTAGTAATATAAACCAGTTGTTGCAATGCTGTGGAAAGAGGAGGGGTACGATGTAGTTCCCTAAGTCACATAGATGTTACTATGCTCGTGCCCTTAAGCTTCCTGTGAAATGGACAGTTGTTGAGAAAAGCATTTTTGTGAGAAATACAAGAGGAGGGCCTTTAACTCTAGAATGAGGGTAGTGTTTGAAAACACTTTCAAAAATCCTTTACTGTGGCCCCAATCATTAGCTAACACTTGCTGTGCCTCAGTTCCCTCATCCCTACTAGGACCGAGCCTGTCAGAATTCAAAAAGCGTTCAGACAAACTGTCAGGAACATGGTGGGGTTGTCATGTGCACGGCCAGGAGTTGACCCTGTGGGTCCCCTCCAATTCAGGATACACAATGATTCTAGAGAAATAGTACCGCTTCTGGGCCACTTCTGGGGAAGGATGTTAGCAGCTCCACAGCTTTTTACTTGTGCTAGCTTGGAGCACGAAAATGGGCCAGCAGTTCCGAGATCTACTCCTTTGCTTTGATAAGAACAGCACACGGGGTTCCGCGTTTCAACTGCTTTCCTGACTTTCAGGCGCGACCACCAGGAGGTCAGAACACATCCGAGAAGCAAGATGAGCGCATTTCCTCTCCGTCCGCCGTGCCCTCGGAGCAGCACCATCTGGGAAGCTAATGGGGGAGCCGAGGGACAGATCGGACAGCGGGCTGCCGCCCGCCGGGGCACGGCCGGGCTCCTAGGGCTGGCGGAGCTGGCTTGAAGGAGGAGAGAAGCAGCGAACCAGAGAGCGGCGGCAGCGCGGGCGGGGCGGGCTCTGCCCCAGCCGCGCGGAGCCGGAGCCGGAGCCGCGCCGACAGCGCCGGAGCGCCCGGAGCGGGGCCGCCGACCCGGCCCGGCCCGGCCCGGCCCGGTGAGTCTGTGCGGGAACCCGGGGGTGCGGGGGATGCGGGTCGGGACGGAGCGGCCGTGCGGGCTGCCCGCGACGGGTCGCGTCGGTGTGGCTGTCCCCCGGTTCTCCTGACGGGGCAACTTTTGTTTTGTGCGTGTTCTCCGTCTCGGTCGTACCGGGGCACCGGCAGGGTCGGGCCCCTGAGAGGGGGCTCTGCGCCCACCAAAGTTCTGCAGAGCTTTGGGCGTCCCTCTCCCTGCAGCCCAGGCGGGAGCCGGACGCGGCGGGAGAGCGGCCGCAGCCCCTCGGGGACTCGGCGGGACCGAGCCGAGCGAGCGGAGACCTCTCGGCCATCGCCCTTCGCTGGTGACACAGCCCGTGGTGTCCTGGGGCCAGCGCTGACCTCGGACATGTACAGTCCGTGCAAAATGCATCACTGAGCCTCGCTGCGTGTTCGGTGTTACACGGCATGGGTTTAAAATTTATTTCTTCTGATACTCAACATCTCACCGAAGAGCACAGAGAGTAGGAGTGAAGCTTTCAGTGGAGCTGGAGGGATACTTTCAGTAGAGCTGCTCTTCATGTGTGCAGGCATGTTGCTGAAGGTGGCCAGCAGGTCTTTGTAGCTCAAAGCAGAGTGAGCCAGGATTGTGATAGTGGCAGTCAATGGGCTGTAAAACTGGTGTGCAGAACACGAGCCTTACTGGCCTTCGTCTTCAGCTTGGCAGGCTCCCACCGAAGCAGTGCTCTTGGGAACTGCCATGCTAAAATCCTTCAGGAAAATAGGACGTGTTGCTGTTGGCATCTCTTACGTGGTCAGGAAAGATGAGCAGTGTCTCTGAGTGGACATTACTATTCATATGTTTTTAATGAGGGCTGTAGGCCTTGCCCATCCCTTGTGCATGTCCTTCAGGCACAAGTGTTTGCCATGAGCTGCCAGGCAAGGACCTGAGCCACCATGGAGCCAGCACTTGGACAGGAGAGCCACTGTAGTACAACGTATTGTGTTGTGTGAGGTTTTTTAGTTTGGTTTGGTGATGATGGTAATGCTCTTCTGCAGCTCTGACTAAAGTGATTCTGGCCACCTTCATAGCCATCTGCTTTTAAAGTCAGATTTTCCTTAGTATAAGTGAAAGGGGTTCTCTCAGTCCTCAAACAAAAGTAGAGCATACAAATTAGGAATAAAAGCTGTAAGCCTTCTCTTCAACTTTGTTTTCAGCACAATAGATGCTTCATGCTGCTCTCACATGGGAACTGCACATATTAAGTGTGCTTGCCACAGACGTGGAGAAAGGTGAATTGATTTCCCAAATTCAGAGAAGAGTATGAGTACTGGGGCCAGTCCTGAGGGTTTCTTTGCTCCCAGCTGTAGATGACACTATTTTTTGCTTGCATGACTTGTGTGTACAGGACTCAGTGATCTATCTGTGTCCACACCAGTGGCATCTGCAAGGAAGTGTTCTGTGCACACCAGAGGCACTGAACTTGTTTATCAAGAGCTCAGGTGGTGGCCTCTCACCTTTCTTTTTTTGTTGCTTGGAGTATTACTATATACTAAGAACACTTTTTTTTTTTTTTAAACACTTCTTTTTCTCCCTCAAGTGAGACTAAATAGCCCTGGTCAGTGACTGAGGAATTTGGTTTTCCTGAATAATTGTTTTGGGCCAGCTGATGACTGGGGCAGCCAAAAGCTGCATGTCCTGCTCCTGTTTTGTTTTTCTGTTGGTGCTATCCATGGCAATAAGGGCTCCTGTGTGTCTCTGCATGACGTCTCAGAGGGATGCCAATGCTTGTGATTCTTCTTGCACAGCAATGACTAACATGGGAAAGGAACCTGATCCACAGAAACCTAGCACCAGTGTTTCACAAACTGATCTCACTAATTTCTGAGTTTGTTTTTTAAGTAAAATGGTATGGTTTTCCAAAGGACAATTTTAGTCTGACTTTTACAACTGTCTACCTGTTGACTGTGGTTTCAGTATCTTGGGCTTGCTTGCAAATGAATTAACACAGAATATGAACTCCATGAAGAGCCTGCATGAATCTCTCTGCTGTCCTGTGCTGTTCTGTCCTGCTCACTCTGCTTTGCAGAATTGCAATTGCAATCCATAGCAATGGTGCAATGGAAAAGGAAGCTGAAAAAAGTTTCTGGCTTGTTCCTTTAGATCCTCTTTAAAATGGGCTATTGGGTGGGCCAGCTTTTTCTCTCCCAAGTTTTATTCCAATCCATTTATACTGGGGAAAAAGCAGGTTTGCTGCCAGGCAGCATATTTTCCATCAGCACTTGTAATTGTTGGGTGGCAGAGAGAGGTAGAGACTCTGGTTTCCAGGCTGGAGGGAGAAAACGTGGCCAGGGTGTGCAGTGGGCAGCATTGTCATGTGCCCAACCATGAATTCCAGGTTTTGCAGGGATGTGGGCTCAGCTGTGTAAGCAAACCCTTCTGCCTGCTCACTCCTTGGGGTGGGCAGGGAGGCAGGTGGCCAACCTTCAAGCAGCTTGAGGATGGAGAGCTGCCCTGGGGTGTAGCTGCAGCAGAACTCTGTTTTTAGCTTGTTTATTCTTACACACACACACGTGGGCTATGCAAAGCTGGCTGAGCCAACCTTGACCAGCAGCAAAACAAACAGGTTTTACTGCCATGACCTGAAGGCCACATCAGCTGCTGAGCTTCGCTGGAGCAGGGACAGCTTTCATTTCTGTCAAGGAGAGGAGGCTCTCATATAGGGCTGGCTCAAAACAAACATTGTGCTGGGCTGCTCAGACTTCCTCATGGAAGCAGTGATAACAAGGCTTATGCAAGAAAAGGAGGTGATTTGAGGTAGCCAGCATGGCTTGACTGAGGGTAAATCATGCCTGACCAATCTGGTGGCCTTCTATGATGGAGTGACTGCACAGAAAATATCTAGACTTCTGTAAGACCTTTGACGTGATTCCACATGATATCCTCATCTCCAAATTGGGCTGCATCCAAAGTAGCATGGCCATCAGGTCAGGGAGGGGATTCTGCCCTTCTACTCCACTCTGCTGATTCTCTGTGCACAGTGCTGCATCCGTCTCTGGGTTTTTCAGCACAGGAAGGACATGGAACTCTTGGAGCAAGTACAAAGGATGATCACAGTGCTGCAGCATCTCTCCTATCAAAACAGGCTGAGCGAGTTGTTCAGCCTGGAGGTTCTGGAGAGACATCATTTTGGCCTTCCAGACCTTGACGAACCCATAAAGCTTAGTCAAGGTCTCTCCAACATGAGATATACAAAGTTGAGGGAGACCCTAACAAAAACTCTCTCTTTTGAGATTAAAAAATTATCTTAACAAGTGAATTGTATGCCCCATAGAAGCAGTTCCTGCCCAGCATTTAAGAGCTCCTTTCCTCCAAGCAGACACACCTGCTCTACCTCACTGGCCCTGAGCCACCAGGAGACCAGACATTGCAGGCCCTGAGGGTTTACAAATATCCACTGGGATATTACAGTGCAGATCCAGACCTTTGGGGCTTGGGATGTCTTTCTCCTGTGCTGCTGCTGGTGGTGTTGTGGCACACCGGTTGAGCAGAGGCACCAGCAGCCCTGCAAGATGGGAGGGCTGGACAGAGCCCATTTGCCCAATTTGGCCTCACAGTGGAAGATGGAAACAGAGAAGTGAAACTGTACACACTGTCTGGTCAAAGCAGGTACGTGGGAGGAACTGAAGGAGTTCAAGAGAGCAAGGATGCGTCAAGCTAATGCCCTTAAAATGGGCTTCAGGCTCAGCTCAACCCACACTGATCGTTTCACCAGGCTTTGGACAAGGACAGTGGGAAAGTTTCAAGTGGTGGTAGCTTGAAATGAGGGAGGTGCATTCCTCCTCCCCAGCCCATTTGTGTACAGCTGGGGAAGAAAAATGTCTCTGTTGTCTGCCTGCAACCAGCTTGTTTGGTCTTCTCCTCCTCCTGGTTGTTTCCTGTTGCATACAAAATTTCTTCACTTCTCTATCCTAAAATATTGTAGTTTATCTTTTGCGGTTCTGTGTTTCACATCTTCCTGTGCTCTTAGCCTTGCTTCCTGCCTCTTCTGTTTTCTGTTTCTCCATTAGCTCTGTAAACCCAACTCCCCGAGCAAGTATTTCTACCTTACAAGCTGCTTACAGAATCTAGATGCCTTTTCTAGACAAACCAATCCCAGACAAAACTGTCCCAGCCCTTGCACTTATGCAGCTGCTCGTCTGACCCTAATCCATTTTAAAGGAGAGTGCTGGTGGGTGAGGATGGAGTCAGAGGAGAGAAGTCCTTGCTTGCCGACACCCATGGGAGAAGCAGCATTTTAACTCTTCCCTGATCACTTCAAACGGATTATTCCTGCTCTCTTGAGCTTTTATGATCATTTTATTAGGTAAGGGGGTGAGTTAATCTCTCTTTTAATCAATCCATAATTTAGATAACTGCATTATGTACCCATCTTCTGCCTGCACTTCCTCATTCATTCGCTGTGCTTTGCAGACTTCCTGGCTGTGCTTCAGTGGCGGGTGACTGAACTGAGTCTTCTCTGCATCACGGTGATTGTAGTAATGTGAAGTTTAATGAGCACCTGCAAAGCTGTGTAGCAGGTAAGTGCTCCAGGGGTCATTCTTCCTCCCAGATTTGATGTGATTTACAAAAGCTTCTTGATGGGCTCTCACTAGGAGATCTTGAGCCTTGCAGCAGAAATGCTGAAAGGAAATTGGTGTGGCTCATAATTTAGAAATGTTCCCAGCAGTGAGGTACAGACAGCTTCTTGCAAAGCTGAAGTAGCAGTGTTGTGAAGGTTTAATTTGGAAATGGCTTCAGTGTGGAAGATCAGTGTTAACAGTCTCCTCCTTTTGAACTTTCAATATAAAATTGGTCCTATCTGACTGCTTGGTACAGTTGAGATCTAGTCAGAGAGTGATGGCAGAGGGGAACAAAAGGGTCCAAAGCTTTGCTGACATCAGTTACTGATCCATTTTCTGCTGTGGAGGAGAACATCCCAGAAGTACCTTACCCAGACTGGTAAAGTACTGGAATTCCCCTCTTCTGAGTGTTAGAGGGAGAGCAGATGCCTGG
This sequence comes from Zonotrichia albicollis, assembly GCF_047830755.1. Classification (NCBI taxonomy): domain Eukaryota; kingdom Metazoa; phylum Chordata; class Aves; order Passeriformes; family Passerellidae; genus Zonotrichia; species Zonotrichia albicollis. Next base: position 39,142,062 of record NC_133825.1, on the reverse strand, counting down.
AAGTGCCTGGACAACTTCAGATGATCAAGGGTGACAGCAGAGGCAAAGGGAAATAGTGCTTTCACAAGCCAGCGACGTGTGGAGTTTTCATGTTTGTATGAAAACCCCTAAAAACACTGAAAGGAGAACTGGGTGAAACCAAGATGTCTGGCAGGGCTGTCCTGTGTGTGGCAGGAGGCTCTACAGGCAGCAGTGGTGGGAGGGCAGGAGCTGGAGCTGATGACAGAGGGAGCTGCCAGAGCAGCACTCCTGGCTGCCACAATGTCCTGCTGCAGCCCTGAGTACCTGTTAGCTCATGCACTCCACGTGATTTTTATTTTTTTTCTTACTTATTCTGGATCTGTGTTGGGTGGTGTCTGTCCCCTTTTTCCCATCACAGAGTTCAAACAGCTGCTCTGCTCTAGCAAAGCTCAGCTCAGAGAGCTCCCTGGCATGCTCCTCCAGCCAGCCCTGATCAAAGCTGTGAGAGCTGGCCCACTGCCATTCTCCTGTGTGTAAATGAAGCTCTTTTTCTTTTTCCTTTCCATGCACCATGTTTCATTATTATCCCTCCTCCAGAGGCAGGTTTTTCTGGCTGATCTAGCACGTTATTTGTATCAGCAATATTTGCCTCAAGGCAGAGATGCTTTTTCAGCAGGTATATGGAAAACATCTGATGCAGCCCACTGCCATGTATGTGGCTCAGAAAAACCAAGCATGGTGTTGGCAAGGATGAGGACCATGGCAGCCAGCTGTTGCAGACTTTAAGCCCTGCTAGGCACAGTCTCCAGCTCATTGGGTTATTCTGGTTGCCTGGCAAAGGAAAACTGTTACTGTTCCTTCACTTTTGAAACCAGGGGAAGAGCACGTAAAGAAGGTTCTTGTGCCTGGGCAGGAAAAGGGACATGAGTTATAAGGTGTCAGCTGAGCCACCTGTGTGGTTCAGCTCATCTTTCCCTGGGTTGCCTCTGGGGATGGTGGGTGCTTTCAGTTGAAAACGTAGAATTTGTGGTAAGACCCAGAAAAACCAATGTAAATCAGCTTGAGGGTGCCTTGCTTTCAGCTCTTCCAAGCTGCTGAGGGTTTGATAGTGAGCACCTGATGAGGAATGGGAGCAAATGGTTCCCACGCTGTTTGCAGGGAGGTAGAGAAGCTCCCTGAGACAAGATACCACCTGCCTGTGGCAGGATCCCAGCAGGAATACAAACAGCTTGTTTGGGAGAAAGCACATGCAGTGATAAGGAGACTTTCCTGCAGGTAGGGGCAGCTAAGCAGTAGTCTAGACTGCCTTCGGAGGCAGAGATTTGCTGGAAGCTTTTCAGAACAAAGTAAACAGAGACTTGCCAGAAATCATTGAGGCACAGAGTAAGCCGTGCGTGTAGGCAGAGGGAATAAACTCTATTGCTTTTTCAGACCTCTTTTTCCTTGTATTTTTTAAGCTCCTGTAGAGTGGCAGAGCTAAGGAGATATTCTCAAGCTTAAAATGTCACACTTGATATTCACAGTGTAATGCTTCTCAGAGGGGCTTGGTGTTCTGTATCTGCACCCAGAATGCTTCAATCCTAATCTGTTTCCTCCTGGATGTTCAGGTGCCTTTCTGCCACTGGTTTCAGAGGAGAGTTTTATTTCTAAAGCCCTTGGGGAATTTAGCAACCAAATACTATTGGAAATGTGAGGGAAAATACTTAAAATTTCAGCAGCACACAGACACTTCTGCACTGCAGATTGCAACTCATTCATGGTAATTAAAACTTGCCCTTATCTTCCAGCCTTGCAGGGGCAAGAATGGAAGGGATGTCTTTATTTTGGCTATCTGGAATCCATCAGTTGACCCTCCCCTCCTGTAACACACAATGACACAAATTATCTGGCACAGTAGGTGACTTAAGGACAGAGCTCTAGTGTGGTCCCACCTAGTGAGCTACTTTGCTCAGCTCCCACATAGCTATATGCTCAGCCTGAGAATCATGGCCATGCTGTTCTGCAGCCAAAATGAAAAGATGGTCTGAAGGTACTTGGATTATGTTTATCCCACCTTCCTGTTGACTCATAGCTGCATTGTGCTTTTGGAAGAGGTGCAGGGCTATGATCTCACGCTCTGACAGAGTTACAGGCAGAAATGTTGACTGAAAGGGATGTGTTTGTGTGCTAAGGCAGCCACAACACGTGCTCCCAGCTCAGCCTTGTGTTTGCTGCTAGTCCTGGACGCTTTGGGTCTGCCATGTGGAGCTGGAGGCTGTGCTCCTTGCTGAGCTGCTTGCCTGCTCAGCACAGGGGGTTTGTGCCTGTGAGCAGGGGCCCCAGCCATGACTCACAGCTCCCATTACGTGGTAACTCAGCCTTTAAGTGAGAGGCTGTCCCTTGGCTTTCAAACAAAGCCTTCCTTTGTTGTGCTTAGGTTATAAAGAAAGCAACCGTATGTGCTCACCCCACACATCCCAAATGAAAACCACGTGGCTTCACAATCTTAATATGTGTGTGTTTGATATTTCTTCTGCAGCACTGCAAGTTACATTGCTCCTTTCCCCTTGAGTCTTTTTAGAGATTTTCTTCCCAGCATTCAGTTTACAAATTCTTCAGCAAAACAAAGAGCTTAGAGATGTTTCCTTTTCTTGGTAAGAAGAGAGGACTGAGCAGAGAGCACATGAAAATTATTAAATATGAGTGCATGTGGCAATAGGCTGTCTCTGAGTCATTCCCTCGGGTGAAAATGGCTCTGGGTTGGTGGCCACGGGTGCTGAAAGAATGAGCTTCATGGAAATATTGTAGGGAAGTGGGGCAGTTTGTTTTCTTGTATGACTTTTTTTTTCTTCTGCTGCTTTTTATTTATTCAAACTTGTTTTGAAGAGCGGGATTAGCCAGAAGTACTCTGCAGCCAACATATTTTTGTGCATGCGTCTGCCTTGGCAGTTTTTAGGTTTATGGCAAGTGAGCCAAGACTGGGATTTCTGCTTCCCAAAGCATTTGTGTTGTTTCTCCTGATCTTTTCTAAAGTCATTAGGTAATGAAGTAAGAGGGTTTGATTCTTCCTCAGAGGCTGTGTGCAATGCACAGTGTCTCTGCTTAGATCAGGGAGTCATCTTGGTGAGGGGCAAGGAAATGGGGCAATGCAGTAAAAGTGCTCTTGTTCTCTCTTCCTTCCACACCCTCTACCCATCCCTGCAGGGGCTTTCACAGTCGATTGGGTTGTGTTTTGTTTTTTAGTTTATTTAAAGAACTATATTGTGTTAAAAAAAAAAAGCTGGGATTTCAGGCAACAGAGTAAAGCATTGCTTTTGATTTCTGTGGTGAGGCTTTGGCAACAATAGCCAGCTTTTAAATACAGTTCTTTCCCTATTGTTTGAATACAAACAGCAGTGACTAGTTAGCAAAACAATGGTCCAATATCACACAAACCTTCAATCCCATCCAGTGGCGTTGGGTCCTGCCTAAGCAGATACTTGGGCCTGCAGGTTTCCTGAGCTATGAGTGTGGCTTTGTCGCTGAGTCAAGACTGTGATGGACTAGAAGATCTCAGATTAGCCAAATTCCCAACCCAAGATGATAATTTCTTTTTGCTGTGTTTTTGTTCAGTGTCTCAGTGTGGAAGTGTCTGGTGACTGCTGTGCTTTCCACTGTCTGTAATATGTAAGTGCTCGTTGTTCATGGCTGAAATGGGACTTGATAGTTTCACATGTAAAATGTAATCACTCTGCAAGTCATGTCTGTGCCCTGCCAACATCTACATGTGCTCTTCTGAGATGTGCTGGAGTGCTGTATCCCTGCTGGGAAATCAACTTTCTAATAATGCTTCCACCAAATATTTTAATACCAAAGCATTTATTCCAGTGGGTGCACAATTAAGTTGAATGTACAAGGATGCATATTCTTACCACAGGATGAGGAGAGCCAGGGTAACCACTGCCTGATTTAACAACACTGGTGTGAGGTTTTCCCACCTTGCTGAGAATTAAGTGGGGAAAAGGAGGGCAGATTTAAACAAACATCTTGTCAATTGATCTCTTTCTCCACTCAGCACCTCTCTCTGAGGTGAGTGCCAAGTGGGACCCGTGAGCCATGGCTGCCTCACGTGCAAGGAGCTGTGGTGTGGCTGAGGGGGTGACAGCCAGAGCAGGGCCCAGCATGAGCATGAGGCGGGGGCCAAAGAGGATCTGTGCCATGACAGTGCTCCATCCATTGTGGTTGACACTCTCAGGCTTTTGGTGGAGCAGCAGGGGTGTTTGTCCATCTGTGCTGATGAAGGATTGGGCAAGGGAATGACCAACTATTGCCCAGGCTCCCATCATGTTGGGGTGGAGAAGGAGGGTGCTGGTAACGGTGGTAAGCTAAGGGGTTTTTTCTTTGCCTGTGTCTTTTCTCCTCTTAAAAAAAAAGAACCCAATACCAACAAAACCCACAAAAGCTTGGTTTACTCAAGTTGTTTTCCTCACTATTAACAGACAAAACCAAACAAAATTTATTTGGCTTAAAAATACAAGCTGTTCCTGGCTGTAGTCCTACTACAACAGCTCCCTATGTGGGTGGGAGTCACATAACATACACACTTCCTACCTTTGCCCTCCTGCCTCTCCTGCGGCCCACACTGTGTTCCAGTTTGTAAAACCCCTTCTTGCCATAGCAGAGGGAACCCAAGGCACTCCACAGACTGCATGTCCTGCTTGCTAATGAGGGCTGAGCTGGCTTGCATAGTCAAAAAGCAATAAAAACACATTCAGGCAATGAGCAGGATGCTGAGTAACACATTCCTCATGCTGTTGGCTGTCTCCTGGTCTCCATGGGCACCCTCTCTCGGGTCCAGCCTTGCAAGGAGTAAACAGTGAGCGCTTTAGGGACATGAGGTGTCTCTGTGTTACTCATTACTTATTAAAGTTGCCTTTAATGGTGGCTACTGGCTCCTGGGGCAGGAAGAGGATCATGTTTTGATTAGTGTTTTGATTAGTGGCATGATACCTGTATGCACTGAGAAACAATGACTTAGAAGTGGGCCCAATAAATCCCCACTTGTCGATAAAACTGAAAATCTAACACGTGCCACATCTTTTTGGGTTTTGGAAAACAGCCCCAGAAGGCAAATAGCTCCCTTTGAGCCAGGAAAAATACTTTGTACTGTCTAGGGTTTGGGGTAAGGGGGACCATGGATTTTATGGCAACAGCTTGTAAATGCACCTGTGTACAGTGAAAGCTGAGGCAGGACAGGAGTGCCTCTGAACATCCTGAGTGCTACTGCAAAAAGAAAACAAAGAATCCTTCCTACTTGTACCCACAGTGGGCACTGGAATGTTAGGCGGTTCAAACTGCAGTAAGGGAGACTTAGCAAGGCCTGCGAAAAAGCTTCCTGGTGGCAAAGGGAGTACATGACAGGACAGGAGAGAGACTGCCTGTCTTTCCTAGGGCCAGTCAAGCTCTCCTCTGCTTGGAGAGAAGCTGACAAAGTCTCTCATTTGGACCTGGGGCCGCCCAGCAGTATCTGCTTCCAGAGCACTCTCAGTGCCCCTCACGTGCTTATTCCCCCCAAATCCTCCTGCCCGTGGGAAGGGAGGGCTATCTACTCCTGTACACAGGATGAGCATCAGCATTTCCTTGGAAATACCTGATCTGGTGACCCCCCGGAGGAAAATACTGTTTCCAGAAGTGCACAGCAGACCTGTTGGGCAGGATGTCCGAGGCGGGCTGCGCGACTGACCCCATTGGCACTGCAGCAGGCCCGGGACAGGATGTCCACGGATATTACAAAAGGCTCATGTTCTGAGTCAAACAGCAGAACAATAGCTGTCAGGCAAGTGGCCTTGTCCAACTGCTGTGCTGTGGCCAAGCAGCTGATCTGGGGTGTGGCTTCCAGGCATGGTTTGGAAGGCAGTTGCTCTGCCATACCTGATTGCCATAGTTCTGTGCAGGCCACTTGGCTTGTTCTGGTTTTAAATGTGGTTGTGTTACCAATCTCAACATCCAGGCCCCCGCACCTCATGTATTGGTGCATTTGGTCCTTCCCCTCTTGAGGCTTTTGGCTTTGGCTCTCGCCACAGAGTCAAAGACAGAGCCCAGTCCCACCTGTCTGTGCTGAACCAGCTGTGATGGTGCTGGCAGTTGGAATTCAGTACTTTGTCTGTAGCACTAATTGAATGCTGAAAAACAAGTCAGAACATGAGTTAGAGCTGCTGTGGCTGGCACTGTTCTGTCCCAGTTGAGATCTCATCCCACTGATATCCTGCACACAGCTTAATTCATAGGGGCTGAAAGAACAGCACAAGCTGGTGCTGCTCAGGCTCTGAACTGGATTTTTATCCCTTATTTTCCTGTCTGGGCTGTGTGTGCTGCAGCTGACTGTGCTCAGGAGATGGGAGAGCAAGAGCCTGTCCCGGTGCACTGTGTTGTGTGAGTGTCTAAGAAACTGCATCTGTCCAAGTTTTGGGCAGTAACAATAATGCTGACATGCATCTCTGCAATTCCCATTTCTCTGTCATTATGCAAGTTTCTTACAAATCAGAGCTTGTAGTCCCCGCTAAGAGAAACTATGATTTCTTTCAGTGGCAGCTGGATCATATCTGTGAATACCTGCAGAGGTGGCAGTGATACTTGCAAATTGGAGAAGGATATGGTGCATTACTAAGGGCTTTCAGTAAACTTTTATTCTTTACTAGACCTTCATATATGCAGCAGAAGCTTTTTTCAGACTAAACACTCAAAGGCCAGAAGGTAATTTTTCACTTTGGTAATTTGTTGTACTGCAAGAGAAGGCATCACAGAGCTCCCAGAAGCTCAACCATGAGGAAGCACAGCTGGGCTGGGCAGAAACCCCTCAGACTGAGGTTCCCATCTTCCCAGTAAGAAAGTCCCAGGTTTAGTGCCTGGTTTGACCTGTTAGTCTCTGCAGTCAAAACAAGTAGCAGAGTCCTTTCCAAACCTCAAGGACCTTCCCAATAAGAGAGTCAGAAATCATATTTGTTCCCATGAAAGTTCTGGTTTCAAAAATTTGGCAGCTTTCAATGAAAAAAGGCTCCCAACCAGCTGTATTTTCTATCATCTACTTGAAATGCCTCTTTTTTTGCAGCCTACCAAAGCAAAACACAATGTAGCAGCCACCTATTCATTGCCTTTTGTGTTGGCCAGATTGCAGGAAGCAATTGAGTGTGTTATAAGTGATGTCTTGGCGTGTTCCAGTGTAATACTGAACTGCACTCAGTGGCTTGACTTGGTTTTTTCCAATTTAAGAATCAAAGCTTCAGCTCACTCCTGCCTGGTTTATTGCTGAACACCAGCCAGAGCATGTTTTGCTTACCGTGATTCAAAATTTACAGGAATAAAATATGAAAAATGAATGAAAAAATAAAGCTGCGTGAGGAACTCCTGAGTAAAGAAAGTTCACTGTTAATGAAAGGGAAATACTTTCCCTTGTCTTAGAGAAGGTGGTTATCTGGGCTCAGAGCACATGAGCAGCCTGTAGAGGCAAACTGCAAGCTGCCATCTCTTTCTTTCCTTTGCCAGGCTGAGCAGGAGGTTCTGAAGCTGCTGTGGAAAAGGGTGTGAGGAAGGCTTAGGGTCATCAGAAACTAAGCACATGTAGCTGGAAGGGACAGGACATTGTTATGACTTTGAGCATCATCATCATCCCCATGAAGGACTTTGCTGCCCCTCAGAGCAATCTGTTACAGAGTGGCTTGGGAAGGGGCACACATTGCCACAGGGCAGCAGCTGCTTCAGGCTGCTCCACACAAACCCTGTAGGAGCTCTGTGATGCTCCCAGGTGAGGAGGAGAAGCTGAAGGTGCAGCTGCTGCTGCCTGACTCTGTGAAGGCTCCTTCCTGTGCTGCTTCCCTTTCCTTATGCTGTGCTACCTGGAACTGTGCTCCAGGCAAGCCAAACATCAGTAAATTGTGCAGCAAAGGGCTCTCAGATCAGCTGGGGTGAGAGCTGGCCTCCTTCTTGTGGCTTCAAGGCACCAACCTGAACTGCATGACAGCAGCATTATCATTCCCTTTCCTCTCTTGGGGCTTCCTGCATCATTCCTGCTCTGGAGCTGGTCAGGATCCTCCAGCCACAGAGGCAGCTTCAGGTTTGAAAGGATGAGACCTAACCTGCCTGGGAGCTGAGGGTGGAGGGCTGTGGGTGCTCTTGGTGGACCCGTTGAACATGCCAAGTGCTGTAGGATGCAGCTGATTGTTTGTAATCAGGCAACAGACTGATCAGCTGCTTTTATCTCTCTGAAACCTCACTGCCAGCTGGAGGGTGGGATGGTGTCTGCCCCCTCACTTCCCAGGGCTGTGCAGAGTGGTCATTAACCCAAACCTTGGTGAAGCCCCTAGTCACTACAGCAGTGAGTGCCACAGAAAAGCTCAGAAGGAAACGAATTCTAGTGCCAGAGGCAGGTTTGAACAGGTAGCATCACATGCTGGGCAGTGAGCAGAGACAGCTTCACATCAAGACAGTGAGGTTTCACATACCCTGGTCCTTCTTCATTTCCTGGGCAGCTTTCTTTGGTCCTCATGAACCTTTCCCTGCTTTGTGCCCACATGAGAAAAGAGGGGTCTCTGCATTCTCACCTGGCCCAGGGAGCAGAGCAAGGGCTGCTTTGGTTGCTGGCAGGAGTGGCCTACCTGTGACCACAGCACCTTCTGGGGGCTTTTGGAGCCCCAGGACTGCCACAAGAGGGTCTGCAGAAGGTAGGTAGGATGTAAGCCTGTTACTGAGTCCAGATGTTATTTATACTCTAAATGGGAAAAAAATGTCAGGGTAAGAAATTCAGAAAAGGTTGCAGATTGCTTTGAGAACTTGCTATTTTAAAACTTATGAATACCTTTCTTTCCCCCCCCCCCCCCATATTTGAAACGTTGCTAAATTTGATGCGTAGATTGAAAAATTGTCATTTCTCTTTTTTAGTCTCAAGCTTGGAAAGGTTTGGACTCTCTCCCTCTTCCCCACACAAAAGCTGTCTCAGCCTGAGCAGGCATAAATATTTTTATCAGACTTAAATAGCTTGGGCTGAAGTTAAAAGCAAGGGAAAAGAGCAGCCTTTGTTATGGGGAGTGCTGGAGCGCCGTAGCAGGCAGCGCTACTGGTTTCACCTGTATTATTGAGCCTTTCATATTAGCCAGGAAAGCTGTGTCTGAGAGGTGTGGGAATGCTCTGCCTGTGCCACCCTGGCTGCTGCCAAGGGCAGGCTCCACTGGCTTTGGCCACTGAGCAGCATTAACCTTAAACCTTAGGTTAATGTTTGGCTTCATTTTCTGGAGTGAGTACCTGCAGTAGCAAAAGGGCAGTTTTGACCAGCAAAACTTACTCTGGGCTTAAAACAGACATGCCTCTTGCAAATCAATGTGATCTGAAGATCTTGTCACTTCCAGTTTCCAGAGGCTGATGCCTGTAGTGCTTGCTGAAGGAAGAGGTTGCTGCAAAATGAGCTGGGGTATCCCAGAATGTCAGTGTGACCCACAGTGAATTCAGCTGAGCCAGCCACTGATGGCCCTGGGGGTGTCTGGCCTAACCCCTGCTGCTGGCAGAGCTTTGGGACAGGTGACCTGTGGCAGCAGTGTGCCCATGGGCAGCTGGGCGTGAGAAAGAAGATCCTGAGGAAGCTGACTTCTTTCAGCCTTACACACCTCAGAAGTAATGTGGTAACAGTAGAACATTTCATCTGCAGGGACAGTGATCGAGCAGAGCAGAGCAGTGATGTCATCCTGGTCAAGACTGCAAGAAGGAGGCACCTGGCCCCTGGCCATGTTATTTTTAAGCTTGGAAGGCACACGTGGTCTGCAAGAGGGTAGTACTCAGGAAAGGAACTCACCAGCACTTCCTGCCCTGCCCCAAGCAAACTGATAAAGCCCTTTGCAAAGCAGGGCGACCCCAGTTTATTTTTATAATGTGGCCAGGCGTGGAGCTCACAGAATAACTGGAACACCCAGATTTGGGCATTAATTCAGTTTTAATTCATTGCCTGATGAATTAAAGAGTTAATGTAAATGTAAAAAAGGACAAGATAGGGCCACAAACTATTTCCAGAGCAGTGTCTGCATAAGAACATTCATCTATGCAAGTGCATGGGATCTAAAATAAAAGGGTGGCTGGTAAATGTTACACAGGGAGGGGCATGGAGCATTATCCTGAGCACCGTGTGAATTTTCTTGCTGCTTGGACAATTCATCTCAATCCTGTTCCCTTCCCTTGTTATTCCAGTCCCAGCCTCTCATAAGCAAAGATAATTGTGTGCTGAAGGATACAGTTCCCATGTACAGTAACTGCTCACATTGAGGAAATCCAGGTTCCTGCAATCAAAACCAGAGGTTTGTTGTGCAGTTACAATAACAAGGTCCACTGGGGTGGATCTATCTTTATTGTGTGCCCTGTGGAGGCATAAATGAGATTGCCAGAGATATTTTCCTTCTTGCCCAGATGCTGGGATAGCAGGATTGCTGTGGCACCAAAACATGCTGGGTTCAAGCCAGGAAGGAGCCATTCCAGGGGGTGGGAATTACAGCTCCGAGCCCCTGGAGCACACAGAGTGCCTCACCATCTCTTGGCTGTCTGTGAAACAGCTTCATTCCCACAGCAGCATTGCTTAGATTGCTATTTCTGGTCTGATTGATGAACTATGTTATTGGTAGACTTTATTTCTGTAACAGAAACCCTTCTCTCTCAAGCACTTTTGAGGCATTAAGCAGCTGTCCTAAAATTTCTCAGCTGGTAGAAGAAATATCCCTGCTTGTCCATCTTGTCCTTCTGATCTTCCTGTGCTAGGACTGAGAAGTGATTTTGCTAGAAAGGGGGACTGGTGAGCTTCCAACATCACAGCAAAGGGTGACAACTTCAGATTGTACTGCCCTGAGCAGGCACTTGGGCTCCTGATAGGAATGCTAGCCCTCCAGAAACAAAAATGCCAGCTGGAGGAGACAGCCCAGGCTTTAGCCTGAGCACCATCTGGCCCAGCCCTCTAGGAGGCCTTGGCAATGGGACCATGTCCCAGAAAGTTGGGAATTAAATCCTTTCATTGCGAGCCCCATGGATCAAAGCCATGGTGTTTACTAATGTCCTCCACAGGTCAGAATCACCAAATACAAGCAATCAAAATGTAGTAATCACCAAAGATAAGCAGCCTGATGCTTTTAGAACCACTGGGCTGAAGGAAACCGTTCCCATTTTAGTAGAGTCTCTGTCTGTGCCCTTTTTCTGGAACTGCCATCATGAGCCATCCTGGGGGCCAGCAGGGTTTGCCACAGCCTGATCCTGATGGTGCTGAAAGGCAGGAGGAGCTTTGCCTGCTATGAAGCACAAAACTGTGCAGGCTTGTTCCCACCCAGGTGCAGCTCACCAGCAGGGCAGTAAAGGTTGCCCTGATGCAGGCAGGCTCTGTGGGTTCCCAGACATCCTTAACATGGAACGTGGCCAGGACAGACCTGCCTATGCCACTGCCACATCTGAAATATTAACTTTATGTTGAGGAAAAGCAGTGCTCATTTCCAGTCCTGCTTTTTACAGCTGGGGAGGTTCTGCCTGCTTCTTTCTTTCCTTTTCTGTCCAGGGAATTTTAAAGGAGAGGCAAAGGAAGGACGTGCCCTCCCATACTGCCCAACAGCATCATAGTGGGTTGACAGCAGGAAGTGCCTTCAGAGTTCTGTTTTTTGAAGTTCCTTTGATAAGAGCCACTTTCATCCTCACCGTCAGCTGATAAAGCCTCTTGGGGAAGTTGGTTGATAACTTGCAGAAATGGGTGTTCACTTAGTGGTTTCTAGATTCCAGCATTTTTTCCAGGGCTGGAAAGCATATCAAAGTTCTTGTTGCAGTGAGGAGTTTCTTTCATTTTTGTACTTGAGGGAATATATTCCAAATCATGGGTCATTTCACCTTTCTTTCTCTTCCAGGGAAGGAACTGCCATGCCTGTGGGACTCTTCCGGGTGTGCCTACTGGTGATCACAGCTATTGTCAACCACCCGCTCTTCTTCCCTAAGGAGAATGGCACGGTCCCTGAGAACACAGAGGAAATCGTCCAGAAGATGAAGGAGCGGGAGGAGAGCCTGCGGCTGGAGCAGCTGCGCTTGGAGCAGGAAATCGCAGACCAGGAAGCCACACAGAAGGCTCTGGAGGAGGCTGCAGTGGTAGTGGAGGAAAGCAAAGAGGGAAGGGTCCGATGGGATATGTGGACTGCCCTCTCCATGGTCATCTTCCTGCTGATCGAGCTCTGGAGGCAGGATTTCCAGGAAGGGAATTGGCAGGATGTAGGAGGAGAAGAGGATGACATGGCAGTGCTGGGGAAAGCATTTAAAGGAGTGGCCTTGCCCGACAAGGCTGTCCTGGCCAGCTTCTATGAGAAGCGTATCCTGGGTACCACCGGAGACATGGCCAGGATGCGGGAGATGGTGGAAGGCTTTGCAGATGACCTGCTGGAGGCCTTGAGGAGCGTCTGTAACCGGGATGCTGACATGGAAGTGGAGGATTGCATGGGTGTGGGGAGCATGTATGAGAACTGGAGAGTGCGCAAACCCTTCGTCTGTGATCTGATAGTGCCTTTTGCTCCCCCAGAGCCTTACTGCTTTCGCTGCCAGACCTGGTGCTCTGGTGACTCTTTTCCCCCAGATGAACAAGGTTATGGCACTATCAAGGTGTGCAGGGCAGATGAGGATGTGACAGGTTGCATCTGTGACAAGACAAAACTAGGGGAAGATATGCTGTGCCTCCTCCATAGCCAGGTCAGTAGTACCAAGCCCAGCAGTGAGATGGAAGACCTCCTGTGCTTCAAAAATACTCAATATCTGGATGCTGACCAAGTCATGAAGTGGTTCCAGATTGCTGTCACCAAGGCCTGGAACAGAATCTCCCACAAATATGAATTTGACCTTTCCTTCAGCCTCCTGGACTCGCCAGGAGCCCTGAAGATAAAATTTAAATCGGGGAAATCGATTGCCTTCAACCTCACCCCTGTGGTGCAGTATGAGAACTCTGACGTTTACTTCATCTCCCACTTCCCTCGGAGCAGCCTGGCAGCAGATGTTCCTTCCAGCACCCACTGGTTTCTCACCTTTGCAGTGTATGAGAGGAGGTTCATCCAGCTGGTCTCCAAAACACTGCCTGCCAATGCCTGCCACGTCAGCTGCCTTCAGATCCTCTCCTTCCTCCATGGGAAGCAGTGCAGCCTCACGGGTCCCAGTGGGCTCACCAACTACCACCTGAAAACAGTGCTGCTGCATCTCCTGCAGGCACGTCCCAGCCAGGACTGGGCCCCAGAAAAGCTGGAGGCCCGACTACAGGACATGCTGAAATTACTAGAGAAATGTTTGCATGAAAAGAAGCTTTATCACTTCTTTATTGGCAATGGGAAGGTACCAGCAGAGCTGGGTTTTCCCATCATATTTCAGAGGGCTGAGCCTCTCAACCTTTTCCGGCCCTTTGTGCTGCGCAGGGACATTTACAGGAAGACGGTGGACACGTTCCACGAGATGCTCAGGAACATGTCTGCACTGATAAATGAGTACACAGTGCACATTCCCCTTGCACACACCAATGGGATCCGTAAGGAACCCCTTTAACCAAAGCCTAACTCTAAGCACAAGTCCAGAGGGCAGCTTTCTGAAGCCTCCTGGAGACAACTGACTTTGCCAGTAGAGCTTCTTGTCTGGAGCTGAACCAGTCCTGGGCCATGGTTCCTGCTGAAAGGAAGAGGCTTGGGGGGGAGAATAGGGAGAAACTGGAAGATGTGGTGGTGAAGTAGGTTTCTGTTCCACTGCTGTGCTTGGTTTTATGCAGCTAAGAATATATTTTTTCTGTTGTGCCTCAGTCATGCTACAGCAGTGGTGAGCAATAAATATAAGTAATTTATTCAGATGCCTGCAATGCACATGGGGGTGGGGGTGTGATGGTGGCCAAATACTTCATTTCCTTCAGAAGGGGCAGATAAGAGGGTGGGGGAATCAGAGACAGGATCTTGGGATCAAAGGAGCCTGTCTGCTTGCAGACAGCAGGAGCTCTTTCACCAATGGGAAGTGCAACATCAGTCTACATGCTGGTGTGGAGAGGAGGAGGGTCATGCACAAGGTCTGGACTGGATGGAGGTCCTTAAATAAAGCACAGCTTCAGAACTGTAGTTAAAAAAAAAAAAAAAAGAAGAAAAAGCCTTCTTGACTGGACTTGCAGTAGTAACTTATATGGCTTGTCCTGTCCTTCAAAGATACTCCTGCACATTTTTTTCTCCTGTGGGAGGATGTAGCAGAGCAGAGTCTGTGTCTTCAGACCATTTCATTTGAGTCTTCCATGGTAACATGGCTAGTGGTTTATATTCCTGCCCATTTTGTATGGATCAATGAACAGGAACTTTTATTATCTTAGATAAAAGAAACACCACTATTGGGTTCTGACATTTTGGGTTGTTTGTTTTTGTTACCTCAGGGCACTAAAGTGTGAGAACAGCCTAGAGAGAAAGGAAAAGCAGGCCTTGAACTATATCATCTTTGAAGGTCCCTTCCAGCCTAAACTGTTCTGATTCTATGACTGCTGTAAGTTTTGCTTTCGTAAAAGAAGCAGTTCTCCAAAATTATCCTGTAATGAAGCCAATCTCAGAAGTCTGGAAGCAGGAGTGATCACCCTCCATTTGAGAGTGTGACTCTCTGCACATGATTTTAATTAGGCCAAGGCCAGCAGGGAAGGAAAGGATAAAAAAGATGCACATGTAGTAGATCTGGGCAGTGCTGCTTGCAGCTGCCTCATGATCCATGTTGCATCCCTTCTGTTCCACATATGCAGGCAACAGCTACTTTATACATTCTCTTCAATCATTTTAAAGACTGCTCCTCTGAGGACCTGCACTAGTAGACTGTAATTTGCTGAGCTGGGAGTGCAAAGGAGGAGAGCTGAGCAAGGTGGCTTTGCTGAAGGAGAGGACTCAGGAGATCCCTACCCTCCTGAGTGTGGGGTCCAAACCAGGGCCCCAGTGCATAATTGCTTTATGCTAGTCCCAGAAGCCTGGCCTCCAGTGCTAGGGGGCCTTTCCCACCATTTTCTCACACTAGGATTCCCTGCAAAGTTTTACACTAGGGCTTCCCTTAATCCTGTTTACAAGAGAGTGGTGGTTCTGTGAGGTAAGACCTGTCAGGGATCCTTTTACCATCACTCCACAGGTCCCTTTTTATCAATCCTCTCTATCACATCAGAGAGAAGATTCAATCCTGTATCACTGCTGGAAGCAGCACACAGCATGAAGCTTGTTATCCTGCCTTATCCAGTTAATAAGCAAACTTTCCATAGACATGTCCTCTCTTCCCTCTTCCTGGTAAAAACTGTTTCATCACCTCATTGATGTCTGCTCTTCTCTGTCCTGCCACCACTGAGGGACACTTCACACACAGAGGCAGAGGAAGCTGTAACTGCTGTCTCCACACCTGGTTTATAAGAAAGCACAGATGGTGGCAGAGCTATGCTCAAAGTGCTGCCTTTTATTACCACAGGCTTTTATTACCACAGGTAGTTAAGTAGGGTCTCTGAACAGAAAGTAAGGGGTAGGTAGGAATGGGGGAGAAGAGGCTGGTGGGTAATGACAGTAGGAAAAAGTCTTGGATCATCAGTGCTTGCTTCAGCATCCTTGGTGATGAGTGCCTGGGAGACTGCCAGGAGAGCAGCAGGGCAGGACTAATTGCTGACGCTAACGAGTGCTGAAAATCCCTGGCTTTCCAAGTACAGCCAAGAAGGCTTTCCCCAGTAGGAAAGAGAGCAGGAGCAATCTCAAGGGCCATGGCAAGCAGGTAGTGACAAGCAGAGGTACAGGGAGGGTGGGTCAGTACTGGAGCCTGGAGGCTGCCTCAGAAGCTGTGTAAGTTGTTTGCAAAGCCAGGTGATTTGCCATTTTTACCTGCCCAGGTTTACTGCAAAGTGCCTGCAGCAGACCCAGCTTTACTTGGACTGCTGGCATGTAAAGCAGGCAGGTCACGCTGGAGCAGTTGTGGTTGAAGTTGCTTCTAAATGTGCTCCCAGCCCAGCCAGAGAGAAATTAGAATTTCACTGCCATTTCCTGTCAGGAGTCTAAATTTAGACTGTCCAAAGAACAGAAACAAATTTATGACCCAGGTCTCTCAGGAAATGACATTCAGAGTAGAAAAATAACTTTTATATAAGGTTGAGCAGGAGGACCATGAGAAGAAAAGGCTGTTGAACAGAATAAGGCAACTCCCCTATTAAAATGTCAGAACAAAGCTTTGCAACACCAGTTGCAAAGGGCTTGTAAACGTGCCCAAACTCGCCTTTACACAGCCCCGAGCACTGCTGCTCAGACTCAAAGGGAACCTGAACTGATAAGTGGATTGAATCTTTTGTTCTTTGTTTTCTGTACTTGTATGCCTGTTTTCTCTTATGCCCAAACTGACCCTGAAGTATTCCCACGGGGTTTAGTTGAACAGAAGCTGGAGCTGAATCAAGTAATTTATGGATTTGATTCCACTGAAAGCAAATTGCTTGGCATAGTTTTCCTACATGCAATATGCTCATTTTGCCCTGAGCACCTTTAAAGTGATGTGGTCTCTGCATTTAGGCTGTGAGGGAACCCACTCCTACCTGTTGGGGGGAAATGTTATCTGTGATTATAAGCTGTGCTTCAGTCAGCCTCAGAGTGGAGATCTTCCTTGGAAACCAAGGTACAGACATGTCCCATCAGAGGAGGGGCTGGTACACAGTGTTTCTTTGGACCACACCTCTGCCATGGTATGGTGTGGTGAAGAACATCATTCCTTGGACTTCCTTGTCTCTCCAGGATCAAATCTTTGCCCACCAAATACTAGCCTGTTAGTAAGAGCCCAGACGCACATTTCACAAAGTAAAGTTTATAAGACAATTCAGTTCCATCAGCTGCCAGCCAGTAAAAATGTCTTAAGACATTTTAGTGTTGCCCATGGGCAGTTCTGCCTTATTTGAAATCTGGGTGGGTGATCATAGGAAGCAGCTTTAAAGGATGGGAGTAGAACTGAGATTTTGTGGTTTAAAGTGAAAAACGTTTTCTTAAAACCAAACTGCTTATGGCAGTTACCTGAGTAACAAACATATCTTTGACAATGCCTGTATCTCTGTGAGATATCCTAAAGAAAGGTAAACAGCCTGTCCTGGACTCTCAGTGATGTTCTTGCCATTTGCTAACCAGGAGAATTCAACACATGAATTCCGAGTGCCTTCCAGTGGTTTCCAGCCACTCCCTGAGCCCTCAGCTTGTGGTTTTAATATTTTATTACAGGCTCTGTCAAAGCAGTGGAATTAGTGGTGAGTTGATAGCAACCACTGATCTACAGCATAGCCTCAGGAGCCATTTGCCCTTAGAAAATGTCTTGGTCTAAGGTTATTATTGCTGTACAGGAGCTGAATGTCTTCTAAGGGGTGGTGTTGGGTGTTCACTGTTAAGCAGCCACAGAAAAGAGTTTCTGTCTTTCCAAGCTGCTCTGTATACAGGTATATACAGGGGTATAAAGATGTAGTTTAGCCAAATGATCCAAAAATTTATCCAGTATTCAAGCAGCAGGATTTGGTGTTTGTTCACCAGCCATTTTTAACCCAAAGTTTTTGCAGTGTTTTCTCTGTGGTGAGGAAGTGAGACTTCAGGCACCTGTAACAGCTTTGCTGCTGCTCAGTGAGGAGTTGTCTCACAGCACCTACCTGGTAAACAGCTTTATTTATTACTTGGGTTTTTTTAGAATTGGGGGGGGTCTGTGTGTAACGTGTTAGCTCAGAAGCAAAACTGTAGTACAGAGATGAATTTGGCAATGCAGCCAAGATGGGCAATAACACCAGAACTCTCCAGACTAAGGTTTTTGGAAAATAACGCCAGAACTCTCCAGACTAAGGTCTTCCTTGATGGACAATGCTGTACTTAAACTGCTGCTTCTATAGCAGGACACTGTTGAATTTGTATAGATCTTCTCATGCAGCTTAATTTATAATAAAGGAAGTCTTGTACAAAATCTCAGTGAGCATGAAGTCTCTTTTGTTTCTAGTTCCCTGTAAAATGTTTCTAAGAGAGCAGAAGGAAGGAGTGGGGATGTTTCCAGTGTGATCCCAACACAGGGAGCCCAGCAGCAAGAATTCCTGGAGGAATTATTTCAGAATAAACTGCAACGTGACAAAGTGGGACAGCTATTCCAGAGTAATGCCAGGGATGTCATTCTTCTTGAGAATATGAATCCACAGGAAATCAAAGTAATTATTTTAAATATGTCTGCTTAAAAACACCCTTAGCAAGCCCTAAATAATGCTGATAGATTTTGCCCTTATGGGCTGAACAAGAAATCTCCTGAATTTCCATTTCACTCAGAGGAATTCTATTTACCTGCTGATTTTATGGGTATCCACAGCCAAGTTCAGCAACCACCCACACCCTGCTTAACTCCTTTGCCTGGTTTAAGGGAATGGCATCTCCTTGTTAACATTCTAATATGCTCTGGCTCTGGAAGCACACCCAGAGCTAGTCATTAATTCATATAATAAAAGCACCACTGTTTCCTTGGCAAAATGTCTTCCAGCCCCACAGAATGCCCTGCACGCCTTTAATAATTCTGCCTTCCAGTGCTCACTGGGGCTGAATCACCACTGTTAGGTCTGAGAAGCAGCTGGCTTAAGAGCTGCAGCCAGAAGTTAGAATTTCCCAGGGTCAACCACACACTGCTGGAAAGGGAATTCTGTAGCTCAGGATCATCAGCAGTCTTGGTTTGGTGCAACTTTGATAAGACAAAAACCCCAAACCAAACAAAAATAAACCCATCCTGCTTCAAAGCTATCTGACTAGCTCAGCAACATTTTCTCCATTGAGCTCTCGATTTTCTACAACACTTTTTTTCTTGCCTCAATTTACTGCTTCAGTGTTGCTGTGGAACATAAAGGGCAACATCCCTAAAAAAAAACCTTTTTCAGAAGGGCAATTGGCAAATTTTTGAACCATGCCATGACCATTATTGCAGTATTATTTGTCATAGAGTAAGCAGAGCAGAAAGAAAAAGCCACCCACTAGAGACTGGGTTTTAGCTTAAAAATTTATCTAATGACTTTTTACCACTCATGGGGTAGCTGTAAGCAAAGACTCAATCTCTTTTATTTCAAGGTGGCAGAAATACCTGTGCCATTAAAAAAAATAGCAAAGCAGCCTCAGAGGATATGGAACTCACAAGCATGCTAACATGAATTCAGTAAGGTACCAGCAGGCATCAAACTGGCAACACTGGTCTCACCATGGGATACAGCTCAGGATTTGCCCACATACTGAACAGGTTCCATCCACTCTGCTCATCTCTGCGTCGTGGTTTGTTGCTTGCAGGACTGAAAGCTAACACAGCTCTGTCCCCAGGTGCCACTGGCACAGGATTAGATTTAACTTCTATTTAATGGGATTTTATTTGTTTGGGAAAAGGATGTCTCAAGATGTTGGGTCATTGGGTTCAACCCAACATGTGAGCTGTTGCATCCCTTCCAAGTAAAACTCCAAGCAGTCCTGTCTTTTTCTGAAATAATAAATTCCTTATGGCAACATAAACTAGGTTATTTTTAGCAGTCAGTGTGTTCACACATCTGGGCCAGGGTAAAAGAAGGCCTATGCTTTCATCTCCTTCCAAGTAGCTTCTGAATCCATCAAATAACTTTCACTCAATTTGATAGATCTCAGAAAAAACCCTGGTAATCTTTAGGCAAGCAGGCAAATGGACAAGAGACAAAGACTCTCATAATGCTTCAAAAGCACAAAAGAGGTATTTTGAATGTTCCCAGTGCAGTAAAAGGTAGTCTCATGTCTTCTTTGACCTGAAGAAATATGCTGTGAGGAAATGCAGAGTTGTGTTACTGCTTCTGCTGCTCTCAAAATGATCCACCCAACTTTGCAGCAGAGCCTTAAGCGAAGATGGATGCAAGCAGTTATTCCCGTCATATCTATTGGACTAGTCTGGTATCAAAACAAACCTGAGCAAGCCCCTGCTGTGGATCAATTAATGTTACTATGTTTTTCAAAAGAAACTTCATTTTCCAGTTAGGTTACATTTAAGAGTATCATCTGAAACTCCTCAAGAGCTGGAAGTAAAATCTCTGGCTGCAGAGGCAGAGAACAAAGCTTCTCACTCATTATTCAAAGGCAGCACGTCTGCAAATAAAGGCTCTGAGTTTATAAGTAATTATAAATCTGTCTAGCTAAAACCAGAGCTCACCCAGAATGTTAGAGGAGGGAGAAAAAAAAGGTATTAGCTTTATTGATCTGCTCTGAGGGGGAAGCACAGAAAGTGCTGAGGTGAAACATTTAAATACAGCCTGTTCAGATATTTGAGTGCCTGTAAAATCTCTGACTGTGGCACTATGTTAAAAATTGTGCCCAAAAATAAAACCAATTAAGTTCTTAAGGGTGTCTTAGGCACTCTGCAGTAAAAGGAGTCTATTGTAGATGGGAAACTATCTTCAAATCCACTGGTGGGCCCACAGCCAGTAACAGACTCAACTCAAAGACTTAATCATGTAAAGAGACAAGTTTTTGTCTGATTGTCCTAATTGCAGAAAAGCCATGACACTTATAATGCCATTGAAGCCCAGTTAGGCACCTTTGTGCAGCCCATCCAACATTGAGGATCCCACAGAGTGCAATACAGCCCAGGGGCAGAGCTAGGCAGGTCTGGGGTCAGTAACCACAGTGCACAGCCTGACTCATCGTCACTTCACCTCCCCAGGTGCATCAAGAAATCCATTCCCTGGCTCCCAACCTTCAGCCTTGCTCTCTGGCCCTCTGCTGGGAATCAGGCAGCACAGAGGGATTTCCCAACTCCTCAGGGAGATGGTATGTAGCTTGGGAACATGTTCCAGATCTCATCCCTGCCTGCTCACACCAGGCAGGGCAGGGCAGGGCAGGGCAGCCCTGGATGGTTCTGTGCCTGTAAGCACAGATGATCCAGAGCAGCCCCTCCTGGCCTCCATCACCTGGCTGTTCCCACAGAACTCTCAGCAGGATATTCCTGCCAGTTCAGTTCACCTTCAGGGCTATCACATCAAGTCAGTGTTACAAACCTCCTGTATCCAAAACTAGAGAAAGGCAAGGCTTGCCCACATGCAGCTGATTACCAGAGCCCCACACTGACTCCCCTGCCAGAGCCACACCTGGCAAAGCTTTGGAAGTGAAAGGTTTGATCCAGAGCAGAGACAGACCAGCAGAGAACAGCCAAGACACATAAAGCCCATGGAGAGGAACTGAGGCACTTAATCTGTGGGCTTGAATGCACAGGCTATATCAGAACTGTCTTCCCACAAAGACAAACAGCTGATTAATCACCACGCCTTAATTACTACAAGTAAGAGGAGACAAACTCTGCTTCCAAGCCTAAACAGGCACAGAAAAGAGCTGTGATGAATGTTTAGGGGGGAAAAACACCCACACTCCAACCTGTGGATTGGCCCAAAGCATATTCTTGTTAAGAGCTCCCTTCTGAGGATGGTTTGAGTGACAGAAGGAAAGGCACAAAAGCATCCCTTGGGGTAGCAGGAATGCTGCAGAGAGCTGCAGGAAGGACAGTATTAATTCACAATGTCTCATTGGTCCTCATTGATTCTTCAGGCAGTCTGAAGCTGACAGCTTTTTTCCTCCTTTTTTCTCAGCCCTCCTATGCTTTTGCTGTGCAGTCACATAGGTGACTCATGCAAATGGTTTGCAGCTTACAGGAAACACTGTCTGTTCCTTACCCAGCTTGTGGCTGTTCAGTGCCCCTATTCTTGGCTCCCTTTCCCCTGGAGAGATGGCTTTTTCCATCAGCTTTGCCAGGGGTGGTGGTTCTCAGACACAAACCTGCAGCATGTGCTGCAGCTCTCACAAGCTGCTTCCTGCTCACCAGAAGATGCTGTGAGTGGCACGGAACAGGCTCCACACATCAGCCCTTCATACCAGCTGCATTCTCACTCCCTCCTGGACTCAGATACAGTGTTATTGCACACTGCCAAACAGCTGTCACACCCTACAACAAGCACACTTGCATCCCACTGACAAGTTTTGAAACTCATGTTTTAGTAAATCAAAGTGTTGTAGAATGGGAAAAATACTAATGACATCACATGGCATCATTACTGCACTCAGATAAATCAGCAACTGCCATCCCCTTCCCTGTTGGCTTTGGACCAGCAGTAGAAAAGCCTTTCCATCTTACAGAAAATGGGAGTGATTTAGTAAAATTGCCCCGATCTCATGATTTTAGAGGGACTGCATTTTCATGAACCATTCCCAAGTGAAATCTGTGTCCAAGGAATGGTGGTGAAATAATCAGGCTACTAGGAAAGACAGGAGAGAGGGAAACAAACAGCAAACAGCCAGTTCTCAAACCCTGCTAGTGCAGGGGAACGTTACAGATGCCATGAGAGTGGAAAATTGGGGAGAGCATTCCCAGGACATGTAACACTGTGCCAACACCGCATGCCCAACATGTGCACTCACAGCCAGGCCTGTCTGCTGAGCAGGACAGACAGCTGCTAAATAAAGCATGGCAAGAATCTGAGATTAAGTGAAACAGCAAAAAGTTGATATTTCCATTTTTCTTCCTTTTTGATTGACTAGAAAAAACAACAAATACACAGGCATCTGTGTGAAGTTGACGCAAGTGCTCCATGTGTCTGTAGTACATTAATTTTGAAACTTTTCAAACCAGTATATCCAGTTACTACCACTTTCAGTGCAAGAAACACTGGCCCTTTTGATACCTCCCTAGACAGAAATTTCTCAACAATTTCCCCAAGCAAGGGCCTTCTGTTATAGCTGCAGTCCCATTCACCCAGGTTCCCACTCAACTTACCCAAAACTCAGCAAAACTTCCCAGATCTGAGAACCTGGGATCCTCATTCCTTCCTCCTGTTTTGGCTCCCCTGTACCTTTCTCTTAGCTTCAACATAAGGGACCCTAAAACTCTAATGAACAAACACTGGAACACATCTTGTATGAGGGTACCAAACATCTCAAGGATATCAGTAAAGATACAGGAACATGCTACAAATGCAGATAGAACAAGGCCCAGTGCCTTGCTAACCTGAAGTATCTCTTATCCATCATGCTACTAAACTCACTATTTTTATAGTGACTCTGTCACACTGTCAGTCTGTCACACTGTCACAGACTCTGCCCTTGTTTTCTTAATACTGAATTTTTTAACCTGTGCTAGTAGCAATTGTATTTGGTGGCATAGTAACAGAAAACAAACAAGCACCCCCTTTTTTGAAAAGCAAGAGAACTAACCATGTTCAAGGGCAAAACCTGGAGCAGAAGGCAAGTAAAGACCTACTTACTGTACTACCTGACCCACAGAAGGTTTTAAGGAGAGCTCTGACCAATGGGGAGAGCTGTTCATCTGTTTGATCTTTTCCTTACACACTTCCATCTTTCTCTTTTGTTGACCAGTGCTGAAAATGCAAATGTCTCCTTTACACCCATCCACCCAGAAAGGAGAGAGTCAGTCCATTCCACATAACTTGTCTTTTCCTTTCAAGACTGGGCCAGCATTGCATATTCATTACCACATTAAAAACACTTTGCCTGAGGCCTGCATTTCTTGCTGTGCTGTAATGAGTTCAAGACCCCAGCTGTCTGCTTGGGGATTTAGAACACAGATATTTAATAGTAAATTATAAGGCAGAATATTTCATTTTACTTTTTTCTGCTGAAGTAGCACATTTATAATGGTACACTACAGCCACTAAATAAAGATGGGGAGAGCATTTCTTTCTGTTCAGATAACACAATCTCTGGGTTACTGTGGTCTGGCTGGAGCCAATTCAGTTTCTGGATGCTGATCTCTGCTTTTAACCTATTACTGGATCTCCCTAATGCTACATCTCCCACTACAGTCAAATAACACATTGGAGCAAGCTGTAATATATTTCTAGCACTATCCTAACAGCTTTTAACAAGGCCTACACAAAGCAGAGCTGCTAATAAAACCAAAATGCTCTGCAGTTAATTCTTGGAAGCTTGCCACTGAGATCCCACCAACACTACTTCAGAGACATTGGCTTTATAAAGCTCAAACCCTGCTTTCATCTAATGGAAGGGCCCAGATCCACATCCTGACAACACTTCACAGCTCTTGGCTCCCTCTGGGTCCTCTGACAATCTATGAAACATGTGTAGCATCACTTCCCAACTGGGAACTCTTTTAAAAACTACAGCATTCTAGAAGGAACAGCAGCATAATTATTATTTTTCTAAGTAGTACCAGATGTGTTTAAAAGCCACAAAGATAAACAGGAGGGGAAAAGCTGCATACTTTGAATTAAAGCTAGTAAGAGCATAAACAAGGCCCTCCAAGAGCCACAGGCTGACAGATCTGCTTATTCTTTTTTCCTCATCAAATCTCTTTCCTACTTGAAGTTACATAAGCATGCACCACCCCAGTTGCCATGCCAGGGCAGAACATGTTACAGGAAAAAGTCTACTTTTCCTCCAGAAAAGCTCCTAGAGTCCCAGTATCTCAATTACCATGAAATCCAGGAACCACCACATTCTGCTATGCTACCTCACCTCACTGCAATGGGAGGCAGACAGGAACAGTCTTGGATCTCTTATGACAACAACCTCATCCTCACAGGAACCACAGTCCTGCCCTTGGACATTCTGCTTTGCCTTATTTCTTTCTGTGTGCTTATCCCCTGAAATTATGGCTAGTTTGGGTTGCTAGTGCTCTGACAGAAATACAGAACTGAGCAACATCAGAATGAGACATAGATGTGAACAGGAAAAAAATAAAAGAAAAAACAGGAGAGGAGGAAGTTTTTCCTGTGACTGCTTGTGCTTCAAATAATCTTGTCCCCACACTGCTATATTAACACTGCTATATACAGAATAGCTTCAAAGATGTTCAACTAAAAAGCTCTGATCCTGCCACTTACCTGATGAAACAGAACACTCCTTCACCAGCAGCAAGACATCACCAGTATAATGTTCTGACTAAACTCCTTTCATTTCTGCTATCTAATTTTACCTACACCTCGACAAGCAGAGCAATGCTTCAAATTCTGAGAACAGAAAATCAATGTCCTTCTGCTCAGGATATTGTTTTTGTTGGCTTTACTCCTTACTCCAGCCTTTAGGTTAGAACCTAGAATAAACACACCAGTACTTCAGAAGGGCAGAGAAGGATTATAACCATACACTCCCTTAGCATATCTAACAAAAACTAGAAGCCCTTACTAGAACCAATCCAGTGACTAACAGGTGCCCAGAAACAGGAAGGAAAAACTGTTTGAAGACATTGCTTGTTTTTTATTCATTTTCAAGACATGATTATTACAACATTTAAATCAGGTAACAGCATCAGTTCAGGGACTGCCCACTGCAATGCCTAGAAAGAGCCCAGAGATTACAGACCATCACCTCTTGAGTGGAAACATTCTCCTTTATGGAATATTCATGGCCAACAATGACTTTCCATCTCCTGCTTGAAGCCAGCAAATCCTTCCCCCAACAGGAAGGAGTGGAGTTCACAAAAGGCTTCTCAGCCTTTTCAGCACAGATTTATTCCCCATTATGAATGCAACCACAGAAAAGCCCCCACCAAATTACACTGACTTCCCACATGAAAAACAGCACTAACACTTCAGCCAGCATGTTCCTACTCAGAGCCCATAATCACATGCCTCAGGGCTGTTCTTCAGATACAGCTGGAGGTAGTTTTTGTATATTTGTGGGTCAGTTATTGTAGCCTTGATAGCAGGGTCCTCCTTCATGGCCTCCATCCAGCGTTGGAGCTTTGGGGTGTGATTCAAAGAGCTACAGGAAAAAGGAAGAGACTGAGTAACGCAAATGGAAAATTCAGAGGGCATCAAGGAAACAAAACAGCTTGAAAAGTTCCATTTTACTACTTTCTCTGTCTCAGTACAATGTCCAGTTTAGAGCAGGATGCTTCCCCAAAACTGCAACACAATACAAGCTTTCTTCAGCAGCCCCCAAGAGTGGCCCATTGCTGCAGGGTACACCAGGAATATTGATGCTGAGGCACTTCAGAACACACCAGAAGCCAGGCAAAGTACTCACTCCTTCAGCTGGAATGGTTCCAGACGTTCAAACCACGGCCAGATCATGTAGTCAACCATTGAGACTGAGTCCCCACCATAAAACGCCGTGTTGCGTTTGGACAGAACCTGGGAAGGGTGAGAGGTGTCAGCTGCCCTCAAGGAAAAGTGCAGCAGAACACTACACAAAAAGTGTAGTGGAAGGCAGGCACACTACAGGGATCAGTGAGCAAATGAAGGAGATACAGTACATTTCTCTTGTGCATACAGTATTAGCAGAGTCAGTATAGTTAAGATTAATACTATAGTTGCTATTTCACAAACTCAGCCCAGCTCCTCTCCAGAGGTTCAAAATCTGTCACAAAATATGAACCACTAACAAGCTGCAGCATGTGCACAAACAAAGAGTAGCTTAGCTCAGAATGTTTGTGATTTCTTGCTTGTCATAAAACATAAACGGCACAGACCAATCAAACACAGCAGCAAACATTCATTTCTTGAGCAATAAATCCAGCTAAATTAATCATTCTGCTAAATTAGAGCACCATTTTAGCAGGGACTCTCTTCCCATGGCAGCTGAGGCCAAGTGGTGTCAGGGAAGGATTTCTAACAATACATCTCAAACTGCATTTGATTCCAGGTGCAAAGGCAACAGTAAGCAAGTGTAACTGACACCAGGAAGAGATCCTTCTCACAGCTCAGCACAGAAAGCATGCAGCAAGCTCTCCTGTTACATTTATGACTCTGATGCTCTTTTAAGTGCCATGGTCATCCAAGTTTAATATGCTTTAAGGACCCTCCAGAGCCTGTTCTCTTCTTTCATTAGATTAGTGGCTCTATATTCATTAGTGGCTTTATTTTCGGGCACTTTGGTGTTTTAAAGGTGGAACTCAAAAGAACTTTACACAACTTGGTTTTTTTTGAACACACACCCCCTATACACTCACATGGCATTTATTCCCTGCCCATAACCCCCATGATCTAGTAGAAATCTTGAAGCAGCCCTTCAGGAGCTGTTTGAGCTCCCAGGTGTCTGGCAGAACACAACCAGCAGCCGCAAAGGGGCAGCGATGGGAACACAGCCCCCTCTGTCGGGCAGCAGAAATCGAAATACAGAAGTATTCCAAAGTACTTCCCCTCTGGAATATCTCTAACAAACTGAGGGAAGTTTGCATGGC
Source organism: Zonotrichia albicollis (assembly GCF_047830755.1). NCBI lineage: Eukaryota > Metazoa > Chordata > Aves > Passeriformes > Passerellidae > Zonotrichia > Zonotrichia albicollis. The sequence continues at coordinate 39,114,951 of NC_133825.1, read as the reverse complement.
TCTCTTTCAGCCTCTCATTCACAGCTGACCATCAGCTGCTGCTGTGAAATCATTCAGGGTATAGTAAAATAGAGACAATGAAGGAACAGCAAGTTGTTTCGTAGTATTAATCAAGCAGGAAGAAGGTCAACCCTTGGCTAATGTTTAATACATCTGTATTTCAGGGAAGTGAAACACACAACTTCCCCCAGGAACTTGCCATTTGCACTACTCCAGGCTCAGTCTGACCAGATGGACAAGACAGGACAAGACTACCCTGGAAACAATTGTGTTTTGGCAGCCCAGGGGGATGGGAAAGCAGAATGCACCAGACTGTCAGGAGAACTAGGAAAGAATTAAAAGGTTATTGGCAGCTTTGCACCAGAGCAGAAATACTCTGTTCTTCATTGATCTACCCAAGTATTGGCTGTGGATGCTAAAGACAGAAGGAATGGATTCATGACAGAGACAAGTGCAACAGCTGTTCAGATTAGCCAAGAACCATTACTGACACAGACTGTCAAGTGGCTAACACAGCATCAAAGCCACCTGACACTTCCTGGAGCTTCACTGAAGTTGCATTACACCACCACGGTCCAGGGCTGGATTTCTACAAAGCACACATTACATTCTGCTTCCACCCACCCCCAAAGACAAGCCCTAGAATGAGAAAGATTTTGTCATCACCAAGATATCTGCACTGGTTGGGTTCAGCACAGATGCTTTTCAGCAGCTCAGACTCTTCAGCCCTTGTTCTTAGTACATGCTGCAAGGTCTCCTTCACTTAGAGCAGAACAAAGACATCCAAGACAACTGCAGTGGTTGTTCAAATTCAAAAATCTCTACAAACCTACACAGTTTTTATCATAAGATAAAGTTGAGTTTGTTTAGTTTAGCTAGTTTTGGTCCCTGAAATTTATTCCAATGGTTCCATTGTGCATCCTGGGCTGAGGGTAATAAATTGAGAGACTGGTTCTTGTGGTAACTACCAACTAAATGAGAAGTCTACCTCCAAATGCCACATCATGAAAGGAAAAAAGGGAACATATAAAGGCTGGCAATCTCCTCCTTATCATGAAATACTCTCACCTCTTCAAGTTTGCCAAACTTTTCAGCAATCTCTGCTTTCAGTGCAGTGGTGTCCTGTCCATCTTTGACTGCCAAAACATGCTTGAAAAGCAAGGATGTTATCTATAAAAAGGAAAGCATAAAGTTTTAAATGCACCGATTACAAGAATATAAGTTAGTCACTCAAAACTTATAATGTTAACTTAGATGTTAAGATCTTCAATGAAAATTAAATCTTAAGAGATTTGACATTAAAGAGCCACATAAAGTCCATTGATTAAAATCTTCTATATTTCATAACAGCAAGCAAAAGCCTAGAGGAAGAATTAACACAAACAGTAATGAATTTTAGTCATGTAATAAGAAGAGGATAGTGAAAAATGTTTTCCATCTGTGCATTTTCTTTCTTGCAACACACTTCCCTCTTTCCATTTGGCCTATTTACAAAGACCTGTTGTAAATACACTCTCCCTTTTATTCTCCTTCTTTGTCCACATCCTTTGCATCTTCTGTTTCTTTCTCTCTTGTCTCATGTCCATGTGACTTCTTTCACTTCCTAGACTCCTCAAATCACATGCTTTGTATGTTTGAATGTACAAAGAGGTTAATTCTAGTCAGCCAGCTCCAACCCCAAATAAGAGCCAAAACCAGCCTCCCTACACAAGTCCCACGTTTACAGCCATGTGCCATCTCCTGTCATGGTTTTAGGCTCTCTCAGACAGGCACTTCCCACATCCTGCAATCACTCAGTACTTCCTACAGAAAAGATCAGAATAAAATACAGCAATTGTCACTCCCCAGGTCTCACATATTTGACTGGTTTGGTCTGCTAACCTTTGTTCTACTGCAGGATGCTCAAAACCCTATCTCAGTCATACAAACTTTCACTTGCTTGGATGCCTTCCTGCATCCATCCTTGCACATAATTCTGGGAGCAATTCAGAGACACAGCAGATTGTACGTGCTCACAGCAAAAGGCCCCAAATATCCCCTCTGCTTATTTAAATGTTCATCTCAGACACAAAACCTGCCTTCAAGGTTGAAAGCAACATCAGCAACAGAGCTGTAGTTTTTGGTGCAATGGTGAGGTCAGAAACAGTTCCACTCTGATCACACAGTACCTTTGAGAAGTCTTCCAAGAGCATCTTCTGACAAGCTCGCTCATAGGGGTCTGAAGGCATCAGCTTCTTCCCTGGAAATGCTTCATCCAAGTACTCACAGGTGATTGGGGACTCCCAGATCAGCTGGCCTTTGCTGGTCTCCAGAACAGGAACCAGCCCAGAGGGGTTCTTCTCAAAGTACCAGTCAGGTTTGTTCTTCAGATTGATGTTGATTACTTCATGACTAAAAGAGCAAAAGAAACAAGACCCAGACAGGCTCAGTTCTGCTCCAGTCCACCCCATACCCCACACCTCTACAGTTCAATAATTGAGAGGCTCAACCCTCAAGCCCCTGTACTCCCCTGTTTTCTTTGAAGCTGTTTGCAGGACTAATCCTTTGACACAGAAGTACTGCCACACTTTGCTGGAGAAAGCACACACTGACTTGCAATGGGTTATCTGCAGACTGAATGCATGTCTTTTACTATCTTAACAAGCACTCAACTACCAGGCTAAAAACAAAGATTACAGCTCAGCACACTTACCACATGTGAGTTCAGGTGCAGTCTAAGAAGAAGCTGACTGCAAATGAGCTACACCCCAATTAAGAAATGCACTTGAACCTTAACCTGCCATTACACCAAAGAACAAATCAGGAGAGCATCCTTCCTGCTTATCTTCCCAACTTATGGCCTCATAAGGAACAACTGCTTAGGGCAAAGGCAAATAAATATTGATTAAAAAAAATATATGGGAAATACATCTATATAAAAAAAAACCAAAAAAACAAACAGAAGTTATATGCTGACTTGTATGTGTGACCCAAGACAATTCCTATTAAGCCCAAAGGTCAGCTAAATACAGCTGAGCCTTCAAACAACTGAGTAGTTACCAAAAGGCAACTATCACATCTAGGTAGCCATAAAACCCCTCCAAAATCACTATGCTACAACAAACCTTCCAGCTCCAACATCAATCCAAAGACACTAAATAAAAACAGAATTAAACTGACCCAGAAGTTTTATTGCATCTACCCTTCCAAAATCAAAACACCCATGTAAAAAACAAAATGAACTAACTCAACCCTCACTTTCAAGAGACCTGTTAGCATTCCCCATTCCAACATGAACTCCCAGCCCTGTGCTGGTTCACAAACCACTGGTAGGCCTTGGACTTGGCAGAGCCACAAAAGATGGAAAAAATTGTTAATTTTCATTTGTACCTGAGGGAGATATTAGACCCCATTCAAGAACGCTGAAATGGCTATCTTGAAAAAGAAACAAACACAAGCACTGAATTTTGTTAACTAACTACAGGAAAGATACAATGTTATAGCAACACGGTACATTTCCTTTTTAAAAATGTCATTCACGCTCTAGTGTGTTTTGTTAGGCAGTGACACAACAGAAACAACTCCAGAATTTTCACAGCCACTCACATCAAAAACAAACAGTGTTTGCTATGTCTCTACTCAATTTACTCAGTGCAAAAATTATAAAAGAAAATCAGCTAGGGGTTCTTACTTTGGGCCTTTATGCAGCTGCTTTCATACACACCCTACTCGTTCAAGCTCCAGAGCAAAACCACGCACAGAAGCCTGTTCCCAAGCAGCTCGTTCAGGGATGTTTAATTTAGGAAACAGAGGAAGCCAGGCCCGCCGCTCGCTCCGGAGCTCACCTGATGCCCTTGGCGCGGAGAACCAGGCGCGTCCGCTGCGCGTAGGGGCAGAAGCGCATGCTGTAGAGCCGGATCAGCCCCGCGGGCACCGGGCCCGGCGCCGCGCTGCCTACGGGGAGAGCACAGGGGCTGTGACCGCCGGCCCTGCCCCAGCCCGAGAACCCGAGATCCGTGCCGGGCCCGCGGCGCTTACCCTTGCCCAGACTGCGGGAGTGATCGCCCGACATATCGACACGGCGCGATGGGCTCCGCTCTACGACGGCTCCGATCGGCGACGGCCTCTCCGCAGCGCCCGGCCCATGGCCGCAGGCACCGCCCGCCGGGGGACGGGTGTGCAGCCCCGCCTCTCTCCCTGCCTCCCTTCCCTCCCTCCCAACTCCCTCTCGGCCCCCGAGAGCTCCGCTGCCGCTGCTGACGCCGAGAGCTGCTCGGTGGTCCCTCCCTGAGGTGGCCGCCCGCCCCACGCAGCAGTGACAGGGACAGGCACTGCTCAGCTGCTCTCCCTCCGCCCGCCGCACGCAACAGGGACAGGGACAGGCACTGCTCAGCTGCTCTCCCTCCGCCCGCCCCACGCAGCAGGGACAGGGACAGACACTGCTCAGCTGCTCTCCCTCTCTCCCTCCTCGTTTACAAATAACTGCACAACCAGCTCCAGCATTCCCGTGGCGATAGCACACTCACGGCCAAACTCCACCTCACGGGCCTGCTGAGGTACAGGGTTCCCCTCAGTGCCTCCTCCTGCATCACCTACCACCCTCCAAAGCCCCATCCAACCCCACCTTGATGGTAACAAGAAGGGTTTATCTCTCCTGCAGCTGTCCTGCTTCATGATAAAAATCCCGAGAGGAGAAAATAACCCAGCAAACAACAAAGCATAGCAGAAGTTAAATCTAACTTAATTACTACAGTGCAGTTATAGGATTCATGCTTGCTTCTGCAAACATCTTTGTGGGAACATCAGTGTGTGCATAGAGCAAAAGAAAGAACCAAAGGACAGATTGAAGTCTTCTCCATCCCTTTGCTCCCTCTTCAGTTGAGACTAGGGCCCCAGGGCCTTCCTTGTACCAGCTTTCCTTGAAGTATAAAAATGGAAATGGAGATGCTTTCCTCTCAATGATTTTCATATATTCACACAGTGTCCAAGTTGATTTCTGACCACAGAGGTAAAGTGATTCCCGTCCCGTGGCTCCACACACCAATCTTCAGGTTGGCACTGTACATTTATTGAAACAGCACATTTGTAGGGACACAGCTCTTGCCAAAGGGAAAATCCTGGCCTTCCTGGCAGTGCATACTCCTCTGTGAAACCCCCAGGTTAACAGAGCTTTCTCCAGTCCCATCAATGAATCCATGTTTACACAGGGGACAAGTCCTACCTGTTTTGGTTTGGTTTTATCACTGAAGTTAGGCCTCAGACACCAGGTTACAAAGACCAGTATTTTCTGTGGAGATCTCACCTGCAGAAAAACACCAAGATGATCACTAGTAACACAACCAGGACCTTGACACCATTATCCATTGTAATGGAGGAACATGATTTTTGTTGAGTCACTGCTGCTTCATTGTGTATATATTAAGCAGCTCAGCACAGAAGGGGAGTGGTAACTTGTTGCACAAAAGTTTGCCACACCCTAGGCAAACAGAACCTGTACATAAGGTGCTCTTTGCCAACAAAACAATTTCTCCAACCATAAAAAAAAACTCCAGCTGTGTTAGAGGACATAGTCTTTATTCCTCTAAGTACCTATCCTTAGTAAAGATTCAGCAGAATTTTGTGTGATGAAAATAGAGAAAATTAATTTGAAATTTCTTATAGCAATTATGAAACACACAGGCAGTCTGCTAACCCACAGCCTGGAGAAGGCATGTAGGAACTCAAACCAGCATCACAAGACCCACATGCTGCAATAGGCCCTCAGAAGTACCAAAGAAAATAAACTCACTTCCTCATTCTCTGCTGGTGTTGGCTGACACACAGAGTGCCTGTAGAGACAGGAGGTGAGGAATAGGCTTGTCCTGCTGCCTCTGGGCAGAAGTGCCATTCTCCATGCATTGCCCTCTAGCACTGTGAGTGCACACCAGAATGGCAAAACTGCACACTGCCACTGTCCAGGGAAGTTACAGCAAGTTAAAACAAAAAAACACACTATAAATAAAAATCCTCCCTTAGGAAAAAAAAATCTATTTTTTAAATACTTGGAGGTTATTACTGTGTCACCAGGCTAAAAGCTTCAAGTACAGAGGGAAAGGCTGCAGGTGTACTTTCTCTTTTTTTCTGGGGAAAACTTCTCCTCAGCTCACTCTGAAGCTTCGGGAGCTTTATTGCACAGAATCCAAGAAGAACTTTTGTACCTTGTGGAATTACAGAATCATCAAGGTTGGAAGAGACATTCAAGACCATCAAATCACCCCTAAACCACATCACCCAGCAGCAGATCCAGACCACTCTTGAACAGCTTTAGGGATGGTGACTGCAGAAAGACATAAGACACAACGGGAAAATAGGTACAGCTGTCCTGCAAAGAGACAGGCAGATGGCACTGGATGAGATGCAGGGACATGCAGGGTGACCAAGAGATGGAACCCACAGACTCTCTCCCAAGGCTGATGCGCTCCCACACTTGATCCAGCAGCAATGATTGCCCAGGTGAAAGGGCACAGATATCAGTGGCTCAGGGGCAGAACTACCCCAGCCTATTAACAATAAGAGCTGCAACAACAGCCCTCACACTTCTTACGGCTCAGGTAAGAACCAATGGCCCCACCTTGGTTCTTAAATACCCGCCCGTGCTCATTGATTGGCTGGCGCAGGGGCGCGGGCCAATCAGCTGCGTGCTCGGAGCCGGGCCAATGGTGGGCGCCGTTGCTGTTGCCAGGGCGCGGGGGTCCCGCGGCGGCGGCGGGCATGGCGGAGGGGCCCGGCGCGGAGGGAGCCACCCTGGAAGTGAGGTGGGGGCGGCCGGCACCGCGCCCACACGCTCCTGAGCCCGCCTGGGGGGCGCCGTGCCCTCAGCTGTGCTCAGCCCGCGGCGGCCCCGTGAATTGGGCGGTCAGACAGGGAGGGGAGGCTGCCCTGTCGGGGTCTGTCAGGACAGCGCGGGGGCAGAGAATAATCATGGGCACGGATGGCAGGATCACGGAATGGGGCGGCCCAGGGGACCTCAGTGGTAATCTGGCCCAAGCTCACTGCTCAGGCAGGGTCATCCCAGAGCATGGTGCGTGGGATTACATCCACACGGTTCTGGGAGAGCTCCAGTGAGGAGACTCCACAGCCTGTCTGAAAAAACCTGTTCCAGTGTGTGGTCACTCGCACAGTAGTTACCTATCTGTCTGTCCGTCTATCTATCTATCCGTCTATCTCTCCATCTATCTATCCGTCTGTCTATCTATCTCTCTCTCCCTACATACCTACCTGTCTCTAAACAGCCTGAACCCTTGTCCCCTTAGGCCTTTACTGGATGTATAAGAATGATAAATTGGACTGTCACCCCCATTAATTTATCCCTACATACAAGTTTTCTAAATTCCGTTTTACCTCCTCAAACAGAAGTTAGGAATACTTCATTTCCACTGATTCAGAGCTAATGTTGCAGAAAAGCACATTAGCTTTTAGTAAGCGTGTTCAAACAGGTCTCGTGTGCCGTGACACCCCATACAACCTGTTTTTGTATGAAGGAAGGCCCAGAAAAACATTGGCAGCTGGAATGTCTCCTCTGTTGCCATGGCTTTTAGCTCATCTCCACAAGCACATCCTCAGGGCTCCCACTCCTCTCTGGCTCCACTTGACTCCTATGTAGCAAAAGAAGTCTAGAGCAGAAATTCCTCAGAAAAGATAATAGGAAGTTATTGCTGGGAATAAATTTATCTCAAGACCAGCAATTTTAAAATGTTCCTAAGTATGAGAGTGCTGAGGCTTTAGTACCATCTTCTCTGAAGAGTACAAAGGATCAGCAACTGAGCTGATTTTATGACTGATTTATGTTTGTGAAAGGAGCATAAAAATATTTCTGGTCATTGCAGAGAACAAAAGTCCTTCCCAGTCAAATTGTCTGATTTGGAAGAAGAGAAGAGATGGGATGTTTCTGAATAACAGTTCAAATTATTCAGAGGGAGGATGCTAACAGCAGTGTTGTACACAGAGGGTGTCTCTTACACTGCTGGAGCTTTCCTGCCATGGTACCAGCAGGCTGAACTGACATCCTCACTTGGTGGTAAATGCAAATCCCTTTGGTAAGACCACCCTGTTTGTCCACACACTTTTTCAAAAGTAAAAACATCTGCAAGCAGTTACAAATTTGTTGACATTTGTAAGCTCATAAACAGAGTCCTCCTCAGTAATTTATTTCAGTCCTTGTGTAACACATCCTTTTACATTCCAGACTTTTACCGTGTTAAAGTACTGGAGTCTTTAAAGCAGAACAGTGCTCCTGGTTTGCTTCATATAAACAGAAGCTGTACTTTTATATCTTTTATGTGTATGAGATGAACTATGAAAGTGCAAAAAAGTTAAGTAAACACAATTGGGTCCCAAGTACAGATCCTACCCATGCAGTTCTTTCAAATAAAGTTACACCCTCTGCTGGGATATGTGAAACCAGAGCCTGTGAACTTGGCTGACTTTATTTTTAGTGAACATTGAAAGAAATAAAAGCATCTCTCCATGTTCTTATGCCAGTTCTTTGTGCATTTTGTGACTATGTTTTTGGAAACAGTGAACTAGTGACTCATAGTACCAGATCTTAGTTGTTGTGGTTTTGCAACATTGGTATGAGGATGAGTCTAACAAATCCCAGTCATCAATTCAGTGTAACTTAGGCTGCAGCATTCCCTTTTGCACAGCATTTTGAGAAATTTGTGTCTGATTCACGTTTTAACATTCAGTTACTCTGTTTGCAGCTGGGTTCAGGGGTTCTCAAACAAGAACTTGGCCTTTATCAACAATGAAACTGTCTGCTACCCTTGTGGTAATTACATCCTCTTCCTGGACATCAAAACAAAGAAGACAAGAGCAGTGCAGTGTCAGAATGGCCAGGTGGGAGCCTTTGCAGCAAGTGCCAGCAGCCAAGTGGTGGCTTTTTCTGACCGGCGGCTGAATCCCCTCATACACATCTACACTTTTCCAGAACTGAGAAAACTGACAGAGTTAAAAGGTAGTGATGTGGTAACCCTCATCATCATCATGATTATTTCATTAAAACAGTACTTTAATCATCAGTTTCTGAAGTTGTGGGGCCTTCTTATAACATTTGAAAACCAGGGACAGTTTGTCCCTGTCACATGTCCTGTCTCATGAAGAGATTCATGGAAAGCAGTGCAGGGAATTTTCCAGGGAATAGGGAGGAATATGACCATACATAATGAAACTAATTTAAAAGGAAAAGAAAAGAAGTTAAATGGAATTAGATTTAGGAAAATGTAGTCAGAATAAGCAATAAAATAATACTGCAGTAGACTCCCAGTCAGACTGCTGAAAGCCATATGAGAAATCCAGAATGTGAGGGATGAGGGTTCTTGCAGTTAAACTTTGGAGTCCAGGTTCTAATGTATGGTTTTGCCTGCTTCATGTAATTACTCTCCTTGGTTTAGTAGCTTACCCTATTCATGTTTCAGTTCCCTTGCCATTTAAATAAGGATCATGATGCTTGCTTTTTCATGTATTTGAATAAAATTATGACTGTGAAGGATTTCATGGGACATGGGGAAAAATACTTTACAATTTCAAGGTATTATTGGAAAGGAAATTGAAAAAATTCCAAGCAGTGATACATAGGGAGCATTTTTAAGATCAAATCAAAAGAATAATCTGCAGTGAACAAAGAAATCAAGGGCCTGAAGAATATTTAAGGAGTTAAATGGATATAAAGGAAGTGAGAAGAGTATCTGTGGTATTATAAAATAAAGTCTGGGACAATCAAAGACCATATTCTTTATTTTTACATTTCAGGTGATGCTCAGCTGGACTATACCTTACTTGCATTAAGTTTTAAAGGCCCATATCTGGCCAGTTACTCTTCAATCCCAGAGTTTGTTCTTTCAGTATGGTAAGAGTAAAAAACCAAAATTCTCTTATACCATTTGTATTTAATTCATATTTTTGTGTGACTACTGTTTTAGCACAGATTAAGCTATGAAGGTTGCCTTCATCTCTTTTTTTTTCCTGACTGATCATTGTCTGCAAACTTTCTGAACAAAAAATGCTGTTTATTTTCTAGTATTAGTAGACACTAGTCAAAATAGCTGTTAGTGGTAGCAAAGTTATCTTTTGCCTTCTTCAAAATTTTGGTTTTGGAGTGCTTCCAGAGCCTTCAGCATCAGTTAATTATCTGTTCACTGTTGGAGGGGGAGCACCATGCTGGTTGTGGAGGAAAGTTGCCTGCTGAAAAGAGGAGAAGGGTTCTAAAGCTGGTTGGCACTGGTTTGTCCCCCTGGACTGTTCAGTGGTCCTCTTAATTACTTTTGCTTGATCTTAGTTCTGGCTTATAATTTTGCTCAGTGATTACACTAACTTGGATCACTGGGTTAGATCATAATTTTCTGCTCATTGATGTGAAGTATTATATAATGCAGTGCAGATACAGAAAGGTAGAATATTTAATATTTTAATTGTACTATAAAATATAATCCTGCTCTTGCCTTCATTGCCAGCAAGCTCCCATTGACTGTGGAGTCTGAGCACTTCAAAATAAATGTGGAGGGTGGAGTAGGAGAGAGGCAAGTGAGGACATGTAAGGAACAGTCTGTATAGTCCCATTTTACTGATGATCTTTTCTTGTACAATTATAAGTGAAGATGCAGAAACTTCTGGAATTTCAGAATTTGAGTAATGAGAGTAGATACTATTAGAGATATACTAGAGTATATAGAGAGTAGAGAGTATATAGAGAGTAGAGAGTATATAGAGAGTAGATACTATTAGAGTAATGAGAGTAGATGCCCCTTCTTTATCCCTTCTGAAGAAGAATAATGTTTTCTGTGATCCTACACAGTAGTTCAAGAAGGATATCTATGCATATCACACTGGAAACCAGCAAAGGCTCACTGGCCTGACAGCTGACACACTCATCCCCTACAGCAGAAGTAACATACCTGGTCCAGTGTGTTCATTGTCTGCTCTGAAACAAAGATGCACTATCCTGAAAGACTTCTCTAGATTATTCTTAAAACCAGGAATACCTAGAAGTGTTTAAATGCTTTAAATTAGTAGTAATTTCCAGGGCCAAACAATTTTAACCAGTTTGAATCAGCGTGTTACAACTATCAGCAGGTAATTGTCATAAAAACCATCCTAAGTCACAAAGAATTTAGTAACAAAATACAATTACATTAGAATATTAAGCTTAGAATGTGCAATAATTTGAACAGAGGTGTGTGAATTTACTGTGAAATCCGGATCTTCATTTTTGTGATTGGATTATATTATGTATTCATTGAAGATCTATGTGTGTATAAAGGTCAGAAGTCACAGTGTAGAGCATTAGATGTCATGACTATATGACAATTGCACAGCCCCAGTACTTTAAGCAGCTAGTTTGGAATCAGAGGTGTAAGAGATGTTTAGAAAGATGTCAGTCTCAAAATATAAAGAGCTTGTGGATAACTAAAACTGACTTTCATCTGAGATATTTTATCCCTAATATTTATTCTTTGCTGTTCAAAGGAGAAACTTAATGTCAGATTCCTTTTCAGATACATGTTTCACCATAGTTTCAGATCTTAGTAAATTTTCTGCTATAAAACCCTGTTGGCATTATCTGGTAGGTATGAGACAAGAACATGCTGACAGATCTTTAGAAAGCAAGATAAGCTGATATCTGTAAAAGTCAGAATTGCAGTTTATAGCTTCCCGTAATTTTAATGAGGGCAACTGCATATGTGTGAATAATTCCCATTTTTTGCATATGCTATAAATGTTAACCATTGTTTGCTTCGTGATGGTTTCTGTGAGTGAATTTTTTACAGCCAGGCTAAGGGATTATACTGAATCTATTTACAGCAGTGTATGCATTTTACATTTCTTCTCTCAGCAATAATGACAAATACTAAAGCTATAAATGTTATTTAGATTAACAGTCAGATAGATTGTCCAATAAAGTAAAAAACAGTTTTAACCATTTTTTTCAAATGTTGTTAATCAGTTCTTGGATAGCACCTAAAAATGCAATTACCATCAGATATTAATCTGAATATTGAAAAATATTAAAAATAGATGAGGAGGTCATAAAGTAGGTTATACTGGACAAAAGAAAAGTCAGCAGAAAGCAGACTCCCAGGTTTCTGTTAGCTACACATAACAGCTCCACACAAACTCTGCCCTGGTTTCTGGCCAAGTTAGTTAATGCAGCCATAGCTTGTATGTCTGCATTCTCAACACAATTACTGTATTATCTAGGTAATTAATCCATAGATAATCAGAGGCTGAATGTGGTTTCTTTCCTCATTATCACACCGTTCAGCTGCAAGCACTACAGTCATTATGTTACAGATTGGAAAAGCAAGGCTGGGGTGCTGAAGAGTTAATTGTTTGGGCCCATTTTAGTTGTTGCTGATGGAGCTAATGACAAAAAATCCATTTCTCTTGACCATTAGTCTTTTCACAAAAGGGATTGACTGATAATGTTTCTAAAATGTCAGTTATTCAATCATTTTCTAGCAGTAATAATTTTATGTGTGGCTAATTAACCACATCCTTTTCATTCTCAAGAGGACCTTACTGTTTTGACAGCAGAAATTTTTTGTCAGTGACAAAGTATTTGTTTTCCAGAATGGATCTTGAACATCAGTCCTAATCACATCCTGACCTTTGGCTTCAATGTTTTTTACCTGTTTAATGGATTTAATTTTCTTTTATTCTCCTTAATGAAGGAACTGGCAAGAAAATATCCTCCTGTGCAGTGAGCATGAGCCAGGGCTCACAGGAACCTCTCTGAGTTTTAACCCCATGAATTGGCAGCAGCTGTGTTTTGTTGCTGAGAGCTCTGTTACCATCTGGTGCATTGAAAAGAGCAAGGACGAGCATCTCCTCATACGACAGTGAGTGGAACCACCCTCAGGCTAAGAGCAACATCTATAAGTATATTTTAATAATTAAAGACTGGCTACACACATCTGTTTGCAAAGGATTTAGTCCCACTTAGTTCACCTAGGTATTGCAGTCAGTAATTACTAAATCACAACCACTATAAATCTGTCTGGTCAAGCAAGTGAATTAAATTTATGATTTCATTTCTTAGTACTCACATGACAAGATTATGCACACCATGAAGCTAATACTAATCAGCTGCTTTGGCAGCCTTGGTCAAAAGCTGTGTGACTGAATAAAGATAATGCCTGGACTGCTTTTCTGTACATAGCTATGTTGAGCATTACTTTTGTAGCTATGAAAGCATCAAATTTAGATCAATTTGTACAAGCATAGTTAAACAATATCTTGTTGTAGTCACAAATTGTACCAAAAGCTGTATCAGTTTTTTGATGTGATTTCCAACTTCTGTGGCTAATTTACAGGTCCAGAGAGCATAGCTCTGTCAACGCAATTCACTGAGCACAGCAAAACTAGAATTTATTTATGCCAAAATGTGTTTTGAGGTTGGTGGAAAAGTAGCATGTACCAGTCAAGTTGGACTTGTTGACATTTAAACCTGTGCTTTTCGAGGTGGCAGCTACTCTGCCATTCCCAGCTGTGTTTAATCTCATTAACTATTAATGTAATCAACATATTGCCACATTCACAGTTACACTAATGAAAGTATAAACAAGGCCTTAATTTGTGATCTGAAAAAAATACCAAAGGGCTTTTGCCTTTTGGCATTACAGAATGCATATGTAAATACATAGGCATACTTATTTTTCCTCCATTCAATTTGCAGAAATAAAGCCCATTTTAGAAACAGCTTCTCCATTTTGTATCAGTGGTTGCTGTTCATATCTCTGCTCCTCTGACTGTGTCTTTTGCCTTTTCACAGCCCTGTGAAACTCCCTGATGAACAGGGGGTCATGAGTGCTCAGGAGGATTTGTTTTTCCCACCTTCTCGTAAAGATGATCCATACTATGGCCCTGATTTGCCAATTTCAGCCATTGGTGGACTGGAAGGAGATGAAGCAGAAACATTTGTGGTAGTTACTGAATTTTTCCCTTTTTACTATTGCCAGTCATTATATTTTCTATACAAATAGTTGTTAATAAATTCATAATTCTAATGCTTATTGAATAGGTACAACCCAGTAAATAGATCTGTTACCTCAACAATATTTTTGAAATCCATTTTTCCAGGAGACTGAGAAGGCACAATGCTGCTGCATAGTGCAGTACAGTGTTGAGATTTGACATAGCTCCTAGCATATATCTGTGCAGTGGAGGTTTGAATCTGTGTCAGCATTTAACTGTGCCCTGCTAAAATGACCTGCTGAAAACTTGAAAACTTATTCCCATGATAAATTGATGGTAACCCTCATGTATTCTTACTTCCCATTGAGATTTTCTTTTTGACATTGAAAATATTTCAAGCTATGAAAACGTTGAAGGATTTTTTCCAGATAGAAACCCCTGCTTCTGAAATACATTCCCATACCACTGTAAGTGTTGGACCTTGCCATTGGTCTCACTTGTATTTGATTATTTACTTTTTATCCTCCTTGAGGTGCCTCTTTTTAGAGGCTTCAAAAGTCTTCTCATTTTTTTTGAAATTTTACTTTCACATGGCTGGCAGAAGTGTGAAAACATTTAGTTTGCAAATCTGGGATTCTCTTCTTAGATGAAGACCATCAATTTCTATTTGGTGGCTTGTGGTGTATATGAGGCACCAAAACTGGCATGCATCAAATGACACTGGCATTATATACTGCATCTGCTCAATGGACAAATGGGTGTAGAGTCAAAAAGTAAAACCAGGAAATTATGTTTTCCTGACTTCATCATCTTTTTGTTGCCTCATGCTTTCACAATGGTAGAGGTTTTTAACTGTGTAACTAGTTTCCTATGGTTTTCAGGAAAATCAAGAACTATAAAAAAATCCTTTATTGATTCTAAATCCATGTGAACTGTTCATATTTGAGATCACTTAGAACATTGAAAGGGAAGATAATATATGCTCATCTGGGGCCTTGTCATTTTTTTCTGCTTTACTGCCTCTTAGGTTACGTGCAGATGATGAACTCTGCAAAACCCACTTTATTCTTTATTCTGTAAAGTGAATTACAAGAAGTATTGGAGAAAAAACAGTTCCTGTGTTAGGTCTGTGAGGCTTAATAGAATTTGTCCTTGAATAGATGCCATGCTGTGCAGTAGTGGTGGGTTCTCATGGTTGAACTTGCAGAACTATGTTGGGGACTTTTCTACATGGAAAAGTTTGTGCTTTCAGCCATGCTAGATACATGTACTAGAGATCCTTATAGGGTCTTTGCATTCCCAGCTGCCTTCAGAAAACCTAGATTTCTTTTAAGCACCTTCAATGTGATTATGTTCTCCTTATCCATAAAAATATTTCTGGAGTAAGAGTAAACTGTTCTAATAGTCTTCATTGAAGATTTCATTTTCTTTCAAAATATATGGTAAATATTTCAATAGTTATTTACTGTCCAGTTTTCTTAGATGGGTGTATTTTGCTTGTTAGTAGTGGTAGGTAATGCACAAGTTGTTTAGAAATTAAATGGGGTTTTTCTCAGAAATACAGGCTTTTGTCCCTTTTGTTGTGAGGGTGGTATGTTGTTTCCTGTGTACTAAACTGTGAGGTTCTACACTCAGAGTTTACCTCTGGGAGGCAATGAATCTGTTTCTGGCATGTTTTCACCTTGCTCCAGGAAATGGTAGCTGGGTAATTTTTTTTAGGACTTGAATTTATTGTGCCTTCCAGCACTAATTCTCTCCTCCACGCATGCCTGTGCACATAAACTCCATCTCTAACCGAGCAGAAAACCTGAACCCTCTAAGATCTTCTAAGCCCTGACACTGGAGGGAAATCCTTGTGATTGTGCTGTCACGTTTAGCACCTCTTTCCAACACCCCAGCACTGAAAAGCCAGCCCAGTGTGCTGGTTTGCCTCTTGGAGGTGTGTCAGTGTTCTGTGCTCCAGAGCCACGTACTGAGGCTGGCTACGAACCCAAGTGTAACCACAGCGGGGCAGCAGAGGGAAAGGATTGAAATATCCCACAGCTTTCCATCCTTTTCTTCCTTCCTCAGAGTTTTCTAAATGTGCTTTACCACAGAATCACAGAATGTGCTGGGTTGGAAGGGCCCTACGAGGATCATGGAGTCCAACTCCTGGTCTTGCACAGGACCATCCCCAGGGATCACTCCCTGTCCCTGAGAGTGGTGTCCAAACTCTTCTTGAACTCTGTCAGCCTTGGTGCTGTGGCCTTCTCCTGGGGAGCCTCTTCCCATGCCCAGCCAGCCTCTGGTGAAGAAACTTTCTCTAATGTCCAACCTAAACCTCCCCTGATACAGGCCATTTCCTCAGGTCCTGTCACTGTCACAGAGCAGAGATCAGTGTCTGTCCCTGCTCTTCCCCTCACAAGGAAGTTGTACCTGCAGCGAGGTCTCCCCTCTGTCTCCTTTTCCAGGCTGAAAAGACCAAATGACTTCACCTACTCTTTATATGACTCCCCCTCTAGAGCCTTAACTATCTTCTTAGCCCTCCTTTGGATACTCTCTAACAGTTTATTGTTCTTCTTATATTGCAGTGACCAAAACTGCTCCCAATATTCCAGGTGAAGCAGCCCCAGTGCAGAGCAGAGTGGGACAATCAGGCCCACTTGAACCCATTTCACCTCTAGCACCAATTTTATTCCATTGTCTTTTTATAAAACTTTTTGTGGCAAGGATCCATCATGGATTTTTTTCCCCTGATGAGGTGCTACTCAAAAGGGAGAGAAGTCAAAGAAAGACAGCATCGTTATTATTATTATTATGCACCACCATACCATTGTACAGTCCAAGAAGCAACCTGGTTGGGGATTTACATAATCTCATCCTAGGCTTAGCATATTTTTATGTGTAAAGACAGTCATGGCAGAAGGTACAAAGGAACACTGCAGAAATTGTGTTTACCCAGAAAGCTTCTGTTTTGCAAAAGTTCAGTTACAACCTTCCCAAAGATTTGTGATGTTCAAGCCTTATAAAATCAGTGAAAATGCCTATATTAGATGTTTTTCTGGGTGATGTAAAGCCCTATTTGCTGTAAATTTGTTACTGTCAGCCTTATTTGATTTATAAAGTAAATATTAATATACTTTATTCCTGTAACATTTTTCCCCTGAGAAAGTAAAAATGCTTTGTAGGCATAAATAAATAGAATGTAAGTTACTTACCCACAGTCACATAACAAGGGCTTGGTATATTTTGCTAATGAAATCTAGGTACTTATGGATCTCTGTCCTATGTTTTCATCACAAGTTCATCCATATTTTCTCTTTTTATAGAACCTTTAGTGAGACAAAAGGTGTTTTACAGAATCATACATAGAATCTTCTTTTTTTTCATCCATCATATTGTTTAGTGACCCTCACCACTTCTGCACACATGTATGGTGCTTTGAATTCTCTCTTTAAAATGTTCTCCCAAAGTTTTCTTGTGTTTTGTCCCCCTCTTCTCCTCCCTGAATTCTCTTTTATCTGGTTCTTTCTGTCATGGTATTTTTATGACCTCTGTCACTGTTTTATCTGAACAAGCCACTCTCTGTCTTTAATAATATTTGCTGGAGAAGTTCTGTTCTTCCTGTTTTATGGAGGACAGATTTATGAGAGTTATTTTAGCAAAATGAAATTCAAGGCACATGGAAAGTCCAGGTCAGGGATATTTCTAGCACTTATTTGCAGATGACACAAAGATTGACAAAGCTGTTTTACAGAGCAATTTGGATTATACAATAAGATAAGCTATTCAAACAAAATGTTTTAGTACTGCCAGGTATGCAAGAACCACATGTTCACGTTTTGGCCATAAAGTGGAAGAATATTCTGAAAAGCAGTTTGAAAGGCATTTGTTGTGGTGAGATCATAATAAGTAACCATTTAAATTTGGGCTTCTAGTGCCCTTCTGACATTTAAAGAACCCTCTAGGGGCTTAGTGTGTTGAATTTTATCATAATTGTATCATTAAAGGTTTGGGAGATGCTCTTGTTATGGTGGGTCAATATCTTTGTGAGGATAGGGAAGATACTGGAGGGATTTCCAAGCTAGAAATAAAATTGTAACAGATGCAAGTGCTGGAGAATAAATCCAGATAAATGCAAATTTAAAAATAGATAGTTTTCCATTGAAAACATAATTCATCATTTAAGCAAGTTTCTAGAGGGAGAAATGACTTCTCCACCACAGTCTCCAGATATACACTTTTTTGGAGAATGTTCTCTGTCAAGTTACTAGTTTCAGTGAAGGGATGACTGAATAAAATAATGCTGATGTTAAACATGATGTCAGACTCTGAGGGAATGATTTTTTTTTCTTATCTTGAAATGTATGTAACAACTTGTAGAGATATTTGTCAATTGTTGATTGAACTTGTTTATTTTCATGCTGAAGCCTAGAAATTGTATTAAGACTTCAGTGCATCCCACTGCCCACTGCTGGACTGCAGCCTCAGAAATATACATGGGCTGTAAAGAAGGATATGTTTTGGCAATTGATGCTGAGCAATACAGTGTTTCTGTTCTTCAACAAAAATCTCCACCTGGTAAGAAATAGCTGAGTGTGTTTCATTCAAGCAGGAAAGAAAGTAGATAGGTGAAAGCTTTTTGTGCTTTCTTCTGTTCTTCTATTGGGTACCTTACAGAAATTAAGGTACAAATTAAGCTGTACAAAACAGCTTAATTTGTACAACCTTTTGTTGTACAAATTAAGCTGTTTTGTACAACCCTTTTTTTTATTAGTAGAGTAAGCATATGAGAATGTCTTTTTAGATTCTGTGGGGGTGTTTTTAACAGCCAATAAGTGACTTCCATTTTTCTTCATTAAAAAAAACCAAAAAAAAAAAAAAAACCCCAAAAACTGTAACTACCTCAAAATTTATTAAATTAACTGTGTTTCCAGGAATCCTGAGGTGGTGTCTCCTCTGCTAAGTGCCACTACTCTTCTGTGCCCATTAAGAGGGCTCCTAAATGGAGGATGCTGAGACACAGCCAGCAAAAATTGTTCCTTAGGCAATGTGTACCCTATCATCCTTTGATGGGATGGAAGGTGTCAATCCTGTGGTGCACATGAAGTTCATACCTTGGTCAGGGCTAGGAGGAGTACTGGAATACACTTCTCCCTAACATAGGGATGTTTCCCTGACAAACACTGGATTAGTGGTAATAGATAATCTCCTGGTAATGTTATTTTCTTCTGTTCACATATAGCACATGATTTTTTAAGCTGCAGTAAGTACCCCGACTTCATTTTTGATAGTTAACACCAAAATGGAAGGCTGCTTTTAAAACAATCTAACAAATCAGCATTTTTTTCTCTTTTTGAAACAATCAGACTTTTAAATTTAGCAAATCAAGAGTTGGAAATCATCAAGAAATAAAAACCTGAGGTGTGACCAGAACTGTTTTTGTCAGTTGAGTAGAAGGCAACAAGAATATTGGCCATTTGGGCCTTTTCTTGGCCTGTGTATTCATCTTTGAGTCCTGTCCTAAAACTGTTTAACAAAATGCTGTGTATTTATATTATACTGAAGCTTCTGCTTAATTTAAACCAGGCTGCAATCTGTATCTAGCAGAATGCTTAAGTGCATGGCCAGCTTTAAGCACATGCTGAACTCCTGATATGCTGCTGCAAACAGAATCATAAGGAGCCACAACATTTCACTTAGGTATTGTTTTCAGAGTGGCTGGATTTTCCTTCTACGTGTATAAAAAATAAATTATTGTTAGAAATAAGAATACCATAACTTAGTGCTAGAAGATAAATCTGCATCTGAGCCACTTTTCACACCCAAGTCCATGTTATCTCCTTGTTACAGCTGTAAACTGAATAACAGAACTGTGCTTGCTCAGTTGCATAGATGGCAGAAATGGTAGACATTAGGAAGAATGCACATTTTTCATTTAGCATACTGAAGCTGGCCTTTTGTTGAATAGAGTGGCATACAACTGACTTGTTTTACAATATTGATCTACAAACAAGCTTGACATTATAAATTGTTTTCTTTTATGCAGAGTTCATGCAGAAAATAGCAGATGTGGTGTCCTATGCTCGTAGCGAAGTGCAGAAAAAGAAAGGTATTTCCATGTTCCAATGAAGCTAATAGATTTTTAGGCAGCACTCCTGATGTCTGGGAGTAATAATATGTGAGTGCAGCTGGAAGCCACTGGTTAGAAAAACTCATCTCACACTGGCCTCTGCAAGACACATTGTTGGCAATCTTGTGTGTGTTTACATGACAAAAGATTAACAGCTTTTCTGCTAAGAGACAGCCAAATTAAAAGCCTCGGGAGAAACAGTGACAGTGGGAAAAATTGTGTTCATTCTAATTTAAATTGGAGTAAGTGGTGCTAGAAGAGGTTCCCTACTGCTTAGTTTTAGCATTTCTGTAGAACTGCAATCACTCATCATTTATCTGAGTTAGGATTTAGGGGTTTCTCAAACACTTTGTTTTGGGCACCACAGTACAAAAAAGAATGGATGAAGTTCAGCACATTTCCACAAAGGTTTTTACAATCTTGTTACATTACATACAAATTTGGTGTGAGAAAACTGTTTGTTCAGCCTGGAGAAAAGGAAATGAGGGATTTTACTATTGCTTTAGCTATCCAGTGAAAGGTTACAGAGAAGATACAACCAAACACAGTTTGCATCAACAGGAATTCTGGGTATATTTTAGGAAATAAATACTTTCCAGTGAAGGTAGTCAGACATTGGGACAAATTGCCCAGAGAAGACATGGAATTGCCATTTTTGGGTATATTCAAACCTTAGCTGATATGAGTCTGGGCAACATAATTCAACTTTGCAGTTGGTTCTGAGTTTGAAATCAGCTCTGTGCTGAGCAGGAGGTTGGATTAGAGGACTTCTAGGATCCCTTTCAATCTAAATGACTCATGATCCTTTTACTCACAAATAAATAGCAAATTATCCTGGATTTGGAGTTGCAATACATGGATGAAATAAATTAAATTTGATAATTTTTGTTGGTTTTGTGCTTTCAGGTCGCAAACCAAGCAATCTGCAAAAACCAGTTTTACTTGCCATGGCATTTTGTAAAGAGGGACTGTATGCAGCTGGACATGTAAGGCATCCTTTGTGCTTTTGATTTACTCTGAGTGTGTGAAAATCTGCATTCAAATGGAGCATATTTGCAGAGTTCACTGCAAAGACAGGAGTTAGGAAAAAGTGAGGGGCTGCAGGACCATAACGTTCCTCTCTGGTGTTGACTATATTACTTTGTTAAGGCTTGACACAAGGGAGCAGAGTGTGAAAGGATTCCATTTTTGTCCTCAAAGAAGCAATAAAAGAGGATAATCCTGGTTTTATTTAAGAATATTGTAGAGGAACAGAAATGAAGGATGGACAAAATAGGAAAGGAGAGAAAATGGCCAATAGAATTACCAAATTATTTTGTGCAATATATAACTCAATATCTAACTCAATCTGAAAATGCCATTGTACATTCCTGCTCAAGTGGGAGACAAATTCTTACACTGTTTCAAAAACAACAATATGAAATCAAAAGCATTATCTAATGAGAGAATCTGTTGTCATCAAACATGGACTGTCACTAAGAATTCTATTAAAGAACGCCTTTATGTTCAATAGATTTATTATCTCAGTTTAAAGTGCTTTAATTTAAACCTACTAAAGACAAATGACACCATTGGTCATGGGATGCAGTTAAACTCTGCTGCTCTAGTGATATTCTTAAGATCTTGCAGTTTATTTTGCCAGATAGTATAACTGACATAGACCTCATGTGGATTTGTACTTTTCTGCACAGGAGAGCATTTTAATCTTTTATCACATCAAAGATCTGCAGTATGAGATAAAAATCTGTGCTGATATCTCAGAGCCCATATCCAGCCTCGTGTTTTCTCCTGATTACACCAGTCTGCTGCTTGTCACTGACCAGGTACAACATTTGAGATAACAGCACTGCATAATGGGATATTCCTGGGATTTTATATGAATATGCTGATACTATTAGTACAAAATGTTTATGTAATCACACAAGTATAAAATGTTTAATGTAATCACACAAGTCAACAAATTATATGAGAAGAGAACATAGTCCATTCTGTGTTTTTACTGAAAATTGGAAAGACTTTTAATGAAGCACAGAACAATTGTCTCCTACAGACGATGGAATGTAAAGTACCTCATGTTGGGATTTCCCAACAGAAATCCTTGTGTGTGTTCAGTTGAGTACACGTTCAGGGTCTCTCATGTGTCCAAGTCATGGATCTACTGGGCATGAATTCCAGGCTTGATGTGTGCCTGCAGAGGGAGAAAAGTGTAGCTTGGGTGTATCAGACCTACTGTGACTCTGCAGTAGAGTTGTTCTCTCTACAGACATGAAGTTTTGTGCTGGTGTCTATTTATTCATTTCTTGAGTAACATGCAATTGCATGTGTTTAAATTACTTTATTAAAGCAAGTTTGAGAAACAAAACTTCTTGAAAATATGGTTAACTGGAGTGCTCTAAAAGGAACCAACATTAACCAGGGTAAATTAATATAATCCTCTAAACTCAGATGAATCCTACTAGGCACATTTTACCTAAGGTTTGAGTCAAATATAAAAGCTCAAAGAGTGAAGCTCAGAAAGATGGGAGGGGTTTCTTTAAGTCTTCAAAAGCTTCTAATGAAGAGTTTCATATGCCAGTGATGGATTATTTCTCTGTATTTGTCAGGGGACAGTCTATAGTTACAGACCTGCCCATAGTGGAGAAGCTGTCAAACTCTTGGATGCATCTGGCAGTTGTTTTCTGGCAGCTGATTTTCTTACTCCAGGGAACAACTACTGTGTGGTAAGTAATTGTATTATTTGTAATATAGAATAATAGCTCTTTTCAGGTAACCAATATGTTCTAAGGCACAAAATGAAAAGCCTTGCAGAAATCAAATTGTTCTGATATTTGTTACAGTTATGTAACTTCTCATTAAGGAAGTAAATAGCATTCATTCAGCTATAGTCTATAAATGGGTCAGAACTTTTATACTGGGTTTCAGGTTGGATAATTTATGTTGTATTGGTTCTGATGCTGATTTGTGTGACTTAGATTGTTCAGGAAGATAGCTGAGCAAAAGATGGATTCAGTTCAGAGAACTGATGTTGTCCAACAATTGCTACTGATCTTTTCAGCCCTCTGCACAGACTGGAACATCCTGAGAGATACTTCTGTGCTGAGTCCAGGGACCAAGAAGGCCTTACTCATGCACCTGTCCATTCTTAGAAATTCCTTGTTTTTCACTGTCTTTTACCCCTGCAAGACATATATCTTAGCCACCAATTCATTTCCAGGCCATGAATTCTCCAGGTAGCCAGCCTAGAAAACCTGGGGTCATAGTCTATTAAATTGGCTGAATCTCTTTGTTCACCATTAGCATGGGAATGCTAAATTTTACCTGACTGTGTGTGAGTAGTGTGAAGGTTGAGTGATCTCTAGCCTTACTTCTTGTAAGCCTTACTCCTTGTAATTATGGAATTACAAAATTACCTGGATATAGGAAGAACTCAATTGTTTTGATGCACATCATTTTTCCTGTGGAAAATGAGACCTTTCCTCAAGGCCTTTCCTTTGCAAATAAAATTATAAGCAGGTTGTTCTATTGCTGGCAGGATGGCAGGAGTGCTAATATTGATCAAGCTGACAAATTTTGCCCTGCATTGTCTCATTCTGCTAGAAGCTGCAGGAACGCACAAAAATTATTGAAAGTATTCCTTAAACTGATGAACCTTGCAGCACCTGGATTTAATGAAAAGCTAAATAATCCCAAGTAAGCCTTAATCTGCCATGCTCAGTGCTTATTTGAATCTATATTCTATAGGAGATCACTAGTCACTTCCAGACTATTTGGTTGTTTCATCCTCTTCTGACTCTGTTTTTCTCTGTTCAACAGTCTGTAACAATTACAGGTGAAGTACAAGTTTGGTCCTTGGAAGATGGAACTTTCCTCAGCAAGATAAACCTTGATAGTGAGGTACAAGTAACCAGGAGCTTATATCATGACTGATACTTTAAAATTTCTGTATTTTTAAATTGATAGCATCATATTCCACAGATTTGCATCAATCAGTGCAGAGGAAAGCTCAGTAATGTCTTTGAGCAACCCATCAATGAGATTTAAAGATTATCTTTCAGAATGTTTCCTTGAGCTAATCCTGTCATGTTTTTATCTTGACTTCAAAGCAGAGGAAACATTTCAGCCAAATATCCTCATGATGCATCTTTCAGCACATCTTTGTAAAAAAAATCTAAATTTTTCTGGTATTCCTTTTTTTTTTCTTTTTAATGAGTAACAGAAAAGTTTCAAAAGTATATAAGCTAAATGCCTTGACTGATAATGAAAAACAGGTTTTAAGAATTGAATTGCTAAAAGTATTTCAAACTGTTAATGCTTTGTCCTGATTTAAGATGCATTCAGACCCTGAAATCTGACATAGTAAAGAATAAAACTCTTTTCTATGACAGCTATACACACAACAGTGCACTCACTGTTTTATTTAGGTGAAACTTCTTTCACTTAAAATCTAGAGTGTGGGTATAATGGTTGTTTTTTTCTCTGTAAAGAACAGAAGTTTTGATGTGTAGCTACAAAGCATAAATAAAATTTCCATTATGTCTCTAAATACTTTCTTTGTTAAAAACATGTTTTTTAAATAAACCACTTGTGGTTTCTTCTTCAAATTTTAGAGACTTTTAGATAGCAAAGGAAATTGCATGCTAGCAAATAGCATAATATATAAAAATATATTGAATTGTGAAGTATCTTCTACTTCTCAACCAGGCAACTTCTATGGCTTGCAGTCCCTCCTCCAAGAGTGTTGCTGTAGGGACCCAAGGAGGTCAAATCTGTTTCCTTGATGTCACCAAAGCTGAAGCTCCAAGGGTTGTTCACAAAACTTTTCTTTCCAAACTTCCAGTGCTGTCTTTGCAGTAAGTATGTAGTAGGGTAGAGATATTGTCAATTTATTGCTTGAGTAATGATATTAGTTGAACAAAAAAAATTGACTTTTTTATGCTACAAATAAAAAATTAAAATATTTTAATAGCTTCTACATTTTTTGAGCATATTCTGAATTGCTTGCAAGAGGCAGTAAAAGGATTTATATGAGAGAAATATAATAAATCTGTATTTTAAGAAAGTTTAACTGAACACAGAAGATACTGATGTATAAGATCCTTTCTGAAAAATCACATATGTAGTAATTATGCACAATTCCATGTATCTCACTTTAGAAGGTTATTTCTCACT
The DNA here is from genome assembly GCF_047830755.1 of Zonotrichia albicollis. Classification (NCBI taxonomy): domain Eukaryota; kingdom Metazoa; phylum Chordata; class Aves; order Passeriformes; family Passerellidae; genus Zonotrichia; species Zonotrichia albicollis. The sequence continues at coordinate 39,089,741 of NC_133825.1, read as the reverse complement.
GAATATAAATTTAAGGTTTTGTGAAGTTAAATTTAAGCCTTTTGGTCATCTCCTCCTATATGATGGATTTTTGTTACCATTGCTAATTATTCATTTACTTGAAGTTCTGGAGATTACCAGTCCTCTTGTAATTAGCTCTAGTTATCTAAAAGGCTTTTGGTGTTTGGTTGGGGTTTTCTGTTGGTTGGGTTTCTCCCCCCTGCCACAATTTTTGAAAAATCTGAGAGTATTTTACTCTACTTTGCGAAATATAGAATGGATTTTGAACTGTTAAACTTTAATATAAATCTGCCTGCTATTTGAGACTCAGATGTATCCCTTTTCACAGCTACCTAAGACAGAACTTGAAAAATAAATACGGAAAGCAACTTGTTCAAAGTTGTTCAAAATTAAATCAATGCAAAAATGGGGTTTTTTTCAAAATAATGTCAAGATCTGTGTAATAGTTTTATTTCCAAAAAAGTGAATGTAAAAGAAATTTAGACTTTACAAAGTTGTTAGTGCAGACTGCTGTGGAGTAGGATCAGCTTTAAATTGACCTCTCACTCAATTAGAAACTGCACTTATAGTACTGAGCTTTATATCTGACCCTAAACTGTAAACCCAGGAGCTGAAATTTATGTTTATGCATTCAGGCAAGTTATGGGAGTGAAATTATTTGACTCTTTTTGTTGACTGTATTGAATTGATTTCTACTTGGACTGTATTGAATTGATTTCTACTTGATTTTACCTAGTTATGATCAGATGGGCCAGTTCCTCATTGCCAGAGCTACAGAAGGACACATCTTTATTCTAGATGCTCGTCCATCAAAATTGTTCCAGGTTCTGGGATATATAGGTAATACATGTAACAACATTAATTACATTTTCTTTTCTTTATTTTATGCATTTTAAGTATACTTATCATTCAGCCTAAGCCATTCACCTTCCTTCTATTAATTTTCTTGGGGGACTAAACATATTCTTCCCACCTGTTTTCTAAGGGCCAGAGTTCTTTTTGGGGTTTTTTGTTCTGGTGGGTTTGGTTAGTTGGTTTTGGTTTTTGCTTTTGTTTTCCCCTTTGTAATTTTAGTTAGCAAATGTACCAATATTACCTTTCTTTCAAAGTATGTATAACTCACAGGGAAAAGAATGCACTAACTGACAAACTGATCACAGCTCCAGCATAAAATTAATAGTGATGGCAAAGAACTAAAGAACTTTGTGAGAATTTGGACTAAAGTACTGTAGGTTATAATCATTGTTCAATCTCCTATTTCAAATTTCTACCACAGACATTTTTTACATGGGAACTGCTGAAATGGTCAGCTTTGATGATTGATAGTGAGGAATAAAATATGATGAATTTTAACTCACAAAAAAAAAAATTGGAAATTGTGAATTTATTTTTCCAAAAGCATTATTCTTACAGATCATATCTGTGTGTATAGATCTTCACCATAATTTTAAGTATAAAGGACATTATTTTATCATTTTAATTGGTTTAGCAAACAGAACTATATCTCCTTAAATAACTTATGTAATTTTCCTGATCATATATATTCTCATTGTCTGGAGGACTTGTTAGAGGAGGGTTTTTCTGTTCTTTATCTGGCAGTTATCAGCAGATAGCCTCAAAATTGCTGCAATTCAAGCTTGAGGTAAATTGAGATTTAACTATTTAATGTAATATTAATGTGCTGGTGTTTAGGGATTCCCAGCACCCAGTGCCTCAAGGGGAGTTGAGTGCATGCTCCTGAGCTGTGTTCCCAACAGGAGTCTCATTTTTTGTCACAGGATATTTTAATAAAAACAATGTTACCATGCCACAGTAACAATTTCCATTGATGTTCCTTACCTGCTTCAGTACTGGAAGGTGAAGTGCTCCATCTTTGTGTAACTCCTGACTTAAAGCATGACTTAGTTAAAGTGATGGTACTTCTTAATGTAGCAGAGGACCAACAAGCAAGACTGGAAATTTTTCATCTGACTTCAGCAATGATAACAGGTAAAAACTGAAATAGATACTTTCATTTTCTAGGGCAATTAAGGCTAGTGTCAGATTTTCAAGTTATTTACATTTAATTTTGAAAAGGCCTTACATTTTACAAACTTTTCAAAAAGTAGTTTTGTAGTTTTCAACAAAGTTAGTATTTCCTTTAAATATTCACTAATTTTTGACTTATTTTTCTGCCTGTGTTTAGATATATAAAATGGGGCTTTATTTTCAAAGCTGCTGAAGAACTACAGTTATTGTCTTCATTTCAGTTGTATATCAGGTGCCTTGTCAGTCTTAATTTCTGGTGTCCCTTTAAAGCTCAAATTAGGGAATTAATAAAATATATTACCTTTATATGACTAACTTTTATTAACTAATAAAATATATTAATTTTCTCAACAAATAAAATGCCCTTTTGAAGATGTGAACTGCAGTGCTTTAACCAATACCACCCAGGCTGTGTGTTCCTCATGGCAGAGATTCCTAAAACAAGTTCTAGATGAAGGCAGTGGTGACATGAACCTGCATGCAAACTAATTAGCACTAATTATGTTGACGTAATACTCAAGAAGCAGAGTAAATTAGTGCATGCAAATAGTTACATCATGGTGGTTAAAGTGTTTCCAGTACTTCTTTAGAGCCAGTAGAGCTATTGCTCTGCTTCTCTGCAGTGTCCTGCACCAGCACAGCTCACTGAGCTGGTGTTAAATCTAAGTGTTAATTAATTTCCAGTCACTTCCCTGAAAACTCACCTCATGCTCACTCCTTGCTGAGGATCATTTTCATAACTACATGATAGACAAAGCACCTGTATTAATGGTAGTCATGCCTCCTCTTCCTCTCTCTTTCTTTTGTCAATCCTTTAGATAATGAAAACTGTGTGAATGAACAAGGAATATTTAATGCTAGTGACCTTAAAAAGAAGCAATATGATGTGGATTACCCTTTGTGCTCAGCAGTCAGACTGAAGAATAACACTGTGTATGGCTACTGCTCCTGTGCACCTCTCATCTGTCAATACCAACTCTCTGAAGTGGTAATTCTCTGAAGTTGCATTATTTTGGGTGGTGGTTAAATACTAGCTAAATAAAAACAAAGGCTGCAGATGAAATTAATATAGCAGGACATTATCTTAAATCTTCTCTCTGGTCAAAATACCTACTCCATACATACTCATCAACTTTCAGTGTCCTACCACTTGCTCAGAAAACTGGCAAAAATAATTTCCTTGTTCTATTATTTGATTCTTAAAATCCACACAGCTTGCAGGAACTTAAAAGTGGCTTCTGTGCTGGAGCTGTGGGTTTGTGCAGTCTGCTCTGAGGACATGCAGCTCTTGAAGGGACTGATCCAACATCAGCCCAGGACTCTCAAATGCAATCCCAGCCCAGCCTCACAAGGAAGCAGTGGGGGCTTCAGGAAGCCACTCTCACTGAGAGCTGCAGCTCTCTGCAGCTCATAGGTCTCCCAGAGTTTATGAGTCAAGGCAGGCAAAAAGGTGAATTCTAATAAAATCTTTCCTCCTTGACATGTCCCTTCCTTTCTAAGCCAAGAAATTTAGGCTCGAACGTACTGAATCCAGACCCTTTTGCAGAGATGAGAAGCAATCAGCAGCACAGCAATGGCACTACTTCCTCAGCTCAGTAATCCAACAACAGTTTAAACTGCAATGCATGTGGTAACCTACAAACCTCTCATTAATTTTCTCAAAATGGCATAGATATCATCTGAACTGCTGCTAACCTTTTGCTTGTTTGGCAGACTACGTTCGGAGGTCCAACAATATTTTCATCAGAACTGACGGTTCCTAGCAAACAGTTTGGATCAGGTTTGCTCTGTTTATCACCCAACAGCCAGTGGCTGGCAGCAGCAGCCAAGGATGGTGTTTTGTTTATCTACAATACTTCTACTCTGGTAGGTGGGCGTCTGGGCACAGGCTTTGTTTGATTTATGTGAGACAAAAGTGTGAAAATTACTTCCTTGAACTGTAAACTTTTCCTCACTTGCATAGAAGTTGTGTGAGAAAAATTTATGTTGAAAATGAACTGGCTTAGCATTATACAAGACAATTATTTTTATAATGAGTGTGTATACATAAAAAAAAAGCAAACAAATTACTTACTTCCTTCTTCAGTAAATTTTAGTATCGATAATTTTGCTATTGTTCTCACCTCCTGCAAAATCAATATACCACAAACTTGTCCCATGTGTAGTCAAACCTTTTTAAACTTAAAAACCCTAGTATTTTATGTACTTTGTACTGCCATTTTGGATTGAATTTTATCTAAAAATAAAGAAAAATTTAAATATTTTTTAAATCTAAGTAATAAAAATATTTTAAAGACATATTCAATTATAAAAACATATTTGCTGATACTGCTTCTATGACTTCTCTAGGATGCTCTTGCTCAAAACCATTGTCACTCATATCAAGGAGGGGGAATCAGATCCATGATATTCTCCCTGGATGGCAATTTCATCCTAGTTAACGGTGAAAATGATTGTGCCCTGGTGTGTCTGAAGTGGAAGTATGTATAAAGTGGCAGACTAATATTGATTGTGTCATTTCTTGTATCCTGATAAATTTTTCCCTCTACTTGTGATTCTAGACTTCTTTTTCCTAGTCTCAAAGTAAGGAGAAGAGTTGGATAGAAATAAAATCATTCCTTTCATCTTTTGAGGCAGCCTGACCTCCCTAGCTCAGGAAAAGTCTTACACTTTGGGTCTGATTGCAGCACAACATACAGGAATATCTTCTGAGAATTTTTACGGAATCACTGAGTTGGAAGAGACCTTCAAGATCATCAAGTCCAACCCATGCCCTAGACCATGGCACTGTGTGCCACGTCCATTTTTTGAACACATCCAGGGATGGTGACTCCACCACCTCCCTGGATAGGTCATTCCTGTAGTTTATCATTCTTTCCATAAAAACTTTTTCCTAATAACCAACCTATATTTCCCTTGGTGCAGCTTGAGACTGTGTCCTCTGGTTCTATCAGTTGCTGCCTGAGGAAAGAGACCCCACCTGGCTACAACCACCTTTCAGGGAGCTGTAGATGGTGATGAGCTCACCCCTGAGTCTCCTTTTCTCCAGGCTGAGCACCCCCAGCTCCCTCAGTGGTTCCTCACAGGGTTTGTGTTCCCAGCCCCTCTCCAGCCTCCTTGCCTCCTCTGGGCGTGCTCCAGCGTCCCGACGTCCTTCCCAACCTGAGGGGCCAGAGCTGGACACAGCACTCAGGGTGTGGCCTCACCAGTGCTGTGAACAGAGGCAGAATGACCTCCCTGCTCCTGCTGGCCACACTGTTCCCAATCCAGGCCAGGATGCCATTGGCTTTTCTGGCCATCAGGGCACACTGCTGGCTCGTGTTCATAGCAACCAGCACCCCCGGTCCCTTTCTGCCTGGGCACTGTCCAGCCACACGTCCCCAGCCTGTAACACTGGGTTATTGTGGCCAAATGCAGGACTTGGCACTTGGACTTACTAAACATAACCTGATACCTCTTATCATTCTCACATCAGCTCTGGAAAGGGCTTTCTGGGCATCTAAGGGATGTAATCTGAGATACTGTTTTTAACTCAGCGAAAAGGAGACATCACAGCTTTAATGGAAATTCTACTGTGCCTGTAGAGAGCTCTTAGCACACATTAGGATTAAGAGGCACTTGAAAGTACAGCTTTCCTGCAGGAAAATAAGTGTTCAGGTAGATTAATAAAGATGACTCTGTCAAAGCAATATTTCTAATATGGGTAATCCATCTTTCAGAATTTTTATTTATGTGCAATTCTAGAACTCAAACAATACAAAAATATTGAATGTGCATTTTTAACAAGTTTATAATTGTGTTATAAAGAGTATTTAATACTTTGTCCTTTTTCATAATATATGAAAAATACATCAGTTCCCTTTCTGTTTACCAGGGAGACAAAGAAAACTGAAGTTGAAAAAGCTGCTCATTACTGGCAATCTCTACATGATATACTGAACAAGTCTATTTCAGCTGAAGACTCTGTTTTAAAATCTATGGCAGAATGGAATTTTGACCCAGAATCCACATCAAGATCATTTTCAGTAAAGAAATTTAAAGTGCTTTCTTTATTTTTATTGGGGGGGGGAAAGTTTGATCATTATCCTAAAATTTTACATGATAAAAATTGTCCTTAATACACTGATCCTTTTGTTAAAGTGGAAGAATACCCTTGAGGATAGGCTGAATATGCTTAAATAGTACTTTCTGGAAGTACTATCAAAGAAATAGGATATTTATGTGAAGATGACATTCACATCTTGAGTTTCACTTGGTTTCCTCAGCCACAGAAAACTCTGTGAAAGTCAGTTTTTCCTCATGTGAAGTTACATGTCCTTCCCAGTGAGATGTTACTGCTGTACATTGTGTGTTACTAATTGTATGGCTTTTCACTGAAACCAATAAAATAGGGATTACAGAGATTAGTCCAGTCAATCATTTCAATCAAAAGGCTGTGCATAATAGCAAGAGTTTGCAGGATCAGATCTGGGGACTAGTTAAGCAACAAAATTGTAGCACCCTCTAATTTGGTGGTGGTGCTGCTGTTTCTAACGGGAGTCCACTTTTTCTTTCATTTCCATCTTTCACTTACTCTTATAAGTACCTGAGCTAGTTGTTTATATCCTTAATATAAACATCAGGAGGCACCACTGAAATCTTTTCATGCACAGGTGACAGAAGAAGATGGAGACGTCACAGATACTGATGGCATGACATGGATGGGCCAGAAAATACAGAAGGTACTTTCAATAAACATTAATCAAATGTAAAGAACTAATCAAAACCAGAGTTTTCAAGGGTCATTAGTCACTTGGGATACCAAAGTATTTGCTGTAAACAAATCTAGTTTCAAAAGCTTTTCTCACATGTGACCCTTTCTTTAACCATTGTGATCTAGACTTGTAGAAATTCTAGGCCAAAGGCCAAGGTTATAAACACATCAGAGAAGGTGCCTAGCACAATAGGAGCTCTGAAGACCAGAAGAACAGTTCTATACAAGGAATATACCAGAAAAAAAAAAGGCAAATAAAAACAAGGGGGGAAAAAACCTGACAAATTCACTTATTTTAGAAACTTAAAAAACTTTTTATACTATATGTCAAAAAGTTGTCAAGAAGATTATTACCAGAAACCAAGCAGATTACTCAATGAAAAGTGAAAACATTTGAAAATTTTCCATAATGAAAAATCTAAGGATTAAAAAATTCTGGGAGTAGGCTTTATGCAGTTTAATGTGTCTGTAAGCATTGCAGTTGTAATTACATCTTTCTTTAGTATTTTCTTTTTTTCAAGTGCTATTGCCGTACAACCAGTTTACAATGTGTCCTGGCTGTAAAATCTGTTTTCTCTTGTGCAATTCTGAGGATCATCCTATTGAATTAGGGTTGTGTCTGTTTCAGTTATTAACCCCTCTGGCATTTTATTTTCTGTACAGATAATGTTCCTTGAGATTACTTCTGATTTTGTTTTTCTCTTGCCTTTTTTTTTTTGCCTTTCAACAATGCATTGGTTGTATGTCAGGTTATGAGAGAAGAGACTCTGAGGTTTGCTAACCAGAAGAAAGAGGTGCAAATGGGAATTAGAAAGCTGCGTGAAACTGTGAGTTTCTTACCAGGGTAATGGCTCAGCTTCCCGGTTTTGTTTACAAGAACACTTCCTTTATGGCTGTGAGCTCTAGTGCTCAGTTACATTTTTGTCATAGACTCTGAGCAGACAGGTATTAAAGAGATGTGCCTCTTCAGGGACCAATGCTGAAACTGCCAGGAGCTACTGTCTGCTTCTCATTTTCCTTTGCTCCAAATGAATATTTTGTGCCAGCCTCATACCTTGAGCTATCTGCCCCCTCAGCAAGCTAATTTCTGCCTGCCTAATAACCTTCCATTATAAAAAAGACTGTCCTCTCCTTTTTCTTCTGTTTCTTCCCATAAGGCAGTTAAAACTGCAGATAATTAAAATAATTTTCTCTGATGTCAAGTTAAAAATAGCAGTTCCTCTATTCACATTCAAATTATTTTTTATTCCTTATTTTTTTTAAATAAAAACAGATTCAGAAAATGCTGTATGAAAATGAGCAGGTGCCAGACATTGAGAAACTCGAGCACAGGGAGTTCAACCTGGATTTAGAAGAACAGGAACAAGTGCAAGCAGAGGCTGAAGAAGATGTGGCCAGGGTATGGCAGAATGGGGGAACATTTTAAAACTATCAGTGTAAAGGAGAAAAGTTATTAAATAACAGAGGATTAGCTCAAAGTTGCTGTTCACTGCTGAGAAGCAGAAAACCAGGAAAGCATTTAAAGTCACTTTTGAAGCAGGTGAAACTGCTGAGGCAGACAAGGCAAATTGGAATATGATTTATGCCAGAAACTATAAATCTCACACTGTGGCCTTGGGATTGTTGGTTAAGATCTAGAATGCTTTTCTTCTAGAAAATGATGCCTTCAGTACTATGCAAATAGTTTTTGGAGAAGACAGCTGTGATAGTCTAAGATAATGAAATATTGATAATTCATTTCATTTGTTAGTCTTCTTTCAGTAACTCAATACAAATTGTCCATATATTGTTACTTTGCACCACATCCTGTTATTTTCTCTTCTTTGTCTTGAAAGGCGAAGAGGGAGATTGAGATGGAGATTTTATCCTACCGCTATTTGCAGGATTTAATCAAATTTGAGTGCTGGGATAACATGTGTGTAAAAGAACGTGCAGTTAAGGTAATCTCTGCTTTCTAAGATATTTTCTGCAGTAGTTTATTTATTCCTTAAGGTACAGAGACAAAATAATGCATTTCTGATTTGCTTATGGTGTGGGAAAAACTTCACTTCTTCCCAAGGCTTGGGGAAATCTTTTATTCTGTTAATTTTGTCTGAGCCTGATGAATTTTACCTTCTAAAGTGGAAAGTAGTGCTGATAAGCAAATAGGGAACTCTAATTCCTTGATCTCAGACAATATATTTACACATTATTGCTAATGTTCAGCAATAATTTTTCTTTGTCAGTCCATATGAGTTCTGCTACAGAGAACATAAAAGCAAAATTTGACCCCAAATTTTCCTATTTTAAATAGAGGGAGATGAGTCAAACTGATGATACTGAATTACCAAGGGTAATGAAAGACCAACTAATTTTACAAAAAACCAAACAAACTAGTTCTGCTTTAATTCTGTGAATGAAGATGGATAAAGAGGCCACACCCATGGATTATTTTTTAAAATACAATTTTAATGCACAGGTGACAGAAGAAGATGGAAACATCACAAAACAATGTATTAAATACAATGTATTTAATACATTGTCTGTACTAATTGATCCTCAATTTTATTCCTGATTTGAAGCAGTCTGTAACTGTTTAGCATTCAGGTATTGAACAAATGAATTGATAGAAGCATGAAGAAGAACTCCTTACTGTGGATTTTTTTATTTTAAATTTGAGCAGTGCTTCCATGTGGATTTTGCAGTGAGGAATTTTCCACTGAAGGAACGTAGTAAAGAAGAGCTGGAAACTTTGAAGGAAGCTCTCCAGTTAAAGCGGACAGCTGATCTTCAGGTACAGATCATGATCTTCTCAGTTGGCATTTTATCACTTCTTTAAGTAGTTACATTCCTAAGGCCCATTTTCTTGCTCTAGGAGTTGGCAAAAAAAATTTAAAAACATAAATCAAGGTGAAATGTTGTTAAAAAATATGTATTAGTCTTAAATAATCACAGAATAGCTGAGGTTAGAAGAGCCCTTTGGAAGTTATCTAGTCCAGCATTCCTGGAGCATTTACTCAGGGCTATGTCCAGTGAGACTTGGAATATCTCCATGGTGAAAGAATCCATAAGCTCTCTGAGCTACCTTTTCTCATGTTTGACAACCCTCACAGGAAAAAGAACCCCTCCAAGCCTTCTCCTTCCTGAGGGTAAACAATTCCAGTTCTTTCAGTCTGTCCTCACATATGAAATGTTTTAAATCTTTACTGATATTAGTGCTCTATCACTGGACTTACTTCAGTATTCCCATTGTTGTACTGGGGAACCTACAAATGGACCCAGTATTCCAGATATGATCATTTCAACTTGGATTATTTTGATCACTGAGTTAATTGAAGAATATAACCTCTAGAATTTTCTTCATTGTGTGCCACTGGATCGTGTACAAACTTAACACAGTTGCCATGTTTCTGATATGCAGGCTCAGAAGAAAAATCTTGACTCTGAGATTGGTTTATCTGAGGAAGAAGGAGAGGGGGCAGCATGGGAAGTGGCTGATCATGGTGCACCTCTCTGCCTCAATGGAAGCCTCAGCTCTCAGTATGGTGGGGACACATCTATCCTCTACCACCAGTGTGACCTGCACACAAAGGAGCAGAAACTCAATCAGACAATATTGTTGAAGGTGATATCTTCTGAAACCTGTCCTGCTTGAGTGACACTCTTGTATCTGTTGGTTTTTAAACCAGTCACAGCCACTGTTAAATTTTGGACATACTGACACTAAACAATGGAGAGTGGCACCAGTCTCTGAGTAGCTGAGACAAAAGCTGATACACAAACTGCTGTGGCTTTGCCAGCTTGGGTGTGCAAGAACAAGATTTTATGAAATTGGTTATCCAGTTTCAGGGTATCTGTATCCTTTTCATGGTGCATTTTAGTAAATGCTAAGTAAGAGAGACATATGCTTTATCCTATTTAAATTTCTGCTTTTCTTTGTTGAGATCAATTCTTTATGCTAGAAGAAGAATTTATCCACTAAGAATACAGGCTTTTTTAGATGATTGTAAGGTCTGAGGTGTTCTTAAAAAGTCAGTTTCCAATGTTTGTTTGTTTAATGGGCACATTTTACTTACATGGAAGCATATTGAAACTGCAGGTTGCATCAGGAAAGTATATCCTTTGCCTCCCTGAACCTGTGATTCACAGTCTCTAGATTTACAGGTCACATGTGTTTTTCTTTGAAGCTCCTCCTTCTTTTACCTGGAGAGGGCCAAAGAAGAAGCAAATAGAGGAGCTAAATTTTTTGTCTAGCTTTGGCAGCAGCATGTTTCCTTCAGACTCTTTCTTAAATGCCAAGTGTACGGCGGAAAATGAATAAAAATTTCTGGGGGAAAAAAAAGGAAAAAAGAGATCATCTGCCAAAGTCCATTTAACAAACTTGAACTCTATGCCTACAATTTTCACAAAGAAGTTTTACCATTTATTTCCTTGCCACACACACAAATACATTCATGATTCTGATGGCTTGAGGAGTAGTATATAAACATGGATGGATGTGACCTGAACAGTGCTGCTGTTTCCCTTTTTGGTATTCCAGGAAGTCATTTACAAAGTGAAGGCTGCTTTTAATGAGGAATTTGACATAATTGTACAAAAAAAGGAGCAGGAGATAGCACGAGTGAAAGAAAGAAACCTGAAGATCCAAGAAATCTTGGAGCAGCTTGACCTTCAAGTGGAATTGTGGGAGCCAGACTTTACAGATGATGAGATTCCAGAGCGAGTGCTCACCGTTCAGGATTCAGAGGTGTCTGAAAAATGCATCTTTGTATTTGACCCATTCAAACCCAGCTTTCTAATTCTTGTCATTTCCACACATTGTGTCAATACTGAAAAACCCTCAAGCAGAGGGTGTCTGTATACTTAAAATCATCTTTTTGGCCCATTTCCTTTTTAGGCCAAAATTATTTACAAAGAAACACCATATTTGTTATGCAGTAAATTCCACTGATCTTATCTGATCATGTGGTCAATCTTTTCCCATTTTTCTTTGCTCTCTCACGAGTCCATGTCATTGAACTAGAAGAGAAGGCATACACAAAACACAACTATAGCAACAATGGCAACAAAATAATGATGGCTTATATTTTAGGATATTTAAATGTTAGCAACAAAAGTGATGATGGTTTATATTTTAGGATATTTAAATGTAGTTTCTGTTGATGTTCAAAATGAGAATTTTCAACTCGAGGAATATTGTCATAGAGCAGAGATACAGCAAGCATTGAGAATTTGTAGTACACCACTGTCATGCTTTAACCCCAGTCAGCAACTGTGCACCATACAGCTGCTCACTCACTGCCCCTTCTCACCAGGGTGAGGGAAACAATTGGAAGGGTAAAAGTGAGAAAACTCATGGGTTGAGATTAGAACAGTTTCATAACTGAAATAAAATATTATAATAATGACAACAATGATAATAATAGTGTAATTAATGCAATTAAAACATAATCATAAATGTAATTAAGAGGAAAATAATGAAAAGAGAAATAAATAAAGCCAAAACAAAACAACTGATGCAAATGAAAAAGAACTGCTCACCACCAACATAGCAATCCCCAGGCTGTGGGATGCACTGTACACCAGCTACTTGGAAGAAAATAAACTCCATCCCAGCCAAAACCAGGACTACCATTTTTCCAAAGGTTCTTAGTCCCTGTGATCACATTTGGAGAAAAGAACCCTGATACAAACTTCTTCATTTTCTGCCTTCAGATTAAAGCTGAGAAATACATGACTGAAGAGGAGAAAGAGCAGGCAGAAATGCTGGCTAAGCTTGAAAAGGAAAGACGCCTTGCTGCTACAGTAAGTGAAGAAACATCCCTTTTACATCCCCATTGTCTCTGTTTAGGCTGTTTAATTATTGCAGCACTGAAACATTCCAGTAATGTAGTATGAGAGAACAAATCTAAACTGGTAGGTATTGATGATAGGTGCTTCTTCCTTCTTATTATTGTTTACAATCAGAACTACATAGGTCAGCTGGGGGAAGAAAAGGTAGAATGTTAGATTCACAGTTTTTAAACATGTGCTTAGGGGCAATTTAAAATACCATATCAGGTGGCTGGGAGCTAGATACCTGTGCAAATTCATGCCTCTCCTCAGTCAAGATCTTTTTGCTTGATATGTGTTTGTTGATTCAGCAGCCTCTCTTCTCCATGGTTCAGACTAGAAGACTGTACTGCTTTCCTCTGGCTTTAAAATGCATCTGTAAAAAAACTAAGATGGTTCTGTCTCCAAAACAGATGCACAATTACAACTTCCTTCTTCATAGCTTGTCAGGAGTAACCTATGCCTGTGTTCTTTCCAAAACTGCCAAAATGGCAGTTCTAGTAAGTTATTTGGCATATAAGTAACTTCACCAGAAAAAACTGAAACTTTTGGCCTGTTCAACACACATCTTCAAAAAGCATCAATCTGCTTTTACACGCTGAATAATCTAGAGGTAAACACTGTTATCATGCCCAAAACTTGCAATTGCTACACTTCCTTTTGTACCTTCAAATATTTTTTGTGGTTCTTCCCAGGATGATGATCGACTGCGTGCTCTTGAGGAAATGATGGGTGGAGTGCTGGAACTCAGGAGGGAAGACATTTTGAAAATGGTGAGATGTGTTTCTGCCATGTCCTTTAGGAACCCTGTGGGCTCTTCTGGCAATGTGAAATTCAACCAGCAAATATCTCCAAACTCAGTGACCAGAAAAAGCTGGAGAACTGCAGAATTGCATTATGACCAGAGGGACTCCATAAGAGAGCATACACATAAAAAGACCACAAGATTTTACTGCCTGTGTAGAATTACCTATCAACATTGTTCCTATCACATTGGAATAGTCTGGAACATCATGTATTTAATGTACATCTAAGATATTACCATTATAACACCTATATTGCTGGGGGAAGGCTGTGATCTTACAGGAAACCACTTTGTTTCATTTAATTTACCAAATATAGATAGTACAGCAATAGAGAAAGGAAAGGATGTGAATGAGAGCCACAGGAAGAGGGTTGGTAGACCCAAGCAGTCCTCTGAGTCAATCTGTTTTGGAATATTAGGACTCCACATAGAAACTGATGGGAGCATGGAGTTAGGTTTGGGGTTCTGAAACAGAAAATTTGGATTATCTTGTACTGCCAGTAGTACTGGAGTATGAAGTTCTTGTATTTTGCAAGATCCAGTAGTGAATTCCTGTAAGCCAGTGAGTCTGCATATATATATGATATATATACAATATAGATACACTAAAATTGCTGGTGCAAGTAACAGACCAAAGCAACAGAATATATATGTTACTTTGACTTAAGACTTGTACCTTACTAAGAAATACCTTTTGTTAAATTTAGTGCATGCTGTAGTTTCTTAGTGTGCTTATGTAGACTTAATATTGCTTTTTAAACATATTATTCTTCAATACTTTCAGGATATTCCTCCACCTGATTTTTTATCCAAACCTGAGGATCTTTGGACTGAAGAAGAAAAGAAAGTATTTGAAGAATATGAAAAAAAAGTCAATGAATTGAATGAAGAAAAAGAAGATTATAGACAGGTAAATTAAAATGAGGAAAAGATGGGTTTGTTCACAGTGCTCATGACCAAAGCTTCCAGTCTTTCTTAGAAGCAACTTCTAAAAATGAATGCTAATAAATAGGATAAATTAGGAATAAATGATCATCAAAGAGCATATGGCATATTAAATAAATCCTACCTCAGAATCAGGCAGTCTCCACTTATAACAATTACTATGGGCAAAAACCTGTAAAAGATGTGATATCCTGAGAAGGTAACTTTCCTTCACAAATGTACCAGTATTTCTAAAATGTGTTTTTCAGGTTCATTCCCAGAGTTGCTGATGCCATACAAAAATAATAAAATTTATTTATTCTTCAAAGTGGTATTTGAACAACATAACTTTGTAGCCTGGCAGAACTCTCTTTCCAAACAAGTAATTTCTGTGTCCTTTTGGCTGAATTATACATTTCTATATTGTGCATTCTCCATCATCTCATGTATATAGATATATATTGAGAGAGACATAAGAAGTTACTTGTTCCTCCAGATGTAATATTGCTGCTCTTGTCCTTCCCTTCCCCAGTTTCTGAGAAATGAATGGAAAAAAATTGAAGCTTCCATCAAGGAAACAACACAAAATTTTGATGAGCTTGTCCGCAAACTCTCTGTAAAGAAACTGAAATCACAGATGGTCATCTACCAGGTATTGCAAAAAGCATTAATTTTTCATCTGTACCTCTGTGCAGCAGAAATTTTAACTTTTTTATTACAATCATTTCACAGGAAGAACTCAAAATAATCAATCTCATTTACACTTTACTGTTGGATGAAGAGTTGGACACCAGAGAAGCTGGACTTCATAAATTCCTTATGAAAAAGAAGAAAGAAAAAGTAAGTTATCATTTGGAATGCTGTTGTTGGGAGTAATGTAATGTTTAAAGTACAGTTTCATGTGAAGTCTGCTCTTTCCAAACCAAAATCTTGCCATAAAGGACTTTCTGACAATTTACAGTCTTTTTTTTTTTCAATTTGTACAGGTGATATACATTATAAATACTTCTGGTTTTCTTGATAGGTTCTCAGCTCAGTTCATCTTTGGTAAAACTTCATACATTCAGAAGGGCATACTGCTATTTGTTTGCTATAAAGAATATTCTTTTCTACCTGGTATCAAGCTGAAAGTACAGCAGTAGGTCCAGGTTTCAATGCAAGTCTCTTACTGTGGTAGTCTCCAGGTTGCTTCTGGCTTTTGGGACAATATTATCCCATTTGCCTACTTTGACTTCATGGAGCTGTTCATGAGTCCTCAGCTAATAAATATACTGCTGTCTCCACATGTCAGCTCTCCTGCTCAGCCTGTGTGTGTTTGGAGCTGCCAGCAGCCCATTGTGAGCTGCAGGGAGGGATTCCCAACAGGCAGCTAGCCCCCACCACTGAATTGGCTGGACTAATTTTAAAGCCATCTGAGGCCAAGTGTATACCAGCTTACAATTTTCAAATTTTTTTCCCCTCATTTTCTAAATGGCCTCATTGGTACAACTTTTGGTCCATGGAAACTGTCAAAAACTGTCACAACAACAAGTTTGTCATACAACAGAACTGTCTCCCCAGCAGAGCATTAGAATTTAACAGCCTCTATAAAACATGACTTTGGTATCCTTATACATAGCAGAACTCTGCCATGACAATGGGGAAATTGCATTCTAAAGTTAAGAACTCTCCACTGAACAACATTTGGGATTTTTTGACTGGTCTTACCTGAGATGACATGAAAGTAAAGAGAAATCGCTATAGAAAAAAAGGTATCAACATACATAGTTACATTCAATGTTTCAAAAGGCTTGTAAGCATTTCTTTTGAAATGTGTTACATTCTTAAGCAGCAGTAAGTTTAATTTTACAGCACTTCATCTTCTAGCAGTACCTGTAAGTGACCACTGAAGAAGGCACTGTATGGTTACTTAAAATAACTCACAAGGTTATCTCTAGAAATAAGAAAGTGTGAGCTTCATCACTGTATGTGAATAGCCATTCTCTGCTTCTGCTGCCTTTTTCATTCCTGAAATCTCTCGGTTTTACTATAGGTCAAGGGTGCAAGAAAAATCCTGGCTGCAAAACAGGCTGTTGAGGCTTGCACAGGCCCCTATAAAGAGGCATTACATGAAGAGAAGGTGAGACTTTTGAAAACACAAGGAGTTTCAGAATTCAGAGTTTCATTAAAAGTTAATGTAATATCTTCATAATGAGAAGAATGTACTGCTCTGTAAGCAAGAGTTCTGGCCAATTCACTGATCAATGAAATTAGGCAGTAAAGGACACTGTGTGCATAGAAGAGTTTATGAAATAGTGCAGATTCCTGTGATGTTTGGGAGCACTTGCAAAAGCACTGCATCCAGTATTTCTAAGATATGGGCAAGTTGATGCTTTTTAAAAAAATAATATTGTGGTAAACAAGAAAGCTTTCTTCCTCACCCCCAGAACCTGGAACATGGTTTTATAAAGCAGTTTGCTCATACACCTGGCAGTCTCTTTGAGGAGCTTCTACAACTTTACAAACATCGACCAGAGTAAGATCCCCTCTGATTCCATTATTTAAATACTAATCTTCCTTGTGAGTCAAGAATGAGAATACTATTTATTCTAATAGTCTAAATTTTATTGACTGCTTTTTATGGAATAGTTGACAATAGCTAATTTCTAATCACACTAAAAATTGCTAGTTTGAATATACATTTCCTTATTTATTCCACAAAATCTATTTTAAATGCAATCTAAGCAATCATCAGGTTCCAAGACAATATTATTGTTTGGTATAGTCTTATCTGTTTGCTTTTTGCAAGAGATTGAGAGTATGAAACATTCTTAGTTATTTGTGACCTTCTGCTATGCAACAGAAAATACAAAGTACATCCTGTCTGTGCTGTGTGTGCTGTAGGATCCCAGACACAGAAATCCTCCTTGACACAGCTAACCCCTATGTGAAGGGATCACCTGAGGATTACCAAGGTGCAGTTTCCCTTTTAATGAAAGCCATGGATGAACTGGATAGACCTGAGCACATGCCTAGTGGCTTAGACCGGTCTATGTGGGAACGTTTTTGTCTAGCTAGAAGAAATAAAATGGAGAGTGAGGAGCTGGTATGTAAAATTCTTTATTTTGCCCATATACTTCTTGATATTTTTGAGTCTTAAATTTTAGTGGAGTTCCCATGTAGAGTCAAGCTAGTGGTGAAATAACAATGCAGGGCACATATACTCCCTTGGCCTTTGAAAGTTTGTTCTGGCTACATTCAATTCAGAATAACAGGTGAACCTATTCTCTAGTTCTAGCTGTAGTTCTTCAGAGGAAAAGTTAGCCTATTAATATGGATGGATTTGATCAGAATGATTGTCACCTTGATATGGTTTCATTAAAATTAAAACCCATCATTTTCCTTTTCTCTATCCATACAAAAAAAACCCTATAAGGTATTAGATTCCCTTTATCTGTTGAAGTCATCCTCTCCCATAAGCATTCTACACTTGCACCAATGCATTCTGATATTTTTCTAGACTTAACAAAAGATGGTTCTGGAGATGTATTTGTTAATTATAAAAGCATGAATGAATAAATCTGAATTATCCAGAGACAGATATACATGAAATTTGACCAAAAGAGAAGAAAATATTATTTCCCTCCACGTGAATATTCATATATGAACAAATAATTTCCTGAGCATAGTATAAGGCTTAACCTTTATGTCTTATATGCTGTACTGAGATTCTCAAAATACTGGGCTGCATATTTATATATAAAGATATCTTCTTAAGAACTTGGCTTTTCTGTCCTCAAAGAAGCTTGCCCTGACATACTGACAAAGTTGAAAAGGTTGGGAATGTCACAATGTTGCTTGCCTAGGTGAAATGGAAGACCCTAGCACTGGCAGAGATGCAGGGCTGTCTCCATAGAAGAACAGAGGAAAATGATAAGATGAAGTCAGAATTGGAGAAAGCTTTCCAAGAACTCACTTGGTAATTTTTTATCTTTTCCTATGTTCAGCTGATCTTTAATGTTCCACTAACACAGAACCAAAAGTTACAAACAAAATCATTCACTTCTGTTCTCCTGCACTCTTTTATCTAGGTTTCATAAATTCCAAAGTAAAATATAAAGGAAAATGGGCCCTGGCTGGAAATCTCTTCTGTTTTCTTTCCAATTGATATTAAGATTTCATTTCAGTAATGACGTTTTCCCCAGAACATTGCTAGTGTATGTTAAACTGAATCCAGTGCTTGAAAACTTTAAGTGTATATATACACCATAAGTTCCAGATTTTGTAGTCACTTCAGCAGCAAACAGAAGACAGAGTCCGGAAAAGAGTAAGCCCTACATGAACATACCACCTGCCAGTAATAAATATAAACATTGAGAATCATGGGAGGATTTCTGTAATCCTGTTGAAATCACTAAACACTGTTTTTGTTTTTTGCCATCTTAGGCTGAAGGAGGAGAAGATGAAGCTTCAGCAGAATTTGATTGTCCAGTTTTTGCTAAAACAAGGACAGGTGGAATTGGATGGTACTCGGATCCCAGAGTACAGTGATGCTGTTCTCATTGATAGGAGCGTTGTTGAGGAACTGAATCGAACTGTTGCGGTAATTTACATTATCTGGAGGAGATTTAAGCTTCCTAAACAAATGTATTGTCCTTCAGGGGCTCAGCTTTTTCTCCAGTCTGACATCTAGTTTCAATTCATTACAACACACCAGCAGGCTCAATTGTAATGTAGAAGCTGTTAAGCATTCTCTGTCTGTTCTCATGATGTAGAGATTGCAGTGCAGACTGCTTTCTTGATGTTTGATCAATACAGTTCAGGTCAATGAAATGGTGACAGGCTTTGGACACACCATCACTTACACATACATTGTAACTAGAAAATGCTAATATCATGGGCACCAGTCCAAAAATTCCCTTGAGGCAAACTT
Organism: Zonotrichia albicollis; assembly: GCF_047830755.1. Classification (NCBI taxonomy): domain Eukaryota; kingdom Metazoa; phylum Chordata; class Aves; order Passeriformes; family Passerellidae; genus Zonotrichia; species Zonotrichia albicollis. Next base: position 39,070,508 of record NC_133825.1, on the reverse strand, counting down.
ACAGCCATGTTAAGAAGCATTCAAATAGTGGCTCACATTAAATTTAAAAATTCATAGTTTCTTATGTAAGGTAAAATTGGTGATGATACTTAAAATAGTTTTCATACCCTCATGAAATGTTCTTTTTTAAGGCATTCTAGCTGTACAAAAATTGTCTTTTACTGCTATTGCACAAAGCCTTCAGTAACATATGCAAAATACCTTAAACAAAGCAAGCTTGTATTTTGTAGACCTAAAATGCCTTTCCATTCTTATGTAAGATAGATCGATGGGGTGAGAGGTCAGTTGTCATTTCCTTCATCTATTTCTATGATCTAAGGCTGTGACACAGAACATAAAAGAGAAAGAACTTCCTTAAAAGATAACCATCTGGAGCAAAGTCTGGAAAGAGGCTTGCAGTATAGCATGTTTAATTGACTAAAATTATGACTTTGGAAACTTGCCCATCTTGTTGCAAACAATTATTCCATAATCTGTTAAGTGTGTTAATTAAGATTGATCTATTTTTTTAGGCTCAAGGAGAAAAAAAAATTAATGCCATGGTAGAATTTAAGGACTTCTCCAAAGGGATAATACAGCTGGAATGGGAACACAAGAAAATGAAAATGCAGATACAAGATCTGAAAGAGAAGGCTCGGGATATTGTAATCCTACCTATTTCAAAAGATTGCCAGCTAGTGAGTTGCTTTTTCTGATTTATATTTCAACTGTAGAAAATTATGCTGCCTATACCTATAAGAAAGATAATTTCTATTTGTACCTCATAAATCTCTTATTACCAGAGAAACATGATTCCTAATAGGTCAACAATTCAGCTTTCAAAGGGAAGTCTTACTCATGAGATTGAGCAGTGATAAAATTCTTTGGGATGTTACAGTGTTAAATTAAGGCAAAATTAGTCCTAACTCAGTGTTTCAAAATTGGTCTTGAATAAGGAACCAGAATTTTGCAGCCACAAGGAACAGATCTCTTAAATCGAGCAGTCCTTTGTAAGTGGAAGTCTGAGGTGCCCCCACCTGGTATGGCACGGACATTTTTTAGCTTTGCTCTGCTCGGAGCCGGAGGTTCCTGGGGGAGCCTCAGCGGGTCCCACCCTCTCGCTGCCATTCGCTGGCCCAGCGGCAGAGCCGGGAGCCAGGAGGGGCGGCCGCCAGCATGTCAGCACCTACACAGCTTCCTACAAGCCCAGCTGGCAGGCAGCAGAAACAGGTAAAGGTTGTGGGACACGGCCAAGAATACCACTGGGAGAAGGAAGGTTGTAGGGAATGCCTGGGGGTATTGCAGTATGGGACGTTGAAAACTGTAGGGAAATCTTACAGTGATATGCTGATGATGTGGGTGGCATAAAGGTTTGGAGTAAGGGATGTTGAAGGATGGGTAGGCTGAAGATACAGCAGTGGGGACAGCTGTAAAGCACAGAGGAAAAGGAAAGTGTTGGACAGCAGGTAAGGATATTGCAATTCAACCAAAGGATTAGAAGAAAATTCAAAACATATGTTTTGCTTAATCTTCATTTGTATTGCTGCTCTACAAAATGCATGTTCTGAATCACAGCCACAGGACTTTCATAACTAACACAAATCACCAGAACAGCTTTCCAAAGAGGTGTTGTGACAGTGCATTGAAAAATTCTTGTGGCAAGTTTATCACCAGTGTTGCCATTAAGTGTATTCATTAAACTGATGTGCAGAGCTCTTGCCCTTCAGAGAGTTAAACTGCCCATAGTAAAGGCATTTACCAGCTTAATCAGAATATGAATGCCCTGAGGGAATTGACTTAGGTCACTTTTGGATTAGAAATATGGGGTTAGTGGGAAAGACAAGATAACAGATACCCCAACAAAAGGAATGGAAAGAAAGATGGCTTATGAAAATGTGTGTGAGCAAGGACTTAAGATCATTTGGAATGAGGGCTGTTAATGAAGCAGTGAGTGAAAGAAGTTTAATCCTGTAGGCAAGGAGCCCCTTCTGGGTCTTTCCTGTTTCTCCTCCTGTAACTAGAACAGTCCACAGGATTCTCCCTGTCACTTTGGTGGGATAGTACTCTGGAAGGATGAATCTACATCTACAGAAACCTGTCTACTGCCTGTTATAGATCCATAAAACATTATGGGGTTTACCATTTGTCATTTGACAAAGAGGTATTTTAGTAGCATTGTGCTCAAGGAAAAAATCAATAAATTCTGATATGTCAGTTACTATGCAGATAGAACAATAAAAGAAGTAAGAATGATTAGGAAGCCACTAGACAGAAAATAATAATTTTCCTCTGTAGCCTAAAGACAGACTGCCTCCAGCTATGTTAGCTTAGATTACAAGCAAAAGCATGCCTTAGGGTTTCTGACAGCCTCAGCATACTTGTTTGGCCCTTGTTTCCATTACAAATATATAATAGATAACATCCTTTTTAACAGCTGCACAGTCTAGGTACTCCCACAGCATCCAAGCATATCTTTACAAGGTCCATTTATGATCACTAGTAAGCTTTACCACTGCAGAATTCCAGTGTTTTGAGTTCCACATGGTACGATTTTCTTCATAGAAGGGTGGAATTGTTGTGAATGAACAGGCATAAGATCATTTCTTTCTGGTTTTATTTATTCAGTTCCTAACTGTGCATAACTATGACACCCACACTGCTCAGCAGCTAGCAGGGATGGAGCAGAGCCTCAGCGTCATGGATAAGGTAAATCCAAGGGAACCACCACATCTGAGAGACACATAGATATATAAATATAGATATATCATGTATTTGTCCATCTGGTTTTCAATAGTTTCCTCAGCTTGAGTTGTGCTGTCTACAGCAGCAGCTCTCTAGTGTTTGGAAGCACTCATCACACATGGATTGCTGCAGAGATGAAGCCTAGCTTCTTACTTCTTGCTGGAATTAAATACTTTCCTACGCTGAATGCAGATGTGCTAATCATTTCTTACACAGCACTGCCTATAAGTCATTTCTCCATTCCTAATGAAGCATTCTTTCCATCTTCAGTGTTTAATGTTTCTCTCCAGGAGCACCAGCCTATTCAAAGTATCCCTCCCCTTTGTATTCAAAATAGGAGACACAACAATCTGATCTGCAGGCTGCTTCATGTATTTCATCATTCAAATTATGACTGTCCTTTTTTTTTAAGTGATTTCACTGGATTTTTCTCCAAGTTGTGCTAATTGGCATCAGCTTCCTCTTCCTCTTCGAGCTTCAGAATTTATCTTGTCCCTTTACAGCCCATCCATCAGCTTCAGCAGCTTAGAGCATGTCCTTAACTCACCGATTCCATTGACTTCCTTTTCTCCCTTTGCCTTTCAAGTTTTATCTTTAATATCTTTCTTCCTGACATATACCTCTTTATTCCTTGGCTGCTCCTTAAATTAGAACTCCATAAACTGAGATACCATATGTGAAAGACACTTTCCAAAGTAAATCCTATCATGTGCTACTAGTCAATTCAACATACACTAGAGTTTATTAAGGTACAACACAGTGCTTAAAATTATAACTTTTTATAATTATAAATGTGTCTGAACAGTTTTTCTATGACCTCATATATTTGCTTTATTCATCTCAAAATGGACAGTTGCACAAGAAGAATGTGAAAAACCATCAGAAAAAAGTCAGAGAGCTGAAGAAGTGCATCTGTCTGAAAGAGCAGGAGAACTACGAGCTCAGCCTGCAGCTGAAGGAAATGCTGGTCTCTGTGTCAGAAAGGATGCACATCTTCGAGGCAGCTGGTGAGTCCAGTGAGGCACTTAAGGCACAGGCAAAGAACATTCAGAAAATAACTGCAAGGCTGGGCAGTGCTGTTCTCCACCATCAGCTGAGGGGCAGGGAATGCCTCTTTGTTACTGTAGGTGCACAGTGAGCAGAGTCCTTCCTGCCAACACCTACCATGGTTACTGAAGAGTTACCTGGAGACTCTTGTGGCTCTTGTAACCAAAGCTAGCTGAATTCCTGGAAATGTTCAAGTCAAAATGTTACAGTCATTAATGATTTCATTAGGCAAATTATTTCATTTTTTTCTGAGAGCTGTTCAATGGGCTTCTTTCCACGCTTCCAAGAGAACAGAGGAAGTAATGTAGAGCTAAGAATAGTATTCACTATTAGGAAAACTTACAGAGATCTTTCCACTAGTGGAAAACAGTTACAGATTTTCAAGACAGTGGGTACTTGCTAGAAGCTGAAGAAAGCATGTCCAGTGCCTTTTTGAAATATTTTGCTTTATTCAGTACTATAAGGCTTTTAAGCCCAACTGTGAGCCTTTTTTCAAAATGCTTGCCTATTTTATACAGAAATTGGAATAACCCCTGGACAGGTCCCATAGAGACCACACATCCCCTATGAGCACATGCTAACACTAACACTTTGTTTTCTGCAGACACATGGGATATTTCTGAGAAGACCACAAGGCAGCGTTACCGAGAGATTGTGAAGCAGAAATATCTACGGAACCTTATAAAGGAACAGGAAAAACAGCTTGCACTTCTTCAGTCAAAACTTGAAAGTTGGAATCCAGGAACACTCCATATTGTTTAAAAATCAGAGGTGAATAACAGATGAATAATACCATGGTCTTATCTAAGGGAAAAGAATTTTGATAGCTTATGCTTCTCCCTGAACTTTTCTTTCCACAAATTGTTTCTTCCGTAATTCCTTTAAATAACTTCCATCTAAAAGATGCACAGGTGTCTGATTTGTATTTTTTACACCTGGTCTTAACCTCATTATATTTCAGTTGATGAGATTTATTTCTACTGGTTTTATTATATAAACCATATAGCTCATTATAGAAAAGAACCATGTGTGCAAGCTGGCCCCATCCCAAAGGCAGCTGTGCCTTATTGTGGGATAATCACCCACAACCAGCAGGAACTGTGGCTGCTGCCACGGGCAGAATCACAGGAAAACCAGGTTTGGAAGCATCTGGCCTCCTGAAATAGTTGCTGGTATCTCCCACCCTTCTACACTGAGGTCCAGAGTATTTTCCTGCCAGCTCAGAAAAATAAAGGACCTGTGATAAAGTTACCTACTGCTGGAGCCCAATCTCAGGCATTGTCCCTGCTTTTTATTTCCCTGCTCCATGGTGTGGTCAATCCTTCTCCTTTCATAAAGTCACATGACATCTTAACCCATTTCATTGTGAGAGCAACAAATAGCTTTGATGCCTTAGCTTAAAATTCTACTATGTCAGTTGTGATCCTGTACATCTGGTTTTTCGCTTTGCCATCTCTACCTGGGATTTGTAAGGATTCTAATTACATCTCACTACAAGACCTTTTGTCTTCTGCTGAAAAAGAAGCAGCATCATTCCAACTTCAGGGAAGAGAACTGGCCCCTGCACCAGGCACCATCATCTTTTTGCACATGCCTAAAATGGTAGAGAAATAGTATTTTAATACTCAAAATGTGATTTGCAATAAAGGCTATTCTGCATTAATTCTTTCTGGACAGCAAGAGTCAGTATTCTTAAGAGCAAATTGTAGGTACAGGCCGAAGTCTAATGAGCCTTACCAATGGTTAAAAGGCTCTGTATGATCTTTGATTTTCTTTCTCTTGAGCTGTCTAGGAAATTACTCCCTTATTAAGGTAACAGGATATAGCACCTGCAAACAAAAAAGGCAGGGTATAACCAATAAGAAAACAAGATTCCTAGCAGGGAGAGTTGTATAGTCATTAAGATTTATGTATTGCTACACTTGAGAAGCAGTGATTTTAGGGAAAATAAAAAACAAAAGGTACCATGATGAAAAAATAAGCAATTTCAAGTTAAATAAAAACAACTTTCAAAAAAGGCATTTGTTGGAGAATAAATGGAATTGTAAAGATTTATTCAGCTTTACGATGCTGTATTTGAAGCAATCCCATTAAACAAGGCCTTGTTTTTCTTATTTATTTGAAGAGAGGAAACACCTTGGCTCTAGATGTAGTAGAATAGAAAGCTGGTTTCAATTTTCTTGCCTTCCCTTCTATTACCTCAGGCTGTGGCAGAATGCTTATGAGACAGCAGCTCTGCAGAGACTGTCTGGACCAGAACCTGAAAGCAACTGCATTATGACACATTTTCCTCAGTAGGAGTTAAAGCTAGTGAAAACATCTTATCTCAGCTCTGGAATATTACCATCATGAAAATCAGTTATCTTCACTTAACTCACAAAATGCTGTCATTAGCACCAGGAAGACATGTAAAATGGGTATATCTGTAAACAAACTGCACTCTTCCCCAGCTGAACATCAACAGAATTGACAATTTGAGTTATTTCAATACAAGTAACCATGCAGAGACTAATAAAAAAAATGACTTCTTTCTACCTGTTAAACTATGACTTTATTAAATAAAAATTCACTGACCAAGTCATTAAGCCAGATTCTCCAAAACATCACCAGTTTGATTTTTTTCCATTAAGTAATGCCTTTTACAGTGCCTACTGTATGTATGCACACAGCTTTACATGTGTCTCTGGAGAAAACCTCCTAACCTCAAAGCATAAAGTCCATTGTCTGACCAACACTTCTGACACAATCAGAATTTATTTAGTCTTTTCTGCTTTTGTGTCTGTGCAAAGAAAGCTCTGCAGCTGTAGATTATGCATCTACAAAATCTTCTTCTGTTCTGCTGTAGTGCAGTAACTGGTCTTCTAACCCAAAGGTGTCGATGAGCTGAGTGAGACTCACTTTCGTGCCATCTGCAGAAAAGGCCGACTGCAGCTCATACAGCATCAGCTGGGTGCTGCTCCTCCACTTCACTATCAAAGCCTGCAGCTCACACAGGTTGTTCTGAAATTGGGACAGACAAAAAAGAGTCATCATCTGCTGACAGCAGATATTCTTATAAAATGCCTTCACCTGAGACAATACACACGCAGCACAGTAAAACACCAGTGAGTATTGCCTCACCTTCGATCTGTACATTTTCACCATTTTGAGCCTACGCAGCAGCTCTTCCTTCTCCTGCACTTGTTTCTCCAGCTTTACTTTCTCTTCAAGGGACTCTTGCTGACCAACATCAACTTCCAGCACATCTGAATTCTCTGCTGATCCACAGGGATCACTCTCCTGTGAGGGACTTTTGAAACATGTATGTCCAGTGCCATTTCCTTCCAGGCTTTCAGAACCATCCTGTAACCTGGAACAGTCTGCCCTTGTCTCTGGCAAGCACTCAGTGGCAGCACCGGCAGTGTCTTTTTCTTCTGTGTCTATTTTGAGCCGCTTTGCCACTGTAAAATTGGCATTAAATGAACGTCTTGTTTTCCTTAATCGTTCCCTCAGAGCTGCACTCATTTGCTAAAAAACAAAATAAATAAACCCAGAAAACCCAGGTGGTCAGAATATTCTTAAATTTTCATCAAATCTCAAATAACTGTTTAGCAATCATTATTATTTACATAGAATGTGTAATACGTTTAACTATCATTGTAAAGCCAGACTTCCTAATTCTCTGTACAGCCTTCCAAAACTTGAACAAAGTCAACTTCTTCCTTTCACATCTATTTGCACACACAGCTGCAAGATATGGAAAGGTGTGGCTCCACATTTTCTTGGACAAAATCCTGTATTCTAGTGAGGTAAACTTACTCATCTAGTGTTTGTGTAAAAGAAATATAGAATAAAATTAGCCAAGTTGAAATATGCTATCAATTTCCCCTCTAGTTTAATGGAGATAAGGGTTTAATGCAGATATGTTCTGTATTCTAGAACATATTAGAAATACCTGTATAGTTTTGACCTGTTCATGCTTCCAGAGACTTCACAACCATCTGAAAAGATTTTTTTGTTCTTCAAAATAACTATTTTTTATCATCTGTGTCTAACATTTTTATTTATAGAAATGCACTAAAATACAGGAGTGAGGGATTAGTTACGGAATACTTTCAAACCAGGCCTGTCCTGCATAGATCTGGGTGCTGAGTGTGACAGTATCACCATTTCAGACCCCAGGATAAGACCAAAGCAGAGCTCAGCACTATGGAGAAGACACAAACTGAAAGCATTGTACTTTGTTCCACTCAGGCAGAAGTCACAGAAACTCATCCTGCATGCACAGCAACCCAGAAAATTGGGATTTGAGAAAACTGAAGATGACAGGTTAAAAGAAAGAAGCAAAAAAATCCATCACACACCCTATATAATATTTAAATTTATTAGTAAGACATTGGGTTATGTTGCTCCATCACTTTGTATTCACAGCAAACATCTGCATTTTCACAGCAAAGTACCCCAGGCACCTTCCTTACCTGCACAGCCTCCTAGCTACAGGTAGAAGGTGCCTGTCTCTAGCCCTCCAGCAAGCAGCATCTCGGTGACTTCTGACTCCTGCATGATTTCACAAGCATTCCTGTTACTGTGAACAATCATATTATTGGAAAAGTAGGAAGTTTTCATACCTGTTTCCCTGAACTGGTCCCCTGTGCAGGTGGTGCCCCAGAATCCTTTGGAGTACTGCACAAAGATGGCAATTTATCCAGCACTGACTCTTCCATCTCGAGATGAATAGCTGTCTCTGTTAATGACAGAATGAATTATGGTGTCATTGTCACCTGATTATAATGAGCCCTTGGCTGCAGAAATGAGTAAAAAGCTCTAATATTAAATTCTAAGGCTTATTTTCTAACTGGTATGTTCAAAAAGGACACCTGCATAAGTTACACAACTGTTTCATGTGCTAAGTAGCATCTTGCTTTGTGATCAGCTTTTCTTTACCTGCCATAACTAACTGCCATGAAATCCTTTACTATCCATTTAATATATTATTTTTTCCCCTCACTCCTAAAGCTCTGTGGAGCCAGGAAGGTTTTTGTTGCCCACAAAAATAAACAATTAATCTTTTCTATAGAACAATATAATTGGGTTTCCAGGTCTCTGAAAACAATCCAGTCTCATTTGAGCCTTCTGGGGGTGCTGCTTAAAAAAGTAATTACTCACACAGGTGGAAGTTTTGATTAACAGGAAACATCCCAAGCTCACTCAGAAAGGCACCTTAATTAAAATGGTTAAGTCACACCTCCCAGCATGAACCAGCTTCAAATCAATTTGGCAATGTTTAATTTCATTTAGCAATTGTGAACCACCTACTAATGACCAGAATGCAGCTGGAAAGTCAACAGCTATACCTCCACTCACCTGCAAATTGCAATTACACGCTTTGAGACAGAAGCCTCTCAAGAATAAAATCCTGAAAACCAAAACTAGGCAACAGAGGGCTGGCACAAGGGGCTGCCTCTTCACAGGTGAAAACTGCCAAAGCTTCAGTATGCCAAAGCCTTAATAGCCCAGCAACCCTGGTCTTCCTGCCTTGATACCAAAGGATGGAGGTCCTCATTTATCTTAGAAGTCAACATTCCTTCCCAGCTGTTCAAAATTGAACATATGGTACTCCATTAAAAAAACCCAGACCTTAGTAAGGAGTCTAGTTAATTGGGTATTTTAGCAATCTATCAATTAAACAGGAAGCCCACAGCATCCATTAAATATAATCAAAGTTTAATACCATTATTTCTTTTTGTAAGGAAGAGCCTAGAAAAAGCAACATCATTCTTATCCATACTGTATATGACAAATATGTTGTGAGTCTTTCCAAGGAGCAAAATAATTTTAAGCCTAAGAGATAGCTTTAAAACCCCCAAACAATCCCACGATTCTCTGCCTTTACTTTCTAATGCAAATTCGTCTTTAAATGACCATAACTAATACTTTTTCCGCTGGTTTA